>NW_026087411.1:68044358-70444358 GCF_022539395.1 Myiozetetes cayanensis | reverse complement strand
AGCAGGTTTATCCCTGAGGACACTGGTCTGGCATCTTTAACACTGCTTGGGGCAAGAAGCACTCCCCAGCAGCTCCAGAGAATATTTCCTTAATGTTTCCATTAAATCAAAAAGAGGTTTTCAAAATTTTATCACCTTCTATCAAGTTTGACACTAAATCAAATATGGGCCACCTCTGCACTCTTTATTGCAAATAAGACATGGCACATGCAGGTTTACATTAAATGAAGCATAGCCAGGCCATCAAATCCATGCAGCCCAATAAACCTGGTAATCCCTTTCCTTCACCTGGCCAGAGGTTGGGCCCCTCTATTCCTGGACAGTGTATTCATTGCCTGATTCTTCTAACTGCAAACTCTAGAAGTTCCTCATTCGGGTCAGAGGGAGTATCAGTCCTTCTATGCTGTCCGGGGAACTGCCCAACAGCACCATTTTCCTGCTTTTTGGTCACTGTTATTCCTTGTAATTCACATACCCCAGCTTCCATGTTTGAGGCATCCCAATTCCTCATGTTCTTGTGGTCATGCAGACAGAACCAGAGGGTGGCACATAAATGTGCAGATGGTAGCCTCCCCTTTGAGCAGAGAAAGCTCACCTGTTGGCCTAGATGATGGCTCGCATGGACAAGGAGGAAGACATACTGTCTTTGAATAGCTGGAACTCTTGGGACAGTCTCTTCCCATCTGAGACACAGACCTGCAGGGTTGGGGTGGAAGAGAGATGTCTGGCCAAGTCATTAGCACCAGGTGCTGGCATATGATGACCATGTGCTCCATACAAACTTCCACTGCATGGACCACAGGCACTGGACTTTATCTGGGCCTTTTGATGCCTGGTTGTTGTTCAGGCTACCTCAGATCACCTCTGCCACTAATTCCTTCAGACACTGGAAACCACTCTCAGTAGTTGTCCACTCTTCCCTCAAGAGTTTATAAGATCTTCCTTGAGGGGATACTTTTCCTTGGCACTCAACAGGAGCTGTCTCCAGAGGGTGCTGCTTTTTGCTCCTTTGTTGATGCCACAGTCCTTTGTAATGGACCACAGCTGCTGGGCTTCCTTGCTCTCCAGTTCCTGACTGCTGGCTACAGCATCCCAGCACCGCAGCAGCCAGCTGGTAATTACCTCACCGGGCTAATGCCTATAATCTTTGTGTGTATCTTGAAGCTTACTCAGGGATAAGGAGCTGGTGATTTCTGGCTTGCTCATGATTTCTCTCTCTTTCTCCTCCTGTTCTTGTGACTGTTCTGCTACACGGCTCGCTGCCTCTCCAATCCTCCTCCTCCTGTTCCCTCTTGGGAGAAGCTTCCTTCCTGACTGAACAAATTGACTTCTGCCTCCACTGTTTCTTCCTGACTACAGGGGCAACTGATACAGCTGAGAGTTGGGTCTCTGGCTTAGCCATGGTGCCTGTTTGTATGTCTTCAGACCCAGAGACCGTCTCTCCCCTCTAAGGATGCTGAACAGTTGTTGGTAGGTTTAGTCCAGGCCCAGCACAGTGTGAGAAGTTGTCTCTTTAGCTAGCAAGGGCATCCTTTTTTCAAATGTTCTGTCATGTTATCAGGATCCTGCACTTGTTTGGGGGTCAAGTCCTACACCATCAGATAGAAAAACTGATCTAGATACCTTGCCACCCACGACCACACAGCCTCAGGGCACATCCCTGTGTGACACTCCTAAATATTCAGTTAATCCTAAGAAAAGCTGGATACAGATTCCTGAGACACACTGATGTGACCATTCTGATTACCCAGGGGTGTTCAAAATACTGGAGAGTCATTGCAACAAGGTGGAAAACAACCACTCTGCAGGGATGTGAAGGGGAGGGTGCCATTCTTTGTTTCCTTTACAAACTGTCTCTCAGAGGAAAAGAGGGAAAAGGTGTAGTTGTTAATTATCGCCACGAGATGGTTCCCAAAGTACTGGGACAGCAGCAATGCAGAGCCCAAATACCAAATTAGGCTCAGGGCCAGTGTTTTAATCAGTTCTCCAACGCAAAACACATCTGAGTGCCACAGAGCACAGCAAACTGCAGAAGACAAAACCAGTCTTCAACAAGCTCTCAAATTGTCAAGCTCACTCTTGAGCACGACAAGGAGTAGGTAAGGAAACAAATAAGCCTGCGGTGAGAATGAGTAAGTGAACATCACGACCAGCAATAGCTAAACAGGTATAGTAAGTTCCCCCTAGCACACTCCAGCCAAATGTCTCATTGTCTTGAGCCCTACAAAGGTACCAAAAAGGACTGTGGTGGCTGGCAGCTAAGCATCTCACAGCTGCTCACTCACTGCCCCTGGCAGTGGAGTGCACCATACATTTTAGTTCTGTGTAGTCAAAGGATGGATACAGTCCCTTGTAGAGGTATTTTCTGGGATGAAATGAAGCATATCTGGTGTTACACACATCTAACCAACTTAGCTCTGGTACATCCCACCCTCTGTGCCCAGCACAGAGGAACAGTGAGCAGCATTCCTCTCCTTCCAACTGAGGGAGGATGGAGGTTAGAACACAACTTCCTCCCTTACTAAAATATACTAAATGTACAAAACCATTCAAAGAGTGTTTAAAAGCAGATAAGGGGACCTGGAGGCTAAAAAGAGATTTTTTTAATAACGTAAGGTACTTGGTATTTGCTAGTGCTTCAGCTCAGCAAGCATGGGTGAGGGTAAGGAGACTCTCAGACCAGAAGAGAGAGAGCTCTGTACTGAACTACTTCTGTTCCTTGAACAGTTTGAAGCTAATAAAGGTAGCTTTTGACCTTCCTGAAGGTCAAAAATACTGTGGGAACCTGAAATTGATGCCACCAATAAAAGACACATTTTTAGTAGATTCTTCTAAAAATCCATAACCATTAACAGATCGGGTAGTGTCTCCAGACTCTTCTCCAGAGCAGGGCAACAGTTAGAAAATTTGTGGGTTGAATTAAAGACAGTTTAATAGATTAAAGGGGGAAAAAATGAATACAAAGCAATGAAAAACAAATGACACAAAGCAATCAGCACCAGCTGACTGATGTTCAAACAGTCCCCAGGCAACAGAGCCCCTGGAACATCCCCAGCACCCCAGTTTTTATTGCTGAGCATGATCTTACATGGTGCAGACTATCCCTGAGGTCAGTTGAGGTCAGCTATCCCAGCTGTGCCCCCTCCCTGCCCCTGCCCACAACCTCACTGGGTATCGGAGTGAGGAGCAGAAAAACCCAGTGCAACCACTGTTGAACATCAGAAGCATCTGAAGCTAAAGCATCAGAAGGCTGGCAATGCTGTTTTAGCTACACATCCAAAACATGCACTGTAGAGCATGCTACAAAGAAAATTAATTCCATCACAGTAAGACCCAGTACGCTGGGCTAGTTGTTTTTTTATTTTTATTTTTTATTTAGTCTGGTTTAAAAACCAGTTGAAACCATGTCCTGTATTTTGTGCACCAGTGGAGTGGTCCAGCAATTCCACATCTGGGATAAATTCAGAGAAGCAGCCAACAGGTATGTCTGCTTCAGTAGCTGGTTGACTGAAGTAAATGGTGTGACAGCCTTCCTCATCTACCCCTCAGACCACAGGTCTCCCTCTCCTTGATCACCTTTTAGAGGTTGGTGGGGAAAAGGAACCAAGGGACAAAAATAAGACCAGAACAGCCCCAAAGTTACACCACTGCTCAGAAATTATACGATGTGTGAGGAGTATATTAGTACACAGCAATAACTAATTCACTCAGAGTTTGACAGGTGGCTATAATAGTTTGCTTGTAGTTTACCTGGAGGAAACAAGAAAACAAACATTTCTGAAGAATTATAGATAAATATCTTCATTAATTATAAGAGTAATTAATAATACTGATAGGGGATAATTCACATTCTTTTTTTTCTTTAAATTAAGGTTGAATCATATAAAAGCAATGAGAACATTCTGGTGATAAAAAATACAAAAAAGGAGGTAATTTATTTTTTGTTATTCCCCTTTATTGCTAACAGCTACAAATAAAAACTTGTACTTTCATCAAAAAATAAACCAGGTGCATGTTTGATATTTCTTTCACACAACTGAGGTGAGGCGACTCAATATTTCCAGCATACCCAAGTTTCTTGCAGCCCTAAATCATTATGACCCAATTAACATAGATGTAAGACAAAGACAAGATGATGTATGGCTCTTACTATATGTAATACATAAAAAACAGAGACAAAGAAAACTGAAATACAACTCTGTTTGAATTTAAGTACTTATTTAAAGAATGTTTTATGTTAGCAGAACTTCAGGGAACTTCATAGGTAACTGCCTGGGATAATCCACACTTCTCAGTGCTTCTCTTCTGTCTCCAGCCTTCCTGCTGCGTAACAGCACCAACTCATGGAGGAGTGCCAGAGTCTCAGGAAGAGAGAAAATGCAGGTAAGAAAGGGCAGGTAAAAGAGGAAGTGCAAGCAAGAAGAGGTCTGGTATTGAAGCCCTTCTCCAGAACAAAGCGAGTCCTGAGTTCTGGATGTTGCTCCTAAAGAAAGGTTGCGACTCAAGGTTGCTTATTATATATTAAATATTATGGTATAATGTGGGCAGAATGTACACAGAGTACATCACATGGGACGTATTTTCAGTATATTTTTAGGGGATAGAGTTTTTATTTACATTTTGCATTTGGTGGAGTGCAACACACTGGTCTATGACAAACAAGCTGTGTGACAGGGGGAGTGAGTGCAGGGAGAAAAGGAGGGAGGAGAGAATTTAACAGAAGTAACTCCACTTAGTGTTTGAGTGAGGGATGTAATGAAATATGTTTGCTGTGCTAGCTGTCTCCAGATTGGGCTGTAATTACACCACAGAAGGAAGAAAGGTAGCTGAGTCTCAATCTAGATCATTTATGTAAACTCAGCCTTCTTGTCAACGGCATTCTCAGATTGCACGCGTGCAAACCACAAAAATCATCTCCTATGTACAAAACAGAGACGGTCTCAAATTGCAGGCTTCTGATACACCTTATATGCTGTCTGTAATTGGACTTGAAAATTCAACACACTGAGGTTCAAAACTTCTCCAATATTTTCTGCATTTTATTCAGTGCGGTGACTACTCACAGAGGAGCATTCCTGCTTTCTTTATGCCAAAGGATGATGTCTAGCCTTACAAATTAAAATTTATTTGGCTTAAATTAACACAAGTGTCACAAACATAGGAAATTCTTTTGTGTAAGACTGTTGAAACAAATTGCTGGATCTGAGAGAGGGATATTCCCTCCCTCAGAAGAGTTGGAAAAACCTCATTCTTTGACCCAGAGCAACATATTACACAGGCACAGTATAAACCCCAGGCAATCAGTTCCCTTAACAGAGCCAAATTAATATTTGATTAAATATTTTAAAGCTCCTACTTACCATGCTTGACACATTTTCTCAGCAAGTTTCTCAAATACAGAAATCATTAGGCACAGGGTAATTTTATGTTTTAATACATAAAAACAGCGTGAGGAGACATGACTGCACACAGACAGAGAGAGGATTTTTCCCCATTAATCCTCCAATCTGCCCTTCTCCTTGGATAAGCGGGTATGTTAATTCCCAGCTTCGGCAGCTCACTCTCTCTGGGCAGGTTTAAACGAGCTTCTTGTGACACCTGGATCTTCACGCCCTTCCATCCCTCCCGTCTTCCATCCCTCCCCTCTGGCAGGAAAACCACCAGCCTCCGCCCTGGCGCCGTCCCCACTGGTACCCAATCAATACCAACTTATTTCCTGTCCATTTGCTGAGGTCACGGAAACGGGACTCATTAATTATTTCTACCGGTGCAGCCTCAAGTGCGCTTCTGGCACGACAAGCGAAAGCCTTTTGTGACCTTTTTTCTTTCCGCTCCCGAATTTTGCTGGTGGTGGCGGCAGACCGGCACACATTCCTCTGTCGGGATGGGACGATGAGCCGAACAGAGGCGTGAGGCATTGTCGGTGTCCCCGCCAGGCTGCTTCCACTTGTGGAGGGAGAGACGCTCCCCCTGGAGCGGCAGGTCAGGGAAACCTGGTCACGGCGCAGACAATGTTGGCCAAGGCGTCCCTGGCCTCGGAGGGAGGGAAATGCTCCAGGGCTGCCAGTGCTCTGTTTCCGTGGCAGCGGCAGAGGTCGATGGCCGAAGTCACACCTTTTCCAGCCTTGATCGCTTCCTGCAGCTGTCAGAAAACACAGGCACAATGGGTGGGGGTGGATCGGCAGTAGCAGTGCCAGCGCACACAACTATCTCTGGGAGCACAGGGCTTCCACCACCCCTTCCGAGGTAAAGGCAAAACCGAAGCCATCAGACAAAGCTCTTAAATCCTCTCAGCTGCTCTGTTTGGCTCCCAACTACAGCTAAACTGTGCGCAATTTAAACTACATCACCCATTACTTCATCACCTGAGAGATGCTGGCTCTCCAAAGGGCACACTTGAATAAAAAATAAAAAAAATTAAAATTTTTAAATAGCTGGGAATTTCATACCTCAGCCACTGCCTGAGAGCTTTTGTGCAGAACTGGCAAACCAGCCGCTTGCTCACACTCTAGTTTTCTGCAGTCAAAACCTGTTTTTCATGAACACCCATCTTATCACCTGTTTTCGGAAGCTGGCATAGGATGACACACGTTGAATGCGCGTGTCTTTTGTAATACGGGTTTCTATTTAAAGACCACGTGATTACATGTGTCACAGTGGACAAAAGGAAATTTTGTCACTAAAATGTGTTAAACTGTCATACTGAACTACATCCATGCAAACTCCACCTTCTAACTAAGGCTATGGAATTTGACAAAGGTTTGGTGATGCGCCATATGAGAAAGAAAATATTTTCATGGAATAACAGACATTTCATGGCAAGCTGCTGGAAAGATTAAAAAACCAGATTAAATTTCTTATGAAATAACACAAATAAAAATTACAAACAAAACATGCTTTCTTCCCAATACCTGAACTTAGCAAAAGCTCTAAACAGCAAACACTCTTATTAAGGGCTTTTTTATTTTTAGTTATTATATTTTCTTGAACAGCATCAAGAGACTGCCACAAAACACGGTTACGTTTTCCACTCTAAAATACAGGTGCTCCCAGGCCAACTCTAGCCTGATGCCTCATGCCAGACAGAGCCTGGGAATCAAGGCCAGGTGGATCTCTGGGATTTGATTATTCCAAAAGCATTACAGCACTTCATGATCTTTAATGTGCCCCACCTGGTTTTCACAGCCATCTTACTTCACTGTACCAGCTTTCAAAAGAGGGGCCTTTCTTGCACATAAGGTATCTACAGTAACAAACTACACAAGGTTTTCTAAGTCATGTTTTCCACCAATAGACAGCTCATTGCTTAGTTTAAAAATACATCAGTATGACCTTACCTATATAGTTAAAATCATGTAAAAATAAAAAAACCCTAAGAGTTGACCAAATGGTAAGTCACCCGCTTTCTATACATACTTGCATTCATACAGAATGAAAGACACTTCTTATCTGAATACAAACTGAAGTGGATTCATTATCTGTATTTAAAGATGAAATTAGCTGAAAGCATATTACAGCACTTGAGTGTTCAAGTCCCAGTTCATAAAAATTTTATTCTCACTTCAGCTAGAATCTTCCTGCACTGTGTGCTGGAACGGAACTTGCCCTGAGGCATAAATGCACTGCACAGCTAATTCGACATGTCTTCTAATGAACGAGAATCAGCCACATATCCACGGCTCTGCGGCAAAGGTGGGGATGAGTGAGATGAGGTGTGCGATCAGCGTGAAAAGGTGTCTCTTCCCCTTCCTTTGAGGCACAGCCTTGCGAGATAGCAGAACCCACACATCGTGAAGCAAACTCTGCTGATTTGCTAAAGCTTATTAAAAAGGATTAGCACGCCTCCTAATGCTCATGTAAGTATATACTGGGATGTAAACAGCAAAGAAAATAGCCCTAGAAAGTCTTCAAATTGGTCAAAGGTCAGAGGAGCTTAGTTTAGGCATACGTATGATCACACATATGTACCATGACTTAGCTGAAACAGCACAATCTGTAAAGGGGGAGAATCCTAACACAAGCATGCAATCCATTTACACGCTTGTCTTGTGTAAGCCCTTAGACACACGTACTGCTTTGAAGCCTGTACAATCGCAAAGCTCGTGTCGAAACGATACGCAGAGAAGTCACTATACAAAAATCAGACTAATTCGCTATTGAATGTTTCCAAGCAAAGTTCAAGGAACGTCAAAACAAAAAATACCCACTCCTATGGCAGATCCTTCCCCAGGTTTTCAGCTAAAGATCACTGTACGAAATGAGCAATTTACAGTCCTTAAAAACTTACCTATTTTATATTCCATTTGGAGAAGCGGCTGGTCAACTCAAACGAGCAGACACAGAGGCAAAGCAGTCTAAACTAACCAGACTGCATGCTACCTCTATCTCAGCTGGGGTTGTAAAAGAAAAAAGAGAAGTACAAATTTGGCTTTTGGTAATAGGATAGTTATTAAAGAAATACAGGAAATAACTCCATAAAAAACAAGGCTTCAGTAGCTCTGCTATATGCAAACCCCCCCTAATTTAAGACTTTAGGTGTACTCTCCACTGCATTACAGTTACACTTGCAGACTCAAATTTTGAGCTTCAATAGTTTTATGTAATGAACTTCACAAACTAAGAACACAGAATAAAAAAATCAGTGTATCCAGTATAAAGGTATTATTTTAAAGCTTCATTTGGATAGGAGCAGCTGATTTCTGCAGCAAATACCCAGAAAAGCAAAATTACTGCTTTTAATTGTTACTTTATTAACTTTAATTAAGCTGCTTCATTAATTTCTTTGAAATAAAAGACTCTGTTCTTTAAGTGTCTACTTACATGGCATCATTTTGTGCATATTTCCACTTGTAGGAACAATTTAATCCACACAACCTTCTTCAGAATGACATTCAGTAATTAAAACCAAATACAAGTCAAAATATAGATTGCTTAGCTACACTTTTCTTCCGTTGAACAGTGAGATATGCTGGAATACTCCATTCTTATTTGTAAGCTTTTGTTCAAACCATTGGCACTACAGCCCTACTTTGTTCTAAAGGTGCCAAGACACAAAAAAAAATCACCAACTGGTGATTGGTTATTTAAATTCAGCTTACAGAATAGTCTTGCAATAGCATAGCCAGGTTTAAACTCAGATAAGAAGTGATCTCCTCCCCAATATATCAGCACAGTTTTTTTCTGCACCTTCTCTTCTTCTCAATACATTCAGATTCTGACCAGGCTTGACAGTTTTGCCTCATACACATGAAGCTCAGAACCCAAAGTTTTACCTCTGAATGTTGCCCTATGACTCCAAGAACTAAAAAACCCAGCATCATCATAATCTTCAGTGTCTTAAGATAATGAAAAAAACTGCCTAGATCATACGATACATAAAATTGTAGTGGATTCACATTTCTGCTCCTGCTTTGCACCACTAATGTTTGGAAGTCTTTTATTAAGTATTTAGGCACATTCCTAAGGGATATTCTGCATTTGGATTAACAATCTTGATAGGGTCTACACAGCTTTTAGATTCTACAGGTTTGTTACAAATATAACAAAAGTAATTAAAAGGTGATGTTGAAACTCAAACCAACTGCTAATTTCACATAGGGCACATATCAACATCCAAAAGAATCCGCCCCTTACCAGGCTTTACCACACTCCACTAGATTCAAATCAATGACCAACACACACCACAAGCTATTTTTCTGATGTTTCAGCTACACTCCTTTTCCTTCATATTTAGTTATTGACACACTTCTTTTTTTTTTTTCTTGAAGCAGTGTGTCCTTAAAGTAAAGATCATAAAGCACTTCTCAGGCTGTGTATTCAGCAAGTAACTATTGTCCCTATTTGGTGCTGGAACAGGTTGTTCAGGTTGACTGTGCAATCTCTGTCCTTGCAGATACTCAAAGTTAACTGAGCAAACCCATACTGGCTCTGCTTTGAGCAAGAGGCTGGACCAGACAACCCTCAGAGGTCCCTTCCAACTTAAATTATTGTATGATTCTGTGAATAAAGTAGAGTTCAAAATACTATGTTCCCAGTCCATTTGTTTCAAAAAGGCAAAGAGATGATTTCTCATCCGCACTACAGCAGTTAAGTATTTGCCTTTCAGACCAACTGCTCGGGATTGCTGTTGGACAGAATGGCTGGTCTGAGGGCAGCAAGAGGTCAAAGGGGAAAACTAAGAACTGCTGGATTTTGGGAGACTGAAGAATTAAAGGAGTCAAAAACTAAGCAGGTGTTCAAGTACAAAGAGAACTAATTTCAAATTCTCTGCTGAGACATTTCTGCCTCACTAGCCAAAGGAAAGAAGATTCCTTTCAGACAGTGCTACCTGTAGGGAACAACAAATTGGGGGTGGAGAGATTCCTTGAATATATGGTGAGTATACTGGCTGTACTAGACTTTATGTGCAATAGGAGAATGAGAACACTGAAATTCCGAATTTTACTTTGCAATACTCAAATTTAGGATTAATTATTTCACTGGCAAGATATCAACAAGTAACTTCAGAATTTTTGGATGTTGTTATTTTAGAAGAATGATCCTAAACCAGCTTGATTTATTATATACCAAAATCTTCAAACATCATGCATTTTCTCTGATCTTGAAGTGAGCTAAAACATTCTGCATTTTTGCAGTGCACAGTACTTGCCGAAACAAAAAGAAAACCCAAACCCCAAAATCTAAATTGATCTGTGGCTGAGTAACTGAATAATGCTGTAAGTGTATGCAGTGTTTTGCACTGGCTTTTCTAAATTTGTTTTCTCTTTTGTGGGAACAGCATGCTCAATATGCACCAGTGCTTTAGACTGCTGAAATGCTACTTCAGAAAGGTATCAACATGTTTCACAGGTAGTTGATTAATTTTGTCAATTTTTTTCTATTCTTTTCTAATTATTTTGGAATGTTTCAGCAACCACTCTTGGAGTTTTTGTGGCTGGACATACACTTGTGCTCTACGTTCTCAAAATGGGCTGGACAATCACTTATCTGCATCACTTTGTAATGTCATAAGATTTTAACTTTTTTTTTTTAAATCTTTGTTGGCTACATGCAGCATATGTCAGCTGAAACTGGGGCAGTATTTATCCAATATTCTCTTAGAAATTTCTTCTGTACAAAGGTAAATAAATGCATCTTCAAAGGGCCCAAACACCCTGCAGAAACTTCCATAAGTAGAGTAGGATTTATTTTCCTTACTCATCTGACAAACAGAAGAATTTTCTTTTTACTTCAAACTAAAACCCACGTTACAAACAGGATGAGACCACATCTGGTGAGGGTTGCCCCCACCAGCAGAGAAAAGATGGTCTGCTTACAAGGAGCACTGCTGTTAAACACTTCTTACTTTACACTTGGCCAAAAAGTTACAAGTCATCCTGAGACACTGACTGATTGTACAGACTCTTTGTTATTTTAGGAGAGATACCAACTCCTCCTCCTTACACCTTTCTGTGTCTTTCACAACGAACTTTTGAACAAGACCCACTAGCTTTTAAATCTAAACAATGGTACTTGTGATGACTTTTTACCAAAAAGTGTAACTTCCTTAAATCCCATTAATGCAAATAGTGACTGGCAATGTCATCTTAGCATACACAAGCAATCAATTTCATGTTTATGTTAAAAAATGTGATGGTTGTTTGCTTTAGTGAAACAAAAGTTGTGCTGGACTCTCATCCGAAAGAAGTGGGAAAAGATCCACTGACTAAAAAGATGCAACTGATTGTTGGTATTGGATGTACACCTTGAGAATTCAGACATTAATTCCAAAAAATAAGAAAATTGCTTCATCTGAGTGGTTTTGCTTGCTTTTGTAATATTACTAACACATTTTAAAAAAACCCATCTTCATTAAATCACTGTTTTTTCATTATATGTAAGAAAAGATGCAATGGCAGAGGTTGCTCCTAAAACAAAGACGACAAATCTTCATGGAAAACCAACACAGCTCAAAAGCACCTGCAAACAACAACCCTCTGTCTTTAACTCTCTTGCTGCATTTCAGGAGCAAGAGAGTGAATAGTCTATGGCCTATGGTCCCATGACACACCTCATGATGATTCTCTGGCATTTAAACAAAACCATGGGACCACTGTCATGTATTTAGAGCATGGGCTGCAGTGCAGCAGGATGAATGCACTCACCGTGGTGGTCAGCAGTGAAGTGGGGGAAGGGCAGTCATGCACCTCTGGCTAACACAACTGGATGGTACTCTGTGTTAGTGTTATTCATTAGCTGCACGACAGTAGGCCACCACTGAGAAACCTCCTTGTTTCCAAACGTGACCTCTCACATTTTTCTTCTCTTTCCTGCCAAATGGGAAGTCAAGACTTTGTTGCCACGCAGTGTGTGAACAGCTGGATCTACCCCTTCCTGACTTGTGCTCTTCCAGCACTGTACAAACTCTGCTTCCTGTGTTGGTGTCATGCACAATATTTCATATACAAATCAAGAAAGTATGTCACAGCACACTACATAGTATTTCCCATGCCAGTTTGCCTCTATAACAGACAGCAAAGCAAATGGACAAGCTACAGTGAAAGAAAAAAGTTTTGCTACATCCTCTTTCACTTAATTTATCTTTTCTGAATATTGCATTTAGAAAAATAACAAATCCTTGCATACACACTCACCGGCTGCAAAACCCAGGATTAATTTTGTTATTTAGTATAATCTTATAATTTTTCTAGAGCCTTGGCCATACACCAAGAATTATTCCTGGCTTTCTCACTTCTGCTACTAGTTGTGCCCTTTTCACACTCATTTACAAATCTCTATAATGCCAACCACTATTAAGGCCTTGACTTTAGTGAAATTTTAAACCAATATTATCAAATGGTAACAATTAAATTGATAATCTCAGTTTATTGTTTCAGAATTACACATCTTATCTTGCATGCAAAGTAGATGTAAAATGGGTAAAAGCTTTTTAACTTTAAAAAGTCTGAAATATTTGCCACATACAAATGAGGGTTACAGGAAAGTTGCTGTTTCTTTCAATTACACACATGAATTTCGTCCCTGCCATACATTGGTACTTTCCCTTTTGTTATCTGAGACACCCCACTAAAACAACTGAAACTACTTTTTCATCTCTGTAAGAGACTTTCAAACACCACAATGACGGATCAATAATTTGCCTGGATGTGGTGTGAGTGGTGTAGGAAAAGCAGAGTGAAATATTCAGATACTAATGTGAGAAAATACATTCAGAAACACAGACCTTAATCCTTTTGTGATAGCAAAGTCCTTCTGACAAAAAGATTGAGCAAAGCTGGGAGAAAAAATTACTAAAAAATTTGCAGAACACAGTGGACTTATTGACACGACATTCTCAGATCATAATGAAATTCATACAAAGTATTTCACTTCTACATTTGTGTCAGAGACTTCACTAAACTTGTTAGGACAATGTAGATTTTTTTGTCTGTGACAAAATAATGGATACTACTTTAAAATAACATGCATCAAAAGAACAATTCAAAATCCAGTCTCGAATTTGACATATTTTGGAAACTCAATGAAAAACAAGTCCCCAGATTTGATTAGGAATGTTAAAGTAATTCCAGCAACTGAATAGAAAGATGAGAAAGGACTGTGACGCTGGGAAGAAAAGACTGAGCAATGTGCAAAACACAAGGAGAAAAGGCAACACAGCAAAGAGCAAAAGAATAAATACTGCTTTGTACTGCACATGCCCTCTATGTACCGGCCAAGTTACTCTGCTGGGGTGACCTACAGGCTACTGACTTCATTTAGCATGGATGTAACTAATGACAACTCTTATATTAAACAAAGAAACATAGAAAAGAAGGATTTGACATCATAGCTTTAAAGCTGACTTCTGCAAAACCCAAAGTTGATTATTGTTTGAGCTCACAAAGACCATGTAGAATTTTTCACTATCATTATAAACTCATAATAGCTGTGCTTGTGCAAGAGATGATTACCCAAAATTAGTAAAAACCACACGCTTTCTGTCAGAAGTCAGTTGCTCAAAATACAAAACTCAAAGGGTTTTTTCTCCTTCCTTACATTTTATTCAAGTGTCAAAGTTGCCTAAGCATACTATAAGTTTTTAAATTTCATGTGTAGGATCCAAGATATGAAATAATTTCAGTCAAAATAGAGAATACACTGACAAATGTTTAATGTAGTAAAGCAATTTTAGATGCTTTTGTTCCCCCTTCTTTTTTTTAAAGTATGGAAATGACACTGTATGGAGCACAATTGTAACAATTAAAAGGAGAAAACCCATTCTGGACTTACAAAACCAAGTACCCTGGCTTAAACATTCATAGAAGTGCCTCACAGACATATTTGAAGAATAAATTTAGTGCTCTCAGTGGTGATTTAGAAAAAAACCCAAACCTGATATAACTGTGACTGTTGTAGAGAAAAACCTAAAAGCACAATGATTTTAAATAGCAAGGTAAGGTTAAGGTCCTTTTTAAGTTCTAAGAGGAAGGAAGGACAGAGTTTTTCTAATAATCCAAATCACGATTTTTCTTAATACAGAATAATTTAAATAATCTGACCTGTACTTGTGTTTTAGCCTTCCATACTAGCAGCAATCAGTCAGAGCTGTAACACTCTTCAGGCCCCAGTTCAAGAAGTCAATTCTCAATCATGCATGTGGCTCAGTAATTTATATATTATTTCCCACTGATGTTGGAGATAACTGACTGGGCCTTCACAATCTACTTAAGCCTCAGAATAAGTCAGTGAGTTGGGGACACAATATCATCATCTCTCTCTACCACACGCATGCTGTGCTCAAATATTTAACCAGGGGAACCTTCTCAGCCATCTCCTGCAGCTCTCTAAGAGCTCTAGGGTGTCCCAGCTACTTCCAGCTACTTAGTCAGGTCTGCCTTTATTATAGAGGAGTAGCCAAATATAGAGGTGACTTAGTTAAAAGTTGTAATGGGGACAGGAAGAAACACAAATCATTATAAATTGTGTTTATACATTTTTTAATAGATGGTTTGGAACTAAGGCAAGATTAAAAAGAAATTAGCAGCATACTCTACCAATATAGGGACCAGTGACAGGGTCTAACCTGCAACTGATTCTAAGAAAAAACTACAGAAAAAGCCATCAGAATCCTGGTTTCAAAACTGAGTTTGAGGAAGTAAATTGGAGAAATAACAGCAAAAATGATTATTCACTATCTACTAATTATTAAATACATTATTAAAATTCTATTATTAAATAGCTACATTTGATAGTTACAGTATAGCTGCTACTGGCTTTTTAAAATCAAGAAATTGCATGACCACTTTCTCTCCCTTCATATACACATGCACAAATTATAGCCTAATTTCAATAAGGAAGTTTCCTTCAATTGTCAAGAATATCCTTGAAAATGTTTAAAAAATATTAAAAATTAATTATAATTTACCAACCTTTTTGTAGTCCATCATGTTTCCTTTTCCTTGTGCCTTTAAAAGAAAGAGATTTTATATAAGACATTATATACTACAAACTAGAGTTGCAAGAATAAACAATGCAATTAAAGAGCTACTACTTTAAACATAACTGACTTTCTTTAGGAATCTGATACAGAAAACCCTAAAATACAACTAAATATGTTACCAGCTTATACAACATGGTTATTTTTCAGATGAGAGCTGCAGATACTTAAAGTAATTTTAAAACTTTTTTATTACGACTTGTAGTTAAACATTTGTTGAATCCAAAATGTTTTGGTCTTAAGAGATCTTGCTGTTTGCATTAATTAATCTCTCCCATGAGATTTTGAAACAAGCTATACACCATATCAGCAATAACAGGACATATTTTCTTAAAAGGGAACTCTGTATATCCGTAGTGATTTGCATTAGGTAATAGTCTACAGCTCTCAAAAGGGGATGTTGGATGCTGTCAGTGCTCTTACACCTGGGTTAGAAGTGCTTTTAGTTTAGCAATGTATTTCAACATCAGCATCACCCTTTTAGTAAGAGAGAGAGAGACATACAACCTGTAACTCCTAACACATTCAGAAAGAAATATGAATAAACTTTAAATTTCATCTTGCCCAGATGCAGGCAAGTACATAGCAGACCCTGAGATAGCTCAGTTACTTAGAGCATGGTGCTAGTAACACCCACGGTTGTGGGTTTGATCCTCATACAGGTCATTCACTTAAGAGTTGGACTCTATCATCCTTGTGGGTCCCTCCCAACTCAGAATACATAGATCCTGATGAATATTTACAGAGATCCAACCTCCTCAGTTTTGTCATAGGATGATGTAGACAACAAGATGTCTTTCTCACTCAGTGGCAGTACTCTGACAGAACCAGAGTATTCCTGCTTAACCACCCTGAAAGCCCTTCCCTGAGGTCAGATCCAGCTGTGTCATTATCACTTCATTCAACCACAGCTCTTCTTTTTTCAGGCACATTAAAGAAAAAAAAAAATCACCTGTTTCTTTCCCTCTAGCTTCCAGAAGGAAAGATCACAAACCTCAGTTCTACTGGAACGTGCCTCCTGAAAAGATGTAGTTTAGGACCACTATCTCTCCATGTCCTCTGTGGACACTTGAGAGATGAGCCAAAAGGAGCAGACCAACCCGCACAAGGAGAAGAGCTGAGACCCACACTGAAGAGGAACACTATGTGGCAAGCACAGCTTTAAAGAAATGTTGCCAAGATGGTATAGATTTGAAAAATAAATTAATTTTTTTATGGGAGGAATAATAAAATAGATAAAAGAACCCACGAGAGACTAAGCAAATGGAAAATGAAGGAAAACAGTAGATAACAGAGCTGATTCCTCTGAAGAAGAAAGAGGACTGATCCACCAAATCTCTTTGCTTCTCGCTTTAATCTTCTCAAGAAGCAGCTTTTCTGGAATGCATATTAAGAAAAAAGCCTGATAGAATTCGCGAGTAGCAAAAACTACTGCCAATAACTGCTTCCTTATTCGTGTATTCCCATCACTTTGATTTGCCAACTTTTATTCACCTGGCTGGATCTTTCAGCTTCTTCAAAATATATCTCGTAGTTATACTGTATATCAGTACACACCAGACGTACGTTCCTGAACAAGTGACTACCTATATGCAGATTCACACTGCAGCAGAGCATCTGACAACATGTTTGAGGAAGATGCTTTTTGGTCTCAGCAATACCAGAAGAGGTGTGCTCAGCCTGCCTCCTCCTGCTCTTATTACCAACAGAAATCTTACCCAATCTGTCTCCTGAGCCCTCTTTACTACAACTGCATGTTGTAGTAAACAAACTTTGCTTTCTGCCTTTTTTTTTGTTTTGTTTTGTTTTTTAATCCTCACAGTAGTCTGAATCTGACTTTTTCTGACCCTCATCTCAGACACACAGATCTTTTTTACCTTTTACATCAGACTTGCTCAACAGGTTAAACTTCTGACAGGGTCTGAGTGGACTGCATGTGCTTTATCTATTTAAACTGTACAAATGACATTGCGCAAGAGGGCGGCTTATGAGCACTGCCAATATGATGAAGTCTCTGGTTTGAGTGCTTGGCCAACACTGAATGTCACACAGTGAATGTGACTATGGATGATATCTCAAAGAGCTTGTAGTTCATGAAAGATAATTTTCCTTTCTAAACCAACACAAGTCAAGAACGGCTCCTGAGCAAGATGTTCCATGTTGTAGTGAGTAGTTAGTTGCAGTAGTATAATAAATACCATGTATAAAGTATACACATGCATATGTATAAATGTATGAAGTAGCAGTAGATAGCAAATAATTCTGCACAGTACATGTCACTTTGCACCCCAGCTCCCTTCACAGAGAACTGCTTCATTGTTTCTATAATGCCCATTTTTGGTATGAAAATTCAGTAAGCAGACAGACAGTACTCCTGGAGTCCTGCAACCTCCTCTAGATTCTGCAGATGGGAAATTGTTTCAAAGCTTTTATACACCATGCTGTGGAAATACTATTATTTTCCAACTGCAATAATCCAAATCCATTTACATTCAACTCTCATATGAGCCTTGCGTTGTGACTGTAGGATTCCAAAATTCTTTGTCACTCATTGTGAACTACCAGACCCTAGCTTCAAAATGACAATAGGTTTGCTTCACTTTAAAATCCCCCAACTCCATACCACTGTATGGCTGTAGATTGTGCATAGACTTCCCAGGATTTTGCTGCTGAAGAGACTATGCCCCTTGCTTTCAGTATGTGAAGGCAGGCTGCAACCTGGCCATCATGAATGCAGAATGAGGCAAAGGCTCAGACTCCATGCCCTGTACCCAAGAGTCTTGCTTTTAAACCAGCAAGGAAAGGAGCCATTCAGCCAACACATCTTGAATGAATATGCTTGCACAGAGCCAGTTTCTTATTGAAGGCAGCAGCCTTTTTAACAAAAAATCTGTGTAACTACAAGCAGGAATTTCCAAATGGCAGTCATGACTGTTGTTTAGACAGACAAAACATGTCCAACTGATGAATGTTTAATTTTGGCCATTTCGGTCCTTCTCCCTCCTTTCCCTTCTTGCTGTCTTCTACAGTTACCTATTTGTGTTTCAGAAACACCCAGGAAAGCTATTCATGGACCTGATTCCTGCTGTGGCACTAGACAGCTACCACGTAGCTATCTTATTGCCTTCCTCATCTAAGGGTTAGAGGAAAAAAATAGCTGAATAAGAGAATAAAGGATAAGGATATCAGAGAGCGAGATCTCACAAATTTTTTGTAGTAATCAAAAAGCCAAGTCCCCCAAATCTTCCTCCCTTCACTCAAAATTACTGCTCCCAGAGTCAAGTTGGCAGAAGGAAACGTGCTTACCTTTCAAGCACTGTGATGGTTGAAGTTCTCTGCTTTAAGCTGCCAGGGAGAGTAGCTTTAAATTAAGATGTGGGACTGCACAAGTATTGCAGAGGAACAGATGTAAGCTCCACATAAATGAATGTTTGTTACACTGACACACAGAAGTTTGACAGAGCTTGACTGTCAGGTCTCTACATTTCCCCCACCTCTTGAAAGCATGGAAGAGAGAGATAGTAAGCATTGGAGAGCATAGGTAAACCTGTTGTTAATTTCTAAGTTTCTCTGAAGATTAAAAGTAGAGATAGGAAGAGAAAATAAACAGCAAACCCAGGAAATTCTAAACAATGCTTGAATTTACCTCTCTAATCTGCTTAATCCATGCCTCCCTTCCAAGGAATTCCTGATGAAGGATTGCAGGAGCAGAATTCAAACTGAAGGCCATTGTGTCACTCGAACTTTCTTTAACAAATGGCTGAAGGTCTGAATGTAGCTGAAAGAGAAGAACACATTTCTTCAGTTCCCAGGAACAGTCTACATATCCACACATGCATCAAACTGAGGTCCATATCCTGGTTCTATACCTACTCACCACATTCTGCTTTGACACTCGTACTTTGGTTGCACTTTTTCAAGTTTGGGGGAAGGACAGAAAGATGTTGCAAAATCATTGCAGGGGTGGAAAGTTGTGGTACAAGAGAAACATGTATAGAGTCTGCAAAGACATGGGTAAAGGACAGCTTACAGAGCTGGGCAAACCACAGGACACACCCATGCAGGAAACTGTGGAGTGTCAGGAAGCATAAAAAAATATAAATGATCCAATCTTTGGTGGGAAGAATATCAGTTTTTAATCTGTGCAGGGTAATACATTGTACTTTACAGTACCTGAGGAAGCTGATGCAGTATGACCTTCCTTCTGACAAAGGAAATGCTACATAGCTAGGAGTTTTCTATGAAAATTATGCAATCCTTTATACACAACTATGTGTCAATAGTGAATACATTAATATTAAAGCATTCACAAAACATTAAGGCTATAGCTGCACTAGAAGCAATTTTCTGGTGGAATTGTACCTAGTAATAGCATACAGTGGCATTTCTATGGCAGTAAAACTGTGCTTTATAAAACCACTTCCTTCTCCTGTAGGAACTAGAAACTATCTAAATCAACTCAGCTGAAGTACATGAGAGGCCTGTCTGCCTGTCTCAAGCTACATCCAACCTCGCAAGTGGTGCAATACAACAAGAACAGATCTTTAGGGCAAAACAAGAGTGCCAAGGATCCGAGTTCCCCACTGTGTGTTTTCCTTTGGACTAGCTCTAGCTGTAGACCGAAAGTCTTCTAGTGGAGGTCGGAAATCTTCTATGGGAAATCCTACTGTTGTAAAGGTGTGAGCTGCTCCTGTCCAGATCTGGCGGCCTCCCTCCTTATCCTCGAGCTGCCCCCTCTGGAAGTTACCTCCACAGCAGGTTATTCAGAAGGGAATGTAAGCAGGTCCTTCTGCCACTGCAGCTTGTGCCTCAGCCCGTGTGCTGCTGCAGGCAGTTGAGCCTCAAGTACAAATCTCTGCATGGTGGCAGTCAAGGCCCAACACATGATGTACATACTGGGAAACAAGAGGCTGGAGGTCAGCACTGCTGATCTGGGTGTTTGACGGCAAGTTGGATATGAGTCAGCAGTGCCCTGGCAGCCAGGAGGGCCAACCATGCCCAGGGTTTTTTTTCTTTGCCCATCAGGCAAAGCATCGCCAGCTGGTCAAAGGACGTGATTGTCCCGCTCTGCTGGGGCTGTGGCTTTAGGAAAAATGTAGGAGCAGAGAAGGTAAAGTTTTAAGCTCCTGCAGAAAGATGTGCTAGAGGGACATGAACAGAAGCTTGAATGTAATGAGTTACTTTGTCAGTAGTGTGATTTTGCCAGTTCACAAGCACTGTTCATACCAGCAGTTTCCGCAAACATCTTCACACCAGGCAGCAGTTAAATCTCTCAACAATGACCTGCTGGCAAAAGTCTACAGCATAGTGGCAGTACACAACAGAGCCCAAGATCTACACATCTTACAAGCCTTGCTGTATTTAAGATCCCAGAATCAAAGGAAAAAGCATACCTTATGGCTCATAGACATATGCTTCCCATACTGGAATGCCATGTCCTGAATCTCAGTGCTGTGCTTTGCTAGCTCCATTGCAGCCTGGCAGCTCTTTGCCAGCAAGGCACTGTGTGACAGGAAAACCTGCTCCTTCCACCGAGAGATGCCAATATCATCTGTAAGACAGTTCTCCTGAAAATGAAACAAAGACTAACATGAAAACACCAAAACTGCAGATGTGTCAGCTCACGGAATAGCGTGGCACAGGTGAGTAACGTGGTAAGCAACAAAACAATCAAAATTCTGGGTGCCGTGGTGCCAGTTAAAGAAGGGTGGTTTTTAGGGATGATTAGAGAAAAGTATCAGAATAAATATGCTAGCACCTTCAAACAAAAACCTTTTTCATTTTCTGCTCAAATGCAAAATACACAGAGTTGTCAACAGATTCAGTACAAATATTTTCTTAATGTTGTATCATTACACTGAACATTAACAGCCAACTGCATCCTTCATGAGGGACTGGGGAGTTAAAAAACCCAAACAAAACTCCAAAACAATAACAAAACAAATCCCAAAAGTAAAACTCCACAAAAAAGTACACCTACACTTCAGCCCCTTGCCAGTTACCAAGAACCAACAATCCCAAACAAACTTGAGAAGTCCCTACAATTTCTCCTTTGTGGTCAAGAAAAAATCATCATGGCTAGGCTTCGCGAACGAAGATTTGAAAGGGCTCTACCCACGCTTGCTACAAGCGCGCTGATGGCTAAAAAGGCCAATGCAAGATAGACAAGTCTGGTTGCAGAAGGCACAGCAGAAAGACTCCCCAGGTGATACAGACGAGACGCGATTCTTTCTGCGTTGTCTTTTCTCCTCGAGAGTGATCCTGCGTGTGTTCTCAAAAGCAGCAGCAGCGTTATAGATGGTGTGTCTCCAGGCCAAAAATGCATTACAAAAGGTATTAAATATCCTTATAGACTGCATTGGAAAAATGAAGGACTGCAATGGATGACTTGTACCTCTTCTACTGCCACATTAAGGATGAAGAATGACTGAATGTAGTAAAGTTGCAATTTAGAAGTGTCAGGTATTAACTTTCTCAGGGACTGATAGAGATCTCAGTGATGCCTCTATTGAACTTTATCACCTTGAGTGTAAGGTCAGAAATGCTCAACCATTCTCGAAACCTTTTATATTAATCCAAAATATTAATTTGGATTACTTTCCACAAAGTATTTTTTAATTAACACAAATAAAATACTTTCTCCCCAAATCCAAGTTCAACTGCCACTTCTTAGACTTATAAGGTGTTAATATTGCACTACTTCACTAATGGGTCTTCAAAGCTAGACATCTGTCTCACCTAGGTGATACTGTCACACCTTTAGGTACTCTCTAAAGAGAGTAAAAAACAAAAGACCAAAACCTGAAAAGACCACAGTTGTGGTCTTTTACTTGGAAAAAAAATAAAATCAGCAATGAGAAGCAACAGAAAAAAAATTTCAAGCATATAAATTCTGTAATTTTTCAGTTCAGCTAAACCTGCAGCATACACCAAGCCAAAAGATATTCTTTAAAAGACTGATATAAAAACCCCTTTTATATAACAAGCTTTTTCCCTCAAAGTGATGTCAACTAAATTACTTAGAAATGAGCAAGAAGTAATTCTGTGTGACCCTATAGTTTTCTTGTGAGGTATTATCTGTCGTGAAATCAGTAACAAATGAAATAGAATCCATCTGCTCAGCTCTAATTTTCCTCCCTTATGGGTATCACCCAGAAGTGCTGTGTTACAAGGGAGAGGATAATTTGAGACTAATGGAAGAAGTAGGAGAATTCTGCAACGCCAAGTAACACAGAGCTGTATCAAAACGTCTTTGCTTTCAGACATGCTATTAAGTTATACAAGGAAAGTGAAGAACAGAGAAACCACATGTTTGCTATTATGCATATGACAACTTACAAAGTCAAGCCTAAACTTTCCTCGTGTTTCAGTATTTTTGTTTTAATATCTTAACTCATCCCAGAGCATGTGCAAATTCCCATGACTGGCAAAATGTCAAAATGAGCATTTAATTCAAGTAGTTCCGCATATATCAAGTCTCTTTTTTCCCCACTCAGATATAGATCAATTTATTTGAAATTTAAAATCAGGAGCTCTTGGAAGACGAAACACAATCTTTTCCTTAACAACCAATCTGCTCAGTGAAAAAAACAGTATTTACTAAAATTCGCAGGATGATATTGAAAATTGGCAGTGATTTTTATAATCATTTGTTCCGAATCCAAATAAGACAAAAATACTCCAGAAAAGTACCCTGAAACAATTTTAAATTAAAAAAAAAATATCTTTCAAAAGACCCCTAAGTTGAAAATATTTGCTTGATGGAGCCTTTGAGCAGGAAGAGAAATGCAAACATTATCAGATATCAACTGTAGGAACTGAAGAAGCTTAAACAATTATGCAACTCAACGTATTTAAGGAAATTATTCTATGATTGGTTACAAAATTACATTCTTAAACAAGTTTGAATTTCATAACTGGATTGAAAGTGATGGCAAAAAGTTACTGTCCACTAGATGAACATTATGGAGAAGTTTCAAGCATCTAAAATAAGAATTGAACTTGGAAAAAAAAAAAAAAAAGACAAAATTGGACACATATTTGAAGACATAGTATTGAAATCTTAAAAAAACATAACTACTGTAAATCCCTGGGTTACAGAAACAAGCCAGTTGTAAAAAAGCATTATGTCCATATGGATGTGCCTTAGCATATGAACTTGTATGACAGAATACAGCCGATTTTAATCACAGAACCTCTTATCACCACACACCCCTAAAGCTTCTGTTGCTTAAGAAGGCAGACATAACCTTTCTTCAGCAAAGAAGGAAAAAAAGAAGTTTTCTTTCCCCAAGCTTAACTCATGTTGTTCATGAAGTGTTCACCAACCACACTATATTCATACAAGGGTACGTAGGGCAAGTGTAAAACACTATTGTAAAAACATCAAGGGAGAACCAAAACTAGTTCTAGATTGCAAAAGCTGTAAAATCTGACATCATGACAGTGCTTACTACTTTTAGAGAAATTTTCACTGCTTTGTAAGCTGTGTTTTGTTTTGTCAGCAGTGGGTATAAAAGCGGACATTAACAGGTCCAGAAGACTCCTCAGTCCTTCATATAAAAACCTTTTCAAACTCAAATGAATTCCAGTTGTAGTTGACAGTGCTCAGACAATCGATTAACTAATGCCTGGGATCTCATTCACAAGTTCTGTCGTCAAGAAATTGGTCCAGATCACAACCATTCCTGAGGCTGTCTGGGTGGCAGAAGCTGGATGAAGAGAGCCAAACCCCTCACCATCATCAGAAGAAAACAGCCAACTCCAGATACAGTTTGCATAACGTCAGCATAGAAAATATACAAATCCAGCTCTGTCGATCATCATTTCCCATGGGAAATTAAGAACAGCTGAGGGTGCTCCTATTTTACTACCAGCAAGTCAGTTACTGTTTTGTTGGAAATTGTCTAATTGAGATTTTATTTTTTTTTTAATAAAGCTACTTCCATAATTTTAAACTATATCTGAAACAATCATCTCAGGAAGTAGGAAACAAAAAAACTTTTAGAAAATGAAACTGCGGGACAAAATATGCAAACATAACCATCAGGAAGGACAGCTTTTAGTGGTGGCAACAAGGACCCCCAATACAAAAGCAGCACTTAACTCATTTTGATTTATCGCACTAAAGAAGATGCTCATATGTGGTTCAGATGAAAACATATTAAGGAAATACACATGAAAAAACCTGTCTTCAAAGTGCAAAAACCCATTTGCAAAACCAGAAAGGAGTAGAAATCAGAGACTCTTCGACGTAAAACTTCAGCTACAGTTTGTAAGGGAAAACTTAATTTATTTCCATACCATGGCAGCTCTTTCCTAGCCATCTGCTGTTGCACAAAATGGTTGAAATGTCTGAATCACTTATATGAAACTTTAGTTTAGTTCTCAATGGGCAAATAATCCACAGAAACCCACAGAAATAATTTTAAATTGCATATTCAAGTTTTACATTAGATAGTTCAAGAACTTCTATTTTACAAAAATAAAATCCAATGTAACTACGAATCATTCTACCAGTAGCGAGACCCTGCAAAACATCCTGCACATGGTTCACATAAGCTTTCAACAGATGTATTCATGCTTGCTGAACATGACAGGGCATGTTTTATTGGTCTATTAATACATCTTCACTGCTTTTGGAGGAACAAGGGTGTCTGTAAATGAGTCGACAAAGCATGACACCAAGTACTTCTATCATGACACTAAAAAAAACCCCACACACAACTTAAAAAAAAATTTGAAAACTTATAATAAATTTAAATATCTCTTCACATCTGTTATTTTAAATCTCTCTGGAAAAGCTTAGTATTTAAAAGAACAAAAGCAGTAAACAAACAGCATTGGCCTTCTTTCTAGCTATGCTTTTTTCCCCTCTGACACATTTACCCATTCTTTTCACAGATGCTCTTTACTCAAATTCCATATTTTATCCTTCCCTTTTGTCTTGCAACAGAAACATTTGTTTAAAAAAAGTGAAAACTCAACTGCTGCAGTGCTAAAAGGTGATTTACATGTTTCAAAATGCACTTGGTTTACTTCTTATGGTAAAATTATGAACAAATCCTTTACCTTTAACACACTCATAGCAGTCCAGTTGATGGACATGTGCAGTATTCCAAAACATTACTTCTCAAAGCAGGACTAGTGACCAAATATCAATGAATTGGTACCACTCACTACATGTAGCCTGTCCTTCCCCAGAAAACACATTTATTAGAAATACCTGTTAATTCACTAATTGGTACAATAAGTATTTTGCCACTAATGTATTTCTTTTTAAACTAGTTTTACACGTTAGTTATGCACAACTTTCACACCACTGCATCAAAAACACCTAACAGCTCTTCTGGTCACCAGTGGAACATGTTGAAAATGGACTTGTCTTATGTAATATCCCATTCTGACACTAACAGGAGTTTTGGCAATGCACATTTAGCAGCAGCTAGATACTCTGGAGACGAGGAAAAAAAAAAGAAACCAAAAACCAACCACGTCATTTCCCATGAGAGTCCCTAATGCTTTAAGATTGCAAGAACAGTCTGGCAGGTAAAGCCAGCAAGAGCCAACACTCAAGTCCCACTCTTGATTCTACAGTCTGACCTTGAACTTCCCTGTATCTCTTGTCCTTGTTCAGTGGACCAACAAGGATATTAAAGCAACCTTCATTAATATTTGTTAAATGATCTGGAATATTAAAACAGAATGTTTTTTAAAGTACAACAATATTCTCTGAGTTAGCAAAACTAACTTAAAAAGTCCTTGGAGCAACAATGAAGGCTGAAGTTGGTTTATCCTCAGGTAAAACACAGCAGATGCAGAAGCACTGCCAAGTTCCCAACATTGCACTCCTGCCACGCTTCCACCCAGGGTCCCCTCCTGAGAGGTGCCAGAGGATGCTGGGCACATGGCCCTCCTCTGTGCACAGCCCAGTGAGCCGCAGGCCCCAGGCAGTTCCTGAGTGAGCCACTACTGCTGTCCTGCTGGAGGCTCTCCCTCAGCTCGTGTGATTGCTTCCATCAAAATGAGAGGGATACATTTGAATAAGGTTAGTTTTAGTGGCATGTTGTTGTTGCTGCTGCAGAGCAGGAGAGACAGACACCGACCAAGGGAGCACCCTCTGGAGGCCAGCCACTGGTAGGCACTCTCCACTTGCCCACAGGGGTTTGTTTGGGACAGGGGCATCAGGGCAGGCATCTACTGTAGCAGTAACCATGAAGCCCAGCATCATGGGCTTCCACTAAGGTATTAATTTTGCTACATAATACAACTGAGTAACATCAAACCAGAGCTGCAATTTAAATACACAACACCTACTGAACCGTAAGATTCGGGTCTCTGAGGCGAACCAGGGGCACGAGACAACGCCACTACAAGTGAATTTATCTACCTCAGTGGCTTTCAAGATTGATATTCACATATACACAGTGCTCATCGGTGACTGAAAAGTTGCTACCATAAAACCTGTAGAAGTCATGGCAACTTCAAATTGTTGACTTTATTGCATGTGTTAAGACACAGCCATAGTAAATAAAAAAAAAAAAAAACCAACTCCTTTTTTTGGCCAAAACTCTGCCCAAGCAAGCCTACTTCATGAGTGCTCTCTAGAAGTTTCCTTCAATATTCCAGTAAAGACAATACATGCATGGTGACTTCTGATGAAGAAGAATACACTGCTACACTCCTAACACTTCAGGACAAAACTCAGAAGAAATGAAATGATGTAAGTTCAGGATGAAGCATTTTGTAAACATCTTTGGGCTTAGAAATGATAGGTTTGACACGGAAATATTAATGATGTTGGAAACATTGCAATAAATGCCTCTAACGGAACCTTTACTAGAAACCTCTGGACGTGTTTGGAAAGCCTGTAGTAAGATGTGTCTAGAGTGCCTAGTAATGACACAACATTATCTTATTAAGCACTCACAGAAATAAAATAGTCCCTCCTTGAACATTTCTGGAAAATTCCATCAGAGCTTACAGACATCATAACGATGACATTCACTAGGACTACAACTAATTCTATTCCTCCTTCTCCCTCCATTTAAACAGATGAGAAAGTAATCATGTTTATTGCAGTCACACATTAATATCACAAAATGCCTTGGGTATATAAATCTACTGAAATTCTTACCTCAGATGATTTTGAGTTTTCATAATAGATACCTTGAACTAAGTCACCAATAGCACTTGAAATGAGTTCCACAACCTGTAAAAGAAAAGGAGAAAAAACTTGCATCTTTAACTATCACCAAATTCACTAACAAAGCTACTGCCAGATACTGCTACTTCCAGAGAGACAAACCACAATAACATTCCTTGCAGAAAGCTACTTGTGAAAGACTGCAGGACTTACTAAGATTAGTTCTGCACAAGCATGATGCCGTGTCTCTGCTAAAACCTCTACAACAGTAACTCTTCTATCAAAGTTTTAAGTTAATATAAATGAAAAGCAAGACTTGTTTTTCCTAAAGTGTGAACTATGGAGTGTATTCTCAAAAGGACGTTCACAGAACTAATAAATCCCAGTTCATGAATATGAGACAGTACCTCATCTGGGCTTTGTTTTGTTTTGTTTTTTTCCTGCCAAGTAAATACTTCACAATACCTCTCCTTGGGAGCTGTTAAAATTCTAATCTTCGTGGCTAATACAGAAAAGTCAGAATCCATAGAAAGGTAACCTTTCAAATGTGATCATTTGGTATTCGGGTGCCCTGGGAATGCACTGTGGATGTATTTAGTGCATGGCCTGAGGCTCAGCTGTACCACATACACTGAAAGTCTGCAACACGGGAATGTTTAAATCAGATTTATCAATCTGTATTATCTTCAGGGTTCAGACTTTTTATTTTATTCAAGCAAAGCCTAAAAATTTGAACTTGATCCAGAATGTAAAACAAGCAGTCCTCGGTCTCCCTGGAACTACTGTACAATTTAAAGTTGTGCACATGAACTGTCTTAATTGGAACAAAATACTCAGATTTATTGTAAAATTAAATGCAGGCATTTCAAATAAGCACACCTTAAGGCTACCTCTTTGGTTGCTCACAAAGTTTTAATTCCTTGAATGTTTAATTTCCTATGCATATGAGTCTATATCTGATTCCTCTTTTTGCTTCCTAAAATTCAACATAGCTCTTATTGAATTAAAAGATTTAGTTTCAATTTTTATCACTCCTGTAACCGAAGACAAGAAGTCAAATGATAAACCCCCTAACGGAAAGATATTCTAACATTTAGGCATGCTTTATTTGATAATAAAAACACATTTGTATGCTAGTTTTGAGCACTAGCAGAAAGGTTGTGTTTTCTTTCTTTTTTTTTTAAAACACTGGTTCATATACATATTCATATACACACAGCAAGTGCTAACTTTAGAAATGGTGCTGATTAAAAGTCATGTTTTTTCTTGCAATGCATATGGGTTAATTTGCAAGACCTACAAAAACAGCCAGGAAAAAAAATCACATTGCCCTTTAGGAAATTAGATACCGAAGAAATATTGTAGCAATATGAGCTGCTAAGGAACTGAAAGGACAATGATCCTACAGTGTTACCAGATGTGTTGAGTTATTTAAGTGGGGAACAGAGAAAATGAGGGACTTTTTTTTTTTTTAAACAACCCGTCCCCCCCCCCCCCTTTTTTTTTAAGGTATCAGATAAGCCTTATTCCCAAATCCAGGAGGACTGAGTATCGCCAGTAGGTCTATGAAAGTCTGTAACTAAATGCCCAGGATCAGATTGTATTACAGTTTATACAAGCAACATCCCAAGATTCTTCTGATGGCTAGGACACATAATACAGATCAATCACTCACTAAAAAATGTTATGGTTTGTGAAATGGTCTGAGCTCAGAGACCTACATTGGTAATACGAAGAGGAATTTACAAAGACACTGAGTCCTACTCTAAATGTCAAAGTGATAGTATGAACTTTTAACAATGCAGCTGGCTCTGGATAACTAGACCTTTTCCTCTCTTGCCTGAAACTCTAGACTGAGCAGAACCCTGTTTTGGGGTTTCTTTTTTCCATCTCTCCTCCTTCTTTTTAGTGCAACTCTACTCTCAAAGGCAATTTTAAATGTCTTAAAACAAGCTTAGTGAAACATTTGTGAACAACTGTACCTCTTCCTCTTACGAGTTTATAAAACATCTTAGGAGAATTACAGATCAGCTATTTAGAAGAATCCTCATATTAAATATCATCAGGCCTTTAGTGACTTATTGAGCACTGTATGTTAGTGAGAACTTAATATTACCTCCCTTCTTTGCAAATATATATATATTTTAAAGAGTATTTTTTAAGGTAAATGTAAGGCCATACAATTCACTACCAGGAATGAAATTCTAGTTTCAAGAGCACAGTGGGATGCTTGCATGAGGCTCTGTTACCTCACCAATCCTTAATCTGATCTATGAAAAGCATCTGCTGCTCAGCATCAATGGCCTGGGGTCCTGAGCGCTGGGGAAAGAAACAAGAAATGAGGATACCAGGCAATTTTCCTCTGCATCCCAAAATGGTACAGAGGAAGAAAAAAATATTACAGATTCAGTAGTATTAATTCAGTGATACACTGTCTAGTTCTTACGTAGCACTTTCCATCACAAAATTTGAAAGCAATCAACATCCCTGGAAAACTGTTTTAAAACTTATTCCTTACTGTTTATAAAAGGGAAAAACAGTGACAATGAACTGATTTTCCACAAAACCATGCAGCATGCCAGTGGAAGAGCAGAAAACAGTACCCAAGTTATCCCCATTCTTGTCAGTGCCTTTTTGCCTGACGAGTGCCCTGTTCCACTTGCTGAGAAGCAAGTCTGAGAAGCAGGAAAGGCAGATGAAAAATTAAGTGCTCTCAATTGCTTCTCTTCTCGTTTGAAGGTTGAGCTCCATTTTAAACAAGTTCATAGGTGGTGAAAGAGAAGAAAGGATCAGCAGAATTAATGCTTGAAAACAGCAGTAACTCAAAAGACACCAAAGGCAGGCTATTTATAATCTCTCTTCCCACTATTTTCTACTCCTCTATATGTTTTTGAGAAGCCTGGTTCCTCATGAGTACTCGAGATGAGCAGGAGTAACATCACATTGAGAGAAAACACACTTCCACTCTATTTCTCATTTTCCACTCTGCATCAGCATCTTCCACAGCTCTGTGTTTTCTGCTCCCCACCCAGAGTGTCCACAGGGCTGGGAGCGGACCAGGGGATGACCTGCAGGTGACAAGTGCACATGAAAGTGATTTCACAGCCTTTAAACACCCTTTGCAACAGTTCCACCAGTGTATCTTTTTTTTTTTTTTTTCCAAAGGAGGTATTATTTCAACACCTTTCTAGGGCTGTGATCTCTTCTGCTTTTAAAAGGTCAACACAAAGGCCATCAATTTAGGATGAATACAGGGAAAAGAAAAAGATTATTAAGGTTAAAATCTCTCCTACTGTCTAGGCAGACTAAGTGTATAACATGATGTAAATTCTGGATACAACCACTTGATTGCTCATTCCATAGCAAGGTAGAACACATGCTCTGACCTCTCCAATTCATTCAAATATGAAATACCCAAAAGACTGTGCTATGTTTCAGTGCCAGAAGAGTTCTGTAGGTTTAAAGATCAGAAATTTGGTGAAACTTAATTTACCCTTTTCTGGGGTATTAACTTATTTGTCAAAAATGCACAGCTTTAGCCCTTCAAGGCTCTTTAAATTTACTTCAAGTCTACTTTCTCAAGCTCAAAATTTCTAAATATTAATTGAAGAAATAAATCAAAATGAAGGTAATTCACTTAGCTGTTCAGAAAATTACTCAGGACATTCAACCAACCACATGCCTCCCTCCTTTTCCAGAAATCAGAATTTCATGTAGTTTACTGAGGACTTCTCTATAAGATAATTCAGAGTTCAGAATTCATCATACATGATGACACCGAACAGGGCCATATGTTCAGTGTTGCAGGTACAGCATCCTAGTTCATGCCTGCAGTTGACTGTCCTGCAAAAATCAAACTCTATCTATAAAAAAAGAAGCATATTTAAATTAAAGGGAAACTTTATGCTAGAAAGACTGCAGGGAAATCACAGAATATAAGACATTTTGGTAGAATACTTTCTTTGAAGCTAAAAGGTAAGATTCAGATTCCATCAAGCACAGTAAAAAGAATGGATTCTGGGCCCCACTCATCCTTCATGGGATTTCCAGATAACCTGGATGAAAGGACAACATTGATGCCATCAGTTTAGTAACTCAAGCACTTTGTTCCCTTTGCTTGTCTTAAAAATATTTTCTTTTAAAGTTTACTGCAACGTAACACTGCATATGTATCTTTTCCTGGTTTTCCTTCTAGTTTTAAAAAAAGGAATGAATTTGAGTTCCATTCAAAGAATGGTCAATTTATTTTAAATTCAGCAGCTGAAGTAGAATTTATTACACAGACCACTCTATTTCAGAGTAGTAACACAGTGTCTCTCCAGACTCTACTGGATATTTTCAAGGGGAACATCATGGAAAGGATGAAGCTCTTGCAGGAAGACAGGAAACAGCACTAGGAAGAACACAGCAATGGGTATATCTTTGTTCTTCATCCCTCATGATTTCTATTTGACAAACTTCCTTAGCTTTGCCAAATTCCTTCCAAGAAGGACCACAAGTAATTCCTTCCATCCTTATGTTGAAACTATATCCTTTCCTCACACATCTGCTATGACAGACCCTAATACTTGCTGCTGATGTGTAGACTTGAAAATGTAGCAAGACTTCCCCATACAAGTAAAGAAGAAGATTAAATAGTCAGGAAACATTAAACACACAGAAAAAAAAATCCTACAACTTGCGCTTCAATTCCTTCCCCAAACAAGCACTAATTTGGGAAATATTTCCACTCTTAAAAATTACACAGTAAGCTCTTAAAAATAAATATTCTCCTGCATTTGTCACAGAAATATTGTAACAATAGCAAGCTAAAGACAAAACTCAGCAAACAGCTGAAACTGGATTTTAATTAATTGGGAATACCTTAAAAAAATTTAAAAAGGGGGGGAGCAAAAACTGTAAGGAGTTCCAAGAACAGTGGAATTTAATTTTCTTTCCTGGTAATCTCAAACATCATTAGTGATACAAGGATATGACTAAGTGTGCCAGCCTATAGAATGTTTTAGGGTTTTTTAATCTAATGTTTATTGAATCCTATTGAATTTACTATTTGAAATCATCTTGAGCTTTACTATTTTTTGAAGCTGGCCCTCTCTTAGTTGAAACACACAGAAAGGACTCCTTACAATTATTTGTTTTCTAGCATGTTTTAAGTGGTCTAGAAAAGCACATTTATGTTTTTCTTCTGTTAATGATGAATTAGCAGCAAAATACCATGTCCAGTGTAAATGCATCACTCAAACGCTTCACTTGTTAAAAAGGTACTCCCTAGACATAAAAATAATGCTTCAAAATAATCAGCATCAGTCAATCTGAAGATTGCTAATACTGTCAAATATCTACCTTAAGCTCAGTCTGCCTTAGGGATTTTCACCAGTGTTAAGTCACCCTTTTCGTGCTGATGCAGCACTATCTACAGAAGTGGGTTTCATTAGTATAAAGACTTTTAGTGCATAATTCAGTCATTTTCCTTGATGCCAACATAACCAGCAGACGAAATACCCTTTTTCCTTGTCTACCTCGACATGATACCTTACAGAGTTTATTAATATCTTTGCAGATCCAGTGCAGCGGATCCTTGCACTGAAGTAGTCAACAACTGTTGCTGAGTGACCCAGGTTAGAGAAATGTGTGATTTCTTCAGCTTGACGCTTTTGGACGGGGTAATTTCATTACATCTTTCCTCTATACAAAGCAGCAAACAAAGAAGGTATCATGACTACAGGGTTCTGTAGATACAAAATCCTCCTCCATCAATAAGCGATACACAGGAGCATGGCTATAGAACACTATTCCCACTCACACAGTTGTAGACAACCATCAAATCAAGATACGTTCACAAATGAACTGAGGATTAAACTGAATAAGACAAATTGTACCTGCAAGCAGCATTAACTATTTTGCACAATCTTTACCTGAAAAAATGTGAATCAGAAGTAATATCACTTAGCATCTGACAGATGGAATCAACTAAGTGAAGCTGCAGATGTTTGTTAAGTTAACAAATCGACAACCAGGGTAGCAGCAATCAGATTCTAGACTTCAGATGAAATGCTGTTGAATTTCAAAACACTAATATTAACAACCAGTTACAGTGCATCCAAAGACTCAATATTTCTGCCAGCCAACAAGAAGTCAAATACATCAGCATTTTGTTTAAAAATACAATTAACTTATCTGCATTTCTGCTAAAATTTTATGCATTATAATATATTATTATACTGAAACCACTCCAGATGTAAAGGCACTTTCACTAAAAATTTTACAATGGGAATGTTAATTTCAAAGATAAACTTTACAGTAGTTAAAAGACAGGGGAAGATATACAATCTATCACCCTATTTACAAGATACACCTGTTTTAACCTCTCCTACAGTACAATGTGTATAAACACCTGTAGTGGGTTGACCCTGGCTGGATGCCAGATACCTACTAAAGCTACTCTCTCACTCTCCCTCTGCAACTGGACAGAGGAAAGAAAAAAAAAAACAGCTAAGGATTCATGCGTTGAGATAAGAGCTGGGAGAGGTCAGTTACTGATCACCTTCATGGCCAAAACAGACTCAAAGTGGGGTTAGTACTTAAATTTATTACTAACAGGATAAGAGCCAAAGAGTGAAAAATAAAATAGTCTTTAAAAAAACACCTTTCCCCCACCCTTCCTTCTATCTTCTCCCTCCTCACCCCCCAGAAGTGCAGAGGGACAGGGAATGGGGATTACAGTCAGTTGTTGTTTCTGCCGCTGCTCAGGGAGAGGAGTCCTTCCCCTGCTCCCGTGGGGTCCCTCCCATGGGAGACAGTCCTTGATGGACCTTTCCGGCATGAGTCCATCCCGTGGGCAGCAGTTCTTCCCAAACTGCTATCCTGTGGGTCACTCCTCCATGGGGTGCAGTCCTTCACGAATGAGCTGTACCAGCGTGGGTCCCCCACAGGGGCCACAAGTCCTACCCGGGAAAAACCTGCTCCAGTGTGGGCTTCCCTCTCCATGGGCTGCAGGTCTCCAGCAGGACCGTGTCTATCTTGGGCCTCCCACGGGGTCACAGCCTCCTTCAGATATCCACCTTCTCCAGCATGGTCTCCTGCATGGGCTGCAGGTGGGTCTCTGCACCCCGATGTCCCTCCATGGGCTGCAGGGGCACAGCTGCCCCGCCATGGTCTGCACCACGGGCTGCAGGGCCTCAGCTCCTGTGCCTGGAACACCTCCTGCCCCTCCTTCTGCACTGACCTTGGTGTCTACATTGTTGTTCCCATGTTCCCACTCCGCTCTTGCCTGGCTGGAATTTCTTCTGCACAACAACCTTCTGTTCTTAAATATGTTATTACAGAGGCGTTACCACTACTCCTAATTGGCTTGGCCTTGGCCAGCAGCAGGAAGTCAGTCCTGGAGCTAGTTGGCATTGGCTCCACAGGACAGGGGAAGCTTCTTGCAGAAGCCACCCCTGTAGCCCCCCTGCTACCAAAACCCAGTCACAGAAACCCACTACAACACCTGATGGGAAGGAATGCAGAAGAGGGAGCCCAATTCTTCTCAGCAGTGCCCACTGACAGGATAAGGCAATGGGCACAAATCAAAACATGAAATTACATGTGGACACATGAAAACAGTTTACTGTGAAGGCATCAAACAATGGATCAGGTTGCCCAAAGGAGTTGCAAAGTCTCCATCTTTGGAAAAATTTAAAAGTCATCTGGATGTAGCCCTGGCCAACCTGCTCTAGCTGACCCTGCTTGAGTAGGAGGTTTGGATTAGATGATCTCCAAAGGTCCCTGACAACCTCAACCATTCTGTGACATCCAGCACCACTGGAGGAGGAACAAACACAGATGATTTTACATACTGACATCTACAGCACCAGTAATAATAACAACAACAACAACAACATGTCTCATCTTTGAAATAATAAAATCAAGGCTACAAAGCTGGTGCCAAATACCCTTGTACAGAAGGGTTAAGATTACCGATTGTACTGGGAACAGATTTCCCTATGATAAATGTTTATGTTCTTGGGAGACTAAGAAAGGCCATCCATACTAATCTTAGATTCTTATCACTACTGATAACAGCTTTGAATTGCAACTGAAAATAAAATACATTTTCGCTTTTTAAAACTGTATTCTCTGTTGAAGTCCAGGTGGACAGCTGACTATATAATCAAGTGACTTCCAGTCCTTCTGTAAAACTGTATATATTAAATGCCTTGTCATCAAAGTCCACCTCTAGAACCAAGTATGTCCTAAGACCCCAACCATTCAAAGATGGATGTTAGTATGTGTTAAGTCCTCACACACACAAAAGAAGGCTGTTAGAAATAGTACAAGACAGTATTTTACCTGAGAGAGATCTGAATGCTTATTATCCTACTATGCACTCTCCATAGGAATCTTACTATGTTTGAGAAACAGACTTCAGGTAAAGCCAAGAAAACTGAACTTTTGATCTTCCACTCCTTCAACTATAAAGAGAATGAAGTTGACATTGCAAATATCACTCCTGGAAGACATCACCTTAGAATCAAAGAATCATTTAGGTTAGAAAAGACCTTCAAGATCATCAAGTCCAAACTAAACCTAGTGCTGCCAAGTCCATCACTAAACCATGGCCCTAAGTGTCACATTTACCTGGCTTTTAAATACCTTCATGGATGGTGACTCCACCACTTCCCTGTGCAGCCAATTCCAACGCTTCATAATCCTTTTAGTGAAGAAATTTCACTGGTACTCATTTCATGTATCTGTTTTATGAAAATTCATGATCATTTTATAATTTGTGTAAGGGTGAAAGCTGTTTAGCAATTAATTCCCCCTGACGATTATTCATGGCTGTGAAAGAAAAAGCTGCCACAAACATCTCTGTTTAAGAAACCCAGGCAGTGCCAATACCTATTCTAAGTAAGTGGTAAATGAAGTAGCAGAACTGCTGGCTCTCGAGAGTCCTTTCTTACAGTATGCATCTCATACAGAATAAAACATCATATACCCAAAAGTTTTCATTTGTTCAATTTCTTAGAATAAATTTTGTTTTCTTTTGAATATCCATTTGCTATATATTCTGGTAGTGATCTTGGATACAGCCTCTTGTTAACAGTTAAACAAATATTAAATACAGACATTTTTTACTGTTTGTTTCAAACAAGGTAATTTCTCTGAAAATTGAGGGGGTTCCCCCTAAAAAACCCAAAAAACTACAAACCCAATACAACAACAACAACAACAACAAAAAGCACAAAAACCCCTTTCTTCCACAATTTGGCCTTAACATTCAATTAAATTGATTTATATGTATTCACATATACATACACATCCGTAATATACACCTATTTATCTCAAAGCCTGAAAATATTTTGACTTCTAAGATATTTATCATCATCTTGAGATGCTGAATGACTTTTGACTTTGATCAAAATCAGCCTTTCTTCAGTTTCTTTAAATTAGTTTTCATTTTCTTCTTCGTGGTTGCTCAGTCAGCTCTGAAAGGCCCTCTCTTTTTCATGCACAGATAGCATATCAGCATCTTCCAGACCATTCTGTTAACCTCAATGAGGCAAACCATAGTTCTCTCAGAAAAAGAACTACTTAACTACATGTTAGAAGCAGCAGTGCAGTTTTCCTCTGAGGAAGACAATATTTACCTGGAATAATGATGGGTGTTTGGTTCAAGAACTCAAGCAGTAACATTGACTTTGGTCTGTTGGGCAGAACAGGGAAGCAGAAAGACCTGTCTGCTCTGATGAGGAAGGCAGATTCAAATACAAATTGAGTGAATTGTTACTGAGAGAATTCAGAGCCAAGATCATTAAATGGACTTTGTGCAAACCAGTATAAAAATCTCAAGTAAGCTACTGAAAAAACCTCCAAACTCAGTGGAAAATTTTTCCTGAGACATTTACTTTCTCAGTCAACATGTCATTGAGACAGAACCTCAAACACTCACAATTCTGTTTTCTATAGCACCATGCCTTGATCCTTTGAAAAATATTCTCATGGTATACTTTTGGTAAAGACTTTAATCTAGACCTGATGATTCAGTGATATCTGTGATTACGTATTCTGCTATCAGTCTCAGTTTCAGTCCTTCCATGTTCTGCAGCAGTCATTCTGCTTCAAGGCCCTGTTTTTAAGTCCTACATGTCCACAAGGGAAGTGGCAGAAATCACTCTTTTTTTAAAAACTATTTTTTCATGCAGAAGTGGAAGGACAGAAAACAGACTGAAACCTAAACAAAATTTTCCAGCAGTGCCATGGCCAAGGATCACAGAAAAATATACTCTTTCAATACAGACCTATACTAACCCCAGGGGAGTCTAACTTTGGGAAAGCTTAACATAAGTATTAGCTTTAAAAATCAGCACAGGTGCAACAGGCCACTAAGGTAAAGGATAAACCTATTCGAGGAATGTAGCGATTAGGAATTAATGCAAAGTTAAGCAGTTTTAATCTCAAAACTGACACTTGTTGCAATGCAACAGAACTCTTATAGATCTAAATGGAGACTGTTTCTAACATATTATCACAATTACAGATTAAACATAATTTTTAAAATTTCAATTAAATTAATAAGTTAATAAACTGTGTCACCTAATCCTCTAATTTAACTTCTCTAAAAGATTACTTTTCAAACATGTAACAACAGCCATTAAGGTAATGAAATTTTCTAAATATTTAATTATATTACCAGTTATACATAGCAAAAGTGAAATAGAAAAAACCCTGTAAAATATTCAGAACACTGAATTTGCTCAGGTGTTATTTTAGGGGCTATAAATTTACTTCTTGTGAACAATGGCAGAAGATGCACTTGCTAAGAAACTGTTCCACTGACACAAGCATCAAAAGAGACGACGTTAGCTTCACTGGCATCATTCTAGAATTTTATCATCATCACAAAAACTGCTGCTTCTAATGACAGCAGAAATGTTAGACAAAAGTTTTACAGCAGTACTGTAGGAAAAATCTGGAGCATTGAGTCCAAAAGATTTTAACCTTTTATCTCTAACATACAAGGTTTTTTTTCCCCTAATGTTTAAATACTTTTATCAACTATTATAAAAAAAGTGCCTTTTTTTTTTTTTGCTACCAAAGGAACTTCACATGACTTTCAACAAAGCTTCAGAAAAGAAATGTTTGAGAACATTGTGCAGAAAAAACAATACATGTCCATTAAATGGACATAAAGTTTGTTTCAATTACAGTCTCTTTTAAGTTTTATTTTATAGTAAGCTAAAACTAAAGTTACCTCTCAGAAGTGTATGCACATTAGTAAATTTTGGTGCAGTCTAAAAGTAATAATTAAAACAAATAACACTTTTCTTCATTATGATTCATATATAATTATGAATCATCTATATATTTGTCAGTACTGAAAATGTGTTTAGATTCTCCAACGAAATCTATGCTAAGTTGTATGACAGTTTTCAGTATGTATCTCAATATTTTAAGATACAGAACTGTTTACTTCGAGTTGCCCAAAGTAGAGCTTTGATATGTAATGATTCAATCATGTTGCCTTATGGCATTTCATATTAGGTTAAAGGTTCAAAAACATATGATTTCTTCCTTGGTTTTCTTCTCCCTCAGTATCCAGACAAAGCAGTGTTTCTTAAGTGTACTTTCCATAAATTAGTTCAGAGCTCTTGAAACTTATCTGTATTTTTCAGTAATGTCTGGTTTTGAGACATGCCCCCATGACACTCTAAATTAAAATAAAAACACTCCCTACTATCCTACTCCCTATCTTGTCCAATACATCATCATCATCAAGCAGTGCCTCAGAGGAAGGTACAGTAAGACAGCCATGATAAAGTACTTCAGAAAAGCTCTTCATTATGTTTTCTATAAAAAAATTTGAAGGTTGTAACCATAGTTCAAGATAAGTAGCTCTTATATGAAGTTTAACGTAGATTTAGATTGTTGCAATAGGAAGATATGAGAAGACTTAAATTAATAGATTATTGATGTTTATGCAAACAAAAGGCTTATTTTGTAAACAACACATTTATGCTTTTAGGAATACATGAACTAAACATAAGGAAATGCATCAACTATATAAGTACTACATCTGTGGTACTGTTTATTTATAAACAAATAATACTTAATAAACCTATGCTCTATAATGTGGTGTTCTGTCAGAGCTCTGCATTGGCAGACAAGATTCTTAAATTCAATTCTAAGCCTTCAGGCTGCAGATTTTGAAGGGTTTCCATGAAGAGTTTTATTATTTCAACTAGATCTCACTGAATTATGGCGGGAAAAATAGTCAGTTCTTAAGATTTCAGTAAGAACTATGGAGAACACTAGCACTATACGTATTTCACGTTTTTTGGGCTAGGCTTTTTCTTCTTGTTTTTGGGGGTTTTATTTTTTGTTTTGGATATACTGGGTTTGGATGGTTTTATTTTGGTTGTTTGGTTGGTATGTGGGTTTTCTTTCTTCAAATACAAAGGGATGCCTTCTTATCAATTTCTTGAGTTGAAAGTAATGCATTTACAGATTTTTTTAATCATTTGCAAGGCATTGCACTAAAAGGTATTATTTCAGCCTTCTGAAACCTATGCATCACGGCCTTCAGAGCGTGAAAGCATCAAAACTGGTCATAATTACACCTTCTAAGCATCCTCTCCATAGTTTCATAAAACAACTGATGATTCAGGTGTGCTAGGAAGCTTCAGCTTTAATGCTGCAACAGGTTTCCTCCAACGTATCTGTTATAAACCCTGAAAAAGCACATTATTTGATAATATCACGGTCACTATGCACACATCACTGTGGTAAAATGCCCCTATCGCACATCTGGCTGACAGGTGACAAAAATGCCAATTAATATTTGTTACTTTTGTTACATTTGCATCTGAAAGCCAGTCTAAAAATAATATAAGAAGTGAAGGTTACTCAAGCAGAAATCAAAGAAAAAACTAATGCTTTTTGCTACCAGAGTCAAAGGACTTTCATTCAAAAAAATTTTTTCTTAGCAGCTTCATCCCCATATCCTTGTCTAGGCAAAGCAAGATAACAAATGTTAAGATATATTACCTTCAGATGGCAACAAAGAACCCACCGTTAGACATATCATTTTACACTTCTTAATAATTTATTCACACATTTATTTCAAACTGCTTATGTTCACATATCCCACAAGATAGTTAGGAGGTACCCAATTTTGTTAGGCAAACATAATTTACTTTTCCATCACTCCCATGCCTACGTGTTTACAATGACTTTCACAAGTATCTTATCCTGATCCTAGTATCAGAACACTGCAACCTCAAAATGAGAAGGCGTACCAAAATAACCCTGTCATCCCATATAAACACACCCCAGTTCAACAAATCATCACACTACCACGCATTAAGGCACTGTTAGTTAAGTAGCAAAACACAAACAAGCCTTTCCTTTTCAAAGGCTCCCCCTTCCACTGTTGATATACCAACTACCAAAAGATCCCAACCCAATTCATCTTTAGGCTCAATTCTGTTCTAAAATCCATGGATTAGCAATATCCAAACTACTACAGGATGCAATTCTGAAGTAAGGTTTTATACACATAATTTGCATTAACAGAATTTATCACGACAATCCACAGGCCAAGAAGAGCCACCATCCAAATGTTAGTCTATATAAGGTGATAAAAAAGTTATCATGAATGTACAAAAGAATTTTAAATACATGTGACCTGATTGGTCTAATGCTTTGTAGCTGTAAAGGTTTTTGAAGAAATTACTGTTAATTTTCAAAGGGTTTTATTATCTGAATAAAAGTAGAACTTTGCCATGATTACAACAAGTATAGCACGCAGGATGCATCTGCCTGTCAATACTTTAAGCCTCAGTGGACACCAACTTTGTATTCACAATTAATGTATCATAACTTTACAAAGTAGAAAATGAGAATGCTTTCTTCTGAATTGTTATGTATTCAAAAAAACCAAGTTTTGAGATGATATTGTAATAGTACTACTGCAGAATTTATCTTACAGGAGGCTTCCTAACTGACATTTCCAGAAATCTGAAGTCCTTGTACCTCAGAGATTAAAAACCATAAAGCCCAAAAGACCACCCCAAACCCTTCTTTTGCATAACTTTAGCAAACATATGAGAGGTATGGGCACTAGTTTAAAATAAAACCCCCAAAATCACAAACCCTGAGCCTTGATTCTTGTTAATATCATTACAGTTATATTCCACAACAGTAGCAAGAAGAGGAAAATTACTACGAATTAACAACAACAATTCCTATATTTAATGTTATTTAAAAATCAAAGTGTTACCTAAGGCAATTACCTTGCAGCCTTTTAATATCTACAGGGAAAAGCCTAAGGGAAAATAATTGACTTTGCTAATTTTACCCTTGGCAATTATAAAATAGCTCTGCATTTCATTACGACTACAGAATTTCACGTCTAATTGTCAGCCCCGAGAGAAGCACAGAGATAAATGCATCTTACACAAGCTCAGACGAGTTTAACAGCACAATAAAATTATCTAGGTAGGAGTGAGCTCAGTTAACATTAAAACCCGTTTTAATTTAAATTCTGGTCTATAGAACAGCTATGCATGTCTATGGAGGTTATGGCATACCACGGTCACTACCATGTACGATACAATGCCGCTCACTTCATTAGCCAATTTGCTAAATGCCAGCAAAAAAAGCAGTACTGTGATTTTTACCTTTTACATCACAGAACACAAAACATTATGAAGGAAAAAAGTCACAGTTATTTCACACTGCTAAAAAACAGATGCCAGATTTGAAAATTCATCATTTACAAAAGAATAAATACAGTATGTTTAAATCACTGCACCTGTCAAGAAATTTCTATAGCTTGTACTTCAATTTTTCTAACTTTGCTAGTAGGGTTAGACGCATGAAAAAGAATCATTTACTAAGTCAATCAGTTTCCATAATGGCATCCCACTTATCGTATGTAGAAGTTATGAAAGTATTTAGATGTCAGAAAAATGAAAAAAAAAGTGCTAAAATGTTTTGGCAGAATTTTCCAACATGCAGTATAATGATTGCTTTTTAAAAAAAAAATTATTTCTTGTGCTTCATTTCACTGTAGGCTTGCTTCCTGGCAAGTCTTCAGGGATAATACATTCCTGCTGCAATACTCACTGATGTACTAAATGCAAAGTAATAGGTGCCATGTTTTATAAAAGTTTCCTCTTACATTGAAACAAAAAATGGATGTAGGGTTAAATCCTTTGGTCTGTCTTGGCAATCCTACAAAGTACTAAAAAAATGAATTTATACAAATCAATAATAATTACTAAAATCAACTGCACCCCATTTTAGTTACGGTATGCACTATTTAATACTATTTTTTTTAGCAGTTACTACCAGTTGTCACCATAATGGCTTAACCCACTATTCCAGTAGATTGACATCTAATTTTCTCTCTCCTCTCTTGAATCTCAGCTCTGTGTTAGAAAATGACACCATTTCTCAGAGAAACTGTCACACTCATGATCAGAGGAGTGCAGAAATACTCAACTACCACTATGAAGAGACTTAGCCTAAGAATCTACAAAAAATAGACCTCCTGAAAGTCATGATTACAACTATGCTGATTATTGACAATTTTACAGGACAAACATTTATTTTACATTATGACAAGGCAGCAATCTTCAAATGTATAAAAAGTACCTCTGCAAAGAAGTACTGTTTCCTGTTTCCACTGGAATGGCACACGAAGCTCTTCAGCCATACATGTTAGTTGTTACACTAGACTGGCACAGGGATGCCCAGGATTCTCTACACCATGGGAGGTTTTAAGAACAAGCTAGACAACTGCATGCCAAGAATGGTTTGGTGTAGCTGATCATACCTGGTGAAAAGAAGAACCGACTAGAGAGATGATCTCTTAATGTCTCCATCAGTCTCATTTTCTAAGACAATACATATATACAATTTGTTTCTCATTAAAAACACCTCCCTGTAAAGTTTCAAACAGTTTGTATGAGCAACTGGATTGCAGCTGTCCTTTAGAAGCCAGTACATACACAATAATAAGGCAGTCCAATATTCAGGGACATCCAAATACCTAACAAAATAATGTTATTAAGAGCAAAAAGTCACATGAGACAAAGCAGCAAAGCCTTTTCCCCCAAGAATTCTCTAAGATAGCAAACCTTTCACAAAGCACAAGGTAAAAGAAAATAACAGACCAAACATATCTTAACTGGCAGTTTGCCAGTGGTGTTGTCATGAAGCTGCCACTGCATATATCTTCAGTTCACCAAAGTAACCTCACCCACTACTACAGTGCTTCAGAATGTATACTAAAGATCTCACCACAGTAATTCTATAGGAATGTGGTAAACATGTTCACAGCAGCCCGTCAACCCATCTACACCTATATTGTAAGTATGCTGATTTTTAAATGATGCTCCATATACACATACATAACTGCTGATTCTTTAAAAGGGCCTCTCTTTCAAAAGATTCACTCATAGTTAGTTACTTGCTCTGGCAGTAAAATCCTTTTCTTTTTACCTTCGTGTTCTGCAACTGCGCAAGGCTCGTGCAAGCATTTGCTAGGAGAAAATCCCCACTCAAAACAGCCATTTTATTTCCAAACTGCATATCCTTCAGCGGGCCATCGCAGGACTTGAGCTCACCAATGTTTACTATGCCACGATGCACCAGAAAAGCAGTGTGGATCAGTTCTGTAATCTCAGCCAGACTTCTTTGACTGAAAGAAAGAAACAAAAAGGACAATTATTTTTGATGCTACGAATAGACATTCTTAATGAAAACAGACAAACAACCCCATGAACTAAACAGGTATTTTATGAATTATTTTGTAGCTCTTCTATGTACTGCTAGAAGCCACAACTGGAAGGTGTTAAGCATAGAGAACTAAGTATTTCCAGGTAAGCAGCTACCCTTTGTTTGAATTCTTTCACAAAATAAAGCAAACTAATCAATATAGTCCTCGCGGTGCTTTCTTTTTTTTGTTTTATCTACCAGAAGCTTGAGGGACACTGACATGACGTAAATGCCAAGTAGAAAGTACTGATGGGAAGGAACAAAGGATGTATCAGCAGGGGAGTTGCAAGCAACCCAATATGAACACCATAAGAATGCTGCAGTCAATGACTGCTCAAATTAGCATTTAATTAATAACAGGATACCTTGCAGTTCAATACGACCAAGGGGGAAGGGTGCAGGCTGAAGAAAAAGAGTTGAACGTTTTAGAACTGCATACTAATGATTTTTCACTGGTTGTTTCAGTCAAAAGCAGCTAAAGCAACTGTCCAGCAAATCCCTGTGAGACACTTTCCACAGAGGTTATTCCATAGAGGCTTGCCCTCTATTTTGATTTTTCGGAAAAGCCATCAAAAGAGTTATTAGCACAGCCATCTCCTCCCACAGTCCAACCCCGTAGCCCCAGACAGTTAGTGACTGTCACTCCAAGGAGCCCAGAGGTGTGACCTTAGCTCAGAACTACAATGAGGTGTTGAACAGACATAACTGAGCAGGGACAAGGAGAGGGGGGAAACAGAGCCATGTACTGGAGCATCCTTTTAACACAGAAAACCTAGATACACACAGGACCCCACCCTTATGAAATCTGCAGCGTATTCACATCTTTTCTGACTCAAGCAGCTCCCTTTATGCCATGGAGACTTCACATATGAGCAAAAACACAATCCATGCCCTCAACTAAAGAGATGACTAAAGGCAGTTCCAAATAATTACAACGTAGAACAAAGGCATGTTATGCTTCCTGTGCTTATTCAAAAGTGGCCTAGCGCTGATTCACTGAGTAACCAAACTGCTCCTAACCTTCACATATGCATATACCTGCTGATACATGCTCAGGTTAAGATTCTGCCTTAGAACTAATATAGTACTGAGTAAATGGATTCTGCTTCCGCTGGACAGTGCAGATGTGTTGCAACTGCCTCACATCGTATTCATCTAAAGTAACCTTCTGCCCCAAATATATGTGACCTGTGAAGAGCCCCAGCAGCAACTGTTTCAGTCCAGTGATCTGTGCCAATTAGCAAGAGAGAATAGCCAGGAGAGTCACATGGCCTGGGCAGGCATGCAAAAGGCAGATGAGCTTGGGGGAGAGGATAAATAGAGGTTCCTGGTGTATTTTGTCATGCACAAAAAAACTAAGCAGTTTTCGAAGCTGCCTGTATAATTCACAATTTTTGGCTCCACGGAGAAAAACAATCCAAAAACCAAACAGCTAGCCATTCTCCATATAGACAATAAAACTGAAGGTTGATGCTGCTTTTCAAAGCAGTGAGAGAGAAACTCACACAACCCAGCTGCAGTATTGTAATCATGCTCGCCTCAGCTCTAACAAAGGGTTAATAAAATTTCAAGCTCCAAGAAAAAGACTAACAAGACATCCCGATGCTCCTGCTGTCATTGTCGGGGCAGCCCTTGGAGGATATGTCCATATCAATTCGGTTTATCAGATGGACAGCTGATCAACATTAAACAGACTTGCTCTGGGCAGATTGAGCCGAGCTACCTGTTACGAATAGCAATGAGAGCCCTCTGCTCCCTGCTGCCGAGCTCTGCCATTTCCGACTGCTGTAGATCCCAGGACATATGGGGATCCCTAGTGACGAGCACATAAAGCTGCAGCTAACTCAGGCGACGGCTCATTTCCCCCAGCTGAAAGCAGGCATTAATATCCTGAGGAGACCAGGCCTGCCTCTGTGACCCCCAACTATTGAAGCAAAACAATGACTGTCCTATTTCTTCGTTTAATAAGCTTTTAATGAAGGAAATAAAAATCCCCTCTTTGACTTCAGCATCGCTCTTCATGAAAAGGTTACACAAATACATCAGTGTCATGCTTTCCAAATGCTCGGGATCTGGATGTTTTCATTTCTTTTTATATAATTCGTTTGTTCTCCAAACGGTAGTCATATTATTTGTGCTAACAAGAACCATATTAGGCAGATAATCTGTGTCTAATTCTGGTCTTATGAACTGCTCTTCCACCCTCTCTCCCTAGTAAACTAAAAACACAATAATCAAAGCTATTGAAGAAATCCCAGGCAATGCATTTCTGAATGCTTTTTGTGATAATCTCCGTAACACCCAGGCAGAATAAGAAGTCCACGGTGCTGGTACGGATACAGGGGGATCCTTGACAACACTTTGTAAAGGCCAGTATCCAACAAATGAACACTGCTATTACAAATTGCTACTGAATGGTTAAAGCAATACTCTATACAGCTTTCTTGATCTGTAGTCACAATTCAGTGACTAAATAATTTCGTATTTGAAAGCAGACAATCCCAAAATACAAAAAAAAGCAGGCCAAGAATCAGGAAAACTTTTTCACCAAATGCTAACACACTTCCACGCCTTTCACCTCTGAAGCAAGAAGTCCCTGCAAACCACCACCAAATGCCCCAGAGACTCCACTTCCAGGCATCAAGTTTCAAGAGATGATACTATTTTGAGCTCCACACATGCCATAACCTTCTTTCCTTTCTCCCTTTCAAAAATCAACCCACATGCAGAAATACACAAAGAAATGGTTGTTCCAAAGAAAATGGTATGGATGCTATGACAATACCTCTGGGACCTTACTTAGAAATTTTCATGGGTCACAGTCTCACTGGCTATCGTGGTTGAACACATGCTTTTGACTTCTTGTTCCTGCACTTTCAGTACTAGTGAACATAATCTAAAGCTCTGTTAAATGCTTGCTGTAAAGTATCCCTTAGATTATGGGCTCCTCAAGCTGTAAATGTCATTCCAGAAAGACAACGGAAAAACTAACTCCACAAGTAATGAAAAAACTCTTCAGCAAGATCAGCTGGAGCTATATTGACTCTAGGACTGTGAAACACCAGCTTGCAGGAAAACACTAGAACAACAAAAATTAAGTTATATGGACAATTGGATCCTGCAATGAACAAAACAGGTGCAATTTCTATTCCCTCTCTTTGCTCCCACCCCACAATGAAAGCACACAGATCACTGACATTTAAGTATGTTTTGGTGAACTTTGATAAACTTCTGAGCAGACTTGAAGAAGTCTTTCATATCAGCCCACATAAACTAAGGCAGTAGCTGCAACAACCTGCAACTGTGACACCAAAGTAAGTAATACAGGTTTTGTAGAAATCCCACACTCATACAGGCGGCACACCTACAGAGAAAAATAAGGAACTAATGGAGAAACTTTGTAGATATACTTCTATCTCAAAAAAAACCAAAAAAAAAACCAAACAAAAAAAAAATTTGGAATTGTGTTCTGGATTAAAATTTCCAATCTGTAGGGCCTTGGAGTCTGCCTCATAACAGTATCACTGGAATGGTCTTCAATGATGAACATCTCATGCAGAATTCAACACAAATGTCAAAGCCTACAAAAATTTATGATATGATAAAGGCAAAATATTGAAATAAAATTCTGTGGCAACAAAGTAGGTTTTGATTGTAAACTTCCCATGTAACTTCTAAAAATTAATTTTGCAGCATTTCTTCCTGGCATCCTGAACAGGTTCCTTCTTGTTTGTGTTACTTTTAAAGACCTGCAGCTATGAAACACTAACCAGTATGATCTCTTGAAGAGTTCTTATAAATGACTCCAGTTCCTAATTTCAGGCCCTACTCTAAAAAGAAATAATAGCGTTTTGTAAAAGATAAGATAAAACAGAAATATTAAATAGTGCGTTTGTATTGCTGTAAACAAAAGAGAATTTCAGTTTAAATACTCCTCTGCAATATTTGTGATAGAAATTGAAGTTCTCAGTAACAGTAAGAAAACTTTCGTCAGTCTACCTTTCATTATCAGCCAACTGTCAGAACTACACTGGGCCTCTCAAAGGATGACAAGTTACACAAAGAAGCATTTAATAATTAAAAATGTTATTACTAGGCACAATATTTCACAGAAATGGGCCAAAGACTTAAATTAGCTACTAAAAACCACACTCAAAAATTTCTGAAGTAACTGCAATGAACAAAGATAATGGAACTGATAGATCAAAAATTCTTTAAGAACTCATCATCAGTACACACCCAAGATTTGAACGTTTTCTTTGTGATTGTCAATTCAATAGTTTCCCTTCAATACACAAAGGATTAATTCGGATGAAAAGCCTTACATTTGGGATTTTTAAAAAAAATTAAAACTACCAGCATCCATTCCATTTCAGTGACAACTATAATAATCTATATATACACACCTATGAATTTGAAAAAAAAAAAAAAAAAAAAAGTCCTTTAGTGGAAATTACATATGAAAAAACATTAACTAAAGAATTAAAATAATAATCTCAGGTACTGACAATGTATTTGGGAAGAACTTTATATCCAGTTTTATTGGTTTTGTGAAAAATGAACAGAAAGAAAAATTCTATAAAGACAAGAAGGTGCACACGCTGCATTCAATTTAATCCTGTATGTTCTGGATACTATCTGGTGCTGCACCAAGACAGCCCACTTAGTTACACAGCAAGAAAGGGTCGTGACTTTTACAATTGTTTTTCCCATTCACCTGTCAAAGTCAATGCCATGGTTACTAAACCACAATTAGAGGAACAACTTAACAGTGAGTAACAAATAGCATCATGGTGATGGAAAGTCTTATTCTCATCTTGTGTGTATAGTCTCTTCTATAAGAAATTAAAGTGCAGTGGGAGGAGAGTGTTTAGCCAGTCAACATATGTGGCAGCTGCTGTGGTTTCACAAACAGGAAAAATCTTCAGGTTAAAGCAGCAGACTTAAGCAGAGCACGAAATATTCACTGCATTACCATGACTAATATATCTGTTATCCAGCAGAAAACATCTACCCACTGTTATCCCTTAACAAGGTCAGAGACCAAGATTTCTGTGGTTTCTTCTATCTTGGTCACTAAGCTACTGTTAGGGGTGTTTTTCACCTGAGGGATAAATGAAGTTGAAAGACATCAGTTCTAGGAAATTTGTTGAGTATGTTGATTAATTGCATTCCTAACAACCAGTTTGTTTTTAAACCAGCTACATATCTTACCTCTTTCATCTCCTTCTCTTCCAAGCATCACTAAGTTTTTGAAGTAAAACTTTTACTAATACTCCTTCGTGTGTTTTCCTTCTTTGGTTTTGGAAAGATATGATTTTCATTCTGAACCTCACAGACCACTGATTATTGCTCAGGTTCTTTTCACTATAATTTGTCTTAGTAAGATCTTCTCTCAGCCTATGACAGGTTTTGAAAATGTTTTCTGATTTTTACTGGGCAGACACTCACCTGGACTGGAAAGCCAGTTTTCCTAAGCGTTTGGGTGGCTGGTAACAGAGGGAAAAGAGCCCTTGAGGTCAGGGTCCTGTTCCTTTCTTTAGTGCAGGAATTAGGAAGAAGGGTTATTGCTGGTCTTGACTTCACTGTTAGGTCTACTGAAGAACAATTAGTGAAGTCAAGACCTGCAAAAACCCTTCTGTTAATCAACCTGTATCAGTTTCCAACTAGTGCCACAAAGAATAGGGATTATCACAGCAATTCCCTTTCCAAATTGCATAGGTTAAAAGAAAAATATTCCCAGACTGGAAGCAAAAGCATCAGTTATGGGAACCAGGTGAGAGAATCTAGACAAAGACCTGGTAAGACTCACTATCTCAAATTCAGTTTAAAAAAAGTGTTAATCAGAAAAGCCAGAAGAATAATACCACCAGAATCACTAAGTCAAACCGATGCTTTCCAGAGGCAGGCATGTAGACTTAGATCAATAAAGAAGGGAATATGAAGAGAAAACCTGCTTAGTAGGAAGTATCTAGCCACTTTAAGATCCAGAAACCAATGACAATGCAGGTGTGTAAACAGATGAGGAGTAGGCCGGCTGGGCTGACAAGGTAAGAATCCAGATACACTCGCTGTAAAGACAAATCTTGTTGTGTTTGCCCTTTGCATCCTTCTTGCTAATAAAGTCCTTTCTGCGTGGAACAGGCATTAAAAGAAATTTGCATTGCTCAGACTTGAGATGTGGTGGTAGGCCTAGGTACGTTTTTTAATCCCCACTGACCAGGATATGAGAAACTTGAATAGCTTTGTATCTTATTTCAGTTATTACAGGTTTCATAACCACTAGAAGTGTTAAAAAGGGAGATATCAATTACTTTTCCTTTTCTTAGAGACCTTTCCTACATTGCTAGAGAAAAAAGAGATTCTAGATGTGAGCCAGTACTTACATAAGTTTTGTTAAAAAAAAGTGGCTTTACAGTTTAGGTTTTATGGCTTTTTTATATTTTAAAGGAGGGTTGGCTATCTTAATGTAATAATTTTTTCTTTACACATTCATGTGAATAATCTTTTTTTTTTCCTTTGCTTTGATTAATTAGGTTATCTGGTAAAAGACTTCTTGGATTACCTAAACACTGATGCCAAAAATAAATAATAAAATTTAGAGCTACTAATTTATAAGCATATTGTCAAATTTATAAAATCACATATCATAATCCCATTTTAAAATCACTGGTTATCCCTATGGGAAGATTCATATTTCAAAAATCAAGCTGTCAAATGCAATACTGTGTTTTTATAAGGCAATTATCAAGATTTAAACTTTTAATAAAAGGCAAGCTGAAATTCCAGTTGGTATCTGCTACAGACTGCATTAACAGCTATGTAGACCATATCAAATATTACATCAAGTAATAACAAGGAATTTTGCTTGCTCAAGAAATGTTGCGTTCAACTTGAAATTCTCTACGTCAAAAGTTCAATTTGCTACAAAGAGCTCATATCAGAACTAAAAATATGGGCACAAGTGAACATGAGCTCAATGTTTGTTACATGAAAACAATATAATCCAAACCAGGATAAAAACATTCTTTACAAATATGACAGATAATAGTGAGAAGCATATAATATCACACATGAGCAATATTTTCATTGATAAAACAACCTGAATCAGTCAGATAAATTAAAGAGAAAAATGTGAATACTTTTTGGAAACTCCTCAAAAGTATATTTTTTTTCATATTTTGCTATATGACCAAACAACCAAAAATCCTCTGTCAAAAAGACTAATCTGATTAAAAACAAAACAAAAAGCTAAAAGGTCGTAGCTTAGACAAAGCCAAACCAGCTACAATTCCTTCCCTATCTACCTTAGACAAACTGGAAAACTGATAGCAACAAACCAGAGAAACTAGTCAAGGAAGAAAAATGATAAAGGGACTGGACAAGAAAACGCAGCGATGGACTGGGAGCTGAGCAAAGGCAATTTTAAAAGGATATACTAAAAAAACCCTAAAAGCCAAGGAGAACTTTAAGAACTGCATTGGCCCATTAGGCAAGGTTGGGCAGAAACATAACCACATAAAAGCAAGGGATTTTAGAAAACCTGCTATATTTTTAAGCAACATATTTACACAAGCAGGTGCTTATATCTCTTAGTCCAACAGTGAGTAATGCTTATGAACAGCAGTAGTGGATTTTATAGTTAGTAGGTCCAGAGAACTTGCACCCAGGAGAGAAGGCAACAGAAAAGGAATGACACAGCTGATAAAGAGCAAAGAGAATGAATCATCCTCAACACAGAGTCAACTGAACTGGTTCAATATGCTTTACTCAAGTAAAAATATGCAAAGCAAAAAAAGATCAATCAAAATATCTCAAAGCAGACCATATACATACAGGACAAGGAGATATTTCAAGAAGAAAACACCCAAAGTTTGGAAAATGATGGAGTGAGGGTGAAGAACCAACCATCCCAGATAATTAATTAAGATACAAAATGTTACTGTATTCAAATTGACCAGTAGGATCCACTGATGATTTAAGGGAAGAATACTAGCAAAACTAGTGTTTCGGTCAACCCTGAGTTTCTGATACCAGTAAAAATTATAACTTGGAAACTTAGTTCGGGAAGAATTTGGGAAAAGAGAAAAAGGTTGAGAATAGTCATACTAATAGTCAAAGCAAAGAAAACAAAGTGAGAAACCAAAACTATTTAATGCAAGAAGGCTGATACTGAATCAGTAGATTTGGTCACAGCCATTGAAAGAATCTCTAAGTACCTACTACAACAGAAAAATTCAAGAGAATATGCTGATCATCAAGCAAACATAAATTAAGATCCAGTAGCCTGAACATAAGCACATCCAGAAGAGAATAAAGTGAAGGCACCTTCCAAAATCTATTACAAAGAGCAATGATGGACTCTCCATCAACAGCACAACTGAAGGTAACATCTGATCATATCACATTGCACAAGGATTAAAGCTGATTAAAGTTGGGGAAATTCTACGTTTTGTAGTGCAAACATTCTGACTGTTAGAATGATGTCTCTATTATTCATGCATTAATGAATCATAAAGCCAAGTAAAGGAAACTTTTCAGAAAATAAACAACAGATAACTTAGATTTGGTAGTAGATAATGCTGTTTCCTGTATCTGAAACTTATAATTGGCCAGAAGTCCATTTTCTTTTAAACAGGTATAAATACTTTCAGTCACTTTCTTCAGGAGAAACATCAAAACCAGAGCCATTTGGCCCATTACAGTTTCTCCTCATTCCCAGCACAGGTGCATACAAAGCAAACAGCACGCTGGGAACCCTTCCATTACCACAGGTACATTAATTCTATCTTACAGCACATAGAAAACATGTATTTCAACATTTGTTTGCAGTAAGTTCTGCAAGAGAAAATTACCTACATTCAAGATTCATGTCCGTCTTCACATATTTAGGTATCCACATTGGTAACGCAAGTAACTTGGCGCAGTACTAACTTGGGAATACATACAAGTATTCCCACAAAGAACAGGACATAAAGAAAAACAGAGACAATCTACAGAATTATTTTATGGATACAAGGGTGTATATTTTATCTAAGTATACATATTTTCTTTAATTACAGTTTTCCATATAACTATCAGGGGGTTCTAGCCATGCAAGTCACATTTATTAAAGGCAGCATGTCAAATAAGAGTTGACAATTACAGGCTATATCAATACACATTATGCCAGATGGTAATGAGCCATACACAAAGGGCCAGCCATCCAAAATAATCACACCATTTTCCACAGAAATGTTGAAGAGGTTATGGTTTATTACACAGTGCTCATTAGATATACAGTGGCAGCATTAGCAATTTTTCCTTCATTTGTATCTCATTTAAGACTCTGCCCCCACAAGCCCATTCTAATTAGTATACAAGGTTAAAACCATTATGGTCAGTGGGAAAAAAAATTCAGTTTTATTTTTATTTTACAGTAATGGTAGATCAAAGGTCTCTTGAATCTATTATTCTCTCAACTATTATCTAACACAGGATACTAAAAAGAACTGTCATTTGCCATGAAGGAAGACAGATATTTTTAATAGAGTTATTAATTAAGTAATACTGAGTTTGCTCAAAGTGAAAACAACAATTAGCTTGTGACACAAAGCGACAAAAGTCATAAAACTAAAAGTTGAAGCTGAACTTTCAGCCTTGGCTTTAAACTTTCTCATCTGCTTTTCAATTTGCTGCTTTAACAGCATGGAAATATTTAAGTGTCTGAAAGGCAACTAATTCTTCGCAGCAGGTAGAAAAACAGTTGTCTCAAACAACTAAAGTGCCATCTCTGAGAAAACACCTGTAAGATGATTTAAAGTACCTTTCTACCCAGTTGCATACACTGACTTCCAGTTAGAAAATTACTGTTGGAGACATTTATTTTCCTCTCTTTTTGTGTTTATAGATAGTATGTGGGTGAAAAGATGTAACTAGGCAAATGTGAAGATGTGTCAGCACAAGCAAGGACAAGTTTATGGCTTAAAAACATGCCAATGTCCCCTAAACTCCAAGTGACAGCCAGCATTTGGAAGTCATAAAACTGTAAGAGAGAGGAAGTACTGGACGTGCCACCTGACAGCACGATTGCAGAGAACCGTCTTTTCAGTCTAAGCTCCTCTTTTGAAGCATGCAGTGCATCACTTGGAAATCTGGGTCTCGCATCAGGGAGCCACACGGCTCTCAAGGCCAGGGCATCCTTACACCTCCTGCCTCGGCCACTCCTGCTGAGTAATTCTGCCGTTACACAAAATGTTGAATTATTCATTCAGCCAGATGGCAAAAGAGGGAAAAAGGTCTGTCTCCAGGAGACTATAGGAGAGAAAGGTGGGACACCTGGACTCCAGATCCTGCTTCACAAAGTTACTGGGAGAGAAACAATTTTACAATCTTGGGCATTCCTGACCTAGGTGTCCTATACCTCTGTGTGAAGAGGATTGTTCTGAAAATTCAGACAGAGGAGTACTAGAAATTTGTATTCTACAAAATTCTTGACGAAGCCAAACCTGGACTTCCTGCATCCTCAGTGAACGCTTAGTCAGTGACTAAAGAACACAGACCAATGTTAACAGCACATCTCCAGTTTGGTAATCCACTCAGAAGATTTTCTAGTTAAACGAATCAACAAATACTACTGTGTTTTGCAATTGTTTGGAAGACAAAAAACATGTTTTATTTGAGAGGGTCTTAGAAAAATGATTACAAAATTAAAAAGAATTCCACTAATTCCAGGTAATGCCAGTCTATGACAACTGAACAGGTACTCTGATAACGAAATACGGTAAATAGCTTTCTATCAACAACAATATTTTGCATCAAGTTCATCCTACTACCTGTCCTTTTTACAGTTGATTTCATTAGTGACAAAACTACTTACCCCAACAAGGTGGCACTTTTGCAAGCATACACCAACAGATATGAAAATATTGTGCAATGTGAAACAAACCCAAGTCCCTGATTCGTTATCTAATCCAAAGGGCATCAGGCTAATTTAAAGGTCTAAGGAGAACATGGTAAATATCAGGCATTAGTTTTATATAGTTATTTCCATGCTAAGTTTCCAGACAGTTCAGAGTAAGTTTAAATTCTGTAATGTCAATTCAAAAATTAAGACAAATAACCAGCTCCAAGAAAGCTGATCACAAACAAGCCCACCTCTGCTCAACAACCACTGTTTCCTTAAAACAGCAATACTATGTTTTTAATAACTAAAGGTAAAAATATGGCATTTGAAAGTGATGGGGAGGGTAGAAGAGCAAGTCAAAAGAAGAGTTTACAATGGAGCTAGTATAAAAGGTCCTCTTTTTGGCTTACTGAAGTGAGCGAGTCACAGGTATTGTAAACAAGAGTCAAAAAGAGACAAGATAGGAGGTGATCGAAAGCTTTGGCAACAGCTGCTGTAGCACAGCCTTGGAAAAAGAATGTGATGGTAGGATACACCATACTAGGAAAGACAGTAAAACCCAGAACTGAATAAGGTATGATGACCAGAAACCTCGAAAGATGAGGTACAAACTAAAGGATTAACTTGTGGATTAGATGCTTTTGCTATCACCAAAGCAGAAACCAAAAAGAACACAACGATGGAGAAAATCACATACTTTGTTATATTTTGATTGGAGAAAATCACATATTTTAAACCTCAGAAATGACTGAGATTCCTTCCTATATGATGGCAACATATGTCAGCCAGACTGCTTGTGGGCACCACCCAGGATGCTCACCCACCCAGGACTACCCAGATTTGCTCTATAGGTCCTCAACAACATGTATCATCCAACTACATCTCAGGCATCTATTCCATAACAAAATTTCACATCATGGTTTAAAAATAGTTCTGACTGACTATTCTGCATTTTATTTAACTAAAATACTTAAATACTTGCATTAAAACTAACTGCAAGGATGTGAAGGGAAATAAAAGTCCTCACATTTACCTCGCAGATAAATGGAAGAAACAGGCTACTAACAATTAGTTTTATGACCATACTTCCTCTTACCTTTAATTAGTTGTTTCTCAGCCCTCCAAGACTCTGAAGCATGGCTATCATTTTATTTGCAATGACTATGGGAGACACTTTGATCCAACATAACAGAAATTCCCATTCCTGTGTACTGTCAGCTGTGCTGAGACCACCAGCTTGACTTATCACTCCAAGTTTTCCTCTGAAATATCTCTGAAGAATTTGTCTGTAATTGTATTCAATGTAGCTGAAAGATAAGGTGCAGTAACCTTGACATTAAATCTCTAGTACTAATGACATCTGAAATACAAGGAATCTTTTTATGCGAGAGCAAAGAAGGTAACCTTTTCTATGCGGTGAAGAATGAACACTTGATAAATGAGCAGTCCTGTTAAGGGAATAGATTGTTCATATGTCTAATGGTACAGGAAAAAGGCACTAAAAAATAAAATATGAATCACTGGAATACAGTGTCCCAAATAGAGTTGGAGTTTATATATATATATATATATATATAAAAATTTATTTTTTTTAAAATCAGGCTTATATAAAAATACTATATATTCGGAAATACCCATAAATATCCAAGATAGAGAGGGGAAAAATTATCAAAAGATATATGCTTGCACAACCACAGATACCTCATACTATCAAGGAAACCTGTCCTATTCTGAACAGCTGTAATGGCATTTCTGCTAGTCAGCAATTAAAAGTATGGTTATCACAGGTGCTCTCCTCTCCTCTCTGAACTTTCCATGTTCAAAACTGGATAGGGACATTAATACCATATATTAAAGTGGTTTATTATGGGAATGCTTTGGCTTTTCACAAAGCAGAAGTATGCAGCAGATGGATATTGTCTGCCATGTACAAGGAAAGAGACTGATAGCTAAACAGAGACAGCAGCCTTCTCGGAGACCTTGTCCCTTACACCAGGTGTGTTGACAGAATCGCCAGCAGGGAAAGGATAATAAACCTTTTGGAGCAAGGCAAAGACTGCTGCTTCTGGGACCATATCAGCATAGTAACAAGCATTTGGTGCTGTTGAGGTCTGCAAAGTTTTATCATTATTATTCATATATATTTTATGCAAATAGAGTACCATGTGATATTGAGAAAAATGTGTCTTTTGATTAAAAAAATTACTTACTATTACATCATTGGTACAATTTCCATCTATTTTTACCTTATTAACAGCAGATCTATAAGGTATCTGAAAATCTCATGCTTTCATTTTTTGGTTCTTTCATCCCAGAACTGATTCAATCTACATACTTTAATAGGGGATAAAATGACATCAAGCAATTCAAGCAACATTAACCCCAAGCGAGTGATGACAGAGAGACAGCTATATGCTAATAAGCTACCTTCAAGAACAAACTTTATTTCTGCAGAATTCCTACATGAGTCCACAAAAATAGGATCCTTTATTGACTGCAGTTACTACCAGAGCTTTGCTAAAAATTTAATTTGCCAACTGGAACAGCATAAGAATTTAGCTGAACTTTTGGTACTGTGTTGTTGCATGAATATCAAAAGCCAGAATGAAATTTCAACTGTAAGAGACTGAAGTAAGCTTTCCACAGAACACTGTCTTGGTGAAAAGCAACAATTATGAGAAAGAAATCAGAAATACTATACAGTATAAAATAAAACTTGGTTATATTTCTTCTCTTTCTGACAATAATAGATGCATAATTTATTTGGCTGCAATTTTTTCCACAAAAATGTACGCAAATTTGGCCAAGTCTTTGGAAAAATTAAAATCTACAACTGCAAGTACTTAAATGGACTTTAAGAGCTGGGCAATCAAGCTCCCAAAATCTCAGATGTACCAAACATGTTCCATAATCATGCTGGCAGTGCTGATCAGAAGTTTTCAATTGCCACAAACTCTAGAACAAAACCAATATCTTTTTGATTTATCTTTTGGCTGCATAAGCACCTTCTCACATACAACACAGTTAGAATACATACTGTATTCATATTCTTACAATTTTTATCCCTAATTCTCCAACTCCTTATTCCTCTTCCCAAATCACTGATCACTGCCATTGTACATACTTCTAGTAACTTAAACTCAAAATGCAACCATTATCTCCATATCTGGATTTGCTAGTCTTGCAAGCCATCCATACCTAAAACCTTTTATTAACTTAAGTAACAATTTAACTTTCCTCTTAATCTAATAGCCAAAGTGGAACATAATTAGGACTAATATTCTCCATTCCAATCTACTGAAATGCCATCTCACACCCATTCAAAATGATTCTGCAAAGATGATTTATGTTTATTGAGTCATTTCCATCAGGTTAGTTCTAGCTATTATTCCTTAATTTGTCTTGCACTACTGCATCAAATAAAACCCCCACTTTGCTTGAGAAGATGAAGATCTACCATAAGAAGACATCAGCATAAACTTCTATTTCACAGTCAATGTCTACTTAAAAGCGAGTCACTCCAAAGATTTGTTTCTCCCAGTTCAACTGTCGCCCCCAAGGAAAATGCAGTTTCTCAGGTCAGGAATTTTTTATTTTATATTATTTTCTAGAATTCCACCTCGAATCCTTTCTCCCCACTTTCAAAAAAAAAAACCAAAACACTAAAACCGACACACCACCACCATACAAAAACTTCTCTTGCCTCTCTTCCTTTTTTCATGCCAAATTTTTTACTGCATTTATCAGTCCTGGCTATAACACTACAGCAAGTGGTAACTTCTCTCTCTTTCCTTGTATTTTCCTTACCTATCTCTGTGTACTCACACACTCACCTTTGTACTGGAATATAATACTACCAATAACCAAGTTTCTCTGTCCAGCAACACAACGCCCTGCCTACACCACCTGCAATAACGTGCTGCCCTTATTTTTTCCTACTGTTTGCTCTAGAAGTGTCTCAGAGCTGTCAAATTCCACTCAAGGTTAAAAGTCAGATACCAGTGAAGCAGTAAGAAATATTCATTCACTTAATGTATAATGGGATCAGGGTCCAGAACATGCCATTACTGCAAAGGGAAGAGAATGAATGCTGTATAGTCTTTATACAGTCTCATGTTTTAATATACATGTACCTGTGGAGTAAAATAAAGACCTTCTCCTCAACTCCACTGCAGAAGATGGAAAATTCTGTAATATCTTCAGTTACGTTATATCAGAGTACTGACTGAATCATAGAAGAAAATAAATTAATTGGTACAGTAAGTCTCATAATACTTAACTTCATATTGCTACAATTTTCTAAGTATTGTAGAAAATTGTATTGAACCTGCATAATTGCATTGTAAAATTTGTCAAGGGAGAAGTCAATGGGTTGTGTTTGGAACAAGGACAGCTAGTACTTCAGCAGGTGGAAAAGAATGGGAGATATTTTGGGATTGTAGGACAAAAAAACTACATAGGTACAGGTACTTTAGAACTTGCAGTGAAGCAATTGGTCACACTGATATTATTGTTCTGAGGGATAAGCAGTCCCTAGAGCTGTTGTGTGCTTTTGTAACAGCTCTGGATTGCCTGTAGGTGAGAGTTGGAAATTTCTCTTCACAAATGCTATTTTATCTTTTCCTTCTAGAGAAAATGTGAAAGTTCTTAAGTAGAAAATTGTGGCAAGGAAAAGATTATACAGCAAACCACCAAAGCACAGCTCTGGTGTGTGGAGATGCCACGACCCAGGAAAGCTGTGCAAGATCTTATTACCCACAGGTCACCTGGCCCTTCTTTGAAAAGCTCCCACTAGGGTGAAGGTAGGGCTTTGTTGCTCCCATAGCTGCTCCTGACCCACTGCAGAATTCCATCAATGCTGTTCTGGTTTCGTATGCTATGCTGCCCATCATGGCAGTGCAGCTCTCACTTCACAAGCACTGGGAGGAAGAAGCTCCAAGAAAAGGGAGGGCTAGACAGACAGACAGACGGAGGCAGCATTATCATTTCTCCAAGGTAAGCCATCCCTACTGCGCTTTCTTTGATAGTGAAAATTACTTTCTTTTTAAAATAGAAAACAAACTCACTTCGCAATGCACATATTGCTCAGCTATCTACTGCTAAACAGACTTTGAACAAGATTTGAGCCTATATCTTGGCACCATCTTTGATCAGCTCTAATGCAGTGCCTTTTTATTTATTCTACAACGTAAGGAGAGGACCTTATCCTATTTGACATAGAATTGCTGTATTTGCATATGCCATGTATGCTGAAAACAATAAAAGTTAATGAAGAAAAGTACTGGTTGTAATGAACTAGTAATATTCTTAGATTTGTATTTGGAGTTGATTTTTATTATTGTGGATGCAAGATGATCAATAGGAATATGTAATCAAGTTGTACGTGCTTTTCATCTCCTGAGACTCGCCTTGTAAATGAGATGAAGAATCTCATAGGATTAATCATGGAGAGCAAAACCTAAATAGAATAATTTAGAATAACCGTTTAGATTTCCTCTCACTAAAAGCTATGGGAAAGCTACCAGGGATTGGGAGACAAAATTATATATTTCTCAAAGATTATAAAAGACATCACTGCTCATATTTTGACATAGTTTTCCCATTATCTTTCAAACAATTTTGTCAAGAGCATTGTACTTCTTAATGTACTTAGATATTGAATATTTTAGGATCATGCATTTTCTCTACCAGTTAATTAGCTAAGCTTTCAAAGTACATGCTAGTTGGGATACTGTACCTTTGCTGAAAGCCAGCCTTCCAGAAGATAGGAATAAGAACAGTAAGTCCCAGAGGAAATCATTTCTATGATAAAGAGTCCTAATGCGCCCCAGTAAAGGTGAGGATAGATTGTTATGGCCTATTGTTACTATAATTAGAAGTCAAACACCAATTAGCAGTTCCATTAATAAGATTAATCTCTGCAATATCTGCAGCTGAGACCCAGGGCTTGTGTGCAGTAAGCCAGTGTGAATTTAAAGTGCAACAGCTATTCTGCACTAAACTCCCAGTTTCAATACTTATATCACACAAAAGAAAAAAGCTTTGCCTTCTTTGAGGTCCTACATACACTATTATCTTACTACATATTTCTCATTTCTTGCTTTTTGTTTTGTTCAAACACATCCACTATGATTTATGTTATTGATGGGAACAGGTGCAATGAAGCACGAGGCCTCCCAAACTCTGGTTCACAGCCACTCCCTCTGCATTGCACCACGTCCTAATTTAGTTTCCATTACTAGTAAACTCAGAAAAGTAGTAATGGGAAAAAACCCAACTTCTCACAAATATGAAAGTTCTCTTCACATGACATGAGTTAGTTAGAAGAGTGGAAGTTAGAAGACATGGAGAGTTAGAAATCACTTATTTACTTCAAAATATGAAGGTAAGAAACAGTAAAATGCAATCTCCAAAGTTAAGACACTATACAGTTCAGAGAACAGAAACTGAAAGAAAGGCAAGATCTGAAGATGAGGTAAAAAGTCACACACTTATGCACTTTGTATTTTTGTAGGTACCAAAACCATAATTTGTATGGCTCTTCTTTGGTGTTACTTCATTTGAGTTTTGCCTTTTACAGTAACTCTCAAATAGAATTTGTCCACAGATAAGCCTACACCATATAAGGTCAAAAGAAGGCTTTTGTAAAATTTAACAGCAAAGAGGTCAAAGCAACCTCTAAGTGTCACTTACACTGTAGCAATACTATTGCATTGCTGTACTGTAACTTCACCATCTGCACCAAAATTTACTCATGTTTGCCATGGCTTATTAGCTAAGAGGTTTTGTAATGGATTCACTTTTTCCTTTCTTTCTTTTAAAGGAGAACTATCTGATTTCTTTCCACAGAACCAATGAATAATCTGGAGACAAATTTCAGTGGGAAAGCATTTAAACAATTATTTAAAATGACAAACATCTTTAAACTTGTCTACAGTAGAAAGAATATGCTGGCAAAACTTTACTGGTGAGCTGAGCAAGTGAAGACACAGTTTACACAGTAAAAGACGTCTTTTGCCAGAGTAACACTGATATGTTTCTAAACCAGAAGGTAACCCTTTGCTATTGTAGTCATCTATTCCAACTAGAGATGCAACAACCATCTGAGTCAAGAACAGCATTATCATCTATCAGATGTTTGGTTGTATTTAGAAAGACAGGACCTAGGCTACTTGCCAACAATTTGAGCTCTCAGGGGACACAGAGCCCAAGGTGCACATCCTTGTGTAGTATTTATTCTACTTTTCATGCGTTTTGGAATTCTACATTCCAAAACACGGAACACCTTTTACATTTTCTCAATTTCCAGAGAAGGTGTGCTCACACCTCATATGCTGTTATGCTAAATACATAAAACAGAGCGTTGCCATTTCAGATCCTTCTCAACCATAAAATGACAGTCCAACAGCAATCCAGGCCACATACATAAGTAAAGTCAACCAACCAGTGTTCACTTGTGTAAATTTGTGCAGGCTGTGAGTCTCAAAAGCACACTATAACCAGTATATTACCTCTAAGCTTTTGATTATACTAGTCCATATTTTTCTTTGCAGACTGAAGTTGTCCAAGGACCATCATTCACGTGAAATTCAATTCCCAGGAGACAGCCTGAGTGCCTTTCATGCATACAGCAATAAAGACTGCATTAACAAGCACAGCATTACCCCTGTTACAGCTGCTATGGCATGTTTTTTGGAGAAAGAACAGATAGAGCTGCAGATGGTGAGTTGTCACCTCAAGAAATAGAAGAGATTCCTAGTGTCCCAAAAACACAAACCAATTTGTCCCTAATACACAGTCGCATATCCCTAAGACAGACAAGTCACAATGGTGACTTGACACAGTCACCATTTCTAATTCTGAAAATCTTGGGATGGAAAGTTCATTGGATACTTCAGCTTTCAAGTGACCTAAAGGACACCTAACAGGCTAGATTACAATGACACCAGCATGGCCTTTTGTGAGCTATATATTCACGAATGCCCATCAGTGGTAGCATTAAACACAGAGCATGAGGCTACAGGCAGGGTGGTAGAACATTCACTCATCTGTTTAAAACACATCTCGATGATCACCCTGGGAAGACTATGTTCTTGAAAGACCTGACCTTCATGAAGAAAGCTAGATGAGTCTGACTTCATTGCTGACTCCACTTCCAGGTCTACAGACCTCCCAATATCCCTTACAACTTCAGTTAATCAGGCTTTTATTGGAAGTAGCAGTAATGCTGGTTCCAAAATCATTACTAAAACACTAGGTAAAAAGAGTCTATGTTCATGATTCCTGTCACTACAGTATTGCCACCACTCTTCTAAGCAGCAGGAAAGATTCTGATTCAGAGACAACTTTATCCAGTGAGTACCTTCTTGCAGGAAAGCATGTTCATCTTGCAAAAAGATGAATTTCCAGAGCTAAAAAGACCAGCTGCATCATCCTGAAGAAGGGGCAAGGACAGAGTCCAGTACTGATAGTCCAAATCCAACAACCTACTGAATTTACCAGGTTCAGGTACAGAACTGAAATAGTACTTCATATGTTCCCATCTACATAAAGATAGATACACAACTTGCAGTCTGGTAGAATAAAAAAGTCTTTGCTTTTCAATGACCACAGGATCCACTGCTGCCAATGCACCAGCAGATTTGACTGAAAAAAGGATTTTTTTGGTTTAAATCTCTGACAAGCATCCAAAGAAATCTGCAGAGCTGACTCAATGGATGTCAGTACCAGAGGGTATTTTTGAAATTGGCACTAATGGCAAAAAAAAAAAAAAAAAAAAAAAGGCAAAATAGGAGACAGAGAAAAAGCTAACTTGTTGTATTAGAGCCAAGGATACTGAGTCCTGAAGAGACAGCCCAAGCCTGCTCTTTGGTGTAACTTTCATTTTAAGCTGCAATACAGAGGCTGTGTCAAGAATTCATTACTCAATACAAAGCCAAGGTGATTCCTCGGTATCCAGCCAGCAGTGTCTGGTGGTGCCAGACATGAAAAGAAAAAGATACCTCTTTGGGTACTTAGTGAGAGGATCCAAGCCAGTCTTGGTATCTTCAACTGTAAGGATCTAGCTCCAACCATGAAGCATAAAGCTGTCAGTGTTCAGAGACCACATGACCCTGGAGTTACAATTAAAAACCTCACTTCCAGCAGCAAAGTAAAATAACAGCAAGCTGCATATTTGAGTGAGTATGCAAGTGTGTTACTTTGATTCTGCCTAAACCCAAACAGGAGTTCTGCTTTCTCTTCAGCACAGGGGTAAGGAGTTTCAAGGGAATATGGGATGCATACTTTGCTTGAGTACAGGCAGTGACATCAACATGATACTGCTTGCATATTCTGCAGCAACCACTACAATACATCCTTATATTTGCAATGCTTCCATAGCCAAGGAAATATTTTCTTTAATGCTAAGAGACCAGCAGAAAGTTTCAACTTTTGGAAATCTGTCCAGCAGCTGAAATAGAGCTGTTTATCATTCTGCTACTTCTCTTCATCCTCTTTTGGGATCACTGGTGCTGAGCTGGAAATAAAGCCAGGTTCTTTTCACCGCCAATAGGAATAAAGTCAGGTTGCTGCCAACATGACAGGGAGGTGGCTGTACAGAGTAAAGCATGCCAAGCAGGCTTTTATAACATTTCCTCCCTTATCTTCAGCATGGCTCACAAGGCAACCAGCAGTTACCATGATATCCTTGCATACAATGACCCCCATGGCCCCAGCTTAATGCAGGCAGATCACGACTCCTGCAAATTATGAAGTGCTAAAGCTGGAGGCGATGCTGGCCAGCAGCAGCACCATTTAACTACACTAGCCCTGTTCCTGTAACTACCTAAATTGTAACTCTCATTATTCTGGAAAACATTGGCTCTCTGGTAGCAGTCATCAGTTCTGTTCCATTGTGTACAAGTGAACAACAGATGCCCGCTAGATAATCTATTTTTATACATTTAGGTCAATTGTTCCATGACTTGGCATATCTAGAGAACAGGGTAAGAAAAAAAAGTTTTTTGCTATTCCAAATTCAGGTCTCAGTGTCTTTCTGTTTTAATTATGGTTATCGTATTGCTTGTTTATATCGCCATTCAAGAATACAGAATAGGGAAAGGAAGTTACACAGAACATGCCAAAATCCAAGACGAAAAAGTCCACCATGTTTTTTTTTGTGGTTTTCTAAGTTAAATAATTGACCCCACAGTTACACCTTCCTGGTCACACACTGTACATTGGCTGCAGTACCAGTTACAGTGTAACTCAGCTATCTGATGCAGAACTGAGTATTTAAAGACAGCACAAGAAGTGGTTCCAACACAAACACTGGGAAAAGAAAGACTAGGCGGGTGCAGTCACTGACAAGTATTGGAACAACTTAGCTCATGCTCAGATTTCAGAAATGTAATTAATTAATCACTGCTAAGTATCCTAAAATCAAGTGAGCCATATCCCAGCTAATAGTCCACAATATAATGTTCACAGCACGTTAGTATCAGGCAATAAAGATGCTCATTACAGTGCCAGAAATAATATTTCCAGTAAAATATTATATATAAAGATGAAGTAATTATATGGCATGGCAACAAAAAGAGCTGTATAGTTTACAGTTGAGCTGAAAATCTGTAAGAATCTATTTCCAAAAAATACTTTCCAAAGTTGGAGACTTGAACAATAAAGGATTAAGCGTATTTCTTCACTTCATATCACTGAGGGATATAGTTTGCCTTTGATATATATGTCCAATATATACACCATATATAATTACAATGCAACCAAGATATCAGACAAAAATGTACTCATGGAAAACAATACCCTTTTGTTCTTATCCAGGAGAAAGTAGTTTGTAAAACACTATTTGTAATGCATTAAAACCAAACAAACGAAAAAATCACAAAAGCCCTTTAAGATGACAATTTCACAAGCTGCTTGTTATCTTAGCTTTATACAATGGAAAAAATGAAAATCAGAAGTAAGACTCACATTTAAAAGTGTAGTTGGAAATGTACTTTCACTCAAGAAAGAAATACAAAGTAAAAAATCAAAGCCCACGGTGACTTCAGTGTAGGGCAAGAACTGACCACTATGGCACAAAATGAAACAACGTGGCAGCAAGTTTGCTTGTATTTACACTGTTCCGCAGACTTAAAGTGTCATTGAAAATCCATTTAAATTAACAACTCCATAGTTAGCACTTCTGCAGACAGTAATGAACCTTAAGTGAACCTGTGTGGGCGTATTCAAAAGTGCCTCATTTTTGGAGTACCTTTGTAACTCTGAACTAGATATTATAATGGCTATTGACTTGCTCAAACTCAGATTATTAGGCTAGATTTTCGGCCGGTTGAACTGGCATCATTCCAATTATGTCCATTTACACCAAATGGCTCATTGTTAATTCAAGGTCTTATTTGCTCCTTAATGAACACTTCCACTAGTCACCTTCCCAACGGCAGCTTTAAATGCTTGAACATTTCCTCCATGGTTAGAATCACCACACTCAAGAACTTACTTATCAAAAAAATAATGCTACTTCTCTTCTTCTATGAGGCACATTTAAGATAAACTTTTTTATTCATTTACAAAACAAACTGAAATACCTCCTGTGCCATAATTAACTAGCTAGAATTATGCTTTCATACAGCATCATTTGCATATAAATATAAAATTTTACAACCCTAAGGGGATATTACAGACAAAACAAAACAAGAATTGAATTAAACAGCTTAAGGGACAACAAAGTCTTCCATAACAAGCCTCTTCTACAGCCTTCCTCTTTTTCTTACTTATTGTTATTTCTGTCTGTATCAATTCATACATATTTTCCTTCTCTGCTATTTTAAGACACTACAACTATTTTACCATCTTTATTTGGTTGGTCTTTTCAATTCTAAAATACTACCTCCACATTTTAAACCAAATCAGGATACAAACATGTCACTAAGTTTGTGAATCTTCATTTAATATATCAGAGTGGTCAGAAATACAATTAACAATTTCCTCAACTAAGCAACACGCATGATTTTTCCAAAGGATTTTAAAAAATTCAAATTTTACAATTTTTCAACCAGATCTCATTACTTACTTCAATGGAATAGTTTGCTGTCCAATATACAAAGGACAGCAACCATTGATTTTGATTGCTGTTGTTACAAGTATTAAGTAATTTAGTTTAAAAACTTAAAAAATATTTAGAAACACGATGAAGCGGAAACATCTCAGTGAAAGCCTGAGGAACATTAGTGGTAAGTTCAGTACATCTGCAGTGATATGTGAGAAGTAAAAACTTTATTCTATACTGCTGTTTTGTGAGAAAATATCCTTCAAATGGGCTATACTAAAACTTATGTGCTCAGTCCAACCAACTGGTGTCCCACAAGGCTGGCTTCTCACTCTGAAATTACTAGTAAGCACGTGTACCCAAATAACATCTGAGTAAATCAAAATGAAAATACTCTAATTAAAAATCTCTTCCAGCATCTTTGGGTTTTTTTATTCCAAGTACCTCTTAACATAAATTTTCAACTGTCTTGACCCAAATGGTCTCAGTTTGGTTCTACCCAAAAGTCACAATTAAGATACGAGCTACACAAACAGTAGAAAATGGTTTTCACTGAGGAAAGCTTATAATAAACCTGAGGAACCAAGTTTTGTGATTAGGTAAATACTAATTTTCCTGAACAGCTGAACAGCCACTTAAGATGCTTTGATACTACCACAAAAACACCCATCAAATACACCTTAGGGTATCGTGCTGAAGAAAGTCACTACATACCTGGAATAAATTCCACTGACCATGTTGTGCTGGAAAGAGAGGTCTGCCGTGCTGGGTCCAGCAGCTTTGGAAATCAGCAATATGACCAAACCTCGCATTTGTAAATTGTTTCGGCTGTCATACACAAAACCCCTGGAAAAAAGGAAAGAAAAGAAAAAAAATCATGTTTTCACAATCCATTTTCACTGGTCATACCAAAGTGGAAAAAGAGACAGTCCTCAGGCTACCACTGCTTCATCAAGTCCTTAATATTCATGTTCGCAAAGAAGTAAGTTGCAATTATGAATCATGATCTTCTGTCAAGCCTTCCCTGACATGTACAGTGAAACACTGCTATTGCAGAGAAAAACAAGTATTCAGGATTGAATTAAATCTTGAATATTTTCAAGGAGCAGCATGTCTCTTGCATTTCACATCATGTCATGACAGGAGTATTTCAAAATAATTCAATGTGATCTACTCTAACAGGAACATAAGAGCTTTCAGTTTCTCATCTAAAGTACAAAAAACCCAAAAGAAGCCTTCTACTTCATGAGAAGAAAGGCAAAGGAGGAATGGTACAACCAAAATCTAAAACCTGCTGAAAGAAAACTGTTTAGATCAGAGTGGTTATGAACAGAGGGCACAGCACATAAAACAAGTTTCAATATATTAGGAATAAACTTCGTAGAAACTGATTAAATATGTACAAGAAAAGTTAGAGATAAATGAAGTACAGATGGGCTGTTCTAAACAAAAGAACTGTTTCAAATGCTACAACTTTAAATTTGGGTTCAGAAGGAAACTACCCACAAAATCATATTTGTTGAGAGCAATTCTAATTGACCACTTAGACACACCACCTCAGAAATTAATTAGTTTTAAAGCAAGCTTAGCTTTCCTTTCAGACTGCAATGTCTCCGATTCTATTCTTCCTGTTCTTGTCAAACTACTTTCTACTCTCTACATTCATCAATATGGCTAAATAGCTAGACCAAAGGATAATACATTCCAGATGCTATTAAATTTGTAAACTAATTTTCAATAAATAAGCACCCATACCTCTTATATAATCTAAATATTAATTAAATAAATCATATGAAGAACCACATTACAAATTACTAAGCACTTTAACTCATTTTATACCAGAGTATAATTTTAGCCCTAATACCTGAAGGAAATCAAAACAGAACTGTCTTTAAAAAGTCTGAATGAAAATCTAAGATGCTCATATTGCAAGTTTGTTTGAATAAAGAAAACAGTGGATGCAAGCTAAAGTTTCATTTGGAGTTTTGTCATTACATTTACACACAACAATGCAAGAATATATTCTGTATGGTACTTCATTAACACAGACACAAACATGAAAATAATAATTATTTACATAGTACCCTTCTGTGTGAAAGTTCCTGTGCTACTGCAAATAAAATCCTGACTTCTTGAGCCTTTACAGCCCACAGCAGTGATGGAGAAATGGCCCCAAATATAACCTCAAGGAGGAGAATGAGCAGATCCATCTAGGTAGATGGTGCTAGAAAGCTACTGGGCTTGATCTTCACACTCATACTGATTCCAGGCTAATACTTCTCTCTCCAGAGAAGCTTCTGAGCTCACACTCAGTGCAGCTGCACCCTACAAATGCCATGATCAATTAAGATAAGAGGAGGTCATATGGCTTTTTACCACAACCCACAACATTTTTAGCTCTGGTGAGACCTAGCTAGCCAAATGAGGTCATGACTTCTGTGCCTCTATAATCTGCCCACGTGTTATTTGCTTCACCTGCAGACTAAAGGGGCTGGCCCGCTCTGGGCAGGTCAGGTGTGCCCTGTGAGCCTGGCAGCACAACACCCCACACTCACAGCACTCCTGACTAAAACAGCACAAAAAGCAGTGAAAGCAAGATACTGTATAACTTCCCCAAGCAGAAATTACTTTTTTTTTTTTTTTTTTTTTTTTAAGTTCAGTCCCCCAGTACTTTCTAGCCACTCAAATCCACATAAGTTTGGACAGCTCAGATCTCTTCACACAGGCACACACTGTCATCTTGTAATGTGCACCTTTATTTGTTTAGTGGGTACATGTAGTGAGGGACTTTAAGGAGCAGGGGACAGCTGCTTGCCTTTGACACTGAATTTATAACCTGCATACCTCTATTCTCACCAAGCACATAAATACATAATTCTTTTCTTACCGTGCTCCAATATACAGTTAACAGAATGCAGCCAAGACACTTATACACTTAGAACTCCACAGATTTCCAAAGTCAGAGCCACAATGAACATTAAACCACCCAGGAAAAAAAGAAAATACATATAATGAATAATATATGGTGTGTACACATCCTGTATACAGAACTCATAATTGTTTGTGGTGGTGTAAGTACTTCTCTGGCTTGAACTTCAGTTGACCACATTACTCACAGCCACATAAGGTACACAGATGATGCCACTGAATTCAAATATATTTCCTCAACACTATTTACAACTCCATTTTAAAAGAAAATTGGTTTTAGGAAAATAATTTTTCCTACCTATCTGGTAAAATCTGAGTGAATTACTAAAGGCAGGATTCCATGAGAAATTAATAATGTCTTTTAAAAAAACATAGTAAATTGTAGTGATACTTTTAACAATCAGAACACTTTGGTTTTTCATGCCCAATGCTCTACAGCTTGCCACAGGACAGGAAACAACCAATGTAGAGAAAAAAGGTGTTCATCACAGGATTATGGCCTTTAAATAAGCCACTGCCTAGATAGACACTAGAAATGAAGCACATTTATCTGATTCCAACTAGGTGAGGAACAGAAGAAGAAAATTACCTGTGCTGAAAATACTTGGTTCCGCAGCAATAGCAAAACCAAGTGTTCAGAGCTGTTCAGGGGACTTGCAACACAGCTAGCAATGAACACCTTGCATTCTTAGCAGAAAACTGTTAATGAGAAGTGCAGCTGTGGGGGGGGGGGAAGAACGGGACATAAAAATCAAACAATAAGGAGCAACATGTCTATCATTTCTACACCTAATCATACAGCCTATGTTACATATGGTTTGGATGTAATTTTAGACAGGATATTCCGTGAATTACCAAACCAGTAGTCAAAGTCTAACTCCGTTTTCAAAACATGACTGAAGTTGTGTTACTGACACGTAACACACTAAAGCAAACCACATTAGACTTGAAACAAATAAAGCCTATGGTGATCATCCTTTAGACACTAGAAACTACTGCAGCTACTTGACATGGCTTCAGGGGTCACATTCACATTCTGAATTAAGCTCCCCAGAGATACCCTGCACAAGTAACAGCAACACAAAAATCTTCCAGATGGTGCAATTAGTCTTGATGGGTATGTGGCAGGAGACAGGTGCCTCCAGGGGAAAAAAAGTGAACTAAAAGCAAGACAAATGAAATTGTGCACAGAAAAAGAGATGCATCAAGCTGACACTTTTGGAAAACCTCTCCTGAACACAAGCGCGTGCATAGGGCACCCAAAAAAACCCCAAGCATTAGCACAATTCTGCTTCCTGTAAGTTACATGCTGGGTATCCTGCAAATGACATCCTTGATCCTCAGGGGACTGCATACCAGAAAAGGTAGGAAAGTCAAACACCTCTACAATTCAGTTTTGCAAAACATTAAGGATTAGGGGAGGGAACAGCAGGGTGAGGGGAGGAAGGGAGTAAAGGCATTTATTCTAGGTATTTTCTGTGTTACAGAATAGCCCATTTGAAAACTGGCAGATTCTCAGTTTTAAATACAGAACAGTGTTCACAAAAAATTCATCTTACAGCACAGGGGAGAAGCGCCTGGCTCTGACACATGCGCAGTGTGACACTGTGCGTGCACCAGAGACTCACACCACCCACTCAAGCAATGACATGGCTAATAGCTAATGTGCTGCAAATTACACCTCCTACTACCAGAGTCCGTCTGCTGCAGAGAATAAATCAAGCAAACACGAGCATTTCACTTTCTGCTTTGTGTATTGCTCCACGTGTGCAGCTATTTCAGTGCAATTTTAACCTCCAATAATTGTCAGGTTTAACTCCATCAGTAATTTACTCTTTCATTAAAAAAAAAAAAAAATCAACTATTCGTTGCAAGCATCATCAGTATTTTTGAGCAATCTTATTTAAATACCACAAAGATTTTGAATTATTTGCATGAGACAAAGCCAGGTTACCTTCTTAACACTGTTTTTTTGCATTATATTGACCTGTGAATTTAAACAATAGAAAGGAAACACGGCAAATACAACAGTTACTGTAAGGAGGAGCTGGACACAGGGGTAATTTCACGGTACCAAATGGAAGTAAAAAAAGAAAAAAAGAAAAAAAGAGTGCTAACTCAAATTTAACAATACAGAATACAGAACAAATTTCCCATAAAAACTGATGTGGTAAGGTATTTTGGAATGGACATAAAGGGGGTGTTAGATACTCAGATAAATGTTGTTAGTACCAAATGTTCTGCTCATGACCGAAGGAAGCAAGAGCTGCAGGATTTGCAGCTCTGTCCTCAGTCACCCCAGAGGAGCCCCTCCATCATCACCCAGGCGTGTGCTCTAGCCACAGCTCTGCTGGTAGGGGTTGAAGTGAACAGATCACTGTCCTCTTCACCTCCTCTGGTGATTTTTGCCCTTCCTTTCCATGCATTTTATTGAATGTGTCCCACTGACAAGATCAATCATTTTGTTTCAGCTCTGTGTAGGTACAAGAGGAAGCAAAACAGGGAGAGATTCCATTCCTCTACATTCCCACTTCAGTTGTCAAGCAAAAGGAAGAAAAAAAAAAAATCACCTGTTCACACAGCTCTGACAAAAAGCAGCTGAGAAAGTCTGTAACACAACCAAAATCAATTACATTGATGAAGATTTATAAGCCTCGGACAGTGTCACTGAAAACACAGGCTAGTTCTAGGATGAAATACAAACTATTCCAAAAAAGAAACCCCTCTATTCAAACTGACAGTCCCAGATGTGACAATATAAATGCAGTTTTGAATAATCTGTAACATCTTAGGAAAGTACCTTCTAGTTTGCTCAGTACAGAAAGGTTATCTGGATGTACTCATGGCTACAGGTGCAGACACATTTAAAAAATAACACAACCCACTTTTTTGAAATCAATTATAACTGACAATTCTATATCTAGCACTAGAGGTAAGGCATGGAGCTACTCAGCAAGATTGTCAGCTTCCTCATTAGAAATGCAAGAAATACCAGCCTAAGGGCTTTTATCCAATTTGCTTCATTAATGACTTGTCAGAAGTAAATAAGAGAAAACTCTCTGACATACTAATTTTTTAAAGAGACGTTAAACCACTGTATATGCACACAGGATTCACCATATGACCATATGATCACACTCAAACACACATATGATGACTCAGAACATTCAATTTTACATATGTGGTATATGCTAACAGCAGTCTACAGCGACCTTTTTCACCTGCTACTCAAGTTTCGAGTATATATTAAACACCCTTCTGTGAAGCTTATCTCCAGAACAAATTAAAAACCCCAATCTGTAGAGGAGAATCAGCCTTGACATGACATGTGCTTTGAGCATGGACAAAAGGAGGGATGCTCTGCAACCCATGTGCCACGTCATCTTAAAAGCCCACTGGAGGCAGCAGAAGAAAACACGTATTTTAGAAACTTATTCCTAGACTTGGACAATCAAACATTTCTTTGCATATGGAAAATGAGTACTGGGGTTGGGGGAATTTCTTTATCTGAAAAACTGTGTTGTGATGGGGATGGGGCTCATCATCATAACCATTATGTAACAGCCTGGTAATTAAAAGCTTTTTTCCAGTAAGAGTAGACTTATCTAAGGTGTCAGACCAGGCTTGGAGGAATTGATGTTCCTGTCCCACTTTGTGGGAAGATGCTCTTACGGCAGCTTACAAGGGAGTCTTTAATAGCACTTCTGCTCTCCCTGCCTCCAAGCAAGGAGGAGGCTCTCACCCCATTAATTTGTGAAGCCAATCACAAAGAAACACAAGATTTTAGACCAAAAAAACCAAAAAGGACTCCGGTGCAAAGATGACAGAGGCCTGTCTGTCCACTGGTTTTTTGTCCAAAGCCAAAAAAAAAAAAAAAAAAAAAAAAAAGAATTAAAAAAGACAATTTAGAAGTGTGTGACCTTCACTTTTGACACAAAGCAACTTTTGAATATCTTTCAACCACCACACAGCCGGATGCTTGTATAGTTAAAACTAAGCCAAAATGGTAACTTAGCCATGTGCAGAAGAATGATTATAGTCCAGTGAGAAAGAACTTGCCTCAACATTGTGGGCTCACAATCGCATCTCTACAGGCAGAGTCACAGAAAAACTTCCACAGAAAATGTGGTATCTGTGCTTCCATTTGGCTAGTCTTAGATTTAGGGGAATGAATTGCAACCAAGGCCTTCAATGAAAAGCCAAAGCCTCAAAAGGCTCAGTTCCACAAAAGAACTCCATAAATTTGGGTACCTTTTCTTCCATTTATGAAGTCTCAGACACCTACTCAGCTGGAGAGAGTGACTAAAAATCACTCCATGTACACTTAAAATACAGCTTGTATGAAATTTAGGTATTCAGGAGTCCCAGAAAGCCACATAAAGTGTGTCTTTAAAATATTAGGATATATTCTTCACAAACTAAATAGAAACATAACAATCTTCATTGCTTTATTTTGGAAGAAGGTTACAAAAGCATACCTTCTAGAACAGAAAGAACCTGGAGGTGAGCTCCTAAGGTCTTTTCCAACCTAAGTGACTCCAGCTGCTCAATTTTCACGGAATGTTGCTTACAAAGAGAAATATTTCTTAACTAAAGGTGAAAAATTTCAAAAATTTCATCACTCTATTGCTTATTTCATGGGGACTGGGAGTGTAGGTTCACAGAATTTGGAGTCAATTGCATCATTCCCAGAAATAATTCATAGCAAGATAAATTTCTAGGAAAAGCCACAGCACCCTTCAAGATCACAAGAGAGACTGATCCCTTCCTGGAGCTGCTACATGCACTCATTTCTCCCAGCTTTGGTACCTATCCCACATATTGCACTACTTTCAAGAAGAAAGTTCCAACAACCTTTAAAACACAACAATGATCACAAACGAGAGAACCTTCTAGGAAAGTACAAACGCCAGAAGGTTAAATAAAATTGTGGAGCTTCAAATGGGCAAGATCCCACAAAAATCAAACCTTATCCAAAAGATGAAGTTTAAGAAACCACAGCTTTTTGAGCAGGTACAAAGCAAATACAGTTACTGGGCCTTGGGAACTTGGGAGTTCATTGTAACTGAGCATTTACAGCTTCTAGAAATCAATACAGCCTCTGAACTCTTGAAATAAGAAACCACAACATTTCCCCTGGAGACTGTAGAACCCTATTTAGACACTCGTATCAGTCTACCATCCACTGCTACTAGGTTTATTTGGTTTCCCAGAGGCAGAGGTTATTGAAATCATTCCCTATTGAAATCAGCTACATAGTTGCATATTATTTTACAGGGTTTTGATGCACTAATTTCATTTAGGTCAGGATAATCCCTAGGATCAATGGGAAGAGTCACTGTTAAAAAACCCACAAACACACTGCCAAAGCAACCAACCAAAAAAACCCCAAAAGCACACCAAAAAACCCCCAAAAACAAAGAAGCTATTTTTCTGTAAAACTTGTGACCAGTAAAGGACGAAGAGAAAAAAGTTTTGCTTGGTGAAAAAAAGGGAACCACCATCTTTTTCATTGGAATGAAGATGGAGATGCACAGCAACAGTTTGAAACTAAAGCTGAAAAAAGCTGTTTTGAGGTTTCATAGTCATTTAAGATCTGAAAACAGCCTACAATGGATACTGAAAAAAAACACAATGAAAATAAAGGGCAGCTATAATCAATATGACATTTATCTCAGAGACATTGATTATTCAGAAAAAAAGATCATTTATTGCTACTACTACTACTATTATTATTGTTTTGAATCATTCTACCCTCTACCCATCACAAAAGTGGTAGGGGTAGGGCAAAAAGGACCACCTTAAGGATGACACTAAAAACACCACACAGAAAACAAACCACCAAAATGTGGTTTTAAACCAACTGCCAGTCTCCACTGTTTTTCCTAGTCAGTGTTTGACTTGATCTTGGAATGTGATGTGGGTAGCAGCAAGCTAATACCAAAAAATGCAGTTAGTGTCTGAATGCAATTACTCTGACCAGGAGTAGCTTGCAGGTCTGGCACCCTTATTTTTCTAACCACAAATACTTAAACAGAAGCCTAATTTTTGTGTGTCTGATTTCTCCATCAATATTTGCTTTATTTAAACTTAGTGTGAGGTCGAGCACCCCACTGCCGACCAACATCAACAGGTTGACTCAAGCACAGGACTACCTTTCTGGCAACAGGCTCTCTCAGATGCAGGAATATTCTGCTAAGTGAAAGGAATACAAATATTCTGGAAGAATTTGAAGAATGACAAAAACATGATTAGCTTCACAAGGCTAATGAATTCAGACACCTCTGGAGGTCCAGTGTCACTTCAGCAATATTGTAATTATAGGGCCTGTCATAAAAATGTATTTTGCATTAAATAAACTTTACCAGGAAAATGTAACAATGAAAAAGGTCAACTCCTTGCCATTATCTCAGACTGAAAATGCTCACTGCATGTTTTACAAATGGATGAAACACAAAAAGGCAAAAATGTCGCAACGTGTATTGCCATGACAAAATGATATAAAAAGTTCTTTTAACCTTCTGTACACAACAAGATTTCTAGATATCAACTTCACTGATTTTCAGCATTATTTAGATGAATTAATTACAAATCTTTCTTCCTTAAAAGTGCTGAAGGCTCTTTACCAGTAGTAAAAAGAGGTTCCAAGTTCTGTACTTCAATGGATTGTTCTCACTTTAAGTACCTAAATACACACCAACAGTCTGACAAATAAAAACCTACAAATAGAAATTAATTGCTTGAAAACCAATCAGCACCATTACTCAAAATGCAGCACTTCCACCCACTAGAGTTAAGTGGTCCATACATAGCAGAAGCCCTTTGTAACTGATAGGGGAGAAAAATCACCTTAAAATATAGCGGGTAATTAGGATAAAACACAAGGCAGCAATACGTACATACAGTAACAAATGAGTAGAAATATAAATACTCCCAAATTCTACGACAAATGTGGATACTTTCAAATACTAGAATTGAGGGCTTTTCAATAGTTCCAAGGAAGAAAAAAAATTATATTTAAAAATCCATTTCAAGCTGAGAGTGAAGACCACAGACAAACTTAGACCGTAACTCTTACCAGTATTAGCTTCATTTGCTGTTTTTCTCTAGATTTCTGATTCTGGAGAATCTTTTTTTCCTCAGTGAGACCCAGGTGGCTGATTCTGATAACTGAGATGAATCTGGGTTTTTACTAGACTAAGAAGTATTTTCAATGCAACCTCCACCCAAATTCCATATTTGTCATGCCACTGTGTCAATATCACATTTGGGCTTGTTCATCTGAACAAAAAACCCCTCCTTTTACAAAGATCAACCTAAAACCCAGCAAGTATCTGTCTCCTTTTTCTGGATCATTGCTAAGCATCAAATACGCTCATTAAGTTACCAGTGGTATGCTTTAAATTTCTCAAGTCTTGAAAGAAGATACAGAGCAAAAGTACTGAAAGCATTGTACAACAAAACAACTGTTGGGAAATAAAAATCACTGGGAAACTTCAGATATTTTCAATTCTTTTTTCTTCAGAAAATACAAGACTTTAGAAGGCCTGAGATTTTAAGCAAACACTTGTGGTTTTGGAAATGCTGGTTTCCATGGCAACCAGTAAGGTCTTCTTTATATAGCATTATAAACAGATGGTAAAGACCGGTCATGTTTGCTTCTTTGCCAACATATCAATAGAACTGTTGTACTATTCTATCTCTTGTATTAGAGTTATTAAGTAACTTGGATATTTGAGCAACAAAATCTGCAAATCAGACTTGCTCAACTAGTCAGTTGGTTTTTTTCCATAAACACATTCTCAACAGTAAAGTCACTGTACTCTATATAGGCAGATTTTTTTGGCAAAGCTTTTTAGAAATGTTTTCTCAGCACTTGCCATGCAGGGTACATTACTACCACAAATATGAATCTGACAGGGATTAAAATAATAAATTCAAACAGGAAATAGAAATGTGACTGTTTACACCCACTGGCATCAAAGTGTACTTTAGAATTATGTTTTTGTTGTATTGCATTTGGAATTATTCAGAGAAGATGTAGCAAACTGTAGATTCATCTTCATTACGTAATAATAAGCAGAAGTATTCTTGCAGGTGATTTGTAAAATAAAGAAAATCTCTTTGAATTTTAATCTTTCAGTTGTAGTTATGGTACACCACATACAAGTGTTTCGGAGGTTTTCTTCCACAGATGTCTTGAAGAATAAAGAGAATTTGATTTGGTATGGCATTTGATTCCTCTCTGGAAAAGTCTGAAGTACCAACTACTGGCAGTACAAGCTAACATAGATTTTTGCCACTAAATCCAACTTATCCCTCCAGTGGTTTAGCTGCTTAATAAGTTTTGTGCCAAAAAATGAGGGGAAAAAGAAAAAGGAAAGGAAAGGCGGAAACAGAACTCCTATCAAGTTTTTCACTGCATGTCAAGAGCCCGAGTTACACATTTCAGATTGAAATATCACCTATATTCTAACCAGATTACAAATTACCTTATTATTTAAATACTATAAAAATATCAGTATTTCTGATCCAATACCCACTGAAATTCATCCCATTTCCATCAGGAAATATAAACTGTCCATTGCTTATTTTTGTTAACTCTTTTGTAGCGACTTTGTGGTCTAGTGTTTTTTTCACTAAGCAGTAGTATCTCAAGGACAAATGTACTATCTAAAACCTTGTCTCTACCCCAAATATAAATTTGCAGGTCCACTCCTATCCAATCTGCTACCAAATCACAGCAGTTGTCACTAATAAGCTTGAGATACAAAAAAATCACCACATAACCCAAAGTTCTCAAAAACCACTCAACTTCATAAAACAACCAATAATACATTTTGGAAACGTGTGAACTACTAAAGATGTGAATACGTTTGGCAAAGATCAAGAGGATAACTAGAATTCAATATGCACAGAGAAGCCAGAAATGTGCTAGGGTATGGATGAGAAGTCTTCCTGCACATCAAATGAGACTGCATTAAGCAACACGTTCAAGAGATAGATAATCACACAAAATTTTTGTGTTGCTTAGCTTTATGTTTTTCTGTTTGATACCACGCAAATGACACAAAAGTGCAATTTAACAGCGGTCTGAACAGGGTCTGTTCTGCCAAAATCCCAACAGTTTCCAACAGTGCTTAAACTGTAGATACCAAACACTACTTAGCATAAAATTCCTAGGTTTGCTTGCACAGCCTGTTCAGAAGTACAGGTTCACATGACAAGAAGTCCCTGTTGTTGTCTATGCCTTCAAGGATCAATCCACTGGCCACTGCCATGATCAACATTCCAGCAATCCCAATACACTAGTCTCATTTTAGGACACTATTCACCTACTGGCTACACCAAAACTCACCATTTCCATGCTCCAGGTGATTTAGCTCCACGATAACATAAATCCAGTTTAATCTCTATGTTTGATACATAAACTTGATCAATAGCAGGTGGAAGAGCATGAGGCTGTGGAACACTTAAACAAGTCAGATGTGCACAAGTCAATGGGATGCACCCAAAAGTGCTGAAGAAACTACCTGATATTATTTACAGGTCATTCTATGACCTTTGAAAAGTCTTGGTAATCAGGGGAGGTCCCCAAGGACTGGAAGAAAGCAAATGTCACTCATGCTCAAGAAGGGCAAGAAAGAAGCTGGAAAGCTACAAAGACAGCGAAAACTATGCAGGTAGGGTATAACCTTCAATTAGCATTCCAAATAAGTGAGGCTTTAATTTAACAGAGCCCTTTTAAAAGGGGTGGTAGACCAGAACAAGCAGTGTGTGAAGGGCCTGAGCTTCAGTTTGGCAAGTATATGGAACAACACTAAATTCAGAATAGGGTGGGGAGTGGAAGGCAAAAACATGCTTTTTATCATTTCAAAGGACTCCAGACTTAACAGGTAACATAAGACAACACAGCCCTCACACCAACTGCTTTATTTACATATGACATTATACAAAAAGATGGATCCCAACTTCAAAACATCAACACAAACAAAGCAGAGCAGAGCTACTGTACTAAGGTTACACAGTTACTCAGGAAAGGTGTTGGTGGTACTGCCCACCTCAGTTTTTTCTTAGACAGTCAGGTGCAAGAATCTGGAGGGCAAGTTAAGAAACTTAGTCCACAGGAATTGCTGGAGTCCACAAGAAAAAAAAAGCTGTCAAGAGGAAGTAATGCTGGAATGTGAATAAGGATGCTAATTTCTCCCCACTGGAGCAACCGTGACTGCACAGCAAACAAGTGGAAGGCAGCAATGCTAACAGAGGCGTAACACAGCCACTCTAGAACTGCCGAAAAGGAGAACACCTTATGAAAATGTCATTCTTGGAGTAGAAGCCAGAGTGAAAAGACAAATGAAAGACATGCCATGCTTTGTCAATTTGCTTTGAAGAAGTGTATCTACCACTTCAGTACCTACAGTACAATGAAAATTGTTATTCACTATAAAAGTCGCGCAACCTTGGAAAACACTGCAGCAGGAAAGGTGAAAGAAGAGGAATCTTCTTTAGGTAATTTAAAAATTAATATTTTCCAAGGGCCACCACACAGGGGAAACTAAAGAGAGCACAGGGTGAAACTGCCAGGAGCAAAATTATCCCAGAAGTAAGAGTCACAAGGAAGGAAATTTAAGTCACTGATCTGATCCTGCCTCCAAGAGATATAGAGGTCAGAGGCAAATAAAAACAAAATAGCAGGCTCTGACAAAGGAATACAGCACTGATATTAAACCTTTGCTGAGACAAAGTGCAGTGAGAGTGAGGAGAGAAAAACTTTTGCCTGTGACATGCAGGGAGATAACTAATTTTTTTACATGTAGTTTACATGTAGTTTTTTATTATTATGTAGATTAGCCAGGTGTACCTGATATTTTATTCTAACCTGGCACACATCTTGCCATGTAGCTCACAACACCAATAGTTTCTGCTGACAGCAACTCAAAATAGGACCTGCATTTTCAGCAGCAGCTTAATCTTAAATAAATGATGATAGAATTTGTTACATGAAAAACGTCAACTCAAATTGCTACAGGAACTCCAGCTTACTTTGAAGAGTATCTATTTCTTCTTGAAAGACTTGAAAGCATGTTTCCACTTAATATTCTTAATAATCTTAAATCTAAAGATTTCTCATTTGTCTGGAATGAAGATCAACAAAATGCTGCTTTCAGTCATGCAATGTAACTTTATCCAAACCAACACCACCCTACTGACAAAAGAAAACAAATCTTCTGGATGTAATTCTACATGTATTTCAAATATTCTTTAGTTAAACCAAAAGCACACTGTTATTATTGTCAATGGCAAAAGGCACCCATGTAAAGCTATAACTCACTGAAAACTGTGACAACTCCTAGGCTTTTTGTTCTCCTGAGTGTACTGATATTTCAGGGAAAGAAAAAAAGAGCAAAGACAATTATGAAAAAAAAGGCAATTATTTCCAGTATTCAATTATTTTATCTTTTAGTTTTCCAGTTATATAAGAATGAATTACAAATACTATTTCAAGAGTACCGCTTGCAATACACTCAAAAAATTAAAGCAAGACCTTAAGAATAAAAGAAGAAGAACAAAATAAAGCAAAAAAAGTGGTTCAGACAAACCACCACCACCTTCCAAAAAACCAAAAATGCTCCAGAAAACCTGTAACAACTAATGCACAGAACTGGCAGTGCTCCGTCTTGTCTGAGGAAAAAATTATACAAAAATTAAATCTCAGATTTCAGTATCTTTTTTAAATTTTCACCCCAAATTTATCAGGTTCTATGAAACAGTTTTTCCCAAATGATACTTCAGCAATATTAATAGAGTGCTGACTTGCAGAAATAAGCTAACAAGTTACCTGTTAAAATTGGTTTTCCTCCACTGGAGACCAGTTCTCCAGCTCTTACTTTAGCTAAAAACCAACTACGCCTGACCTCACTGAGCTCTCACATGAGACCATGTCAAAAAGACAAAATCCAATATACACGTTGCCTGATGTGCCGTGACTTGATTAATCACCACAGCAATGCTAACTACATTCTGCTCATGACATGCAACTACAAATGTTCCCATAAGAAAATACGAATGAATTTGAGAACTGCCATCCCGACGCAACCAGACAGCCTTGGAACTCCTGCTTCAATTTCTACATCATTCTGTAAGGTTTCAGCAATAGCCATTTTGTACTGCTTACATATAAAATCACTGGATTAATTGAAGGGTTTACCCTTGATACGATGAATGAAAAACCTCTCTACATAATTTCAGTCTGGAAAAAAAAACATTGATTGCATGCTCAAGATTTTAAAATTACGATGAACGCCACCCTGTTCTATTCTTCTATTTGTCTGTCTTTGGTCAAAACAATACCATGGATTCAAACTAAATTTTCTTAACACTACACTTCACATAACAGTGCTGCTCACCAACTCTAACGTATAGATGTCTAATTACTAAGCTTCTTTTAGAACACAAACATCAGGGTATAAATACTTCAGGAAAAAAATGCTTCTAAGACACATGAATTACAAAAATAATGTATTTCTAAAAAATTAAGAGGTAGAACACGACAAAAGTGTTAAAGAACTTTTGTTTTTCTCCTCTGTTACCTTATATCTGAAGGACAGAACTTAATTTCAGATCATAGCCAAAGTACTTCTAAGTAAACTTGCTAAACTTTCACCACAAATTCGATAGTCCAGTTATATTTTTACTGCAGTTTGCTGGCAAGTTCTCAAGTATTACAAACCGTGTTCCCTACCATGCCAACAGTGGGATACATTTTAATACTTTGAGGAACCATATGCACTTTCCTTGGGATTTGTTAGCACCAGAAAAAAAAAAATCAAAAAGGTTGTTCTCATAAGTGAGTCTAATTTGCACATACAAGCTTGCAGCCAAGGAATGAGTTTGTATGCTACAACTCTTTTTTTTCCCCCATCCCACTAAACATTTTTTTTTCTCTACTCAAGTTAAGCGCACTCATCTGTGATTTCAATTTGCCATTGAAAAAAACGTATGTAAGACGAGCTGTAAAATTACAGGATCGTAAATTTAAATGTCAAAATGTAAATGAAAAATGTACAGATATCCAAGAAGCATGCCACTGGAATCCTACAGAACGTTAAAAAAGAAAAGGCAACCAACCTAGTACCACTACAATTATAATACAGTGTTCTCAACAATTTCCTTTACCTATCAACTTTGCTTTTTGCCAGTTGGCAAATACTGCCTTTAGCATTGTCAGATGCCATTCCAAAAAAAGTTGCAGAGATTTCATTTTCTCTCCTCACCAGAATAGGAGGTAGCCAGCTAGAATGCTGCAACCTTTCAGAGACTCTGCATTTGTGCCCAGACATCTCCTTTCTGTCGATGAGGCCAGCCACAGCGGATCCTGAGGTTTCTAAACTGAAATGTGATTAGTATTTTGTGGTGAAATGCCAGTGATGAGAAATAAAGAAAAGGCAGAAAATGAAGATATTGGATTCTCCACTAAAAACCAGTATCTGTTTCTATGCTTTATTCTATTTTGGCTACTCGTTCCTCTAGAAAAAAATAAAAAGCATAAATGTCTTTCCTCTCATGGCAAACTTTTGCAGAGATATGCAAGCCTGCTGTGAGGGAACTGAAAACACTTTACTCCACTGAAGAAAGTAGAAACTGTACCAAAAACATCTCCAGGCACAATGAACAGTCTGACCCAGAGGTAAGACATAATTGACAAAAATATCTGTATATTCACTCCTGCCCCTCCACACTCATCCTTAATAGCAAGACTCTGGAGAGGTCCTTATGTAGAAAGACAAGTGTGGATCCACCACCTCCTGCCACAAGCACAATTCAGTCTCTTAAAAAACACCCAAGAACACACACACACACACACACACACATACAGTCTTTTTATAACACAGATAATTCTTCAGATAAACCTGCAAAAGTCAGTGACAAAAAGGGCCATCACTGTATATTGAGGCTTAGCCTCACCTTTCTATACAACCTGCTAGGCAAGCTTTCAGTTCAACACCCAAGACACTAGAAAGTACTTCAGTGCAACTTTAATTCTAGGCTGATAACACTACAGCAAACTTTATTCTAGATTTCATGGCTACCATCTTCCTTAACTTTACTGAATTTCAAAAACTCAAAGAATAAACTTGTTTCTCTTGCGCACATGCTCACTTCAAATGGTCTTCACTCCTAGAGCAAACTTGCAAGAGCTTTATTGACTCAGCAGATTGGAGGCCAGGCCAGGAGTGCCCTCCTCAGCCTTGATAAGCTCACCAATCAGTTGCTTCCTCTTTTACCACATTATAAACTACAAAAGAGTGGGCTCTTACTAGCAAGCCACAAGAAAAAAAGGGGAAAAAAAATCAAACCTCAACCCCCAAAATTCTGAAGCCAGTCCATAGTCAGGTCTCTTACTGTTTCAGGACTGAAGCAAGAGAGGGAAGGAGATAAAAATCAAATGGGATCCTTCAAGACCACATTGGGATTTGCACGCTTTTGGAAGACCACAGTCCTCTCTACTGAAATACACTTCTGCTGACTAGTGCTACAGGACAGAATGACAGTACATTGGAGACACTTCTCAGTAAGAAGGATAACTCCCAATAATAACATCTTTGGAGAGAGCCACAGTTTTGCCCATCTCGGAAAGAGAACTAATTCCAATTTACTGACAATCTTATCTCACAAAGAGGACTTTATGGTCTCATTAACTTAAATAGAGCAAATATACAGAGAATGATGTCCTTAAGCAGAAATATTTCACATTCTCAACCACTGCAAATACACACAGAATCACCCACTGCTTTGAAAACAAAGTAACTTCTAAGGGCACTTTAGCACTATAGTAGGATTCTAAAATGACACATGCTAACTAAATTTAATGACAACAGTGGTTACTAGTTATAGTCACTGAGCAGAACTTCAGATCAAATCAAAGTGTGTTGTCTTTAAGTAATCAGATTCTTGTTCCCTAGATTTAATGACTGAAAAAGACAATTCAACTGTCAAGGGTGCATCTGACAGTTATAGGTAAGTCAGCCATCTAAAAATAAGAACTTGTAAATGTTAATAGACTGTACATAGAAAATGTCAATCCTGGTGCAAATTCTTGACAAGTAAAGTTTAACTAGCTCCCCTTTATTGACCTTTTTAGAACTGACTCCATGGAGCCTATTTTGATAAAAGAATAAAAACGGTGTATTAGTCTTCATATCAGACAGAAATTCAGTGACTTTGTCAGAGGAAATTTCTAATGCCGTCCAGAAATTTGAATGACAATGTCATGTTTTAATGTAAATGCTTCTTCCAGGCAATAAAAGAGAGGACATGCTAATTTGTGGTGTGTTTCATCTGCTAATTTTAAGATTAAACTTACTAAAATATACTGCCCTTGACCAGAGTTACAGTACATATTCATGTATTAGGACAAACCTTTTTTTCCAGACTTCATATTAACATAATCCCAATATTCCACTGTGTTTAACTTGTATTTGCCATTACCATGTGTGAAAATGATTTTGTAGAACTGGTGTTCCATTCTTACTGGATCTATTACGCTTGCAGAAGTGTCAAACCACAAAATTTTAAAACATTCTTTCTGTAAAATAATACAAGAAGCATATGACAGCATTTATATAACATCTGAACATTGAACATCTTTTTTTTTTTTTGTCAGTCAACAATGCTGCATCAAATTTACCAGACATATCTTCAAAATCCACAAAAACAAAGACTTAAGAATTTGTAACACTTTGATTTAGCTCTGCAGCTGAGGAGCATTTGAGACAACGCCTCAAGCAGAAAATTCAAATGAGCTAGTATAAATGACAAGTAACATATATAATCTGTAATTCCAGGTATATCCAAAGTCATCAACAGGTCACACTGATGACTTAAATTACTTCAACTGAATAATTTATAAAGCACCATAAAGTCTTTCTTTTTAAATAATGTCCCTTTTTATCATATAGAAACCATGCAGTATTTTTCTATTGACATAGACTATGCTTGTTATATTCAAATATAATAGTAGCCATGAACATAAACACTCAGAATAGAGTTTCACTCTTGCACTATATTCTCTTATTAAAACCGCTGTAGTAAATATACGGTGCGCTAACGCAAAAAGAACTTGTCTTGGGACTTCAATTCTTCCTTTGAGTCAGTGATCTTCCACCATTTTCACATGAAAAATGGTTTGTAGTGATATTAACTTTCCAGTTTTAGGACTGTGCAATTGAAGTTCTTCAACAGTCTCTTCAAATTATCTCTCTTTTTAGTGAAATTTTCAATGTAACTTCCAAGATGAGCAGAGATGGGAACAAAATACTCCCTTGCTCACCTTGAATTTCCTTCCAATTTTGCAGAGAGAGTAGCTACATCCTGTAACTCTAACAGAATGATGAAGCCTGTATAGTTGTGCTTCTTTGCATGACTGATTTAACCAGAGGATAAAGTACCATTAATAAAAGAAAATGAGCTCTTATCTCAAGTAGCAAGGACTTGGTGCTTCTGGTAGACTGTCTTGTTCTCGGGGATCTGCTGCAATCCTACTATTAGTCTGCTGCTAAAAAGAAGACCAAAAACACCTGTTGCATTTTATTTCTTCATCTAAGAAGGTACCATGACTATTCCAGGAATATATACAAGACTACAAACACAGTATCAGCACTTCCTGAATGTTAAATGTCCAATCATGTATCTTACTATTTACTCTTATTTTTATGCAAAAAAAAATTATAGGGAGTTTTTTTGAAGGATGAGATAGACATCAATAGGAAACTGTTCTTGTAAATAACATGTAATAAAGCACGTAGCAACTCGAATTCAGATCTCACCCAACATAATCTACATCTAATAAAGGAATAATAGCTAATGCAGCATCATATACACAACAGAATGAACACTTCTACTGTGTAATATCAGGTAGTATTGCCACCAATACCAAGGTGGTGTTGCTCTAGGAAATATGATTCAGTGTCTAACTGATTTTTATTTAATAATAATTACTATTGTTATTGTTATTATTATTATTTTAGAAGGTAAAATAGGTTTCCATCACTATCACTTTCCATTACATCCTCAAGCTCTAAGAAATACTACAACCCAGTTTAGGGTTAACAGCTTTTTAATCTAGGCTACAGACACTTTTTGGAGGTCCTTGTAATGCACAGTCTTGCCAACTTGTGTGGCTGGATTAGAGCTCTGGGCTACTCCTTCACTGACTTTTTTTCCAGTGAATCCCACAGTTATGTTGGCTTCCAACCTCCCCATTTTTCATCCACACCATATTAACCTTGTTCCTCCTCGCTGCACCACCTACTGCCACACATGCTAAAAACTCCTGTCCTTGCTTTTCTAGCCCAAGGAGTGGAGACAAGACTGAAAGGAAAGCATAAAGAAAGGGTAGAGCTAGGCTGGTGGCTGTCACAGGTCACAGCACCCACTGAAGCTGCTCTTCTTGAGGTAGAAGTTACATGCAGGTAGATCAGCAGCCACCAACTCCTCCAGAAACAATCCAGTCCCACACAAGCTGGAAATAAAGGAGGGGGTTGACTGATGAAACAGCACTGAAGATCCTATTTCCTTTCAGAAAAAGTAGTAGTCATGCCAAATTGCATTAAGCCAATTAAGTTTTACAGTCAAAATGATTCCATCAAGCATATAGGGAAGCGGAAAAAAAAACTGCACACTGGAAAATGGTGAGAGGTAAAAACTGTATTATTTTCCTTTAGTAACCATAGCACATAAGTGATTGAGGTCCATCACTACTTTTTGTACCTCTCACATGCAATTAACAGAAAATTCTGTATGTGAACACATTCAGTCTCTGGCATCTGTTACATTTAGGGTAAAACTTAGCTTGGGAAAAGCTTCCTTTTCCTTTTCCAATTAATATACCTTGCTTTCAACTGATTTAGAGGCAGGTTTTCTCCCTTGGCTATTAAGGTTAGTGAAAGATAATGCTTATTAATAATCTTTCAGTGGAAAGATCTTTAAACAAATGTTTCCATTATTGTCTAGGAAGAACAGAACTCCAATTTTTCCCTAAATCTCCTCTGGAATTGAACACCAAGAAGATCCAGAGCAAGAACATCTCATTTAACAGCACTTGGTTTCTATTTTCACCTGTCTTTCCAAGAAGCACAATATCACAGCAGAGCTCAGAAGCTATCCTTGGGGTGCCCAGTACAGAGGAATAACTGCTTCTAAATCATTTGTACTGGGTTCTGTTGAAGAACAAGGATTAAAACCACCACAGTGCCAGTCACTCACTCCTGCCATACCACCACAAGCAAACTGAATAATCTTTCACAAACTTATGCACAGATGTAAGCACTATGAGCATGGAGCTCTCACATGCTTTCATAGTCAATCATTTTGAATGCCTCTAGAAAAGTGCCTTCATCTAAAACCAAGGGTTATGAACATCCAAGGATGTTACATGCTATTGCAGGTCAGTGATCAGCAATCCCATTTCTGTGCAAAATAATGAAAATTTTTAGAGATGGGCAGCAGTTAAGTGTGTTCTTAAGCTCAACTGGTGTGGAATGTCACCATCCTTACTGTTCAAGAAGTCAGGCAAACAGATTTTTTTTCAAGGGAGACCAAGATATCCACTACCAGGAGGCACAGCTGATGTTCCACTGTCTTTCCTTGCCTTCTTCCTGAACCCTATTCACAGCATCTACCATTCATCAGGGTTTCTTAGACTGGAACATATGCAGAAAGGATAAATTCAGTTAGGTGTAGGGAACTACATACCACGTCCTGAGTATCACCAGGCATCAACTGAAAAAAGGTCAACTGTTTTCTCTTACAAGAAAACAGAGCAAATTGAAAGATGAAGTTTATCCCCAATAGCTAGAGAACAGTGATACAAAATATTTGCTGACTCAGGAAAAGTGTACAGCAAGCTGGTCTGCAAAGTGTTATGACAATAAGTTGCTCTCCATGTCAGTATAACAGTAACAACACCAGTTTTGACTTCTCCTTTCCCAGGAGTACAAAGAATCACATAAGCAAGATATTGTACACACGATGCTGCTTGGGGACCACAACTACAGGTCTTTGAACTATTCACATCCACAGCTATAGACAAACACCACGTAAGAGAGCAATTTTAAATAAGTGCACTGTTCAGAAAGGACCACCGTTGTTCTGGAATACAACCACTTCTATTCTGTAGAGGATCTACACCTTGCTCCAGAATAGCTTCTTGTGCTACAGCTACACCAGTCCACTGCTGTATGTGGGCAAGGCGCCATTGCTATGTAGGTTTCTATTAAAAACCCACCAAAAATCCACCATCGCACAAGGTCTACTGTTTTATCCTTATGCAGGGAGGGTGGGTTGTGAATAGGTCAGGTTTTTTACTTCAACAATGGATACGCTGATCCTTCTGACTCCTAGGACAAGGGCAAAATACTGTGTATTAGTAGACGTACTGTACACTGCTATGTCCGTTGCAAAGGGCAACAGGAATCCTTCCTGATCCAAAAAACTACAAGCAGAATTTAGCTCCAAATTGTTACTAGAAGTGTCAGGGTATATGGGCCTACACTGCTTTTTCTTCAGCTACAGACTCTACATAAGTCTCAAGAGGTGTTGAAAATATTTTCAAGTGAAGCTGTTTCAGATGAAAACAGAAGGCTGGGTTTTTTGAGTTAAAAGGAAAAAAAAACCGTGCAACAAAACTGCAAGAGTACTGTAATTCAGACGTCACCTACAGTTTTACAGAAACATTATTTCTTCAGGGTAAAACTGGTAATTTTCAAGACCAAAACTACTTTTGCAAAGTAAAGTCAAGAAATGGGATAACATGGATGGGATGCTTGCCATAACATTACAAGAAAAAAAAAGTAAAAAAATAAAAGCTAGAACATTTTTCTGAATCTTTTCAACAATTCCCCAGGGATGCTGTAGTTGCTGCACACATGCCAACTGTAGCATTAAATCATCCATATCATGTTATGAAAAATCTCATATGTCTAGAGATACAAGACTTTTGAAATAATTCATGGCAAACTTGGTTACATAATTTTGAAGTCCAGTTATCAGTCAAGACTTCCCTACTTCACTTTTCATTTTGTTACAGCTACATGAAAAGATATGGCATAAATCCATTCCCATTTGGAGGCTGTTTATTTGGTGTATTTATTCCTAGCTACAAAAACTAGACTGCAGTGTTGGGGGATTTTGAACCACACTCAAAATAAAGGTATGAACAAACTGAGAATACCTAGTGTATTTCATCACTAGCTGAACTAAGGTATTTGTAAGTGTGGGTTAAGCTTTACACAGTGAATTTTTTAATAGCTTGTGAAATCGATTTTCATGCTGAGCTATATGTCATTTTGCCAATTTAGAATGTTGCTGTATAATTCTTAGTTTCATTACCTTACATGTTAATCGCAATGAGGTAGTGAAACTCCTGCTTTTCAGCTACACATGGCACAAAAATGAACTTCAACAATTTGCACGAACTTCTGGATGTGACTTAATAGTATGAGCTACAAATTTTTCAGCTGGTATCTCAAGCTGCAATGACCTCTCACGCAGAACACACAGCAAGAAAAGCACATACCATTCAAAAAAAAAGAAAACACCTACTACTCACATTTTGGAAGGGAAAGTTCCAAAAGTGTGTTGCCAAAACAGCTACCTCAGCACACCACTGAGAGTTTAATTCTTAACCCTATCTAGAGTACTCTCAGACCAAAGTAACAAATTTATGAATTTAGAGAACACAGAAAACACAAATGTCTCAAAACTGGCATTTCTTTGTTCTAAACTTTCAGCCTGAAGCAGCGAATCCACAGTTCAGTGACCTTATTTGGAGTCGGTGAAGAAAACAGACTTATGAAATGAAATCACTTTCATAATTGTTAATAAAAGTCACACAAATTTAAATAAATAGATGTGATACTTAAGATGTAGTTCACCCAATATCACGAAGCCAAACAAAATTAAAACTTCAGATCTTTACTTTAAACACTCGTATAAATTTATTCATTTACAATTTAGCTTAATTTTCTGATAGTTTCAAATAGGGAAAAAAACAAACAAAAAACACACCAAAACAAACAAACAACAACAAAACCCACAAAAACCAAACCAAACAAATTAACAAAACAAACAAACAAAACCCCACCAAACAACACCCAAAGAAACACCAAAGAAAACGCCAGTGCTGTTGATACAAAGATACTGATTCCTTTTTATTTTTGGGATTGGTCCTAAAACTGTTTGGACTCTTAAGTTACTGAAGATTGCACAACACCCAGCAGATGTTGAGTGTTGGAATTTCAGTTAAGATTTATAGTAGGTGACTCCCACTGCTGCTACAAGCATTTTTGGTTTGTCCTCCTTTGTTCTACCCCCAGTTCCTTTACTTCCCCCCTAGGAGCACAGAACGTAAACACCGAAGCAAGTTACTAAGAGTTAAAAAGTTTCTACTCAGCCAAACTGTGATTCCTGTCCACTTTAGCCTGAGGCAAACTCAGGATAATTAGAATCAGGTTAACCTGCAATAAGAAAAGGTCAATCTACATTGCATTATTTTGCATTTGCTTTGGGCTATGTGAATGCACATCATTCAGCGTTCATCTTAGGAGCACTAACCTCACTGCACACCCTTTATAAACAATTCCACAATTTCGGTTTTAAGGCTCAATCACGTGTTGAGACAATGTACAATTACAGTACACTACCACTGGCAATACAATGGGCAGAACCTGAAAATTTAGCACGTGGTTTTGTCTTTCTGGTCCTTTAAAAAAGGTCAGTATTGTGCAGCTAAATACACACTAAAACCATGGAAGGAATTTATAGAATTTTCACTCTATGGGCCACCTGGAGTCTGCTTAACATCTTCCCAGTTCTTCTCATGTAGTATTTGAATTAACTTTGTTGTTGGATTGGCTACAAAAATGACACTGTTTTTGTAAGTGTAGATTACCATTTCAAGTGAGATATTCCTACAATCTGCATCCAAACGAACACCAAAATTAATTTCATGACATTTGGAAAGATCCAGTTCTTACAGAGAACATCCTTCAACTCTACCAGATCCAAATGTCCATTTTATAAGTATTTTAATCTGCATGGATCCATACACATCTTTGGAGGTCCTAAGACAGGCACAGTAGTCCACAATCAGTAAAATCTCCTCTGCTCCTGGTCAGAGCTCTTCATTTTTTTCCTTTTGGAAAGCTGTTGCAGAAACCTTTTGAACAATATGCAACTGTTGAACACAGGAGGTGCTGCAGAAAGAAGCAAAGAAAGGAGGAGAGGGAAAAAAAGTGAAGAGTAAAAGGTGTCCTAAGAGAGTTGATTCCTTCTCTCAAATGACGTACCTTTTTACAAAAATGGAGAAAACATCATCCCATCAAGCCACAGTTCTGTAGTACAGGGCCTCTTTAAGGGTTCTAGACAAAGTAAGAGGAAACGGAAGCACCTTAATTTACATTTTAACAAGGAATCCACATAGAGAAAAGACAAAAAAAGAAAGATGAAACCAAAACCCAGAACTCAAAGTTTTCACAGTGCAGGTAGTCTCTTCCACAACCATGAAAAGAAGAAAAATTTTTTTTGGTCAAATTATCTTACAAGGATTAAAGAAAAAAAGCTCTTATCTTCCTCTATGTTCCTGCTTTGAAATAAAGACATCAAAATGTTGACTATTTAAGCTGCTACATAAGCATCCAAATGCATGCATTTTTTTAAAAAGCCACTTCATTCACTGCAATCCGAGCACAGCACAGAACAAGTAATGACTATACATGTATAGCTCACTTCCAAAATATGTAATTGGTCCTAATAATGTCTACAGCAACCCTCTGAATTTCTCAGAGCTTGCCCAGTAGGTTCATACCTTTAACTGACGTGATGTGTCAGACATTCAGCACGATGCATGACGATTTAACTACACCATTCCCAGTGTGAACAGGAACTCATTGTTGAACTCTTGCAGGCTGCACTGAAAACCTTCCCCACTGTGTCATTGTGAAGGAGCAATCATGTTAGTTAAAACTGAGAGGAAAGCTCTTCTAATCAAGGATCAGCTTTGGCATCTGCTTTTACACTCATACTAACCTCGCTTTCGGTGTGTACACATTTATAGGCAAATTCTTTTTGAAGAAAATAACTCAAATTAGAGGAGAATCTGGGCCAAAAGTACATATGTTTTCATTACAAGAGCTTGCCTAATGAAATTATCCTCTTCTCCACAAGTCCTCGGAAATAAATTGAGAGAGAATTTATATACATATATGTTCAGCTAAAGAACAGTAAAGAACAATACATATACCCTCAAAAAACGAAACACCTTCTGCTATGCCCAAACTGGTCTACTGATCTCAAACTGTTTATGATTCCTGCTTATTCTAGTAAGCAATAGCAAATAAATACTGATTGTTTCAGACTTGTAAAATATTTGAGTGGACTTTTTAAATGAAGCAGAACTTATGTCACATACTACAACCTGCTGTTTGAGACCATTCTTTATCCCTGCATGCTTTCTAAACACCAATAACATTCTGAACAGAGATGGAATCAAAATAAACAGAACACAAGTGACAAGGAGAGTCAGCATTATCTTGCAGATTAAAATACTACTGTCACAAATAATGGATTGATGCTTCCTTCTGTGTGGAAACATCACAGATGCTCAGATGAGCAGACACTTGCCTTTCAAATGCTAAGAATGACAAAGTGCCCAATGGCAACATTGCTGTGATTTGTTCATTTAGCATCAGTACCATTTCCACATATCCTTGCTTTATGATAATGCCTTTTCTACATCAGAAGTTTGTTTTCATATTTTACTACTCATGAAAAAAAGGACAGAATAAAAACCATTCCTGGCCAGGAGTCTACTATTTTAACGTGCATCTTAACAAAGACTGTGCACAAAACAGCTAAGATTTCTATTTGTTTACTTTCCTCTGGTGGCTCGTAGGAGCAATAACTCACTTCAGAACTTCAGTTTTAGTCTGGCTCAAGTAAAAGAACTGATCAGAACTGCAAAATTCTTAGAATTCTAAAACACAGGTTAATCAGGCCAGAGAGGCATAGTTTTTCAATAACACACACATAATAGTTCTACTACAGCTTTTTCTTCTGGTTTTTTTTTTTAAACAAGCAAAAGCTTACTTAGTAAGAAGGACCTTACAAAGCAAGGCCTTTGCCTCTTCTTATCCCTAGTCCTGCTACAGTACTTTTTGCTGACTTTCATTGTGAGGACAACATCATGTGTAAAAGATACTCCTTCAGTGCTAAAGCCACTTTACTAACCCAGCTTCTGTTGTGCAAGCCTTGGTGCCCCTCCTCTGGTGGTGCATATATTTGGGGAAAAAAATCTGCTCTCCTTTTTTAAGAGAAATATTAAGAGAATATCTCAATTCAGGTTCTCACAAGACCAATCTCATATGCCTGACTTACCATCATATGTCTGATCTCCAAAAGTCCTTGATGGACTTCAGGTATTTCCCTCACAATAGTCTCTTCCCTACACTGATCCAAAGACTCATTCAAATAAAGTGACTACTGAACTTCAGAGACTCAGTAGCGATGCCTGTAGACCTGAAACAGTGTCAGCATGCATCACTCACTTCCCTCCTGCACAGCTCCTCAAAAAGACATCCATCAAACTTACTTTAGTAACACAGTACAGGATGCCACAGATGGCGCTTTCTGAAGTATTCATTTCCCTATGCTCATTATAAAGGCTGTCCACAGCAACAAGCTCTTATACAGACATTGACACAGTGAAAACTAACTCCTGATGGACACACAGGCTGATGCCTCTGTTCCCAAGTCCATTATACTCCAAAAATTTACATGATTAACTTCCTATTACAACAGATACCAGAAAATTACCAATGTAGGCTTAAGAGGTCCTTAGGCCCAAAGGAACCTACCTCTCTGGTGAGAGACCAGTCCTGAACAATGTCCTGCTAAATATCATTTTCACTCCAAAAGGGCTCCAGTATGCAAGAAAGCAAAGCAAGCAACCACAGCTTTCCCTCTGCAGCTTCTTGCAGCCCCTTACACATGCTGAGCCCCAAACAGCAAGCACTCTGAATATTAAGGACAGATACCTTAGCTCACTGTTTTGCAGAAAGTCAACATAGAAAGAAAGGTCAGATTCACCCTGGTGCCAACCAGTGCTGCCGACATGACACACAACAAGACCCTAAACCAGCTAGAGCTTCAGAGGAACTGCAGGCTTTGTGCCCAGGAGTATCACATTACAATAGTCAGGAGAAAAGTGATGAATAGGTAGGTAATTGAGGTCAGGTCGGCCTCTGACAAGGGAGAGTTTCCCCGTCAGCGAGAGGCAAGAGAAAACATTCTTGGTGAATGCTCAGCTCTTGCAGAGCAGATGGGAACACTCCCAACAGAGCCACATGCCAAACAGCAGGTCTGTATGGCAACTTCATAGGGCTTAGCAATTTTCTAGATACCATCACCATTGTCACCTCCATCTTACCCACATTTGGTTTCAGCTTTCACTCCCTCTTTTCCAAAACCCCTGTTTTGATTCTTCCTGGTTGTTACTTATGCCCTTTCACGTATACATCACTTGCCTACTGCCACCACACGTGTCTACAGTCAGCTTGCTGACTGGTCTCTGGAGAAAATAATCCCTTTCTAATACCACAAAAACAGACGTGGCAGGAGAGCTGCAGATCTGCATCATTATTTCTGATAGGTACCTTAACATAAATGCCTATGGAAGGAATATTAGGAAAATATTTAGGGTCCAATCCTCCTCTCTGAGGACTCAGCTTTCAAAAAGGAAGCATAGCCGAAGGGCCAGTTATCTCTGAAATGGTTCCCAGTGGATGTATGGTTTTACATAACTGATGTTTCTTTCAAGAAGTGTAAAGAAAGCAAGCTTGGTTAAGCCACCTGCTAGTGCAGAAGCAGAAAACGTGTGGAGAAACCTCATGACATGGTGTATTCCCAACAAACCTAATGCTGCTCACAAGCTGAAAACAAAGTGACACGTGCATTGTTATGTAATTTAGCATGACAAAGAAATTCCATTTTCTCAGGTTTTGTTGGAGGTGACATTTTCTTGTTTTCTCATCAAACTGTCACCCAAATTTCTGTTCCCCTACTTACCCTGCCTGTTCCAGTGGCAATCCTGCAGATGGCACTAGGGACCAAGAAATTTCTTTCATATTTTTCTCATCGGAGGCCTTTTACACTGCATTCATTTCCTCCTCATTGAATTGTACTCTGTAGAACTCATGTTTTAATCATCTTGATTATTTGAAACCTATAAAGTTTACCCTGTCCTCTTACTGCACCTTTTAACTCTTCTCAGAAATTTCAGGAAAAAAAATCTTTATTCAACAAATATTAGGCATGTGTAATAGATTACATAAAATAATGAATGGATAACACCAGTAATTTAAATAAAATGACACATTTAACAGAGGAAACAAAACCTATTGTCAACACACAAGGTTGAATAACAAACAAACTCTCATAGCAGACAAAAATGTGACTTTAAACTTAGAATGGTGTGATGTTGCTCCTTTGAGATACTCAAAAGCTGAATTCATTCAATTTCATCTTTCATGGTTTATATTCCTATAAAATTTAGAATTCACTGTTTCCATAATCATCTGTGACTTGATTATCTCACAGGAGGCAGCAGACTCATCTGAATTGGAAAGATACTTTCTTCTTGCTCAGTTCACCTTTTTTAGCTAGACAGATGGTACAGCAGTTTCAGAGTTAAGTATCTGACAAACAGCTGGAAGATTTTAAGCATCCCACTTACCCTGTCTGGGAGGGCAGCCATTCTCATCTCAGCTTATCTGAGATTCTTCAGAGAAGGTTTTTAAAAAGAGCATTGAAATGCATTCAGTTACTAAGGCAAATTAAATTTCAGACAACATATAGAGGTGACTCAGCATGACCTTGGCTATTCTTAAAAGGAAAATAGATCTGTAACCTTCTCTTCTTATGGTCAAGACAAAATCAGTTGTTAAAATGTTTGAGGCATATTTGACATGTATTCACCTCACAAGGCTAGACAACCTGTGAAGACAAACACATCCTTTCCTACACTGAGCTCTGTATTAAGATGAAATTATCGTGAAATAGAGCAGGATTGCTCCTACCAGATGCCACTCCCTTACTGGCTCAATCCTGAAGTGAACGGGTAAATAGAGAAAATCCAAACACAAACCTGAATTCATGGCTTGATACCACTCCTCATTGCCTGTTTGCAGGACTACATTCATAAATGAAACCCATGTATATTAATAGTAACAGCAAAGAAGGACAACTGCAATATGCAAGGCCATCCACCCATATTTTGGAATCAAGGAGAGAAACTGAGAACTGTTAAAGCTTTTTTCATTTTGGCTAAAGGAGAAACTAGCAGAGAACTAGAGGAACCACATGTGGTGCCACATGGAAGCTCAGCTGCTACTTCAGACACTGTAACAAGAGTGTCTTTACAAATTGCCAACACAAAGAGGGAAGCAGTCACTTCCCCACAACAAGGCAGCCTCACTACAGAACCTAAATATCATGCATTGAAAGAGAGTGAACATTAAAGCACCTCCATATCAATGAATCAGATCAACACAACAGAAAACAAACCAAAACCAAAGAAAACATCAGGTTTTCTCTTCTCCTGGACTAAGAAGTTGCAATAGTTCACAGAAAGGCCAGACCCACACCACAGCCAATGTACAGGAGGCACAGGCAAGAGCAGGGAAGAAAAGAGCATCATCTCCCTTCCAGCGGCAAAAGACATCAAACTAACTCAGCTGCTTGGGAAACCACAATCCAAGATATCTCTGGCCCATCTTGTATCTTTCACCCAACACAATGAGCCTTAAGCCACTTGTTAAAACTATCTTACTGCATCGCTTAACGGTCGACTAAAATAAGGAGATATCTTTCATGCTTTCTGAAATAACTATGCAATATATCCAGAAAGATTTTTAGTTAATAAAACAATTTATCTACAAGTTCCTCCTGAATCATTAAAAAAACAAGTTCACAAAAGTATTAGTCATCATCTTGTAGGTACAAAGACATTTTTTCCCACCTTAAAATTTTTTCTTCTCAAAAGAGGCAATTAAAATTCAAATAACAATAATACAGCAATAACATATATATCTTATCCCTATATCTGTATTATCCCTATACAGAACAAATGATCCTGATACTAAACTGGGAAAAGAAAAAAAAATTGGTTTGATTTATTTCTGGACTCTAGTGACTATGTGTCACTGGCACAGTGACAGACACAGTGGTCTGACACAAACATCATTTTCCAAAATAATTCTCAATTTCAGTAAGCTTTCATTTGCTCTCCAGGAAAAGGAAATCCACATATCTTAGGGATTTTCTTGCTCTCTCCCATTTTGCTACACGTTTCTTCCTCTTCCATAGAGCTTTTTTGAACCACAATATTGAGAAGTAAGAATGTAATAACTAAGGCAACAGGAATAAAACTTATCAGGGCCCACTATAGCCAAGAACTTCCCTTGCCAAAGGAAAAGCTTTGCAGAGTTTTAATACCTCTATTCCAGAGATTCAAATTGCAAGAGTTGTTACAAGAGTCAATGCAAGATTTCAGATGAAGTATTAAATCCCTCAGCAAATCATGAGCCTAAAACTGAAGTTACTTCACTACAGAATAGAAATCTGTTACACTAAATATTTTTAAGTCCCAACAGATTAGGAAAGCACTTCCTATTCCTGCATAAAAATACATATGCAACATGCCAGTGCTCAGTCATTCGCCTGCTCAAAAACCACCATCACTTCCATATTTTTAATTAAAAAAGGTTCTTCCTCCCTGTAGTTCTACTAGTATATTATTCACATACCTCTTCAATTAAAAAGAGCCACATCACATTCCTTTATGTATCATGTATTCCCTGAAGATTAGTATTAGGAACACCAAGTATTTCCAGTTTTACTTGACAGGTACGCACTGATACTGAAAAAAGGCTGTCAGACTGTGTATGCACAATGCAGACATGCACTGCAAGACAAATGAAGTTCATGAACTGTTGTCCATAAGGGGAGCTGCTTGTCTGCTGAACTCCATCTTTCTGTTGCTTTCAATTTAAAGTGATGAAAAGAGCATACATGGTGCTTAGCTTTCAAAAGCACTACACAGCCAAAAACCTCTTGAAACTACTGCAAGACTCTGGATGCAAACTGGAATCGTTTCATGCACTTCTAACAACCTCACTGTGATCAGCCCTCAGCATGCACACACTCCACCCTGACTCCTCTTTAATCTGACTTCTGTAACATACACCCTTACTTTTTCCTTCTGAAATCTGTGGGTTTCTTAGCATTCTCGACTCCTTCCTCCCTCCCTCACTGTTTCTCTAATAATGTAGTGGTTATGGTTACACTCCAATTCCCCACTTGCTGGGAAATTGTCAGGACCCTTTTCCTTTGCCTGAAAAGCTACCTTGCCCCTGGCTTGGCACCCTTCATCCAAACTGCCTGGCATTCTTGCCATTATCAAGCAATCAACTGAACCTTACTTTTGCCAAAACTAAGCACCAAACTTCTTTCCTAGGTGACCTTACGCTTTTTCTCTTATTCTGTATAAAATATTTCAGCTGTTAATCGAATGCAGTATAATTAATAGCAAATTAAAAGAAATAAATGTTACTTAAAAAAACAACAACAACAACAAAAACAAACACAAAAAAGAACCACAAAACAATGAAATCAAGCACCTTTTCAACACTTCCATCAGCAAACAGAAGTCTGCATCTAGTGCAATTCAGATCATTTGCCTCAGGCAAGCAAGAACCTCTGCCCGGTATGTCATCATTATTTTGTGCTTTAAAAACCATCAGTAGGGCATGCATCCTTAAAATAGCATAGAATATTGTTACCTGGAGATTATTTTCTGCCTCAGTATAAAAATGCGTTAGGACCACTTGTATATGAAGCAAGAAATAAATCAGGCTGGATGTAACTTTCTTTACACATGAAATAAACAAATACTTTTTTTTTTTTATCAGTATCACAGGGTGCCAAATAAAAGTTCCCATTTACTTAGCATTATGATTTTCAGCATTTCTGTAAATAATGTTGCCACTATTCGACAACCCAAACTGCATTTATATTAATAACTTACAGCTATATTGAATTTGTAATAACCAAAGCAATTTTATATAATTTGTAGTGAAAAAAATTAAGCATTTGCCAAATTACCTGCCTGTAGTGTTTGAATGGAAGACTTCACAATAGCTGAAGTATATCAGTTCCACAATATCATGGTCAACTTCCAATCACTTGCAGTCACCCACATTTAAGTTTTTCATAAATTTTTCAGTTAATATTTCAGCTCTTTCACCCTGGTAAACAGTGGCTTCAGGCTAGGGCAATTTTTTTTTTTTGCCTCCCCAGGGGGATTTCCACAACACAAGGAGTGGGAAGCAGAACGTACACCCGTGTTCTGAACTCAAGGTACCTGGGGTGATATGCTCCTACCAGGCTCTGAATCCATACTCCTAAATGGTGCTGTGCACATCAAGCTGCCACCATCTGCCCAGAAAAAAGACTTGCCAACAGTCACACGGGCAGAATGAAGAACCCAGGCTGGGCCTCCTATGCGGAAAGGGTAGCGCTCCAAGCACTGAGCACTGGGAGAGCACACCAAATTCAACAACTGAATTCATCTCACTCAGCATTCCGCTTTCAAAAGACACAAAAAATGAAAATATATGAGAAAACTTTAATTACACGATAATTTTGCTCTCTCCCATTGGCTTCAGGCATTGAAATCTGGTATTCTGGAAGATTACTAGGAAACCAAAAATATTAAGATTTAAAAAAAGTATGCAGACAGGGGGATTTTAAAAGAGACTGTTTTAGTGATATCTCTCCCATAAGACACTGTAAGAATGTTCTCACAAAAAAGTCTTTGCTTAAGGCACTTTTTCCTCCCTCTTGATTCTGCTCTTCAACTGGCCTCCAAAAGAATTCTTTGAAGTAATTAACACAATTAAAGGCACAGTGATGAAAGCTAACTTTAAAAAATAAAAAAGTTTAATGGCTGAACTCTTTACCCTACTTTATTTTATGAATGTATTTTTTATTGTAATTTAAGACACTACAAAATAAATTGCAGCTTGGCTACAATAATCACACATGGGAAAACACAATTTAGGTTTGTTATTCCCCCATTTTCATAAATCAGTCTTGGGCTCAGGTTAAATACATGCCAAATATGACCTACATATATCACATCTTCAACAAGTAATCATACTCAAGAAGAGGAAAATAAGCATTGGTTCAATCCCCACAGCCCATAAACCGACAATTAGGTTACCTTTTGTAATTGTATATGGTTACATTATGTACACAAAAAAATAGTTCAGGCAAAGGGAATATGTACTGAGATCAGGATATGAAACTAACATCAATAAACCCGTCTCTGTATTTTGCCCATTGTCTACTAAATTTTCTTATATGCAGTTATCAGTGCCTCATTTAGTTTTACATTAAATTTCTGCGGTCTCCTCAACAACTTCACAAAGCAATATATTTCAGTGGGTCCTAATCTTTCTCTTCCACAGCAGACAGGAAAATATGTTTCTGGTGATATCTTTTAATTGTCCAAGTTGATCCCTGAAATGCTGGATACAGACCAGAAATCAAAAGCAAAACAGCAGACTTGTTCAACGGAGCAGCGTACAACAGCCCATTAGAGAATTATGCAGCAAATATTATCCTTCTCCACTGCTAACACAGTAAAAGCTCCTCAGGGAACAGCTTAACTCACCTGTAACTTAATTTAAAATTTAAAGATTTAAAGCCTAAAGTAATTAATTAAAATAATCTAGATCTCTTGTGAAAGAATAATTCATCATTCACAGGGAAGGGAAGAATTTTAAATTATTTGCATCAACAAATGATGATGTTTTTAAGGTAATCTAATGCAAAAGTCAGTTTTTAAATAAAATACATCAGGTATGGAAACACAATAGAGTATCCACACCATAACCAGCCTGCAGGTTTCTGCCTTTTGTGTCTCAGTGGTAAAAATAAATAAATATTCAATCATCTGTGAATTCATAAAAATCATAAATGGGGAATTTGAAGCTAAAAGAGAGGTAGCTTGCTCTTTCTTCCTCTAACTCTCTAGAGCCAGACCAGCTCTGAAATGTTTGTTAAACACTCAAATGAGGAAAGGAATTCCAATTCTTGATACAGAAGCGTAAAAATGTCTAAAATTATTCATAACAGGACAGGGTTAAACATATATAAGGTTTGAGCATCTGCTGTCCTTAATAATATATATTTGGAATAAGAAAATAAATAAAGTTTCCACTTCATTGCTCTCTGAAGTGGTGTGGGGTTTTTTGGCTGGTTGTTTTGGGTTTTTTTAAATGTGAAGCATACAACTACACTCTCAGAAATTAGCAACACCATTCAAAGGTTTCATATGTTTGCATTCCACTCTACAGCATGGCAACACTAATTCTTATGCAGACTTAAAGCATTAATATGTCTACAATCTTCTTCAACATATTTTCTTCCTTTCCTAATATTTATAAGAAGGTCTTATCTTTGTTTGTCTCCAGACTGAATGCACAGATTACAGATTTTTAAAGCAAAGATACTATTTTATACAACATCAGAGACTTTTGCTTTTGAATTCCTCTGGGAAAAAAAAAGGATTGAAAAATGTTTTATGAGGGTTAGTGACAGTAGTTGGTAAGCATCTAAGTTATTCATGAGCTTAAACAGATTTTCTTCACAACCTCAGGACAGCGGTTCTTCCTCTCAATAACACTATGGTTCCTTGTCTACCACTCCATTTACCATAGCCAAAGAAAATCAGGATGAAGGCTTAAATGGCAGATTTCCTAAGGCAAACTGGTGTGTACATGCTTCCCAAACTGCTCAGTAAATAAAACTTGTTTACACAGAGCTCCACCACATGACAACATGAAAACAGCTTTCAATATTTAATACCTACATGTACACCAAGGTAATCTGAAGCAGTGGTACCACCCAGGGACAATATATTAATCCAGACTTGATAGTTCTAGGAAGTCACCCAGCAATTACAACAGAAGAAGGAAAGAGAATGGAACAATTCTAGTTCTGAAGACACCTCAACTTCTAGTTGCAATGCATGTTTAATTCTTAACAGTTACCTGAAAAAGTTTTTTTACTAAATTAACTTATAAATGTTAAAAGTATAATCATATCTTAATAATATTAATATAATAGAAATAATATAACCTAAATTATAAATTAACTATTACGAAGATATATCTGAAATAACACTGGAGACTGAAAATGAGACCTGCCAAACCCTAAAATCAAAGCCCTCAAATGAAAACATATTCCAAGGAGCTAACTGCAAGCACTAATCCCATAAAGAACTACACCTGTGCAAGCAGAGCAAGACAGCCCATGCCATTTCTGGGTCCACGCTTTGCATCCGACACAGAGCTGTGCTGCTGGCCACTTACATGCACACAGTTATTAGACTGTGGTCCAGCTGGCACTCGGGTAGGAAGTGAGCCTAGCTCACCCCCAGGGAGCAGCTCCTCCAGGCTCAGAGTCCTGAGCACGCTCAAGGTAGGAGAGAGAAGCACAAACATCCACTGCTGTTCCTCTGGGAAGCACTGAGGTGTCACGCTGCAGGACGGCATCCACCAACAATGCTATTTTGCATTAATTAGAAAAAAACCCACAACCTTTTGAAGTTTCATTCTTAATGTTTTGCACTAAAACTTAATCATTCCCTGGTAAAAAACCCAGAAAGACAGAAGGGAACTCAAAGTCTTAAAAGCAGAAAAGCAATCAAGAAGGTGAATATTCAGTTAGTACTTTATCTGAAAATAAATTCAAAACAGGAAAAATTAACTTCAGCTCTTTCAAAAGTGTCACAGGAACAAGGATGGCCAAAAAAAATATAACCTCATGCATCCCCTTGAACGAGTACTATGTGTTAGGACATACACTCTGGCCCCATTCCTCCCAAAAAATCCTCAGGCAGCAATGTGATCTCAAGTGATTCACAAACAAACAAGCAAGGCCATGTTTCTGTTGCTATAACATAACACAGTACTTTTTTTCCCACCTCTGATGTAATTTTTATAACATTATTTTGGAATCTGACTATTTTAAAACTTGGTTGCTATGACACGTTATAGTCATTATATGGATTCATTCCCTACTTTCCAACTGGCAAGACTATTTGTTTCAGTTTTATGAAGTTATATTATGGACAAAAGACACATAAAATATACTGTAAATTCTAAGAGTAGAAACTCCTTTAATGCCTTCCATTCCTTAAATAAATGTGTATTGGAAGAAGGGTTGCCCTAAAGGTCTCCGTACTTCAAGTTTTCTCAAGTTTTCTGAGCCTCATTTCTGAAAGGGATCTTTTCACATTATTACTCCTACTGAGAGATGTCATCTGATTTCTTCCAGAGCCTGTCAATGACTCCCATACTATCTAAATTTACAAATAATCAGTAGGTGACAAATTCTTCCCGTGGACAATAAAACATGGAGTACAAATCCTTCCCTGTTATTTCTGGCTTTAACAACCAGGGATAAAGAAGAGATGATTAACTGATCTCCAGGCTCTTTAACACTTCAGCTTCACCTCCACAAGGCAACACAGGTTTGGGGAAGACATGATTTCCTGTACAATAATTTTCAATTAATGAAATACAGTCGTACCAGACAGATCACATTCAGAACTCAACCTCTAAAAGAGTGATCCAAATATGAAATTCATAACGTAGCATTAACATCACTGAAATCTTTTTAAAATATGCACACAGTATACCTTCATCTTCACAAGCCACATTAAATAGAAAGCAGTTGAGAATCAGAGACTGGAAGGTTACAGTGGCAAAAACTTTACTCTGTATAAAAAAGCATGAACACTGACATATTATAGGAACCTTTAGTTTCTAGTGTGTGAGAACATATAAATTTCCACAATAGGAAAACACAGTGGGTCCATAATGTTCAGTGTCAAAGTTTAACACTAATTTAACAGAAACAAAAACCATCTTTATGGGAAAAAAAAACATGTATGCTAGCACAGTCACTTTTCAAATCAGTAAAAGAGACAATTTTTCCATTTGAGGCTTTACTTGTGTATTCGGCCTAACAATTATTTCATTAAGCTCTTAACAAGTTGAACTTTTCTGTAAACTTTGGCTAAAAGCATTCTAACCAAATCAACTAATTATGGTGCTTCTATACTAGCTAATCATTCTGATGACAACCAGATACAAACCAGACACAAAGTAAGTTGGCACGGACCATCACTCTCAAATTGCCTTAATCAGGACTATGTATTTGCAGGATGGGTCTCCACAAGCACATCCTGTTATAGACCCAGACTGACCTTGTGGCTAAAATATAGAATTTTTCTTTCTTTCTTTTTTTGTTTTTTTTTTAACCTTTTAAGGTGAAATATGTAAGCTATTTCAAGGACCACAACATACATATAGAGATATCAACCCTTTGATTATGATTATTTTGTGAAGTGTGCTGAACAGGTAGTTCATGAAAAAGATACCTGTCATTCCAGCAAGTTTGCATAGTAAGTGTGAAGATCTAGAAAAGAAATAATTATTATATTAATATAATTAGGGAGAATGATTTTTTCTTTAAAGAGTTCAAATTCTACAAAATGAATTAATTTTGCACATTTAGTGACATGCTAGCAAGTCAATCAATTCATGCTTATAGGATCATTTAACTAACAAGTAATCAAAAATAATTTCCACTTGATTTTGAAGAAAGCTCCTTCTAAAGGCAGTACTTTTTGAGACAAATTGGGAGTAAAGGTTATAAAGGGTTTGCTTGTTCATATTTTTAACTACAAAAATAATAATGAATCAGTAGTTCCTAGATGTATGACTCCCTTTCCTAGCTAGGAAGAAGAAGGGAACAAAACAAACTAGAAGTAACAAACTATAACAAACAAACTATAAACTTTCATTTAATTAAGAAACAGAGGATTACCTGTAGGACTTTGTTATTCCCTAAAATGGAAGAGCAGCCATGAAGAACCAACTAGTGTTGTTTTGAAGAAAAGAACTGGGGGAACAAGAAGGCAAATGGGAACAACCATCACTAGTAATTTAAGTGGAAAAGAAATGAGAAAGATGAACGCAAAAGCTAAAGCCCCTGAAGTTTCTTTGGGAATAGCTGATCATTGAAGAAAAGATGACTGTGGCTCACCTGAAGAACCTCCAGTAGGCTGAAGAAGTCCTAGAGTTTCTCAGTTAAGTAACATATTGAGTCAGATTTCTAAGCCTTATCTTATCATTATAAGTAAAGCCTAGGTAGTTCACAGCATATGTTTGATAAAAGCTTACACATATAATGAGTCTCACCAATTTCCCTATATGATCAGTTTTTCTTTCCTTAAATGAAATTCTGTTGTACAGCAAGAAAGAAAGAAAAAAAAATTAATCTAAAGTGATTGTCAATGCCAGACAATTGGCAGGGACAATTCAAGGACAGCAAAGCAGCTGCTACAGATTTTAAACTTATTTTTTGTAATAGATCGGATTTTTAAATTCATAGTGTTCCTTTATAGTCTGTCAGGTTTGTCTCTAGCAGTACTTCCTTTAGGGCAAGCACTGTAGACAGTCTGCCTACCCTGAGGGAAACTAAGACACTCAGATGTGGGGTAAAGGAAAGATATTAACAATTTAAGACAGTGGTCTGCCACCCCTAGGAGAAAGCAATAGTGTAAGTATGGAAACATCTAACTGCTGAGCTTACATTTGTCCTTGGTGGGCTTTGTATTTTCCTCAATAGATTAGGAAGTGCTATAGAGCATACGGTGTTACCCATGGTCTTTGGAGGAGCTCTGAAAATGCTCGTGGTTAACTGGATCTTCTGCCAGGTCTCACTGCCAGGACCTCCAAAGCAAGGAAAGAAGTCAACTGGGAGGCAGCATCAACAAAAAAGGCAGCAGAGCAGGAAAATATCTTGAGCAGGGGAAAACACTATTTGCAAGCTACAAAATATAGACCTTAGAAAGAGAAAAAACTCTAGGAAAAGTATTTTTCCCCTTATTCTTGTAAGGCAAAGAAGTTAACTTATCATAGCCAAATAGAAGATACACTGAGTGAAAGTCACTTCCAGTAACCGAAATATTAATTTTGGTTACTCTTTGACATTGGTTCTCATTTGCACTTTATAGAAAGGCATGTTTGGCAACTCTTTGCTGTGTTACAGAGGGAATTACTTTGAAACTGTTTCCACCTATTCAGTATTTTTTTCCTGCACAGAGCAAACATTGACCTGACAGTCATTCACTAGTACATTAAACTTGGTATTCAATATTCTCATACATTACAAATTGTACTTGAAAGCAGGAAAGACCAGATGTGAACTTCAAAAATTATCTTCATTTTAGGTTACTGCAAGCCCAAAGTAAAGCAAAGTTTTCTCTAGGTGTAGTATACTACATCCGTTCAAGATCGACAGGTACTTGGATCTGTTCATTGTACATTCAGTTTGTCACATGCTTGAAACCCAAGCTTAAGAAATTCCATGGTCTTTCACTTAATCACACCGAGTTGTACATGAAATTCTGCTGAAATCTTCAGATTCATATTCCCTATAAAAAATACCATAACTTACCAACATCAGGACACCATATTAGTTTTCACCATAAATAATTCCATCAGAAAATCCCAAAGAGAATCATCACCTACTGAATACACTTTGCTTACAAAGACCACCCTATATGCTGAGATAATACATTCTTCATAAGCACAGAAGCCTGGATTCAACATAGATATTTAAATGAGAACCATTGCAAAGATATTTAAATGAGAATCATCGCAAAAAAGCAATTATTCAAATGCAAGAAAATTTAATTTGCAGCCGAGCTTTTGCACATCCATACTGCAGATTAGCTACTTGATCCTACTTTGCTCATGGCGGCAAAATATTCACCAGAAAATTGTACCATACAATGAAACATCCTTTACATAAAATCTTCTACACAAATACCAACAATGAATGACAAGAACTCAGAACCACTAGAAGTGGAAACTGGCTGTTTAATCATCAGTTCAGCCTCTCTCAACATTTGTAGTAAACCCACGTATGACAAGGACTGCCTGTACCTCTTGAGCTAGGGTTTACTAATGGGGGGGGGAGGGAAGAGGAATGAGTCTTTGAGAATAAAAGCACCAAACTTGAGTAAATACTCTTTTTAAATATATCTGTTCACACGCATACACACAACTGGCTAATACATTTTACCTTCAACAATGAGATTACCACTGCCAAACCCAAAAACTGTAATGTTTAAAATAACAAAAACCAAGACAGTTAAGGTCTCATAAACATGAACTGTGAGCCTCAAGCCCAAGTGTACAAATTTTGGTGCAGCTCTTCAAAAGAGTAATAATAACTGACAGGTATGAGCATTTAAGTATATGAATGTAAAGTTGTTGGTGGAGAAAACTAAAATAAAAAAAATACACTGGTGAAACTTATGCAAAAAGAGAAACAAAAAACAAAATTTGGAAGAAAGTACAAACAGTACACACCATTCATCCCATTCTACCTTACTACAGCATTAAGGGAGAGTGTGACCTACAAAAATGGATTGTCTCTTCCTCTCAACTGTACAAGACAGTATTAAGTGGTGTATGAGACAGTATTAAGAGCCACACTGAAAGCCACAGGTACAAGGAATAATATGGAAGTAATCAAAAGGAAGTTCCAGTCTATATATGAACCTTCAATGGTTTAACTTCTTCCATGTCTTTTTACCTTCCAAAGTTAACTTTTGCACAATAGCTCTTTGTGAGTTCATTCAGTCAAAATACACAATAAACTGTTTTTTGTTTCTAAGAAGGGTTTACTTGATAGTGAGCATGGTAACAGAAACCCCTAGGGAGTACCAACATTTACAAGAGAAGTAACATGAAGGTTTTTGAAATTACTAATCAAGTCTGTCACAACTGACTGGGAGATATTCACAAAACCCAACTTAGCTAAGAGGGACCAGCCTTTCTTGAAAGAGAAAGATTTCTTGATGAGGTGAGTCAAAGAAAGAATATAACTCCAGTGCTTCAATCAACTGGAGCTTTCCTGAAAAAACCTCTGATTCCATCAGCTATACACAATACTTCAGGAAAAAGTCTTCCTAGATAAAGCTAGGCTTCCAATAACCACTAGTATTTTGGTAATTTTGTAAGTAGTATCAAACACACGAAGAAGGAAAAACATTTCCGTATTTCTAACATCCCTACTTTCTGCAGAAGTGCCAGCTGTGGCTTTCACGAAGTTAAACAGATCTCTGCAGCAAACATAGGAAATTACACAACTGCTGTACCATAGATGACTTCACAGGCATTCTGATCACAATCATAAAAATCACACCCTCTACCACAAAAATATTTTTTACAAAGTGTTAAAGCAGGTTGAAAATATAATAAAATTTAGTGAATGCAAATGTGTTTTAACTTCTAATCTGGCAAGTGCAGGAGAGACTTTATGACTACAGGCCCATTACAGATTAGGCAACTCAGTAAAACTTACAAGGTTGTAGTAAATTTTAGTAGTTCTAAGTTGGCCAGACCCTCTGCTTGTCACTTTGAGTGTCCGGCTGCCTGTTGTTTTCAGAGAAAGGTACCTCATTAGCCACTGCCAAGTAAACAGACACTATGGTTTTTCTAGTCCAGAAAAAAAAATTAATTAACATTTGAAACAAGTTGCTAAAAAGCTACTCCTAGTCAATCACAGCACCTACAATTATAAAAAAAAAAAAGGACATCTTTAAGGTCAGTGTTCTTCTAAGGCAAAATACAAATTGGTAGTAAGAATTCCAATAACAACAGGCTGGAGCAAATCCCTAGGTCCACTCTGAAAACGGTCACCCACATAGGGGACTCAGATGCACACCACACCTGAAATTACAAGACCTGTTACTGAACTAAACCATTTCAAGCTGACAAAGAAACAGAATTACCAGGAAACCAACATTATCAGACATTTTAAACAAAAAGCACGTAATCTTGCGATCTCTGGATGGCATTTTATGTGCTTAAAATGGGTAGAGAGTTACACTGAGCGGGCTTCAACAGAAAAAAACCTGGTCTAGCCAGTCTTTTTATTTCTGTAATAATCGAGGAAAACCATAACTAAGTCTACTTAAGCATTTATCACCAACAAACAATTCTGACAGAACTAAAATATAATCATTCCTCCCGCAGGCTAATGAGGGAATGGCTGGAGCTAAACGGTATCCCATAATAATTTTACGTGTATGAAGTGTTCCATTTCATTTAGTGATATTATAAAAGTGATGCATTGGCCATAACATTTACTGTTTACAATCTGCAGCAAGCTATACCCTTCTCAAGGGAGATTAAGTAATCAAGAAAACGCTATTCACACTATGTATTTGAGAAAAGTAGATCACTGTGCCAATTACAGACTCTTTCCTATACTAAGAAGGATGTGTGCTAGCCTAGAGAGAGAGGAAAGAGAAGACTGGAGATCTGTTTGCTTCTCAGCCGAAAAGGGGGTCATACGTTCACACATTGAAAAAGTTTTCCTTTAGTCCAGCAATGCCTGAAGAGAAAAGAAAAGAAAAAAAAAAAGCTAGTTTTGAGTAGCTGCTGAAGACACTTCATTATAGTGAAAGAAACCTTAAAGCTCTGAAAAACCATACAGTGACTCACAGGACTACAAACAGAAAGATCCAGAAGTAGTCAGATTGCAATTTTGTTTCCAGAGTATCCATTAGAGGCAAATATTTTAATGATAGCATTTCTTTAGAGTATTCTTTGTTAATATTGCTTATGCACCATTTTCCACTCAAAGATCACAGTGATCAATATAGGCTGTAATGAATGAAGTGTAACATCTCCAGAAAACAGATGCTACATTATTCATCTCACAGATAAGTAAATGTAAGTATGAAAAATTAAGTGACTTGCTCTAGTCAGAGCGCCAAAAGCACAGCTGTGAATCTAATCCAGATAGCTCGGCTTCCAATGATCCATTAACCACTAGACATTAGCCTTTCTAAAACAAAATGTAACCTTTCCCTCACATTTCACCCTCTTTCTAACAAATCTGACAAAGCCAGTACTAAGGACGTTCACTACTTGTGGTTGACTTTTAAAACCCCAAAATCTCAGAAATAAAAAAACCCAAGCAAACAAACAAACAAAAAACCAACCCACAAAACAAAACAAAAAAACCTTTACTTCACTGCACGAATTACAGAACTCCCAAATCCTTCTGCAGGGCTCAGTTACCCATCTGTGCCCTCCCAAGAGCAGAGTCAGCAATAGCTCACAGGTTTAAAGCTGCTGGTCAGGCGCAGGCTCGGTCGGAGGTATCAGGGTCACACATCATCCCAGCACAACACCTGCTGCAGTCCTGATTCACGGCAGGCACTTATACCCAGGAGCTGCCACTGCCGCATCCAAACAAGAGGAAGAAATGGATGGGATCATCAGAGAAACGTACACTGGCCCAACAGCTGTTTCTCCACATGGCCCATCTCACATGGACAGTTACTCATCTTTCGGCTGCCTTCTTCGAGGCTCTCAGCACAGACATTGCATTGCAACACCCTGGTGACCCAAAGCCCAGCAAAATTGTAAAACCACTCATAAACACTCCCATCACACCAAAGGCTTTCAGTGTGGTGGCAATTATGACTTACTTATGTTTTCTCAGATCAGAACCTACTCCATGCAGGTAAGTATTGGTAGAAAACCCTCTGCTTTAAGAAATGGTCTCAGGAAGACTTCAAAGGCTGGCAAAGCCTTTAAGCAGGAAGGGAGGGTAGACACAAAACCACTGATGACAAAATGCCACCAGTCAAAGAAAGTTAAGGAAAATTAATATTGTTTAGACATGACAGCAAGCAATCACAATTTGATTGTCAACAATATCAAGATTAATAAGAAAGAACAAGGTCAAATTTCACCTTATTGCAAAATCACACCATAAAACAAGGTGAATGAGGTACAATTTGTGCATTGCTATCAGTGTACTAAAACTTGTCAGCAGAACATTAACTCTTCGTATAATACAAAGGTCAAGCCATTGGAAACACATCTGCATCGAAGCCTTTGGCAATACCAGTGAAGCAAATAAGAACATCCAAAGTAAGGGCACAGCGTTTCAGTTTTATGTGAGAAAATACTTTTTGTTTCCAGCATGACAGATCAGGTTAGTCAGTAGTGTACTCTGAGACATACATGAATTTTAAAAATTAAATTTAAAAATGAATGGCTTTAATCCTGCTGACCCTGGGCATGACTATATTCCTACCAATGCCCCAAGAGCCACAGGCTTACAGAATTAAGCCTGAAGTAGCCCACTTAAAATACCAAAGAAAACCCTACCAATAAACTCTTACATCACAGCTCCACCACAAAACTTCCCACCATTCCCCAAAATACTGCATTTAAATTTAATTCACAAATAAACCAGCAACTACCACACATTGAACAGACAATCTAAAGCTAACACTGAAGTTCCACTTTAGGACTGCAGGTCTCTATGATACTTCTATGACTGTGGTGGAAATTTAAGAGCCCAAATACACTGTGCTTCGATCCTCCTGTTCCCTTCATTCCATCAACTGACCTTACAAAGACAGAAAAACATTTTCCTCTTGTCCCTCGTCTTTATCATAATATCACAACCTCCATTTATAAACAGTTTAACAAACTCCCCTCCACTAGCATTTTCTAAAGTCAGGTATTTTCCATTTTTATTGACAAGTTGATTTGTTTTTTCCAGAAAAGTCTACTTAAATATAAAAATCACCCTTCCTGGAAACCATGTTTCTTTAAAAAAGCTATGTTTGTCCCCGTACTCATTTTGTTCACTCAAGACAACCAGATTTAGAGACAAAGAGCTTGGAAAACAAATCTTTGTATTGTATCATTACACCATGATTGTGGAGTTGCTAAGGACCACTACACAGCTACAATGTCTGTTCTTTAAAAGAAAAGTAGAACATCTGCTTTAAACAAATGCTAATTTTCGTCTTACACCTGTTCAAAAATACTGTGCATACTCAACTTGGATTCTATTAATCTTGCTATAATTGCAGGTACAGCAAACACAGTTCTATCAAAGCAAAAATACCAAAAAAACCAACCAAAATACTCAAATCCCCAGCCAAAAAGCCCTTGGAAAATTGCACTTTTTTTCTCTTCATTTTGGTAAGCTTCTGGAGTTTAATTTTATATATATATAAAAAACAAACAAACAAACAAAAAGCCAAAACAACAAAACACACTGCCAATCAGTTCTTGTATTACAATCGAAGAAAACACTGCTCAACAATCCCCACTTCCGCTTATTGGCAGGAATGCAAGTCTTCCATTAGTTTGCTTTAAAAACTGAAAGAGTGGATAAACAGCTTAACAACCCTAAAATTCTCAACAACGTAAAAAAAACTCGCAGGTCCCAGCTGGATATTCCAAAACAGACAATGTTTCCTCCAATGTTTTCTTGGTAACAAAATAGACAGTTCAGAGCCAGAGCCATTTTGAGTTTTTAAGACGAGTAGTTCTCACGCTTTTCCCCCACCGTTTTCCTTGCAATATAGTTCTTAATATTGAAAATAAATAAATAAATAAATAAATAAACAAAAACCAACCAAACAAAAACAAACAAACAAACAAACAACCCAACGCGCAACTGTTAGTGAGGCAGCCGCACTTTTCCCGCTTTCAAGGAAATCTTTTTTTTTTTTTTTTTTGCACCGCATGGGGAAGTATTGCACGTGGCGTCACAACGAAGCAACTTCCGAATGACAGCGGGTAACCGCAGGGAAAACCTGTTGCGGCAGGGAAAGAAGGAGGATCCCGGAGCGGAGGCGAACCCTCACGGCCCCAGGGCAGCGCGTCCCCGGGGACACCCCCGGCACGGCCCCGGCTCCGGGCGCCGTGCGGCGATGACGACCACCGCCTCCCGACAGCTAGCAGAGCCTAAAACTCCCCCGAGCTCTGACAAGCCTCCCAGGGCTGCGGGCGGCCCCGGTCCCGCCGAGCCATCCCCCCCGGCTCCCCCGGCGCTTACCGGGCGGTGTCGAGCAGCGGGTGCTTGGTGCCCACCAGCTTGCGGACCTGCATGGCGATGTTGCTGAGCTCGTCGCTCAGCAGGCACCGCAGGCTCATGAAGGACGTCGGGTAGCCCACGATCTTCTCTGCCTCCGACACCACCTGGCTCCAGGGCGGGCCGCCCGACGACAGGCACCGCAGCCCGCCGGTGCCGCGCACCCCGCGCCGCAGCAGGGCGCCCCACATGCCGCCTCCCCGGGGAGTCCCCGCTCTCCCGCTACGAGCCCCGGCGGGGCCCCGCACGCCGAGCGGGCACAGAGGAGTGCCCCTCGCGAAGCAGCGCCCCGGCTGTGCCCCGGCCAGCCCTGCCTCCGGCCCGCGTCCCACGCGGCGGCGGCGGCCGGAGACGGCTCATTCTGCCCTGGGGGCCGCCATCTTGGGCGTCGCAAACCGCGCCGGGCCGTAAAGCGCGGGGTGGGCGGGCGAGGGATCTGGGCGCTCGCTGGGAGAGGCTCTGGTTTTCCTGCATCCTCGGCCCTCGCGGCGGGGAAAGGGACAACGCTTCTCTTCCCCGCTATGTGCTTGTCGCCTCCCGCAGCCTCTGGGCAGGGAGCGCTGCCCGCGCCTGGCTCCTGGCTGGCTGGGCATGTCCCGCAGAACAAGATGTGCTCAGCCTGCGCCCCGGGGCTGTGTGGAGAGAGTGGCGGGGAAGAGAGTTCAGGTTCACACCTGAAGTGTTCAGCCTGTAGTCCTTGGCTACACAGTCACGTTTTCTATAAAACTTCTTCTCTGTTAGGGTCAGGCGTTGGAATAGGTTGGAGTGACCATCCCTGGAGGTGTTTGAGAGGCGTCTGGATCTGCTGCTGGGTGATGGGATTTAGGGGTTACAGTGGTAGTGCTGGGTTGATGGTTGGACTGGATGATCTTAAAGGTCTCTTTTGACCTTGATGATTCTGTGATTCTACAGCTGCAGTGTACAGGTGTTCTTATTTTGTCTCTTCCCAGAGTTGTTTGGGATGTGGCACGTTACTGCATGTTCTGCCTTTCCTTGTAGGTTCATTCCATGGTGCTCCACTGTGACACAGATGAGGGGTTTATGAACAGCCTCCTTGAGAGCTGAAGAGGTACTTATGACCAAACAATTAACATCAAAATTGACAGCTAATTCTGAAGACTTCTGAATCCCACAATTCTAGTGCAGTATGGTCTGCACTACATGGTATGTCATGTAGTGTTTCATTTATTATGAGCACAGCCATCACAATGTCCCTTTGCAGCTACCTGCACCCCAAGCTTTTGTGAATTCAGAGTCTGGATTTTCTGTACCCCAGAGGAGGAAAACTCACTGGCCATCTTCAGAAATTGTATTTAGGTGACTTCCTCAATCCCACAAATACTTCAGCAAGAATACGATCTGTTCTGTCTTTACAGTCACTTGCATTCCTCCTGTAACTTCAAGGCTTTGCCACAACAAATCAGGCAGAGTTCTGATGAGAAAATTGTCCCATTAACTGCACTCGCATGAAAAATGAGGGCGTTACATTTCTTATCTTTACCAATACAAGATACAGGTCACTTTATTTTGTTTGCACCGTTCCATGTGGTTAAAGAGAGTTACACTGAAGGATGCTGTAAAAGGAGATGCAAATAGAAAACAATTGCATCACAAATAAAGATGTCCGAGGAAAGCTCAAATAACTCTTGGAGTTACAAGGGGGAAGCTACTAAAAAGGAACACCCTTACCTGTTTTTCAATGGCAGTGACAAGGTGTTTATTGTTCTCATGCCTGAGACAATTCCAAAACTTTAAAAGGTACTGTCCTAAGGAATAGCCTTTGACTGTGGAGTCAACAACAAGCTGGACATGCCTGTGGCATTTTGTAAGTGGCCTCTCCCAAGCTGGCAAGAGAGGCAAAACTGGAATAGAGAGAACCTGTGAGAAATGGGAAGGGGACATACGAGTTAAGGTTCTGGTGTCAAATCTTTGCTTTCTGTGCTACCTGTTTGCTGAGAGAATAAAGCTTTGCTTTGAAGGAGCTGCCACTGAAGCAGATTAGTTAGCTGGTGTCACACAAGAAACTGTTGCTAAATAGGGAGTTTCAGCTCATAAACATAGTTTAGAAGTGACAGAATGCAGTGGCATGTTTCTGTGCAGAAAGACTAAGTTAATGAAAATTGCCGGAGGGATGCACTTAAGAGTTGCTACCAAGGCACCTCATCCTGTAATGGTGACAAGCTCCTTGATTCATTTCCTGAGCCATATCCATTCTTGCACTTAATGTGGTAACTGTTCTGTGAAAAACTAACATGATTATCCAATTAAAGTCTGCTTAAAATAATGCATATGAACTGAGGAAAATTAGGGTTCTGTGGGCAGCAAACCTACCATCTCCTAACATGTGACACTTTCACTTTTCCAAATTGCTGTTCTTTGTGTTAGTCTAAAAAACTAAACACCTCTGCAACCTTTATGTAGAACTCTTCTAAGTCCAAATGGTTTAGGATTAGGGAAAGAACCTTGATATCCACAACACCACACGCTGCCACCAAAGCTTCCTCAGGATTCATCAGCAGTAGAGTGATGTTCTTTAAATGCAGCAATCACTGGAGAAATAAAGCAAACCCTTTGTCAGTGAGTTTTATAGCTTTTTTTAATTATTATTTTTTGACCACAGAGCCTCTTTGAAAAGACTGTGCTGTAATACCCAGGGACTTTCTGTCTCTCACTCTCAGCCCAATCACTCCATCCTTTTCCCTTTCTTAACAACCTAAGAGTCTTACTTCAGGAGTTCATTTTTAAGTCCTGGTCCTTGCTCATGGTTTCTTTCTCCCAGCATCCTCACATCTCTGCCTCAGTCCCACACACCATCCCTACAGGCTACTACTCTTTCATTCTTATCACAGGCTCTTTATTAAGTTCCACTCATCCTCTTGTCTGCACAACCTGCATCCTAATAATGGGCTCTTCTTATCGTACATGTTTATGGGTGGGGCCCATCAAATCCTTGGCAAATCCTTTGCCAAACTGCAGGTATAGAACATGGAGAGTTTCTCAGTCATGCAACCCAACAATATTTTTTTAAGGGAAGCAAAATGTATTTTTTTGCCAACCTCATTTTGCAAACTGACTGAACTATTTTAAGAATTAGCTTCAGGCTGACACACCAATCACAGAAAAAGAGTCATTACAAATTAGCTAATATTTGACAGGTACAGGCATCAAAAGTAAGGTTGTATAATGGACAATGCTGGACCAACTTACCCATAGGCATTACTGTTTCCACTGCCTGTTTCTGAAGCTGAGTTTCTCAGTTTTTCTCTCAAAAAAAACCCATCAGGAGCAAAAGTATCAAAAGTATGATGTACTTACTGTAGTTGTGGACAAAACTGAATGCTTTTTTTTTTTTTTTTCCCCTTTCCTTCTTTGCTCATTTCCCTGCAGGATTCAAGAGAAAAACCCACACTATTTCAAGAGCTTCAGTGACTGTACAATAGATGTGTCTATTTCTTTAGGGTCTTAACACAGAGCAAAAACTGAAACTCTTTTTTTCCTCTATCAATTGACTTTTTAAAGCCTCCCCAGGAGGAGAAAGAAGCCATTGAAGGGGGCAAATATCAAGGTTAAAGAACAAAGATAACAGGTCAAAACCACTTCTGTTTACATCAGCATGCTCTGGACCCATGTATCAGAGAATACATCAAAGCCACTACTAATGCCAGCTCTAGATAGCTTTTCTAGCAAATGAAATGTGGAAATATTTTTCTGACTACCATCTAAACTAAAACAATTGCAAAGCACTCTCATTTCATTGGGAATATTTGATCTTTCAATCTTTTGTAGTAACCCTGGCCTTATCCAAAATAAATGATGTCCATAGGAGAATGAGACTAGCAATGTTATTATATTATATTAACTATACCCTGCCTATGTAACCAAATCCCCTAGCTGTTGCTTAATTTTTTAATATGTTAATACTTAGGTGCACTCTAAGGCTGTTTACAAAAATGAAAACTAACAGAAGTATGTCTGTTCTTTCCAAAGCATCCAGGTAGTTGCTGATCCCATACACCTCCTTCCCCTCCCTCCCCCTCTCTCTGTGAATTGATTTACTCCATAGCATCCTTGGGAAGCAGACAGTTATGATCATTTCCATTTTGGAAGTCAGGAGGTTTAATGGGAGAGGTTGTGTGATTTGTCCAAGGCTTTGCAAAAGCCCTAAGGCAAACTGAGAAAAGAATCCACTTCTCTTGACCTCCATGTCTGTGTCTTGTCTACAAGGCTGCCTGTCTTCCTACCAGCTGACAGACTACCGACAAGGATGAAGGCCTTATTGATCCCATAGTTAGATGCTGAAAAAACACCATTATTTAGCATCAGTTGGTTTCAGTAGGAGTCATGTCCCTTGCACAGAATTTGACACTAAAAGGTATTAGTTTTTAAGCCTAAATATGCCTGGAGAGGTAGTCAACATCAGAACATGATACGTTGCTGGTTAATAAATAACAAACACATAACTTTTTTTTTTTTAAACAAATAAATGTGGATGTGATACATGGGGATCCTTTGACAGAGTAGGGGTGTGTTATCCTTTGCACAGCAAGCACAGTGATACAGTAGCTCGTCGGTGCACAGCTCAGAGGAGAAGCCAAAGCTCCGGGTAGCTCTGAGCAGTGCAACACAGGCCATGGGACATGCCCCTCCCGTGCCGCTCTCTCACAGAACACAGTTCCCTCTTCACTGGCTCATCAGTCAGCGCTGCAAAAATAGCAAAATCAATTGAAGTCGTTGCATTTCAGCAAGCTGAGTATGAGCAGGGGCAGACATGTGCGCAGCTGATCACACCCCTCCTTCGCAGAGTCACTGTTTTTTCACCTCCCAACCCAATTTCAATTGTAAGACAGTCTCTTAGGCCATCTCCTCTGACAGGCGGAATCCCACTCAGGGGAATTTGGACAGAGGCTCTCAAAACAGCAACGATTTGGAGCTGAGTAATCTACAGAAGAAGGCAGAGGAAGATAAGCACATTGTTAGTTCTGGTCATATGCAATCGAAGCTGACAAAGCATCCATCATCCTGTACAATATTAGCCTTTAAATATTCAGCTTTATCAGTTCACCCATTCCTAATCCATCATTAACTACCCCATGAAGCCTCAGCTGATTAGCCCCACCTCTGCAGCTCAGCAACCCATTAACTATTTATTATTTGTATTTAATTGAACACTAGTAGCAGTGGAAAACTCCAGTCAGACATGTTTTAAAACCGGAACAAAGGAAATGGTCTCTTGCCTAAGGATTTCAAGCTTTGGGCAAGAGTGAAATGACAGCCATGCTGAACAAAGGCTTACCTACATGCCCGTTGCTAAACTCCATACCCCACAAATCTGTAGATTTTCTATGGATTTTTTTTCATCTCAGTATCCCTTAAGATCACAGAATATGATGTGATTTGGGAGAGTCCTGTAGACAAAAAATTAGGATTTTGTATCTTATGTGAAAAATTTTTTGAAAACTTTACATAAATCATGTCACAGTTACTAAATAATGAGAGAAGCCAGGGATTAAAGACACAGTATGGCCAGGAAAACTGGCAAACATACACAACATGCACATTTTATATGAATTTAAATAAATAAATGGAAACATTTCTCAGTCAAAATGCTTACTTCTCAGGGACTAAATATATGTAATTTATGAAGTATTATTATATTTTGCTGCTTGCTATTCACATACACAATCAAAACACAGATATAATACTAAATGTTCTTCCTGCTAGTAGTACTGGGTTTGTACACTTTTTTACCATTCTCTTTTTATTAGGGTGGAAGTTATGTATTCTCCACCACGGCTGGCTGCACATTTCCTCTGAAGTAAACTTTGCAGAAGTCACTGGTGCCTTTGTTAAGTCCACATGGGTTTCTGTACCTTTCTATTTATGAGCCGCCTTTGAAGCATGCCTGAAAGATCCAGTTCCCAAGAAAGCCACTACCCACTCCCTGAGCACTGCTGCACAGCACGAGTGCTCTGCACCAGAGACTCAACACTGGCTTGCTGTTTAGTGATCAACCTTAAAGCCCAGAACACTTGAGAGAACAGTTTTCTAGGCGACTTCTCACCCTCTGTGCCGACTCACTGCCTTGCTACCAGGTGGACAGTAGTGCCGGTCTGGGAACCAAAGCTCAATATATGAAAGTGAACCTGGATGATAAAGAAAATGGTTTTTCAGTTTGAGTTAGAAACCCCAAGTTAAGCAAAACCATTTGAATCTATCCTTGTAATTCTGCAATTCTGACCAAAATAATGTATTTCAAGTATAACTACATGGCTTTGGGGAAATTAAAAGGTATTAATCTGTGTTATACTGTACTATCAACACACTTTCCCCCAGTCTAGGTAAAGCTTTCTGTTAAGTACAGGTGTTTGCCAGAACTATTCCCTCTGCTTTTTAATCTATCCTGATGTCAATCCATTGGAGACAAAGTGTGATGACTCTCAGGTTACCAGGGGTGATGCATTTATATTTACCTGGCACTTGACTCACTTGCATCTGTTCTCCCTTTAATCCCTGTACTTAAAATGCCTGCCCGCCTCTTCAATACGTGCTTTAAAATAGTTAATATTTGGACATTATAGAAATCATAGTTGCTGCTGCAGGAGGACAGGAGAAAGAAAACTTGATCTAGGCAAGCACAGTTAAGTAACCTATAGAAGGGAAATCGTAAGCTACTAATGCAAAATAGAATATAAGAGAATAAAAGAGAATATAAGAGTCAGATTAAAGGAACATTTGCAGTAGTATACCATCTCCCATAAGAGCCAGTAGGAAATGCTTAAGGGAATAGAATGAGAAATCAAGCAAGTACAGAGAAATATGTCCCGTGGTATGCCAGTCCAACTCCCACCTGACCACATTTTAGACGCTTCTTGAGCCAGATGCCCTATCAAGTCTATCATGTTTAATAAATGAAAACACAGCTATTTCCCAGATCTCCCAAGTCTGTCTCTTCTAAGCTTTTCTTTGAAGCTGTTTAGACTTTTTCTCCCCCAAAAATTCTGTGGACATGTGTTCCATAGTTCTATTGTGCATTACACGGAAGAATCCCCACTTCATTATGTTTATTTTAAGCCTTCTAACTGGTACTTTGCATTCAGAACCAATGAGGCATGCCCAAGCTACTCTTAAAGAACCTTGAATACATCTCCATCCATTTCTGTTTTATTAATTCCCCTCATCTTCCTTCTTTCCTCTCTAATTCCCTCTTTCCTTTATCCTCATTTCTGGAGGGTGTTACAGGCTACAAAGGCATCTGATTTACAAATGTATGCCTATTACACGCCAAAATTCAAATGACCAAAGCATGGCAGTCCTTCAGAGACACACTCTTCCACAACAGTGTCACTTACTTGTAAGTTTAGCCTTAAACTTAGGCATCTCAGTTCCTTTCTGAACTCTTGAGTGACAGTGACCTGTTTTTCAGAGGTGCTTAGCACCCACCACCTCTTGAGGGGAGCTGCAGGCACTCCACAAGCACAAGAGAACACTTTTATGCAAAACATCTGCCTGGCTCTGGGCACTCAAGTATTAAATTGTTATTCTGGATACAGCTTCACAGTGTAGTGACACAGGAATTCGTCAGCCCTGGAGTGAAATTAAGAACCTTAGGACTGGCAGTGCAACCCTGACGTATGGTGATTTAAGGTAAGCACTACTCTTGAAATAAATACTACTAAATGTGAATCGTGCCATTTTTTCAGGATCAGTGGCAATTGCTACAGAGGAGAATCATCTTACAGGTTGTATACTATAAATATATACATCTTTGCTATACCAGGAGTCCTGCTGGGACATCTGATTTTCAGCTCTGTACCTGTTTCTACAGTAAAACATGCCAAAACTTTAACTTACATGTTCACCTGCACAATCATCTAATAGACACACTTTCCATTTGCCCTTTAATTTTTCCTCTTTCTCTGTTTCTCTCTTGGAATTTGCTCAGACCTATTCCCTAGCCAGAAGTGGGTGGTTTTTTTCCTTTGGTGTACTCCTCCTTGCATTTCTTTTTGCTTTCTCGCCACCTTTCTATGTGTCAGCCTGTGAAAAATTGAGGAACTGGTTTTATTCCAAGCAAATTAAAATGAACAGAGGGTACTAACAAAAGAACTATTTCTGTATATTTACTAACTCATAGGCGTACCGTGGAGACTGTAAGGTGAAGAGTCCTATCTGGACCTCTCACCAGGGAATCTTTCACGACTTAGAACAGGGAACAAATTATGAATAAAAATGTATTCCTCTGTGCCATGTGGATACACAGAGAGACCCTCCATGTCTTGCAACGTGGGGATGATGCAAGACCCCCTGTACGAGCCCAGGGGAGGTATGTTACAACCAGCCAAAAGGTAACACCCACTTCCAAAGCAGAGAAATTACCTTTTAAGGCAATAAATGGACAGTAAATGAATATTCAACAACTGATACCAAAGGGTACAAAAAAGCGCGGTTTTCAAACAGCAGTGTGCTCTTTGTATGATTCAAAGGTGCACCCAGCGCTAAAATGGGTACCCAGCACTGCAATAAAAATCTTTTACTATATTTCTTTGTCCTGCAGGTATTTTTACCATCTTCAAAATTCCAAAGAAAAAGTAACATATAACAAGCCTTGTTCCAGTTCTTCTCCCGAATGACATTCAGAACTCCTGCTACTTTTGTACACTCTCACCATTTTAAGCTGCTTTCCCACATGCTGCCTTTCACGGAACACCTTCCATCCACTGATTTCCGAAGCACAGATGCTTGTTCGCTTTCCATGATGGCAACAACAGCTCTGAAAGAAACATATCGTGTCTCCTCCTGCAATTCATGCACAAATGCCTGGCGTGTTCTGCCTGGAGAAAGCCTTTCAACTTTGAATTTCCTTGCTTTTGTGGAATCCGTGAAAAAGCCTGGTAAATTACAGCTTTGGCAGTTATTTCAAATAACTTTATTTGCAGTCAGCTGAGGGAAAATCTGTCTATGGTGCCATCCCCGTGTTCTTTCAAAGGTCGTTGGTGTTTCATGAGGGAGCTCAAAGTCAAGCTGGTTCAAAGGGAGGCTCACATTTCATTTTTTTCCAAGAAGGTTAGATTACATGTTCTAATGGTGACATGACTGTCCTACAAGACATAAGAGCTGAGTTCTAGTTGAGGCCACGAGTCTCTTCAAGTACATATGTTTTGTCACTTAATCTCTCTCCCGATGATTTCTCATCTGCAAAATAGCTGTAATACTAACTGGCACTTGTAATATTAGTTAACAACAGACAAGAAGACCCCAACTAATCTTATGGCTGAAAACATTTTGAAGTTCGCCTTGGACCTTGTTCTGGTGTTGGCAGTTCAGGCAAAGCCAATAAACCTCAGTCTACAGCTCCTAGCACCAGGGCTCAAGAGATACTAGCTGTGACACATGTACAGTATGCAGAAAGCAATTTCTCACATTGTCCTGGGGCATGGGAAGAAGCAATCATACAGAGCTTTGGCTCTGAGAGCCATTCCTGCCTGAGCTTGCAGGAATGGTGGTGCACCTAGGGACCTCTAGTGATACTCAGAATAAACCCCAGTGTGGCAGGGTTTGTCATGTTCACGTGGGCAGGATTTCAATGCATGGTAATAAAAATACACGTCGAGTTCCTGACCCTCAACTCCCAGAACTTATCCAAAACTGAAGTCTCATGGCAAGCCTTTGCTGGGCCATCTGGGTGGGATGGAAAATGCGTGTTACCATCTCCTATCTGCACCCTCTGGTGACCTGAAAGGGAGTGGTGAAAACATGTCAATTCTGCTTTAACCAGTAGCCCTGTGAAAAGAAATCGATAACCCCACCTGAGTTCAAGAATCTTGGATGGAGATGGATGCATACACTGGTCATGTTTTAAGGCAAAAAGTCCTGTCTGTGTAGAGAAGGATTCTCAGGACTGTCTTTGAGCAAAATCCATTTTTGGTTATGGCAGTAAGAGACATAGATTATTATAATTAATGTTACATGCATGATTTAATTAAGAAAAGCCACACAGTTCAGGAAAACAAAATATTTCCAGATAATAGTATTACTGATTACTTAGAAGATCATAAATCAAAGCAAATTTAATAAGATACAGAAGAATAGGCTGACAAGAGTCTCATGAATTTCAGCAAAGAAATGTGAAATCCTGCACCCAGATCAGGGCAATATTTGTAGTAATACAGGTGGGGAAGCAGCTGGAGAGCAGCTTTGCAGAGAAGGCCCTGGGGACCCTGGCATTTAACAAGCTGAACATGAGCCAGTAGTGCAGCCTTAAAGCAAAGAAGGCTGGGGTGTATTAGGAAGAGAACTGCTGGCAGGTTGAGGGAGGTGATCCTTCCGCTCTGCTCAGCCCTGGTGAGGCACATCTGCAGTACTGGGTCAAGGTCCGAGCTCTCCAATATAAAAGAGACATGGACACACATGGAAACAAGGACAGTGAAGGGCCTTGGAGATGATAAAGGGACTGGAGCATCTGATATCTGAGGAAAGGCTGAGAAATTTAGGACTGTTCAGTCAGGAGAAAGGAAGGGCCAGGGAGATGTACAATCAACGTGTATAAATACCTGACTGGGGGGAGGCAAGCAGAGAAGGTGGAGCCAGACTTTTCACAGTGAAAGGACAAGGGATACATAGGCACAAATTGGAATACAGCAAATTCCACATAAACATAAGAAAAAGAGTTTTTTAATGTGAAGATGTTCAAATCCTGGAACGGGTAGCCCAGGGATGCTATGGAGTCTCCATGCTTGGGGATATTTGAAATATGAGTGGACACAGAACCAAGCTGCTCTGCTTTGAGCAGGGAGATGTCCAGAGGCCCCTTCCAATCTCCACTATTCCAGGATTTGCTGAATACATGCCCCAGTCCTGAATATATTTCTACATTCCCAAGATATGTTTGGATTTTTTGACAGACTTTTCACCACAGAAATGTGAAGGCATTGCCATTATGTATTAGGATGTGTAAAATTAATGTAAATATAACTGAGAAGATCAAGAGATTGAACCACATCATGTAGGATTCCAGGGAATTACTGACAGGAAAGCAAGCATTGCACTAGAAGAGCAATTGTCAAATAATGACGTGTCAAAGCCCAACTTTACCCAAGTCTAAATCATTTAGTATATGTCAGTGTGGGTACCTTGACATGTTTCTTTGGGTCCAGGAAAGAGACGAATAACCCACTGTATCTTGTATATGCAATGGAGGAGGTAATTTGGACAAAATGATGTAATGTTTTTGAAAGCATGACAAGAAAATTAAGGATGAAGAAACTCCAGAATGACTTTATGAATGAAAAGAACCTGCAGTTGCTTTCCATCCCTTGACAGATGTTACTTAAACTGACATACTATATCGTGCAACAAAGCTCATAGGAGCAATACAGGATTAAGAGAAAATGTATAAACCGCTATCGTTATTGTAAAAAATTCTTTTATTCTTCACAGAAAGACAAAGAGACGAGGGATGCCTTTTAGGAAGAACTTGATGTAGATTGCTGTAACAATATTTTTAGGAATCAGCACAATTAATCTATCCATAGAAAAGGTGAAGTTAAAAAGAAGGGAGAACTTTCTACTGTATCCCAATCCTACACAACCTCTCCCCCTTACTTTCTGTCATTGTAGCATTTTGTAGACTTACACATTTAAAAAGTAAAACAACTCTCTCCTGCCTTTTTCTGCATGGAGAAGTAAAAGAATGGGAAGGGGTTGAAACAGTAATTGTAAAAAAATTATAGGTGAAGAAATGAATGTGCCTTACCTGTAAATATTCTCAGTTCACCTCAGAGGGAGCTTTACAGCTGCAGAACTGCTGCAGAGGGAACAAGTCGCCACCTCTCACTGGTTTTGCTTCTAACTTTGACAGTTCCCTGCTTTCAATGTATGTGAAAAACAGGGGCATAACACACAGAGGGTAGGAGGGTATCTCAGGTCAGAATTCTGGGTATCAGCCACAAGGAAAGAAGCAGCCCTTAAGAAAGTAGGGCTTGGTATATGCTCTTACCAACCTGTATGACAGAGCAAGCAGACCACTATTTTGGATGTAATAGAACTTCAGAAGATTCACAAAATCTCTTTTGAAAAGATTCATTTCATTCTGAGGTACAGGCCTTAATCATAATAAAGTGTAGATGCTGCAAACCCATAGTTTGTCATGGCAAAGTTATAATGAATCTAAGTTTCTTGCTCATCCGTGTGTCCTTAATTTCCTTCTACCTTATCTTTGGCATTATATTCAGTATGAAAGCATCACAGAAGAGTCACTGAATAACCATAGTGATAGAGCGTAGCAGTAGACAGATGATAAAGATTTTTCCCCAAAGTCAATACTGGTGTCCAGGGCATATTTTTACTAATTTGGTTTTTAATGCATTGCTACCTTTTAAAAGGTTTAATATTGATTGATTTTTAATGGTGTGGGTGTTTTCTGATGCTAAAGACTTCTTCTTGCTTACTTTTGTTGTGGGGAACACGAGAAATTAAACAAGAAACAAATATGCATTGTAACAGAAGACTTGAAAATATTTAACAAAGAATCAGAGCAACAAGTTAACATTTCTTTCTGTTTATCAAGTTATGTGAAGACTCAGGCCGGAAGAGCAATTGTTATTAGTGATTTCATAAGTTAAATAATTTCTCTCTGTTTGCCAGAACTTAAAAAAGCATTAACAGTTTTAACACTCTGCCTTGCCACTAAACTGTACAGATTTGACACTGATACCCCAAAGGAGCACAAAAAAAAATGAAATATTCATCAATATTAAAACACCTCCAAACATTTCCAGACCTTTGTATTTGGAAAGCCACCACAACTCCCATTACAACTGCTATACTGTGTCTGCTTTGGAGAGGCTACCTCTTGACGTTTTGCAGAACAACCTCTAATCGTCTAAGGAAACTCTGGATTGAGATTAGCATCCACAGCAGAAAGGAATCTACAGACACTACTGTGTGTGAGTAATGCTGTGGGCATTCGTCCAAGCTCAGGAACGAGTGGAATGTACCCCTTCTCAAAGGTATGGGTGAAACAACATCACTGAAGTGGATGTGGGGATTGGGTGGGACTGAAGCAAGGGAGAAGTTCACATGTGTACAAAAATGGCTGGGTGTACTTAAAAAAAGCTCCCAAGTATGGGGAGCCAATTTTTTAATTATTCAGTGCATTTATGTGCTTCTAATGGCATAAAAAAAAAAATCTATCATCTGAGCATGCTATATAAAAAGTCAGAGGAACATTTCCACTTCAAGTCAAATGAAAAAAAAAAAAAACAACATAACAGAACTTTTCTGTGAACACACATAATGAATTTCTTTGTTTAATTAAACACTCCAGCAAACCAAATACCTGAATTTAAATTGCTGTTTATTATGGCTTCCCCTCGGATACAGGTGAAAGAATGCATAGACATATGTTTTCCGCTGTGACTGGCATCACTAAGCAACCTGATGGAGAGCTGACAACACCCTGGCAAGCAGGGAATAATAAGGTAAATTATCAGTAATATTAAGAGAACCCAGTTACAAGCCGCACCTTTACTTTGGCCTGTAAAGTCTGGGGCTGTTACTTGGGGAAGGCAAAAAAAAAAAAAAAAAAAAAAAGAACAGCCTCCCTTTTTACCTTCAGCTTTCCTCTTGTGTGTGTGGGTGTACGTGTGGGTTTATACGTGCATAAACGCACGCAGACTGGTGCTTAAAGACGTTTCGGTGTCCGAGGCTCCATGATGCGTTTCCCACCGTGCTGAGAAGGAGCGGGACAGGAGGGGGAGCTCTCGCCGCGGCCGCTGGGATGCAGGGATGCTGCTCCTCGGGCCGGGGCCGGTGGGGCCGTGGCCCCTTCGCCCGCCTGCCGCTCCCGCCTCCCATCGGGCAGCACCGCGGCTCCGGGAATGACCCCGCTTGTCCCGATTTTGCCTCTGAAACCGTCGCGTTGTTTCCAGTGTGCTCCCAGAGTGCCGTTTGTTTGTTGCCGTTGCCTTCTGAAACCTTTTACTTTGAAGGCGTTGTGCCGCTTGCATATTTACCAGCTGGAAAAATCAGGCCTGCTTGTTTATCTCATTCTCCCCAGCAGGTAAAAGAGAGAAGAAATATCTCAATAATAATATTAAAGAGACTTACACATTAATAGAGACCACACTGAAGAACTTAGAGCAAAGTGTTGCTTTTGTGTTGTCTAAAAAAGCAGCTCTGCTACTTGGATAGGTACTCTTTTAAAACAAGTAAATACTAATAAATAGTTATATGAATAATAGAAATAAATTAAACTCAGGATGATTTATTTTAGGCAACTCATTTGCACTTGTCATTTTATGGACTATATTTGTTTTTCAGAAGTCCAAAATATTGTGTTTGCAAAAATCCAGGTGCAATTTCAGAGCTGGAAATGCAAAGAACAAAAATATGGACCTTGGAAAGGTACCTTGGGTGTAAAACACGCTTGGGCAATGGAAGGAAAAGCTCAGATTCTTGCCATGACTCAGACACAGCAGGGTCCTGAACCTCAGTCTTGCAGGTGACTTACAGACCACTGAAAAGCAGAATCCCAAAGTTTCTTCCCAATTTTGAAAGTGATCATTGAGCTAACAAAAAAAACCAACCAGCTTCAAACCCTTGAAACATCAAGACAATGAGGAACTTTCTCTGTTGCACTGTGGTTAGAGCATGCACTCTAATAGATTGATTTAAAATCACCCCGGAAAGTTCACATGGAATTTGGTCTCAGGAGTAAAATCTTCACTGATTCCCACAGGACCACGATTTTGTCTTTGGATCCAAACTGCTTATTGATACCACATACCCTGGTATCTCTGTCTGGTAGAATAAATCTGAGCCGTTCTATCGATCCAATCAGTCACCTTTATTCACCTGCTTAAGATGTTTGCTGAATCCATACTGAGAACTACTGAAACAGGTTTCTTTACCAAAACTACAGGTTTTCACACAAGAAATATGTGCTGCCGCAGTTCAGTCAATGTATTTAATGTTAGGGTAATGTAAATACCAGATTTATTTTATCATAGCTTTTTGGAGATGTTCAAATCAGTGCCACTGTATGGATGACAAATTTGTGGCTTCCATAGATTCTGATATTCTGCCTCCCCTGTGAATTCATGAGCTACCACTAAAACCTGAAAGTGTTCCTTTTTGTTAGTCAGTGCCACCCCAGTAACAAGTGGAATAATTAGATGGTTTCCAAAACTTATTTCAGTACCTCCAGTGTGTGTCAGATAACGTCTGAGCACTCTAAATGCATGAACTTCTCTGTTGACAGTTGATAGTCCTCCATATGCTATCACTAGAAGAACAACTTCCCAAGAATATGCAGTGTAATAATATGCAATATGTAAAGGTAATAACAGCTACAGAAAAGTAAGAATCGTGACAGTTGCAGAAATAACCTGCTGTCAGATGGAGATATTATTATTAGGACAGAGAGGTAGAACTTCTGTATCCATCCCAATCCTGTATTAGATACTGAGAAAAACAGGATATGCTTTAAGACTGTGGCTTTGATCTGGTGGTTGATGAGATACTGGGGGACTGGAGGTTCTTTTTAAAGAGCTGAGAAAATGAGCCTACTGTCAGGAGAAATAAGTTCACATCTCCATTCAAAAGTATGCAGAAAAATACTGCGGGGAAAAAACCCCACCTGAAAGCCACTACTTAACTTTTGGTGATCAAGAAGTGAGAATCAGCATTCAGAACTGGTAACAAGGGGCATGTGAAGTGCTTCAATTTGCAACAAAACCTTCAGATGTTACTTAGGAAAACTGGACTGACAGATTTGGTCCTGAAGACATTAATTTTGGTCTACTCACTATAACCTACTGAAGTCAATTCACATTATCCAGGCTTGCAAATACATTCTCCAAAGTATCTTCTGACATTAAAGGAAGCTCTGTTTGTGCTACTAGTTTGAGATTGATGTTTTTGACAGATTGTTAGCTCAAACCTGTTAAATTTATGCAGCCAAACAGTGTATATTATTATAATATACAGTATATTATTACAATATACATAGTAGGTGTTGAGAGGTAATCTTCTGATATTTCACTGAGCAAGAATCATTTGAGATAATACTCTGTTTAAGTAGAGTAAGGTTAAGGTTTTCATTAAAACTCTTCTACCCATTCTACAGAGAAACTGTATGAACTGTACCAATATGTCTAATACAAGAATTAATTTTGCCTTTTCCACTAGAATGACTGGATTTATCAGCAGTGTGGTGGCCATTCAATGCAGAATAGTTGTCTAAAGTTGGCTTGCCTTTTCCAGCCAAAGGTTTCAAAGAGCCATGTGAGATTGTGTTTAAAAGCAGCTACCCCTTGTGCTGCCTGTCTTATCGCTATTGTGTGAAAGAATACATTGAGATTAATGGGAATATCTTCTGTACTTGATGAGAGCTCAGCTGTACCGATTCATTTGTAACAGAATACGGTGAACAAAACATAGAGTTGAGGTTGCTGCTGCTGGTGGTGGGGCACAGAAGGAGGGAAACCTCCCTAGTAAGCACTATCCTTTGGAAGTTACCTGTAGGCACAAGTTAGTTTCCACAAGTTTCAGAAATCACTGTATTTTAGAATATTACAAGCAAGAAAAAAAATAAACTTTGGTTTCTTCTCATACTTGCTGCTGGTGGGTCTGAGCAAGACTTTGTGTTCCTGAGGTTCGCAGAATGGACAAAGCCCACAGCACAAACCCTGCTGCAGCTGAACCGCTGCAGCTCTTCACTGCCAGCAGAGCCTTCTCGAGGGTCTCTGCGAGGTCCTGCTGCTCTGCGAAAACAAACGCTCAAGGCTGTTTTTTTCCCAACAATCTGCCTGATTCTTTCAGGCACCGAGGGGAGTGGCAGCACCTTCGCCTCACAGCAGCCGTGACCTTACCACTGCGGATGCGCTCTAGGATTTTACAGACAATGTGGTTGCTATCTCACCTTTTGATGCTTGACGCTCTAACAGCTAAGATTATGCAAAATCCCGATTTCTTCTTATTTTCAGTGTCCCGGGGGAAAATGTGCCTCGTGTCTCTAATTGCTCTGCCATCCGAAGCAGGCAGGCAAGGCTCATTTTAGTCACGAAATGAGCAAAGTTGTGCTCAACTTTTCATGCTGAAAAGTGCCAGTGATTTAAAGCTTCGGAGACAGAGAATGTAAATTAGACATTGTTGTACGCAAAGCGAACTTGTCTTTGACAGGCTAAACAGATATTTTTATGGGGAGCCTACTCATATCCACACGGAACGCAGTTTATCTTTCGACTGTGGGTTTGGGTGCTTTTATAAAGAATGTATCATTTTAAGGTGTACCGCAGTCATAACGAGAAACCCCGTACGATTACAATTTAGACTAACGGAACAATGGACACCCCCGTGCCGTACTGTGTTGTACCGGGTAATCAGGGACTGCCGGGGAAAGCGGGAAAGCACAGCCCAGGAATAATCAATGTATCGCCCCCAGTGTGTGGTGTAACCCGGCACCTCCTCGCTGAAGCGCGTCCCACCAAACCATTCATCCGCACCTCCCCTGCGCAGATAAAGGGAAAAACAGCAGTAATGAGGCGAAGAGACCCCCGGCTGAAGGTGGCGGGGACGGGACGGGACGGGACCCCTCGGGTGTGCTTGGGGGGTGCACGGTCCCCCTCCCTCACCCGGGCTGGGGGCGGGGGCGGGTGCGCGCCGCCCCCTGCGCTCCGCTCCGCTCCCTGCGCTCCGCTCCGCCCGGTGCTCGGCGCGGCGCCTCCCCCCTCCGCGGCTCCCATGGCGGGCAGCGGCGGCCGATTCGGTGCCGGCAAGCCCCGCCCGCCGGCGGTCCGGGGCCGGCCTCCCCCTTCCCTCCGCCGCCCCCTCCGCGGCAGCCCGCCAGCAGCGCCACAGCAGGCGCGGGGCCGGCTCGCTCCGCGCTGCCTCCCGCCCGCCCGCCCTGCCGCTCCCATGCGGGCCGGCGGCGAGGCAGAAGATGGCTGACTCGCCGGGGCACCCGCGCCCCTGCCCGCCCGCGACCCCCGCCCGCCCGCCGCCGCCGCCGCCGCGCTCCCCGGGCCCTCCGCGGCGCCGCCTGCCACCACTGAGAGCCGCCGCCGCCGCCCCCGCGCCCTCCCGGCCCCCCAGAGCACCAGCAGCCATTTCATCTCCACCACCACCACCACCAAGTAGGCGCAAAAAATGGCAGAAATGGAGAAAGAAGGAGACCTCCCGAAAATAAAAGGAGCAGGAAGCCGGCTCACCCGGTGAAGCGGGAGATCAACGAGGAGATGAAGGTAGGTGCCTGTGATGGGGACGGGAGCAGGGTTCCCCCGCCTCCCCTCCCGCCTCCGAGCATGGAGATGAAATAAGAAAGGATCTCTTGTCATTTTTTTTTTTTTGTAGGATGCACTGAATGTGTCTCAACTCCGCCTCCTGGGCTGCAAACAGAGACGAATTCACAGGCTGCAAATCCTGTTCATTGACCAGCTTTATTTATTTTTTAAAAATAACTCTCCCTCGTTGGGCTTCCAAGCTCCGCGGGTGCCAGTGATGAGCCTATTTTTTTTTTTATCTTTCTTTCTGTAGCCATCCTCTCAGGTAGCTGGGAAGCCCTTAAAGTTGGAAAAGAAAGGGACCTCTTTTAAACATTGTATTTCTCTCCTTTTTCAGTAGCCAGCTGCAACTATGTAATTAAATTGTCAAAGTGAAACGTTGCGGTCTGAGCGGCGCATCGGTCTCGCACTTGAGCGCGGAGACCCCTTTTCTCTCCTTCTCCCTCTCGCCTCCTCCTCTGCTGTACCGCTTCGCTCCGCGGTTCATGGCAGCGCAGAGGTGTCGCTGGAAGGTGCCTTGTCCGAGGGCTGTTTTTGATGGAAGTGTATTTACCATGAGGAGGGCTGTCCTGCCCGATGGGAACGGGTGCCAATCCAGCTGTGCTCTGGCGGCCGCTCCAGATGTTGGGATGGCTGCGATCGCACAAAAACGCTATTCTGGGACTTCTTTATCATTAGGTCGCTGCTCCAGGCTTGACCAGTCTGGTTTTTTTGCGCCTGTTTGCCTCGTCTCTTCCATGTCTGTTTGTTTTACCTCTCTAATTCCCCAAAGTTGGTAACGATGTATTGCGAGACTTCAGCTGAACTTGTTGTTGTTAAATACGCAGATAAACTGACTAAAACAGCATAGTCTGGCTACGAGATAAAGCTGCTGAGATTTAATTTGAATATGTCATTTATTAAAAGGCTGATTGTAAGTGGAAGACTGCCTGGAAAATGTCACACGTTCGCATAGTATGTACACTATATAGGCGAGTGTATAAATATGCATGATGCCGAGTGAAAATATCTTTGCTTTCTGGAACATTGATCTCCCCACATAAAATTAAACCGGAACGCACAGTCCCCTCCCCTCTTCCCTCTTTTGCACACCACTAATTTTGGTTAGGTGCCCTTTCCTGCCTAAGGCAGGCGTTCTTGCTCCTGCTACCTGAGTACTGTACGTGTACACGGTTCTGTGTGCACATCAGCTGGAAATGTGGACAAGAGTAGTATTGGGGGAATGAACAAAATAGCGTGTTGATGCATCTCTTTGGAAACAAACTGTAGTAGTTTCAAGTCCAGAGGAGTGGTATTATTCTTTGTGAGATATGTGACACATCCTATTTTCGGAGAGGGCTCTGTGCAGGCACCGGAGAGTCATTGCTCATTGTAATCCCACATAGTTTTGAGGACCGCAGAGGTCTGTAGTACAGGACATTGGCCCCTCAGAGCATCGCCTAATGTGATCTATATGGATTGCAGCTTTTAAGTTTCATAGGTTCTAGAATTACAAATTAGCTAATTTTAATCAAAACATGTGAAATGTTATCCTGGCTGGATATAAAGGCTGACTGTGCTGGATCCTCTGGGTTTGTTTTGTTTACTTTGGCTGCAGGCACACTCAGCGGTTTGGGAGATAGTTGTTCTTCTACAGTATAGCAGATGTTTGTCTGAAAGGGTGAGGAAGAAACAAAAACAACATTGTGTGAAGGAGAAAAATTACATAATTTTAAACTAATGCTTTGGTATTAAGCACTGGCATCAACCTTTGTGTAGAGAGTTTATCTTTTTTCAATCATGTGTGGCTCCTTAAGGTTGGGAACAGCAAGATTTCAGCTGACTTAAAAACTAAAGGCGGGTAGAAATGGCATTTTGAACCCATGTAATTTCTGATTGAGTGTGAGACAGCTGATGGCAGAACCTTTCATAGCCCACCTTACAATATAAACCATGCTATGTATGCTATGCATTTTTAGTAGGACAGTTGGCTGCTATCACCTAAGAAGGGGAAAGGGTGGGGGAGAAAAAAAAAAGTGGTTTGACTTTTTGACTGGTTGAGAAAGTTTAAATCCTGTGGTGATCATCTATCCTTTTTCTTTACCAATGAATTAAGATGTCTAGTTGTTCTTCATAAACCCAAGGAATACAATAATGTAACAAATTGGTTACAGTGTGCAAAATGTTTGCAGTGAAATGACAGAGGGAGCACAATGTGCCCTTGTGTAGGTTCGTATCTGTAATGTTCAAACAGGCGACTGTTTCCCTTCATCTGAACTGCTTTCATCTGGACCAGTGTAAAATAAGCTCTGGTAAGTAATCACTGCAGAGCAGAAAGAAAGGAATGTATACAGCAGTAGACAGCCTAAGCTGTAAAAACTGTAACCCGAGTATCAGCAGCAGATCAGATATCAAGGCTTTAAGGTAGGGGAAATGAAAGAGATGAAGGGGAGGAAAAGACGAGAGAGGGAATGGAAAAGTCAGCTTGGAAAGTGAAGGAGAAGTAGGAGGGCCCCCTCAGGGAAATTTGGCTCAGGGATTAGGGAATTTTATCATGGTGTACAGTGACCTACTCAGGTTTCAGCCCACATTGGATCAAATTGCCTCCCTTTGCTAGCAGAAAGAAAAAAGACTGGTGTATATGTGATTTCCACACCCCCCCCCCTTTGGATAATAAAAAGGCCGTTGGTACAAATGTCTATTTTAAGTACAGCAAATGCAAGGCACTATGAATGAGCAATAAAATTACCTCATCACAGAGACTTCCTTCGAGATTTGCTGTTTGATACAGTCAGATATTTACTCTAGAAGGATCACAACACCCAACTGCTTGGTTTGGTGTTTTCCAACATGACTGTATGGATATTCAGGTTGCTCACTCTTTCCTTATGCCAGATATTGAGTTACATTTTTGTTATCACTAACCTAATGTACACGATGGTTATAACAAATTTTAATTTGATACAATGTTGTGTGCAAAAAGTACATGACTCTGCACAGTTTTCTGATATTACGTTTCAATGAAAAATACATTTAGGAGGAACTGTTTTGTCTCGCTGTGACCTTTACAACCACTCTTTCTTTTTCTCTAGTTATTTTTTCTTCTGTCCCCCTTCTTTGTTCAGATGACACTTTCCATTTTTTTTTGTCCCAGAGGTAGCATTCACTTTACGCTTTGGAGGAAGAGCAGATAGTTATTCTGAAATTCAGTTCAGTGCCATTTCTCACTTACTGGTGAATAACAACACACCTAATAGATCCAAAGCTGTCATAATCAGGGAACCCAGTACTATTTTAAGACCAAAATATTTTTTACAGTTTAATTGATTAAAGCACTTGTCGAGGCACAATGATGGCTCCCCCAACCATCCCTCCTCAGCTTATTTCCATTTGCCATTCCTACTGCCAGGAAGCTTAGGAGGAACAGCAAGGTGCTCTGAAATGTTGTGAAGTGAGGTTACATCCAGTACTGGATTGCACTGGAAGTTCTCCCGCACAGATGAGACAATGTATCCATGTGTCTCTAACAGTTGAAAGGCAAGCAATTAATTTGCACTGTAATTTCACAGGGCTGCTTCATGTGCCCAAGGAGTTTACCATCTATGAATATTCTCAATAACTAATTTGTATCTAAAACTGGGCTTGGTTCCTGATGCCTAAAGCTTAGGACAGCCCCATCTGTTATCATTTAATAGTAAACTCATCAGAATGTCTTTCAGTTTAGTGTTTTAATATTCCCTGTTTGGCATTTGAAAGTACTACTGTCAGAAGGAGGAAAGCGGTGAAGCAGGCGTAGCAGCCTTGCGCCTGGAGCGAGCCAGTTCGCTCAGAACGCTCAGTAGGTTCCAAGGAAACTCCTCCCTTCTCTCCTGAAAAGCAAAAAATGTTTTTGGGAAAGTGAAAAAGCAGGCAGGCTTTATCAACTGCGTTATTTCAGGTGGAGGGTGTTTCTGTGGAGTCTTATGTGGAAGGGGTTTTGAGGGATGGCTGTGAAGGGGGTTGCGTTGTCTGCACTGGGAGCCTCACCTGCCAGTGTGCTGTAGAAATAGCACTTCACTGAACAAAGTGGGTGAAACAGAACCAAACATGTATATGGGAGAACAAAGAAAAGTAAAGCATCAAGGAATTTTGGTCTCTGATAGTGTAAAACTCTAACCATCGAATTCAATGTGGTGACAGCATAAATAAGCAAAGAATGTGAGGGCTGGAAAAAAAAAAAAGTTTGTGTTGTGACTACAGAAACATTTTTATTTCTTGATGCAGTGAAAGTGAAAAGTGAATTTGTGGGTCTCTGCACTGAGTGGGTTATGCAGGCAAGGAAATGGAATGGAGCCACTGTGCTTCCTCCCAGATCTGAAATAAACATTCAGCAGTAAAACCTAGAAGAAAATGAGTCTGACAGACTCATTCTCCCCTGCGTTTCCTGCCTCCGTGTTTGCCAGGCCTCGTTCGGTGAAGCCAGGCCTTGCCCCCTGTGAATAAGGTTCGTAGAGAAGGAAAGACAAGAGATCTAAGATGGAAAGAGAAGCACGACTTAGCTTCAGAATGTATTAATTAGCAAAGATTTGGGAAAATGATGCATCGTAATGTAAAAAATCAAACTGTAGGTGTACTGTTACGATGAAATGAATCCTAAAGTGGGAAGAAATGTGATTATATTTTTACTACCTAGCATATAAGTCAGTCTCACATAGGAAAGAAACCACAGTCTGGCAAGTCAACACACTCTTCTTCATCTTTCACATGAATAGGAAGCAAATTCAAGTAGAAATACCAGCAAGCATAATAGTTAGTTATCCTGGCTCTTCCAGGAGGGACCATATTTCTGTGTAGTACAAGAACTGAGAAATCACACATTGTCCTGCAAGGGTGATAAGTGGTTTGGGATTTAGCAGGGAGCAAAACCCAAACTGCTGTCCACTGAGAAGGAAGGGCTTTGGCAATGGTGTGTGACGGGCCACCAGAGCATTTTTGGCCCAGTTTCTTTGGCAGGGATGAGCTGGTTGGGATGTGCAGCAGCCATAGTGAATGCTCTGGCGGTTTGTCAGCTGTGATGGTGCGCTGTCAGCTAGAAGAGAGCAGGAGGTTTGGCTCTGGCAGGATGATAACCAACTGCCTGGGTGCGCTGGCAGCCGAAGAGGTGGTTGGTGCTTCCACTGTGGTCTCAGAAGCTTCTCTGCTTGGTGTGTGCAGAAAAGAACTGAGCTTGGCATGGCAGAGTGAGTGCAGAAGGATGCAGGACAGGATTTCTGTGGTTGTCTTCTCAGCTCTGACACTGACCCACACTGTGAGTGGCACCAGAGTTTGATCTCTTGGTTTCCCCACAGGGGACTGAGTATTGTCTCCCTGTCAGGATGAAGTTAGGTTCCAGTGTGGTACATTTGCAATGAACTCTGTTAGCCCCGTGGGGCCACTCCTGCTGGGAGGCTCCCTTTGGGCTCAGTGGAATTTGCTCTGGACTTAAGGGTCCCAGGTTAGCAGTGTGATTGCTGACTTGGGATTTTTTGGATGATGAGCAAGGTTTTCCCTGGTGTCCTGGTCTTCCACATCATCCCAGCCCTCTGGCATGACTGTGGTGTTGAGGTGGCAGCCTCCATCCTACAGACACTCCACATTATTTTGGGGAATGAGTCTGAAAGTAAGCGTGGACCATCTTAGTGCCTCTGCTGTCCTGTTCCTGCAGAAGCCTTTGAATTGCAGCTCCTTGCACATCCTCCATCTGGTCACCTAGACTCACCTTCACATCTCCTCCCTGGTGTTTGGCAGTTCCATTATTTCTCAGTTCCACTGGCTCCTGTATAGCTTGCTTCATCACTACTGCTTCTACTTTTCTGCTCCAACCTCACGTCCCAGATTATTGCTTTTCTCAAGCCTCGCTGTTACAATCATCACTCTTCCTTTCACTGAGCTTTTGAAGCTTGTACGTCTTTCAGTGAGGTTTGCTCTGTGTGTACAGGTTGTGTATTAATTTGCTTTCTTCCTTTCCTTAACTTCATCAAGAACTTGACTTTTTTGTGTCTTTTTTTTTTTTTTTACTGTTCCCCCCTCTGTATTCACATAGAGAAAAATTATCTCATCTCTTCTCATCATTTGTGTTTTGATTACGGCTACCACACTGGTCTTTACAAATCCCATCTTGTTACCTTGTCTTGAATCCATGTAGATTGTGTCTATCATTGAAATTGAAGAAGGGAATATACATGGAAACCATGAATTCATAGCGGTCAGCTTCGGGACAGCAGCTTCAGCAAGGACATGACCTGTGTGACCATATTCTCAATTGTCAGGATGTCAGACATCACTGCAAATGGGTATTGTAGTCAGGAGTCTGAGGGAAGGTGATGTTGTTATTTGAATGCCCATCTATGCAAGAGTTAAAAACGCATTTCTCAGGTTTGACTGTCAGCTTGCTGTGGATGGGATCATCCTTTTGGTGTGCTGTGTATGAAGTGTGGTGTAATGAAGCTCTAGCTGTTAGTCACTGAGAGAATGGTATTAAGCCTGATCTGCATCACTGTAATAGGTAGGACGAATTATAAGGGAGAATGGCTTCTTTTTTTTTTTTTTTTTTAGCCAAGCCACTCTTGTTGAGAAAGCATGGTGTAAAAATGGTACCTACTTTTGTTACTGCTAATATGCAACCTCATTGTACTCGCACTGAAGTTAGCAGGAAAGACCTCAGTGATTTATTTTTTTATAAGAGAGTCAAGTCTCTATGATGGGTAGTTTCAAAGTCCAATGTATTTCTTGTCATTGTGAGTGTTCATTTTCTTGTATCACTTATCATAAACAATTTAAGTGAAACTTGAAAGGTACTTAAACTTTGTGCTGTTACAAACTCAATCATCACTTTGGCTACTTTCTGAAGAGACATACACATGTATTAATTTTCAAGAAAAAAATAATCATATGTACAACCTTGCTTACATATTCCTTGACGAGTAATTAGAAATTACTCGTTGCCTGAGTTGATCAACAGTGCAGATAAAACACAAAGCACCCTCAGGAGGCAAATTTAGAGCTACCCAATTAATTTGGTTGTATGGGATTTAAGTCCATAAGACTCTGTCAATTGGTCTCTACCTTGCTAGATTAGTCTCTAGGGCTGTGTCTCCATAGCTGAAATTCAGCAAAGCAAGGGAAGCTGGCAGATCTTTCCTTCAGGCCCCCATGGACCCTTTCAGGATGTTCTGGGTGAGCTGCAGTGGTGAGATTTTACTCCGCAGTTTCAGGTCATTTTGTTATTGGGTTCCCATGGGTTAGAAACAGTGTTAGTGCGTTGGGACTCTTCAGCACTAGGAGAGTTTTCTAAAAAGCTAAGAAAAACAACAAAAAAAAACTTTTAGAAAAATTTCCCATTTTCACTAGTACTTAAAACACAAAACTGCATCATTCAAGTGAGAGTTTAAATATATATTTTAGAAATAGGTAGGTGTTAGCCGCATTACGCTGCATTGTACTCATTAAAAACTGTAGTAGGGACATAGTTCAGACCTAGTGGGCTGTTGTACTTATAATGCTGAGTCTAGCAGTAGAGTTGGAATGATGCAATGTTTTCCAGCAATTTGGGGCTGCACAGGAGAGCCATAGAATTGTGACTTGCATCAGATGGCCAAGTGAAAATGAAAAGGGGAAAAACCAAAAGGAAACTGATGCTTCAGAGATCTGCTGTGGGGTTTTGTTTTGGGTTTTCTTTTCCTGAAATATGTTTGTAGCACAATTACACTGATGATACTCTTGGAAGAGTACAAATTGCTTGTGTTTATTGCTTATAGGTGCTTTACAGCGCTCTTTGAGTGACAGGAACACCTATGTAATCTGGTGTGATGAATGAGCCAGGAGCAGTGCAGTGCTCTGAGGTTCTGTAGCACAGCACCTGCTGTAGCTTCAAATTCAAAAGCAATTATAATTTGATTAATTTTTATTTATTTGTTTAAATGACTGGAGAATTGCTGTGTTCTATCATTACACTTGCTCCCAATCAAAAATTAAGCTAGAGCAGTTACTAGACAAAATCTAGCAACCTGTGAATTTGACATATACCATTTATTTTGAATTGGCGTCATATTCTCCTTATTCCTTTGCTGGTAGCCAGAGTCCTGGGAGGCAGTGCTTATCAGAAGCATTATTTTAGATCTCAAGATCTCGCAGGAATGTGAAGTTTGGAATTTGTTTTAAAAGAGTGCTGATAAAAAAAAACCGAAACAACCAAACAAAACAGAACCCAAATATAAAGGCTTTGTGTGTGGCTTTTTCATTTCGGTTTATAGTTGTCATACTACTTTAAACTGATCTTTGCCGTCACAATAATTCATTAGCTGGTTTCCTTTGGTAATTTTCTAAATCCATAAGCTGTAGAGCTCCATGGCACTATTTGGTCTCAGAAAGCTTTGTTGCCTGGCTGCAGATTTCTTAACTTACTCCACTAAATCTCCTGGCCCAGTAATGAGTGTTTTCTACAGAAATATTTTTGCCATATGACCTAGAGGACATATTTTTAATAGAAATTGAGGGTTATAACAGTCATGCACCATACTTTGCATTTCCATAAAGACATAAAATGTAACCACACAGCCACTTGGAAATCAGTTTAAAAATAAATATGGCAAAACTGAGAAAGGTTTTCTTAAACAAATATAAGAGATGTTTGTATGAAACATTATGGTAAAATACTTTCACAGTGAAGAGTTTTTAAGTGGTTTGACTATGTGAGGGCTTATAACTGAGGAAAAACTTCTTTGCTGTGATTTTATTTGATTTGGTTCATGGGCACCTTAAGGAACTGTAATTGTGTCAGTGACCTGCTCCAGCTGAAAAGGCTGTAGCACAGTAAGATTGATTAACTGCTGGTTGAAAAAAAATTCAGGTTTTCTGTTATTCTCTTGCCGCATTCTTAAATATTTTATGGGAACAGAGACAAGTTGTGTGATGAATGTATGTTAAAATATTTCTGACATTGAATGTCAGAGCAAAAGTCATAAATAACTCCCCTTTTAATTTTCTTTAAATTACAGACGTATGAGTCTCTGTCATAATTACATGTGCCAGTTGGAGATTTAAATGCATTTCACTTTATGCACTTGACTTATGAAATGAACATTAGTCTTTGAGGAGGTGGGCCAAACCTGACATTCCTCATGTAGCACAGATACAGTTCAATTTATGCAGCCCTCCCTTCCTTCCAAATGGTTATTGATTACATAAATAAGTAGGTAATTTTTCTCTTTCAGAACTTTGCAGAAAACACTATGAATGAGCTCCTTGGCTGGTATGGTTATGATAAGGTTGAGTTGAAAGATGGAGAAGATATTGAATTCAGGAACTACTCGGCAGACGGGGAAAGCCGCCAGCACATTTCTGTTCTCAAAGGTAATGAGACTTCATGTTTCTGTGTTCATGTGAAGAAGGATTAATAGCTCAACCTGTCTAAATTGGTGTGGATTGGGAAGCGTGTTCTGCTACTTGTGTCTTGGTTGCTTTGCATAAAAATATCTGAGAGTATCTTGTGCTATAGGGAAGCCAATAAGGTATGAGGAAAATCACTTTACAGAATTGCTGTTGGTTTGCTCTTACTGATGTATCTTCGCAAATAATGCCTTTTGTGAGTCAGTTGAGAGTCATTTACCTGTGGTACCAATAAACTTCTCACAACTGGAGGAAAGAGGGAGCCCTTTCTTAGCAGAGTGGCTTTAAGGAACCCTTTAGCTTTCCATACTAATGCTGCTTTTGAACTTTTTAAAGTGTTGAAAGATTTTAAACTGGAATATTCCCAACACATGTAGGAATGAGTGTGAGCATTCACAAAAGGCTTCGTATCCACCTTTGTACCACACTGTCTTCTGAAAGTGTAGTAGAAATTTTCCAGGGATGGAATTTGTTTGAGACACTGCCGAATCTTTGTGATTCAAAATGTAAAGGATGAGATCCTGTCTGTTTGTTCCGTCATTCAGTTTTTGCCTTCTGACTCCTCAGTCCCATGGGATGGGTAGGGACTTGTCATCAGAGTGAAGAGAAGAGTAGAAAATTACTGCATCTTGACTTACCGAACAGGAGTTCCACAAAGGTGAGGTAAAGAGAGGAAATTGCAGCAGCTCTTATGCTCTTGGAGTGCCGCTTTTCACTGTGTTCATGGACAGCAGTGTTTGGGTTTTCTTTCTGAAAGCCAGGAGCAGCACTGTGTTCAGTGAGTGTTGCAGTGAGTACTGATACCAGAGAGAGCAGTGCTGAAGGAGACAAGGCTAGAAAAAGGTGAAAAAATTAGAGGTAAGGGGAAACAACCTAACTGTGTTAAAATTGAATGTTTGCAGCTCGTTAGTTCTATAGCAACATTGGTGATCAATGATTGTTTTTCATTTAAAATGCAATGGTGTTAAGCTGCCTTTGAGGATACTTATATGCCTGTGTAGCAATGCTCTTCATTTATTTATGTTTTAATAAATAGATCTTTTATTGAGTGACTTGTGGCTCCAGTCTATGCTTGATGAAATTTGTGACATACTTTTTTTATAGGCACATGATACAAATCCTATGTTTTATGTACCATAGATGTCGAATGTCTGTGCAGGTAGAAATTTTTTGTGTGTTCAATCTATGGGAGGGAAAAAAGTACATTTCTCGTTTTAAGAGATGGGGGGAGAGGGAGTAATGAGAATTAAGTCCTGTCCCATAGCTGAAGTGTATTAGAGAAATTCCTACAAATAAGAATCTTGAGGTGATTTGGATTAAAGAATTAGATTAAAAACTGTCATCATTTCATGCGCACTTTGCTGTGATTTCAATATTTTGTTCATTTCTTTAAATCCCTTTCATTATTACTACTCATATGTATAGAGAATTAAGGATTCTTTTATTCTTCAGTTTATGCTTCTGGCATTGGTGAAGTCACAGTACACTGGCTGTGATCACCATGCACACAGTACAAATAAAGTACAGAAATAGGATGCCATTGACTAAAGAAGGCATACTAAGGATATGTATGACAAAATAATCTTATCTTTTGCAAAAAGAACGCGTGAATTTGATAAAAAAAAACAACTGGAGCATTTCTGAAGAATAGTGGAAAGTATGAATTTCTATAAAAGGGAAAATGTCTGGGTTTTTTTATGCACTCTTCTTGTGTTAGGGTAAGTAATTTAATGAAGAGATTGGTGAAAGTATGTAAGGCCACTTAAGAAATATATGTGTCATACTGTACAATGTGTTCTTTGTGTTTTACAGAAAATTCTTTGCCAAAACCAAAATTACCTGAGGACAGTGTTATTTCACCGTACAATATAAACCCAAGCTACCCAGGGCTTGCAGCAGGAAATGGACTATCGGACTCACCAGCAGGGTCGAAGGATCATGGGAATGTACCTATTATTGTCCCATTAATTCCACCACCTTTCATAAAGCCACCAGCAGGTAAATCCTAATGTACTATTTTTTAAAAATGGTTACTGTCATTGATGATGTCCTGAGATTGCTAGATCATTATGTCTTAGCAAGAGGGCTGATTTCAAAATGATTGAAATCTGGTCACAGGGAGCTTTAAAATGGAGTGGGAAGGTGGCTTTAGGTGCTTTACTATTCTTGAAAAACTTCCACAAATGCAGTGACAACAAACTTGCACTGCTTGTGACACTCCTCATGCTGGATTATAGTCTCAGCACTTCAGTAGAGTCCGCTTTTAGGAAAAAAAAAAAAAATTGTTCTGGTGAATAAAGCCTTTAAGTAAATTAATGGAAGAATATTAAATTGAAAACAGTCTCCATGAAGGGAACAGTGAAAGAGACAAAGCCGTCAAATAAGTATCACGTCTGTATATCAGGTTAACAAGCTCATATTGGGAAAACTGTCTCTTGATTTCCATTGAAATCCCTGACCATTGTCTCTTGAGGGTTTAATAAGATCTTCTCTCTACCCAGGAGACTGTGCTGAGATGTTTTACCTTTTCATTAGATTTTTATCAGGAGTGATTTTATAATATGCCATTCCTCGGAGTTTGCATGAAAAATGATTTATTCCACTCTGCATGCTGCTTACTGTAATCCGTGAAAGGAACTCTTGCGGCTACACCAAGGTGATTAATTGTTGTGTTATTGTTTACTGCTCTACACGGTGTGATAATTGGTGAATCTAGATAGCAGTAGGCTCAGTCCTGCTTCCATGGACGTCCCTGCGTGTTGTTCTGGTTGCTCCTGAGCGATCAGGGTGACATGCAACACCTCTCCCAGAACGGTAGCTCTCCACACACAGGGAGGCACCTTGGCCAAAGAGTCCCCATCAGGTGCAAGGGTGCCTCTGCTCAGGCAGAACAGCTTGTAGCATTAGGTCCCAGCTGTTAGATGGTCACCTCTGCCCTTCGTAGCTTTTTCAAAAGGTAGCTGTAAAATACCTATCAGTCCAAGAACGTGTTTGCCTGTTGTCAGTCGTGTACAGTTACCCCTCCTAAATTACTGTTATGCCATTGAGTTTTTTCTCTATAGAAGTATACTAATATGCTATGAATAATTTTAAAATGTTACTCAATACTCATTCCCTGCCAAAAACTTTCAATCTATTTTATACGGTATTTGCTAATTACCAAAGCTATTTGGGCCCATTCCTGCAGCCTTTACACAGCTAAAGATCTCGGGCCATATGGGCTGGATCCTCAGCTGTTGTTGATTTGGCCCTAAAGCTTTAATCAAGAGCTTGTGCCATCCCAAGCTATTTTCCCCTCCAATGTGAGTCACGAATGAATCCAGAATGCTGAATTTGTGGTATGTGAACACAAGGCTATAGCATGCATTGTGCAAATTGCCACAGTTGCTGGATTTTTATGACATCAAATAAGCAGGAGGAGATGGAACTATGAAGTAGAAAAACAAATTACTGCAACAGTAGTTAAGTGGACACAGGGGAATCTTGGCCAAGTCAACTGCCTTCTGTTCTTTGTCTGTCCACCTACAGCATATGATCCTGTGTTCAAATTACCACTAAGGGTAACCTACAGAGAAGGCTTTTCATAAGTATTTTTCAACTTTACTTTTAAAAATCCATTAATTAATAATGGTTGTTGTTTTACCTACATAGGGGATATAAATGCATAATCTCTGCCTCCTCTGACTTTATCCCATGATCAGTAATGAGCACTAGATTACTGTGACTTCTGAGCAGATGAACATATTTATCTCACCTTTGTTTTAGAGAGCAAAGCTTGGGAGGACTGGAGGGGGAGGAGAACCACAACCTTTGTGGGATTTGCAATAAGCATGGCTAGTAATTGTTTCATTTTATCTTAGGGCGTAGGTGCCCTAGTCATGATCATCCCAAAGAACTTGGCAAGAAACAACTGGTGAATACAAGTAGAAAAGGGAGTACAAAGGAGAGCCAATGTGCAAGGCAGTGGTCTTGGCACTGCACTTTGACACTGTTCTGTGGGCACTACATCAAAGCAGAAAACTTCAGAGTGATACAAAGCCAGATGAGAGTAACTCTGGGGATATTTTCTTAGAGTCCCTTGCAAACGCAGGGGATGACTTTGGAAACAGCACAAAGGTGCTTTTTTGAGTTGAGCATGCAAATGATTAGACTCACATCATTAATTTTCAGCATGGGGGACAGACAGACTATGACTGACCTGCCACAAGAACAGAAGCAACTTACATTTGTTTGAGTTAATAAATGAAGTAAGGGGACAGAGGGAGAGGCAGAAAGAGGCCAAAAGAAAACTTCAAGGTCAAAACACTGGGCAGGAAAAGGGACATTTGCAGTGTATTTTGAGCAGACACACATAGGACAAAGTTACATTATGGACCAGAGAGAAAACCAGGTAGTAATGTACTGTAGTGACTGATATGCTAAGAATTGGGATGCGTCCAGATTTTGTGAATGGATGAGGAAAGCTTTTAGATATTTGTACAGGAGAAAAATCTACAAGACTTAAATATAGCTTGAAACAGAGTACCCATAGGTAAAAATGATACCTAAATCATGACTCTGAAAGACAGGAAAGATGGTGCAGTCCAACCTTATTGAGCAAACAATATGGAGTGAGCACTCAGGGAGAAATTATTAAGACTTTAATTCTTGCTGTATTGATCTTGAACAGAAGGGTCAGCGTGAGTAAAAAGGTGTCAGACAGGCTGAGGTATTCATTTGGACAGGAGTGCAGTGGTCTGAAGAGGATAAGCAGATCCAAGAAACAGTCACAATGAATGATTAGTTGAATAATTTTTGCTGATAAGAATCTATTCAGATAAGAGGGAGAAGAGAAAGAGCAGAGCATGGACGATGCTCACAGAAGCCTGAATGGAGAAATGGGAAGGATACTTGGCATTGTGCACTGATGTAGCAATTGCAGAGGTAGAAGACACTGGGGATGACAGTCAGGAAGCCAAGGGAAACAAGATTTCCAGGGAAGCAAATATGAGTCTTGATATCAGAAACAGCTACCAGCTTGAGCAAGAGGGGGAAGGAGTGCTGATCCTGAACTATGTCCAGGAAGCTGTCATTGAAGATTTCAGCAGATTAGGTTTTCCTTGAGTGTGCTGAAAAACTCTGTACTGTGTCTTGTCTGCATTCATATTTTGTACGACCAGCCTAAAACCTGGAACATTTAACAAAATTACCTCTTTTTCCCTCACACCTACTTTGCAGTAAAGCGTTTTGAAAAACCAAATAATTTTGACCAATCTGACTAAAATTTTATCTCCAACCTCTTCAGATTTCTGTTTTAGTCAAATGAAATGTTAGGTACAAATTGGCTTATATGATCTTGGAAAACGTTAGGGGTCTACCTATCCAGAGAGGTAGCTGCAATAAAGACAACCTCTCTTTGCTGTACCTCAGAATTACATCCAAAAAAGGCTGAGTTAAATGCATGGGCCCTGTGTGGTCCACTGATTGTCTACAGACTCAGGTTATGGCATGTTAGTGGAGGATGCTAAATCCAGTCATGGGAAGCCTCCACCAGAACGATGCAAATTGCTCAGATGTGGAGGCTGTTTTTGCAAGAGCATTGCGCTGATTTGTACCACCAGGCAGATAGATCACAGTCAGACAGTCCCAAAACAAATGTGACTTTATAAGTCAACATCAGCCATCCAACCTGCATCTGGAAGCAAAAAAAGAAGTCAGTGCTGCCTCCAGAGAGTTGGTGTAAGAGTCTCCTTGTGGCCAGTAACCGTCCCTCTTGCCCAGCAGGCTGGTAACTACGTTTAGAATTGGCAGCAGATTCTGAGTGATCTTCAGGGTTAGTCTCGAGTACAGCTTGTTGCAACAAATTGATCTTATTTCTACTTGGTGTTAGAAGTTTCTTATTTTCTACACAGCAATGTAAAGAGGATGGGTAGGGTTTTCTTGTTGCTTGGGTTTTTTTTTTGTTTTTTTGTTTCCAATTTAAAAATTACATAGAAATAGCAAGGAACAGAAGTGCAATAGCCAGGAATGATCTAGGACTAAAAATTCTACCACAGTTGTGCATATTATTTGGCCTTAGTAATGTATCATGCAAACCTTTTTTTATTCTGAAGTCCTTAATGACAGAGTAAATCTAAGAGGGCACTTAGGGTGACTCTACCCTTTTGCTCAGGCAAGTTTGGACGACTCTTGTTACATAGGATGAAGGAAGGCTAAAATCAAGACTAGTTAAAGAGGAATGCAAAAAATTCTTTCGATGCAGGTGAGAACATGCTGCCTTCTCCCCCTGGCACCTGCTGGAGGCTATGGTGTCTCAGTTTTCCCGTTTCTTTGAGTGCTCTTTGATTTAGTTTTTCTTAGGATCCCAGTGGCAGTGCCTTGGTAGGGGAGGTACAAGTGCCGCATGGTCTATCCTTTGAGCATGGTTGTTGGCAAAATCCTTCCCTTTCCTGCCTCCTTCTGTGTACAAGCAATGCACAGAGTGTGTCTGCTCCTCTGAGCATCCCAAACAAGAACCAGCTCCCTGCCGTGCTGCACTGCGAGGGGAGGTCACTGCCGAGGGACATGGTGGAAGGGGAGGCAGAGAGGATGATGTTATGCAGTTCATTGAGTTTTTCACAGGGGAAAGAAGTACGAGGGGAAAATAATGCTCCCTCCCAGGGTTTTCACAAGATAGTGAGTACATTTGGAAAAAGAAAATGTATTTAAAACCTACAACCCACAGATCGGTGTCTCTACATAATGTTAGGTTCAGTGATTTCCAAGCTATAATGGTTGGAATTGTACCAGAAGCTATCAGAAACTCATGAAAGTGAAAGAAAACTGGGCTGCAAGAACTGTATCTGGTGAGGCAAAATGTCTTAAAAGGGAGGCAGAAACATTTCCAGTTCTGAGTACATTGTAAAATAGACCCGTGACCTAAGCTGGCAAAGAAGTGTCAGATTCAAACAGTAAAGTGAATAATTAGGTATTTTATAGAAAGGAATGAGTGATTTTCTGTGTTATGTCTTAATATTACTTTAGAATTAAAATTTATTGGCGATTTTGTAAATACAAGTGCACATGAGTAACTTCGTGCAACATGTGGGAATAAGCAGAGTCACTGCCCTACAAACATTCTGGAACTGCCTGCTGAAACCTCTCTCAGTATTTACATTGTATTGGAGGAATCTGGAAGCATAAAAGATATTTTAAGTGGTGTTTAGCAAGGCAGCAAAAATAAATTTCAAGGTCATCTGTCAAAATTCACCAAGGAATTGGATCTATGACTGCATTACCAAGAAATCTGATTCAAGGCAGAATACAGCGGCAGTTTTCCTTAAAAAAAGACCATATTATCAGATCTAATTAAGTCTATATATTGAGGAGACTTTCATTTTACTATGCTCTGGATCCCTCTTCAATACTTCACAAATGTGTTATTCCAGTTGCTGAACAACATCACAATTTCTCTAACTACAGGTTTAGCTCTCTACTGCAACAAGTCCCATAGTCGCTACTCTTCAAATTATTTCTCTTGTTTTCAGTTTGAAACTAGTAAGTAGGCTCACTACTGCCTGGGTTTTTTAAATGCCAGTGGTTGCCAGGATGCCTGCCCCATCTAGCCCACTGTTGATATCTTTTGCTCTCTGTAGAGGGCCAAGTGTTTCCTTTGTGCTAAAAAGAAAATCACAAAGTCCACACATTCACCTTAATAGCATATATTCAAAATACACAGGGAGTTCCCCCTCTATTAGCTGAAATAGGTGCTTTTTTGTTTGCATGTTTAAAACCTGCCTAAATGCCAGCTTTTGTGTTGTGTATTCAGTCCTTACTGAACTATGCATAAGAATGTGCCTAAACTCATACATAGAAAATGTAGGCAGGCGGTGGTTCCCCAAAATGATTTTTTAAAAGGAGCTGGGACATTTTGCTTTATTGGCAGAGTAGTGAACTTCGAGACTGGTCCTTAAAAGGAAATGCATTGTAGAGCCTCTGAGGTATTTCCATAGCGATGGCAGCAGCAAGCTTTCTATTGTCAGCCCTATGTTTTAATCTTCCTCTGGTAATTACTTTTTCTAAGGTACTTTTTGTACCTTAAGTTTGTCACCCCCCCATCTATTTAGAGGACCAGCACTTAAGGGATATCACAAGTGGATCTACGGCAGTGTCTCAGGGCTTTGTTTCTTCATTTTTTTGAGGTTGAGATTGGCTTGGTAAATCATTTTGGGTGTAAGAAAAATTACTGTGATGGTGCTTCTGCCTTGCTTGGGATCAGCAACCTGAGGAACTGCTTTGAGATGAAAAATCTGAATACGTGCTCTTTGGTTTTCTTCAGTGGCGATCTGGGGTTTCAGAAGCAGCAGGCGGGTAACTCGGAATTAACTAATTCTGAAATCCTGGCAGATCCCAGTGGAAACAGTGAGCCCTTATTGTTATTGCTGCAGATGCTAGAGTCAAGTTAAGATTTAATGTCTTTAAAAAGGAAGTTTTGCAGCTTTTCACTAGAAAGTCGTAGAGAAAGAAGCTAAAATATTTAATGATTATATACCAGTGGATTGAGCATAGTTCCCATCTAAGGGTAAAAGTGCTATTTTAGCTCCCTACCAAGAAAACGTGGGATCCGAACTGCCTGGGTGAGGGAGTGGGATGCAGCAAACAGAAAAAGAGGGGAAAGTGGAAGAAAGCAGTAGTGGGCGACATGGCTTCTTTTAGTGTGGTGTAAGGAAACCAATGCCAGAGATGAGTTGGGTGGTTGGGAGATGCTGTGGAGAGATGGAATGCCAAATATTTGCTGTATCAGATCACAGATACAACCACAGCCAAGGTACAGGTTTCACACAGGCTCACTCAGTCCAGGTGCCATACTTGAAATCTCAGTCCCGAACCCTGTGCCCTCCTGGTCTTCCTTCTGCACAACAGAACTTTTTCAATGCTGCGGTTGGGCACCTTCATTATTTTCTTGCCTGAAGAACTGAGTGTCTCCTGCTGCATTTCTTGCAAGGAAATATAGAAAGTAAGGTTTTGAAGTAACTGCTCATGGGTCATAATAACGTACAGGATTAGAACTGTAGCTGCATTTAGTTTCACCCACCTTTTTGAAACTGGAGTTAAAACTGAATGTATGTATCAGATAGTTCAAAACGGTTTTTACTAGAGTATTGCAACCTAAAACTTAGTAAACCAGTAAGCTGATCAGGATCTAATTCCAGAATTGTAGGGATTTTAGGAACATTGTATTAAACACTGTAGGTCATGCTTGTTTGCTTAGATAAAGACACAGGACTGTACATGATGGATTTACTCTATTGTATTCATTGCCTACCTTCACTTCTCCCCACCTCTCCAAATTATGGTTCCATATAAGATCGATTAGTGTAAACTGCTGCTCTCTGGATTTAAGAGGAATAATTTTCTGCAGCTCCTTCACACTGGCTTGAAAGGAAAAAAATACCAAACATTCCGCTTAATTAAGACCTAAAGAGGCGGTGCAAACTTTTGATGATTAATTGAAGCATGCTTTAGACTGATGCATATTTAGTTATTATAATGTGATAATTTTATCTTGTTATACAAACTACTCCCTTTGGGAACATGATTTAACACTGCAAACACTCTGTGTTTATTGCATTGTTCATTATGAAAAATACACAGGCTAAAAACCACAAGGAGATGTAACTGAACAGTGTCTGTGTGGTGGGTGCAGGGAGTAATTCTTCCACCTGTAATGACACGACCCAGGGGCAGAAAAACACGATATTGTAACTCCCACAATAGCTCTCCCTATGAAGAGTTGAGATCTCACAAAAGTAGGGGCTGGAAATTTAGACCTTGTACAGCATGTGGAAGGAATATGTATGTTCTGCTGAATATTCTCCTGTTACTGTTCAGTTGTGTCTGTGCCATCTCCTCTTTGTCTCACCTGTATGAATGCCCATGCTACCTGTCATAAGTGTGACAGATCTGAGAATATGTGAAACACTTTGCAAAAGCAGGTCATAAAGTTGAAGGCCCAGATGGAGGAAAAAAAATGCAGTTATTAAAAAGTATTTTCTTTCACTTCAGAATGATCAGTGCCAGGTCTTGCAAATTACATTTTTGTACTTTACGAACATGTGTCAGCATAGCTATATGAGTCCTAAAAGTGATGGTGAATGATCTTCATCAGAAGAGCTGCTCCAGTGAGAACTCATGTGATGGACATAGGCATGGTGTCAGGATGAGCTCGTGTTACTTTAAGTAGATATACTAAGCCAGAGTACCAGCAAAAGTTTGATTATGAGCAAAAGAGAACATTGCCGATGTAGTATACTCATGTAATTATCATGGAGAAGCTTTCTTAGTGAAGTTCTAATCAGAAAAATATTAAAATAAAGACTGAACACAGATAAGCAGTCTCAAATTGCTGGATTTGAAATTTCCACTTCTCTCTGATCTTGTTGCTTCAGGTTCTTCTTGCTGAGTGTTCTAGGGACAGGAATTTGATACATTTTCCTGAAAGAAGGGCGGGAATCTGTTAAACTGATTTTCAAAGAATATGGCCTTGAAAAACGAAGGTCTGTGAAAAAGTGAGAGGAATTTTGTCTTGAATGGAATGCAAGATTTGAATTTTTGGTTTCATATTATTTCAATTTGTGTTTAGCAAATGACAGCAGTTAAATCCCAAGACTCTGACTTTACGTGTTTCACACAGTCTTACTGGTTTAAGTCTTAGTTTTTGTTTCCTACTGCTGGTAGAAACACAAGAAGTATTTCTTTTCTATTGACGTTTCAGTCATCTTTTTTTTGGTCACTAAGCTTAATACACTGTAACAAAGCATCCCTATTAGTTATTTTCACAAGACCTGCTCAGATCTCTACCACAATTGGTGCAAAGAAAGCAAGCACACAGCTTTGGACCTTTACCATTGTCTCCAGCTGTCATCCACACCCATAGGCCATAGCTCTGTACTTCTCCTCAGCACAAAGCGTAGACCCTTTTCTCTGCTGTTCTTAACTTCACTCAAAAATGAAAGAAAGAATTTGATTTTAGACCAAGTTTTCCTCGTGCTGGGCTGGACAGGGCTCCTCCTGATGGTCCATAATCGTGTTATACTCGATATTTTCTATTTCACTTGATGAACTCTGTTACGAAAAGTTAGAATTGCATGGAAAATTGACTTGGGCAAACCTGCACCTGAGGGAGATTACTTAAATAGTGATGCATTAGTGTACTGTCACAGGAAGTGCATGCTCTAAACCCTCTTCTGAAGTACTGGTGTTTCCTGGCTGCTTCACATGGCCATACTCAGTTAATCCTTTTGTAGCTGTGTTCCTGAGTCTGTTAAATTGAAGAGGCCTCTAGTTTTATTATTATTGTTACTATGGAATGGATTATATTGTACGTAACCATTGTTTGATGTTTGGGGCAAGAAGGCAGTAGAATAGAGAAATAATTGAAGTTCTTTGTATTTAGCTAGACTACTTTTCTCCCTTTCTCCCTTCTTTCAAAATGATGAACACTTTGATCAATATTGATGATGACTCCTGGATATCACCTGTCACTTCCTGGAAGTGCAGACAGTGACTGGATGTAGTAGTTTGTAGACCATTCTCTGCTGTTTTATTGACTGTCAGATCCATGGACCACAAGTGAAGCAATGCTCTTCAAAGGAGTCCCCATGGGGTGGTGGTAAAGTTTTGCTGGTCAGAGCATGGCAAGACAGCAACTTGACATAGTAGGTCCCTCTCCCTCTTTCCTCCTCTCCTCTCCTTGCCAGGATATATCTCAGAGAAAGTCTTTGGTAGGCGGAGGTGGACTGAATCTTACTGACCTGCATAACCTCCTGCAGAAAAATGCACAGTGTGGCTTTTCCGTGTAAACAGTTGCTGGCGGGAGCATGTGTAATTGAAAATGGACAACTGTGTGGATCTTTCTGATCATTCATGGGAGGCAGTTCATGAGTATCAGCGAACAGGAGCTGAATGATAGCTGAGGTGTTCTCCCTATCAAGCCACTCCTGAAAGCCCCTGAGATTTCCAGTGGTGGAGCTCTGTATCCCCTTAAAAACTGTGCCCCAGATGAGACAACTTGCTTCAAAAAGAGCTGTTCCAGAACCTACTTTGCCAGTGAAGTCTCTTTCAGCTCTGTAATATTCTTTTTTCATCCAAGAGAGTTACTCTCACCAGAAATGAAGGCTATTAGAAAGATATCACTGGTAGATCTCTTTTCCAGAGATAAAATACTTCTTATCAGTAGATGAATAAATGTTGCTGTTATCTGAAACAAGAGTCTACCGTCTGGTTCCTTTGATTCAAAGGATCTTCTGTTGCCCTGATACATTGAAAAAGGCAGGTTCAGTCTGTAAGGAATTGGTTTATTATGGTGTAAAAGTAGCTGAATCAGGGTCCTTTTGTAAGAGCTTAGTATTTTAAAATGGCTCAGGATAAAAATGGGAGGAAGAGCTCTTGGTCTGTGCTGGAGTAGTTAGCATCCTGGACAAGACTTGTCTGGAGAGAAAGCTGCAATGACCCTGTGCAACACCACCATAGCAGCACCCTGTGTGCATGGCTGATATTACAGCCAGTTCAGGGGCAGGCTTTTTGACCCTGTAGATGACTAGTGATAGTTTTGGCCATAGTGTTTTGATTTCCCTTGATGTGCAGTATATGAAGGTATTTATAGTATTGGCAAATCCCACAATAAAGGGCAAGTTATAAAATACATTAAACACAAATCTGTGTTATAACTTAGCCTTAAATATTGGTTTAAAGGTAGGCAGTCTGATTAAACCTAAGAGGTCATTATTTTACATTGTAGAATTTTATTTGTAGCTGTAAATCATAACACAATTTGTCAAAGGAAAAAAGTTATTAAACTGGCAATATTTATTCCAATAAGGTGAGTAAAATGCAGCACGTAGTTCTGAGTTATGATAGTCAGGGAAAGGAGCCAAATCACTCTGCTAAAAATTAGTTTGCCAATAATTTTACAGAACGATGACAGCGTAGCTTCAAAAACAAATCCTTTATAGGGAAATAGGATGGCTGCATGACAGAATCTCTGAGCTATGAATTCTCCACAGCTCATGGACCAGGAACTGCTTTAATAGTTAGTCTTCAGGGATTTTTTTTCCAGAAGTTAGACAATGGCTGCTGTCTGTAACTGAAAGGTCACTCTGTATCATAAACTGGACATACGAACTGAAGAATTCTAAATTTTAAGTCAGAAAGATTTCTGCTAACTTATTACCTTGATCTATTCAGTAGGCTTAACTGTTTCACTGCCCTTGTCCGTGAAGCTGAGGGGGGAATGATGACCACAAGGATATTGCTGCACTTTAGCAAATAAGTCCTGAGGTCTTTTTACATGGCAGAAGGCATTACATGCCACATTCGTAACACACATTAGAGAAGAGCTTGAAAGAAGCTTGGGAACTCTGCCTGAATTAAAATTTGACCGATGAGCATAATGACTGGAAAATAACGTGGCATATTTTGCCACAGTGCTGCATCTTCTGTCTTGCTCAGGTCTGTGTTTCTGTGACTGCTGAATTCACACAAAAGCTCCATGTTTTGTATGGTAGTCATTATTTCAAAACTGCAGAAAAGGGGCATTCCATGTTCCTTCCTCCTATTTAGAAGAGAGCTTGTGTCAGGAGACCTGCCTTGGTGCTGTCTCTTCTGGCTGTGTTTATCACCAGCTTGCTGAGCAGAATATCTCAGGGGCTCACTACTGCAGACTGTAAGTAACAAGAACAAAGCAGCAATACTCAGCCTCCAGTCTTGGTTACTCATTTAATGGTAAAAATTTCTTGAGATTTTCAGAGATTTTCAGCAATGCACCATTTTTGAAGCTAATCATCTTTTCCAGCCATTTTAGAAGCTTTGCCAGTCTGCCAAGGCTGGCTGGTATAGGTCTCCTGCTGCCTGAGGATGAAGCTGGTGATCACAGGCATGCACAGTTCTGCTCTCTGACAAAGAGGAAGTTAGAAATAAGATGAACCAGTGCTATTTGTATCTAAGAGTAAGTGTGCAGATGTCTGAGGAAGGAGTTTGCATCTCATGTAAACATTGTTCTTATATTTTTGTTGTAGAAGATGATGTGTCAAATGTACAAATAATGTGTGCCTGGTGCCAGAAAGTTGGAATCAAGCGCTATTCCCTGAGTATGGGAAGTGAAGTGAAATGCTTCTGCAGCGAGAAGTGCTTTGCAGCTTGCCGAAGAGCATATTTCAAGAGAAACAAGGTAAGAGAAATAAGGAAAGATGCAACCTACATAGACATAGCTTTATGACCCAGCTTGGGTCTTATTTAGCATCTAATAGAAGCTTTTTTTGTTTGTTTCCTCTGTTTCACCTAATCCCTCCACTTTCCATCTGTATTGTCTTTTGGACTCTCAGCCCTTTACTAACCTTCTTTCTTTCAGTTTCCTTCAGCTTCATGCTTGGGTTTTGTGAGAGTCAGGGAATTTAAAGACTGATAAGCATTAAGATGACTCCCAGTTTGGCCTTAGAGTCTCAGGATGCTTGCTACATATACACAACTAAGAGGAGGTATCATGGAAATAGAGTAGAGGGGGGTTTTGTGTGACAGGTCCCAGGGCATTGGGATCATGACCAGTGGGTAAATGCTTTCAGGGCCTAAGTCTCAGTCCCATCACAATAGTGGACATTTTTTCAATGCTGCTAGTGAGCTCTAGTTTCATAATTTTAAAGTGTATCATTACTAATAAATTATCAATGCTGCAAAATTCAGACACTATACAGCTTTTGGGTTGGGGTAGGCAATGTTAGAACATCTAAAGTAACATCAAAGTCCCTCCTACTCAATTTAAATTTAACTCTGTCTAAAATTAGAATGCAATCCTAATATTGAATGTCTACAAAAATTGCTGTAATCACTGAAGTACAGTGCCTGAAAATGCCCTCTAGGTTGCTTCAGCAGCTGTTTTTGTATAGCAGAATGTGCAATATGTCACTTAAAGAAAAATAAAGAAGAAACACTCCAACATTTTTGTTTGTTTAGAAAGTAGCTATGTCCTTTTGGTGCTAAATAGTGTGAGACTTTAGGTAGCTTTATTGTCTTAGAAATTTTTATCATTCATAAAACCCTCTACATCCTAAATGATACCATTTGCCCTCATGCTACAGAACATTCCAAGCCTGTCAAGTTCAAACTGAATTCAGGTCTCTAAATCTGGTCTTTTACATCTGTGATAATAACAAATAAATACATATGGATTCTATATTCAAGATGCAATGTTATAGCAAATTAACCTCCTTTATAAATTTGGGTCAGCTCATCCTGCCAAAAAAAAAAAAAATGCCTGAAGAATTAGGTTGCAAAAATCAGTAGAGTGGAATTTTAGTGGCAGTCTTGGAGAATCAAGCTCATAGTGTCTACTGGAGCAGACAGGCAAGTAAAAGTCACATGAGTCTTCTGTGAAGAGTGTTGTTTACGTTCTTTTTGTCTAAAAAAAATTGTAGAGGAGGGAAATACATGCTCCTTAGATGCTCCCCATTCCAAAATAAACTGACGTGGATGCATGCGTGTGCGCGCACACACGTATACACACATGCAGCTCAGTGTGCATTACAATGTGTAAGACACAGTCCAGACACTCTGGGCTGACAGGACACAGATCCCCGTCAGCTGAGTGCTCCTGTGACTTCCAGTCACAAATTTACATGGGTAAGGTAGTTCAGATAGTTCATAGTAATGGAGGCATTGTCAGTGATCCCGCTTAGGTGGTCCTGTGTGTTCAGAATTGATGAGTACCAGATAATTTGGGAAACCTTGGAGATGCAGGTGAAAGAACAGTAGTTCTTAGGGGATTCTTTTTCACCTACATCTTAGATCCTGAATCAGGAGGTTTAGATCCCTGCTGAGTGAAAATAAATGCATGTTAACATAATGCATAGGTGTTCTTCAAACTTCTAGTAACCCATTAATAGTTCAGTAATAGTTTATGACCATGAATTCAATCAGTTAGACAGCATATAAAAAGTTTCCCTTTAGCTGATTTGCTGTTTATTATGCTTGTGCTTTATTGGAGGCCTCCTTGTCCTCGTATTACGAGGAGGGATGAATTAGAGCATCTCATTCTCCTTGGTTCCCTTTCCTACACCTCTGTTAACTTCTTTGGAAAGCTAAGTGATGCTGAATATTTCTGTCCAGAAAACTCTATGTATTTATAATTTATTTTTTAAATATATATATAAATATATACACACACATATATATATATCAATACAATAGATGTTCCTAATCTTTTCATATACCATCATATACCAGTGAAATGTCCCATTATTCACTAAAAGGGTTGCAAACTGACAAAATGTCATGTGGGAGGACTTGGCAAAACATGGCAAGATAACGTTTTTGATAGCCTGTTTATTGCTACATTGACTCTGCTTCAAAGCTAAGCCAGTGAGTAAAATCTTTTTCCCCTCTGGACCAGTGGAAACCTGGAATTGCACAGGATCTGAGCAAGTAGGGGAAATCTGTAGCTGGTTCTTGCATGTGTGTTTATGGCATTAGATGATCAGGGGACAGAATATTTAGGAACTGCTGCCATTAAATTAAGAAAAGTACAGTAGAATTTATCAGACCCTCATGCATCTTGGTTTACATCTCACCTGTTAGTAATAGAGTGGAACAAGAACAGGATCAAAGGATCCAGGCTGCAATAGTTTCAGATTTAACTGCTGACCTTTAATCTGTAACTTCTAGTCCAACAGAGTACCTGTCTTCTCCATGAATCTAATGCTTATTTATGTATTTAAGAAGGTATGCCACTCTACACTTTCTCATTTTTCAAACAGAGGAGCAAAATAGTCACATTTCACCTGCCTTATGTATGTTTTAAGCAGTGGATCTCCACCACAATATAGTGTTGTATTACATTAAATATGTACAGCTGCTGTGTTTCTGGGAGCTGATAGGACTTTGTGGTCACTTTATTTAGGGCTTGAATTTCCTAATGGATCACGTTAAGCAATCTTCCCTCCCTCCCCTAGATGAGAAGTGCTGTAATAAGCACTTGCTTAAAATGATAGGACTATTTAAACAGTAAAGAGTAAGTCATCACTAATGTCTCAAAACAGCACTAAGTAATATTGCAAATTATCCATCCCTGAATGGCAATTGCTGTGTTCAGAATTAGGCCTTTTGTCATCATCCTGATGAAAAAAATCATCTCCCGTACACAGGGCAAATGCACAGCAGTGCTGCATGCCCCACAGGTTCCCAGCTGGGAGATGGCTTGACAGGGGACCACACTGAAGTGCCATGAAAGTGCTCCAGAAAACCACAGGTCATCTGGGCTGTGACTGCTCCCAACTTCCAACTCCTTCCCAGCCCTCTCTTGCAGTAGGTTTAGCAAGAGTAGCAACACTGGAATAAGCTGGCAACTTGCTGGCCTTGGGAGCTTCTGGACCCAAGTAGTTTAGACAGAGGTGCTCATCAGTCCTTCCTGCCTTTTGTCCTGGTGGAGCTGAGTTTATTTGTGCTCCAGAAGCTGTGCCTTGTACCCTGCATCTCTACATAGCCAGGGCTGTCAGGAAGCTTTGTGGCTGGGACGGGGAGTTTGTAAGGAAAGGGACTTCTGCAACTTTAAATTGCTTTTCTTGTAAGAAATGCAAATTTTACTCCAGGTATCTTGAAGTCATGACCATTTAAAATTGTCTATATCAGCAGCCATGCTTTACAAGAATAGAAATTAAAATGTTCTGAAATTATACTGGGTCTCTTAATAGAGTAAGTTTGTCTAAATTACCAGAAGTAAATGAAGAAAAAATTAAGGGTTTTACTCCATTAAGTGAAATACAAAGTATTTAGACTAGATCAGATTTAGAAAGAAACCTAAAAATACCACCACTACCACCCCCAAACAAAAATAACCCAAATCTGCATTCCTGCTCCTGCTTGGTCTATTTTGCATAGTCAAATACACATAACAAACTACTGTATAATGCTAATGTGTTGTGTATAATACCAATTAAAAGGAAGCTTTGCGGGAAAAAGGAGCACTTGGTACTAATATTTGTAACTGAAGATTTAAGATTTGGAGCTGTTCTGATGCTCCCTTCCTTGGAGATTTAATTTTATAGGCTATCTAATATAAAGTTAAGTACCAAAGAGTCACATAACAGCAAAAAGCACTAGACCACCAAGTTTCAGAATATTAAATTTAAAGGGAATGATTGGCCTCATAATTGGATCCAGTGAGTTTGAAGCCTGAAAAGATTAATTTTGAAATCAAGTTTATTGACTCAATGGGTCAGAAAACAAATTTATTATGACCAAATAGCCAAACACAGAATGAGGGCTGAATTCATAGAGGTTATAGGCTCTGTTCAAAGATATATTAAAGGATAATTTACTTGATTTGACTAAGACATTGGAGACAAAGTGACTGCAAGGTTGTCAGCCGGTATTTTATACTTGACCTTGTTCCTGCTTTGCACTGCCTCCCAATCAGGAAAAAAAGATAGATGCTTTTGATTACAGTGCAGTCAAATTTCATTCACACTAATAAACAAAGAAGCATAAATCAAAAAGTGAAAGTAAACTACTCTTTAGCACCACAAAGATGTAAACAACAGTGGCTTTTTCTCCCTGTACAGCATAGTGATGGACAGCACTGTGTTGAAGTTGGTAGTGGAGACAGGGAGTGTGTTTTAGGGTCTTTTATTTGATCTGTGTGGCAAGAATGAATGTGAACAATCAAATGGAGCTGTAAGAAGTCCTTCAAATTTATTTAGTCCTAAGTTCTGTTGCATTAGACAGTTCCTTACATTTTCAAATTATATTTAAATATTATAAAAGTGCATACAACATCATAAAGCTTTAGTACTCCTGCCTGCATAGTTTTTTGGTTAACTGAAGTATATCACTATGTGATTAATCTGGACATGTATATACAAACACATCCTAAAAACTGGGAGTAAACAGAAGCTATTATTCCCCAAAATTATTACTGAGGGTTGTCAGAGAAAGTTCTCTTGATTTCAAGCTTAATTGTGCAGCCTAACAGTGCATGAGAAATATTTAACAATCTCACTGTTAAGTCAATCAGTAATGGCAATAAAAAAAGCTCCTTTCATCTCTTTCTTATGCATCTGCAAAATTTAATTTGTAAAATGATCATCATTCATTGAAATTTGGAAAATTGCTTAAAGCATCTTGATGCATATAGTGCCCCTGACAAAAAAGAAAGAAAGAAAAAAAAAAAAAGCTCAGCTGTTCCTTTAGACTCCCTTTCCATAATAAGTTTAGAAACACATGGGGCTCTGAATAGAAAATCTATTTCTCGTAGAGATTTAACTTGCATTAATCATGTGTTCAGAAAGGTCAGTGCAGAGCAGGTGTCCTACCTGGATTGTATGAAATTGGCTGTATTTGGTTCTGTGGAGCTGTAGGGAAGCAGGAATTAATAAGCAGTTCACAGAGCTGCTCCTGCTGCTGTGGGTTTGCGTAGAACGTGTATTTATGTGTGCTCGTGTGTGTGTGTGCACATCTGCACGCGTGCGTTACGCATATTTGCCACAGCAGCCAATTAAAAAGGTTTCTTGCAAATGCTTGAAGGTAGAAGGGAAAAAGACAACAAACATCTCCATAGCTGTGATTGCTTTGTTGAGATATAAATGAGCGTTGATGAGTGGATGCAGATGAGACGCTGAGCCTGCAGAGGAAATAGCTCAAACGTGAGGCACAATTGCAAACTTCTTTTGGGAACTGGCTGGAGAAGGAGGAACAAGGAAAAAAACTCCCTTAGAAGGTGTTTTTAAAGTTTGTGGAGGGTGGAAGGCTGCAGGTAGTGACCAAGAATCTGGAACAGACACTGAAATATCAAGAAAATCCTGAGCTGTGAAAGAAATGGGCAGCACTGGTTGTAAAGGAGAAGATTGGCATCGCTATCTAGCTGTCATCAGCTGGTCTCGTTACTTACAGGATGCTAAACCCAGAAATCTCATAAAGCTCCTTCCCTAAACCAGAGCCAGGGTTTTTCATGATTAGAAGAGGCAAATGAAATTCCAAATTAACCTACTGAGACCATCAGTCAGAATATCTCACTGCTCACCCAGAGCAAAGCAAAATGTATTGCCATTGCTAGCAATGAAACAGGCAGCAGCACCTGACTGATGCCACCAGTGACTTAATGAAGGGATCTGGCAACCCCAGCGTGCTTGTCAGTTTGTAAACTCAATGGACACTTTACTGTCCATCTGCTGCCATTTAATACTATAAATTTGAATCAAATTCCCATTGTCTGAATTACTAGCAGGTATCCAATCCAATTAAAAGGCGTGTTCACTTTTAATTTTAACCACCATGTCACATTACATCAGTCGTGTTGCATTCTGCCTACTTTGGTTATATCAAGATGAATATACTGATTACAGCTGCCTCTTGGGCAGCAGGCATTTGATTGAAACAAAGTGACCAGTCTACGTGAGGTGTCCTCGCATCAGTTCTGAGCAGCTTCAGGGATTACATTTTTCCTTTTTCCCCACAGCCAGGTTTTGTTTACATACAGATTTTACAATGTAACACCGTTAATTGTGTTAGGACTTGACTAGAAACGCTTTTAAGGTTTTTGAGGACTAGGTGTATGCGGTTTAGACCAATGATTTGGATTTAAATAAATGTTGTGGCACTCTGGTATTGGAGAAGTGAAAGAAGTTACTTCCTTCAGAGTGACTGAGGGAGAAATATGGCTGGTAGCCATTTTTCTGGAGGTTACTAAGAAGCTTTGCTGAAGTCTTAAATCACTTAGGATGAATTTTTGAAGAGGAGAGGAAGACAGTAGGGGATAAATAGACATTTTGCTCCTTTAAAAAGTTTGGCAAGATAGATTTATGATCTGAATCCAGGACATTTTTGCATCACCAAAGAATTTTTGATTAAAGAGTTTAGATGCGTAACACTGATGCAGAAAATGAACAGGTATAATACACATGGGTGCTTACTTTACCTCTGAACCCCTTTGGCTCCAACCTGTGTAAGGTAGCCAGTTGCTCAAAAAATATTGCTCTCCTCTGCATTCTATGTCTCAGCTCAGGTTGTGTTAGATTAGCCCACGTTGCCTTGGCCTCATACGAAATTAGGCATCTTCCAGCTTTGTTTCCACATGTTCAACACAAAATGAGCATCAAGAACAGTCTTTATTCTGTTAAAAACTTGGGGTAGATCTCCAGAGTGAATCTAATTTGCACAGATTATATTTGGTGCCACTTTTCCCTTTCATAATGAACACATCAATCATTAATACTAATATGAGCTGAGCAAATAAAGAAATGCATATTAAATGTTTGTTCAAAAATATCATGACATTTGAATAAATAATTGCCTTAATGCATCTGTTCACTTATCAGTCAGCTCATTAACTTAGGGAAATATTGAAAAAGGAGGTTGAATATTTTTTTCACTCTATATATTTTTATTTGAAAACCAGAATTAAGCAAATATGGTTTTCAAAAATTTGTTTGGATTAGGAACAATGTTGTGAACAACACCCTTTTTGCACACTTCTGAAAGGATGTATGAATACAGAAATTGGAATTAACTGCCTAGTTTAATGGGGTGAAACTCCTCCCAGGCAGGGTACCACGGTGGGCAGCCGTAGAAAACCTGAGGGGCCCAGCTGAGGGTAGAAGGTCATTTTCAGTCCTAGAGTGTCTCAGGAGCTAACCTTGCTGTCACATTTCACAAGTGGTGAAGTAATTTGTGCAGGTGAGGCAGCAATTCAGTGGTCTTGCAACATTTCTTGTCAGCTGATGGTCTGTATTTAATCACTCTATTACTCTCCCAACGTGGTGACTTTCCTCTCCATCAGCCATAGAAATCCTGCAATAAATTCAAGGATGAAACTGAGTCAGACCAAAGGAGTAAATCACATTGTCTATCTTTTTGGCCCCTTCTAGGTAGGAAGGTTTCATCCCTTTTAGGTTTGTTTGCAAACATCTGCTGGTTTATGGGAAGACTGAAGAAACCCTTACACACATTAACCTTGAATCTGGCCTTGTGAGTTTAAATGAGGCTAGGAGAGGCCAAATGGATATAACTTATAAGCTGCTGGATGAACAGGAAAATGTACTACTGGGGATTGTTAGTTGAAGTCAGCTTCTCGCCGTAAATCAAGCCATGCTCAATGTGCAAGTGTTAAACTTGCTGGAAGAATGAGGGGGGGTTTATAGGGCAAAAGTCTGAAAATGTCAAATATCTTTTTTCTAGAAAATTGTATCTGCAATAATGTTAGATGGCTTGCTGGCCAGCTAAGTTCAGTGACCGGCTGTGTTCTGTCAAAACCCAAAGCATTTATAACTCAGTCGTTTGAATTTAAATTGGGCAGAAAGTAAACATATGTTGCGACTTGTCAGCCTGGATGCAATTTTGTATCTAAAATAAATGTACTCATCTGTTTAATAATATTTAGAAACAGTCATAAAGTATTTGATGGGCTTGGGGGTGGGAGGGATGTGTGTGTGTGTGAGTGTGGCTTCAGATGTTTTTGGTTTATTTACTCTCCAGCCTAAGAAGCAGGAGGCCAGACTCTGCCTCTGTTGCACGGAGGGGCTGGTGGAGATGGCCAAGCAGGAACCAGTCCTTTGGCTGGCAAACATAGCAGGAGGGGGAGATGTGGCTCTGTTGCTGTCCATTTACTTTAAAAGCAGTGCAGAGCATCTCTCTGGCACTTCTCTGAGCTTTGTGAGGGGAAGAATCTTTACCTGGTTATGGTGGCCTGGTGCAGCTTTACTGGAGAATATATGAAACCACCAAGGACTCAGCGTCTCCATTAGCGCTGGCTGAATCAGTAATTTTCCCCTTATAATGCAGATGGATGCAGCACTGCAGTGTCCTGTATGCCTGTGGCCCTTCCTTCCCTTGAAATTCGGAGTGTCAAGTGAAAAGGGAAACCTGTCGAGGTAGAAATCAAACAACTTAGTCTCAATTGCTCTTATTATTGTTAATTTAGCCCCCAGGCTTTCACAGTTATGGTGCACAGTGCTACTAAAAATGAGGTGGAAGTGAGCTCCTAGAACTAATGTAAGTCTTAAAAGCTTAATCTAGAGATTCAAACAGTACACCGACATTTAGATATTTGTGAGGAGATTGGTTTGAATAATTTCGTTGTGTAGTAGTAGTAATGGTTGACTTTGGCTGTTGTCAAATGGCTCAGTCTCGTGCCTCCATTTGCAGAAGCAACTTACCAATATCAATGCCTTGATAAGGCAACTCCCCACTGAGTTTTGACTAATGCACAAGCATTAAAAGAGCAGGTAGCCCTACTTCTGACATCAGTGTCCAAAGACGGTAACTTCATGAAGGACCAGGATCTCTGAAAGAGTGGGCTCAAAAATACCCAGGGAAAAGGTTAATCAAGAGAAAGTTTAAAAAGGGGGGGAAAAGAAGCCTTGAATCACTCTGGAGGCTATTTAAGAATACCATATTAGATGCACAGATGGTATGTATACCTCTGAGCAAGAAAAAAGTAGGAAGGGGAGAGTAAATCTGGCATAGTTAAGTGAAGAAGTGCATAAGCCTTAAAGGGACACCGTCAACTTAAAAATCACACTTTTACTGGAAAATTTGTTACCTACTACTGTTACAAACAACACCTATGATTACTGGAACTGAAAGATGAGACATAAAACTCCCTCTGCTTTTGGGTGGGCTTCCTTTGAGCCTAATCCAGATTCCATCAGCATCAGTGGGTGACATCCCGTTGCCTGTAATTAGCTTTGGATCAGACCCTGTGCATATTTGCCCTGTACATTGTGTACAGGCAATTTAAATATTTTGCATGCAGTCTGCTTTCTTATTGTTTCTGTGGTTTTTCACACAGCAAGAGAGGAAAAAAATAATTTTTTTCCAAATTGGAAGTGTAATTGTTAAAGGATGGAAATGCTAACAGGGTTGTAGGCACTTGTGTAGCAGAAATACCAAATGTTTTGCCTGTTTGAGACAAAGCTCTCCCTTCAAAAATTTTGAAAACACGATCAAGGCAGTTATAACCAAAGGTTCCTGAGATGAAGTGCAGAAATAAAAAGACAAGGAAATTGTTTGAAAGGTGTAGGTTCAAGGCACTGTAGGAAGTATAGAAAAAGTGGCTCTGTAGAAAACAAAATATCACCTGTAAGTCCACTGTCCCTGTAGGCCACCCAGTTATAACTCTGCCCTCTTCTGAAAAAGTGGAGCAGCACAGAAATTAAATTAAATGTCCTGTGTCCATCTTCACCTCAGAGGATGATGAGGAAATTCCTGTCCAAAGGACACTTTTCAGAGAGAATCAGTGTGGCCTTATAACAGAAATTGAAGTCTCTTAAGAGGAAGTTATGGAGCAACTTCAGCAACTTGAGAGCAGTAAATCACCAGGAGCAGATGGTACTTAGCTGAGTGTTCCTAAGGAAATAAAAGTGTGAAGCAGCAGAGATATTGACAAGGATCTGCAATATATCATCAAAACCAGCAACTGTTCCTGAAAATTTGGAAGTCATTTGTATGGTGATTAAAAAAAAAACAACAAACCACCAAAAAAAAAGAAAAAAAGACGTAAGAAGGTTACTTTCTTCTTGAGCATAGGAAATGAAATTGATAGTTCCTAAGTAATTTTCATTCAATTTTCTTAATGGCAGAATAAAGTAACTTTCAGTTAGGCATGACCTGGCAGGTTGTAACATTGTAAAGAGCAGCTGGGATATAATTTTTATACATAACAGCTTTTAGACAAAGATATTTATGGGGTTATTTGGACTTAGGATCATGTTTGCTGGGTAAAGTTAGTTGTTTTTGGTGTGTTATTTGATGCCTGTGGATGGTTTGATGCCCTACACGGAAACAGTGAATGCATTTTGGCACAGCAGCATACCTCAGTCCGTGTTTTCACAGGAAGTTGGACATTGAAATAAGAAGCTGATTGTATTGCAAAAGATCCAAGTTTACTGCCAACACAAAAATTATTTTATAATGTTGTGGAATGTTTTTATATGTGCTACAAAAGTTTTTAATTCAATTTGCTTGAGAAAAACTAATTGTTATTTTAGAAAGAAATTCTAATTTTTCAACAAAAAGTAGATATTCAATGCACAAACACACTCAACCACATCCCTGTGTTCTGCAGTTATACCATAGAGGCAAAGAGTAACAGAGGAGTATAGAGATTTTGCCGAGCAAACGCAGCTAGCATGTACACACGTACAGAAATCAGCTGAGGGAGGCAAAATAGAAGTTCTAATGGATTTGAAATTTAGTAAAGCACTTGAAATGGCATCTCATGAAATCTTACCCTCAGAGTAATGCAAATTACCTTGGATATGAACACTGTCAAGTGGCCTGAAAACTGGCTCAAGGAATAAAGTAAAGGGTGGTGATAAAGAGCAGCATATCAGGTTGTGGATAGAGAAGTGCCAGAGGGACTTTCGTGAGGTTGGTCTTGTTTCATATTTCATTAATGATCTCCAGGAAAGAACAGAGAACAAGTTCACAAACTCTGCAGCTGATACTGAACTAGGAGGAGTCGCAGATACCAGATAGGACAGAAAATAATTCCCTGGAAGAATTAGAAATAATGAAAAAGCCCAACTAAATTATTTGTACTTTTACAAAAGTGAGTTAGTACATCTAGGGGAAAAAAAAACCAACCTGAAAAAAATGTCTTAGTGGAATGAGTGAAGCTAGACAAGAGCCTGAAGCTGAGAATAGGGAAGGACAGTAAGCTGGATGGTACAGATATAATGGTAGTTAAATGGCCAGATCTAGGGTCTGGGGTAGGGCATTGTTGAGGAGGATTGTTGAGTGGTTGCTGAAACAAGGAGTGGTAAGATTTAGAGAGAGTTTAGATAGGCAGAGTTCAGCAATGAACAGAGTCAAAGATGATTTAGGAAATACAAAAGTGTTAAGCCTGTGGAGAAGACGAAGGCTGGACGAAGGTTCGTCTTTTGCAATTTCAGTTCATAATACTTGATGTGTTAATGCTTGTAACTGGGGCCTGAAATGAGCTGCTCTGCTTGGGACTGACTAAGCTGGGACAAGCAAACACAAGTAAACACTGAGGCTGGCACTGGTAGAGGGCATGCATACACCATCCTCTGTGTATTTTCTGTCTCCTGCAGAAATGAAAGGATAGTCTACTCAGATTTGGTAGGCATTATTACTTCTCAAAATTACACCACCCGTTTTTAGACTGAACTGTTACAAATAGTAGTTAAAAACCTGAGCCATAAGCCACTGAGGTAAACAGGAGTGCTCTGCTTGGAGTAGCAGTTGAACAGGATATTAAAGTAAATGGTATAGTTGCAGAGGTTTGATAAAACTGATTATTATTAATAAATATATAAATACATATTTATATATAGCTAAGCCAAGTAAAAGAGCAATGGAAACCAAACCTCATTCAAATGAGAGATATTGCCTGCTGTGTAAAGCCCCAGATGCATCCTATAACTGTGTAGATTACAGGATATTTTTCATTCCTTCCTTCAGGTGCTGGCTATTGTCAGCAGCAATTTGCCAGATGAGGTGAACAAATGGGCTGATCACTATGGCGAGACCCGTCTTCCTAATCAGAGCAGTTGCACTGATGGCATAGTGAGCGTGAAGGGCTCTGTGACATAATCCAAATCCAAATTGACGTGTCCCATTTGGTTGGGCAAATACATAGCTGGTGTAAGCAGGCGTAACTTTATTAAAATAAATGGGGCTACTTCCATCAGCTGTGGTTTTGGCCCGAGTATAGGAATTGTAATAGCTCTGTTTAGTCCTTTCTGGGTCTGGAGGAGCAATAGGTTTGCTGTAGTGCTACTGGAAAGTTTTTGTATTACTATCATTCAAATTAAAATGTTTTGTCTCACTTTCAATTATCCACAAGTCTCTCTTAAAAATTTTCAGCATTCGTAATACAGTTATCAGTGTCACCACGCTGCTCTTTTGGAGTGTTTTGAAAAGGTCAGTATTTTCTAGTATTTACTGTTGGTGAAAATATGGAAGGTGTAGAAGACTTCTCATGAAAAGACAAAGCAGTATATGATGTTGTGTTCAATCACACATAGTAAGGGCTGTTTTTAAAGAAGTGTCATGTAGAGCTCTAATTCATGATATCTGGACATTTTGGCATAAAACATAATGTGTAGCAGCTTCACTATGCCTAACTTTTCCAAAGAACACAACTAGAGATACTGCAGCATATAACCTTATTTGTAAAGTTCTTTCCTAAAATTGGTTTCCTAAAGACAGCTAACAGCAAATGTGGTTATTTTGTGCCTTTTTTTTTCCTTCAGCCTCGAACTCAGGCTTGAATAACTCAATACAAATTGCAGAACATAATATGCAAAGAGGTACTGACCACTAGTTTCAAAACAAAGGAGGTATTTTGGTCTTGTGGGTATTAGGGACAATATTTACACTGATGTCAGTAGGATGAGAACTGCCAGTGGTGGCATTAAAACAGGAAAATTGAGGAATTAGATTTTTGTGATCTACAACTATCAGTTTTTGCTGATAAAGCTGTATAAGGTATTTAAAATTTAACCTAATTTATATTAAATAAAATAAAGCTCAGGTCTGCTATCCAGTAAGGCTGGATAGCTCTTTATCCTCTGGCAGACCAGGGCAGGGACGCACATTTTTCCTCCTTCACCATTCTGCCTTATCCTTTCCCTTGCTTTATTAAGTGGAACCTTTCTAGCCTTCACAATACAGCTATCCAACTTTTAACCTCTCTCTGGCTATGTCTTCCTGCATTTCCTAACCTCTTTCTGCATTTTCACAGGTGAAGTTAGGATAAGGTATAGCATTTTCTGTTCCCTGTTGTGTTCTGTATTTGCAGCATGTCTTGTATTGTCTTATGGATGTTTTATTAGGTTGGGGTTTTTTTAGCGGTGAAAGGTATCGAGGAGAGGAGATTCTCAGTTGTTTTTTCTCTGTGCCCTTAATGGGATTTAACTTACCACCCCATTAAACAGTCATTTCTTATGTGCAGTTGTGATTACTGGAATGTAGGTTGCTATTATTAATCATCTTTCTATTCGTACTGTTTCATTAATCATGTGAGGAGACACCAGTGTAAGTTTGGATCTAACAGGATGACAACTTTTTGTTCGTGGTGATCCGAAATTCAACCCGTGAAGCAAAGAATGACTTCTACAAGTCATTTTAATGTTTGCCAATTTTGAAGGCAGCTCTGTGCCATTTTGCAGTACTCCATGCTAATTATGACCTGTGTGGATTTAGGGATTTCATGAATAATACAAGAGACGCAGGAGCAGTCGGAAAAAAAAAGCGGTTTCGCATGTTGTTTGTGTCAGGGTTCGGTAATGGATTTACCCTCGAACACAGTCACCGCTAAGAAGACATTCTGGTTTCCAGGGCCTCACACTGTGCATGCAGGAGTCATTTCAGTTTTGCACACGCGGCTCTCTGGCTGCTCTCCCTTTGTTTCCAAATAGCGCGTGCTCTGCCGCATACATGTGCCCTCACGTATTCCTACAGGAAATCTACTTTCACGCCCAGGAGGAAGAAAGTCTAGCACGTTTTCTGCAAATAAGCCTGTTCCTTCGGGAAGCATGCTTGCAGATGAGCAAGGGGGCCAGTACAGCTGTAAACATTCTGCACGGAGATAATCAGTGCCCCAGCAGGAGCACCTTCCCTGCACAGCTGCACAATTCCCTTTGCTCTCTAGAAGGCACTGCACCCTACGTGCAGTTTCCAAGCTACATTTAACACAATTGCCCATCAGCACTTAGGAAGCAGTTACCACAGAAACCCAGCAGAGACCAATTAGTCACATGATTAAATTAATTAAAATAACCCAGGGTATCTGCCATCTTGCTTCTTTCTGCTATGCATAGCGCATGACCCAGGCAGAGCTGTAATTGGGTAGCATTATTGTGCCTTTTAATCCTAGAATCATCTTCATACTGTACTGGAGGTGGTCTTTGATTTTTCCTTTTCCACGGGTCTACATAAATCCCTTTCCAGAGATCCGTGTTATTCCCTTTCTGTGAGATGCATTATTTGTTTTCTGGAGATCTGTGTTATTGCACAGAAAAAATTCTCCAGCCCCCTCAATAAGCCAAGTAGTATCGAATTTACAAAACATCAGATTTAACAACAGCAAGATTTGTTATGTTTGGGATAAGAGGATTTGGAAACATTTTCAATTGCACAGCTAAGACTTTTGGAGGTCTTTAATGACAGCTCTAACAATACTTGCCAGGGAGAGCTCTGTAATATGTATTAGCACTTGACCTAAGAATTGTAAAGCACTAAGAAAAGACTGTATGTTGTGTCTTCATTTCACAAGTAATACTGTTATTGCAGTGGGGTGCATTTAAGTGGAACAAGCTGTCTGCCGACTAATACTGCTTCCTGGGAAAGGCAGGCAGTTTGGTTTCCTCGCTCATTTTTAAAACCTAGAAATGCACAGTCATATTCTAACTTAGTAAATCAGTGCTTTGTCCTTGGTCGTTTAGCTGCCCTGATAATGGCATCCCCCAAATATCCACATCAACTAGAGTTTTCTTCTATTATATCAGTGTTATACATCTGCATTCACACAAATCACCTCTACCTGAAATGGCATAAAACACAGAACATTGCAATTTCCATCTCATCAGAGGTTTGCTTGTGACTGCTCTGAAGTTACCTTGATCCATGGCACCAAAAGAAAAGAAAAATTAATACTATTTCTGGCCCCAGAGTAGAGAGCAGCTTGCCTCTCCAAAGAAGATTCCATACAGACTCGACAAAATAGCATGCATAAATTACACGGCTCTGATGCATTAATTCGTGCCTAACAGAGCAAGTGGCAACAACACTACTTCCACAATGGATGGGTATAGGATGGAAGAAATGAAATCTGTGCATTAATGTATAAATAATCAACTGTTACGGAATTTGCAAATATTACGGAAGAAAACTAGCAGGATTTGCGCACGCTGTATTGCCCAAGTGCAGTGCACAAACACATCTGCTAGGCTTATCTGGCTCTGAGTAGCCCGTCAGCAAGGATGTACATGTTTGGCAGTGCTGAGGCACAGATGCTCCAACATGATATAGGGTCTAGTTGTGAAATGAGGTCCCTTTCTACTAGAGTAATGTCAGTGGCAAAAGTGAAGCTTCACCAAGTCATAGCACATTTCCCTAGGTGAAGCAAGCCTTGTGCCAGGTATAATATGGGTCTATGTTTTTATAGCAGTTATCCCCAGCTGACCAACATCCCCTGCATCCAGAACACATGCATGCACACATTCAGGCATAAATGAAAACAGTGCTCTGAGTGTTCCTGTTTTACTTGTGTTTTGCTTGCAAATCATTATAGGCTGCTGCTGCATGTATACCTGCTGAAAAATCCACTCTCGTGCTATGTTTGATCTTCCTATTTTTGCAATGAGTAACAACAAGAACCAAGTGACAATTGCAACTGAGAAAGAAATTCTCAGTGGGATCACCCTGTTTTACAGTGTAGTAGTCCCATAGAAGTTGGTTTAATTATGTTTCTATAAAACTGAAGGTAACTAGTGGAAAATCTGGTTGGAAGATTGTAGCTGCAGTAGCCATGTGCTCTTGTTTCCAGAAAAGAAAAAAGTCCCATGAATAAACTCATTAAAAGAATCATGATAAGAAAGATTTCTGTTTCATTTTTATTGTGCTTCATCAACAAACCTGCCTGCAAAGTTCTCAAAGCTTTTCTTCCTTTATAACACAGAATAAAAAGCTTTTTTTTCCCAGACTAGAGCAATGAAAAGTTTTGACTGTGTTTTCTTGTCATGCTACGTAAAATACATGTGTCTGAAAGTAAAGAACAGACTTTTCTTTAACAGCTAAAGTGACAGCAAAGGCTGAGGTGGCTGTTTTGAAGTCTCCAACATAAATAGGAAGGGATGGGTTTTGCTTTGATGTGCAGGAGCTTTGTATTCTTGATACAATTTTCTTGGTATGCTTTCTGGCTTTTCCCAGGGAACAGACAGGTCCCCTTATCTGAGTATTATGTGTGTTGTCCTTGGAGTGGGGTTCATAAATGAGAGAGCAGGAACTGACGTGTGGGTCAGTTCATATCTCTGTGCCATATCTGCATTTGAGAGAGATGTGCTGACCTCTTCCCAAAGCAGGAGATGGAGCAGTTCATAGGGACACTTCTGAGGTATGGTCACTGAGCTGCTGCTGGAATGGTCACTCCAGGAGCAGACAGATGAGAGGTAGGGATTACAGAAAAAGAGAAGTACCGGGAAGTAAAGGACGTAATATTTTGGTTGTGGAAGTATTAGGCAGGACCAGCAGGATTCCAGGCTTCCTTTATGAAAAGGTGAATAAATTATATTTGCTCTCCTTGGAATAAGAAAAAGGGAGGATATAGAAGAAAAGTGTGAAGTGCAAGCAATTTTGAAATAAGTATTGAGAATGAATGTTCCAAATGCACAGAAATAATGCCAGAATAAATAAGAGCAAACCAATATAGCAAAAGAAGTTTGGTGGAATATTTTCTGCTTACCACACTAGCTAAAACAAGGAATAAAGAACCATATAATAACAATTTGATTTTCCTAATATATATATATAATATTAGATATCTATTATATCACATATATATAAACATTATATATAAATGCATATATACATACATGCACACACACACATATATATATCTCATATACCATATCATATCATATAATAAAAATTTTGTTTTGTTGTGAACACCTCATCTTTCAGGAACTGTCATGGGACTTAGAGATAAACATCCGTTTCTTTAGCCTGTTTGAAGGCAGGCTGAAGCCACTAGGAAGCTTGAGCTGAGTGGCAGTAAGCGATAAGCATTTGGCTTACATGTTTTTAAACAGGAGGAATGGATAAAGCATGTACTCCTGAATCATTTATGTGTGATTTTTTTTTGTGGGGTAGAGGACACGTAAGGTAGTCTTCGGACCTGTGTAAACAGTCTGATGCATCACATGAGAAGGAGTGCCAGTGAAAGAGATGTGCAGTGCCCTTTCAGAGTCAGGGAGAAGGTAATATAAGTGATAGGAGGCTAATTTTGGAGGATTCCTTTTTACAAGAAATTGCTGCTGCCAGTTCAGAAAGAGCTGGCAAACCCACAGCAGTCTGATATCCAGGACTCATCTATTCCTAATCTCTCCACTCATTTGTATTCCTAAAATGGCTTTGACATAGAACTAGTTAGGGCAGAAATAACCTCCTGGAGGTCATCCAGGCATTTCCCTACAATGCAAGAGGGTTTGCTTATTTAATCCTAGTCTATCCTTGTGGCATTATTGGACAAAAGCATATAAAAAAGAGTCTGAGAGGCTGTAAAAGGGTACTTTCTCTTTTGATGTATTTCAACAGCTTTCCTCAACTCCTTGAAGTCCAGAAATATAGAGTATATTTTATATATAGAATATAACAGAATATAAAAAAATACACAAACTTTCCCAGATTGTGTACAGTATTAACTGTGTTGGCTGTGGGGTTGAATTCTGGTCATTCTAATCAGTTTGTCTCGAGTGATTTCAATAGAATAAGTACTTTTTTTGAAACAACTGTATTCACAAGTGGACCATTGCTTTAAGTGTGGACCTGTTACTATGAAGAATGTTGCTGGTATTTTTGGCTAGAAGCAGCATACAATTTTGGATAAACGTCAGGTGAGAACTGTCTAACTAAAAGCCTGGGGACAGTTTCCTAGTCAGCTGGGATAAAGGAAGATCTAGGTGATTTCAGTTTAGACAGATACAGCTTGTTCTAAGACCATTTAGTTAGGACCCAGTTTCCATATCCTCCATGGCTTGTATTGTCCTTCAGGCTTAATGTATTTTGGGGGAGGAGGAGTCATTCTACTGTTGTCTGTTTCTCAAAAATTCCTTCTTTTGAAGGCCCAATTCTTTTGACTTTTCTTGGAAGCATTTCCATTAGTCTTGATTTCCTTTGCCCATCCTTCCCTCTCTCCTGCCAACAGCTTCTGCTTACTCCCTTAAATTTTCTGTCATACCTGCTCTCTGTATCTGCCCTCATGGATCCTGGCACTTTCTATATGTCACTGACACTGTGAACTCCATAAGAAATCACAGGAAAACTGTTTCTAAATTCCATGTAACTAAGACTTTTTTTTCCCCAGAAGCACTACATTGTCTTTAAACATTTATTTATACGTATTCCTTGTGCTAGGAAGTTATAGTATCTGTGTCCCTCTTATTGCCCCAGCATTGCCAGTAGATATGATGGCAAAACAACATGGCTCTGCCTCAGGAGCTGACTGCCACTGCAGATGGAAAGGGGCAAATGCCAAATAGGTAATGTTTCTATATATTTGTTTTCAACAGATTTTTAGTACCTTTTTCCTATATTTCTGCATCAAACATCGTTCCCATGAGGAACAAAGAGTGGCTCCAGGGAAAATTTTGGTTTATGAATTTAGTCTGTGGATTGCCATGCCCCTCTTGCTCTCCAGCTGTCCCTTCTGCTTCCCATGTGCCACCCTTTCCTTTTCACAGCTCCCTGCAGTCTAAATCTTGACCCCTTTGAAAGTCGAAGGTAAATCTCATTTGGTTGCAGAAGGGCAGGATTTTAGCCCAGCCACTGTCATTGAGCAGATGCCTGTCCCACACTGTGTGTGTTTCTCTGCTGGGATGAGGCAGCAGCATAGCAGGCTCAGTCAAGGAAGAGCACGGCAGTGAGAGCCAGAGGAGAGGCTGAGGACACTAACACAAGATGTCTCAATGCTATTATCTCTGCCTTTCTGAGCTGCTTACAACACTGCACGCTCCTCTGTCAGTTCCACTCAGATTAAAAACCATGGTGATATGTTCCTTTTTGTGCTTCTGAATGGGAAATCAGAGATAACTTAGGTACCTAGTATATATCTGAAAAGATAAGTGGGGTATTTTTTCCCCCTCCTTTGAAGAGTGTGACAAAAAGAAACAGTTGTCATGAACTATCTATAAGATGGTTCTCTTCTCCAGAGAGTTTATTACCCTTCATCTTTCATTACCCTGAGATATTTACAGGTAGCATATTCATTACCTTGAACATTCCTGCATGCTTGTATGAGCACATAGTGTACAGATGCTTAAGAGGCAGGCTCCTTAGTGCCCAAAGACAGGGTATTCTCATGTACCTTGTTCATTTCACTGCACCAAACTGTGGAGCTGCAACATAAGCAGCTTCGGACTTATTTCCTCAGCCTGCAAGACTCAGCGACACAGGGAGGTTTGACTGGTCGCATTACGCATCATGTTAAAGAGCCTTTTGTCTCCATTCAAGCTTTCTGCAACAAGACAAATTATGATATTTTGCCCTTAATTTCTGTTAATTTCTTTCCTTAATGAGTTTCATTAAAATCAAAGCTTCCGGAAGACTGAGCCATGACAGCTGTCTAAAGACAGTTTCACTTGCTATGGGCTGTTTGGGCTGAATAATTATTTCAGCTTTGTGAGGATTATTTCTTTAAATAAGAACAATGATGCTCTGTTTGGGAAGAGAAGCATGTTTGGAGTGGTGCAACATAATTTCATAGCGCTGACTTGTAATACTCAATGGCTTTCAGGAATACCTGGGAAAAACACATCTCTCTGTCTGACACGTTTCTTAATGATTTCATTTAAGGATACAAAGGCAGCTATTTCAGCTGGTAAGAGAAAGAGGGCTTTGGCTTTTAATGAAACAAATCAATTCTCTAAAAGAGAGAGAGGCTTATTCTTTACTCTTGCATTGCCGTGAATGTGACCCAAGAATGAAAAAGCAAGTCTTTCTAGCTTGCCATTCATAAAATATTCCTGTGAGTTGCAGTCCTGATACTTTCATAAGATAATGGGAAATATTTCAGTTCTTCTCTATCACCAGCACTGTAAAATCTTAAAGATACATTGTGTATTTCACAGCTATTGCAATTAAAAATCAAGGCAGTTCAGTCTGTTTGCTGAGCTGACCATTTTCTTTTGACACGGAAATTCTTAAATCAAGGGGTGGGAAGATGGGTATTTTGCAGTAGTACACTGCTTCCCAGTCTGAACTGGACACTCACCACCTGTTTTCACGAGCTGTTGCACCGAATTCCTTGTCAGAGTTGCAGAAAACCCGGCTGGTTTGACGGAGCTCATGTTCCTCTTGTGAGTCTCATATTTCAAGACCCGAATAGTAGATTTTTGTTTAAGGAAAGTGAGCATTTTCTGAGATTTAGGGACACCTTCTCAACTTCCTAAATCCTTGTTCCCTGGCCCCTGTCTCTAATCCTGTGTCCTTCCTGGTGCTGATTTTATCACACTACTCTTATTCCTTGAAGAATAGAGGCCGGTGGCCTCTGCTTAAAATGAGATTGTAGTTAAGAAAGTGCTTATTTAGAAACGGCACCTTCTTGTTTAACAAAGAGACTCTGCGTGCTCAGTATGCTTCCTGTGTTGACCCAGATGTATCTTGTCCATGTCAGTGTGGCTGGAGAATGGCTGGACGACTTCCCACATCATCAGGGTTACGGTCAAGAAAGCCTGACACACAGATTTTTTATTACCAGGAGTGACGAAACACCAAAAGAACACAGCTTAATTTTTGAGTTACAGGTTGATTTTATAAGACAGACAGAAAAGCACAGCCCTATCTGCCCTCAGAAAGCCACTGCTGTAATGAAAAACAAAGCCGAGCGTATCTGATGTAGTAACTGTCAAAAGGGAAGTCTTTCAGGACTGGTCTGAGACAGCAGCTGCTGCTTGATGGATACTCGGGACACAGCATGGGTCAAAGTGTTTAAGGTAATTGTGAACTGACCACTGACAACTAAAGATCTGCGGTGAATTTAAAACTTGAACAGAGTTTCACAGGGAAGAGCCTCTCCCACCAACAAACAGCTACATATCATGAAAAGATGTGCTTCTGCCATTTTATTTTCCTTTCTTGTTGACAGCTGTAGCAGTCAGAGAGAGGTGCATGCTCCCATCAGGAGAAGAAAGGTACATGAAGGTACAGTGCAAACCAGGTGGGTGCTGCTGCACCTCATGAACCCTTTCCTTCATGGAGCACCCATGAAGGAGGGTGTCCTGCCACCATATGGGGAGCACTATGCCTGAGCAGCCCTGATGTAGCTGGGCATTTGTGACCTATCATCATCACAGCTCTGGAATGAGGGAAAATGTTTCCTTTGCTCCTTTTGCCAAGGCTGAGATTTCTGTATGCACAGGACAAAATTAAGCAACCGATTTCCCTGGAAAAAAGAAAACAATAGGCTTTGTTTGCTTAACCTATACCAGGTATTCGGAAAATCCAAGCCCAAGTGACCTTGTGAGAGGGAATTGCATGGGCCCTTGACTCTGAAACTGTTGCATAAATCCAGAACCCACATTGTAATCTCCTTTTGTCATGTCTTAATTACTGTTGTGACATACTTTTAATGGGAAACTTCGTCAAGAAATCAGTCCCTCTTAAAACTTTCCTCTAAGGAAAAATGAGAAACGCATGAATGAAAAATATTAGCACCATAAAGTCAATCACATGTAAACACTTTTCCTAAGAGACGTGCTGTCTTCCCAGTCAGCTGTTGGTGTGTTTTGCTTCAGTTCAGTTCTTTGCTTCTCTGCCTTTGCTGTTTCATGAAGTTTCGCTGCACGGACTTGATCTCCAGCCATGAAAGTTATTTCAGACTTGCTAAGAGCCCCATAGCTTCTGTGCCCTGGGAGCCCATGGAATGAAAGCCTTAGCACATACAGCAGGCTTGGCTCTACCACTTTCTGCTCTACAGCTAGAAGTAGTTGGCATAGAAATTTACTGCTTTTCTTATTGAGTGGCAGCTTTTAGAAATCAGCCCATCTCCTGCATGTTGGCTGTAATGAATATAAAGGAGGCGTGTGCTTCATTATCATAGAATTGTAGTATAGTTTGGGTTGGAAGGAACCTTCAAGGACATCTAGTTCCAACTTGCCTGCCATAGGCAGGGACACCCTACACTAGACCAGGTTGTTCAGGGTCCTAGTCCACTCTGGCCTTGAACTTGTCCAGGGATGAAGTGTCCACGACTTCTCACGACAATGTGTTCCAGTGCCTTATCACCCTCATAGTGAAGAATTTCTTCCTAATATTCTGTCTAAATCTACCCTCTTTCAGTTAAAGACATTCCCCCTTTGCTTATGGAGCGAGGATGCCCTGGAGGGATGTTTAGAGTTTAGCCTCTCTACAGAAGTGTTAGTCACTTTTCCAAGTTAATTGCCTCTGGCCAATAGCCAGCCTGGCAGACAAACTCCAAAAGTCTGTGCTTACAGCCTCATGGGTGAACCTGGAACCCAGGTAGTGTGTATGGGTGTTTAATCGCCTCTCAGTGGTGTGAAAACACACAATTGAATATAATCCATGGAAGATTTATTCTCTTGATTAGCTTACTTGTGATTTTAGACTCATCAGATTCCAGCTGTTGCTTAAATCCATTGAGCCATCAAGCCTGTCAATTTTATTGTCAGTATGCCAGGTCTTTTCCCTGACAAGACCTAGACAAGGGTCTCCTATTATTCTGCTTTCCATTTAAGTCAATCTGTAGAATAACACAGGCCTTTCCTGGTGTGGTTTAGAAACTCCTTTTCAGTTTTGTTCTAGGGATCTTCTGCTTTCTGCAGTGATCTTTCTATGGTAACCATCACTTGGTGGCCAAGAGGAATGAAAAATGATTTAAAAAGAAAATAAAAATTGCATAGGCTTTTGTGAGCTCTTGTATCGTTTGATCAGCTTCAGCTATGTGTGACAGCTCCACCCTCTTGTGAAGTAACTTAGTTGTAGTTTTGGGATGTTAAGGATTGACTTCAAAGTTTCCAATTACTTCTCATGAGTGGTGGAACTAAACCTAGAGATTCGTGATCATACACACTTTATGCACATAGTGAGGCCACTGTATCGTTTCCTCAGAACCATCTAAAGAAAAATGTCATATCTTGGCGCAACCAGTAGGTTTTACTTCATTTCCATATAACTACATTCTCCTTTCTGTTCCCAGAGCTATACAAATGTTTCCATTCTGCCTGTTATCACAGCAAGTGACTGACAGTAGAAGGAGACTGGAATTCGTGATCTCACAGAAATTGATAAAACTACTGAAGGTGATGTTGAGAGTCCTTTACAGCTAGTAAAACTGTAGTATGAAAGATGGTTAAAAATGTGTACAAGGCTAGTATTATTTATTTATTTACTTTATCCCACTTTTTAGTAAAGAAAATGTTAAAGGTCTTGCTAAGGGTCTAGACAAAATCATTTCTTAACATCTCTAATTACCCTTTCCCTTCCTGTTCATGTGTTATAAGGAAAGTGTCTGAGTAGTTGGTAATACTTTAGCAAGCTCCCATTCCAGTAGTGGTATTCTCTAGGATGCTCATTTGTAATTGTCTGAATTCCTCCGAGCAGCTCTGCATTCCTTAGATTGGGAGAGAAAGATTTAAACTCCTGCTGAAAGCCATCACGAGAGTGATGACATTTCTGGTTACTTCGTGCATCTCTAGGAGTGCAATCGAAGTTGGTTTCCTGGATAACCATGTATTTGAACTAAAAAATGCAGGAAAAACAGAATAAAGAAGAATTAGGAGTCAAAGTGAAATTTTTCTCTGTTGTACTTCTCATATGTGCGTGATTTCATGTGGATATTTACATGTTTCAAGTCCAGTTGTCTCATTTTGGCCCAATTTAGGATATTCAAAGTTGTTTAATTTCAAGAGTGTTGTGCTTCCTCACAACAGGAGTAGACTCCTAGAAATTTTCTGTGGCATGAACAGACACTTAGAAGGCCAGAGAGGCTGTGACCTCCTGGCTTTCAACAACAAACCTTTCCTAGGACATGTGTAAGAAGAAAAGCTAGTCCGTGTCCAGTACCATCAGGAGATACCCATATGTGTTTTACCCTTCTACCTCCCAGCCAGTGTGTAGTGTAACCAGGTGTGTTTCCTGTAAATGTTAAATTCAACTCCCATCTCTAAAGTCTCATTTGCAGATGACATCAAGTTAGGGGGGAGTGTTGATCAGCTGGAAGGCAGGAGGGCTCTTCAGAGAGACCTGGACAAGCTGGAGAGATGGTCTGATTCCAATGGGATGAGGTTCATCAAGGCCAAGTGCCAGGTCCTGCGCTTTGGCCACAACAACCCCCCTACAGGCTGGGCACAGAGTGGTTGGAGAGCAGCCACGCAGAAAGGGACCTGGGAGTTTGGATCGACAGGAAGCTGAACATGAGCCAGCAGTGTGCCCAGGTGGCCAAGAAGGCCAATGGCATCCTGGCCTGAATCAGGAACAGTGTGGTCAGCAGGAGCAGGGAAGTGATCCTTCACCTGTACTCAGTGCTGGTGAGGCCACACCTGGAGTGCTGTGTCCAGCTCTGGGCCCCTCAGTTCAGGAAGGACATTGAGGTGCTGGAGCAGGTCCAGAGAAGAGCAACCAGGCTGGTGAAGGGACTTGAACACAAGTCCTGTGAGGAGAGGCTGAGGGAGCTGGGGTTGTTTAGTCTGGAGAAGAGGAGGCTCAGGGCAGACCTCATCACTCTCTACAACTACCTGAGAGCAGGTTATAACCAGGTGGGCATCAGTCTCTTATCCCAGCAGTAGGACAAAAGGGCATGATCTTAAGCTGTACCAGAGGAGGTTTAGGTTGGATATTAGGAAAAAGTTTTTTACAGAGAGAGTAATCAGACAATGGAGTGGGCTGCTCAGGGAGGTGGTGGATTCACTGTTCCTGGAGGTTTTTAAGATGAGGCTGGATGTGGCACTTAGTGCCATGGTCTAGTAACCACAGCAGTGTTAGATCAAGGGTTGGACTTGATGATCTTGGAGGTCTTTTCCAACCTGGTTGATTCTATGAATCTATGATTCTATGATTCTCTCATCAGTCTAAGGAACAATTTAATTACCTTTTTCTGGAGGCAGAAATGATAGCCCCAATTAATTTCAGTGGGTTACTTTCAAAGTTTGAAAGCAGATCCAGAGTTGCCACATCCAAAATCAATTCGTAGAGCTTGGCTGCAGGGAGGCACAAATGTCCAAAAACTCCAGCTGAGGTCAACCCTGCACCCTGCAGGCCAGACTCATAGCTCTTTACATCAAGGTCATCTCTGTAATAGTTCCTTGGAATTACTCTAGTGTGGGACTGCTTATATCATTGTTGTTAATAGCTAATTACCATGTCCTTCCAGAAAGTATTATTCTCCTTATGGATTTGTGCATGGTTTTGGCCTGCAGACCACCCAGGTTGATGGGTTGTTCTGCAAAGAGTTATTTTCTTTCATTTGTTTTTGCAGATTCACTAAACATTTATTGAGCTTTTCACATTGCAAGAAACAATAGATAGTTAATGGATAGCTAATAGCCAATTTTGTTTTGGTAACAAAAATATGGGAGGTTTTTTTTTAGGTAGCAAAAAAATAGAACAGCTTACATAGACATAGACCACTATTATTTTTTTTTTTTTAACGTGGGTAAGTCCTTGTTATTTAATATCTTACATAAGAGCTGTTCTAAACCTCCGATTGCCCTTCACTGATACTATTTCCTTTAGTGCAGACCATGGCCTGGCTGGTTTAAGGAGGAGTCTGCCATGTATTTAAAATAACTTTTGGAAAAGAAGGTTTATCCAGTGTGGAGATGCAATTAAAGTCAGTTGTTGAAAATGAACTAACATAAGCAGCAATTGGTGCTTGAGGCAAGAACTTGCTATTTTCCTTTCTCCTTGCTTCTCTTTTATTTTCGTATGTTTGGTAGGAGAGGTGACAAAATGTCTGGCTGAGCCTTAAATTGCTCTTTCTTATCTGTCTCCCCCCCAAAAGTGTGACAGCCACATTCTCCTTCCCCTTTGCCATGGAGTAGCCAGGGTGTCACCCCTAGGGCTAGGGAAGAAGGCAGTGGTCACAGGGCAATGGCAAAACCATGCAACTATGCTACCACAAGATGAGACAGATGAGCTGAACTTAGCTGGAGGTTGTATTCTATCCCCTGTGGCAACACGCTGTGCAAGGCAATCATCCTCCCAGGGGAACCCCACGGGCACAGAGCTGTGGTGGGAGTAGGCTGAGAGCCTGCCGCAAGACTCCTGTGATGCCTTTTGGGCAACCCCAAGGAGCAGCTGAGTTTGGAGGTGCCATCATGTTGGAGGAGGGAAAAGCCCATGCTGGACTGTGTTGGAGGAGGGAAGCCCCTCACAGCTGGGGGATGTGGTGGAGGCTAGAAGAAAGCTTCTTTGTGGAATGCCTTTCTCCCTCAGCTCTAGTTGACAGGATGGTTTAGCTCTCCTTTCCTCTTGGAATCAGGTGGGCTCCTGCCTGAGAAAATAAGTTTGTGTGAGGAGCAGAAGAGTGTGCAATTCCCTTGCATCCTGTGGGATGCCAGTGTGCTCTCCCATCATAAGGTGCTCTCCACAACCTGTTTCTGTCAAGGAAGCTGCTGGACCCAGAAGGCAACTTTGAGACTTGATATCGTCTCAGGCAGCAGTGAGACTGGACAGGAGGGATTTTTTTCTCCAGCTGAGGAGCCCTCACAGAATACATGGGAAGCAAACAGGTCAGCCCTGACAGATCTAGCACTCAGCTGCAAAAGGAGTTCATTCCTATTGGATCAGGGAGCAAATGTGATTTCTTCAGCCTTGTGCCATCCCACCTTGCATTTCCATTCTGTCTGGCTTACTCGCCACACTTCCTCTGCCTACGCAGACATGCACGTATGGAGTCTGTCAGTAGGTAGGGGAAGAGATGAACTACAGTCTCACCTAGCTCAGTGCTGCACACTGAGATATATGTAAAGAAGTCCATGAACCATGGACATACAGGTCAAACTCACTTATCAAGGCTCTTACACACCTGCTCCCACTGCCCTCAGGGCAGGTCTACCCCTGGAAGAACTGGTAGCCCACTGTTCCTCCAATTCTGCTCAAGAGGGTGATGCTTGCTGCTACTGGAGATAAGCCTGCGCTGCAGTACCTTAGATCTGACCCAGAGTGTCTGTTCTTACTCAGATTTAAATAAAGAGTCCCTGTTTCAAGGTTGTGGTGAAAAAAAAATCTACCAGACATCTGCTCCAACCAGTGCAGGAGAGTTTCCTACCATGTGTTTCTAGTACCTTCAGCCCAATATGCTGGGGGAGTAGGGAATGCAGGACTGATCCCAGCCTGAAGGTTGCTGTGATGGGCGAGGAAGAGAGGCACAATCGCTTTTTGGCTCTTGCCCACCCCTTCCTTGAATCCTTTCCTGGTGCAGGCTGCCTGTGAGCACAGTGGGGCACCAGGGGGATGATTTGCCTGTTTACTTCAGTCGCTAGCTGGAAACCATGTGCCGGGATTGGGAATCATTGTCCTACAACAAACCAGCGATGCTATTTGTGACCCGTGGAAGTGAAAGTCCAAAACACGAAGTTAGGGCTGACACTCCCTCTTTAACTTGAGCCACTGTGCTTTTCATCACAATGCCAGGAGTTGTCAGCTGTAACTCCGGCTTTTTTTGGCTTGTGTCACAACCTAATAAGTTATAGGCCAGCTTCTCCTCTCGATGTTTTTGCTGCACAGAAGGCTTCACATTTTGTAAGCTTTTACAGCACAGCTGTGCTCAAAGATAAAACAGAATGTGTATACAGTACAGTATGCATTCAACTGATGCACTAGATTCTTCCCACCATATGTATGGAGTGGTGTGCATTTCACTCCGATACCTCACTGCCAAAACTGCCAGAAGCAAATAAACAAATGGTGGAAGAGAGACACCATATGAGGCAGTGCCAGGCACATGACCTAGACTTTCAGAAGGAGACCCTGGCTGCTTTTAAAGGATTATAGTGGTCCAAATTTTTTTAACCTCACCTCCTGCCATGCGAAATGTTCTGCCAGTGTATGCTGAGAAGTGTGCCGGTTGTTAAAGAGCGCTCATAGATTTCCCCTTCCTGCTAAGCAGCTGATGTTGCAGCTTCTTGTGTTCAATACTCATTTCACCTTTCTTCAATGCCAGTGATTCCCCATCAGGTTTCCAAACTGAGAGAAACGAACAATGGAGATATGTGAAGCAGTCTAATTCTGGAAGGAATGCTACTGTAAGGAGACAGAACACATGTAATTAGGATAATGAGATTAATAATATTAGTAGCAATTTAACGATTAATATGTTAACAATGCAAGTGAGACAAATGTTTGTTCCATCTTGTTCCCCACAAAAAAAGTCACTAAGTTGCATTTCACAGCATGAATGGTGAAGATGCTTGTAATAAACTGACACAAACATTAATTACGTAGTTAGATGTAATTAATTTAAATTGTAATTCTATTCCTGGAACTCACACTCTGAGTATGAATAGAGGATTCCTCAGCTTCTTTTCTCTCTGACCAACCTATTGCTAATGAAGAGATGATGATGGCTACCACCACAGTGCTCTTCCTGCTACTAGTACTGGGAAACAGTGACGGATTTTCCTGTCTACTGGCCTCAATCTTATGTTAGGCTGAACATCTGTCACCACCCCAGTGGTTATCTTGCTGGCTCTGGTCTTTGTCTAAGCTTAACTTCACTTATGATTGTGTGAAGGGCAAGCAGGTGCTTTCTTTGCTTTAGAGTATCTTTAGGCACAGATGGAAAAAGTGCACTAAGAACAAAAGAGGTCAAAACTATTCATGCACTTTACAGAGCTGATGCCCAATGCAAAGTGGTCTGGTTGCAGGCAAGAGAACTGGGTCTTGAATTTTGATGCAATCAGGTACAGAATAGAAAATTATGTGAAGTTTTTCAGAGAGCAGCAATATTCAACAGAGGAAGAACGTGCTTAAAGTGTTTATTTAGAGCTGGTTGTTTGCCTGAGGCGTTTGTACTTTCATGTAGTGGTAGGAATAAGAGCACCTGTTTTCTCCAAGCCTTGCTGCCTCCTGCTGCAATGTACACTGGTGACCAAGACAAAGACCTCTACATCTTAGTCAAACAAGGGGGAATTTCTGGAGCTTTGCACAGTGGATGAAAGAACAAAGGCCACATTTCTACAGGTTTCTCCAGACTTTTCTTAGACAGGGACATCCTTTCAACTCCTCCCTAAACTGAGATAGGTAAGTCCCTGTGCTGGGGACAGAAGAGGCAAGCACTTGATTTACAGCCTGAGAGTGGAGAAGCATGAGGAGTACTTTGTTCTTTGAATACTGAAAAAGCCCACCAGGCTGCTTCAAGCCCAACCCTTGACTGGAGGACCCAGGATCACTCATTGTGCAGAGGTGTGATTTTGACAGCTCCCAGCTCTTTAGCCTTGGTACCAGCTTTGCAGAGGAATGTCATAGCTGTATCTTTTTTTCTTTCCTGTGGAAACAATGGCTCCATCTTTGAGGAAAATGAGACAGACCTATGGCAGCAGACCTATTGTATGGGCCATCAGCTGGGCTTCATCAGGCCCAGCAACACAATGGGTGACACATTTGGGGTGACACTGAGTAGACCATTGAACTGGATGGAAACATTAAAGAAGGCCAGAGCTGTAAGCAAGGTTATTGGCTAGGTATATGCAATATATATCGGTGAGCAGGAGCTATATAAAGGGCAAGCACATAAGAGTCTGGAATAAACACATGGAAATTTTAAAAAGTTGACAGTGCCTCCCTGAAATGGTAGGGGTGGCATGTAAATACTCATGCATACACCTGAGGAGACAACAGTGCTCTCTGGAAGCTTGCAGGAGTCTGGTCAAGCCTTAAAGGATGCTTTTCAAGACAGGAGCTGAGAGTGAGAAGTAGAAAAGAGAATCATAGAATCATTAAGATTAGAAAGACCTTTAAAATCATCAAGCTCCTTTTACTAGTGGAAGCATCCTCATTTTTTAAGTCTATCTTTAGGAGTTAGTATTGGGTTTGTTTTTTTTCTGTAATAACAGTGCACAGAGTTGAAAACAAAGGTGCAGTCTGATAAACCCTGAGGACTGAACTAAACTGCTGGGAATGGTTTGAAGTGAATTCCTGTAGACTCAGAAACTTGGCCAAGGATCTACCCACAACTGCTCTGCATGGAAGATGGTAGTGAAAGGAACTGGCAAGACAGAGGTGTTTTTCAGCACGTTTCATCTTATTGTGACAGAAAGGAAAAACTCAGAATGGGACTTCTCAAATCCCAAGGCAAGTTGGGAAGATAAATTACAGTCAGTTGCCTCCAATTGCCTGAAAAGATCTGTGTGCTCTGAACTTTCTTATGAGTTTGAACAGATAGTTTCCTGGTTTTATACATGATATATGTTACTGGAATCCCTCCAAATGACAGAGGGTTGCAGTGGGCAGTAGAGAACATAGGCATGCCACTGTGATTTAGGAATGACTTTCTGGCAGCGTTGGGAGCAAGCTCAGAGGTGTTTGGATTAGGTCCCATTTGTCAGTGAGAGCCTGGTATCCCCCATGGTCATGACTTCTTATTTAAAAAAGAGTGGAAATCCTGGAAAAGGAGGGCTACATCACTTGGACTATATCAGCCTTTTACTCTGTGAAATGTCTTTGAAAGTAAAATTTTTCATCAAAAAAGGTGTCAGGAGACGAGGGAGATACTGTACCTGGTATTAGACAAAAAGGCAGTGTCAGTATTGCGACCTCAGTCCCTGACTTCCAGCTGGGCTGTTGGGAATTGTAACAAATGCTTCCCACCACCAGCCAGGTTTTGCTTTTTTCCTGCTTATATCTGCCACTATCCAACCTTTTATTGCAGCCATTCATCATTGGCAGAAAGACTGGGAGATGATATTAAGGTTGTAGGATGTGTCATTTGTATTAAAGCTTCCCCTCCCTTTCTTTTCACCCTCTCTTTGCCTGTTCTCCTGCCTACACTCCATTCCTATTGAGATTTACCCCCCTCTCCAGACCAGTCATCCCTTGGCCCAGCTCATAAATGATTGCTTTAATAATATTACAGCCCCTCCATTTTCATGTGTGAATGGCACAAGTGACATGTCGCCTGTAACCGGAGCAGGAAGAGATTTCTATTTTCACCCTTTAAAAGGCCACAGAAAATACAGAGAATAGGATCCTGCCTGTCTTGTGCTGACCCCAGACAAGCATTTATTGCTGTGCGGTAGTGTCAGACACCGCCCATTTGAGGGAAAGCTTTACCAGCCAGAGCTGGTCATTGTTTTTCCTTCTCTGCATTTATTCAAGGTGCAGAACTGTTTATATGCCACAGAGATGGGAACTGAAGAAAAACCGTAGATGTAGAATTTACCAGCTGTTTAAGTCTCATTGTTACCTTCTGTATCGATCAAATCTGTTGGCTCTTAATTGGATATTGACTGTTGTGAGGCAAATAAGGCAAGCTGTCGGAGAGGGGAGGGATGGCGTGCGGGGTTTATCTTAATGGTATGTTGATCATGACTAGTCTATAAAAGCCAGTGGGAGAGGAGTTCATTAAACCAGCCTGCAATTGCTTTAGAAAAATATGCTCTGAGTCAAGATGATTAATCCTATATGTGACACTGCAATGAGAGAAAATCCGCATTGTTGCTGTGGTATTAACAACACCAAAGCTTGAAAGAAGCAGATGCATTGAAACAAATTCACTGGGGACAGTGATTTGTTCGGTCTGTGAGCCTTAGCTAACCTTAACCAACATTTGAGGGGCTTTTTTTCTGGTTTGTTTTGGGTTTTTTTCTCTTTTTATTTTTTCCTCCTCCTAGGTGTCGTGTTTTGTTTTTGTATCTCCGTGCTTCTCTGGCCAGGCTCATTGGAAATGTGTGCTTGCCCTGTGCCCAAGTCTTTCATCTGAGCTGGGGAATCCTTGTAGAAATGGCAGCAGTGAAAAGGGATAATTGAACTACCTGACAAAGAAACGCATAAAATACTTTGGAAAACTCTTTTATTTCATAAATTATAATAATCAGGGAATGTGAAGAGAGAGGGAAAGCTTGTCAACCACAATGGCGTGAGCTACCAATTGCAAAAATGGAAGCTATCAGGAAGTCTGTAGTATATTTTAATTTCTTTCCTGGCCATATTTTAGGCTGGGTATTGACTATGTTGCAATAACTGTCAGGCACAGTCCATAAGTGTCTCTGGATCAGGCTTGTCATTAATCAGGAGGGAGAATACTAGAATAGGTTCACTTTTATGAAGGTCCCACGTAGCTGTGACTTGTTGAAAAACCATTCAAGGAGGCAATAAACAAAGTTTATTTCAAATTATCTCGATGTTATATGTTTGTTATCATATTTATTTTTTGACAATTCTGAACTGGCTGTTAAAAATTTATGATATGGTTAAGGGTTTGTACAGTTTGAAAAAGTAGCTTTAAGGCAGCCACCTGAGACTTCTCATATATTACCGTGCCATGAACTGTCAGGGAAAGGGTAGCACAGTCATGTGGAAGGCAGGAAAGCTGCAGAAACTGCCTGGTTATTTGCTGATAGAGGAAGGAAAAGGCCTGTAAGTCTGAAATGCAATGGGAATAAGAGATTGAATGCAGAGTTTTCACTTGAGAGCATTAGGTAGTTCCCTGCTTGAGCAACTGGATCAAGGCTGTACCACCTTCTCCTGCTTGTGAGCCTGAGTCATTTAACATCTCAATCCTTTTACTTCTCTTCCTATAAAAATTAGAAGAGTGATCCAGGGCGGTAGAGACTGCTATTTTTCTTCAGTTGCTCTTTCTATATATATGGGGAAACTGAAGGTGATCACCAGTTTTTCTCTAGGTATTTTATGATTGTGGTAGAAAGGGCTATAAATTTACAGCATTGCAAACAGTTTAAAAAGAAAATCCTGATTTTTTGCCTGGAAGAATGAGAAGTCCAGCAGGGTTCTATAGAGTATATGAAACAAAACTAGGGAAAAGGGAGAAAAAGGCTTATAGAATCCAGAAAGCTGAATCCCTTTTTTTTTGGTTTAAGTTTTAAATGCAATAGGATAGAAATTATTACTTTAGCAGGCACTAGAATAGTACTGTTATTAGTATTTTTTTTATTCACTTCTAATGTTCCTTACATTATAATTGCATTTTAAAATAAACTGTGTATAATTTTATACCATGAGATTCTGAGTGAAAAATTAGTCCATAAAGGTGGACGAGTCAGAGCCATAGCCTGTGGAAGACAGGCATTTAAAAAAACCAAAAACCCAACCAACCAACCAAACAAAAAAACCCCAAAAAAACACCCCACACAAAAATCCTTAGATAACTGTTTTTCAGAATTGCAGGCACATTTGTTTGGATTTTTTAGTGTGCTTCAGTTATGCAAGAAAATGAACGTGACAGTCCTCAGTTGCTTTGACAAGTATAATTTCAGAAACATTGCCCTATCATTCCACAGATTGGCACCTTCTCCTTCTTTGTTGTAATGCATTTATTCTGGGTTGGCTTTTCTCAGCAAAACTGCCTGTTTGCCAGGAGATTTTACATGTTTCAGAAAGGGACAGTGAGGTGGTGTGGGTTGGGTTTAGTTAGAACAGGAGGTTTGATCTGGTGACTTTATTTTTGAGGTCAATAAGTATTTCTTCCACTAGCACAATGGAGAAGTTTGCAGGATATTCAGAATCGTGTCTTTTCTCTGGGCTTAATCACAGTAGCCAGATCGTTGGCTCCTGAAGTCATTTCCACGCCAAACCTTCTCTTAAATATATGGAGTTGAGATTTTTTTTAAGTCCAGTTGGTATTAGTGGTTTAGTGTTCAGATTTTGTATTAGCTTTTGAAACAGCAACTAAAATTTGAACAAAGGTTGGAGTTTGGATCTAGATTCATCACTGTCTGTAATGGGCGGGTCACAATAAGGCATGAGCAGCAGTGAACAAGAGATATGACAATGATAGGGACCCTTGCCTTGTTGAGGATGCCTGCAGGGAATTGAACCTCGGGCTCTGCTTAGGAACTGCACCTTTGCAGGGACACCTTTTGCTCCTTCTTGGGGACCATGTAGCTTCACTCTGTGAAAGGGACTCCACAGTTATGGAGTCTGTACTGTAATATATAGGAGCCAGGAGCAGCTGAGTGCCAAGGAGAGATTTCATGGAAGTCTATGGATAGATCACAGTCAACAAAATGGCACAAACCTGTTGCCAGAAGTGCACCCTCTTCTCAGGACCTGGGGAGAGCTGCACATGCAGTCCCAAGGTTTGGCTTGTCACGGTGATATTGTTCTGCTGGTTTCTATCCACTGATGACTGCTTCCAGCATAAAGAAGATCTCCGTTCCTAACTTACATAGTGGGTGGAGATGTGCACGTGTGTGTTGGTACATGTGTTTGTGTGAGTATTAGAGTGGCATGTTTGGCGAGAGTAGAGGAGGTAGCAAGTCAGCCAAAGCCATTCTGGTTTTTCTCTGCATACTTAATAAAGAAGTTGTAAGAGGGCATATTCCTAATTTCTTTTTAACTTTGTAGATCACCTCCTGTAGACAGATTGTCTCGCGGACCACTTCCCCTCCCCTTGGTGATCAAATAACATTCCTGTGGTGACTACAGCAGTTGCTTACATGGAAAAATAACATTAGGAAAGTATTTAATGTATTTTTAGCTGTCTTTAAATGCATTTTAGCAGCTGGAAACAAGAGGAGTTAGTAGCACATGACCTGCAAGCTCTCCGTAGACCGCCACCAAGTGTGCAGGGAGGCACTGCTGGTAAAGAGACTCCAGGCTGGAAAATGTTGGGTAGGGTGGTCACCTGTAACCTGGGCCAGTCACAAGAGGACAGGCAAAAGGGAGAACTTCAACTTTCTTGGAATGTAAGTTGTAATGATGTGATAAGCAACCAGTGTGATTTTAGGTCCTTTCTTTTCACTGATCTGATTCTTGGGAGATTTTATGAAACATTGTTTTGACATGTTTCAAAATGCCTGGGACTTTTTCAAAAAGCTCGAGAAGATTTTAGAGGCTTGGAGTGGCGAAATATTACAAGTGTAGAGATTAGTGAATAGAATGCAGCTAGAGAGGGGAAAAGCTAATAAATATGACTTATTGCATCACTCTGTGATTCAAGAAAATCCTAAAATTCTTGTGAAGAGCAAATCTGTCATCAAACATTAGTGGGAGCTATCCCCAAGGGGAGACTTTCCCTGAGCTGAGAGTTCATTCATTCCTGTAACTACATGATTGCTGAACCAGGGGACGTCCTCTCTGGACCATCTTCCCTGGCCCTGCTCTATTCCTAGCGCAGAACCACCAGGCAGCACCCTGATGTTAGGCTCCCCCACCACCCAGCCCACAGCAAGTATGTTCATGTTTCTGGGAAGAATACCAGCAGGTGGAAGTTTAGTATTATTTTTGCTGTTGCTGGTATAGTGAATGTAGAGAGCATGATAATTGATTATCTGGGACAACAGAAATGCACAGGAACTAAAATTTCAAGGATTAGGGTCTCCCCGAGGATTTCCCTCGAGTTTCAGTGAAGGGAGAGATAACCTTTGTGGTGGAAACGGAAACACAGCTTCCAGTTCCCATCTGCAGCCAGCCTTGAGAGACAGCAGTATTAAGGGTGATGTGAACTTCCTCTGTTCATCGCTGTAGGACAGGAGCCTTGACGCAGTTATCTGCACTTCTGTAGCAACGCTATTCAACTCCTTGCAGCTTATTTTTTTGTCCTACCAGAGACACTCAACTGATGCCTGCCTTTAGCGTGTCTGGGGGTAACGGTCTCATGTTTCATCTGTTTTAAAGGACATTTATGGAAAGTAGGTGGCAATTTTATCCTGAGTAAGCAGGCTAATATTCTGTCACTCTGCGTTACTCAAGTGACTGTAGCTCTTAGAAAATAGATGTTAGGTGTTTTTGGTTAAGTGGCATTAAAGTTTTGTGGACTAAGCAGAAGGATTTCATTGCACATGCATTGTCCCATTTTAGTGGAAGCTTTGCATTAACAAGTTCCATCTTAATAAATTATTTGGTTCAACCTGCCTTGTGACTTATCCTATCATGAGATCTTGCCCTTAATATTAAAATGTAAGCACAGATTTCCTCTCCCAAGGCTAAAGCTACATAAAAAGACTTACACTGGAGCTCCGAAATCCTCTGTCTGGATCAAGATAATTTTTCTCTGAGAATAAGGAGAAAAAAATATCCACACACTTTGGAGAGAAGGAAATTCTGCTGTAGATTGTTCTTCCTCTGTTGTGTTAAAAAAAGGAATCTTGACTGAATATATAGTTTGTTTCCAAACTATTGGCATCTTTCACAAATGTAGGCTGGCTGGCTTATGGACAAATAGCACAGTTTCTGTAGCCAAAGATAGTTGTCATCATGCACTTATTAATGAGTACACATATCTCTGAACATCAAATGCTGTCCTATTTTCAGAGGTCCTTTCAGATCCTGTTTTCTGTTCTTTTTTTTTTTTTTTATTTTTTTTTTTCCCCTTAACCTCCTGCCATTTTCTTTCAAAGCTCAGTGGTGGAAAGCAGAGAAGAAAGGGACCTAGGAAAGGAGATGTTCTCATCTGTCCAGCTTCCCCACATCAGGAGCTACTCAGTGCATGTCATTCTTGGCAGATGTTTGGCTAATCTGCTCTTAAGAGAATCCAGTGATGGGGCTCTGACAGTCTCCTTAGGCAATCTGCCCTGGCACTTTGCTATACCTGTCATTAAGAAGGGTTTCCTGATATCTAACCTGCAATTAAAGGCCATGATTTCCCTTGCAACCCATCATCAGGCGGACCTTACAGCCGAACCAGCTCCACCAAGTCAGCTGCGGTTTCCTCACTAGATCTTCCTTGCCCACACTGCTTCTTGGGCAACGTGCTCTGCTCTGGCTGTAGTAGCTGAGGTGGTCTGTGTGCTGCTGCTTTTGTAAATGTCCAGCCTGGTGTCCCAGGGGCTGGCAATGGGCAGGTTTCCCTCTCAGATCCCATGCAGCTGAGAGGAAGGCGGCTGCCTGTCAGTAGCGGGTATTGAATTAGGAGATTCAGTAAATCCCAGGAGAGGCACTGCCACAGTGAAGTTGCAGCAGTTTTGCACTGATAAAACTAGCAGCACTAACCATGGCTCCAGGCCTCAAAACATGAGCTAAAGCCTTTTTTGTCCTGGAACAAAATGTGCTGTGAGAGCAGTTGTACTACCTATTACATATATGCAATCAATCACATCTAGCAGTTTGGACATACATTTTTTGATAAGAGCATTTCTATAATGATTTTAGCAGTTTTAAAGCGTTTTAAAAAATAAGAGTGATCACAGATTTGGCTTGGGTTTTTTTGCAGTTGCTTCCTTTTAAACAATAGCATCCCATGGCAGCCAAGCCTGATGGCAAAGCTGTAGATGCCAGCCTACTGTGAATGAACTCGAGATGCTGGGGAACTGAGGCAGTCATGACTGAGAGTGGGTCAGTGTAGGCACAGGCATATCACAATATAACAATTGCAAGATAAACTCCAAGCCAGTTCTTTAATACGTGTAGAACGGTGCTGAACATTGTAGAAGTGTTTTCTTCTGCAAATTGTTTACAACTGGAAGATGGTAGTAATGAATTAATGTAAAGCAACTGAAGAATTTTCCCTGGCTGCTCAGAATAGGTGTTTTTGCAATGGAAACTAGCTAGATAAATTAGGTGTATTTCTACTGCCTGAGTAAATTATAGCAGTATGTAGCTAAAGAGGTTTTGAGACTAGGAAATTTTAGTGACATCCAAAATAAATAAAGTAGTGTTTGGATCAGTAGGAACAGAGGCATGTTGCCATGAGCAGGGTTGAATAACCTTTGTGTAACTGGCAATTTTGGTAAGCAGGTCAAAGTCAGTGGGGTTTGTCTCTGTGTTTTGACACATGCGCTACAAACACCCTGATACCCATTTCATTTTACAAGGTGTGTGCATGCACCAAGATAATGCTCCAGAGGGTCACTGGCAGGGTACAGTGTGCCAGCCGTCACACACACAGTGTCTAGCATGGTGCCAAGATAGAATTTCAGGGGTCTGGGAGCACCAACAGCATGTGGAGCCCTACACAACACCTGTGCCCCACCAATATCTCCCTAGCTGTCCATCACCAAGCATCCCATTGGCATCTGTGATCCCGAGCTGACTGGTCTGTTTCTATTTGGGCAAGGCGTTTTTAAGGCATTCATCCCCCAGTTGTCTTCTACATGACCTGAAAAAACTTCAGTGAGTTATCCATATTCCTTTATGGAGGAAAGGAAAGGACAAAGTTTGTTTTCAAAATGAGAATTTGGGTTTTTTTTAATATAAAACACAGTCAGATTTAGTCTTTGTATTCCACACAGCATGGAGGTAGATTTATTGTGTAAGAGAGGTTTCAGTTTCAAATGAATAATTAGAAGAACACATTTAAACCTTTGTCAATATAAAAGTGATTTCGGGTGCTCAGGAATCCTCTGCCTCTTTCTTGTGGTTTTAAAGAAAAATTTTAAACATTTTCTAACCTGCAGCTATTGAGGGCAGTGAGAGAAAATACCTATAAACTGCTAGGAAACATACAGAAATAAACTGATAAAGTGTCCCACTTCCTGCTTCTTGTAGTAATCGTCAGTTATAGGTGCTTCTCAAAATACACTTTTCGACAAATTTTGCACTGCCAAAAATGGTATTTTCTGTTGGGCAAACTGTGTTCATGCCCCATGGCTGACAAGCAGAGGCCTGAGTCAAAGCCTGCTGGAGTCAAGGGGCTTTCACTGAGGTGCAGACCCTTCATGTTTTCTTAAAAATCAACAGTGCTGTTAGCCCATGTCTCCCCTTTCCCACCCCGTCTCCTCGGGGAGAGGCAGAAGCCTGTTTGAAGACAAACAAATCACAGAGCCTACAAGGTGTAAATATCCTTCATAAATGCCAACACTGAAAAGCCTGGGCGCCGGGTGTGTGACACACGACGACAGGCAGTTCACGCTGAGCGAGGGGCGAACAATATGCCAGCGCTGCCACAACCACCGAGGTGTGCCTGGATTGCACCTGGGCATCCCTGGACTCCCTGCCCCTCCCTCCCTCCCCCCGGGGACACACATATGGGATAGCAGGAGGAATGGGGGAGCAGTACTACCTGCTCCTGACCCCGTTGCCTCTGCCTTCTCCCCTTGCCCCTGATCTGGTCACGCTGCCTTTGCCCTCCTCCTCTCCCCCAGCTTCTTTGGGCAGGGGCTGATTTAAATAGGTTGGCAGGGAGCCAGGAGCTCATCATTTTAATGCAGTGTAAAATAGAATGTGCATAATTATATGCAAGCCATATGTGAGGGAGACAGCTCAGCTGTGAATTTAGGGAGGCTGTGAGAGGGAGAGAGCGAACAGTCAGGAATCAGATGAGATGGAGCGGAACGGAGTGCAAGTGTCACTCAAATGAACAGTGTAATGAGCGTATTGCTGACACTCCTCCTTTCACCTGCTTCTCCCTTTTGCTTTAACTCAAAAGCAGAAAACGCTCTGGATGAGAAGGGAAAAATACTATTTGCAAGCAGGATTGCTAATGGGCTCTGGTAATGTCTCCATTTGAACTTCAACTTTCTTAATAACAGTGTAGTTCCAAATAACCAGTAACTTTTAATGCATCTTTGTCATTAAATATTTTGATCGCATGGGACTGAAGGATCATTGTTCTCTCTAAATGATTGCTCCTTTCAAAGCTTCACTTAAACACGGAGGGGGAATCAATTTATTTATAATAGTGTTACATGTAAATTATGAGTATGAAAACTTTTTTTTTTTGGCCTTGCTGTTAAACTGAAAATACAAGTACATTATCTAAGGATCGCTTAAGCATGTCAAAAAGTTTAAACGAGTACATATGTAATGTAATCCTGAAAAATGCAATGGAGTAAATTGAAACCCTGAATTACTCACAGTTTTCAGCTCAAATATTTCATTTTGGGTTTGTCTCTTGTTGTTTTAATTATTACACCACAATGAATTTGCATGTTCAACCTAAGCTATGTAAGAAAACAGCATCCCAACTTCTCATATCTAAAAGGTGTACTGAGTATTTAAAGAAACTTTTTAATAATGTTGTATTTTGGGATTCCCGTATGTTTTAATTATCTGAGCTGTTATGCTTTTAGCTATTTTTTTCCTTCCATTATTTGTAAGTCCCTAAATAGGCCATTATATTTCCCTTCAGGCTAGAGATGAAGATGGACATGCTGAAAATTTTCCCCAGCAGCACTATGCTAAGGAAACTCCAAGACTTGCCTTCAAGAATAACTGCGAACTACTTGTAAGAATAACATACTTACAACAAGTCTAGATTGTTACTTTAGCACAGTGAAAACCGTTTTTTTATAAAGGCTTTTGTTCATTATGACATACATTATGAAATATGATAGGTTCTTTTTTTTTTTCTGTTTAGCATTCTAATGCTAGTTCTGCTATCCGTAAACAGTTTAAAATCTCAAATTGCTTGAAAAATCTCATATATTTGATGTCAGCACGTGAATGGCCTTGTCATACTACCTTGTCTTGCACTGGTAAATCAGGGAGAGCCATGCAGGGAGTGGCTGATGATGCACGAAAAGCCCCTCCTCCCCCCTGAGCTCCCCCAAAACTCACTCTCCCATCCACCTTTTAGCTTTGTCTTGTTTTTGGGTGGCAGTGCTGCATTTTGTTCTGCTGGCAGGCAGTCCTCCCTTTAGCGCTCACCTATTTCACCCCTTCATAGCTGCATGCCATCCAGAGCATCCTCGCCTCTCCATTCCTCTCCTCTCTATTCCTCTCCACTCCTCTTCTCTGCTGTGGGGAAAGAGTGAAAGCTGGGAAAGCTTACATACAGGGAGCCTGGAGTATTTACAAGCCATAAGAGAGATGATATCAGCTGTGAAAGAATCTCTGTTCCAAGGCAGGGTTAATTTGCTGTTCATTTTAGCATTTGCAGCTAGGCAAGATTAAAAGCAAGCAGGAATGCCTATTATATTTCTGTTAAATGAATCTTTTGGGACCTAATGTTCTTGATTAGCTTGTGAAAATGAGTGCTCCATGATGAGTTTTTCTGTTTGCCTAAAGTAAACAGAGGATGAATTGTAATACATTTAAAAGAGATTCATGCGTGGCTTTTGAAAAGGGAGTTTCAGATAAGTAGATAGATCTCTCCCTTGCATTTACCTTTCTTCTGGTCTGTACTTAAGTAAAATCTATCATTTGGCTAAATGGAAGTATTTGTGGAGAGTCGGGACACAAGGCTAGACTTTGAAACAACAACACCTTTTTTTTTTTCTCATTGTAACTACATAAGAGGCCGGTGGCAGTGGAGGAGCATGCTGTGTTTTATCTGCATTAAAGCCCGTACCTGCCTCCCCCATAGAGGATGCAGGGACAAATGCTAATCTTGGTGTCCCAGGTGCAACAGCCACTGAAAGTTGAGCTCATGAGCTGACCTAACCTGGTGCTGAAGTTGGCCCCCAGGTTCAGTCAGCTGATCAGAGAAGGCCACACCTGGGGCAGCAGCCGAGGGATGGTGGCCAATCCCTGCTCCCAGCACTGGCCAAACGGCAAAGCATCTTGACCACACCTGCATTAGTGGGCCCACAGGCTCTCCTACCCCACAAGTGTCCCCTGTGCTGAGCCAAGCCCTGGTTAGGTAAAGACAATGCTTTTTAGAGCCACAGGTGTCACTCAGAAGGGTCAGTTTGTCCAGCCAAAAACAATGTGACCCGTAAAATCTGGCCCTGATTCCTCTTAAGCCCTTTGCAAAGTTCCTGGTGATTCCAGAAGAAGCAGTGTGACATCCTAAGGGGAGAAAACATAGAAAAGGGGAGACAAACATAGAAAGTGATTCCCTGATGTACTCATAACTCTTGTGCCAGATAAATGAAACTTTCTTCAAGGCCATGCTTAATTACTGCATTTGACGCTGGTCAAATCAGGCCCGATGAACCTAGAGCTGGGAGACAACTTAATATAAAATAAGTAATGTATTATTTCCATTGAAAATCTGCCTTGTTTTTAGTGCAAGCAATCAATGAACGAATTAACCCACTTTATGCTGTTAAAATCAAGCATTCTTTTAATGCCCAGTTGCTTATTCCTCTATTAATACACATTTAACTTTTTGCTATATTATACTCTCCCTGTACCTGGCAAAAGGTCAAGTCATCAAAGTTAATCTTTCACATGATTTTTTGGACAAGTGTCCGTTCTTGTTTAAGGAAGCAATAAAAGCAATTTGTTATAGTTTTATTTTTCCTGTGCTATTGGAAACGAAATTGGCAGGGGTCTAATGTGTACTCAATTTGTGTGTGAAAAAGAAATAGTAGACAATGAATAAGTACCTCTACCATCCTTAAAGGTATAGTGTATTTTAGGAACTTGCAGTGAAAATGTGATGTTGAGCGTAAGTTGGGGTGGTGGAGGAACTAATGTTATTTGTTGAAGTTGCTATGAGTTTCACCGAGAGGTAGTGGTATTCCTTCTATGGTTTTACTTTTTGGGAAGCGATGCTATATTAAAATGTGCTCAAGTGTAAAGCAAATTTCACCAGAACTGGCCGTGAAAACACCATCTTTCTTTTAAAGACTAGTCAGTATTCCTGGGGAGAGGAGAACAGAAAGCACATGAAAGAAAGGAGTGGGGACACCTGACCCTCTAAAAAAATACTTTACCAATGGTGAAAACTTACCCAGAATCTAACAGCACAGGCTAGATGCTGCTAGATGCTAAGTGAAAACCTGAGATTTTTTAAATGAAAGAGAAAGTGAAACTTGTTTATGCTTTTGAGAATCAGGAAATCCTTGGAGTTTTCTGAGTGCAGTTGAGAGTAAGAAGTGTAATAGCCTGTCAGGTGAAATTGAAGGCTTTGGCTCAGAAGTGCTTTCTTTGCTTTAGGGTTCAGCTGCCATTTTCCAGTGAGGTTTGTTTCAGCAAGTGCAGGCTCTTCTGTTTGGGAAATGCTCATGCTGATAGAGTGCTGCCAGGCAGGATCCAGTGGCTGAGTTGCTGCTGCTGGGTCTGCATGCCAGGGCTCTCCCGCCAGAGTCAGGCTACACTGACTGAATCTTAACATCCCAGGTCACAGGCACATAGAGCCAACTTTAGCTCCTCAATACTTGGAGAGATTTTAAAGTATAGTAACACTGATTATTAAAAAAGTAACATAGAGTATTACAAAAGCAACATAGAGTATTACAAATTGTATGCTTTCTTAATTTCTTACTCCTCAGAAGAGGAGATAATTTGGGTGGTGAGGTACAACTCAGCTAATCTATTTGTTTGGGTTTTTTTCTTTTTCCAAAGAGAACAAGTTTGAGAGAAAATAAGAGGAAGAAAGGTATAATTTAGGCAGAAGAAGCCCCTGAAGTACTTACAGTAGTTCTGCTCCGTAAGAAGAACAGTGATAATTAAGTATTTTGGTTGATATAGAAAACCATTGTGCAGTTACAGGATTAGGGTAGGGTATTTATTTACTGTGGTAAATCCAGATATGTTGTGCCCTGGCATTTGTTGTAGGGCACAAAACCCAAAGTGGTTAAGAGACTCCAATCAATGAGCACATCAAATTTTCCTTTTTGTACTTTTCAGTATTTTTGAGAAACATGTTTTGTTAAGCTTAGCTATCCATGTTAAATATTGGGAACTACATAAAAGTAATCTATTTTTTAAGGAGCCAGGTCAGCACTCTCTTGGCCAGCCATGCATTCTTCTCCCATAGATGCTGCCTCAGGATTTGAATTTCTTTTTCCATGAGTGGCTGGAAGCTTTTCTTTCAGGCACGTCTCTTTGTTTCCAGAAGGAAAAGGCAGAATTTAGTCCCCGTTGTAAGCTGATTGTCAAGGACCAGTACAGTCCAGCTAATTGTGGATGTGGGGAGAAAGATGGGATTAACTGTGGAGAAAGGGGAGGCTGGAGTGAAAAGGCCAGAGAGAAGGCCACAGCCTCAGCTCTAGCCGGATGAAATTCCTGAGCCATTGCCTAGAGAAAGGAAAAATCCATTTGGCATCTACCCAGGTTAGTCAGGGTAGGAAGAGTCATGCTTGGTTGCCTTTTAACAAAAGTGGGAAAGAAAATCCTACAGTTTGTCCTTCCTCCCCCCATTTACTCAGAATATCGAGTCGAGGTTTCAGATTGGCATACTGCTGTATGAGGTAAGGAGGGTTTGACGGGTTAAGGAAATTAAACACCAGGTTGCTTTCCAGATCATTTGTTTGTGGAGATGATGTGAGTACCACCCACTGCTATGGGATTATATGTAAAGCAAACAAATAACCAAACAAAACATACATAAACACCCTGGAAAAAAATTCTTTTCCAGTCCCACATCCAGTGATGACCCATGGTTTTTCTGCAATCATGATCTTTTCCCCTTTGAAATCAAAAAGTCTCCTGGTAGTTCTACTCTGAAAGTATACATTTGTGAGTGCAGTGTGCAATGAATTATGAGTTAGTCCTGGTGCTTGGAAGCTATTATGTAAAAGACACAAAATAAAACAAGCTTGCTATTGGATTTAAAGCAAACTCACCTACATCCAGTTACCTTTAATCATTGACAAAAAGAGGCAGAGAAAGCTCTGAAAACACCTCTACAACTGAAACATGAAATGCAAAATGTTCTCCTAAGAGCAGAAGGCCTCTGGGGAGGCTATGGCAAAGCTGAGATGAGCCAAACCTACAGCTAATGCTTTTCTTGAAGTTGCGTTGCTCTGCTCTGCTGTTCCAGCACTAGAGGCATGGTCAGAAAAAAAAGGCACATGTGGGGCATCCAGACAGGGGCAGCAAGGATGCAGGGCAGGTTAGCTTCAGAACTGTGGTACTGGAATGTGGGAAAGATTCCATATCTGCTACACTGATATTAAAAAGCACTGAAAATATTTGCCATGAGATGAGGCAAATAGGTTTTGCAGTTCTAGTCAAGTTAAATGTAAACAGGCATATTGGTATCCCTTGAAGACCATGAGAGTTTTGGTTTCAGAAAATGAGGCTTGAATTCTTTTTTGTAAGGTAACTGACCTGCTTTCTGTTCCCCAGGATCAAACCCTGTTAGTGCTTAAAGAATAAAGCTTAAAGCAATAAAAGAAAATACCTCTCAGTTCATTTATAATCAATGTCTTCAAAGGAGGACTGAATTAGGGAGAGACAGCTTTGCTCATCCTCTCTTGCCTTTCCACCCTTTTTGTTTCCCATGATGTCTCCTTATTCCTAGAAGAGCGGAGAGTGAAAGCAAATGCACTTCTGCTTGTGCTCTCCCTGGCTCTTCCTTCACCCTGTTAGCTGTAAAGTGGCAGAGGGAGAAGAAGAGCACTTCCTTCATCCTAGCCGTGACCTGGGGATGCGCAGAGCTTTTGGCCAGAAAGCTGGAGTGAGAATGTCACCCAACAGCTCTGAGGGACGTAGGGTCACATCTAGCCTTTCAGGTACTAATCTTGTGGTCAAGAAGTGATTTTGCCACCTCAGAGAGGCAGGAGGGTAGAGGGGGAAGAGACCTGTGATACCTTGCAGAGTTCCAGATCATAGAGCTATCAAGCCTGATGAGAGTTTAAAACTTCCACAGCTGTGCTTAAAGCAGTTTCAGCATCAGTCAGTATTTGCTGCATCTCGCTGCTGGTGGTATTTTTTCGTGTTTTTCTGATGGATTTCATCAGTTCCTTGCTCAGTTTGCTGCCACAGTCAGTTGCACTGTGGCATGTGCAGCGATTCAAGCAGATGAGTGTGCAAAACCCGTAACAGCCATCGGAGAGGCCGCCGTTGGCTTCAGGAACTTTGGACTGGGCACAGAGAGCTGTCAGAATGGCGGTTATGGCCCTGGAACAAAAATATGGAGAAAAGCAATTGTAGCAGTGAATTGATACTGATGTTCTTAAAACCTCAGTAATCTTGGCCACATGAAATTCAGCCTTTCTTGTGACTGAAATAACAGTGACGCTTAGGTCATATGGTAGACTAATCGCCTGTAACGTTTCATTTTCAAAAGCTAAATTGTCCATGAGCTATAGCAAAATATTTTAAAAAGAACATCCCCAAGACCCCACTGAAAAACTTGCATTCTGTTTCTTTTCAACCAAGGGCAACAAACCAGGCAAAATTATTCCATAGGTTTTTTTTGTCCTTAATTGCTGCCAGGCTGAATGAAGGGCTATGTGGTGTTCATCTTATGCACGTTCCTAAAGACTCTTAAGTCCATGGGCTTCAGTGAATGCACTGGAAAAATGCAGCACTCAGCCCACGGGCAGATTTGCAGTCCTGGGGGGAGAGGGAAGCCCTCACACCTGTCTCCAGCTGACCCTCTCTGCCTGCTGCCTGCCGGCACAGGTAGGCACCCTTGGGGCACTGGATTCCTTGGCATCTGTGCCCTGATCAGCATCTCGCTGGGATAACACAGGAACACAGAGCTGCAGCCTGCCAGCTGCCCCATGATATGCTCTCCAAGAAAGTGGTAGTCTCTATGCCTGTCTGCGCAGATCTGTTTACTAGTTTAGAACAAACGCAGCCACTGTCTTGCCTGGCACCCAGGCTGTGTCTTACTCTGCTTTTTAATGATAAGTTTTTCTGTCCCATGATGGAAGTGAAGGCCGTTGCTCATGTTATGGCAGGATGGGCTGGGCCTGGGAGGTTTGGGTCCTGTTCCTGGGGCCGCAGGAGAAAATCTTAGGAGCCTTGAGAGATTTTCTTGGTCTTTTGGGCCTTCCTTTCTCTTTCGCCCATCCTGGACCACCATGCTGCTAAAGTAATATGCTTTTTTTTCTTGGCGGAGACCATGTGTAGGACTCCACAACCTCTGATCCAGTGAAATCAATAGGATCCCTCCTGTTAACTTTAGGTGGGCTCTGACTGATACCCTGTGTTCTGTAGACACAAAGAAAGACAAATGACTGCTTTGAGATATCTTCCTCCTCTGTGACCAAAAATTGCAGTAGGCCAGCTAACAGCTAATTTAAAGGTATACAACATGATCTTTATTAATAATATCTAAGCTGAAGGCTGCAATCAGAGACCAGTTGTAGGGACTAATAGGAAACAAAACCTTGCCATAGCAAGCCTGAGATAGCAGCTCTACCAGAAATAAGACCCAAACCTCACTCCTTCATGCTTGGGATTAGCAAGGGACCATGACCTATAGCATTATGGAGGGTGAGGGATTCCCCATGCCTCTCACAGAGGTGGGCAGGGGACTGCCATTCACCCTTGAGAGCAGCAAGGAGTGTAAGTCTCTGCCAGTCCCCAGGGATGCATTAAGTATAAAGTATAAAATGCACAGGAGCATGGGAAGCAGGAACAGGGAAGGGAAGGAAGGTAATAAAAGGAACAAAGCTCCCCCATGGCCTGGGATGCAGCTTCCTGCACAAGCAGGCTGGTCCCACCAGTAGCTGTACATAATCCCCACCTTTTCGGTCCAATGAACCGAATTAAGAAAGATGATTCAGGGACCTAAAGAGATGGAATAAAAGGTGTGACAGTGAGAGGGGAAGGCAGCGTGGGAAGACGGACAATGGGAATGGAACAGATTTGGGAAAGACCATGGCTACAGACGGTGGGTGTTTGGCCCCCTGGAGCCAAGAGTGAGTCATATCCCTGTATCCCACTGTAGCCAGCTACAAATAGCAAGCAACTTTGCCCCAGTGACTCTAATTTAGCATTTTCCCTCATACCAACACAGGAGCATTATTTTAGGATGTGGCACTTGACACTTTGTGAGCACAAGCCTGCCTTTCCTCAGAAGGAGGCATGTTTTTCAATTTTTAGTATCACCACTATTATTTTGAAAGAGAAGCAGAATGCATTTGTTAAAAACGAAAATAATTAAAATCCCATTACAGCTCTGAATCTGTCATCTTCCTTCCCAGAACAAGCATTAAAATTTTCATTAATAAATCTGCAATTACTGGTGACCTCTGAATAATTTCTCCAACCTTAATTTCTCCTCACTGCAATGCTGTGTTGTATTACTCTACTTTTACTCTCTGCTTTCCATACTTGATGTGTTTACTGAAGTTATAATTTTCATATTAAACATGTTCTCATTGAAAAATTTGGGGTTTTTTCAGTATTAAAAAAACTGCCACAATCTTTTTATTGACTGTAAATTTAAACATGTAAAAAGTTAAGAAACTGTTAGATGAAAATGCATTTTTTAGCAGGCTACTTCTTAATAATGATTTCAATAAATTTTAAAGTTAAATAGCCTGGAAAAAAAACTGTCAGCCAAGCCATCCCCCCCACCAAACCTCTATAAATTCTAAAAGACAAAAAAAAAGATTTGTATCTTTTGGAAAGAAAACCAGTTGTGAATCATGCTTTTGCTTTATGAAACTGGCATTCATAACCAATTTAAATAAAATTCAGACAGTTTTTATAGAATGTTAAAGAATAAAGATTTGCCTTGTTCCAAAGGAAGTGAAGTGCGGTGAAATAAAATTCATCGGATTTCCTTCCATATAAATTGGAAATAAAATTTCCAAAGCCATCACCCAAAGCTATAAATATTTTCTTCTTGGATTCTATGCAGAAGATGCAGATGACTCAGTAGGGCTTGTGAGGCACCTGGAAGGAGCCATCCTTTGCAATGCATCTCACCACCACCCTACCTGCAGCACGGGGTCAGACCATAAAACTGTTTTTGGTCCCCTGGTGCTCCGGTTCTTTTGCACCTTTGACCCTGTCTCTCAGTCATGCAAATTGTTAATTAGAATGGGTTTTGTCAGGTCTGAAAAGATGCCTACACGAACTAGCGTGACTTTCTGTAACAGTGCAGTTGGCTCATGCCTCATCTTGCTGCATGCCTTGTCTTCCCCTCTGAAAAGGAAAAGGGTTCGAAGGCTTTGGCCCCCTGTGGAACCCACATACAGCAGTAAAAGAGTGGGCTTTTGAAAATCAGGAGCCGGAGCTCCTTTTATTTCTCCGAGTTAAGATCCAGCCCTTGAGAAGGTTGGGAAAAGCTTGGCCACCATTCAGCTGGACTGCAGGGAGGTTCAGAGGTGCTCTGGGATATTGACTGTGCGACTCCATCTCTTTGGGAATCCCTAGAACTCTTCAGGACTTCCAGGAATGACATCCTAAGAAGGCAGATTAGTGCCACACAGTTATCTGAAAGCACACCAAAGAAGATTGAATGCAAGGGGCACATATCTCACTGCTCACTGTCTGTAGCAGACACTTTTTTACATCTCAGCAGTGACGTGTATTATATTGCTTTTGGGATGAGAAGAAAACCCCCAAATATAAATCCTTCATTTTATTATAAAAGTTAATACCAATAATTACTTAAAACCTAATGAATTTCAGTTCTCACTTAATTGCTTTTGAGTAGTTCACTTAACTTATTAAAAAGAAGCAAGGACATGTTCATTTAACAAGCAGCATCAGCCTTGGCCTAGCATCTGCCTACATTCTCTTTTCAATTAATCAATTATAGTCCAATGGTGTGTAATTACACATTAAGAAAGTTATTGGATATCACAGCATGGCTGTCCCAGGGGGCTCATGAATACACTAATATAACACACCTGTAATGACCTGTTCTCAGATCTGCAAATTGCTCCCATTTCTCTCTCTCTCTCTCTCTCTCTCTCATTGCTAAATGAAGATGAGAGCAATTACCATTAACTTTTTGAGTCAGATCTAGTCAATGAGAGAGAAAAAAGATCGCTACCAGCATTCATAATAAATCTGTCTGTTGGTACTTAGTATTTTAATTGTACCAGGCATTGAGCTGAAGGCAGTAAATGTGCATGGGGATTGTACAGGGTTGTGGAGATTCTGGGTTTATTCTGTCCTGACTACATGCTTCACCTATAGAAGAGAGAAATAGGCAAGCAGGAAAATCTCATCAGATCACATCCAGGTGCACTTTTCCTGGCGTGGTGCAAATCAAACCAAACTCTGGAACTGATCCCTATGCAGTGCCTCTAAGTCTTTGCATAGCAACTAAGCCATGTTGCTGTTGTGTTGAGGTTTTTTTCGAACACGAGAAAGAACAAAATTTACTATGTAATGGCAGAAAGGCTTTGGTTGTACAAGAGGGTACAGTCACCAATGCTCTCTTATGAATGCATAACAAATGAAACCAAGGAGAGACTCTTAATTTGCATAATGAAGCCTGACAGATTCTAGATTGGTGATTTACTCAAATAAAGGGTCCAAAAATGCTCCATGGAAGTGAGCTTTTCATGGCTCCATAAGTGAAATGGGGGACGATATCTGTCAGCATTTTTATAAATGTTGTATTGCACAGTGTGATTTCTATGTACTGTTGTCTCTCACCCTGGGAAGAATTGTATGCTTCCCTACATGAAGTTTTCTGATTCCTGCTTTTATTTGCAGACTAGGATCTTTCAGGTGGGTGTACATGCAGATCAGTGCACAGCAGTATCTTGAGCACAGCTTTTTGCTCAGAGTAATCTGAAATGTTCCTGTGCTGTACACCTTTCACCAATCTAGTGCTAACAATTTCAGTGAAATCTTCATCATGCCTGAGGTGACTTCCATTTTAAAAAAATCATGCATGTCTCAAGGTGCTTGATATCCCTCGGAATAACAGGGTAATCTTGTGCGATTCAGGTGATCCAGTGTTGTTCTTAGTTGCATTCACAATAAGGTGTTTCATTCTGAGCTTCAACTGTGTTCACATTTCACTCTGGTTTTCACCAGTGCCATGTTTCTTCCCAGTTCCACAGCCCCCTTTTATTCAGGACACAGTTCAGCTCACATGCCTAGCTGTAGCATCTCAGTATTTGGTGTCTGGGCTGGACTCTCTCTGTAGGTTCCACAGTTAACAGAGGAAGGCAAGCATTTCTAGAGTGTGGTTTACTCAGAATAATTAGTTGATGATTTAGGATTGGTTAAACCACCCTTAGATGTTCATTTACTAGATAAATACCTTCCATTTAACACCTGCATTTTCAGTACTACAGTCATCAGTTGAACTGCATATTCCTGCATGTGTCTAACTTCAAGTTTGCAGTTAGAGCCATTCAATATGCTTGAAATTAGGTATCTGCTAACTCTATGTTTAGATGTCTGGTCTCCAGCTTTGAAATGAGGATGCTGTTGTTTAATTGCCTTTGCAGAGAATTTGAGTTTGAGATTTAAATGTTCTAAGTGAAAAAAATGATATTTCTTATTTAATGTCATGTTATAGTTCAAATAGTGAACAACAGCACCATTTGTATTTGCAGAGAAGTTCATTTATTATGAATTATTATCTGACACAATAGAAGAAAACTGGTTCCAAGATTTACAATTTGATTGCCCAGGCAATACATAGTAACTGAAGCAAGCAGAGCAGTGCGTGTGGATCCCACAAAGTGATCAAAATTGTGCATGTGCACAATGTTCTCAAATTTTGCTCAGTGCACAGCTTTGTTTATGCTTGGGACCAAAATTAAATTCTGTGCTTCTTTTTTTTTTTTTTTTTTTTTAATTCGGTGCCTGAATGATCAGTTAAAATTGTTTTAAACAGAGAAAGGAACACAGTTATAGTCTAGAGCTTTAATATACAATATTCAATTGTACAGGCTAGTTAAATATTGATCCTTAGATACCTGTCAGTTGCCTCTCCAGCTCTGTAGGAGGGTAGTATTTCACTCAGTTGCAAAAATTCGTTTCTAACTGTATTCTCTGCAAGAAGCTGTAACTCTTTGCATGTCACTTTCCTAACTGAGCTATAAACTCTGTATTATACTAATACTTTTTATTATGGGGAATAAACATACTTCTTCTAGACAGGCAGAGGAACAATTGACCACCTGTGGCCTGTCCCAAATAAACTGCACATGCCACTGAAATGAATGTCTCCTTAGTCAAGATAGGAAACAGTCATTTTCTGAGGGGTTTTTTTGTGGTTAGGAAGGTAACAGGTCCTGATACATTTCCACTTTCTAACAACATGGATTCCTGACAACCAAGGGAAGAAGTGCTTGGTGTTCACTTGGTTACTGACCCTCTCTCTCTCTGGCTTTGGCATTCAAACAGCAGCTTCATTTGTTATACACATTTAGCAAAGGACCAGATTGTGGCTCCAGCCAGGGATGCCTTTACATCACCCCGGTAAGAGAAGGAAGTTTCAAAAGTTGGTGTGCATATAATGTACTCAGGTGGCCTCTTTCAGCTGCCAGAGTGGTGCAAAGGAGTCTCAGAGTGGATAAGAATCTGTCCCAAACATAGGTTTATGTAACGTCCGAAGATAGTGCTGGGACAGTGTGTGGTGTATCGTGTTACCAACACGTGCTGAAGGATGCTGGAAACTAAAATATTAAAGAGCTAAGAGATTGACTCCATAGGTAGAAATGGTAAATGCTTCCGTTATCAGTTATTTTTCCCTTTATATTAAAAAATCTCTGAGACAGTATTTCACGTAAAATTGCCAGATCCTACAGGATTCCATCTCCTCTTTAAACTGGAAGAATGGAATGCCATGAGAAAAGCATGCAGGGGAGACTCTTGGGTGTGCATGAACCTGCAGCATGCAGGGCCCCTCCCAGAGCAGGTGCCCAGGGAGCCATGGGGTCCTCGGCAGGGGCACACACTCCCTTGCAGGTGCAGGGGTTGCGCAAGGCCTGGAAAATGTGTTCAGTTTTATCTTACGCGTATCCTATTTCTTCCTTTCCGAGAGATTGCAGGCTGAGTTGAGCAAGTGCTGTTCTCCCTAGTGGGCATGCTCGGTGTATTGCCACAGGGCTCTGGCAATTGCCACCGTGCCGTCATCCTTCTTAGTCACCACATCGTGCTCATTTAATGAGGGGTTAGAGCTGATGTGCTTGCACAGTCCAGCAGTCCAGCTTTAAGTCCCTTTTTCCTTCAGCCCAAACTAGGGCTGAAACTCTCCCCAGCAGCAAGGCATGGCCAAGGACCACATGAGTTCAAGCTGTCCAAAGTTCAAATGAGATTAGCTCGAGATCACCGTGGTCAGTGAAAGGAAATAATCAGAGGGCCTGGCTGCTGATGTACTGCACTGCATAAATGGAGATATTTGTTCGCATTGGTTATCAAAATCTTTCTGTGGGGACCTTGCTGAAATCTCAGCTGCCCTAAGTCACCACACAGCTGCAGTGATTTCTGTGTGGTGGCTTTTCTCTCCAAGGCCACCCTGGTGAGATGTGTCCCTTTGGTATTCCTGAACTACTGGTGGGAGCTGAGGAGGGGGCTGAGAGGACTTCAGCAACCTGCCTGGGGGAGCTGCAGTACCTTGCTCGCATACTTGGAAAGCAGGTTGTGGTTGCCTCCATGGAATTTACTTTAATCCCACCACTCTTTGTCTCCAACTCAGCTGTGTCAGTGTAAGTGCTGGGAGGAGCCCTTGTGTAGATGAGTTTGGCCCAATTTCCCCCCTATGCTGTTAGAAAAACCTACTGAAAGCAAATATGATTAACACAGCGGAGAAAATAGCTCGGCTGTAAAACACTGAGGATTGCCACTTGTGCAGGGACGTTGTGTCTAGAAGGCAAAACGCCTTTCTGAAGGTTTGAGGTCTAATGGGCAGTTCGTGGTCTTTGCTGTCCGTTTGTAGGTTCCTAGGTGCTGAACTACTAAAATCGTGCATGGCATGGGAAAGACACCTTTTATTTCCAGAGCCACTTTTTGGGTGGCAGAATGACAGCACATGGTGCACCAGCACAGCAGGAGCGCTGTGGAGGTATCAAATCCCTGGTGTGCAAAGCCCTGGTCCTGCACCGAAATCCATCCAGGTGAATGCAGGTACTCATCCTGGAGGGATGAGCTGCTGTGCTCATTGGAACCTCCCAGTGCTCTCAGGGTTCAAAAACTGCAAAGAGGGTAAATAAGAAATATCCTGGACCTTGCTGATCCTTCAGGAACACCATGTAGAGTCTTAGAAGAGGGATTTGGAGAGTGCCTGGATTTCTTGGAGGAAATCAGAAGTGTTTAGATTTTATGTTTTATGTTTTCTCATTGCTGCTTGTTTCCTGAATGGGATTTGCTCCTTCTCATATCTGTAAACACAGCGCCTAAGCGAGCTCTGAGAGGTGCCTGACTCAAGGCCTATCACCCTGAATTTGAGACAGATGCTTCATCTGAATATATACACAGTGAAAACCTAGAAATAGAAAAGTTCTGTTAGCTCCTCAAGACAGTGCTTTGATTCTAAAGCACATCTGTAACATGCTGTAGGCTGGCGCAGGGGGAAGAGAAAATCACTCACTTTTCTGTAAATGGAGAAGCAGTGATTATCACAACCTGGTCTGAGAGAAGCCGCTCTGCAGTGTCCATAGCGTGTGCTGCCTTTTAGACAACCTCAGTCTTCAGTGAAGGTGTTGGGGGCATTTTGAAGCTGTACCTGGCACCTCTCACCTGTAAGCATGACAGAGGAAGAGAACAAGTGAGAAGAGAGAGAAAAGGGCACAACCTTTTGGTGATGACAGGGAAGTGATTTCAGGTGTTTGTGACACCACATGAACCTTGTGTAGTTAGTATCTTCCTGAGCACTATATACCCTGGAGGGTGGAGAAAACAGTAAGAGGTAGAGATGTGGTGGAGGGAATGAAAACTACCTGCAGATGTGGCATCTAAATAAATCCAAAGACAACCTGACTATTTTTAGCAGAAGTGCAAACAGTGATGGATGCCACCGTGCTGCTGTCACTAAAATTTGTCTATAAGCAACATATTCATATTTAAACAAGTCAGCTTTGCGCATTGAAATGAGCAAACACTGTCTCTGTGCTTGTTTGTTTGTTGTGCAGAAGCCATCAGCTTTCGCTCCTTATCCCTTCACCGTGGTGGTGATGCAGAGTCATGATGATGGATTGGCTGTCTAGCTTATCTGCAAGGCCACAAAACGGTTATATCTTTTACAGCATGATAGGCTGTTCTCGTGCAACAGTGGAAAATAGGAATTTGGGGCTGCCCTTGCAAAAGTACCGCCTCCTGCACAACATTGCCATTCTGGTAAGCTCACTTGGCACAGTTTGTACAGCTAAGTACACCCACTGTGAAACATGACACTGGGATGCACATGAATAAAATCACACAAAATCAGGAGAGGAGTGAGCATCAGAGAAGCTTCTGAACGCAGGGGGCAAACCAGCAAGGATGGAGTTCCTGCAGTTTCTCTCCTGCTTAGAGAGGGCCTGTGTCACCTCTGGTATAAGACCTCCAGCTCACACCAGCCTCATACTTGGCCAATTATCTTATTTAGGTATCTCATATATATCTAGGTCTTGAAAAAGGTCAACCACAGAGCATGGCTGGGCAGGGTTTTTTTTAAGCTCTAGGACTGGAAGCTTTTCTTCTAGCATCGTTAGAAAATAATTGCCTGTGAATGTCCTGGGATTTGAATCTACATGTGGAACTTTGAAAAAGGAGGGTAGGAAGGTTTAAAACGTTATTGAAACAGCTAATGCTAATGTTACACTTGCTGCAGATGCTGAGCAGGGAGCAAGTGGAGCTTACTGGGGAGCAGGGCTGCTGCCCCCTCCTGTCTTGGTAACCTTGCACTGGGAGCCTGTTTCCTGAGCTGCTCCTTTTGTGACTGTCCCCAGCACAAATGGGGTCCTCTGTTCAAGGTTCATATAAGCTGGCATGTTTTTGTCGAAAGCTGCAGTGAGGCAGGGATTGTCCCTGTCAGCTGAGCTGTTTTCACATATATATATCTGCTCTTCTTCCATTTTAAATTATTTTTGACCCTTGTTTTTGTTTTTCTGCTCCTTGCAATTTTATCCTTATGTCTCTCTTCCCCTTCTGAATATCTCTCTTTCTCCGTTACTATCTTTCCTTTTGTTCAGTTTAACAATCTTCTTCCTCAGGTCCATGATAAATCATGTAACTTTTTCTTATGCCCCTACTTGTTTTCAATCTTACTGTATGGCTTCTAAGCACTGTTAACTGCAGAAAGTCCCCTTCCCTAAATATTGTAAGGCCTAGATGTTACTAAATCTGATTTTTACCACCTAAAATCCTGTCAGTTACCTGCAGCTGCTTACAGCTTTATTTCTCCGTATGACCAAGCTAGGTAGGTCTCTGCAAACCCTGAGTTTCTTGTAAGGAAGATTGTCCCAGTGTGTGGTATTAGACCAGTCTTTAATGAAGTGTCTGTTCATTCCTGGGCTCTGTTACAGATATTCCCTGTGACCCTGACCAAGTCACTTTATCTCTCTTTGTCTCTGTTTCCCATACATAAAAGTGGGCATAATTGCACTTGTGAAGCGCATGTGGAATTGCAACGATGAACTCCTCCTGCCTTTACCTCATCACTTTTGTCTGCACAATTGTCAGATGGGATAAAACGCATTGAATCAGGGTTAGCCATGGTTAGCACAAAGCTCCAAGCAGCTGGCCCAGCCGGTCACCATATCCCAATAACATTGACAGCAGACAGCCAGCTTTGTTACCTTTTGCATAGCAGTTTTGTGTGCTTTGAGGAGCTTGCTATGCTCTCTGTTAATAGTCAAAAGAGATGTTTTCAAGGCAGGGTGCTCAGGAGTGCGCAGTGGTTGTTGCAGGACAAAGGTATAAAATGGCTTCCTTTGAGGGCTTGCTCCACAGGGTCCTTAGCAGAAAATGTGGGGCCTTGGAAGGACCAGAAGGGGAGGGAGGGAGGCAACGGGAATGCTCCATTTATAAAGCCTTTCTAGTTTTCATGCCGGTTGTCCAGCCTCTTTCCCTCACCCTCCCCAGCTTAGTTCTGTGACAAGGATGAAATAAAGGAATGCAAGGTAAAGGCATCCTTAAGGCTGTCATTGTTGCCAAGTACTCCTAACAGCACTTTCTCTCATACCTGCTCTGAACGCTAATGTCATTTAATTATTGTGATGTTGCAAATGAAGCTGCCCACACACAAATTCCATATGGATGTAATTATTAGAGGTGGAATGTCAATTAAGCACACACCAAAAGCGAGTGGTGTATTTTTGATTTGTCATTTGGTTTGTTGTCATTTAGCTCCCGTGCCTCAGACAGCACCATCTGAATCACGAGCAGGCAACCAGCCCTTTGTAAATAAAACTTGCTCTTACATCTAGACTTCACAAGATAGCAGCAACTGGCATAAAACATCTGTTTTAAAAATACAGCTGGGAGTGTAGTTTTGAAGCATTCTCTCCATCTCAGGTAAGGAACACAAGGGAGGTATGACTTTTTGGTAGACAGATACGTATCTCCAAAAGAAAGCCGTGCATACAATACCATTCATATACAGAATATATGTCAAGAGGTCTTCAGTGAAAATCCAAATTTTGCAAGGAAGAAAACCCAGCCTGCAACCAGTTTAGATGTGTTGGCCAAGTCAGCTAAGAAGACCTGCACACTTGTGCTTCAGCAGCTAGGGCCACATTGTCTGCCTACCATGTAATTACTGGGGGTTTCAATTTTGGGGTATCTCCTAGCATCGCATTTTTCTGTTCCAGTCAGTCAGCCTTGCATTTTGAGGTTAGGAACACAATGCTAGTGAGGCATCCTGCCTTGCTGTGCAGTCTGGACTTATTTATCATGTTCTCCTACTCTCCCAACCTGTAAAGAGTCCCTCTTCAAGTACTTTTTACTGCTCGCCATGCAAGCGACTCATTATCTCAGGCATTTCAGGACTAATTTATAGGACATTTGGTTAATTTGCATAAGCCATCCAGTACACAGAACATGTCTCCACAATAAAGTAATATGCCAAAATCAGGATTTATGTGAAAACACATATGGGGGGGGAGGAATGGGACAGCACACACACCACAATGACATTTTTAGCACCAGTCTCTAAACGAATACCTGATAAAAAGTCACAGAATCCTGCCTCTCCACCTACTGTATGTGAAGCTCCCATATAATTTTCTGCTTTTACTCTTGCTCATCTTTTTATTAAGTAAGATGGGTTTTGATCCTTAAAACAGCCTTGAAATATGAATACTTGGCACCGTTAGCTTTGTTTAAAAAGGAAACAAAATCCCTCAAACTGAATCCAAATCGAGAGCTGCACGTTCAGCTATCGCTGCAAGGAGCCTCGCGCATCCGCTGCTCTGATTATTACCTTGACACTAGAAACAGGAGGGCCTGTAATCCTTGAAACAGCTGACATCTGAAGCACTGATTCTTCCTGTGCTTTGAGTTAGTCGCTCCTTGATCTCCGTGCCTGGCATGCAAGCCTGGCTTTCACTGAAACCTGACCTCATGGTCCCTTCTTCTGCAGCCCTGTTTGTCTTCTGCCATTCAGAAATGTGCAGCTTCTGTCCTCGGGACTCTGAATTAGAGCTGCACAGGTCAAAGGAGCAAACAGGAGAGTTGTCATTATTGGATCCAATGCCTGCTCTTCATTTAGGTGTCTGTGCTTCAGTTTTTTATATTTTAATAAGAATGACAAAATAAGAACATTGCAAGATATTTTTTAAGCAAACCTTTCCTCTGGAAGGTGACACTGGCTTTCTGTGATCTCCAGTGCATGACCACTTCATCTACAGGTACAGATGTTTTTGCTCACTTCCTTGCAAAGCCAACCTGAGATTTGAAAGTCAAGTTGGTTTCTTTCTCCTCTGCCTAATATATTTTGTGCCATTATGAGGCCTCTGAAGAGCACATTAAGTCCATATTTACCCCTGTGCAATCTAATTAACTTCCAGAATTACTGTACAGGTGTAACTGAGATCTCAGTTTGAAGGCAGCTTTGCTCCACTTATTATAATTGAAGGAACTGTTTGACCAGCAACATTTCTATTAGTAGTAATGCTGTTTGAAAAGGAAATAACTTAGTTTTGGACTGAATTTGTAGGAACACCAGCTAGAATTGCATAAGTGAATGTGTATATATATGCTTACTTGTAAATAGAGGCTAGCTGGAGCTGCAAATCACATGTATATTAAACATGTAATCCTGATGGCATTTCTAAAAATTCGTTTCCCACAGCAGAGCTGTGGTTTCAAGTGCCTTTTTCAGTGCTTTATTGTTTTGAAGATTTGAACAGTGTTGGTTCTTCACTTTGGTGCATCACATGTAGTTCCAGTCAGGTGAAACCTGCTGAGTGTTTAATGGTGTGTTCAGCTTGAACCAGAAGCAAATAGAGAGAAATAATGTGTTGTAGGAAGAAAAGGACTCTACATAGATTTTGATTTTTTTTTTATTTCTGTTCTAAGGTCTGTTACTCTGTTATATCTATTATTCTAGGCTTTGAGATTAGTATTTTTTAATCAGACTGTACTATAGATTACATGGAACTGACAGCATTAGCTTGAACATAATGATTATGTGCAATAGGAATAATATATGCAGTTTTTCATTTGTCTGTTTTCCAATTTGAATCCCTTTTTACTATTGTTAAATGTAAGAAGCACATTTTTTTCCTCTGGGGATTTACAGTTTCTCTTAGTGTTTTGATTACTTGCGAATAATTTGATAAAAAAACCCTGTGATGTATAGCATCTAGGTTGGATTTGGTTTTTGACTGATCCCTAATAGCTAAAGTTACTGTATACAACAAAAAACATTTGTAATGCTGTCAGACAGGAACAATCTCTCTTCTGCAATTTGACTCAAATTTGTTATGTGTATAGCTCCGTGAACTTCACTAGATGTAAATACAGATTAATTATTTAAAAAGTAATAGGAAGGAATGAGCTTCCAAACATGTAGTGTTTAATTATTTAAAACCTGTAATGGAATTTCAACCCTTGTGCATACCTCCGATCTCTCGTTGTGCTTGGACAAGTGCCTGAGGTTAACTGGCATGTCCCCACCTCTGAGTCATATCCCCTCCTATATCACAGGTTGATAAATGTGCCTGGTAGATGTGAAGAACAGTCAGTATTCTCAGTCATGTCTAGTACTAAATACACTATGGTTAACTCCATCTTCCTTTCCCCCAGTACTATATTGCATCCTGTAATAAGCCATTCCATATAACATTCCATATAACAAGCTGCGTGTAAGTATGCAAGTGTGCAGATGTCTGTACTGGGTGACAGAGGACCCAATCCTAAAGCCACAGCTTGAGCAAAGCCCCTCATGATTCCTGATCCCACAGAGTGGAAAGAGCCCCACAGTGATGTTGCACTCTGGTCATTTGATGGTAGTGGATCAAGGCACCCGTGGTATGTGACTGATTGTACTGGATGTTGTACACACGTGTAAGAAAACCTGATTCCCATTTCAAAAACCTCATGCTCCAAGTAGGCTAGTCAGACACAGGTAAGCCTTCTCCCAGTTTTGAAAAGAGGATCAAAGATACATACTGAAAATAAAAAACATACAGGCTTCCTGGCCTTAGAGACTTGACTCAGCTTGCCCTCCCTTCACTCCTTCAGCAACAGATGGAGAGAGAGAGAGTTTTGCTGTGACCAGTTCAGAGCCTTAGTTAGGTTGCTGCCATGATCCACCCTCCTGAGATCCCTACCTCTGTTTGCAGAGCTGCTGTTTGGATTATTTCACTGTCTACCCTTCCCCTTGTCCAAAGTTACTCAGGAATTTTGTCTTTGCAGGGAACGACTAATGCCGATCTGGCAAGTCCTATCTCAGCGCTGCAGCTATGTAATCTCCCTTTTACTACTGCTCTTACTGGATGAGGAGCACTTGACCCAGGATGGACATTAAAATAAATGTAAAGCAAGGCCCTTGAAAGAAAAGCAAACACTACAGTTGCATTGAACAGAGTGTACCGTTAGGAGTCTTTGTGTGTGATGGCTGCAGGTCTTCATTTGCCGGCCAGATCTCAGCTGGTCTGATGAGGAATATTTCAAGTGGTGCTCTACTCTGTGAAATTATTGTCAGGAGTTTTTTGGGAAGACCTAGGGAAGGAAAAGGGTTGGGAGAAAGCAAGACAGAGTTAGTCCTATTTGAGGAGGAATCTAAAGAGCATAGCATTCTTAAGGGTCTTGGTTGTAATACACTTGCAAGAAGAGATGGGAAATATAACAATCTGCACATCCTTCATCACTTGCAGGGTGATGGTTTAAATACATTGATTTCTTTTGTCCTAGTGTGCCACTTCCACATAGCTGCTTTGTCGTTCATGTCATGCAAGGAGAAAATCATCTGCATGGTCTTGTGAGTATGAAAGGGTTTGCCATGATGCATTTACATAATAGAATCTGTGCAGTTGCAGTGTGCATCGTACACCCAGGCAAGGAATGAGTGCCATCTACAGTAACACAATGCATTGCTAAAGGTTCCTCTGTGATTGTGTTCTTTACTGAACAGTGCATCTGATACCTTCTGCTGTAATGCGTCCTCCTCAGTGAGAAATTAATCCTTTGTGCCAAATTCAACACTCGGTTACATGATTCAAATTGAAAAAACAACACTGGTTTCAGTGGAGTTATCCCAGATTGATCCTGGGGTTACTAAGAGTAGATCTTGTTTATCTAAATAGCTTGGTGTCAGGTGCACTCTAGTGCTATACACTTTGCAAACAGAGGGATAGGTAAGACCTTTCCATTTGTGTAGGAAAGACTGCTTTTTTCCACTTCCTTAGCCTATTTAGAAAGACACATTTTCCATTCCTTGAAACCATCAAATGTTTTGGGCCTGACAAAAGCATGACAGTGGGCAGTAGGGTGTGTGAAGGGCTGGCCTTTCCTCCCTCAGGTGCTGCACACAAGTTGGTCGCTGCCCACCACCCTCGCAGCTGTTGGGTCCTGTGGCTTCTCGGAAGGAATGTTCTTAGTAAAACAGGAGGAGCAGTAGCAGAACAAGACAAGGAAGTTTTCACACCCATTAGTTCACTATGTGTTTGGCTCTAGGCTGCAGTTCAAGACCTTTATAACTTCTCCTTTATTATTTTCAAGGTTAAAATCCTGGAAATCCATGGTTTCAGATAGCTAGGGGCCATGATAGTCATGGTAAATCCTACCTACCTGAGACAGAGTAATCTTTTATTTCTTTTTCTTTTTAAAATTCTCTTCTGAATTTTTTCTTCCCCTCCTCTTCCCTCCTTTCTCCTCTCCCTCTGCTCTCCTCCCCTAATTTCAGTCTTACCTGCTCCATATGGGAGTGCCCAGGAGTGAGCCTAACCAGTGAGCTCATAACCAGCCTGTCTCCACTGGTGATTTTTTGCTAATAGGAGGGGGAAGCAGAGCCTGGCCTGTACCAGTGGGCTCTGGGTTTCAGCCAGAATCACTGCCTTGCAGTAAGAGTAAGTAGAGGACTCAGAATGCTTCCTCTGTATGTGGCAGAGCAATTCCCCTTGCTTAGTTTCGTCTTCTCCAGCCCCCAACTCCAGAGGAAATGGGAAAATGAATTCCACTCTCTGTGCCCAATGTGCAAGAGATGTGGCAAGTCTCAGTCCCGGGCTGAAACTGATGTGACACATGTTTCCCTGATCCAGGCAGATTTTGGATCTGGCCCAGGGTTATTCTAATCAAATGTGGTTTTCAGAGAGAGGGCTGCTTTTTAAACTGAACGTATTCTGGGACACAGGGTGGTGTGTACCATTACAGCAGGGAAAATAGCAGTTCTCAAAGTGTGAATCACATGCGTCCAAATCTCAAACAGCTTTGACTCCATTCAAAGCTCTATAAAACTCAACAACGCCTCTCTTGGAAAGTTTTGGGGGGTTTTTTCATCCATTTTTACTAACAGTCAAATCAATCTTTCCCTAATCAAGTCAATCTTTCCCTAACATTATTTTTTCAGATCAGCAGCTGATGCAGTCCCTCTAGGATTTTGTATGTTTGGGAAAGGTGGGGAAACATATGCAGGGTGTCTGCCTCAGGTAGATTGTGAGACCCAGCCAGTTCTGCTGCAGCCCATGCTATGGCTGTGCATGTGTTAGAGCACACAGCATAGTGAATCCTGGCCTATAAATATTATTGCATGATAAAGAATAATATATAATAATAAAAGTGTAGATCCCTGACCTATATAAATAGGGGAAAACACATAGAGACATATAGGTATATATATATGTATTTCAAATTACCCAGAGACTTCTATTCTGTAACCTTCTTGCTTGTACAAGCATAAATCAGAAGAAGCAACACACCAATCTGTGAGAGTTACGCCACTGTAAAATGGCATAGATGTGAGGAAGAAATTGGACTTAGAACCCTTCATTATGGGTAAATAAAGATTTCCTAAAGTTTCAGGTTGCATTCTTGTTTTCTGTTCTATGGACTAATGATATTTCAAATCTGGATTACAGTATAATTCTCTAGACCCAGTAATATTACATTTAACTCTGAGTGATTTAATGACTGTTCAGTGGTGATTTTGGTTTCAGGTGAAGCGGTATTGGCCTCCAGCAATGCCCTAGGCTAAAAGCATCATATGTTAGCAAAAAACATTAACCTGCCCCTCAAACCTCCTCATTATTACACTTATAGTCCTGTCAACCAACCTATGAGCAACTGGAGTCATAATAGAGGGGGTTTTATTGTTATTTTTATATTCTCTTGAATATTAAAAAGAAAATATAGTGGGAAAAATACATATAAGATATTACTAGATATAAATTCTAGACAGATGGGTTATTTTCCACTGCACAATGCTTGCTATATTATCAGAATTAAGTTTTGATCAGAAAAAAGAAGGGCGAACATGTTTATGCTGATACTGGATAAAGAAAGTGAATTAATTAGAGAATGTAAATCTTCATCTGGTTTCTGAAGTGATCTGCAGACTTGGTAGGCATGAGATTCCTGAGGGTGCAGATATCTCATTTGGGGAGATTTTGGTCAATCGGTGAGATACTACTTGAGCCTAGTAAAGTGCCCCTTTCATCTTTTGCCTTTAAACTTTCCTTTGCTTAACTGCATCCATATTTCTCAAGAGAATTTGATTGAAAAATTTACAGTGTTAATTGCTCCCAACTTCCCTTTCTTTTACCAATTGCTAGGGCTGGATGCAGGGAGTGCTGCAGTGCTTGGTGCATACAGGCTCTCTTTCCTCAGTGCACTGTTTGACAGCTGCTCTGCAGAGGAAACCTTCTGTGGCTGATGTTTGCTCCTGTTCTCATGGCGAGCAGGATCTCTGCAGCCCCTGTGCAGGAGTAAGGAGTTCCTGGCATGACAGCAGTGTTGTTGATTGTCCTATGAAGTGGTCCTCAGCCTAGGCACTAGTGGGACTCTGCAGCTTGGGCACCCCAGGGATGGAGAAGCTGTTCTGCTGCCTCCTGTAGCTGAACATGTGGAAATGGAAATTTTGCAGCAGGCTCTCCAAGGACTTGGAGGTAAATGTCCTCCTGAGAAAAGAAATGCATTTCTACTCTCTGAGGAAGAGGAAAGAAGGCATTTTACTAGTGCGACCTTCCCCTGCTACCCAAAGAGATGACAGGGCCCGGACACCATGAGGAAGTATTTCTAAGCCCCAGTAATGTTTTTCCAGCTGCTAGCTTTGATTTCTTTCTTATGGCTTCCCGAATATTCAAAGCCAACATTTCTTATCCTGTTCTCAAGGTCTTTACAGCGCTTCCCTCTGCTGATAATTTGTACGGCTCCAGTGACAGCAGTTTGATGAATTTCACTCATGTCGTCTGTAGGAAGTAGTGAAGCTCTTGCTGGGGCACTAACAGCTAAACCTCCTGTTGTGGAAAGGCACATGCTGTAGTTCACCAAAACTCCCAGCTTCACCTATTCAATGTACTTCTTGTTTCTGGCTGCTGAGTTGTTTCCCAGACCAGGGGAATTTTGAGAATGCACATAGTGGGAGGTGTTGGCCTGGAAATCAAGTGTTGAACATCAAGGTGACCAATTCCCACATAACCTAAATCAAACTGCCTGGCTGACCAGAGAATGTGTTTGTGCCACTGCTCTGCCAAGGTGGCTTCTCATGCTGCCACTCATCAGCTAAAGGTCATGAGGAGCATGATGGAGACACTCAGTTGACTCCACAGATCCCTACCCTCAAATTAGGCCCACCAGTAAGGTGGCTACAGACACACCTGAATGGTCTGCTGTCAGACTAGGTTAAGCCCAGAAGAGGAACTGTCTCTTAGCCTTTCTGTGTGAGCACAACATCATGTGAATGCTGACCTGCTGCTTGCTGAACTGTGGCCACCACCTGATGAGGCTTGATGAGAACTCTATAGTTGAGTGTAGGACTCAATGGCTTGAACCGTGGTTTGCTCTGCCCTGCAGTCTCTTGCATGACATAGTTATGCTCAAAGACCACTGCACTACCCTTGGAGAGGTTATTCAGGCTGAGGTGTTGTTCTTTAGGCATTTCTGAAATGTGAGTCTTGGTGAGACAGACAGTCTGACCTGCTGAGGGCATTTAACTCCCACCTCTCTCTACTGCTCTTACCCTCCTTTTATATCTTCTGCATCATGTTAATTTTATTTAGAACTTCTGTCACTGCTGCAGTGGTGGACTAGGCCAGTGCTGAAACAGCAATGCAGATGTACCCTTTAATCAGCTTTCATATGGCACCAGTGTAAAAACTTCACATTAAAGATTTTAGGTTTAAATGCTGTTATTGTCCCATTCTGTGTTATTTTAGCCAGGAACGTTTCTGGAGAGAACTTCCTTCTTGGCAAGCCCCACTTCACACTATATTCATTTTCCCTGAAGTTTTGCTCACCATATTTTGGGCTTCGCCAGTGGTTTCAGATCCAAAGTTCCTCCTGTGGTTTCAAAGCCTCAGATTGAAGTTGAAAACATGGAGCTCAACTGTTTATATACAAAATCAAATATGTAGCCACTCTGATGAAACAAGACCCAACCTGTATTACCACCAGGCATTAGCATAACTTACATTCATTCCTTTTGACTGGAAACATTAAAAAAAACCCCAACACAAAGGAACACAAGGGCTTTGAAAAGACTGTGTTTTAAATACCACTGATGACAACTGCACTGATTCAAAAAATGGAATCAATTTATCATTAGCCATTAATTACCAAATAACTCTATTTTCTCCTTATGCTTCACGTAGCTTAGACTTGTGCATAATTAGGATGAAAAATGGAGACAGAGTGGGTCTTGCATTTAAATGACATAAAGTCAGTATTCACTCAGAAAACTAGTAAAGATTTTTGGGAGAACAAGAAGTTTAGGAGGGTTACATCAGGGAATGGGAAAACAAGCAGACAGGCAAGCTTTGGTCTCTTTTAAACAGAGAGAAACTTGTCACAGGACAGTTTTAGGTTGTATGCAACTGCAGTGTTCTGTTTTGTCAACTGTTTTTACACAAAGCTCCAAACATTGTAAAAATCTGTTTTCCTTCGCACCTAGCATCGCTACAAGCTATATTGTAACCACATTCACAGTGTGTTAGAGCCTGCCTCGGGGTTCCTTCGCAGCAGGTTTCAGCTGGAATGATTCTTTTTGTTTTTTATAATAATCACTCCATTCAAATGGAACAATCAGTATGAAGAAATTATCACAAGCCATCTTGGATAGAAAAATGCTGCCACAATAAATGCTGAATGTTTTACAATAAGACATCAAAAATGGTGATCGAGGCTGAATAGCTGCTTAGAGCCACACTTTGGATTATGCCTGTTACAGTATTGTTTGACATTTGGTAGTGAAAGAGCAGCAATTCCCAGTCATGACAGCTGAGGCAGGAACTTAGTCATAGTCAACTTCAAAGTAGATGCTGTAAACTGCCCTTCCCTTTTGGGGACTGTCTGCATCCCTGCCAGACAAAGCCCCCGGCCCCATAGGCTTGCATGCAGCGGCTGCAGTGCTGGACACACAGACAGCTGCATACTCTGCTCAGGCACTGGCTGTGCCCCAGGCTACCCAGTCCATCTCAGGAGGAAGCCTGAGCAGGTCCAGTGGGCGTTTTGGAGGAGTATCCGGTAAGGAAATGTGGGACACCTTGGGGAGCAACAGCGGCTTATGCGGCTTCTGGCAAGGCTGCACCCACTCTATCGCTTGGCACAGGGTGCTGGCAGCTGAATAGCTTTTGTGATAACTCAATTAGCTGTGAAAAGAGCACACAACAGCATTAGGATATTATGATGATTATTGGTAACCTCTCAAAGGAGTTTGTCATTTACTGTTGTCTCTGGGTGGAACACATTCCCCCACTCTTCCTCACTCTGACCCCATGCTTCTGAGCGTGGCTGTGCCCTTTTGCAGATCTGCAGTGTTTCACCTGCACACCTGCAGTGTTCCTGCCTTACAGCACTTCTTAACATTCGTCCTTTTACTGAGCTGAGAAATGCTAGAAGGGAAATTCAATGCCTTGGAACAATCTTTATGTCAAACAAGTGTGTGAGTCTGTGATAAGAACTGAGCAGCACCCTCCCAGGCCAGTGGGAGCTTTGACTCCTGAGGGGCATTTCCTCAGAGGGTGAGCAGAATAGGACGTGAGGAGTTAGTACAGACCTCCAAACTGATGTTTGTAGGAAGGATCAGTCTGACCAAGAGCCCCACTGGGGACATAGCTTTTCTGTGCTCACAAGTGTTGAGTAAATTAACAGTAAATTAAAACTTGAGGTTCAGTCCTTGCCCTAAAGTTTCTCTGTGCTCAATCAGGCAATGGTCTGTAGAAACAGAGACATTTGCAGGATTAGCACTGCAGATGGGATCTATGAGTGGGATTACCTTTTACATGATCCGCTCTGAAGAAAAGCCTTGTTGATGGATAAATGGAGAAGAGAGGGAGCAGGTAGCCACACTGCCCAATAAACTTGGGGAGCTGGCGAGGACAGCTGAGAGACATTTCACATGCCTTTGCCTATTAGAGACAGTTAGGGACATAGTTCCTCAGGACACAGAGATCTAGGTTTCTTTCCTGCTTATAGACTGAATTTCTCCCTAGTGTTCTGCCAGGAGGGCTCACAGCCTTGTGAGGGGGCCCAGGTGGCAAGGTGCCTTGGTGCTCATGCTGGGTGGCATCTGGGTGTTCTGGAAAGGGTCTGACTGAGCTGTGTGTTAGAAGACTAGTTGTGACTCATTTGGCTGTATACTAGAAACCTCTGTATGTGTGCTTCAAGCCACTTCCTAATTTCTAAATCGTTGCTGTGTCCAATGTTTGGCAGGCTTCAAAAAACTTGAGCCCTTGCTGAAAAACATATGGCTGGTGTGTCGGGTTCTCACTTGGTTGCATGGCAGGAGGGTATGCAGAGGGAGGGGCATATTCTCCTCATCTTATGGCTTTTGGGATGGCGTGGGAGCCTCTACTTCCATGCCTTGCACATCCTGGCAGAGTGGCAAGGTTGGAAACTTCCCAGACCATTCCAGGACCCAGTCTAGGCTAAAAGGATAAGCAACCAGGGCCAGAATGGGATATAGGAAATGTGCAGTAGTATTTGTGAAGTCAGAACATATGCCTGAGTGTATATAAAGAGACAGCAGTTGGATACCACAGTGGGAAAAGGAAGTAGGAACTAGTCAGCAAAGATGGATTTTATGTGAGGCTTTTATAATCTTCAGTCCCACGTTTCAGCATCTTCAGTAAGAGCCTGGTCTTCAAGATGCAGCCCTCCCTTGTGCAAGGTGTCCTGCAATGGTCCTTCTGAGCAAGAAGAGGAGTTTCATCAGTCACCCTCTGATTCTGAAGAAGTTGAATATGGCATGTCTTTGCCCTAGTGACCCCTTTCCGTCCTCTTGCTAAGCTTTACTGAGGGGTTGATAGTAGTCCAAAGCATTGAATATAAGGCACAGGCTCATTTTCACTGCAGCAGCGGTGGGTGTTTGCGTGTTGGTTTCTCTTGGGCTGATGTAAATACCTCTACAAACAGGTTTTACCAAATGTATTTCTGAATGAAGTAGTGTCTGATACTAGATTATCCTTCAGAGGTCAGTGGTAGACTGCACTAATGTATGAACTTCGTGCCTGCATTTGATAGCTGATTGATTAAAGTATTAATTGCCCTGTGCCTAAAGCCCAAGTGTGGCCCTTTTTAGCACAGCAGAATCCTGTGTTGTGCCACGGGGCAGCCTCATAGCCACATCTGGACTCCACTTTGGACACTTCTATCAAAATAAAGATATGGATGCCAACAGGAACAGCTTTATTCCACCTCTTCATATTAGAGAAATTGGAGCATTACAGGATCCCTCAGTCCTGGTTTCCTCGGTGTTCTCGCATCTGGCATGAATCGTGTTTCTGCTGATGCGGTGTCTTCTGAGTTGTCTCCTGGTGTAGATTGCTGCGTGTTTCCCAGGAAAGTGGATAAATGATACCAAGTCATTCAGCTTATAAGTAGCACGCTGGCAACTTGCCACTAAAATATAAATACATTAAATGTACTGAAGGAAATGTTCATTCTGTTGTTTAGCCTTGGACGTGCCCCAGTTAGGTAAATTTAATCTTCTCGAGGGTTGTTGCGTTACAGCTGAATGAGATAGGCTGTTATCTTATTACTGATCTTTCTGTCATTCAGGGTTCGTGTTCTGGCATTCATGGTGTGAAGTGTACTTGCCCAAGAGCGGTCCTAGAAGTGTTTTCCAAGGGAGATGAAGGTGCGTAGGGGATCTGTTAGCACCTCGCAAGTTTTGACCCTTTATCTTGGTAACGTTCACGCTCCTTGTCAGTCACACCACTACTGGTTCAACCTCCTGTTGGGTAGAAATGTACAAAATATTGGCTTTGCCTACGTTTGTTAGGAAATGTCTGAAACTCAGCCGAGTGGCATCTATTTTCTTCATGGGTATTTCTGCCTCAGTTCCTTCCAAAATCCCTGGCTGTGCCTCTGCTGCTGTTGAGGTCAGGGACAAAGCTCCCACTGACTCCAGGGTGAGCAGGGGCCAGCGTTAAGCAACAAACCCAAAGACGATGGATTGCATTAAAGAGGAGTCTCTTAATTGTTTTCCACTGGTGCTGGGTCAGATCCTTCAAGCACAATCTTACAGCATTAATGCTTGTGACTAATCCCACTGAAAACCAGGGAGCTGCTCCCATGTGTAAGTACTACCAAATTCAATGTGCAGCATTAATAAGCACTGAAACAGTTTAGCTCTTCTCTTGGTTGTACAGTGAAGGGACAAGATGAGGCAGGAAAAGGGAAACAGAAGGAATACATGAACAGAGAGATTCTGAGCTGATTGAGAGGAACAGTGATGTTTTATCTGGAATGCAAGTACTTAAAAAAATAAGACATCAGCTGTGTGTTTTACAGATAAGAAAATGTTATTTTATTGAACGGAAAGATATATATGTTTCACCTATCACATCTGAACTAATCAGTGTAGGCTTTTAGAAGAAGTCTGTAATTACTCTGAGCATGTCATTAGTTAGATATAAAATGAATGATATTGCTCCGTTTTATTACCTCTAGTGATATAGCCATTTGTATCATAAATTAATTGACCTCATCTTAAATGATCAATTCTGCAAGACAGACTTGATTCATTAATTCTTAAGTGACATTTTTTTCTCCTCCAGTAATTTCCTCTTCATTGTGGGGACTGTTTTTCTGCCTTTTAGTATGGTATTATGAGACGTCATATTACCTGCATATGATATGCACTTTTTATCCTTTTATCTTAACTAAGCAGCATAGACTGATTGCTTATGTAGAAAGAAAAGAAAGAAAGAGAGAGAGAGAAAGAAAGAGAGAGAGAGAAAGAAAGGGAGAAAGAAAGAAAGAAAGAAAGAAAGAAAGAAAGAAAGAAAGAAAGAAAGAAAGAAAGAAAGAAAGAAAGAAAAAGAAAGAAAGAAAGAAAGAAAAAGAAAGAAAGAAGGAAAGAAAGAAAGAAAGAAAGAAAGAAAGAAAGAAAGAAAGAAAGAAAGAAAGAAAGAAAGAAAGAAAGAAAGAAAGAAAGAAAGAAAAAGAAAGAAAGAAAGAAAGAAAGAAAGAGAAAATAATGAAATGCATGCACATAGTGGATAGACATTACTCACTGACATTAGCATCAACAGTCTGAGATGTTGCATGAAATCAATGAGATAGTTATTGGATATTTGGTCTCTCCAGGATATTCAGAGGAACAGATTTGCTGCCTTTAATTTCTGTGGCTTTAATTAATTTTATCTAGTGGTAAAATATACAGAAGGTTCTCTGATCAATATATGAGTGAGGCAGGCGGACTTCAGAGTTTCTTATTCCTCAGTGAATTATTGAAAACATGAGAAATCAGTGGAGAATTTCTAAGTGGGATTTCTAAATATTTTACTGAGGAAGAGAAAATATTTGTCTAGCCAGGAGAGATACAGGAGCCCACTGGAGATAAACAAATCAATACAGCAATAATACAGTGAAGTGTTTCAGTGAATTTTTCAAATGATAGCTAATGAAAGTAAATTATTAGAAAATATTCCACAGTTTTCGGGGGGCTGTATTTCTGTTTCAGTCCATTTAATTAAAGACATTGAGGGGGCTCTTCCTAGAAGGATAAGGAGGCTGGGTTTATTCTCTTATATTTCTCAGTTGCTTCTTTGGCAGTGGGCTTACAAGGTGGCTTGCTTCCTTGGCCCAAAGAAAAGGCAAGTCTTCACTGCAGCTGCATCTGAAGTCCTGCTCCATCCCTTACTGCAGGCATCCCTGAGGCCAGTTTCCTCCTTGTCTTTCCCCTGCAAACAGACAGTGATGGGCCAGCGTGGGCTTCAAACTGCACCAGCCTGCCTCAGGAGCTGTCTGGGAGCTCCTGATACTTCTTTGTGCAACTCCTAGGGTACATGTGGAGACCCCCTGCCTCTTTGCCAGGCCCTGGGGCAAGAGCATACCCTGCAAGCCACAAGCGGAGGGTGGTGGAGTACATTCTGATTCCAAACCTTATTAACACATGGTGTAGACTCACAAATTCCCCTTCTGTCTGCTTGGAAAACAAAGGCAAGCCAGAAAATTTCAGGAGGTCGATTAGAAGATGTTTCCATCACGTGTGCTGACTTGCCAGGTGGGTGGCAAAATGCATACCCATGCCAAGTGCCCAGGATGGTTCAGTGCTCACTGCTGTGTGTTTGCACTGTTTGCAGTGAGTGGTTGCTCAGCTTTGGTGCTGTCTGTGATGGTCACTGAACCTTCCTGTGGAGAGCAGAGAGGGAGATGATGCCCGGTAAAATCCAGAAGCTATTGGAAGTGGGGATGCCCCTCTTTGCCCTGCTTGATGCACTTCTATTTTCCCACCTACCCCACACCTAGGGGGATGTGTGCACTGTGGCAGCGTAGGCATTTGTCTCCACACTTCAGTGCATTTGACAGCCTTTTTGTCCACATATTTGAGGGTGCAACATCATCACTGTGCCCTCAATGCAGGGCTGGACTTGTTTGTAATGTACTGGGAAATTTTCTTCCTTGCATGGGACATCATGGTGGAAATACACCCTTCCTAATGCCACATGTATTGAGCAGCACCAGTAGCCCCTGTGCTTTATCTCACAGGGCACAGTGTTTGTGTGCCCAAGCTAAAAATCTGTGCCTGCCCTGCATTCATAAATTTCAGTGATGACTTAATAGTTGCTACTTCTTGATTGCTACTAAATTGATTATTTAGTTTGATTTAAAGGTTGGGATAAAAAAGAGAGAGAGTGTGTATGTGAGTGTGTGAAGAGCCAGGGGGAAGGCAGGAGGGAATCAAGCAGCAACCTGATTGGAGAACCAAAAGGCCAAGGAGTTAAATGGCCTAATACCCATAGCATATAGTGCGTATGTGTATATATATATTAAAGATATATTACTGAAAACTCAAGAGTGTCACCACTGTTTATATTAAAGGAAAGCTGAGAGTTAAATGAGATGAGTAATCAGATGCCCAACATATGTTGTTTTGAATTGTTTATATGGCCAATAGTTATTAAAATTAATTATCCTTTTAATGCAGTCTTTTCACAATCATAGTCTTCTTTGGGGTTTTTTGTTTTTGTTTTTTTTTTTCTTTGTGCAAAAGATATAGTCATTTCAAAACATGCTAATATGAGCTATTTGTAAAATGCAGAACAAATAATACCAGGATGTATTCTGACATGGTCATAGGCTCAACACGCTGATAAAAAGCACCAAAAGTCTCTGTCAGTGGAGTATTTTGAGAACTAATGTAAATGACAAAAATGGGGGGTTTTTGTGTGTGTAAAATTCTGTCAAAAAAGTGAGGCACTGCAAAATCTGACATCTGTTTATCTGTTTATAGCTATGGCAAGATTACTCATATTAATTCTTGTTTAAAATGCCATATGAAGGAAAGGCATTTGTGCAAACAAGAGTCATATTTGAATTGTAGATCATGTCTTCACCATCTGTGAGAGCTGTTGGTGTTGCAAAATTAATGTGTTAATGAAATCACAATAATTTCTCTGAAGTAATGGATTCTGAAGCCTAGATGACTATTTTTTGAACTTTGGTGTCTAGTGGCTTACAACTGGGAAAACCTTTCACAGCTTAATTAGTTCTGCAGCCTTATTTAAAAAAAAATTGGCTATGCCTCCACCACACCGATAGTAATACAGAAGAGGATTAAATGAAAAGCAGAGAAACAAAACAAAAATGAGCCTGCAGTGCAAACTTTTTGCTGTAGTATTTGAAAAGTTGCTAAACAGGTCCTTGCTTGCCAAGAAGTTTTACTCAAAGTGACTTGTACACAAGAGTGGGCAAACAGCTCAGAAAATAATTCCAGCTTGCTGAAACATCACAAATTGGGACTATTTGAACCTTACACAAATATCCTGATTTTTTCCAACTTTCCCCTTGGAACAAAGGGCAAAGAACAAATGATGCTTTTCGCTTCGTGATGCCGTTTCAAAATATCACACTCTTTCCAAGTTATTATTTGATACCCTGAATAGAATGCTGTATGTTACTGTGTCCTGCATTTTAGCAGAGCTGTTTTGCATTAATTTCCAGCAATTTTCTGAGTCCTTTTCCAGTTATCACACTCCTTGTATAATATGGCATCTCAGATGGCACAGGCGTGCATAGTTTACCACTGAGGAGTAATCACAGCCATACTCATACGGATTTTGCATACTTACATATGCATATTATAACAGTTTATACCAACTGAGGATTCTTCTCTGTGAGATACATAATGCATTGTATAAGGTAGAACTGAGATCATGTGAGCCAGAAAAGGGAGTGGCATTCAGTTCACCAATATGTTGGAGAAAAAATAAAAAGAAGTGCAGTTTTCTCAAATGTAACTTTTTTTCCTGTTAGAAAAATAATGTATTTAATAACTGGAAAATTACTTTTTAAATAATGCTATGGAGAGAAGATTGCTTTTCTTACCTGATTTGATTTTATTACTGTGTTGTAGGTATGTGACTGGTGTAAGCACATAAGACACACAAAAGAGTATCTGGATTTTGGGGACGGGGAAAGAAGGCTTCAGTTCTGCAGTGCAAAATGTCTCAATCAGTACAAAATGGACATTTTCTACAAAGAGACACAGGCCAATCTTCCAGCTGGACTGTGCAGCACATTACATCCTCCAGTCGAAAATAAAGCAGAAGGCACTGGGGTGCAGCTGCTGACTCCAGATTCTTGGAATATACCACTAGCAGATGCTCGGAGAAAAGCCCCATCCCCAGTGTCTGCAGCTGGCCAAATTCAAGGTCCTGGACCATCAGCATCTACCACTGCCTCTCCGTCTGACACTGCCAACTGCTCTGTCACTAAAATCCCTACACCAGTTCCCAAACCTATTCCCATCAGTGAGAATCCAAATATTCCACCAGTTTCTGTCCAGCCACCTGCCAGCATTGTGCCTCCAATTGGTGTCCCACCTCGCAGTCCTCCGATGGTGATGACAAACCGCGGGCCAGTTCCTCTGCCCATATTCATGGAACAGCAAATTATGCAGCAAATCCGTCCACCGTTTATTCGTGGGCCACCTCACCATGCCTCAAATCCTAACAGCCCTCTGTCAAATCCAATGATTCCTGGAATTGGTCCCCCACCAGGTGGTCCCAGAAATATGGGTCCCACTTCTAGCCCCATGCACAGGCCAATGCTCTCCCCCCATATCCATCCTCCCACAACACCTACCATGCCTGGGAATCCTCCTGGCTTGTTGCCGCCTCCCCCTCCTGGAGCTCCTTTGCCCAGTCTTCCCTTTCCCCCTGTCAGCATGATGCCAAATGGTCCTATGCCTATGCCACAGATGATGAACTTTGGATTGCCATCCCTTGCCCCGCTGGTGCCACCCCCAACTCTACTAGTGCCATATCCTGTCATTGTCCCTTTGCCCGTTCCCATCCCCATTCCCATCCCCATCCCTCACATCAATGACTCCAAACCCCCCAATGGCTTCTCCAGCAATGGTGAAAGCTTCATTCCGAGTACCTCCAGCGAGACGCCTGGGGCAAAGCCAGCCAATAGCTCTTCATCTCCTCGAGAGTCAAAGCAAGGATCGTCTAAATCCTCTGACTCATCGCCGAGCTGCTCAGGCCAGTCCCTTAATCAAGCTCAAGTGCTTCAGGAGCACAGTAAAAATGAAGTTGTTGACTTGACTGTCAGACCTAGTAGTCCAGTGAACAGTAAGTTTGGTTTCCCCAGTGTGCTGCAGGGTCCACAGGACGGTGTGATAGACCTAACAGTAGGCCACCGGTCTAGGCTGCACAACGTTATCCACAGGGCTTTACACGCCCAAGTGAAAGTTGAACGTGAACCTAACAGTGTTGTAAATTTGGCTTTTGGTAGCTCAGACAAAAGGAACTGCAGTGACTGCAGGGACAACTGCAGCCCAGTTGACTCAAAAACATTACCGTGCAGTGACGGAGCTCACTGCTGTCCCGTCTCCTTGGCCTCTGGCACGCCGGGACTGGAAGCTGGTGCAGCGGTGTGCAACGTCATTGTGAATGGCACAAAGAGCACAGAGGGTTCCAAGAACCTGGAGCTGCCCCAGGAGCCAAAAAAGCCCCAGCCTCCAGAGGAGCTGGTGGTGAGCGAGCTGGAGTCTGTTAAGGAGAACAACTGTGCATCAAACTGCCTCCTCGAGGGAGACGCTGGCAAGAAGACTGGGGAAGAGCCCCTTGCCGGGGGAGACAAACAGGACCCGAACCTTAACAATCCAGCAGATGAGGACCATGCATATGCTTTGCGGATGCTGCCCAAGACAGGTTGTGTGATCCAGCCTGTGCCAAAACCAGCAGAAAAGACTGCTATTGCACCGTGCATTATCTCAACACCAATACTCAGCACAGGGCCAGAGGATCTGGAGCCACCATTGAAAAGGAGGTGTCTCCGAATTCGAAATCAGAATAAGTAAAGGTTTGTGTGATCACTACTGCCTTCTGTGTGAATAGAACTGAGTATTTTCAGGTATGAGGTCAAACCCGTGTGGGTGTGGCTGTTATGAAACAAAAAGATACAAATTCTAATTTATCAGCACTTTCAGAAAACTATCGGGTTTTGTGTCTTAATATTGTTCTTTGTGTTGTATTGCATCTGTACTTGTCAGTTCTCCATCCATCAGTAGCCTCATTACACTTTTGCTCACAGAACATTTCATGATGATGCTGGCTGTGAAGTTATTGTGCTGTGTATGTCAAAGTGAGTGGTTTTCTGCCTAGAATATGGTTTAGGTCTGGGCCATTAATCTGCTTACTTATTCCAGCTGAGTTACACAGTAACTCAAGCCTTCATGATGATGATTGAAATTGCCCTGCAGCATAGCATAGAGCAGGACAACGCAGCTGCTTCCCGCTAGCTCAGATCCAATGGACTTAACAAATGGTCATCTCCAACCATCTTACTTTGGTCTGCTGCCAGACTGCACCCTGGCTTTCTGCTGGGCTGTCCTCTCTGAACAGCAATCAAGCCCCTCTCCCTGTGCTTGCCTTCCTCATGTATTGGTGCTTAGGGACTGCCTGCTGTTTGGGACCTGCCTGCTGTAGGTTATCACAGGGAAACCTCTGTCATGGGACTTTACTCCCCTACCTCAGGTATCTGCCTTGGGTGCAAGTCTCCCACCTTAGAAAAGCAGCTGAGGTTTCCCCCAACACATCTGGTATGTGTATGTGATTCCTGGTAGGGCTGCAAAGCAAGGCAGAGATATTTTAATATACACCTGATGTTTCAAAGCTGAGAACAAGAAACTGTTAAGGAAATGTCCCTGTCTGACCATCCAGGAGTCACTCCTGCAGTCACTCTCACACCACCTGAGATGGGATTAAAGTCTCTTGGCAGCTGCACAACCTGCACTCACACAGTTAGACCAGGTTTCCTTACTGGCTCGACCCCACGTTTCCCATAACAGAGTCTCAGATATCCGGATCTTTAAAATAATTTAGTCATGGTGCAATTTCTAAATAACAAAATAACAGCTCAAGCTGGGTACTTTTGAGGAGGGACCCAGAACAAAGGAACCTCTGGGCTTTAAACCCTTTACAGTCTAAATTATGCTGGAGAGTTGGGGGGTCATTGGCTCCTGTAGTGTCTCTGATTGTCCAGTCCCTGACTGGGCCTCACATCTTTGTTACACAAAGGGTCGGCAATTCATGGCCTCTTGCCTGGGGCTTGGGCTCCTGACCTCCAGAGCTCACCCTGCAGCTCCCCTGCAGCTGCACACTGAGCTACCTGCACTGAATGTATTCTTTGTCAGCATAATGTAATTGCATTTGTTTAGATTCACAAGCACAGAGAGCTTCTTTCAGGAAACAGGGAAATGGTGGGTGTTGCAAGAAATCTGTTCAGCACTAAAATACTGATGGCTTGCCGGATGTGGCTTGGTGACATGCCAGATTTCATTACAATCCATGAAATATTCTGCAGCCTCCAGTAAATCCCTGTCCCTGGTAGCACAAATGGTGACTGCAGTGGTGTTTGGCGCCTATAGCCATAGACAGCAGCAGCATGCAGTGGAATCTGGGCCACTGCAGTGTCTCCCTGCTCCATCAGTGCAGACTACTTGCACCATCAAAATATATAGTATAGTCAGGACTCCCTTTTTACTTGTTAACACCACATTCCTGGTTGCAGGTGCTGGTTGCAGTGCCAGAAACATTACTTCCCTTGATCACAAACTATTTATTTACTTTCTTCGGTGAAACACAACCATTATTCTTTGCTGTCAGCACATGCTGACACATTTAAATGATATGTTAGTAAGAACAGAGGACATAGTTATAGTTAACATCCTTGGACTCATAACCAATGTATACAATAACTCAGTAGTCAAATGAATATTTAAAATCATTACACATTCCTAGGTCCTACTAGTGGGCATCCCCCTACCCCATACCCTGAGGTATGGGTGGACTAAATGTCCCTCAGCAGTGAGATCTTTATTGCAAACCTCAGTGTTACCTCTGGAGCTTGAAAGATTCTCTTCATAAATGTACACATGCTTCTATCTAGGAGTAGTGATTTGATCTGGTGAGAAGGCCACTGTTTGGCTCTATCCTTCTTTAGAATTTTAGGAGAGCCATGATTAACTCTTTCTTTCCCATCTTATTCAACCTCCTCATAGCTGTTTCAAGCCAGTTCTAGGACACTTGCACATTTATGTGCTTAGGCTGTAGTCAAAACAGGCTGATTCTTAGCATCTATTTCTGCTTGCCTGGACCATCCAGACTGCAGCAATGCCATTTTGACGAGGTCCCAGTCCCAGGAGGAGTTTAGTGTTATTCAGAGCCAGAGCTTAAAACCTCAGAGACAGTTCTGGCTTCACCGAGTTATGTATTTTTGCCTGTTGACGTGATTATACATGGCATCACTTCACAGATAGCATTTGACAGAGAAAGTGGGGAAACTGAACAAGCTGCATTGGAAAGACAAGAAGGATGCTTTATCACTCAGTTACTGTCCTCAGCTCTTTGTATTCTCTACATGTCAATAAGTACCACTGTGGTTATCCTCAGGAATAACCATTTTCCCATTCACCGAGAGTTTTGCATATTCCTTTGTCTCAGTGCGAGGGTTGTTTTACAGAAAAGTTTTCAGGTTGCCAGGCAAGATTCATCTGACCCCATATAGACATCTGGAACAAAGACACAGCTGAGCTAATTGTCTAAACTCTCTTTAAAATCAACCTAGAGAAGCAGGCACTTCAAGAGACAGCTGAGCTCATCCTGAAGTCACCAACTAAGACAGCTCAGACAAACTGTGCCCTAGGAGTGCCTATTTCTCCCTGCTGTGAAGGAAACTTAGGGTGACTGGCACAGACACAGATGTCCCCATAGACACTGAGAGTTAAAAAGCCCAGCCTAGGCGTCTGCCGTACCTCTGGGGTTTGTGCAATAGCAGAGCATGGCCTGGTGATGTCTATTAGTTAGTCTGTGTTTGCCAGCTCCTTCCTCCAGTAAAAGAAAAGAAGTAGCCTCTAAGCAGAAGAGATGTGAGACCAGGTCCTTATGTGCTTCAGGGGAAAGAGGATACCCCAAATACTCTGTAGAAATAAACAGCAGGGTCACCATCTCATTCCAGTGGGTACCACAGTGAAATGTGGGTCAGTTTTGAGCCTCTCAAGCACGCACAAGTGATTTATGCAGTTCTGATGACTGATTTGAGGTGAGGACTCTGTGGTTTCATGCAGAGCCCTCCTTTCACTGTTGCTGGTCATAGCCAGTCTGGAGGAGGAAAGGGGCTGCTTAGATTTCCTCCCTCCCTGCCTGTTAAAACTGCACAGGACTCAGACCTGTCTGTGTCTATACAGAGGGGGCAAGCAGAGGGAGGAGAAATTGGTGCAGCCTCTTGCACCACAGCCCTGACCTCTGCTGTGCCCATGGGTTAGTTCCTCCTGCCCAGGCCTGGGGAAGAACAGCGGTAAAACCCTGCTCCTTGGGCTGTCCTGATGTGGGGGCGATCCCTCAAGAGAGACTCACAACCTCATAGAAACTCTGATAAAATACGAGGAGGGCAGAAACTGCACCAATAATTGTGTTGGCTTGGACCCTTGGAGGTTTGTATTTGTTACACTGGCCACACCAACCTGGGAGAAAAAAAGTCCAGCAAGTTGTCTTTTTCTCTCTTGCCTCTCCCCTACCCTAACTGGAAAATCTGAACATATTGCCCTAATGTGCAACTTTTCCTGGATTTTATTTCCCATCAAACTGTATGACAAGAAGGAAAATAGCCAAATATTTTTATGCTAGAATTCTGGACAGACAGATTGAATTCATATAATAGCAACATGGACTCTCTAAAAAGGAATCCAAGCGTGACCTTTTTGGGCAAGTTGACAAACTCTGGATTATTTCATGTACCAATTACTTGATTATTAGAAGTGCTAATCAACAACATAATCCTTGATGTTAAAGTTTAGTCTCTCCATCAGGATGTGGACTGTCAAGCTGTTCTGTCTTGATGCAATTTGAAGAACTAGCAAAAGATGTTTTGGTGCCAAAGTCCCACTATGATAAAGGAATGAAGCTAGGGAGAATATTCTGTTGAGTGTTATTTTTTCAAGTTTGAGCTATGTGAGTTTATAAAATTAGCAGTGTTAGTGTTGCCTGCTAGGTGCTTTATGTCCTGGTGGGATCAGTTTTAACCCTCCAGCTTTGATGTTGAGCAAATAAAGACAAACACTGACATCTGCTCGTATTTGACGTGATAGTTATGATAAACTGGATTAGAAAATTAAGTGGCACATGCTAAACTCACAACTAGCTTCTATGTATGTGTATGCATGGTGGCTAATCCTACTTTGGGGACAGAGGGGTAAGAAAAGGAAGGAACTTCTCTGATTGTGTCAGCAGAACTTCTTCCAGAAGTAATGGAAATAGTAGCCACCTACATAGCCAACCTGTATGTCCTGGGGTCAGCATCTGCCAAGTTATAGGCCAAACCTTCATCTGTCTAGTCCATGCATCGTAGTCGTAAAAATATACAGCATGCAGAACCACTGCAGTTCAGAGCAGAGGTAATCTATATCCCACTGTGAGCTCCTCTGCCCATAATGGTCCAGCACAAGATTTCCTGCTATGGTCAGGATCCCTGAGACAAGGGGCATAGCTATTAACCTCTTTTTCTGCCCTAAGAGACTTTATCTCTCCCCTGTGACTGTATCCATCTAGCAACATCTTACCCTACCCTGCTTGCTATGAACAGGACAGAATTTGACCTTAAAGGTATACTTGAAAACAGATTTTGTATATTTAAACACATTTCCATGCTGCTCATCTTTATTGACACAGTATTATGGGCCAGAGCTTTAGCTAATTTTAACGGAATATGGTTCCACTGATGCTAAACTAATCTAAATCAACAGAGTAATTGGACTTATACACATAACACCTACTCTTCTGCTTCAGAAGTTTTCCTTCACCTGGCATCTTATGAGCCTACAGAAATTTTCCATTTATCCCAAGGGGGAGAGGAGAGACTGCTAACACCACAAAGTCTTAAACACATTTGCTGGGAATTGAAGCTTTGCCTTTGAGAGCTGCCTGATTCTAGCAGTGTGATCTTATGTTTCAAAACTGCCTGTGCACCTTCTCAGATACACTAAATCAGAAAAAGGATTTCCCGAGGGGGGGAAGAAAAAAAAGGAAAAAAAAAAAAGATTCTCAAAATGGTGAAGTATAAAATGACACACTTCCAGTGTAGCTTTCAGCTCCCACATCTTGCTGCCGGGGTGTGGGAGTGCTAACTTCCGTCTCAGTGGCAGTAAATAGCAGGCTCGTGGTACACTGCCATAGATCACTGCACACTCTTTGAATCAAAGGAGCAAGTACTGATTTCTGATGGGCTCCTCCTGCTTTTCTATAAAACCTCCTAGGGCATGTGTTTCAAATATGAAATCTGATTTTTTGACCCCAATTTAGAAAATAACTACACCTGGTCTTATCTGTAAAGGTAATGAGCATGCAGGGCTGTTTGCAAAGAAAACACCTGGCCAGAACTTCAGACAGCAAAAATGGTTATAGCTCAATTAACAGACCCACAGAAATCTGCAGAACCTGTGACTCCTGGAGACTGTAGCCTACCTGACAACTCCCAGGACCTGAGACCCCTGACTTCAGAGATCATTTTGGTGCTAACTTGCTGTGATTAGTTTTAATTGTCTCATGAAATTAAAATTATTTGAACTGAACTAAGCATCTAATCCATGCCATTCAGTAAGCTGGTACAACCCACATTCATTTGAAACAATGAGTTACTCATAATTCTTTGCCAGACTTTAAAGACCGATCAGGCACTTTCATACATATAAGGTCTAATGCTCCTCTTGTTTAAGTCGGTTCAAGGCAGATTTAGATGTATTCAAAAATGTTAACTGTGAAGCAGCCATATGGGGAGACTCTAGCTCCCCCATTAGCCTGTTCTTTTGCCATCTAGCTACTGAAGTCAGTGGCCCAGGGAAAGTTTATGGTGGGGAAAAAAACACAACTCATAATTAAATACAGAGTCCCCAGCAACGAAGACCATAGTAAAACAGACAGACACTCTTGTAAAAACATCATCTAGACAACAATTGCTTTTACGTGCAGAGGCCAAGATGCTGGACAGAATGTGTCTGATTGCCACTGAAATCTGATAAGGAGCTAAGCACCTCACAGCCTTTGTGAAGCTTGACCCTGAAACATCATGGCCAACTTCAGTGCAGAGCAATGAGCTCTGAACAACTGTGGGAAGCTTATAAAGTATTTCTCAGTATTGTGAGCAATGCCTGAAAGTGGGAGAGAAAGGAACAAAACACTTTTGAGGACTGTAGTTGTGAAAAAGTTGGACATACTCAAGCAATGAGCCATAGATTTTAAGATAAAATTAAATTCTTGTTAAAAAAAACCAAACCAAACCAAACAAAACAGTGGAAGATTGAAGCAAAGCAGAAGTGAAATTCTTTGAGCAAGAAGTCAGGAAGAAATCAGATGATGGCAAGCAAGCCTTTCTGAAGCAATTTTTGTTTCCAGATTACCTGCTGAGTCTCTCCTGAATCTTTTATAGGTCCCATAGAGTAAAACAGGCAAGTTAAGCATGTGCCTTGGTGCCCTCATCAGTCAAGGCCTCATGGCTGAGACCTGCTAATCATGACCTTATTTATATTATTTAGATAATGAGCTGCATTGCACTCCCAAGACCGGAGGTTGTGTTTGGAAGCGTGTGATCATCTCCTGAGAGCCGTGAATCAAAGTAACCTCTAACATTTTGCAGAACCCTCAACTATTTAATGTTTGCTTCTACCATGAAAATTACAGCTGATTAAATATCTGGGCTTGATCCTGTTCAGTACTGTGCACACTCAGTGTTCAGTGCCTTTAATGCAAGCTGAAGGCCCTCGGAACATTACAGATTGAGGTCCTGCCTCCAACTCCTTTGCATGGCTTTACTTCCCCAGACACAACTTTGGCATTTGGAAAGAATGGTATTCCTGTACAACATGTGTCTCAGTTTGTAATGATATCCGCCCTGCAGCTGGCTTGCTTTTCCAAGTGTTTCTGAAACATTGCTGCCTTAAATTCAAGCCAACCTTAAATAACTAATTTTCTAGAGGCAAAGAGGCTGGACTGCGTTTGCTGAGAGGAGACCCATGCTCTCTGCTGCACTCCATCTTCCAGTCCCTCATAGTTTTGGACTCTCATGATGTGTAATGTAATCAGCTTCCATGGAGGGGCACATTAAAACAAAAATACATTAAAAAATAGGAGGTTTAGGGGTTGGGTAGTGTTGAGTGAAATATCTATGGAGTTCCAACCTCTCTGGAAAGATCTGCATCCCATCATCAGGCGACTGATATTGAAACCTATGGTTAGAGCACTTTTCAGCTATTTATTTGGAGCCCACATGGTTAAATGTAAAACTTTGTGTTGCCTGCTCAGGCTCCAAATATTTATAAGGTTTCTTGAACCACTTATGCTGCCACTTCTAAGTTGTGTCTCCAAGAGGAGGAGAAAAAGAACCCTTTCCCACAGGAATTCTCCAACAGAGAGAAGCTTGATCATGATGAGAAAAGAGAAGATATGAGACGAAGTCACTGAAAATTTGAATTCTGACCCTAAATTTCACAGATCAATTAAAAGATCAATTCAGTTTTATTTGAAGCAGTTTACCAATTATTGCTGAAATGTTCTTCTTGGTGGTAAAAAATATAGTTCCTATTTTCTTGAGGTGGGAAATAGAGAAAATCCAAAGCAATGGCTGAGTTCAATGGCAGGTCTTTCAGTATCAAGCAGTGCTGGTGATAAGGGGGATTCCCTAAGGTGCCCAGCACTGCATTGAGGTCTGTCAGGTCTCAACCCACCTGCTCCCTATGTATTCTGGGGAGGAGGGGTTTCCTCTTCCTTTCCCCACAGTATAATCTACATGACATTTTGGCCACCTGAGCACGCCCCCTTGCCTTCAGATGAGTCTGTGTCTGCTCGTGCTCAGACTTGAAAGGAATCAGGATGGGGGCTGTGAAAACCAGGGAGAAACGCCATCGAGATGGTGCCAGACATTCAGTCCTGGATGGTTATGGATGGAGGGGTTGTTAATGGGAAAATGGGAAAATATTAATTGCTTCCTGATATGGGATGCTGAAATCTGCAAATGCTGATTGTGGGAAAAAAAAAAAAAAAAAAGAAAAAAAAGTATAGTTACTATTGTTGTTGTAATTCTTATAATTTTGTGACCCACAATAGCATTTTAGGTTAAAAAACCAGGCCCAAGCGTGGCTCAGGTGAGGGGGAGGACTCTCACAGGGAGGTATGGGCTGTGGCTCAGCAAGACACCCACCCTCACCATCCTCCATACCACTACCAAGAGTTAATCTGCCTTTTTCTGGCTAGTTAACTGGTTTTACTGGAGAGATCATCTTGAATAAGAAAATTGAGAAGCACCTTAGAATAGCCAAAAGCCTAGGTGTTTGGGTGCACAGGAGGCTGCTGAAATTCAAGCTGAAGCTTATATTCTGATTCAGACAAAATTGGAGGCTTAAAAAAGGGTTATCACATCACAGGGGATGCCTGTTTTCAGGAAAGGAGAGTAGAAACTCTCTGGATTTGGTTTGCCTTCTGTTTCAGCTTTTATGTTTTGGGGTTGGGTTGTTTGTATTTGTTTTTGTTTGGTTTTGTTTGTTGTTGGGGGTTTTGTTTGCTTGTTTGTTTTTCGGGGTTCTATTTTCTTTTGGCTTGGGTTTAGGTGGGGTTTTTTTGTTGTTGATTTGGGGTGGGTTTTTTTGCTAAAAGATCATTGCAAAGTTTCAGCTCCATCTGAGCTTAGAATAGGAAAATTTGTTGTAAATTTGCCTTGGTTTTTTTCAGAGGAAAATCATATTCTGCCACATCTGCACATCAGTGGGGCAAACCAAACTAGTTACCAGGCTGCCAAACACACTCATTCTGCCTTGTTGTTGTGCAGATATACCCAATTATCCTAGTGCAAATCAGGACTGGCCCTGGCAAACTCTGGGGGCCACTGTAGTGGTCTGCTATGGGGTACACTTCTAATGTAGAGATTAGAAATCCAGAACCATGGTGGAATTTTCCACTTTGCATGATCCATGTACTTATCTCAAAATGCCCCAAAATATAAATGGGAGACCTTCTGTCAGTAAAAGCCTGGAGAAAGATGGTGCCATGAGACTGGGCAGGAGGATATGGTTGACATTGGTTTTGCCTTTAGGTCATATTGAAAGTGAAGGAGATTTTCATAAACTCACTGAGCAATTGTTCTACAAGAGGTTAAACCATGAGAAACTTCCTTGAAATAGCAAAAAATTTTATGAAGAGACTATTTAGAGGGAAAGGAAAGATGACAACAGCAGGAAAACCAGACAGCAATACTAATGCTAGAATTTGAGTAATAGCCCAAATTCTCATCTTAGCCTACCAAGACTGGTCTCCTCTGCCTTCCTCCAAAGATGGTGGAAATAGAGGCTCTTACCAGATATGTTTCAGAGCACTGAACACAATGCCTGCTCTGGAGCACCCCTGGCTGTGGAAAGGAGAACAAAGACACTGGTCCTCTCCTGTTAAAATTCCTGAACTTCTACCCTGTAACGCAAAGAGAGGAAAGGAGAAAGCAGAGTGATTCAGCGTTGATCTGCTTTCCCAAAAACCTTGGAAGTGATGGGAACATGAGGAAGTGGAAATTTAAAATGCTGTGGTATGGGCTCCTGTTGGCAGCTGTTCTGCTCAGGACAATCCAAATCTGAAGGGGAGAGGAGGTTCCATGTCCCTTGGGACTATGCAGAGCAAGTGGTATGGTGAAGCTGTGTTGCTGCTTTCTGGTACAGGGAAGATTTACAGCAACCCAGGCCATTCTCCTCAAGTATATGGCTGGTCTCTGCTGAATTTAGAGATTTCTGTTTCCACTAGTTATGAAGAAGAGCTGCATGCTTACCAAGGCCTAGACTGTACTCCTGTTTTGTCTTTATGGAAATGTATAATGGAGGAAAGAGATTCCTTTTCCCTTTGCCTTATGCTCCTTTTCCCTATGCCTTATACCACAGAGCCTGGGGCTGGAACAAAGCAGTCAAGAGTAGACTCTGCTGTTAGATACCTGGGTTTTGAATGATGGTCACAGTTTTTTGAAAGAGGCAGAGAAGGCTTCATTTCTATCTTGCTTCTATCTTGTTTCTCTTCAGTGACCTGGCTGTCGTAAATCCAGAAGCACGGACCCCACATTTCCTTGGTGACTCTCAGAGTCTCTTTCACAGTCATGATTGCTTTGGTCCATCTTTTTGAGAGATGATTTTCCCTTGGCCCATGCAAGAGCATGAAGGAGAGCTTGGAACTGTATTTCCACCATTTCCTTGCTACATGAAAAGGTCATGGTGACATGCATCACTGTTCCTGACTTCACCAGCTAGTTTTAGGGTTCAATTTGACATACATTGAATAAGTTTAGTGAGAGACAGTCCTAACTGTACCAGCAAAGCGTGGAATGTAGATGTAAACTGGTGAGATTTCCCCAAAAGCTTTTCTAGGAACTGATGCAGTAAAGCAGGAGTCGGCATACAACAGACCTTTTGCTTTCCAGTTCATCTTTCTCCCTCAAGGTCCTTCCCTGACTACAAGGCAACTGTATGTGATTGTAGACATGGTGGATCCCCACAACAATTCAGTCATAGAGCTGGGGGTGTCCTTACTACTTCTTCTACCTAGGCATAAAAGGACAGCAAATCCCAGGGCTATTCCCCAGTGCATCTCTTAAAGTCACAATGTCTGCTCAGTTTACATCTCATGTTTCAGTAGATGGGAGAGCCTGAGTGTAATGGCTGACCCAAAGTTGAGGATTCTTAGCGTACAAGTTCAGAGCACAAGGAAATCACCACCTTTGAAATCAAGAGTTGGTACATAAGGACTCTGCTTCTTTTTCCGTTCATACTAAAGGTCTCCCCTGACTTTTGCAATGTGGCATCCCTTCAGTCAGCTCATGGAAAGATAAATCACAGTATTCAAAGGGGAAGGTTTTAATGCAGAAGCTTGAACTGCTTTAAGAGTTGCTAAAAAATAAATAAATAAAATATGTTGAGAACTGTTACAAGTAACAGATGATCCCAGAGTGTTTCCAGGGCTGAGCTTGCTCCCATGCTGACTTTAGCTGCACTCTTGTGGTTTATCTTCAGCGCAGTTTCCCTGAGAAAATAATTGCAGTGCCTTTACTCTAGAGCCATGCATGTCCCAGATGAACTAGGCCTCTTTTAGCACATCAGCATTCATTGTCTGGGTGAATTAAGTGCTGTGCTAAATTATGGAAACTGCCATGCCAGTCCACATCAACAGTTGCCTCAGCCTTTCCCACCCAGTCTCTAATTTTTCCTGAACAATAAGATGTGAATCTGGAGACAGAAATGTTCAATGGAGCGTAGAATGAGGGAGAACCAAGCGTGGAAAAAACTCTGTCTGTGTGTGTGGGTGCGTGCATGTGTCCAAAGCCATGTCAATGACTTGGCCCCCCTGAGGGGCAGGACATGACTGGGGAGGATGCTATGTAAAAGCAGCTATTTCTGGTGCCCATCACTTCCAGCAGGAGCATGCTGCAATGCTTGGCACCTGGGGCAGTGACAGGAGCAGACACATAGGGATCAGCGCTTGGGTGTGAGGGAGAGGAAGAAGGACATTCCCCTGCAGCTGAGCCCCCCAGCTCCTCCGCATGGAGGGCGAGTGAAGCAAGGAGCACTTCTAGCACTTGGCTGTACCAAGCAGGGCCAAGCTTCCCACCACAGCAGTCCCAGGGGTGCACAGGACAAAGGGCTGCAGGTCTGCAGCAGCACCTGGAAAGAGCTGGCTAGCTGCAGAACAGGAGCAGGGACGCTTGTGGGGAGGCTTTGCCTTAGCTGCCAAACTGACCTGCCATGCTCTAATTCTATGTTGCTCTGAGCAAGGATTTAAATCCTCATGTGTCAGGGCATCAAGAAAAGAGGAAGCTCTGTGTGGGTGCAGCCTGTGTCACAGCTGCTGATTGCTCAGCCACTGAGGGCACCAGTGCGGTTCTCAGCTATTTCAGGGAAGAACTGCATCACTATCTGAGCCCTCATAGATGAACCTTCAAGTTACCTGCTTGAGCTGGGTCATCATTCAGTTAAGTTATTCTCTTTCTCCCCTGCACTAACAGTAGACCATAAATGAGCCTTCCTGCTTACTGTCTCCATCATCTTTTTCATGCTGCCTCATGGGTTGGAACTACAGCCTCCCTCTGACTTCTCTGTGGGCTTTCTACCCAGGATCAGCCCAGCCCTTCTTGGTTTTGGAAAGCAAGAAAAACCCAGTATGCTCACCTCAGCACAACTCACATAAGCTCAACTCCTTGGCTTTAACCTGATGAAAATTCTTCTTTTGTGGCTGATGCAATTTTTCTGTCTGACCAGCCATATTCGATGTGTGTTGAAGGCAGGTTCAGCTGGGGTGAAGAGCATATGTTGCTCTCCTAAAAAATAATTTGGTTTTTTTGGGAGATATAAATAGCTGACTTCATTGTGCTGGTCATCCACACTAGTGTTGGCACGAGGCGCATGACATCAAACTCTGAAGCAGTGATAACTAGTGCATTCTCATTTCTTTATAGAACTTTGCATGCTATGCCTGATATGGATTTTTATTCTGTCACTTGATCACTACAAAGATGCATTCATCAAATGCAATTACTGCCATATGAGCCAGTCAACAGGGAAGGTTCTTCTCATCAGTCTGCACGCTGCTGTTACAGCGACTCTATCTACAGTAGGGGAAAACAAACAGAACTTACACAAATAGATGACTTCTCCGGGCAGAAAGCATCAAGAACCACTGAACTCCTTTATGCTCTCCCTCCCAAATCACTTACTGGTGCTATGCCATGCCATTTGAGACTGGTTAGTGAGGGGTGGAAATTTGTTTCTGTCGATTATGGAAAGAGAGGAGCAGGCAAAGTACCTGAAATGCAAAATGAGGCTTCATACGGACATTACAGGTTTTATTTTCTCTGCTTCCCTTGTTACATTATATTTCAAGCCAAAGAAGTAACAGAAAGCAGTTGTGTACTTTATGGGGAGTTCTTAGTAGGTGGATACATCCCAATTCTCAGTCTAGTTCTTGTTCACAGCTCTCTGTACACACAAAGAGGCTCATCTTGCTGGGCACATTGCCTGTAAGTGCAAATGTTACTCCTTAACGTAGATGTAGTGGTCTCCATGCCCTGGCAGTTTATGCTGGTCAACATGTTCAGTGTGCCTTCCAGTCTCTGCTTTGAGAAGAGTGGAGGTTTGGCAATGGGATAGAAGCACAGTGTTGAGAGGGATTGTGAAGGGGAGACTGTGGAGCAGACTGGGAAGAAAAATGTGCCCCAGTACCAAAATTAAGGCTGATAAATACTTCAGAGTTTCAGTCTAAATCTATAGGGGACAGCAGATCCCATCCAAGGAGGCAGAGTCCAAAACTCACTGTGTAGGGAGAAATAACAGTCCCTGCCAGGTAGCCTACACGGTCAACTGGCAAGGGAAGCAGAAGCACACAAGGCAATGATGTAACTCCCAGTAGCTCCCAGGCATCAGGAGCTTATAACCACCTGGGTGTCATTAGTTGCATTAAATTGATGAGGTGATTTGGGTTTTCAAGAACGTGATTCCAAAGACTCTTGCGATCCTGCCCTTCACCACTGGCAAAGCTTGCCTTATTTTAGGGGAGATATCTTGCAGCTTTCTGAAGGCCTCACATTATTAAAGCTGTGTTTACTACATTACTGTTCATCCAATTAAAGAACTGGTGGGTTTCAGAAGGGGTTTGCCTGAATTGGTCCTATGGAAATAATCTATTTTGTGCCCTAAAAAAATGAGAGAAGAAAACAGAAGCAGTTAGAACCCCGTGTCAAATAACAGGAGAGAAATGGACCTGGAAATGAGGACCAGGATACAAAAAAGGAACAACTGGAAGGTTAAATCCTCTCCCTAATCCTATAATCTGCTCTAGCAGGATCTGGAGGGTTTTGTTGTCATCTCATATATGGTCCACAGAAATATACGTGTTCAACACTGAAAATACCAGATCTTGGCAATTCTGTTTATCATGCTAGGCAGTGCTAGTCACCATGCTCTGCTGGTTGTGACTTCCTGGTGCTGTAGCTGTTATGGTGGTGGTACAAGTTGCAGATCACCCCAAGGGAAGACTGAGGAGGTTGTGGGATACTACAGCCTACCTCACTCATAGCAGCTTGTTTTGCTGTGCTGAGCATACGCCTCTCCTTTATAGGACTATGGATCTGGGGAAAGTCTGAGAGAGGCATCTTCAGTTTGCATGCACAGCATAGATAGTACCTACATATTTAATTCTGTTAGCGGGAGATAAGTATTTACACCACAGTGGAGCTGTCTCTGGGTACTGTCTCAGTTTCCTCATGAGACCAGTCAGCCCTGTGGAGCCACACACCAGCCCAGGCAAGTGGGGTGTGTCTGGGGAGCCCTGGCACATCCCCTGTCCTATCCCCATCCCAGGTGCTGTGGGATCCTCATTCAATTGCTTCCCCTTCTCTGACTCCAGTTTCCCATCTGTGCTGTGAAGAGAGCAGTACATCGCAGCTCTGTAAAGCTTCTTCCTCAGCCTGGCTGCCCCTCCAGTGTGAGGCTTTGTGGGATGTGAGCTCAGGCAGTGCCCAGCCTGCCCGCAACGAGTCTCCTGCCACTTGCCCTGACCTCCTCTGCTTGTCTGCTTTGCAGGAGCGCTTGCTGACAGGGTACCTTGCATGGAGAAAGGGAGCAGAGCAAACCACGTCACTCCACCGAATGACACCAGCTGGTCCGCTCACCACCCCCTCTGGCTAAAAGTCCAGCAAAGAAAGCAGCTTCCTGTCATGAAGCCCCGAGGAGGAAGCCTCGGTCCCACGGGTGCCTTTGACCCAGAAGACAGCACATCATGGACCCACACAGTGTGCTCAGCATTCCTGCGACCATCCCCTCTTCTCCTCTTGGAACGCTTTTTCCTCTTGGTTTCTTGCTGGGGGGGATTTTTCACCTGGATTTCAAAAACCACACGGACCAACATAGGTACTTTTCCCTCACTGACTTCGAAGTTCAGATATTTGAGACTGGACAATGATATGGATTTTTTTTTCTTTTATTTTTTTTTCCTTTGAAAAACTGCTGTGGTTTTGCTGCTACACTAAGAATCGTGATTTGCATTGTATGGTTTTGGACCTATTCAAGTTTTGATGGGGGAAAGGGGTAATACTGGAGTAGCAACACTTCAGAGTCATCTCTGTCCTACCCATGATGCACTTTTAAATGAAGAGTTAGAATATTTTATTGGCTAATATGCTTTCCTTGTTATTTTTACAAAGGCCACCTTTATCCTTTCTAATGCCATATTTTCAGTGTTACACTTTTATGGCTTTTAATTTTTGATTTGACAGATGTAAGAAGCAGCATGAATAGTTTATACTGTGGTTTTTCAGAGACTGAATGCCAAGAGAACTCAGTAAATGTTTATTCTTCTCAGCTTTCTCTTTAAATTCCCCTAAATAGCGCCCCATTTGGGAACAGAGCAAGAGTGTTGAACTAAAGACCAAAATTCCCTCAAGGTGTAAAATAATCTGAGGGGAATATTTGCTGGGCGTCACGAAAGACTTGGATGAAATTTCAACCCTGATGGTTTTCAGTGATCCAGGAAGGCAGTGAGACAATCTCTCCATATGCATAGCCCTTTCATGATAATTAGAATGGTATGGACAAACCAATGAAAACAAGGGTAAAGTGAGAAAGATCCCCCATGATTCTGTTTCACTGTTTGCTTTCTCCTGTCATGGTTAAGAGAAATGTGCAATTTGATCCTCAATCAGTGGGTGGAGGATAACAGGGTAGAATTTACTTGTGTGCACTTGTACAGTTGTAGCCAAGAGTCCAAAAGTACACTAGAGCATGTTATACTGGCACTGAATTGGTAAGAGAGTCGTGGAGTATCCCATTCTAACAAATACAAAAAAAAAAAAAAAAAAGCCAAAAAAAAAAAACTAAAAAAAAAAAAAAAAGCAACCCATAAAACCCCCACAAAAATCAAAAAGAGAGAAAAAAATCCTAAAAAAAAATATTTCAGATCACCTTGTGATTCAGTGTAACTGTTTACTAACTCGAATAAAGCAATTGTTCACTCTTGAGTGTTCAGAGTACACCTTTTCTATAAGGCTGCTGTGGGGAAGTGAGTTTGCAGGAGCAGTGTCTGTGTCAGTGGTGTTGGGAGCAGGGCAGCAGAGTCAGCTGAACCAGAGCCTTGTAGTGATGGTGCACTATGAGCACTATGTATATACTGTATTTCTATATTTTCCTTTGTACAGTTTCACTTAAGTCAAGCTACTGTTTTACAGGTGCTCCTTATTTATTAGAGCTGTGAAAGCTTGGAAATCACACCGGGCGAGTAAGCTCGCTTTTTAAAAAAAAAAACAAACAAAAAAAACCCAATAAAAAAAAAGGGGGTGGGGAGGGAATTCAACTCCTGAGTCTAGGGAGAGAGCTCAAAAACATCCCGACAAAACATCTTCAAGAGAGCAAGAATCTGAAGCACCCTCAGCGTGCTCTGCTTTCCTTTTGGGCTTGCAACTCTCTTCTCTCTCCCTGACTGGTGTCAGATTTATTAAAACAAAATAAATCTCCAAGAAAAAAAATGCACTTAAATGTGCTGTTGTTTATTTTATTTTTTTTTTCCTTTTTGTGCATGTGGTTATTCATTCCTCTACCTGCCTGGTCACAAAAAAAAACCCTCTCAATCTGAAGTCCCAGAAAAATATGTGTAAGTGTTCTTGATAGCTGCATCTATGTTCCTTCCATCTTCATGCCTCTCTTGACAGTTCTCTGTTTCTGCAGTGTTTAAGGCATGGGGAGAAAAACCCATGCGCTCACCCCAGTGTAGAGTTAGGTCCTGATCCTGGAGAAGAGCCGTGGATAGATGCACTGGCTGCAGCTTCATTCATTTCAAGGGGATCTATCCAAGCACAGTTTGCTCATGCTGCACCTGTGGCAGTGCAGAGAGTGTGTTCTGCCTACCTTTTGTGAGGATGGGGCTATTCCGTGTATGAACTGCCCCTGAAATCACAGGTTCTTCAAAGCACCAAACCCTCCCAAGTGCCCCCAGACCTCTGCAACAGCTACCTTACACAATAGTGTTTGGTTCTAAGCTCTTGGCCAGCACAGCCAGCGCTGCTGATGGAGGGATTGGAAACGTCCATTGAGCTCTGGAACTATTGGATGGTTTCATTAACCAGCCATGTAAGGCAAACAACAGCCTAAGTATGCCTGCTTGGAAGGGCATGCAGACTAAAGCTTGTCTCCCTGTAAACAGCTTGCCGCATCTCTATTTATTCATATGAACTTGGCTGTAAAACGAAGGCTGTGTGTGTTGATTTTGCTTTTGTCAGTGGTCCAGAATTGTTAGCACACATTTTCACTTTTCTGAAAAACAACAGACTCTTTAGAGAAATCTTTCTCTCTGGTGAACTGTTTTTGTTGTTGGTTTGGTTTTTTCCCCCAGAAATGGAATCAGCTTGTCAAAAATCATCAGGACAGCAGAGGTAGAGAAAGTGATCTAGGCTGGAGCTGACTTCACACATTTCCAATGATCACAAATTTACCTTAGCTTTCCTGAAGATCTGCCCGTTTTACACTTTCCTAACAACTTACCCCAAAATTCATAATGTGAACAACTGCTTTGGACAGCTGAATCAGTTCATTGTTTGTTATTTTAAAAATATCTCCAGCTGCATATATGGGGAGAAATATCCAAGTACACATAAACCTTGAGGAAAATTTAGACCAAATGGTATGATACATTATGCAAGAGAAACCTGCTTTATTTTTGAGGCCAAATCCATCCCTTGTACGATGCCAACAAAATGAATGGAATTACACAAAGGATGTAAAGGTCCTTTGCAATTAGTGGGAACCCAGCAAACTTGCAGAACAGTGCTTGCTCGCTGCTGATGTTATTTATTGCTTACTAAGACCTAATAGTCAAGCCAAACTCTCTCCTGGAGAACTTGCTACCAAGGAGCCAGACAAAGGAAATCCTGATGCACTGGGAGATACAGGGGAAGGTTCCTGCGTGCAACAGCCATCGCTCCAGCTCTTGCACATGTAGAGATTTGAGATGCAGAGATTGTCTTCATGAGCAGAGAGAAGCAGCTTTGCCTGAGGTTTCTAAGCAGCCAGCCCTGTGTCCATCCCTTCACACTGCTGGGGCAGAGGAGGAGTTTGCTGTGATCAAGCTGCACGGGTCCTTCTGCTAGCCCTAAATTCTTAGTGTCTTCGTGAATTTTGCCCTTGTGATAAGAGGGGGCCTATGTGCTGCAAACACTCCGCATTAATTTGCTGTGTTGTCTTAAATGATTTTGAGGGGTTTATTTTTTTTTCGAACTACTACACATGACAGTTTTTGAGTGGCCCAATTCCATGAATAAGGATGTCCCTCAAAATGAAAACAATTTGTGCTTTTTCCATGCTAAATTATAGAAATAAATTTGCTTTTTTCAAATAAGTGCTGCGAGCCAAATTTGCAAGGATGCTTATCCAAGTGAGATATCCCATTCTGAGGTCCATATTTGGACACCCGAATCAACACTCAGCCAAACACATGCATGAGGCATTTCAGTGCCATTTGGAGTGTCCATATATAGAACTGGATGCCCTAACTTCATTGCCTTTGTTTTAAAAATAGGCCTGGGATATGTAAAGGCATCATTTAATAACAACTATGACAAACATTCTGTGCTCAAACTAGGAGCAAATTTGCTGAGGCTGGTTCAGGTGGATTCCCTGGAATTGCTCTGGATTTACAGAGGTGTAACTCAGAAAAGAAGCAGTCTCAAGTTCCTTTGCCTTCCACTCCCACCCAAAGCTGTCTTGATGTTTGGGATCTGTAAATAGGGAAAGGTGGTACTCAGGCAGTAGCCATACACGCAGCAGAGGGAGAGTCAGGAACTGGGTTGAATTTGCTTCATATTGATCATAAATGCTCAAATGTTTTGGAATGGGTAGAACATCTTTACAAAGGCTTGCACACATTTTATTTGTCCTTTACGTGGTATTGGGCAAAGAAATTCATTGCTACCTTGAGCAACACTGGGACATTTTCCAGAAAACGTAGGACACACCAGCAAAACACATAGCTGTGAAAAACACAGCTGAACAGCTGCTCTTGGCTGTTTGCTTCCAGCAATGGTGGGAGCATAGACCCTCTGAGGTGCAATGGATGCTGGCTGCAGGACACTGCAACACCTCCAAAGGAGACAGGGTATCTGATACAGGGCTGCCCCTCAGCCTGTCACGTTGGCCAGTCAAGACTTGTTGAGACTTGAACCTCTGTGACACTGTGAGGAACAGACCCAGCCAAAGGGAATTAAAAAAAAAGAGTAACTCATGCCACTGACAGCCTCTTTTCTCAAAGCTGTTCCCTGGTCTCTAAAGCATCATACCTTCCTGTTGGAGAAGGTAAGTTCCCAGCCACTTCACCCACTGCTCTACTGAAATAAGTTTTGCAAGGATACGCAAGACACAGAGAAGCAGCCAGATGCACTGACCAGGACCTTTCCTTACAAATGATGCAAGTACCTAAAAGTTGTGTGCCCCTACACACACACAAGCCCAGGTACTTGACTGTCACAGGAGAAGGGGCAGCCTCACCTGCTCCTCATGCATGGGGCTCTCTGGCATCCAGGCAGCCCATGCTTGCAGGTGGGACGCTGCCCCAACTGGGGAGTAAAGCTTGGTTATTATTATCTAGGATAGCTGAGAACAGAGATGTGCTGTGATTCCCACCTCTCAGCAGGCCTACTTTATCTTTGAAAGACCTTGCTGGACCTATTTAGTAAAAGAAAAAGGCTTGAGGAGGAAGTAATGTTGCCTTCTTTTCCAGAAAATTGTTGTCCTCAGGGGGTTTGCTGGGGAACCGGGAGACTCTGCTTCAGTCTCCTTCTTCAGCTGAAGGAATCAAGCCCACATAGGCATGTGCAAAAGAAGTTGTTTAGAGAGGCTGTTATCCCTTCCCATGTCCCAGGCCAGGATTGGTGTGATACAGCTGGTCTACTGGGACACAAGCTACGCCAAGAAAGGCAGGAGAGGTTCTCTTCACTTCTCAGGAAAGAGACGTGAACACAATACCCACAATGCTGGGAAGAGGAAGCACAGCCCTCCAGTTAGGGCTTGAGGCTTTCTCCTGGAACAAGGGCATCTGCTTCTCCTCCCCAAAGGGCTTTAGAGTTGCTGCAGTAAATACTGACCCCCCCTTCAGAGCCCATCTCTGAAGCAAAGGGAGCCTTCCCTAAGCCAGGTCTCATGGTCCTCCTCAGCATGCTGCAGCCCTGCCTTCCTTCACACTTCCTGGGCCCTCAGCACAGCAGGGCAGGCAGCCAAAGAACTCCCTGGGGCAGCAGTGCTGGCAGCATCCCCCAGTCAGCTTTGGAGCAGGAGAGTATGCCAGGCTGGCAGGATTGCACCAGCAGGCCTGCCCCACGTGTGCTGTGTGATGCTGGCCCTTCACACTACCTGTCCTCTCCTTCTGGAGTACCTCAGGAGATGTGGTTTCCAGCTCTAGCCAAAGGAAATTGATTTATTGCATCCCAGTTGCTTGCGTGGCCTTTGGCGTGACAGGCATTACGTGAAACATAACGTTTAGGACACACGCACGCACACACAGAGAACTCGGGAGCAGCTCAGTGTGCAGCTCAGAGGTATCTTTCTAAGGATAAGACTAAGCAGGCGCCCAGGCACTGAGACACGGTCGGATGCCGGGGAAAGCTGGCTGCCGCCCGCCCGCTCTCACGAGAGGTGCGGCAAGATGATTTACGGGCAGGGTCAGGTAGAGGAGCTGACACAGGCGGGTCAGAGAGGACGGGTGCCAGCCCACAGGCTTACTGTCGGTTGACATCCAGGGAGCAGGATGGAAATAGAGGGGGGAGCATGAGTTGAGTTCCTTAATAACGTGAATTATAAAATAATTTCCTGTCTTAGGGGTTAGGAAAGAGAGCGACGGGCCCGGAGATCTTCCAAACAGAAAACAGCTTTTGTTAAGGCTTTTGGCCTAAGGAGTTTGAGGGGGGTGGGTGGTGGGAAGGGAAAGTGCTGGCACATTTTTGGCTGCAAGCCTCAGACAACATATTTTTTATTCTAGTCTTTATTTTTCAAAATAAAATCATGGCAAGGCAGTAACAAAGAGGGGGAAGAGGGTGAAATTAGGAGGAACAGTACCCAAGTATTTCCCACTTCTTTCTGTCCCTGCCATTAAACACACAGGGTCTCCTTTATTATATACAGTAGCGAGATTAAGCCAGCAGCCCAAAGGCTAGGTTTGCAACAAGATACTTTTATACTTATTGATCCTGGATTTTTTTTAGGGAGATTGTTTTCATGCAAGTTTAATTCACCTTTTTTAGCTTCTGAGTCTAACTGCCACACATTTTATCCCCCTTCTTTGTGAAATGCTAAATCCATCGGTAGGTTTTAGTTTTCCTGGTGTAACTTTTCAGAAACTGTATATCTGCATAGCAACCCCACTGCAGGCAGCTTATGTCACGGTATCACATGTCAGAAAGATGAAAAGAACTCCAAATCTGAGCTGCTCCACAAACTTATGTCCCCTATTCTCAGACATATATCTTCTGTACTTATTATAAGTGTCAGGAAGGCAACTTCAAGGCCAGAGAGGTGCGAAGTTTTATCTTGGAGATGACAAAAAAAAAAAAGAAAAAAGACACATGGTCTCAGTTCAGCCTTATGTGGACAATCAAGTGCGAAACAAAGATTGTCTTTTTCCTCCTCTCCTCACTCCCCCCCAGCCCCCACCTCCCCGTGTCCCTGTTGTCTGCTTCCAACTGCAACTTGAGCCTGAATCCTGAGCCCAGTGTCCAGATTAGAGATTGTTGACTCAGATTTAGTGGTGAAACTTGAGCCAGGCCCTGTTGATGGCATAGCCTTGAAGGAGCAGGTTTACTTCAAGCCAAAAGAGAGATCACATGTCAGAGGAGAGCCTGCCTTTCCTTTATCACTAACTTCCTGATCTCCCTCTGTTCTAATCATGTGTGTGTGTGTCCCCGCCTTGTGCCCACTTTCAATTCCTGCTATAGGGTGTCATAAATCAGGAAATTAGCAAGTGTGTGGCTGCCCTTTGCCACAGGCAGAGACAATGAGCTTGCTGTGTTTTTAACCAGTGGGTAGCACTTAACATAATCAATGGAGAGCTATGTGCAGAGAGGATGAAAAATTGGGTCTTGGTCTGACCACTTACAGGGTATTTCTCATCACCCATGCAAGCTGCTTTTATGAGAATACGACATGCCCTGGAAGCTTGCTCTCCATTTTGCAGGAGAGTCATTAAAAGAAATCATTACATGTTTTTTTTTGTTCCTTGGCACACACACTGCTTTTCCTTGGCTTCTGATTTCATCCATCTTTCAGGCGCTTCGTGCCTTTAGTAATTTATGTGCAAGATTTTTCCAAACCTCCAAATGTTTTTCCATTTGGCAAACTGTGGAAGCCTCTACAGAATGTAGCTGTAGAGTTTTCTTGTACTTCAAAACATGAGCCCTGTTAGCATAAAGATGCATCTAATACTTGTAATCCTGTACATAAAAGCTATAAATTCATCTAAGACAATCAAAGACATTGTTCCTTCTTGTGAGCCTTTACCAGCCTTGTTGCTGTGACCCTTTCCTTGATATATGAAAGGAGAATTTCTCCACGAGCATTGTTGTTTTCTTTAACTATAGTTTTTGGAAGCTTTGTGGTACCATATGGAGAACTATTTTATTCTGCTGCTGGTAGCTTTCTCAATACTGGCTATAAATTAGATCATTTTCCTTGCGTCTGATAGCCACACACTATCAGTGAGACACATTGGCTCTCATCGGAAGATCTGTGAGAATTCGATAGAAAGCGATAATTTTCCCACCATATAGAATCTAATTCCCTACTCTAATACTTACAATGGTTGATTAAAAAAAAAAATCATATATTTCACTGAGCATGAAGTTCACAAGTTTGTAGGCTGTTTTTTCAGAACTCTCTTCACATTGCTCCTGTCAAGCCCCTGTCTTTTGAGAGGGACACACGTTGACAGATCCTCTGGCTGGGCTTTTTAAGGGCTCCTAAAGTGTATGAGCATTCATACGCATTTTGGGGAGACTTGAGGAGGTTGCCCAGCAGGGTAAGCATGGCCTCAAGAAGCAGTTAGGTTGCTGTGAGTTGCAGTCTGGGCTGCTGTGGCTTTCTCCAGGAATGCAAACCCAAGGGGAGATTCATTAAATGTTTTTTTATAATGCAGTCCAGTGAGTGACATCCCTGAAATAGCAGGGTATGTAACCACAAGAAAAGAGATCTTTCTCTGGCTATCCATGCTCATGGGAAATTACTAGATATTGAGGAACAGGAACAGTATCTTTGCTTTTATTTGTTTAATTTCAAAATCCCTAAGTAGTTTGCAAGGTTGCACTATAAAATACTTTCATTTGCTGGAAGTCCCAATTGGACAAAGTTCCTGAACAAAGAGTCTGTTTTGCCAGCAGAAACTGATCCAGTTCAGGCCTAACATATTATTTACACAAAGCTGTGTTCCATCCATGCCTTCTTGGCATGTACTGCCCTGCTTGCCCTGGAAACAAACACTCAGGGAGACTATGGAATAACTGGTGAGATAAGTCACTTCAACAGCACCCAAACTCCTGCATCTAAAACTGAATTTACATGCAAAGAACTATGTATGTTTCACTTAAGAAAGGACAACTCTGTTGTCAGCTAGTGCAAATCCTCCAGAATCGGTCCTGATCTACCCTGGCACAGGAGAGAGACAAATCAGAGCAGCGGCAGGGACTTCTTTTTTTAAAGAAGTGAAGATGAACGCTGAGAGCTTTGACAGTCCGTTCCTGTCTTGGTTTCCATCTGTGGCAATCCAAAGAAAGTAAAGGGAAGGGTCGGTGAAATTCTTCCAGCCAACACTGCTATGATAGAACAGAATTAGTTTCTTATACGTCATCCCTCAGACTGCCAAACTGTGATGACATTTCTCTGAGATGCACATAACATCTGCATTAAGAGCTGAAGATGTCATTGTGATCTGGGCTATTACAGTGATTTTATTTCTGTTATATCAATTTAAAATAAACTATTTCCCGACTAAATTAAATTAAGAGTACTTTATCAGTGTAGGCATGAAGTACATTTTCTTCTCATAATTTACTTCAAGTGACTCTAGATTTTTGCTTATCTTAGTGCATTGATAAACTAACATGCTCAATTGTCAATACACATTAAAAAATAATATCTAGCTGTTGAGGGAGAGAATGTGTGGAAAACTCCAAGGACACCTGGGCACAAGTGTGTGCTTTTCTCAGGCTATTAAGCTGCAGTATTTTACCATTTCCACAGATTTTTTTTTTTACCTAGTTTTTGGTTTTGACTGGCTGAGTGCTTTTTCTGCTCTCTCAAACTCCTACGCATTGCATCCAGTCTGCTCTTCCAGAACTGATTGACTAGTACAGCAGGTCACCACCCCTGCTGAAATCAGCCAACAAGCCGACCATAACCCCAGCAGATGTTTGCGGTTTATAGGCCAAATGAGAGCCCCGCAGACCAGCGAAATACCAGCACCACAGATGTGGAACCTGGCCACTTGACGCGAGCAACATAAAGCCCTGTCCTGCCCAGCCGGGCTGGGACTTCCAGAGGAGCAGAAGGTCTGAGAGACTAATTAGCCTGCAGAGCCAACATGCTGGCCTATGCTCCATCATTTTGATTGGTGCAAAGTCCTTTAATGAAACGCCGCATGAGTGAAGTCAGATGAGGCCCCTCTGTAACTTCACCTCAGAGTCTGGCAATCACCTGAGTTCATGATGTCTCCAGAATGTGCCAGCTAGCTCTGCCAGGCTCTGCCACTCACCCCAGCTGGGCCAGGACAGCCAACCAGCCTCATTACCACAGTCTGCACTGCTCCTGCACTCCGAATGCAAAGCAGGGAAATATAATGGTGACACCTCCAAGACACTTTTTTTTTTTTTTTTTTTTTTTTTTTTTTTAAATTACAGATGCTGCTGGTAAATAATGAGGAAAAGAAAAACCAGCAGCTCTCAGCAGGACACCGAAGAGCTGGAGGATGGCACAGCCCATTCTCAACCAGGCTCTTTTGTCCAAAGCGCACACTATTTCTCTGCTGAAAAAGCCACATTTTGTGCTTTCTGAACCTGACAAGCCAGCCACAAATGATCTTTGTGGTTAACACCCTCCAGGATGCCTTGCGGTGCAGACTGCCACTGGAGCATCAGGAAGGTGTGGTTCAAAGAAAAGGTAGGGGGGAAAGCAGCAGCGTTGTGAACGCACTGCCAGGCAGGGAGAGGCCCCGCGCCCGCGTCCTGCTGACACAACGCGCATTTTCCCGCGTCCCATTTTTGGCGCCGAGCGATTTGAGACAGCACCGAGCCTTTCCGTGTGTGCGGCGGCGGGGCTGGGTCGGGGGGAAGGCGGGCAGCGGCAGGGATGCTCCCGGAGGAATTGAGCCGGACTGACTACGGCGGCGCCTCCAGCACCGCCCGGCTCCGGGCGCCGCCTGGCGGCACCGCCGCCTCCCGCCGGGAAGCTACCCTGAGGCGGGATGGGCGCCCGACCGGACCCCCCCACGCCCATCCCGCGGCCGCCCCGTCCCCGCCCGGCCCAGCCCAGCCCGGCCCGGAGGAGCCGCCGCCGCCGGCGGTGAGTGCCCGCGGCCCGGGGCGGCCGTGCGGGCCCGCAGCCACAAGGTGTCAGCCGCGCTCCGGGCAGAGGCCCCGCCGCTGGATGCGCCCGGTGGCGGCTCCTCGGGGCGCGCAGCCGGGACAGGGAGAGGGGACGGAGTTCCCCCCTCCCCCGGGCCGCTTCTCTCCGTGGAGTGATGGGTGGGGAGAGATAGCTCTTGCAGCCAGGTTGCAAGCCGTCAGACGTGGGCCGTGGGTGATGTCCGCGGCCTTGCGGGAGCCTGTGCATACGGAGAGCTCGGTGGTTAAGGTGTTTGTACCGGAGCTGCCGAAGCCACTCGCAGGAAAGACATCGACATTTTTAATACAGGTTTCAAGGGAGCTAAGCACTTCAGTAGAAGTTAGGGACCCAAGTGTTGGCAGTGCGTGTGATTTAGGGACAGAAATGCCAATGGTTTGCAGTGGCAGCGCATTTCCGCTGGCCCCACAGTGTAGACACACCAACGCTTGTGGGGCTACAGTGTTTTACACCCGCTGCAGGCAAGGGAATCTCTTGCAGGGCTGCTCTAAACAGCACATTTGGTCTCCAAAGGGATGACCTTGCTGAGGTCCGTGCCATGGGATACCTCTCATTCCTGTGGGCAGTCTTGCAGGATTCTGTTCTCCAGGACGTGATTCCCTGCTGGGAAGCCAGCACGCAGGATCTGGCAGCTCCCACAAACCTGGAGTCAGCGAGCTGGTGGATTTTGCTAACATGATCCAACAGTTCCTTAGAAAAATTGAGTGGCTCTGTTGGAAACTTGTATGCATCATACTCAAAGTAAGTCCCCTTTTATTGGTAGGAGACAGGAAACAACAGAGTGATTAACTTATTCCTAAAGTATGTGCTTAACCCATGGAAATAGATTTTTTCTGCATTTGTATGTAGTTATTTATGATGTCTAGTAAGGAGCCAGGTCCCAAACCAGTGTTCCTTGTTCCCTAGGTAAAGAGCAGGAAACTGATTTCTCAACTGTTCTTCATTATGAACTCTAGAGTTCATCGTGGATGGTTGTTGACCTCCACTGTGCTTAAACCTGTGGCTACCCCTTTGCAGGACCATTAGGAAATGGCTAAATGATGCCTCAGAAAATGCTCTGTCTGTGCCTAGAAATGCAGACCCTTTAAAGGAAAGCAGAGCACATTTTAAAGAAAATTATCCCAATCTGAGAATTCATCTGATCCAAAGAATTCTTTACATGTGATGATTTCTTGGATTAGCACTCTTAATCCCACATTACGTCAAGATGATCTCTCCACGGTTCTCCTTTTGAGTTGTGCATGTAGAGCAGAGGGGGAAGGCTGCTTCCTCCGTGTATGGTCAGTTAAAGCTAGAGAGCTGAGATGCTGTTTTTGGCAGAGGATTACTCTGGATTGCACTTCTATGTAACTGCTTTTATACTCTGTTCTCTGAAGTATTTAAGCACAGAGAATACCTCAGAGAAGACGTTTCCTCTTCTCAAATAAAAAGGCATATGCAGATTTCCTGCAGATTATATTACATAGAAACAAAAACAAAATTAAAGAAAACATATAAATAAGCCTTCTTCTGGGATGGCTTGAGTCAGGTGGGGCATGCAAGGCACCACAACCTTAACGAGAGAAACAAATAGAAGAAATTTCACTCTAGGACCAGAATCAATCTAAACTGGATGTAGAATGCAAATAAGATAAAAAGAAGCTAAAAATGAGTATTTCTTCATGCCCAAACAATTATTATTGTAAAAGCAAACAGAGAAAAACAGTTATTTCCCAGTTCTAATAAAATTAGAAAAAGACTTCTGTGTCCCTGTCCTGCGCATGTCCTTGAGAGTCCTCTTATCTACGTTGCTTTCCCCACCTTTTTCTAACTCAGGGGAGAAATGCACCTGATCTTGCTCTGGGGGCAACACTGGGGAAAAAAGGTTGTGGTCCCTAGGCCACACAGAGGTGTGTGCATCTTTATGTATGTTTCTAGGGCAGGTTCCATCCCATATAGAAGAAAACCCTTCCTTAGCAGCTGTGGAACAGAGTGGAGCTAATGAATTGCCTGTTAATGCCCCATCCGTGCTTATGACAGTTAGTAAAGGCACCAGTGACAAGGTAATTTTGAATAGGATGAGCAGTGTGTCAGAATACTAATAGGGCACTAAAAGAAATGATTTCCAGGGGAGTCACCTCATTGCTCAAGTGAAAGAGGGGACTATACCCTGCGGCCCTTTCCTCAAAGCTCCCAAGTACTGTCACCTATAACGATCCAAATCCCACAGCCTCTTCTGAACTACTGCTTAATTGGGAAAGTAATTCAGAAGAAAAAAAGAGTCAATCCTGCAAGCCACTGAGCTTCTGAACCTCACTGAGTTTAACTTAAGCCTTCATGAGTTTGGCTAAACATGGAGGATTCAGCTGGGTAAGGGTTAATTATTTGTGTTGTCTCAACCAGTGACTGAGCCCCTCAGGGTCACAGACTGTCTAGAGAGTAGGAAAAGCAATCCAAAGAGCTTGTTGGCACTGAGGTAAGAAGAATGCCATCCTCTACATATAGAGTGGGAGGGGAATACTAGGAAATAGTCCATGCCATGGTTGAGCTAGACCTGCTTACCTGAACATAACTGTGGGAGAGATAAATGAGTAACAAGGATGGGTAACAGAAATGGCTGGAAGTGTGGAAAGGTTTCCATGCAAAGGAGAGGTGGTGGATGTGACTATCCTTTCTGAGAGAGAAGCACAGAAAAATGGCAGAGGAGGGGTAGGTTAAATATTGGTATTTATCCTTCACAGTATGGAAAGAAAAAGTCATTACAAGGATTTTTTTGCATTACATATTAACCTGAGGGTTCTGTTGCCACAGTACTTTGGAGGCAGATGAATTTTTAAAAGGATAACACGTTTGCAGAAGGACAAATGTTCGGAGTTAAGTTTTCCAGAATACAAGCCAGCTGTTATCTGACAGTGGCTGGCAAAACATCTGGAGGTATTTGTGGTCTTTATATCTTCTTCTGATGCTCCCATTGAGTGTCAGTCAGAGAGATGTTACAGTCTGAAATGCACTTGGAGCTTGTAAGCAATTCTGCTATGGCTAAGGCAACCTCTTGCATAAGTAAAAAGCAGATCAATTCAATCCTTCAGCTATACAGTGGTAAACTCTGAAGATACATACACTCAGTTTCTGGCAAGTTTTTGTTAGTAAAACCATCCTGTCTTACCTGCTGGCAGTAAATGTATCAAGGACTACTCTGTAGAAAAATGCTGCCTGTTGTAGATCGCTGGTTTAATAATGAAGAAGAAACACACTGAAGCCTCAGTTTGGAAAAATTAGTAAATTTTACTACAAATCTGCCTAAAATACATTGTAAAAAATGCATCCCAGTCCGATTTCTTCTTAAGAAATCTTACGACCTTCACCTTAGCAAGGAACCCCACTAAAATCAATGGAACTATTCACTTTAAAAGCTTATTAATGTGAGAGCACGTTTACTTTACAGGAACCAGCTGCAAGAATCCTCTCTTACCAACCAAAGATTTATCTACCTAGCAAAGATTTATTGCTCTGAAGTTAAGGTTGAAACATGCATATCTGTATATCCCTGTAATTACAGTATGTGTCCTCTCAATTGCTTCATATATCTAGGTACTCTGAGTGGCCTGATAGCTGTATGTCAGAGGGATGTTGGGAACTGATACTTTAAGAGCCTTTGTGCTTAAATGTAATGTTTTCCAGGCACTTGCCGTCACTGATATTCCTGGTTTTAATACTAGTATCATCCTCGTCACAGGTACGGATGTTAAACGGTAGCCAGTCATCCTTTTACAGATGATAGCTGCTTTTTATTATTATTTTACATTTTCCTCTAGCCTCTGCCAGCAGCCCCAGCTATTTGTTCCTAGCCTCTTCTGGAAGCTTTTAGCCTGGCTTGGATTAGCTCTGCAAAAACTGCTCTTGCTGTTTGGTTCATCCTGGGGGAGGAAGGGATTTAGAGGAGGAGGAGTTGAGGCAGAAATGAGCAGTGAAGCGGGGGAGGCAGTGACTTTGTGTCGAGCAGCTTCTGACACAACAGAAACTTTCTCCACCCATGGTAGATTTGCTATGAGAGGATCCTTTACCCGTTCTTTCCCATACCTCCGTTATATTGGATGCAAAATCAAGTGTTTGTCTGGCAATCCTTTAGCTGTGGGGCCAGAAACCTCCCTCTTTTAAGGGTAGAGGAGAAATTACACGTAAACTATCATCATATTTTTTTACTACTTTTTTAGAAATCAATGATCAGTTGCATTTACAGAGCAAAATCAGAATCTGTTACCAAAAGTCTGACTCACTCCTGATTGATAGAACACAAAAAAAAATCTACATATATCAATATAGATCAGTACTCATCTGTCTATAGAAGGGACATACAGGGAATGTGCAGTACATGCATATATGAAAACACAACCAAACAGCCACACACCTCAGTGATAACAAGGAGCATCACTTTTTGCCCAAGGGCCAGAAGGACAGTATTTCCTTCTGCTCTGCCTTTTATTAGCAGGATCTGGGACTGCATACATTGTTATCAGTCCAGTCCCCTCTAGCTGCGGCACTGTGGGTCTCCTGCAGTGGTCCCTGCAGACTGCCAGAGGGGCCCAGTGCAATGTGTGGGTAGAGAAAAGGTCCCAAGAGAGTGAAGGGTACTCAGCATATTCATGGGGCAGCCGCCTAAGCCCATCATGTACGTGTGTTGTCAACAGAGGTATTTCTCCTCTCAGGCACTTCGGCAGCAGGATATTTCTCTTCAGAATCAGCTTTCAGGCACCTTTTGAAATTAGGCATATTATAAGACAATTAGACACATAATAAGAAAGGAATCATAGCATCATAGAATAGTTTCAACTGGAATGGACCTTGAAAAGTCACCCGGTCCAATGGCCCTGCAGTACGCAGGGACATCTTCAACTACATCAGGTTCCTCAGAGCCCCATCCAACCTGGCCTTGAGTGTTTGCAGGGATGGGACAGCCACCACCTCTCTGGACAACCTGTTCCAGTGTTTCACCACCCTCATTATGGAATACTTTTTCCTTATATCTCATCTAAATCTACCCTCTTTAGTTAAAAAACTTTACTTGTCCTATTGCTACAGGCCTTAAAAAACATTATTTGTCCTATTGCTACAAGCCCTGCTAAACTTGCTAAAAAGTTTATCCCTATATCTTTCTCATAAGCCCTCTTTAGTTACAGGAAGGCTTCTATAAAGTCTCCCTGGAGCCTTCTCTTCAATTGGAGCAACCCCAGTTCTCTCAGCCTGTCTTCATAGGAGAGAGGCTCCAATCCCTGATCATTTTTGTATTCCTCCTCTGGACTTGCTCCAATAAATCTATGTCCTTCCTGTTGAGAGCTGGATGCAGCACTCCAGGTGGGGATTCACAGGGGCAGAGTAGAACGGCAGAATCCTCTCCCTCAGTCTGATGGTCACGCTTCCTTTGATGCAGCTCAGAATACAATTGGCTTTCTGGGCTATGAGTGCACGCTGTTGGCTCATGTCCCACTTTTCATCCACCAGAACATCCAAGTCCTTCTCTTCATGGCTGCTCTCAATCCCTTCTCCTCCCAGTCTGTATTGATACTGGGAGTTTCCCCAGTCCAGTAGCAGGACCTTACAAGTAATGAGGAACACTCTTTTATTTGAATCCTTGAAGTTGAGCAGCACAAATTCTGGGCCCAAAATTAATGATTTCAAATGGCAAATAGTAGTTCAACATCTTGGGTTTGTCTGAATGACACGCTCAGGTAACAGTCACAAGTGACGGTGAGTAAAGTGCTGGTTGAGCTTTGCTCTCACTGGGATAGTGGTGTCATGTTTCAAGACCACATAGTTGGTGTGGATTGCCAGTGGGGTATAATGTGAGCTGGACTTTGATGATCCTTGTGTGTCCCTTCCAACTTGGGGTATTTTAATATTCTAATATCTAAAGCACATTTTGCGTCTACATGTTGCAAACCAGCCAACAATGCAGAATACACCATGAACCTTTCTCAGATGGTCTATAGTAAACTCAGAGCTTTTTGTGGCTGAGGGTGCTGACTCCATGCACTGAACAGGGCTACCCTGGACATGGTGGAGCTCTGTGTCCTTGGCTGGGACTGCTGTGGACAGAGCTATGGTAGGAGGAGCCTTGGTGCATCTTTCCCCTCTTGGCTGGGACACTGCACTGAGGCTCATGCTCTTGACCTTGCAGGGTGCAGGGTGGCCCTGCAAGGGAAGGCGAGTCAGGAGCTGAGGCCTGTTTGTCTGAGTCTGCTGGGAGTCCAGCAGATTAGCACACTACGTGTCTGTCATCCCGCGGCAGTGGGATGGCAGGTCCAGGGAAGCTGGCCAGAATAGCACTGCCGGTGCTTGGGGAATACCAGGCAGGATTTTCTGCAAACCAGGAATGAGGAAACCTCTTGTCCCGGGTAAGTTGTCATGGCCTCTCACCCAAGGTGAAGGGAATAAACCCTGGGCAGAAATAACATTCTGATTTACACATGCAAGCCCCTTCCAATGTGGAGCATGGCCACTTAAGCAGCTCCCTCCATCTCGGGGGGCTCAGCCTGCCTGCAAACCACAGTGAGGTCAAGAAAGGCCCTCTTTGGGTTAATGCATTTACCCCAGCCTTGCTTCAGGAAAGTTTTCATTAGGGCTGGAACGTTGGTGACAGCTATAGCTAAGGCTGCCAAAGTGTTTCCATTATGTTATATCTGCCTGTTTTCACTTGCTTGCAACTATCCAAAAGTTTCACCTAGAAGGCTGAAATTTTCCAGGCCTCCTCTCTAGCTGGAGGTGAAGGGTTTTGTGGAAAGTTGGAAGAAAATTAAAAAGAGAGAGAGAAAAAATGGTTCTGCTCTTTTCGAAATGGCAACATCCAGGCAGAGGTCATAATTTAAGAGAACAAAATTTAATAAAAGCAAACAGTGCTATTGCACACTCAGAAATGACTGATCCTTTGAATTTTGGATGAATCTCCAAACAATATTTTTTTTGTTAAATGATCCAACTAATTTTTACTTGGTCTTTTTGCTGCATTCTTCCCTTTTATCTCAGGGCATCTTCCAACAGTGTTGCGTGCCTCGTGCTGCTTAACCTCCCTCTCCCTCTGCTCTCTATCCACAATTCCAGGCTTAACACAAGCTCTGTTACCTGAAGGTCCTCTCAAACTCCTTGAGCCATGGCCTGGATGGTTCCTGTGACCAGCAGGGCTCTTCCCCCAGTGCACATTTGCTCATCAGCTGAGGATAGGTCTGGTGAATTTGGGAAACCTCTATTGTGCTAGACTGTGTTGTGGTGGGTCTTGAAGTTGCCATATCCTTCGTTTGTGGAGCTTTAATGCAAGTATCCATTCTGAGCCAGAGGTGGGCTGGAGGATGTTAATCCATGTGGCCAAGTAGAATGAAACTCTAGGTAATAAATTTACAATGTAAAAATCAATTGGCATGAATAGTGTTTTTATTAGCACCAAATGTAAATGCTGTGATTTCTCTGGTAAGCACGTAAAGCAGAGAAATCTGAAGCTAAATGAGGCTGTAGCAATTAATCATGCTTTCTAATTCAGTTTATTTCTTAAACTGGAGAGTCTCTTACCCAAATTGCTCATTTGAAATTGTTTCTGATGTAAACAAGGGTTGCAGCTCTAGGTCTTTGCAGCTGGTGTATGGAATTGTAAGCTGGCTTAAAATGAACCAGTTCACATTTGAAAGCCAGTACCTCACAGTTCTCTGCAAAAGAACCAAGCAGTCACCTCATTAGCTTTGCCAGTAACCACTAAAGGAAACCCAAAGTAATATTTTTTTTTCTAATGAAGGTGTTTTTTTCTTCTCATATAACAGATAGTCTTGGAGGTTTGCATACTCTTTTAGGAAATTTTTCTCTGGAGAAGGCAGAAGACCACTTCTGCCCATGGCTATTGGTGATGCTTCTTGCTCACAGGCAGTAACAGGATATGAGTTTGGCCGTGAAGGACCCATTCTCAGTCCCTGCTGATGACAGATGATAGAGCCAACAAAAATACTCAAGTCAATAAAATTAAGACCAAGTTGAAATATTTCAAACTGGATAACTAAAACACAGGAGACAGACAGCTTCATATGTCGAAATGGAAAATCAGGATCTGGAAAACTAGAGAGAAACTACCTCCTTCCTGCCTCCTCCATCACTGCAGTCGAGTGTGAGTTTTTGTTTTCAAATGGGGGCTTTCTCCTGACTCAACTGGCTTAGCCAACTCTGTTTAATACCCAGGAGGAGGTTTGTAAACCATCTGTCTCATAGCGGTACTCAAAACTCTATGATCTGACTTTCATGTTCCAGTCACTGCTCAAGATGCCCCCTTGTGAGTCTGTGAAGACTGAAATCTCATGAAGTTTGGTGAGAAGAAGCATTACAGACAAGGGCTCGTCTTAAATTTTATGTCCTCATCCCAGGGTGGGCGAACTATATTTGATGAAGGAGGTACTTTATTTCAATTAGGATTCACAGCCCTGAACCTCCTGGAACCAGAGGCCAAAGCCTGTTTGTTCAGAAACTCAGAAGAGCTCAGTCTGTCTAAAAGACAGCCTGTTGACATGGTGGCAAGTCTTTTATTTGGTAGGTTGGTGGATAGATGAGTTGTTGAAGTGTGGAATAAGCCATCTTAAAAAATTTGCAGTCCCAATGTGGGGAGTTCCCTGCTTTGCATGCTTACCAGTGAGGTGATTAAAATCTGCATCTCCCAGGAGAAAGTAGAAAAAACCCTGCCAGGTGACATAAGGCAAAGGAATGCTTACTGTGTGTATCCTGCGTATCCTGCAAGCAGGAGTAAGGTGGACATTCTCATCCTAGTTCAGCCTTAAAAACCACTGCCCATACTCAAAACCAAGCTGTTAGGATCTCCAGGGAACTTCCCTACTGAAAGCTGAGGTCCTTATGTCACTTTTTGTTGGAGATGCCATTAAAAAACACCTCTGAGGATCATAGTTTGAGACCTTTGTCCCTGAAGTAGAAGTAGCTGTTCATGGCAATGGAGACATCAGTTGTAATAACAGCAAGGCTGGCTCCCTCACACAGAAGGGGTGTTGTGTCAGCATGGGGACTTCATGAGTAAAACTTGAAGGATCTCAGCATGCCTGAGCCTCTACCCTCTGACTGAGTTGTGCCAACTGGTCAAAGGGCTAGCAGGGAAAAGGTCAAAAGGAGATAGGCAGGGAAACACTATCCCTTCCTCAGGAAGACAAGCTGGAAAGAATTTCACTGGCATGGGTCCAGCTGAAGCTCTGTCAGTGTAACACATGGATGCAGAAGTTTGGGAAAGCTGAACACCTCGTCAATCACCTCCAGGGTGCTCAGGGGAGACTTCAAATAGAAACCAGGTTCATCTCCTATCTTTGGAATGTGCAGTTTGCTGTATGGGGTGATCACTGCTCAAGGACAGGATGCAGATAAGCATTCATGTGCATATGTGTGTGTGTGTACACATGCATAAAATATATATGGGGGGGGGGTGTCTATAATAAGACAATTAGTCCTATTTCACTGTGCCTAATTTTAAGGTTCTAGCAGCTGAGACTTCAGGTGAGAGAATTCTAGCACCTGAGGAAATAATGTCCAAAATTATTCATTGAGAGAAGAAATGTTATTAACTCCCCTGTGCAGCTAGGTGCACTGAGGCAAAGCTCAGGTAACTTGACTGAGGGAGCATTGACCCTCCTTGGCAACAGGAAGAGAAAAACTAAGAACTGCAGTGGAGGTTGCTGACTTACTCAGAGGCCACTTACAGCCTTCATGTCGTAGAGCCACAACATAAAATGAGTTCCCAGCTTTCTAGATGTGCTCCCTAGAACATGAATTTCATACCTGTCAGCATTTCCCAGTTCAAGACAGAAAACTCCTAGCTGACATTTTGTTTCCTAGACAGTGATCTTGAAGGAAGGATCCAGCTGGAAGTGGATTTTTCTGTTGGAAAATACAAAGTTGTATGAGAAGAACGAAGCTGTTTTAAGTAAGGAGGGTGAGGGATGGGGAAAAAATGATTAATACAAGGTTAGCAGCTAAGTGAAGGAAGGATACAGAGGTGGAGGCAAAAGTGGGAAAGTATGTGAAAAAAATGTAGAAAGTAGAGCATGGCCAAAAAATAGAGAATTCACCCAAAAGGAAGCTGTACATAGCTCTAAGAGAAAGCAGAAGATGTGTTAACAGAAATGAAAGTGAAGAAGAAACACCAGACATCACCAGCCGGCATCATTTTGACTGAGAAATTCACAGGCGAGTGCCAAGAAAACACAGCGCCAGGGATTTAAAAGAAGGCACTTTGGTATCAGGCTCTGACCCTCTGGTCTTGAGCCCTTCTTGACTTCTGACAGGCACTGTTCTCTGCAGTGAGGATACGATGGAGTGCACAACATATTTTATATTTTCCTGAGCCACATATGCCTCTCCTTCAAAACAACTGTTGTCTTTCAGTTTTTTCCCTGTGAGGGAAAAACTTCCCTTGAACCAAAGCACAATATTTCCTGTCTGCTGCCTGTACACCATTACACCAATCTCTCCTTCCCCTTTGGCTCTGTGCATGCTCCAGAAAGGGGCTGTCCTGCAGCACTGGGAAAAGGTGGGGGTTAGTTACAAACACAACAGTAATAGCAGCAAGAGGAGAATAGGGAGACACCCCCATCAGCACCAACAATGAGGGCCTCCTGCCTGCACCCACCCCAGCACAGAGGCTGAACAGTGGTCCTACCAACGCTGAGTGGTACTCATGGTCACTGCTGTGGGGTTGGCATGTGTCTGCCTGGATGTGTGCACCCACTCCTGCGCAGAATTAAGAGCACAAGGCAAAATCCTGCTCTTACCAACAGCTCAGTAAGTTGGGAGTTGCTGCTGAAGGTCATGGCGGGATGCCAAGCATGGAGACATTTTCATGTGAAGTGGTCAGCAGAAATGAGGCTGCTGTGTCCCTGCAAAGATCATTTGGCACTGGAGGGAGGAGTTTTGCCTAAAGCATCTGACTTTTGTATGGCTGTCTCTGGAAATGAAGGTAAAGAACATTTCAAACTGGAAAAAAGCCCTGCTGTCGAGTTAGCTATTGGCACATTTCATCTTCCATTTCCAAGCAACAGGATAGGTTCTGAATTTGGCTGTGTCTGGGACAGGGAAAGCAAAACAAAAGGGACTGGTAACCAAGGAGTACCCCCAGTTTTCTAACCAAAATAAGCCACATTTTTGTACTCTTCTTTGGACACTGATGGCGAAAATCCTACTCTCTAGTAAGAGTTGAAATTTGGAATGATGATTGCATTAGTGGAAGGGAGCCAGACTTTCAGTTCTGTAAGAGAGCAGAAGATCTGGATGACAATCAAGATGCAATGTTATAATGAAACTTTTGAGGTTGTTTCCTTTTTAATTTTGTCTTGTGACAGGGTCCTGTTCTGATTTCACTTACATGAGGCTATGTCTGACTTTAGGATGCCTGTCATGCAGCAGCATGCCTGAGATCAAACTCAACAACCATGGTTTCTATTCCCCTCCTAAATATAAATTTCAAGGTGGTAATAAATACCAAAACAAAAAAGATATTCAGTTTTAGTGACAGAGAAGCAAATTGATGCTGAATGTATGTGACATTTTTTCAATTTTCCTCTTGTTTTTCCTGATGGTGTTTTGTGCTAAACATCACATTTGCAGACGCAAAATTTAAAGAACACTTTATCTTCAGCAGCGAGAAACATAACATGTAATTTGCAGCTTCAGCCAAGAGTGATGGCCTTATTAGTAATGGGAATTTACTGATTAACTGCTGTTAGCAAAACATCATCTTCAAACCCGCTAGTCTGAAACTGGCAGCCGCTCTGTCGGCAGGAGCTTTTTTATTTCATCTCAGGGGAGTTCTGTGGAAATATTTCTCATCTAAATAGCTTTAGCCTTGGCCTTTCAGTAATTTTTATGGTCTCAACTAATAGGTTAACAATTGGTTAAGAGCAACTATCAGCTTAATGTCAAGTCATTCACAGGGAAAAGTTCAAGGAGAGAAGTAACACTATTTCAAAAGATGGTTTATTTTTGAACAAAGAGCTCCTATCCGCTTAAAAAGCCAGAGGGTTAAAAGTGAATGCAAAAGAGAAATGGAAAATTCAGCACTGGGAAAGAAGGGCCAGGTCTCTGTGTGGGGCCAGGAGAGGGGTGCAAGGGTGGGGAGAGGGGCTGAAGGTGCACCACAGTGTCTGGGGGTTACCTATGCTCTTTAGTGACCGGCACAGTGTCATGGAGAATGTGAGTTTGCAGGCTGGCAGGGCTTCAGTCCCTGCTGCAGCTACTCCTGAAGTGCTAGCGTGGGGAACCTATGCAGATTCAGCCACTGCTGCCTGCAGTTCTTCACCCACGCTTCAGGTCCCTGCAGTGATTCCCAGGTTCAGAGAATGTGCTTTCTCCTAGCTCCAGCATTGTGTCCTCTTACAGGCCACCATGGTCTCCTTTCTCCTTGCTCATAATTCTTTCACCAGCTTGACCCACATTCTCCTTTTTTAAAAAAAATTTTTTTGCTTCACATTTTCCCTTTCTGCTTACAATTTCTGTTCCAGATGTCAAAGTGGTCTACACACACCTGGGAAGGGAAGTTCTGCGCAGCCATTGGTGGCATGTGTGGAATCAAGATGGCACTGGCAAACAGATGTGTTCACTGGAATGAGTCTCATTGCCGGGGCATGAACAGAGGATGGCTTTTTTTTCCCTCAGAGGTCTCACAAACACAGATCTTTGAATTATTTACAGGATTGGAAAAGTGCACAGTGTTACCTCCAGAGTAACTGGAGTATCTGCTGAACTGGAGCTCTCTGATCCTTCTCCTGGATATGCAGAGTGAGGCAAGGGCATGGGAAACAACTCCTGTCTCCCAATAATTTTTCCAGCTTAATAACTCATCTTGCCAGGACAAAATTTTTAACCAGCACTTTTCCTCAAAATACTGGCAAATGAAAATCTTTCCCAGATGTGTTCAGTGTAAATTACCATGGCAAAGATGCACAGGTTTTCCTTGCAGAGATCTGAAAAACCTGAAATACCCCAGGCATATTACACTCCCCTTTTGCCTGGTAATACCAGCTAAACAGTCTATGCAGGGGACTGCATAAAACCTCATCACCAACCACATCACAGCTCTTGGACCACAGGTTCCTGACGGATGTGTTAGAGACAGAGCAAGCAACTGACTGGTCTTACATGGGCCGAGTTCCTGTATGGGGAAGGACAGATCACTGGCCACTGTTGCCATCACACCTGGTAATTAGGTGAAGAAAAAGTGTGCTATACATAACAATTTGCATAGTAATTATAGAAGGCATGCAGATCTTTTGTTTGCTTTGCACTGACAGTTTTGACAAACGGTGTTTTACTCTCTCCATATATATATGTAAGTATATATGTTTATATATGCATGTCTACATATGTATATAGACATATATATATATATTCATCCGTAGCCCGAGATCTAAATCCTGGTCTCTTGGCTGTGCAAGGCAGGAATGCTGATGTCTTATTTCCCTTTGTGTGATTCCTTGTGGAGCTGGGATGTGAGGCCCAGCTGGGATCTTTAGACAGAATAGTAAATGAAAAGTGCCTCATGGCCCATGTTACTCCGTGATCTTCAAGATCAATGCAGGCTTCCTGAAGTCCAGTCTACCCTATACACTTTTTATAATCAAAGGAAGGAGCTTTATCCCCTCCCCCTAGTATTTATTACAGAAAGTGTCTGAGCTTCAAACCGAGGCGACAGAGCACTTTGCAGACACATAAACCAGCGATGAAGTTAAATTGCTTCACCTCAGAAACCAGGCTCCAAATGACTTCAGACAGCTTCTAAATATATCCAGTCTGAAGGAAAACTTTCTTCTGGCTTTAAAGCCTGGAGATAAAAGAAGTGTCTGGTGAAAAAAAGGCAAATTTCTCCTCATCAGAAGAGCCAAAATGCTGCACGTGATTGTTTAGGGACACAATGGAGGCTGAGGTCAGGCTTGTTGTATGATCTGGGACTTAATTCCACGACCCACTGGAAATGTCAGCATCCGTACCAGGGAAGAGGATCCTATGGCTGTCAGCTGAGTTGACCCAGGACTTTGTGATGACTCTGCCAAGGCCTTTGGCTACTCAGCACTGGGATATGTACTTGCCTGCTCTTTCTCCTGCCCCTTGAATGGAACTGCAGCAACAAGCCACAGCTCAGGATGAGCAGCAGCTGGGTTACTGTATATCTCACAGGTCTCATTTTCAGTCTTAGCATGCAAAGGAATACCATAAGAAGAAACAGCTTTAAAACATTGTTTTGAAGTCTACCTTAAACTCAGGATTCATAAAGAGGAGCCAGAATCAATAAAATCAAGGGGTGTCCTAAACCCACTTTTCTTTAGTAGAGTCCCTTGGGTACATTCACCTCTCTTTTCTGTAATATTCGGTTTTGTGCCTTATTTCTATCTGACTATGGAGACCAGTAAGAAGATAGGACCCAAAGACTGATATCCAGGGCCTATTCTTGCTTTTGCTGATGTGGATGGCAAATTGACTTCAGGGGAAACTTCATCATGCTGTATTGTTGATAGCATCATCGAGGAAAGTGCAATTAAAGGGCAAAAAAGTGGGGAATCATTCAATGCAATTTATTACTTGGATAGCTAGAGCTGACTCTACATAACAGAGAAAATATTTCTTATTTTCTAAGGGAAGTTTCTTAATGGTAGTGGAGCTGAGATTTTTTTTTGACTCTTTTTCGGGCTTTTTATTGAGGCATTGATGGAGTATTCCAGTAGCTGCCAGTGTATAAAGTGGGCAGATCAACCTTGAAATATTTTGGTCTTGGGAAAAAATTTGCTCTTGTTTTCTCCCCAGTGTAAATCCAGAACAACAGTAATGACTTCAGCTGAGCCACCTCAGATTTACATCAACACAAATGAGAGCAGGGTCTGCCCATGCAGATGCAGCCTGAGGGATTAGGCATCTGCCTGTGTGTTGTACCCTTGCTTCAAATTGACACCCTAGCCTTAATTCAGCGGAGAACCAAAGAAACTGCTTGCCCTGCAAATGAGCATTGATGCTAATGTATCACAGTGGGGATTTATCAACAGGCTGACACCTCGGTATCCATCTCTTATTTGCATAGCAGAGAAATGTGAATCAAAATGTGAGATTAGTTCTGCACCAGTCAGGATAGGAGGTAATTCTGGCATTAGCAGAGCTGCAGGCTCAGCCACAGGGAATTTGGTAGGTAAAAGTGCTTTGTGTGTTGAACACAATGAACACTGCAGATGTGTATAGACTGAGTCCAGGTTCTTATTTAAAAAATAAGGTTTATTAGATAAAACATACATAGAACCAAATAAATACAATCCTTTATTAAAAAATACAGAAATAATTTTGCAATAGTGAAAGAAAGTACTGGCTTTTTCTATGAAACATAAATCTGAAGGTTTGGGACCTTTTTATTTTATCACAGATGGCCCCCTTCCATACTACATTCTTAAACATACTGCATCAAATTGTGAAACCCAAGCAAAAGTCTGTTGTACAAAATTAAGAACATTTAAACCAGTAATACTCAGCTTAATTAAGACTCAAACAGTAGCATATAGCACACAGAACAGGCAATATACAGCTATACATTAGAACATGCCTCTAAATAGTGACAGAGAAACAACTGGAAGGAATAAGTTGCAGTTAATAAAGAACAATGTCTGAAGAAATAAAAAAGGAATCACAGTTTGACACTATATTTGGTAAATGGTTGCACATGTATTGAAACACTGTACACATGAAGAATGAATATTTTGGACTCACCCATATAGAACATGCTAAATTGACAGTTATTATTTTGCTTGGATCCATGAATATGTATGAGGTGTACATATGGTGGGCAGGTGCATATCTGTGTACATACATCATACCAGTGAGTACATACACGTAGAAAGGCACACACCTCCACAGCTGAAGACAAATCACTTCAATAAAACCCTTTGAGGCAGGGTGAGAGTAATACTAATATGCTGTTTGTCATAATTGTACCACTCCTGGGACTCCAGGCATTTTAATCACATGTTATTCCCACCCGCAAGTTCCACATTCATTTTACCGCAGCTCTCCCTTCTTTGCGTATTTGCAAAGTGAATACAAAACTATTCAATATAATGCAATGTTCACTGTTAGAGATGGTTTATTAGGGGAGGTTTTGATACCTAAGAAACAGCAAAGTATGAAAGGGTTTGCATTGCTTTTGCAGTAAGTAGAACTAAAGGGCAGATGTCATTACCTCAATTATTGTTAGCGTTATATGGTAATCCTGCCATAATTAATATTATATCCATCTTTAGTAAGAATTCTTGGTGAAAAATGGAGAAAAGTTGTAGTCATCTAAACCTATGTAGGCATCTAAGCAACCCAAATTGTTTATTACCTCCTGACAACAATAGAAAATTCATGCTAAAATATGGTGCTAAGTAAAATGAGTGGACAGCAGAATGAATGTTAGGCTTACCAGAATTAGAAATCACCTAGATTCTGCATGTTGAGCATTCAACTTGAGGCAAAGCTCAAGACTCATGGCAGTGATACAAATGTGCCGGCTTGGCATCGACTGGCACACTGCTTGGGGACCTTGAAACTGCTCACAGGGTAAGGTGTTTCTTGTTCCTCTCTCATCGAGAGAAAGAAAGAAAAAAAAGGAACAAACAAAAAACCACCACCAACAACAAAACAGTGCTAAGGCAAAGATGTGTAAAAGATGAATACAGAAATCCTGACTGTTCACCGGCGAGTGTGACATCGGAAGCCTCGCATTGATGCTGGTGGGGATGGTCTAGATTTATATCAGCATCAGGAAAGAAGAGGTCGAGGAAGGTTTACAGGGAAGGGCACAATCAAACACCCTGTAAAGCTGGGTGGTGCTGTGCACTGGGGATAGGGCATCATCACCTTTGGGGGGAAGTGGTGGGTGCATCGAGGGAGTTGATGTGGTCTTTTTTTTCCCAAGGAGGCACTCAGGCAGCATCACTTGCATCTCAATCCACGGGGCTGCTGCTAATGATGTTATACTGCCAGTATAAATAAATAAATAAACCATGCCACCTTTTGCCATCAAGAATAGAGTAGGAGCCTGGCAACACCAGTGTGGCAGTGCCAACTGGAGTAAAACCAGACTGAAGAATGAAAAGAGGTGGAAGAGTCTGAGCTAAGGACTTTCAAAGGACATCAGCCTTACCTGCACATCACATCAAGTTATAGAACCATAGAACAGAATCATAGAATAGTTTGATTGAGTCAAGTCAGCATCATTCAAGCCCATAATCTTATCATGAGAGCACATTTTTATTATATAGGAAATCTCATTATTTACATTCTATTTTTAATATACACACTGGCAGGTGAAGGATGCCTGGTGAACTACTGTACGTGAACTGATTTCTCTGTTTTGAGAGCAGTCCGTGAGGAGAAGCCTGTGCTATGTGCTGGACAGGGTCCTGTTATCTCCTTTGGGATTTGGATGAGAGCAGCCACAAATGTGTTTTTCTAATGATGTGAGATGTGGAGATGTTACGTCTATCAGTAGTAAGTGGTATAGGCTGTAATAAATTTGGGAGTGACAGAATGCAAGACAGTGTGAGTTTGAATCTTGATTGTAACCAAATTGCTTGTATATTCAGGTTTTATTCTCTCTAGCAGATTTTGTATGTGCTTGAAAAAATTAAAATAGTTACATAACCACTTGATATCTATTCCTAAGCTTGTACAGTACTGAGAAACAGATGTCATTCACCTTTCAAGGTTAGTAGACATATAAAAAGTTCAATGTTGTAAAGTATCTCCAAGATGTGATGAAAGCAGCCCTACTTATATAGCTGTTGCAGAAACTGAGGCTTATCTAGCAAATTACAGAAAATTAAAAATCAAAGCTAGCACACTTTGAGCCCAATTAGCAATACAAAAACTGATAGCTGCACATACATCAAAAAAGCCCTGTACATGCTTCACTAGCCTTGGAAGCTAATGGTGAGGAGTTGGAAGAGGACTCAGTGCAGCATTCGAAAAAAAAAAAAAAAAATGTAAGCAGGAGTTGATCTGTTTTGTGGCCTGATTTAAGGCTGCCACTTTCCAGCTGGATAGAAACTGTTCTGCTCTCATCCTTTGCACTGTTTGGAAACAGAGACCCAGAGCCAATATCTGATCTCATTCCCACTGGTAGAAGTATGCAGGAGCCCCACAGAAGCTACAGTCATTATTCTAAACTCACACTTGTGCATCCATGTGTGAATCTGCCCTGCGTTATTGCACGTATTTCAGTATGAAGGATGATGCTGTAAATATTGAAGTGCCAGTTGCCACACAGATTTTCTCACATTCTTAATGTAGGTTTACAAGCATGGCCTTCCCTCACTGCTGCTTTTGTCTATCCCACCACCACCTTCCAGCTGGCCAACACCACTTCTCTTCTTCTTCCAGCCTAATGTCTCTTTCCTACCTTCTGTTGCTCTTATCATTCACAATGGCACCTCTTCTTTCCAACCAACTTTCTGATGCTGGCTGAAAGCAGGCTGGACCTTCTCCAGGCCTGAGGAAGCAATGCTGGTGGCTCTGTGCTCAGCACACATCGATGCTCACACCTGCCTAATGGTGTGCCATTCACAGGTCCAAGCCTGGTGCATGTGGCCATCAGCAACAGAGTGGGAGCCAAGGATTCATCCCAGTGAGCAGTGTAACTGAGACTGTTCAAAACAAGGAGTGTTTAAGCAGCTTGAATATCAATAGGCAGCTCAGACAAAGATGGAAGCTAGAGGGGGAAACTGCACTTACCCTGCATAAAAGTGCTGAGCCTTTAATGAGGTATTTATTGGAAGTAGTAATCAGGGAACTAGTTAAAAACCATCCTCAAAAAGTGCCTTTCATGCTGGTAAATGAAGGCAGTGGAAGGGTTTTCATGTGAGATAAAAAGTATGCCAAAAATATACAGACAACCTAATTTAAAGATGTCAGTGAATGGTAGTCTTTGTCACAGCAGAACAGATACAAGCCTCGTCTGTGAAGGGCACTTGATTGAAAGAAAAGAAAGTGTTGCAGAAAACTAGAGAAAGAGAGAGGGGAAATGTAAGAGCAGGGAAAAGCCAAAAGGTAGAGAAGGAGTTGCAGCAGGGGTGGAGGTGACATGTCCATGTTTACTGAAAGATGGAAAGGAAGGAAAAGAAGCAATGCTGCAAGAATGGAACAGAGGACAAAAAATGGAAGTAACTACAGTGGGAGAATAGGAATGGAAAGAGATAGGAAGTTCCAGGGAAAAGACAAGATAGCAGAGGAAGACTGAGATAGAGAAGAGTGAGGGCAGGGTGAAGGACTAACTGACCTTAAAAGGCCCATTTGGGTGCTATTTCACAGGTGCATAAGGAAGATGTAAGTAAGAGTTGTGTGAGGAGTTGCTATTTCACAGGTGCATAAGGAAGATGTAAGTAAGAGTTGTGTGAGGAGTAAGTCAAGATGTGGTCAGCACAGAGAAAAGCTGGAATATAGGGAAAGCAGATGGTCTTGTGGGTAAGGCACTAGATTTGACCAGAAGGTCTCAGTTCAGTCTCCTGGCTTCACCAATGGTCAGGTTTAACAGTGGAGGTTTAACAGAAGAAGGGAATACTCTTCACCTTCATGGAAGTTTTCCTTAATTTTTGTCAGTGTTCTGCTATTTTCCACTCACATGACTGTGGGAAATTCATGGCATTAACTTCTATCCATTTTCAGCATTTATCTGCAATGGGGAAGGAAAACTGCCTCTAGGAAACTTCTCCTTGGGTTGTCTCTTTTGCCTTATGAAGCTGTCAGCTCTCTAAGGCAGGCTGAGCATCTCATAGTATGCCTGCACAGCACTAGACACAATCCCTACACAATTTGTCGCTGTGACACAAATACTGATAGTGAGTTTTGATAACAGCAGCCAAACAAGCTTGCATTTAAACTGCTAGTATTGTCAGAGGAGAGATCTACCAAATGAGATACTGATCTCATTTTCACTTGTAAAAAAGCAGAAGAACTCTACTAAATTTACAGAGTAAATTACTGTATTTAACACTTCCATTTACAGGGTCAATGGAAGACTGGAATTTAAGTTGGTTTCTTGTAAGCATATAGACTGGGTAAGCAAGAGATTTTTTACTACGAGGTTTCTGAGAGGCATAAAATGAAAAGCTGGTGTATGTTAACCTGCTACACAGCTGTGGCTACAGCTGCTTTCCAAAGTTTTTGTGTCACAAGAAAAGAAAAATAAAAGAAATGAAAATATGTTTTTCTTTAAATACTGACTCTTACCAAGTTGATTGGAAGCTTTCTGGATGCTACAGCATATTAGAAAAGCCATGAAGAAGTTTTTAGAGACAGTGGAACCTGTACATATGGATCAGTTCACCATACTGCCACTACAGCAAATGCAGGGCCATAAAACACGTTACAGATCAGGAAACCATCAAAGTGAGGGATAAAATTAATCACTGTTCTTTCACTGGCTTATATTCACTGCAATTGAGAAGTTCTTTTTCTCTCCTTCTGTGTTTCAGCTGAAAGATGCTGAAAGCTGCAAAACTGCTTCAGAATGAAATGTCCTCATTTCTGTACGCAGGTTTTTCCCATTGCCCACTCTTTTATAGATATCTGTCAATATGAAGCTGGTTGCATGTATTTAATGTTCAAAAAGGGCAGCATGATCCTAGTTTTATATAGCACTAAGGGAAGACTCTGGGTAATATACACATACTGTGCTGTGCAGAGCAAGTTCAATACAGATCTGGAGACAGGGCACAAACTCCATGGGAACTACAGTGAAGCCTGGGACTTTCCCATTTTTGAAGCACATCCTTCCTAGATGCTTTACCCTGATATTATTTCACTCACTTCACAGCCTGTCTGTGCAGCCAGACAGGCCTCTCTGAGCAACATACACACAGTCACACATTCTCCTGTCCAGCCTCAAATGCTGCTTTTTGGCAGCTGCCCATAGACTAATAGGAGCAAGACTCTGTAGTCAGAGATGGAGTCTCTTCTGAAGCCCTGTGAGCTATTCCTGTCAGCTTATGGCACTACCAAGAGACTCAACTGTTTGAAGTATAATGAAGTGCCATGGATGCTGAAGTAGCCAAAAATTGTTGGTCACTGAGACTCATTTTGAAAACTTTTATTTTTAAATTTCACCTCAGGCTCTGCTGTGTGGAAATCTCCCAGTGAAGTCATGTTCAGATCAGGGAAGTTTCTGAGTAGTGGCACGGCTGGAATCCTCAGGGCACTGGCTTTGGTTTGCTCCACAGTGGAGAACCCAAACCACCCTCTATGAAACTTGTAGCTAAAATACAACACAAACTGAAGAAGGTGTTGGGATCAGGTAGAGGTGCAGCTGGAAGAACTTGCTACCAGGAAGCTAGCAGCTCTCCTGGGAGCAGGGGAGAGGGGGCTGGCCAGCGGAGGATGAAATACCTTGTTAAGCTCTGGTTACTATGGGACATATCTGAAGCTTGACCTAGTTTATGAGCCAAGCCCCAGTCTTATAAATTCAATAGAATAACTTATGTGGACCTCAGTGGGACCTGGGTTTGGCCTAACATGCTTTATTTAGCATCTTGAGTGAGGGAAACATTTTTCTTTAGATTACAGTTGAAAGATTCTTGGGTTTCAGCTTAAGTCTTATGGTGGCAGTATATTGCACACCCATATTTCTTTCTTTTTCTTTAATAAATCACATTTCTCCTGTACTTAGCCTTTGACCAAAACCTGTCTGCTTGAACTGCAATAAACCTGGCTGGTCAGTGATGTCTCCGCTGAAAATAATCCACTTCAACCACACCATATATGCACTGGCTGACCCCCAGGCTACCACATCTCTTCCTTCCTTCCACTCCTCCAATCCCTCTTGCTCCAGGTACTCGTGAGGAGTGGAGGCTTTGGGAGCGAAGGGAGACAGAGACTATAATACATGTTTGTGTAGCTGTACTTCTGAGGCACAGGGATTTGCTGGAGCTGGGGCCAGAATGAGAAAGCTGTGCTCGAATCTATCAGATTTGTGAAGTACAGATGTGATAATTCCACTGCAACCACAAAAGAATTTACAACAGGAAGTGTTGCAGCTGTTGCTTATTAGCATTAGTACAAATTACGCAAAGTAAATTGTTAGCAGACGTGTTTCCATAATATTTAACTCATGGCAGTGAATAAAAGTGATTTCTTTTTTTTCAAGAAAAATTCTAGATTTCGAAGGGAATTGATTTCCAACTGCCCATGGATTGGAGAAGAGCATGCAAATACTGCAAGCTCTCAGAGGCAATGTGTGCAACAATTTGCCTGCTTTCACTGACAAAGGTGTTTGAATTTGGGACAGCAAAATCCCTCAGACCAAATCCCAGGGCACGACACTTGTCTCTAGCCAAACCAGTTTCAAACCAGGGTAGCAGCTGATTTCTGTCCTTCCATACCTGCTGCCTTGTGGGAACGAACCAGCAGAAGGCAGCCCTTTTGGGCACCTCCTCTGCCTCCCTCCCTGATGCTTGGGGAAGAGCCACCCAACTGGCTGTGGGGAGGGAGGCTGCATTTCAGGGAGGGGAAGTGCCTGAAAAGCATTTAATTTTAATTAATAAAAAGGGGGCGTTTAATTCTTACCTCCCTCCCCTGTGCCAACAGAGGACCAGTTGTACCTGGGTGGATGTCTGACCCTGGAGATGCTCCTTCACATGGTGAGCTGAGGGGTCATTCACAGGTTCCTGGAAGGACCTGGGGGATCCCCCTCCTGATGTCTTTTTTCAAATAGAAGCCATTCAAATGAAAAGAAAGAGAAGGCACTAACTAATTAATTGAGGGTTTGGGGTATGTTTTGGGGAGGTAAGAGCCAACAGATTCCTTCCTGAGCTTGTGCAGCCCCCAGAATGCACAACCAGAGATGGGAGGGTGCTGCACCCCACAGGCAGGAAGGGAGCATGGGGTGGCTGTGCCAGGGCAAGAGGAAAGGCCATCCATAATTGCTGCAGTCATGGTCGGGCTTCAGAGGATGGAGTGTGCTCCTGTTGTTGATCCAACACAAAAACTTCATCAGCCGTTTTCTTGTTGTTTTGCTAATTATTGCTGGTTTTGCTAATAATGCTCTATTTAATCTCTTGCAGCCATCCATTCTTTAAGGAGGAAGGAAGTGTAACTCATAAGGACTGCTGAGAACCTATAGAAATTCAGCAATCAATTTAAGGGTAATAACAGCCCAGGGTGATGCTTTACATGCCAGTGCCAAGGGTCCCTGCCTGCATTAATCACACTGTGTGAAAGCTGCTAACTCTGCAAAGACTGCTGCACTCCTCAGCCTGCCAAGCAAGACAGTGGGCTATGAGAAGTGGAGGCATTCCCAGAGGCATTTCTTGAAACTCAGTTAGGTCTGGCTAGGGAAGGAGGCATTTGCTGGTGCAAGAGAAGAGACTGTGATGTCAGGTGGATGGGAAAGCAGTGTGGCTGGCCTGTGTTGGCAGCTGACGCTGAGCTGGTCAGCCATACTAGATGCAAGAAGGTGGTCTGCCAGGGAGAACTGTCTCTGTGCTCCCAACACCTTGAAACTGTCATTTGAGCAAGGGAGAAGTGGTTCCCAAGTCCTTGGACTTTGCCTGCTTATTTCTTTTTTTTTAAAACAAGTGAATACTTACAAACAATTGAAACTACCTGAAGCAACCAAAGGGCCTTTTGATCCAGCTCTGAGTGCTTAGAAGTAAAAAAGAGGCTCATGTGTTGCTTTTAAAGGTATCACACATCCACCCACCTGTTGGGAACAACCGAGTTGGCTACAGTCTGAAGCAAGAGCTGGAGAAGGAATAGCAAACGAAGTAATTTGTACAAGTGATGTCTAGAGCAGCAGCCAGTGGAGAAGCACCTGACATGCATGTTCTGGTTCCTTAGTGCCTGTTCTGAGGAAAAGACCTGACACTGTTAGCACAGCAGAGCTGCTTAACTACTTTCACTAATAAGACTTGAATGAGAAAAATTATTTACAACTGCAATATTACTGCAGTAATGTTTCTCTCCTAATTCCCTCTCAGTGGAAAAAAACCAACCAACCAACCAAAAAAACCAAAACACCATACAGTGAGGAATTTTTGTTATAAGCATTACTTACATGTAAAATGAATCCACTTACTGCCTCCCCTGTGAAAAACAGAACATTAAGTCTCATGGCCAGGGCAGTCCTGACATACCCACGAGTGTCATATCACATGAGATAGCACCACTGACTGTACACATCAGATACATACATGAAAACCATTTCAGCATATTAAATCATATGTATGAACATCATTACCACCATGGAGTCTATTAATACTGCCTTGGCATTATCAGCCCTCTTGGCTGTAATGTCCTGAGGAAGGTGGGGGATGGAAGGAAGGGGTGAGACACACACAACAGAATGGGAAGGATTCTTATTAATGTAAGCCTAGTTCTGGGGTGGCTTTTTTTTCCCACTCTCAGAATAAAATGTGAGGCCACAGATTCTCCAGGAAAAGACAATAAAATGCAAAAATCTTCTTGGAACACAAATGTTCTACTTCCAAAATGTCAAAATGATGTTTTGACATTACTGAAAGCTGTAGTTTCAGTTAAATAGAATTTAATGTTAGAAAGTGACATGCTTTTATGAAGAGTTTTGATTTTGACAAAGTGGGATTTTCCAGCATTGAAGCCATCTGATAAAGTCTAACCATTTCTGACTACTGATATATTACAGCAAGGTGGGGTTTTAAGTAGAGGAATTAAAATCACCTTTTGAAAAAGCACAGAGGTTAACTGAGCTCAAAATTATGGGGAAATAAAAAGAAAGATTGTCTGAGGACTCTCTGAAGGTGATATTACTAGTACAGCCAGATTTTTACATATATTGTGAATCTTTTTGGGAAAACCCCCAGTTTTTTTAAAAAAATGTAAGAGTGAAAAATCAACTGTACAAGTTTGATGTTGATGAAAAGTCATCTCTGCCTCAACCAGATAGCTGACTGAATTTCCATTCTTTATACCACAAACACAAAGTGATGTTGGATGGGTGTTGTGTTGCAAGCACTGGCACATTTAGGGTTCCATATATTACATCACTCAACGGTATATGACTTTTCATTTAACACAATTGTTCAGCTATTCCTATTAAGAGTGTTTTGGCATGCAGACAGGATTTGCTGAAAGCTGATCAGTCCTGTAAAGGTCCAATCCTGCAAATTTATGACAACTTCTTTAATTTGGGGGAGTAGTCTCCTAGAGTTTAGTGAAAGTCTTGCAGGATAGTTTCTCCTATTTTTAAGGATTTTCAGGATTAGGCCTTGAATGGGTATCTTTTGGTAGGAGTTCTAGTCTAGCAACATGCATCAAGTTGAACTTTATTCCATGAGGTATTTTTGGTAACATTCCTTTCTACATAAACAGGGCTGAACACCAAGATGTCTTTTGTATTATCAGGATCCCATTTCTCAAGTCAGTTGAGCCAACTAGCTCTAAAATCACCTGCATGACTTAAAAACAGTTGCTGCCTCTCCCTGTCATGCACTAAGGGTTTAAACTACAAGGATGTGTCCCTTTGTAGTCCTCCTTTTAGATGAAAACAAGAACATACCCATTCTGCAGATTGCTTTCTCAGCCTGAGACATGTTCTCTCCCCCTGACTACATGGAGTATCAATGGGCACCATTTAGATTTGTGTAAAAGGCAGAGGGGAATTTTTAATTCACTTGAGACATAAAGTCCAGCACGTCTATCCGTGTACTGAAAACCACGGTGCAATCAGAAACCAACCCTACGGCATCTGTCCTGGACCTGACCATCATTGCAAAGTGCAGAGATACGCCCAGGTCCTCATGAGGAACACTCCCACCCAGCTCCCTCTCTTTTTCACGGTGCAAACAAAAACCCAGAAACGCTGCCCAGAAATTTTTTCTTAGAGTGCCACAAACTGTGTGCCAGACTGGAACGGCTCAGGGAAGGGAGCTGACAGCTGTGCACGCCAGACACCGTGGGAGCCGTCCACCCCCTCTTTGGTGTAACGGGAAACATCCTGTCAGAAACACTCTCTGCATTTGGGCTTTTCTTGAATTAATTATCTGTAAATCGTAACGCGCTTATCCTGCTGGGAGTCTGTGATTCCTTGGCGGTACTCACGGATGTGCTCGATCGGAGAGTCATAGTGGTCAAAGCTCATCAGTCAGAATGGCATCGTAGCTCCAGCCCCAAGTCTGCTAGGGCTGCTCCCTCTAGCGGGAAAAAGTACCTTAACTGGGAAAAAACCCTTTACCCCGCTGTTTCCTTTCTTTCTTAATTATTTTAAACTTCCTTCTCTCTCTTTTTTTTCCTTTTTTCTTTCTTTCTTTTTTTTTTTAATTTTTTAAATTTTTTTAAGTGAATAATTCAAGTTTTCCAGATAGTGCAAGACAGTTCCCATCAGACAATAGGTGACAAAATGCTGCACTTTTTCAGTCCTCGAGCACGGACAGTGTAGCTGGTGCCCAGCCGATGCAGGTCAGCGGTTACTTCTCTGAGGTGGAACCGTGGCAAGTGAGGAACATTTCATTTGTCTTTTGGCAGTCCTCAGCATATGCTGTAACTGTGTTTGGTTTTGATTTTCCACTTCTGATTACAAAAATAGGACTTACTATAATCATAATAATATTGATGATACAAAATAATTATTGTAATTATATAATTTTTGGCATATTATTAACACAAAGCAGCACAAAAGATCCCATTGGATTAAAAAAAGGTGACAATGCACAAATGTTAAAAAAGACCAAGTCTTTGTTAAAAAAGAGGGAAAAGCAATCTGCAAATGAATGCATTTCTGTAAGGCAATATGTTACCTTTAGTTTTCCATCTAGATTTAGCTCAGATTCTGTTGTTCAAGAAATTGTTAGAACTTAGCTTGCTTGAGCTTATCAATGTGGTAACACAGTTTCAGCGCAGGTCCCAGTTTCAGCCCCAGGTATTTCATGATCATGTCGCTTTTCAGAAGTAACAAAGCATTGCCATCAATCTCCTGGTTTCAAAAGAGAGAAAGAGAATCAAAATGTGTTAACCCTCTTTCCCCCACTGCATCCTGACACATTAAACAAGGTGAATTAGAAATAGTGTGCCTTTTAGGGCTGGCTGAAATGCCATTCATTTTGAAATTTCATTAAAAAAATTGAAATCTGAAGTATGATATAAGGAAGCTGTAAAGGAGAGTTTAATTAACTGCTACTTTTTATTCTCCAAGGAACTTTAGGATTTGTTTAGGTTTTCAATTATTTTACTGTTAAAAGGAGGATTTTTCTTTAAAAATCAGGGTCAGTCTAAGCCCAGTTCTTAGAGAAAGGAATGAGTGATGGAGAGAGAGGGATGTGGCCACATGAACTGCTGATAACACACCTCTGGATCTCAGTTCCAGCTTTGTCCCCTGCATGTTTCACATATCTCCAGTACACTTATATACAGTGAGGTGTGTATATACATGTACCTACCATATATGCCGTATATATATATATACACCATTCCATATATATAAATGGATTTTTTCTTAAATTAAAACCAGCAGCAACTCTCTTATTTCACTGAATTTATTAATAAAATTTGTTAAATTTTAATTTAACCCTCATGTAAATGGATGAAATTGCCACCACGTTCAGTTGTTTATCCCAGATCTGTTGGCTTGACAACCTTGTGAAATTACAAAGCACTGTACTGAGCACAAGGTAGCCAGAGTGCACAGAGAAACACCCTCTTTCACTATGAACTGTAGGACACAAAAGCCTTCAGCTATACTGTCCTTCCTTGGACTCAGAGCTTGTCTCTTTTTTTCTTGACAATATTAGTGGATCTTCTAAAAAGTACTTGCCCTCCCCACGATCTCCAGCACATTTACATACTTGGACCATCAGAGCTAAAACAACACAAGGGCTATGTATGCATGTATACGTATGCATATACACAGACTCTAATGCTATATACTGTATTATTATGATTTTGATGGTCAGATCTATTGTATTCTATGATTTTGATGGTCAGATCTTTCCACTGTGATCCATTGTCTACTTATTAAGCAATGCAATGGATCTTAATTTGCCCTGATCATTATTATTCCATTCAGTAGGTGATTTAGCTGATGAGCAGTTAAGGTCACTTTCTGATTAACTCAATCAATTAATGGTCTTCATTTTGCAACCCCCACTCTACCCATAATAGAAACTCTCTTCACCTTCCCCCTCTCCTTCTCATTATCTTAAAGAAACTAAGGTAAAGTAAGAATAAGTGTTATGTATAATTACTATTTGCATAAGAAATAGAAAAAGATCTCCTCTAACTGTGGTGCTATAGGGTAAAAAGACTGTTAAGGTTTAGGTGCAGAGGCAGCTGTTTCTAGATGTTGAGTTCAGCATTTTATTATTTCCATTATTATTACTGTGTAGGGGTCAAAATTAAACTGCATGACAATAGTATGCCCGAGGGAGCATTCATATCCAATTAAATATCCCATATTAGCCATGTCTCTGTGCAGATTCTTGGCTTGACTTCTTTACAATATTACTGTGTCAGCCTTTTTAAAAATAATTTTAAAAAGAAGAATTTGATAGCATGGTCACCACATCTGCAATAGCCCCACCAGAAGATCTTGAGCCAGGTTAGGAGCTGGTAAAATACAGTGTCATCAGTGCAATTAGCTTGTTTCGCATGCATTGAGATCTGGAACACTGCAAGTCAGAATATTGCAGGAGATCATTATCATGTTCCTGCAAGACGATGGACGCAGAAAACATATGAGCTGTGAAATTGTGATAGCGTGGATATGAACATACAGTTTCCTCCTGCATGAATGAGTATGACTGTGTTTGTGCTGGCCTCTTGCAGCACTTGTTCTGAGGATATTGTTCAAAAATCAGAGTAGCCCCTAAACAAACTCTGTGCCTTGCAAACAAGAGTTGCAGCCAGTGGTGGATGTCCCCAGATGGAGGGACACCCCTTTCTCTTTTAGTAAGATGAAAGTACCCATCTTCATGGGTGTTTAAGCACTTGGATATAAGTAAAATCAAAGATTTCAGGTTCTATATCATGCTTGGGATATGGATATAGATACAGACACATCTCTCCCTTCTTTGGTATTCTACAGTGTCATGAACAGACACCAGCCCTGGTAAGGCCACCACCTGCAACAGCAGCGCAGCAAGTGGCAGCTCAGTGGTCAGTGCTCAGACACTTGAGATCGAGGTCTGGAGAAAGACACATGCTCATAAATCTAATGCCTAGCACTCTCAGAGATAGGTAGCTATTTGAATGCGTTAAACTCGAAGATTTTTGTCCCCTTCATGTATGCATTTGCCAATCACTGGCCATAATTAAACTGTCAGACCATGAAATTCCTTCAGCCCCTTCCAGCTGGAGTTTTCTACCTGATAATTCCCAGTGTAACTCTTTCCCATTTGCCATTTCCCTTCCCTCAATCTTTCTACCAACTCTTTTCTGCTGACAGAGCACTGCATGGGGCAGGCACAATGCTGCTACAAGGTCCCTGGCCCAGCCGATGGTTCCTTTCCATGAGACCAAAAGTTCTATCATCAACGAGCTTGGCTCTCCTTGGTACACAGATGTGGTGAGGGAGCAGGGAACAGCAGAGGGGAGCTAGTAGGGCATTTCTCAGTCTTTGGTAGACACTCACAGAAGCTACCTGTGACAGAGCTCCTTGTGTGTCTGGCAAGTAAAAAAGCTTCTGCTCCTGGTGGAAAGAGCAGAGACAGAGCCAGGTCATCCTGCAGCACCTGTTGAGGCAGTGAAGGATGTGGGCTGCATGTGGCAAAAGCTGGCTCCGGGGACTGAGGCCAACAACCAAATGGCCTAATAGAGCAGTGGGAAAGCACACTGCCTGCATGCAGGATACACCCTCCAGCCTTTTCTTCCCGCTGGTCCCACCAGCCTCCCCCCCACAGTGTCATAACTCAGATGAGTTGATTGCCAATGCAACTATTTCAGGCAATAGCTGGGCCTTGTCAATGACAGTAAGTGCTTCTAAGAAAATTATGCACCCTCTTCTCATAAAGATTGAACATACAGGAAGATATGGCTGAGGTTAATGGACTAATCACTTGTCTCTCACCCCTGGGGTCTTTGTGCTAATCCAGATGAGGTTTGAAGGCTGAAAAATTGCAGGGACATATATAACTCAAAGGTGTAATTGAATTGAGTTGTGTGGCAATCATACCCAGGTTCTCACACCTTTGGCATACTTTACAAGGAAACCAGTGATAAGTAGAGCCTATGGGTGCTGGGTGTGCAGCAAAGGATGACAGGGACAGTCTTTAGAGGTAATTTTGCTTGATCTCTTCAGTCACAGAGCAGCTGCAGCATCATGGAATGCTCCAGTGCAGCTGGCCCATGACTGCCTGTAGTGTGCCACCGCCCTGCTGCTACATAAAAGCATGTTGTGCCATACTTTGCTACAAATGGAAACTAGAAAAAAACCCCCAGTGCTTTTGTGCTCTTCGTATTTACGAGACAAACGTTAAATGTTTGGTATTTTTTTCCCTTTGGGATGTACATGTGTGTTTTACATTGTGTCAATCCTTGCTGCCTTGCATGAAGATTTCCTCTTGAAAAAAGAAGCACAGCCCCTTCTGGTATTCTCAGAAACTCATTCTAAAGCAAGTTACTTCAAATCTGAAAGTGGCTTGTTTATCTGCTTGGTTGCCCACATGACCAAAATAGGCCATGTTTTCATTATCAACTTATAAGGCAGACCTGACTTCTCTGCAGAAAGCGAGAAAAGTAGGCCAGCACTTGACCTGTACTTGCAGATTTGGCCCTAGCACCACTGTGCCTGCTGTTGCTTTCGTGCCACAGGCCTGTCTACAGAATGGCAGATGACCTCATTACCTTCCTAGGGTAAGCAGACACTAAGGCCTCTGTTCATTTTCATCTGCTCCTCAGTCACCTCCTCTCCTCAGTACCTGGAAACCCTGCATCCAGAATGTAGCTGGAAGTCCACAATTTGTCTCCCTCAGCTGTTGTCTGCAGCCCCACATTCCTACCTATTGCTGCTGGCACACGGGCAAGGAGTGAGACCTAGTCACCAAGCCCTCTCGTTCGCTTTGCAGCACCTGGGGTGCTGTTCAGGACTCAGGGCCGCGGAGCAACTCACATTTAGACTCAGATCCAGGCACTTACATCCAAAGTTGTGACTTCCAGCTGAACACAAACAAGTCACTTCTACAATAAAATCCATTTCTCATAGCCAGGCTGAACTGATCGAAGAGAGATGGAGAAGGCCAAAGATCCTAACAGAGACACTGGTGCCAACTTCATATGCAGAAGCAGAACAAGAAATTCCAGATCAGACAAGTTTACAGTCTTCCCCTTTACTAATTACGGATAATGTAATTTCAGTCACTGGAGATTGCATCACAAAAGCAACTATCATATCCTCCAGTGAGTCAGCAGGTCTGTTAAATTTGGTTATGTAGTTACATAATACCGAGGGGAAAAAGATTAAAAGCTTGGCTGTTTTAGGTTTCTCCTGCTAAATATCTGGAGACACATAAAAAATGGTCTTCAGAGAAGAATCATAGCTATCCTGTGAAAAAAATTGTCATTGAGATGAGGGTTTTTGTGCCAATCTGACAATGAAAAATAAGCACCGGATCCTCAGTGCTTTCTTTCTTTGTAGCCTTAGCATAGAAACAATTTATGCTGGAGTAGCTTGGGAACAAATAGTGAACATTTTCTAAGGACACTGTTAGGGATAAATGAATACAGTAGCATAGCATAGCATAGAATAGGACTGTTTCAGTTGGAAGCCACCTACAGTGATCATCTAGTCCAATTGCCTGAGCAATTCAGGGCTGAGCACATTACAGCATGTTATTAAGGGCACTTTCCAAAAGCCTCTTTAACACTGACAGGCTTGGGGCATTGGCCACCTCTCCATGAAGCCCATTTCAGTGTTTGCCTACCTTCTCGAGGGATAAGTGAATTTTCCTCAGCACAAGCCCCCCAGAGAGCCACCCTTGCAGGGCCCTGTGTTCAACCTGACCGAGCATAAACACTGCCTACAGCAGCCAAAGGCATATGAGAGTATATGTGAGACATGCACTGGCTACCTCTTGGGACTCAAATTACCCAGAATTGGTAACGGCAGACTTCTACATACGTGTTTTCTGAAGAGCTCCACATGAGGACCTAAAGCGTGGGGATCTGCATCCTTCACAAACCAAACTACATCATCCACCGTCCAGGTCAAAGGATTCTTGCTTGATGGTCGAGCTGCATCTTCTTGTTCTGGTGAAGGACTCGAGGCTATTGGTACAAAAAAGCCCACAGCAGAGGATTACAATGGCACAAAGCAGTTTCCTTGGTTTGTGAGTATGCAGGGGTGTGGCAGCCCCACTGCAGCATTGGATGTTGGATCTGAGTGTGCAAATATCAGCCTGAGATGGTGGGGTAGGGAGAAAAGGGGACATGGAATGGTTTCTCATCTGACTGCTTATTGGAACACACAATCCCAGCTGGCGAATTGCTTTGAAAAACATGAAAACCTCAAGTTCCTACCAGGGAAGGAAAAATGTGCCAGCTGCCAGGCTCTTAAACCGAGCTGCCCCTGTTGTCTGATTTTCAAGCAGCAGGGATCTTGGCTCAAGAAGACACTACCCTCCCACCTGGAGAGAAAGTTCTTTAGCACTAAACAAAGGAGTTTGCCATTGAATGCGAAGGCTAGAGGATAAAATCAGGATTTAGCAAATAGGGGTTTTTTGCCTTTCCATTCAGATACCCAGACTTAGAGCTTGAAGGAAGGTTTCCAGTCCACATCCTCCTAATCTTAGTCTCTCACAAAGCTGAAGGTCTCCAGTGAATGCTGATTTGGAAAGTTACTAAAACATGTGAAGATGAACATTGCACATGTGACTTTTTAATGGTATAAGCCCTGGATGATTTAAGGTCACTTCAGCTTGCTGTAGCTTTAAATCAAGTGAATAAAGGCACATTGGAATGAAAGTGCATTTGTGTTTTTATTCTTAGTCACTGCAGAATTATAAATCTCAACCTCCACCTCAATATAATTTGTACCCCCACTTATGCTGCTTCACTATGACAAGAACTATACTATGCTAGGTTACAGGAAAGCTCTTTCTGTTTATATCCACACCAAGCAAACTTTGCCTTAACAGGTAGCAGCACACAGATGTATAGAACATTACTTGCCCACATCTGCCCATCTCTGTCTGTCAAGGCCCAGTTTTAATGAGAGATGTGCAAGTGGTAAGCAAGCAAACACTACAGAAGACTAGAAATGAAACAGAAGAGTGCATGTACAGGGAGACTGCAGGTACCTAAACTGGAGCCTGGAGAAGCCCCCAGGTTGACAAGAGGCAATCAGAACTGCTGAGGAGAGAAGGGATGAGCTCTCCAGAGAAATACTGAGCTTATAAAGACAGATGAGATGTATAAGAATCCCCATGCGTGACTCAAAACACCATCCTAATGCATGTGAGCAAATGTACTGGGCTGGGTTTGTGGCTTATGTAGGTTGTCATTTCACTGACTTCAGTAGAGCTCTGCTGAGTTACATTAGCTGAGACTTTGCCCATACATGCCCAATAATGGTTTTATGTGCATATTGGCCATTTTTTCTTGCCACCATGCTCATCTCACGGTATAATGTAATGAGGTATATTTTGCAGTTACTCGGGATGAACTCCAGAAAGCAGTAGTGCTATGAATTTGCAAATCTGGTTGATGGGCTTCATAATAGGATGGAATGTAAATATCATGATAATTGCACTCTCATTTGCTAAGTCACTGTTCTGGATATAAAGGACAAGGAATAGCCGCAGGTCTTTTTAATTAGACAGCGAGGACTGGTGTTCATATGGACTCAGGCGACCCTGGGCTCTGCTCACAAAATAAGTGCAATACACAATGGTACAGACACCATCTGGAGCTTTTGGCATGAAACAATGAAGACAAAGAATGTAAAATGAACAGGGTAATCTTGGCCAACCCCTGGATCATCAGTAACATTGAGGAACTTTGTCAGGGACAAGCGAGAGAACTGAAACTGGTCTTGGAGATAGAGTGGAGAGTATTTCTCCCCTTTGTGATCTGTCAGTCATTTTGATGCCAGTTGATGTGTGAAGGTATTGGGCACTACAGCACCTCAAACTAAAGGTCAGGGAGAAAAACAGGCTTTTGCAAACTAGGCAGAAAATAGAGGGAGGAGATAAAGGTTTGGTTGTGCGCAAACTACTGCAGGAGTTTCTATGCTACTGCCATAACATGATCAGGGGAGATGTCGTGTCACTACAGAGTATCCCATATTTTCCCTTTAATTGATATAAATGTAAGGAAAGCCCAGAGGGCTTATCCTGGGATTCACACTGGGCATAGAAAGAGCAGCCTAGAGCTCAGTGACTCTTGCCAGCAACCTGGTCCTTCCAGAAATACAATACCAGGAAAGGGCAAAGGGGAGCAGAGAGACCTGAGTGCAGCTGGGAGCCTTCACAGGTATTGGAAGTATCTGTAATGAAAGCAAGGGGGATGAGAACAGAAGGTTGAAATGACAGGAGGAATCTATTCATTCTTTCACAATCTAGCAATCAATAGCATAAATCTGATTTCTTAAAGACAAACACATAAATGACCTTTCTAAAGAGACTACACGGCTAGAACTCTTCCAGGCCTTAGCACATGAAGATAACCCTTTCAAATCCCTACCTGAGGTATAACATAAAAATAATAAACCAAGAATTATGTGTTGATATTAATTCTTCAAATATTTTTTTACTTTATTTACCTACCTAGTATCAAGTCCTGGGTCCTCTGCTGCTTTCTCATGAATTCAGATGTGTTATTTTATTTGTGTGAAAGGGGCTGCCTTTAAATATTATTAATAAAACTGGGATACCACCAGTTTGTGTCCAAATACCAGTTTGTAGCTGGTGAGTTTGGAAACAATCTGGTTTTCCACATATTTTAGAATTTATTTTGCTGCTTAATTTATTTGGCTTTTTAACATTTTAGTTTACCCATTTGAGTGTAATTTCTCTGTTTGCAAAAAAAAATAGATCATTTCATGTCTACACAAAGGCACTGGGTTTGTTTCAATACCACCACTTTGCTAAAAGACCATATTAAGCACAAAAGTGTTTGATGTTAGCAGGGCAAGTACTATACATTTTTTTCTTATCTGAAGGTGTTCACACTTAACCTAAGAATTAGATAAATGAGGAAGTCTCATGTCTCCAGGGTATCCTATGCCATCCTGTCATCAGAATTAATCAAGATGATAATGAATACTCAGATTACAAAGAGATGGGAGTGCTTGCGACCAATAATTATTTTTAGAGATCATAATCTAGGTCAAATCCAATTTCCTGTTTTTGACAGGTGGCAAAAATTTGTCAAATTAATGGAATGGGATATGGAAATTTAGGTAATCAGAGGGAAGCACTTTCCCTCTTGCCTCAAGGGATATTGGTGAAGAACAGTGAAGAGGTTCCTTTGCAGGGGAAGGTCTCTGGGCATCCCAGTTGAGACCATCGCCTGCACAGAAACAGCTGGAATTACCACATCAGTGGCCAAAGCCAAGTGAAGCTGAGAGAAAGATGTGGCCTGGCTTGGTCTGTGTTTTCACTCCACACAGGCTTTTCTCTGCCACTCACCTCAGGACCTTCCTGAGAAGGCGAATGGAGAGAGAGCCAACAGCCAAATGGCTGCAGAGGTGTGACAAGGAAATAAAATGCTAAGATGGAGTTAAACCTGCAAAAGAAGGAAAGACAAATAACAGACTCCCTAAATATGTTCTTGGCAAACAAACAGAGCCCAGAGGGAGTACAGTCATTGATAGATAAGAGTGGAAAGGGAGTGACAGATGAACTTTAATATTGCTGCAGGCCTAAATGATTTCTTTGCCTCAAGGGAAGGGGGTGGGAATGAAATTTTAAAAGGTTCTCTCTGATTGCACTGGAGCAGATAATAAGGAGCAGCAGATCTACTAAAACTAAGCAGAAGTAGCAGACCCTCAAAGGCGCAGAGAAATGGGAGTTATTTTAAAAACAAACCACCTCAGACTATAAAAAATGACAGACAGAAGGCTTTGTAGAAGACAGTTTTCTAAAAACCTACAGCACACCAAGCAGGAGGAGAGGCATCAGAGAAGCAGGCATCTGGGAGAACACAATTACAGGATATTTATGAGCATTTGGGGGCATTGATGAGCCACGATCAGCAGAGAGCTCTGCAAAGAAGATTGGGTTTAACACGTTCATTTGCACTGGCCGGCATTTGCAGGACATGTCAAGCACCACCTGGCTGGTGTCCTCAGCCTTGCAGTGCATCAGAGAAGAGTGCCTGTCCCACCAGGGTAGCAGGTGCTCCCACTTACAGCATGGCACACACCTTGTGGGGATGCAGCATTGCAGGTGCTCCTCTGCCTGCTGCAGACACAGCTCAGCATCCAGCTGCACGAGATGTGGTCATGGGTGTTAAATATTTAATTGGGCTTTTCTTGCTTTGCCTCTCTTTTGCAGGGGGGAAAAAAAAAAAGGCAACTCACTGAAAGCACCTAAACTTTCAGACTGCATATGTCCTCAAAAATTAGCAGGCAAGCTCTATTTGCTGAAGAAGTGGTTTGCTATCAGCAACTCCTTTGCCTTGGGGAGGTGCTGGATCTAGCTCCCACAAGGTGCTTGCAGCATTATTCTGGAAAACCAGAAATTTCTAACCCTGTGCCCCCAAATGTTTTCAGGAAATACATGCATTAGCAAGCAGAATTGCCTCTTTAACAAAGACCCTCAGGTGATAATAATTAACTGCTAATATTGGATAATAAAATCTACATAAAAATAACAAGCTACAGGGCAAGGTTAAGGTTATTATATTGTGGTTGAACACACATTCTTCATACTTGGGATAAAGGCTTTGTCTGTTATGTAAGCAGGCTTGGAAAGGTTTATGATGTCCTTGACTATTCCTTCCCTGATTTAAAAGCTTCAGTTTGGCAAATGATGACAGGAAACTGCATGTTTATCTGTTAGCAGCCCCAACTGGCTTTCTGAAATGAGATTTTTTTTTTTCTGAATTTTTTAGCATAATCAAGGAGAATTAGGCATCAAGCTTCCAATCGCATTAATGAGAGCTTTGAGGTTTAATCTCATCCATTCCGCTTGAAAGACATGTTCTGCTATGCACTGAGATGTGTTTTATGATTATGGTTTTTTCCATTATATTTGCCCACCATGATAAATAAGGCAAGATATTTTTCATAACTATCCATAAATAAATAGGATTGGTTTGAGGTTTCAGAGATAAATTCTTCCTCTTTTTAATGAGTCCTGCCCATCCCTGCCTTGTAAGTATACAGACTGAAGAGGATAAGAACAGAGACTGGCATGCACCACTTACTCATCTTTGCTTAGTTATGATTCAGCAACATATAAATTATGCCTAGAAAGAAGAAAAACACATGCACAGATTTCAAAGACCTTTGCAGGAGAGACTTTGTGAAGGCAGTAATCAAACTCCAGTGTAGCTGCACTAAGGCAGTTGCAGAAAGATGTGTATTTTAAAAGTCTGGAATTGCCAGTAGAAGCAAAAGCAATATGGTGGGTGAAAATATGATAGCTGTGAAGAAATATAGTCTCTAATTTTAAGGGGGACTGGGTAATGATCTGTAGGACTCTGGTGAGAATTGCAGTGTTACAGGGCTGACACTATGGCAAATGGAGTAAGAGGTGAAACCCAGCTGTGACTGGAAACTTTACGGTGTCTTAATGCTGGAAGTGATATCGTAATGAGTGTGTGAGCACCTTGACTTCATGGACGTCACTGTGTTGCCCATTACAGCCACAGAAAAGTGCCTGATGTGTCTGAGAGAAAGTGGCTTTCCTCTGTGTCAGAGGACCTAGCTTCTGCCATGGACTACAGGAGACTCTGCTGGAGTCTCCAGAAAGCAACTGAATGGATCAGAGGAAATGTGATGGACGGTGGTGGCACAAATGTGCACTGGCTGTTTGTGCTGCTATACACTGGCAGAGCGCAGGGACTTGCTATTCCCTCTGTTAGAGACCTTGACAGGAAGCCCATCTCTGTATGGGTGGATCCTAATCTACAATGGGTGATACCAGGACTAATAAATTGTTACAAATTTAAAAATAATAATAATTTAAAAGTATCAATTAATTCATAACTATTTAAATTATGTACAATGTATACCTTTTGATTTTAGGAAGCCTTTACTGTTGAGCTGGCCAAATGACCCAGACATTCCAGAGAATCTAGCCTATGCAAGTGTCAAATGCTCATTACATAAAAAAATACTAAGGCGTTTTGGGATGAGTCCTCTTAACCCCAAGTATTACATATAACAGCTTCAAGTCAGTTGTAACTGCTTTGGAGATACTCACATGTCATGAATGTCTAGTTCAAACACAATCTCTGCCTCTTTGCTCTACAAAGTGCTTTAGTAAGTTTTAAGCTGGAGAAATACAGGAAACTGCAAAGCCTGTTGCATGACCACTCTATGACTTTTTTGTTGCTTCAGTTCTGGAAAAAAGATGTGTCGTATTTCAGCCCTTCATTTAGTAGACTGTGGGTTTTGTGGGAAGTCACAAAAAGAGAGATGGAGCTGATCTCCTGAAGCTTAGCTTTCTGCTCAGGATCATGCGGAACTTCCACAAGACATTGGCTGAGACAGAGAAACGGTGACATGCAGAATCAGAAAATAGAAGGGAAAGTAATGCAGCTGAACTAGCTTAAGAAGCTCTGATTTTAGGCTTCAGTCCCTTGAACACAATTTCCATCCCCTGATACTAAGAGTTTTTCTGCACACAACACATTCTTAAGCACGGAAATTTTTTCGTATGCTGAAATGCACAAAGTATTCAATAAGCCACTGAGTGATTCAGGGAAGAAAAATCTATGAAGGGTTCCTAAAAATGAATCCACCACTTCTGGTTCAGGAAGTCCTTGAGCCACAAATTTACGAAGGCAGAGAGGGTAGTGGGTAGTGCACCACCTTTGCATTTATCCCTTTCCTTGGGGTGTGCTGCTGTTTCATGGTGGAGACAGGATGTGTGGCTAGACAGACCTTTGCTCTGAACTGCCCTGGCTCTTCATATGTACTATAAAGAGATAATGAGTGATATCAAGCAGAATGATAAAGATTTTCAAAGCAAGTAAGTAACAACATTGTTCAATCTTGGCTTCTCACAGCTATAAAGCTTGACCAAAGAGTCCCAGTTCTGCTAGGAGGTTATAAGGAAGCAGTAGGAGGCACATTAAGCCTCTTGTCCTTCCAGGACCTGATTATGCCAACCTGAGAGGCACTGAACAAGATCTGAAAGACAGTGGCTTTTCATTTCCTTTTCTTTGTAACTGAGGCCACCTCATCCTAGTGACAACGTTTTACCAGTTGTTTGCAATAGTGCATTTCTATACTATCCACTTTGCTTTGAGTAAAGTTGACTCTGTAAGTAAAGGAAAAAATAATGACGAGAACCAAACACTTATCAGTGGTCTCTATAATAGACTAACGCAGGGGTAAACCAGAGAAACAAGTGTGTGAAAATAATAGCAAAGTGAACAGTGGGTTTTTTTGGTATTGAGCATTTAAGAAGACAAACTTAGATAAACAAATGAATACAAGGATAAATACTTATAATGCACATTTTGGAAGAAAAATGTTCTAAAATATTAAATAGCAAAAGTTCAGGAACAAGAAATATTAAAGGTACTGGGGAGGTGAAGAGTACTGAAAGATTTAAGCAAAGATTAAGAAAAGGATACTGAAAAGAGGCTCTGGAATAGCTTCCAAACAAGAATATGCAGAATCACTTGAAGTTTCCAGGGGGAATGCAAGGGCAAAAAGACAATGCAATGATCTGACGGTAGACAAAGGGACTGGGGAACCAGTAAGGCTTCTGCAAATATATAAAGATATTAAAAAACCCCACTAGATTGATGGTAGACTCCATTAATAAATGAGGAAGGGAAATAAATTAATGACTTAAAAATGGCTGAGACATTCAACTCCTTTGTTAGATCTACCTTCAAAATGAAAAATGTATAAATGAAGTTTGAATAATTAGTAAGGGTGAAGACACTGTTGGAATCACTACTAATAAAGACCTGTTAATTGAGAACTTGGAAAATGCAAACAAGGGAAGCTCAGTGAATTAGCTAACCCATTTGATGAACTTGGAGAATTTCTAGAGAAAAAAGAATCATGGTTAATAGGAACTATAGCTGATGGGCAGAGCAACTAACCCAGTAAATATAAATCCTGACAGGGTAACTGTAAATGTAAAAATACAAAGAAAGGGAAAAAGAACGGTCATTGAATGCAGTGGTTCCCGTGGCATCCCTTGAATCTTGCAGATAAACTTCTTATGACTTTGCTCCCTGAAGAACAAAAGAGCCTTGAGCAGTGAGCTGGATTATTTAAAAAAATATATGTTTTGCTGAGGAGTCTTTTTCAAGCAAAATTTGGCTTGGTTTGTGATTAAAGGGGCAGGATGGGCCACGGAGCTAGGAAGCAAAACCTTTTGCTAAAGTGCTTTAAGGTAAGCACTAATATTTGGGTTTGTTCTGCATCACATCTTGTACACAGCTGGTGTCATACAAATAACCTGCCAGTAGGAAGTATCAATCAATTAGGAGGAATGCTTTATATATTAATATTTATGTCTCTAAGTTGATAATAACAGTTGTGATTGCCACACAATTATACATAATACATATCTTTACATAATAACAGCTTTAGAAAACATTCACCATTTTACTTAATGATGAACAGACTGATATTGTGTTTACCTAGGCTATTATTTCTCCTTCTAAGTGGAAGCATGAGTGGTCTGGATGGATTCTACCACAGAACTACCTCACTAATTTCTTTGGGAATTTGGGAATGAGTTGAGACTCCAGCACAGCACCAATATAGCACATTACTAAATGGAAGATGTTTTATTACCACTTCTATGTCCTTCAAGATAGGCCCCATTCCTTGTTGGGCTGGAGGTCTGATGCCGCAAGCCAGTAGATGAGGACCCCCCTGAAGACATTTGAGCAGGATGATGGCTACAGGAGGAAGAGGAACCTCCAGCAGGATGTCCATCTGCAGGACTCTGACGCACGGTGTACATGGAGCCTGTGCAACCACAGGCAGCATTGGCAGGATCCAGGCTGTACTGCTTCCCATTGGCAGGATCAACCAGGTAGTCCTCAGGTATAACTGTTTCTACTCAGGAAGTCCAGACACAAAAGAAACATCAATAAAAGAAAAACAATTTTAATTCAGCCCATGAATTTTTTTTTTCAAAATTCCCATTTTTGGGGTCAAAAAAAATTTCCAACTTTCTGTACAGACAGCTGGCTCCAAGAGGGATATTTGCTAAGAATTAATAAATAATGAAGGGAAGCACAACCAGTCAGAGGTCAGCAGAGTCACAACAGAGAAACTATGGCTTGATGTGAGTCATCCATGTCAGCTTACAGCATATTCTCTGTAAAGTCCTGGACCACTGACTGGTGGGTCCTATTTGCCTCATGGTGCTCCTTGAATACCACTGAGACTGGAAGTTGAAAGGAAGGAGGCAGAGGAGGACAATGGGATAAATTTGTTGGGTTCACACCTGGCAGCCAGTAGGAGGGAGTAATAAACCAGAGAAGGTAATAAATCAGAGGATTCTGGCTGCAGTTACAAAAATGAATCAGAAGTATCCTCAGCTGCAAACATCCATCAGGCGTGGTATCCCGCAAGGATATGGGCTTGATGACTGAAGAGCACAGCCAAGTTTTATCACAGACTATGTGGAAGGGAGTCACTTGGAGCTGACTTGGGTTCGGACAAGCACGCTGACATCACAGATGATTGCAAACCATTGCTACGGTTCCCCTCCTCTGCATTGTACTTTTCACACTGTGTAGGAGCTAAATACCTTGCTTTTCAGATTCTTCATAGTAAACCCAATTCTGCACTTAAGGACCTATTTTAGAGTATTATATTCTTCTATGGGGCTTGCAGTCTAATGGAGAGGCATGAGGCAAGTCTACCCCGAGGTTTTGCGGTATACAGACTTCTTTTTGCCAGTTCCCATCAGACCTAGGTCCAGATCAGTCACTTCCAAGTTCATGTCATTGTCCTCCTCTGGCCAGCCCCAATCTCCTCCCAACAGGTGTTGATATTCAAGCTCCTTCCTATTTCCCTTTCTTTTTGTCTTCACAAAAGATTATCCAAGGTCTTCTTCCTCCTCTGCTTCTCCTCCTTCCCATTGCTGTTCTCCCTGGAAAACCAGTCCTCCTCTCACCCAGCCCCAGGTTTATCACCGCTTGTATTTTATTGGGATACCAGCAGAGCCCCTGGAAACCTCTCTAAGATCCCAGCCCTCACAGAACACTACTTGCAGCCTACACTTCAGAGATTCTCACTTCCACTGGGTGTTGACACCTGGCAGGTAGGGAGCCCCTAGGTTAGGGAAGTGCCTTCCATTGCCCCATGATGTTTCTCTGAGCTGTTGAAAAAGCCACTTTCCTCATCATACATACGGTCCCTCCAGAGATACCTAAGCAGAGTGAAATTACCCCCATGATGTCTCACATCACCTTCCCTCCTTGAGCAACACCCTCCTCCTGACAGAGCCTTATTGAATAATAAGAATTTATGCTGTAATTCCTGCCATAGGACAGAAACTACATTGCTAATAGATGTTGAGGCTGCATATAGGAGAGTTTTCCTTTTAATTTACATTTTCACTCTTTTCCTTATAAAAGAAAACTCAAAACCTACTTGGCAGCTGTGTACAGTAGCTGATGTTAAACAAACATGATTTAGTTCGACAACTCAAATACTCAAGAGTTGTGCCATGCCAGCATCCTGGCTTATGTGTTAAGCCACAGAACAGATTTTTGTTACATGATTTCCTGACTTTTTATTTTCTTGCTGCTGTCTTTCAAAACTTTGTCCCATTTTGGACCAAGACTGGACTCGCCATAAGGCAAACATCAGATTTGAGGGAAAGCTGTAAATGTAAAGTTTCCTCACTTTTGGACACTTGCCTTTGCAACCGTAAGCAACTTTCCTTTAGCAAGGTTTTTTTCCCTTAGATTATTTGGATTCTTAGAGCATGCTTTCAGGTCTCCTGCTGCTTCCTGCCAGGGGGTTCTGAGCTTGATTCTCACACAAATACAGATAGGGCGTAATTCAATTGAATTCAATGGAGTTCAGCTAACATAACACATAAGAGAAATGGGAATCAGACACCCTGAACCTTTCTCCCTAACCTCCAACAGATGCCAAAATTATATAGTGATTGAGCTAAATACCTTGCTTTTCAGACTCCTCCCAATAAACCAATGAAAATCCAATCAAGCCTCCTCATTCAAAGGAATTTAATTACTGTGTAGAACACTTGCAATAAAAGCCTCTTACGCATAAAGAAGATGGCTCTTTCTGCAGCATCCTGCCTGCACTGCATGCAATAATTATGCCTCTTGTGAATCATTACCTCTTTATTCCAGGAAAAGAATGCTCTTTTAATATGATTACAATATGAAGAAGACATAGACTATCAAAACAACAAACAGCACATTAAAAGAGCCCTGCTAAATAAACAGCATACAGCTTTTATTACTAGGGATGTAAATTACTCCAAAAATTTGTGAGCAGGCACTGGGGATTTTTTGACTGGTGTTGGACTCTCAGTAGTCTGTATGAAATGAGATGTGTGAAGATTAAATCTTCCTGTGGAAGGACACCCATGAGTTATCTGCAAGAGAGTTGTGTGCAGGACTATGACGAGGAGCCAGCTGCTGTCTGTTCTGTTCCTAACCTTGCCTTAAGACTCTTTTCTTGATCTAGATTGATTTATTCCACATCTCTGCTTTGAGCTCCAAAATCTTAGTAATGATGCCTATTGCCACAGATGCATTACTGTATGAAACATTCCCCAGTGGAAGGTGCTCTGGAAACCTGAAAAGTTGTATTAATGCCTTCACTGGACCATTATGGTTGGGATGAGTGAGAAACTGGTTGGATGGTCAGGCTTAGTGGGTGGCAGTTGACAGACTGCCTGGAGGCCAGTAAAAAGCATGGTACCATAGGGATCTAACCTGGCATCCTGATTTGGTCTCTGCAATATCAGACAGATATGGAAAATCAGAGAGTTCAGTGGAGGGCCATCAAGAGGCCTGGGGCCTGAAGCACTTGCCCTGCTTAGGAGAGGTGGTGGAATAGGGCTTATTCAGCCTGGGGAGAGGCAGCTCAGGGTGTGAACCTAGCACAGCCCCACAGAACCCACAGGGAGGTTGCTAAGAAGATTGAGCCAGGCTGTTCACTGTGCTGCATGACAGATGAACAAGAGACAACAAGCAAAATGTTGAAATGAAATCTTCAGACTACTTATAAGGAGAAACCTTTTACCTGTGAGTACAGTGGGGTGGGGGCAGAGGTTACCCAGAGAGAGACTCTGCAGATTCCGGCACTGGAGCTTTTCCAGACCCGACTGGACAAAGCCCTGAGTAACCTGATGGGATCCTATATACCATATCTGACTCTGCTTTGGGCAAGGGGTTTTGCCTGAGACCTCCTGGGGTCTCTTCCCACATGAATTTTCCTCTGATCCTATGACTGATGTCTTCTCCACTCCAAGAAGCAGCCACAGAGGATGGGGGAGAACCATCATAAGGGCTCATGTTAGGGGTTCAGGGTGTCCTTACTGTGGCACAGAAGGCAGCAGGAGGAATGAGCCCCACTGTCCAAAAACTGGAAAAAAATGGGTAAGCTCTGTGTTTGTATTTCTCCAGCTCCTTGTTAGTTTGTACCACAGAGAAGATGCATGAGTTGGGGTTCCACTGATGATGTGCATGAAAATATCTGCCTTTTGTAAGCTCCCAGAAGGCTTTGTAAAGTGTATGGCTTTCACAGCTTCTAATCCCACTTTGGCCAATTAGGAAAAAACATGTTTTCTAAGACAATAGAAGAAAATATGACTCTCTATTGGGGTTTAAAATGCAACAGTTTCATAAATCTGTAGCTTAGCCCTTTTGTATTCTGTCACACTCCATATTTTCTTTTCCAGGTAGTCAGTGTCACATACTGTTGAGAAATTAGTACACAATGCTTTAAAGTAGGATTTATGAGAAAACTGCTTTGAGCTTTTACTATAGGCACAGTGGTCTCCACTAGAGCTGTTCACGAATCTGAGATGCTCAGGCCGTTTTGGCATAGTTTGCCTTCCCATGAGTGGTGCACAGGTTACTGGATTGAAAAACCCAAGGCAGTTACATCCAGCACACCTTAAAATGCAGCAATAGAGAAGAGAGAAAAGCCACAATTACTTTTCCAATTTAAATATGCACATTTCTTTAGCCGAGTTTCTTTAAAATAACAGCCTGTATTGTTTCTAGTCAGATTCTTGAAGATTAGGCAGCTGAGAGTTAAAACAACCTGAGAACCTGCAGCTATCATCCCAGCTCTGCTGCAGCCTTCTGGAGTGACCTTGGTCAGGTTATCTCTCATCTCTGGACCCCAGTTCTCCATTAGGATGAAGAAAAATACTTGTTTTGTCCCTCACTTCTGGACCATATTAAGTTCTTTGCCTCAGTCCTGTTTGCCACTATGGAATACCACATGGATGCATACTACAGCATCTGGGAATAGCAGATCTAATCTCTTATTTTTTCTTCTACATCTTACAAAAAGTCCAAACTTCTTCTGCTAAAATTTATCCTATAGGCAAAAGCTGTTTTTACATTCCAGAGACACTCTCCTGCCTTCTCCCAGGCCAAACATGCCTCGTGCCGCTTTCCTCACCTGCTGCTGCTCCCACACCACTGACTGTGTTATATCTCTCTTCCTTTAACTCCCTCAGGCTCCCTTCCCTTATACCCCTGCCCAGTTTCTCCCTCTGTTCTTCCTCATCATCTCTTTCTGCTGCTTCTTCCATCATATTTCTGCCACCTCTTCCTCTAACACTGCTTTCCTACACCTGCAGCATCACCCTCTTCCCATTTTGCCAGCCATTTTCCTATCTCTCTTTTCTATTTTCCTTCCTCCCATACTGCTGACCTGTATAGCCATTTCTTCCCTAGGCTGTTCCCCTTCCATCCATTTCACACTTGTATTGATCCAGCTTTCCCTTTTCTGATATCCTCATGCCTTTCTCTGGGTTTGTACCCAGACTGCTGCTTGAACAGAAGAGTCCAAGGTCAGAGCAATGAACTGGGACCAGAGACCCTTTTCCCAGTTAACAGGCCATGTCCTGCACAGCCATGGAGTGGCTGCATCTGGGTGAAGGCTGCATGAGGCACTGCTGGAAACCCCCATCCCTACCTATGAATATCCTGGGCAGTGATTCCCAAACCAGAGAGATCTTCTTTCGCACATCGGTAGCTTCCTGGGATATCTGCCCTTCCTTCTAGGACAATACTTTAATGTCATTTCATAACCTTTTACTTCACCATCTGCAATGCTCAACCATTTATATTTGCTTTAATTAAATTCCCCATTAATTTCTTTTCCTCACAGTCAATATAGATTTATTTCTGTCTTTCTTTCCTCTGCCCGCACTCTTCCTTTTTTGTGTCGTCTCCTATTCCTCATATCATTTAGTGATGGGCTCTGCCCTCTGACCCTTCCCTGTACCTTTTAAAGTGCTACCATATATTGCCTATAATGGGTTGACCAGATGTGAACTCCATATTTTAAGCGACATGATATCATAGCTTCCTCAGACCTCTCCTTTCTCCCAGCCAGGGCCAGCCTTTTTTCATCTCCCAGTCATTTTGAGAGGAGCCAACCTCAGTGTCAAAATTCTACTGAGAGACTCCTTCTTTGTATGGCTTTATCTTTGCCTGTATTTTATAGTTCCTGAGTTTGGCTTCAGCTTCCTGCACACGGATGGCAATTGTCCTGTCTGGGAGGTGTAGGGGTTGGGGAGAGCTGGAGGGGACAGTTTTAAGCAGTAGTTTAGAAACCCTGCATCTCAGCCTTGTTGAAAGTAAAAATAGAAGTGGGGAAACACAAAAAGCAAGTGCTGAGATGCGGAAGGAAATTCTTCAGATGAGTTTAACCATCAGTTCAATCTAGCGTAAGCCAGAAAGGGAGAGAGCAGAAAGATGTAAACACTATTTAAGATTCTGAAAGATATGCCTTGGCTCTGAACTATCTTTTGTTTTAACATCAACCCTTATAAGATTATAAAAGAACTTTTTCTATGCCTTCCAAATAGCCTCACACATTTCTGTCCAGTCAGGAACAGAACATGGACCTTATCTTCCCTGTAGCCTGAGCCTGCATGTATCTGTCTAAAGATAGGAGTCTCCTATGATGGATTAAGACCTTCCAGCTCTGCCTGCTGTGATTTACTCTGGGATTACAGCACCAGCCCATTCCTTTTAGCTCCATTACCTGTCCAGACACGCAGCACAATGAAAATATGATGTCACCCCATAGCAGGCATTTCCATACCGTGTCAACACCTCTCTCTGGTGCATGCATCTGCACTCTATACATCTGGGCAAGGACCAGACCAATTCCACACCAACTCGAGGCTGCCACAGTTTGGCTGGACAAGGAAAACATTACAGGGAGTGACATCTGGTTTGTGGCAGCAGAGCCGAGCTGATCGCTGTTTGGCAAGGCAGTGTGGCATGGAGACACATCCCCAGGGAGTCACAGCATCCCTGAGGCTGCTGCAGAGAGGCAGTGAGAGAGCAGGCAGCCCAGGGCATCCGCCAACAGCAGTTCAGGACTGTCACGCCTGTGGTTTGCAGTCTACAGGATAACTTTTGGATGGGTTATAGGAACACACAGTTGCATCCACAGGGGAGAAAAAGGGGGGTTACTAGTCAGTCAGAACAGAAAAATGTAAATATGCCTCATTCGCTTGTGAATGCAGATATTATGAACACTGAAACCATGGTCACACTGTGGAGATAAAATCTGCAATGAATTCTCCAGGGTTTAGTCTGGGGCTTTACTGCACCATGTGTCATCTATCTGCGTCCTAGCTGCTAAAACATATTTTGCAGTAACTGAAATGCTGAATCCCCCAAGGACAAGCTGCCAGTCAGTTAACATCAAGAATCTAAATTTTTTAGAGAATTTTCCAAAATCCAATGTTGTCGTGATTACAAGGTCTTCAGCATAGGCAATTTTTTTTTTTTTTTATTATTAAAACCATTTCCCTTGAGTGTTTACAGCCCAGACAGCAGCCACATTGTGTTTAATGCAGTAGAACCACAGAATGAAACCAGCTGGGAACAGATCAACATGGTTTTATTGTCCAAAATGAATAAAAAGGTAGAGTAAATTCACAAGCTAGCCACTGACAAATATATTAGATTTAATAATAGAAGGTGCTCATGTGCATAAATAACCCATTGAGCAATCTTTTCCGTTTTTAAAGTGCTTGGGATGATTGAGTGAATGCACTGTATTGTGATGGAGAGGTTTTAGTCCTATGATATAGCATAGGCTAATTGTTTAGTCACACCCACAAGCTAAGGCAATGACACAGGGATCCAGCCGTTAGAAAAAGTCTTCCTTTGGTCTCTTCCACCTGATTCAGACCTGTTCCTCCTTTCTCTTCCTCTCCCCCTTGCCTTTATGTTATACCAAGGTGTACACCATGAAAAGAAGATTTGTCGGGGTTGTATAGTTCTGTGCCTTAGCACAGCAGTGGTTCTACAATGGCAGAGGGAGATGGGAGAGGCTGCGATCGATTTTTTCAGTTTCCAGCTTCTAGCAGTAGCTAGAGGGGCTTTTCTATCCAGGTAGTTTATAATGTACTCCATATTCTTATAAATCAGCATTGTTAGAAGTCGCAAAAAGCTGTATATAGAATCGACTAGATGAAAATTACTGTGTTATTTGAAAATTTCAAGGCATTATATACTGAGATTAAGTACTTAGTGCGTTTTTGTTCTGCCATCACCATGATGAATGTCCCTAAATTATATTGCTTAGTACTGGCTTAAAATATTTAACAGCAATTTTTTATTGTTTGAAAAACAAATAATTTGAGACATAAGAAGTGAGATGTCTACAGCAAAGTGCAGTAACTGCGAAACAAGCTGTGTTTACTCATTAATAGTTAATAATAATCTTATCCAGAAATTAGGTACATATAAAGAGTACATACAAAGCATGAGCCTGTGCATGTGTTTGTATGCAGGTACAAAATCTTCTATAAAGTCCTTGCTTCATTTTTCCCTGCCCACTGCTGCAGCACAGCTGAACTTTCTGATATTTCTTCTGTCATACAAATACAACATATATGGACCCTAAAGCCTCAGTTCCCCCTCACAAGACCTTTCTTTTCCTGTCTTCTCTGCTGCTGCTTCTGACATCCCTGGTTGATCTCAATCCCAGCAGCTAGGAAATTACCAATTCCCCTTTGTTGAGTCTTTTTATCCCCTCCTCTTTCCATGATCCCACAGAGCCAGTTTCCCTTCACAACACTGTGCTGCACTGTGCCATGCTGCCAGGGGGCTGGACTTGCCCTGGGACCCTATTTATCTCCAGCCTCACTGCATTTTCCTTAAATTCAGCTACTCTGGTGAAAACTGGCAAGCCACTGCCACCTTACTGTTTAAAAGTCACTTGTGTAACCTTATCCCTTCCATGAAGAAACCCACCACAAAGTACCAAACTCCCAAACCACCATTTGTGGCTTGTTTTCTGTCAGAGGCAGGTGGAGCATTTCTCTTGCCCAGCTGCTGGAGGTGCATGTCCTTGCCTTGCACCCTTACCTTGCTCGTCACTGCCCATGGCCAGCACCAGCCCAGCACCAACACCAAGCTGCACAGTCACCGCCAACAGTTTGCTTCTGCTACTCTCTTAATTGCTTTAATCCCCTGCTTTGCACTCATTTTGCCAACAGATTAATGTTCTTCCAGCAGATGCTTCAGAAAGTCATTTTGATGTACTCTGTATAATTACCGCAGACAAATACATCCTAAGGAACTGGGGAGTACTGTTGATTAAAGAGTGGCCAAGACTTTTCAAGAAAAAAACTAGAAATGCCACTGTGTGGGGGTCTCCATTTGTTTTGTAGTGAACTGGAAAAGGATAGAGAGAAACAGAAGGTAGACAAAGACAAAGACGAATAATGCTAAAAGCCTAAAAAAGAGAGCAACATGGGTGAGGTGAAAAACTGAGCCAAAAAACTGAAGAACATCCAAGCAAAAATCGGTAATGTCCCATGAAAAAATTCTGAATCTGCTTTGAAACCGGTCAGATTGGAATAGCTTAAACACCAGAATCCCTTTCCCCTCTCTCAGCTGGCTCTGCTGCTTCCCATGGAGGTGCAAGCCCAGGCCCTGCCATAGGCACCACGTACCAGGCAGTCCTTACGCAAGGGCCCTCCTGTTCAGATTCACAGAGGGCAAGCAAGTGTTGATCTCTCTTCTAAAACCCTTCTAGTTTTATCTTTTGCTTAGTAAGTGCTGACTTTAACTCTCATAACCCCCTTCACTGCCACAGCCAATCTTTCTGTTACCCCGGCTGCAATAGCAACCCAGCAGCAAAAGCTGCACATCTAATGGCCCATGGGCTCTCAGAGTCTACACTGGCACACCACATGTGATTCCCTAGAGATGTTATCTCATGTGGCTTCAATTGGCAAAAGGTAAGGATCGCAAGGATCATCTTTTTTCCCACTCGCATCTTTGAAAAAACAGGTGGGTCACATTGGCTAATGCTTGCAGCACTTGGAGAGATTTTTCATCATCAGTTCTGGCTTGTGACCTGCTCATCTGACTGCTTGAAATGCTGGTATATTGGATCACAGGTATTTGTATCAATCTATTAAAAGTTTAGGAATGGAAATTCCTGTTTCAACTTTAATTTAAGCTATTAAAAATAAAAACCTGGACTCCTAAGTTTAGATATCTCCTAAAGGAATCATATAGCTCCAGGGAAAAGTCTTAACCAGCTAAAACAAAGTTAAAGCTAAAGCTGGAGCTCAGAGTTGATTTACCTGACTGGGGGTCTAGAAGTGTCCGTGCTTCCTCCACATGACTATGCTTGTAAAGCTTGAATTAAATTAATATACCCAGGGGTATTCTTTTCTATATTGGATATGATCTCATCCATCATGCTTCATGCATTTATGGCCATCATTTCATCCACTTTCCTTGCACGTACCTTTCCATATGGAAAAATAAAGCATCTCTAAACTCCATTTCATATGTTGGTTCTCTTATCTAACGTCCATGGCTGCAGACTAGGAAATCTCCAGCACTGTTGGTGTCTGTGCCATGGCACTGAGCACATCTTGGGCTGAAGACAAAAACTACTTCCTTTGGGCTTTTCCTCATTCACCGCTGGGAACAGAGTGCCTAACCCCTTAGGGGTAACTTCTCAAAACGGATAGATATTCTTGCACCCCTTCAAGTCAGTGAAGGTAAAACAGCACAACAGAATGTGGGAAGGAGGATTTCCCTTGGGCTGGCTGCTGAAGGGTTCTCTGCTTATAGCTTCAGTGCTTAGCATCCATAAGGAGATACATAAACTTAGAGGAACAGAAAGGGAGTCTTTCTTCGTTTAGGAGTTAGCAAACAGTAATCACAACAACCTAAAGGTCAGAAAGTTCAATTTATTCAATTCTGCCAATTCTGTAGAGTCCAGAAAAATTACATCAGAGATGAATTTTCTCTCTCCCGTCCATCTCTTATTTTTCTTCCTGCCAGGATTTTCCCCTTAGTGTACATTTTATTGGTTTCTTCTTATCCAGGTTTATAGGGTCTGAATGCTAAAGCCTCTGCTGCCACCCTCATGAAACCCCTCCACAGGAGCATTGACTGACTCTCTCTTTTCTTTCACCTTCCTGTCTTTACTTCCTTTACTTGGACCATCCTAAACTGTTCCTGTCCCTCTGCCATGTTTCTGGACTACAACATGCAGCTCCAGCTACAGTTACCTCTCCTTCTGCTCTGTTGCAGGGTTACCAACCCGGACACCTCATTTTGGGAAGCCAATTCTAGGGATTATGCTTCAGCTGCAAGAAGAAGGAAGGAAGGAAGGAAGGAAGAAAGCAAGGAAGCAAGGACAAAAGCAAGGAAGCAAGGAAGCCTTTCTTGGCTTTGCTGCAGACTGTCATCAATCCAAATACCACAAAGACCAGATAAACTTTTTTATATTATACTTTGTTGTGGCTGGATGGCTCGCTCCCTCTTTAAGAGTGACCTTAATATTTTATTTATTGTTTAAAGGATAATGATCATGGTAGAGGAATATATGAGGCAATAAATGGCCTTTGCAGGTAATTAAATGCTGAGGAGTGCAGAAGCTATTGATAGCCATAAAAGCCATTTATTCTGAGTCTGCTGAGAAGCCAGGAGCACTCTTCCTCGTAGCATGCAACAAGACAAGATTAAACAAGCCACGGTACTAGAAAGGGGAAAGACAACATTTTTCTTGCCCTCTCAGGGCCTGAAATTTCTGAGCTGCTGTTTATTTGGTGGTGGGACTGAAAATATTGATTGTAATAATATGTGGTTTTCTATCATATTATTCTTTTTTCCTGGCTGTTTCAGAAGGGCTTTGCACATGGTGACAAGAATTATTCCACTCCTTCGACAAATGCTCAAATAAAAGCACAGCATAGAAGGCTGACTTACCCACACAGTCAATGGGAAATTCTTATAAAAATCCAGCTCCCAGGCTAGTGTCTCGCCTACTGGTCACACTCTTATTGTGGATTGCTATAGCGCTTCTCATACCAGCTTTTCAAGTGCTTCTGGATAGGAAGAGCCCACCTTCCTTTAGACAGAGGCGCTACTATAGCATAGGGTACCTCTACTTGCTGCTGTGCTTCTGCTCCATATAGATCCATATACATCCATGTGCTCCATATAGATCCCTACCTCCAGGAAGTGCCACAAGAAGAGATGCTGTTCTCCTGTGGACAGTGGTAGGGAACTCCATATGGTATCTAAGCATACAAATTTGATTTGGCCATGGGGAGAAGAGCAAGGCTGGGAACATACCCAGTGCCTCACGCCACTGCCCAGAATACCATCGTGGGCCTTGAAAAGCAAGTGTTGTAATGGTACAGCACCCTGGAGAGAACTGAGTCTGACAACGGGACCCATTTCAAGAATAGCCTCATAGGCACCCGGGCCAGAGAGCACAATTTTCCTTTCCTTTTACTTTGCACTCAGAGGGGCCACGTGGTGCTCAGCACAGGGACCCACAAACACTGTTCTGTTCTTGTCCCAGGGTGCTGGGTTATACATCTGGTTTTGTGGGTTAAAACCAGTTTTTCTCTGTATCACTGCATTTATTGTAGTCTTTTTTACTAAATTGTTACTCTGATTTGTAATCTCTCTTTGGGTTCATTTCTTCCACTGGTTTTACTTTTAAACCAGCACAGAGAGAAATAATGGAAGCTGAACACAGAGTGTGTGTATGGAGGCACTTCACAGGATCTCTGGTGGCTTTCCGTCATGTAGTTCCTGGCACACTCCACAGCATTTTCTGCACAGGTCACCCAGATCTTGCCATTATTTTAGCTCAAGATACAGTGCTGCTCTCATGGAAGATTCTGGGGTGCAAGTCCAGAGGTGCTTTGAGCCCAGGTGCTGTGGGGACAGGTAACATCTCAGGGTTTGCTGTTATTCAGACCTGAAGCCATAATTTCCCAGATGAAGTCCTGGGAGTCATCCCACAGCTGCTCTCCACAAACTCCTCTAGTGAGCCAGAAAGTCCCTTCACATTCAACATGGAGATATAGGAATGTCCCCAGATGTGCCAAGACAAGGCAGTGAAGCCACTGATTTTGGGAGAGGGCTGGAGAGGAGCCCTCACCCCGCAGGCAGGGCCACAGGGTGCTGGTGTGAAAGGCATTGGCAGGGCAGGCAGAGCTGGGGCTCAGATGCAGGGAGGGCAATGCACAGCCAACAAGGCTCATTGCAGAGGCCAGCACTAGGCACAGCCTGGTGAGTGTGTGCTTCTCAGATGTGTAAAACGCGGTTGTCAGTGATATATGCACATGTCAGCAAATCCCGCCTGGCCTGTACACGGCCATTAGCATCTGGCAGTTTGTTGTGAGCACAGGTGAATAAAGGCTTAGGGGCATGTGGTTTAGGGCGAGGTTAAAAGGTGACTTCTGTATGGCCTAAGTGGATTAATACGACTGGATATGATGCTGGCTTCTCTCACTTCTGACAGTGTAAATCAAGAGTAAATGCAATGAAGTCAATGCATGTATTAGATTAATTGGTACACAGGGGCTGAAAAGCACATGCTTTTAAAAGAAAACGTCTTGATTACAAGCTGGAGAACATAAACAATGAAAAATGTGGTTGCTTTGCATGGGTTCCTGTGGTGTTTTATTATGGCCCTGCTTCTTCCTATGAACTTTATCCCAACAGGCATCTGACAGACCTGTCTGCAAGCAAGAGCTCCTACTGTCCTCCCTATTGACACTATGGGGAGACCCTGTCTCTGTCCTGTGTAGCAGAGGACCCCCCTGTGCTGACCTTCTTGCAGAGAAATGCTAGCTCCTGTGGAGACGGAAGGAGATTTAGGCAATAAAACATTAAACATAGTGCCTCAAACTGGAGTTACTCCAGTGGTGCCAATGGAGCCATTGAGTGCAGACTGACACGATGAACAGGAATACTATGTACCTGCCTGGCTCCATCTGAGTACAACATAAAGGGTGAGAGGCCATCACTCCAGTTCCTCTACCACACAGACATGGACAAACAGCTGCTGAACTGGGCACAAGTTGCCCTGGGGAAGAGGCAGCCTTTCTCCTCTCCAAAATTCCCCATTTCAAGTGCCTTATGTGGCAGAGTTAATTTCTCCTTCCATGCCTTCATGTGTTCTCTGGGGCTGAGAAATAATCTGGTAATTGGGTTTTCCAGTCACCTACCTGGCTGCACTGAAACTAGCCCCCATCTTTCCAGCTTGCATCTTGGGGCCCAGAGGCATGCAGTGGGTTAGATGGCAAAGCTGCTGAGCTCTCCGCCTGCCATCCCCACAGGCCATGGGACAGGCTTCAGCAGAACAACCCAGCTGAAACTGTCCTCAAATCCTGTCTCATCATTTTCCTGTTAATCTTTGTTGGAAAGAGCATCCCCTCTTTGGGCTGTCAGCTCAAACAGCCACTTGAGTACCCAAATGCTCTGGAAAGGACACTGCTTATCACAGTCCCTCTCACTGCAGGACCAGGTAGCTCTTCCATAGAATCATAGAGTGCTTTGAGTTGGAAGGGACCTTAAAGATCATCTAGTTCCAACTTCTCACCCCTACCATGGGCAGGGATGCCACCCACTAGACCAGTTTGCCCAGGGCCCCATCCAACCTGGCCTTGAACACTTACAGGGATGGAGCATCCAAGCAGCTTCTCTGAGCAACGTGTTTCAGTCCCTCACCACTCTCACTGTAAATTTCTTCCTAATATCTAATCTAAACCTCTGTGGCTAGCTCAGACTCCCAGCCCATACTGCTTCTGGGAAGCTATTAATTGAACCAGTAGGAGACCCAGGAAAGAGAAGCCTTGCCTACACCTATGTCTCCTGTCTAGTCTGAGGGAAAAATAACATTTTGCCCCTCCCTCAGTGTCTGGGGAGATCCAGTGGGAATGGTGCCAGGGACATCTGCACCGAAATTTTGTGGGGAGGGAGATGCTCAGAGTGTAACAGCAACTGTAAAAACTCCGGTTGCGGAGCTGCCTTCTATCACATGCTGTGCAAAAGTAAATGCAAATGTACATGCAAATTAAAATGCAAACGCAAATGCCAGGCCTCCTGGGCTGCACTAGCTCAGTGCTACAGAAACCCCTTGACCTCTCAGAAACATTCAGCTTGCTGCAAATGTCGTAGTCGAGAGCAAAGGAAAGCACTGCTTTTCAGCCTGGGTTTCTGCATTTCCTCCCCTATGTAAAGAGCGGCAGCTGGGTTTATTTGCACAAAGAGAATATTTCTGCACTATGTGCACAGCCCTCTCTAGCTTTGGTGTGCAATCTGCACACTTAGGGACTTCCTGGCAAGCAAATGATTCGTAGATCATAATTGTGGACACTAAAACACCTTTCTTTCGGCCAGCATGTATCTGCCATTAAACCGAATGCATGAGAGGCACCCATGGTGTTGTTAATAAAAGAAAAGGAAAAATAATTTAAGTCAGGGGGAAGCCTGCAGGTGAAATGAAGGCTCATGCCCATAATTTGCATCTTTCCTTTTTTCTGAATTAGCGTTTGCAAAGTCCATAGATGGCCCCAGGGCAGCCTTCTAGCCACTGATTGCAGATGGAGGCTGTAGGTGTGTCCCAGCTCCATGGGGGCTGCCTGGGGCCAGCACTCCATCCCAACGTGCTGTGGTGTGGGCAAGAAGGAACCTCAGGTCCCATGCATCTGGGAGCCCAGTGTTGCTCTGGGCAGGCAGCTCTCCAGCCTGCCAACATCCTTGGGTGCATCTGCCCCACACCACAGCCCCTTCAGGCTTTGTCCCACATAGTCTAGCACTAAGGCAAGGAACTTGCTGGTGCCCAGAGATTTTTAAAGGAGAAACATTCCTGAAAGTAGCAAAGGAAAACACTTAGCAGTCACAACTCATTTAGGTTTACACTCATAGATGGAGGTGACAGATCAGGATTCAGTCCGAGTGTGCTACTGATAATAACCGTAGGTGTACCGTAGGTTTATGCTGGCACCCCTGACCCAAAACTGCACTGCTTTTGGTGGCTCCCTCCCCTCACCCAGTGAGAAGCAGTGAAGGCAGACCGTTCTGTTTTGCAGGTGATCCTTAAAAACAGCTGCATGCAAGCTGGGAAGCACGCAGGTGCTGGAGCAGTGCCAGGTCAGAGAATATCCATTATGGCATGCCATGATGGACACCACAGTGTGGACTGGGATCCACACACTCCCCCAGCCTCCCACTCCCCCTGTAGCCAATGAGCCAAGGCAGTGCATGAGCAGAGGAGCCAGGACAGGCATGGCTGTGCAGAGGGGCTGTAAGCAGAGACGGCTTCCTAGTCAGTGGGGATACTTTAGTGCCTAATATGGTGGTTGAATTCTATGAAGAAAGGAAAATTTCCCATCTACCTTCTTTCCTGCCTGAAACTTGAAGGAACTTAAATCACTTTGAGGCTTCTACCTCAGGGTCAGGTATGCTTGAGGAGGCCAAAAGTTACAGGAGAAAATTGACAGAAACAAAGACAATGGTAGCATACAAATCTTGTTTCCTTAGGAAAAGAAATAAAAGAAACATAGAAATATAAAGTAATTTTAAAATTATCCCTACCTCTATTGCTTCTCAACACTCAGCTGAAAGACTCCTCTATAGCTACTGGGAAAAATACTGCCAATCAGCCTGCTGCTTACCCCTGGAAAGGTCCCACAGAGCCTGCAGTTCTCTGTTATGTACAGCACAGCCCCCTCAAAAAGACAGTAATTTCTTCATCTCTATTAAATCTTGAGCCCAAGCTGATCAAGCAGCCTACCTGCCTCCACTTGTCTGTTTTCATATCCCTCTGGGCTTTCCATCACGGCACTGTACTGCTGGAAAGGCTGGTTGCTGAAGAGATTGTCGCACAAGAGGCTCCGACACAGCTTCTTCAGGAAGCGCAGGACATATCCAATGCTGTTCACTACCAGCAGGCTCTGGAGATGCTGCTTCCCCTCAAAAGAAGCTGAAACTGGAAAGCAAACAGGAGCAATTCAATACCTGGGGATGCATGGCAGGACGAAGAATGAGAGCAAGGGAAATGATTTTACTCAAGTGTTTGTATGTTTTAAAATATTTTGCATAAATTGCCTTACCTGAAGCACACAACAAACTGGAGGAGCTTGAGGAGCTGAGTTTGTGTGACCCAAATCACCTTCCCCCTAGAGTGCTGAACAGTGTCAAGGATTTCTAATATATGCAACCATCTGAAAACTGTACTGTGTGATTGGAAGGATTATGACACCCTGGTCTAAGGAAGGGGAAAGGAAGTGATCTGCAGTGATCACTAATAGTGATGGGCTATTTGGCTGACCTCAGCAATACCCAAGGTTTTAAAAGATAATGGGGAGATAAGAATTAAAGACATGACTGCAAATGAATAAAAGGTACCAAGGTTGTACTGAAGAGAGAGGAAACAGCTTCGTCGTGGATCTGTACTTGCTGAGTTGATTGCATTTATAGGCAAGAGAAGGTTGGCAGTTGTCTTCTATCCAGAATTCAGTAAAGTTAGAAGTTAGAAGACATTATCAATCGAAAAGAAAACTGGAAGATTGCACAGAAAAGACTGACTAATTTTGAGTTCTGTTATAGCAAAAATTAGTAGAAAAAAATTCTAGAATATACACAGCAATCCATAACTTTTTGAGGAGACTCAGTACAACCTGATGAGAGAAGAAATGATGAAACAAGCTCACCAGATGACCATAAGTCACCGAGGTAACACAGTGATGAAAAAGTCAGATACATTGCAAGGAGATGTAGAAAAAAACATTTCCAGGAGAGAAAAGGGAGTATTAATGCCACTATATAAAGTCCTGGTGAAACCTGAGATGGACTGATGGGAACCATTCTGGTCATCCAGACTCAAGAAGGGTTGAATTCACACTTGCAGAAGTGCACAGGCCCACCACAGCAATATTCAGGGGACAGAAATTCCCTCTGTGGCACTGCAGCCATTACCATGCTTCTATGTGGGACTGTGGCAAGACACTTGCTTGCACTCCTTTCACTAATCCAGAGATCTTCCTCACATGAAAGAGACTGTATTTCACCCTAGCAGGATGAAGGTGGCTCTCTACAAATACATGTAAAATTGAACCCAGGGGTGAGAAAAGAGCAATTAGAATTCCTGGGCAAAGCTGTCAGGGGATACATTTAGCCAGGAACCTGGGAGAGGTGGAGGAGTCACAACAAACCCACCAGGATCAGTTGTAGTAGGACACATGCAGTGTCAACAGGTCTGTAGAAAGGACTACATGATATGGGCTGCCTGGACTCCTCCACCTGGGAGGTTTTTTTCCCAATCCTACAGCCTCCCATCAATGCTAACAAGTACAAATTGTAATGTTAGGCTTATAATTTTGGGGATAACTTCAGAGATTTCCTGTTGGCCTGAGCTGCTGTGAGGGATCATGCTCCACAGCCAGTTGAACATCTGTGAGCCAAGCCACGGGAAGACTGGAAAGCCCCTGACAAAATTTGTCTGGGCTGCTGCTGGGCTGGGCGGGAGGTGCAACTGCAGAGCCATACCATGACTAGGAGGCCATCACCCCTCCTTGATAATTAGAAGAAGCATGAAGTTGGGAGCAATGCTGCCCAGGTGCTTTTAGCTCAGGTGAGGCTGAAGCTGAGTCATCTCAGAGGAACTGCAACCAAGGAGTTTGGCAGGCTTGGTGCATAATGTGACTCTGCTGTTTGTAATGAAAATCACATATGCAGCACAGAACTAGGCAAAAATGAGGATTTGCACTAAATTGCTTCAGTCTCATGTTTCTGTGAACAAGTCTGGATTATTCTCAGACTATTTCTGATGTCCCATAGGGAAGGCACACCTGTGATGAGAGAGAACTAGAGGAGAGGGAAGAAGCAGGATTTATATGCTGTGCAGAGGGCCGGTGCTTAGACTCCCACACAAGAAGATCTCAATGGCACAGCTGAGCAGCTGCAGTCCCTGTGAAGCTGGACTTGTAGTCCTTGGCTTCAGGTTCATGCTTGACTCATCTGCAGAACCTGATTAGAGAGTTCTGTTCCATATTTCCATCGTTTGATTCACACAGCATCCCCATGTGCCAAAACATTCTTGTGACACAAAACTCTAGCTGTGTTTTAAAAAAATAATTATATTCAATCTGAGAGGCCAGGGGATTTAGTGTGGGACATGGGAGACTCATCAGGATACAGCAAGAAGTGCCACTGTGGGAAGATGAGGGACTCCTAGGAAGTTCCCTTTGATATCTGATTCTCTCTGATATATTTGTGTAGTCCTGCTGCACAGGGAATTGTCACGGAACTTTTGCAATTTCTGCAGCTGAGAGCAGGTTTGGCTCATGAACTGAAGGCAGAGGATGCACACACCAGCAGCTGAACTCCATATGAATTGTCCTTTAGAGCAACATAGAATCAGAGTCACAGAATGGTTTCATCTGGAAGGCACCTTTAAAGGTCACTTAGTCCAACCCTCCTGCAGTAAGCACAGAAATCTTCAGCTAGATCAGATTGCTCCAAGGCCAACCCAACCCGGCCTTGAACATTTTCAAGGACGGGGCATCCATTACCTCTCCAGGCAACCTGTTCCAGTGTTTTACCACCCTCACTGCATGAGGCATACATGTGTGCTTGTGGTGACAATGTACGCCATGGAGTGGGCTGGCATTGCTGCTCATTCTTGTACAGCTGCATGAAATCCTCAGCTCACAGCCCAGGCCCCAGAACTGTTCCAAAGAGTGGTAAATGCTGGACTCTGAAGCACCTGTTCCTCTCCTGAATCACCACTGCGATACACTTTACTGATATTCCTTCACCTGATGCCAAGGCAATTCCTGCAGCAGCTCATTTTACAAAGGTGTAAGTGATGTTCAAAGCTGGTTACCAGCCCACTGATGTGAACGGGACAGCCAGGACAGTGAGGATCGGGGATCGGGTTAAGAATTGAAGCACTTCCCTACTGACCACAAACCCTTCACAAAGATGCTTTACCTGACACCATCTCGCCTCCATAGCCCTGCCTGATGAGGGAGAAGACCACCTTTTGCTGGAGGGCACAGTCGATGCAGGCTTGCACTGCGTGCTGCAAGGCCACCGATGGCCGCTCTGGGCCAAAGCGCTCTGGCAGCTGCTGCACCTTTTTTCTGTCAAGGTAGGGCCCCAGATTCGCTTCTTTGTTGACATAAATGCAGACTGTAGACATAAAATCCCAACAAGGTTATTACAAAACAGTCCTGAGAGCAACCTAGGAAATGCTAGAGTTATACATTTCTATTTATTTCCAAAGTTCTTGCGTTCAGTGGTGAACTGTCACCATCTGCGATGGCAGAGCCAGACTTCCTCACACCGATCACTCCCTGTCAAAGCAAAGCAAGCTGCCTTTAGGTCTAGCTCAGTGTCACAGCTTAGGATAAGCTACATGCATCTAAAGAAGCTCCTGGGGTCTTAAGTCTACCTTGTCCATGCAGCTTGGGACCAGAAAAATGCCCTGGTAGTGCAGGACAGTGACTCACAAGGGAGACTTCACAACAAGAGGTGAACGCCAGCCCAAGGTGTATTTTGGGGCCGTTTATTTTATTTTCTCTATGTATGTTTAGACTGGTTGATTGAGAGCCACTCTGAGAAGCACTGCTCTGAGATGAGTTTTGGAAAGAATTTGGATCCTTGCTTCTTCTGACCCTAATGCAGCTGTAATTTCTGGAGATTTAGGCTATGCTGAGCTGCACAGTGCCACAGCAGAGACTCTGGGAGCTTTGTGAGCTTCCATGTCCAACCCAGCACTCTACAAACTGAATTGTTTCAAGGGAAACTGCACGTGGCGTGCAGTGCTACATCCCCATTAGGAAGCACAGCAGTGAGACTGTGCTGCACAGGGGGTCTGGGAGGGGGTCTGCACCAGCCTCTCCACAGCCAAGCCCTGCACGCCTCCTCTCATAAGCCATTGCCTGCAAAGGCAGTTTTTCTACTTGCCATCAAGCCTGCCATCAATAGCCAAAAGATCACTACCATGAACTTATTTTAAGCTTGGCTGAGGCTAACTGCATCTTGGAGGAAGCGGAGATAATGCTGCAGTAACTAAGGGCGACTAAGACACAGCCTTAAGTCAGGCTAAAGTGAGATGTATTATAATAGCTGGCTGAGTGTGCTCGAGCTGTCATCTCTCAAACAATATAACATTACCCTCTGACAGAAATCAGATATGTGACAAAAAAACCCCATCAAGCAGAGTGGAGGACATGATGACAGCTGTGTAAAGTTGGAAATAATTTATGGTTTGCATCACTGTAATGAAAATCTAGTGTGACTGTCACAGTGCACTCTGCTACCCCATCTCACAGGGAAGAGCAGAAGGGGCTCAAGCAGTATATCCTGGGTAAACAGGAGGATAATAGTAATCATACTTACCATTACATACCACTTTACACCTTCCAAGTGCCAAACAAACAAAGGAATAGTGCACTGCAATACAGCAGCAGGATGCACAAATTGGAGGGGGGTGTCAGAGTGCAGCTTTTCCAGTGTGCCACACCTCAACAAATCTGCAGAATGTGGTTTCTGCTGTGACCCTGACTGGTTTTGTTAGGGGTCAGCTGTGGCTGTGGGAGAGACTCTGCAGCCTGCAGGCAGTGTCCTGAGTCCCTCACTGGAGATCAGGGGTCCCTATGGTCCTTTTGGTGCAAATAGGGAGGTAAAAGCCAGCTTGAACTTCCCTCCATCTCCTGCAAACCCTGCTCTGGTGGGAGGCTGCATGCACCACTGGGAAGGTGCTGGGAGAAAAGGTGCCCATGGGGATGGGCAGACAGAGGTGTGGGGCACTCCACCCACAGAGCCTGAAATTACTCATGGAGCCTCTGCCTTTGCAGCCAGCCCGGTGATCTGGTAGGACTGGTGAACTGTGTCTCCCTATCCCCCTTCAGAAGCAGTCCCAGGCACACCTCTCAGGGCAGTGCTGCAAAACACCACTCAGTTGATATTTGCCAAGTGCTTTGCAGACTTTGCACGTGAAGGGATAAATGAGAATAAAATATATTATTATCGCCATTGTCGCTATGTTTAGTATCATTCTGCCACCAGAGCAGATGGAAAACTTCTCCTCTGTGCATCCCAGCTAAGAAATAATGGGATTTATGTGTTGTGTTTAGATTCTAATGTTATCTAATCCATTTCTGTGCTGAAATCTCAGGCTAAATCAACTGCCTTGTTGATTTTCTTCTCGTTTACATCAGTTTAAAAGCATTGTCCTACGTCACTTCTGATAACACAAACAAAAAAAAGAATAAAGCTGTGTTTTCCAACTACATTCAGAAATGACCACGTCTGCTACTGTGATAAGGCGCTGAGGTTTATATGCTGGTAACCCTGACTACAGTCAGACCATGGCTCCTCTATTCCTCTCCCCACAGCTGTAACAGATGCTTCATGTTCATACAGGGATTTAGTCTGGTCATTGCAACATATTTGATGGGGTGAGTGTTGGGTATAAAATGGAGCATTAATGAGTTTTTGATGTTCTCATTTCAAGAGGAATGGAACTGACATCTCCACTAAATTTGACACATGGAAGTCCAAATAGGGTCTTGCAGGACATCTCTGCTCCTTGTCACCGGTCACCAGACTAATCTGCAAACACCCTGTTTTCTCGAGCTCCACCTGTTCTGGAAAGCACAGCATCTGGCTGTCGGCCCGTGATTCCTGCTCACCCTTTGATCAAGGAGCACTTGAGGCTGAGTACCTGTGAGAGACTGCGGGGTGTCCGAGTTGGGTACTGTAGCTGCGTCCTGAGGGATTGAACTAATATCTGGCTCCGGCGTGCTTCTCGGTGGAGAGATTGCTAAGGGAGTCATCAGGACACGAGACTTCAGCTGCAAAAAATAATGAAAGTATACACAAGATATTCCAGTTTTATTCCGTGTACGTCACGCCCCATGAACTCCCACTCATTAGCAATCTGCTATTGCATCACTTTCTCCAGGCCAGGAGCAACCGTTCTGCTCTCAGGAGGATACTGGTGCCTGAAGCCTGACTGATTTGCAGCAGACAGCAACGCCTTAAGCTACAGGATGCAAATATTATGCCACCCACCGGGTAGTTATTTACACCTGAGCAAATTGAGTCTAACACTCCAACAAATCAACGCAATGGCATTTTACAACCCATTTCATGTGGGTGTAAATAATGCTCTGCAACTCAGAAACATGGGGTATTTAACTACATCATAATTTAGGGCCAATTCTGCTCTTAGTTGCACAGGTGTAAATCTTGCGTAAATCCAGTGGCACCAAGCGGCTACTCTGGGCTGACACCCATGTAAATAAGCTCAGACCGTGGTCCGTAGCGTGTTATTACCAGGCAGTAAATACAAACTGCTGCACTGTCGCACCCAGTGATCTTTGTGACCTGCAGCCCTGCTTGGAGAAGTGAAACACGATGGAAATTTACAGTGCAATATTCTTATGTCTTTACACTGCTAGTACCCGGCAACATCTCACCAGTCCAGCACTGATCAGGTCCTCATATTTAAAAAGGGCTGATGCGATGGGTGTGGCCTGAAGGTACCACTCTTGCCTTTTCTTTTGCTAAGAAGGGAAGCAGGGGGAAAGCAGAGAGACATGCATGTTTACATATTTACATATACTACACTGAACTGAGGTGATTTTTTTGCTTCTGTTTTTTGGGGAACAAAGCTGAAAATGCTATAAGTGACAAGAGTAAGAAGGAAAAGGAATTTTTAGCCCTTTTGAATTTGAAGAGCTTCTCTCAGAGCTTATACACAAGCTTGGTATAATGTACAAAGTATATTTTAAGAAGAAATTAAGTCAGACCACTGCCTACAAAAAAAACCTTGAGCAACCCTTGGAGAAGACTAGAAAACATTTTGGATGAAGATTCATATTGTCCCTGATTTTGAGTACAACCGTCTAAAACCATGCTCACTGTTTCAGTATAATGGTAAAAAGTCAGAAAGCTGGGGAAAGGAGAGGGAAGGCTGTTGGACTTACTGACATACAAGTGAATTTTTACCACCACCTTCCCTGGGCAGGCTAAACCGCTCTGTTTTCAGACTGAACATGGAAGAAAATGTTCAATAAGTGAATCTAAGATAAATTATGGATTCAACCTCCTGCTGTATGGCAGTCGTAGAGTATGAGGGACCCTGAGCTGGCCCTTGGCAAGTGTCAGTTCTCACCTGCCTGCATTGTCCTGTTTTTGTTGGGTTGTCTTGCCTTCAGACTGGGACAAGGAATGACAGGCAACAAAGTGCTGTCAGTTTGCTTTCCATGCAATTAAAATAAATGGGAGGGGAACAGAGTTTCAAAAGTCAAGGTCTTCATCCAGTTTGGGATTTATTCCATGTGAGAAAGTGAGAAGCAGCAAGATTTATTATTTTCTATAGCAACATGTTGATTACTCACTTTTCTGCAGCAAAGTGGGCTGGCAATGTGAAACTTTGGCTGTTTTTCTGACAGGCTCATTTTTGATCATATACATATATGTATATATGATAAATGCATATATACATATGTGCAGCTGTGCTCACTATATACATATATAAAAGTATATATACATTTAAAGAGAGATAAACATATATACTTGCATATATAGAATCACAGAATCATTCAAGTTGGAAAAGGCCTCTAAGATCATCGAGTCCAACCATTAACCCTGCACTTCTAAGACCATCCTGTTAAGATTCAAATTAGCAAGAGATGTTTCTGTCGAAATTAAGGTGTAAACAAGACCATATGCCAAAATCAATAGTAAAGATTTTATTTAACAATAAAATATGAGGTAGAGAGATAAAAGAAATAGAAAAGAGGATTGAGAGACAGAGAGAGAGAGATTAAGCAGAAGATAGTCACCACCCGTAGATCCAGATGGTGTCCCACTGGTCCTTCTTCACCCTGGGCTTCTTAGTGGTGTGGGGTCCCGAGGTCATTCAAAACTTTTCACTATTTATACATTTTTGCAGACAAAGGAATTAATGGTCTTTCAACTCAAGAGAGCTCTCTTATTCTATTGGTTAAATGATTCCCTCACTTCTAATGCTAATAAGTCTGCATGCTCAGTCTTTCTCTCCTTTTGAGTCCATGAGTTTCTTAACTTGGTGGGTTGTGCTTGGTGGTTGCAATCTGCCCCTGCTGGAATTACCTCTTGCCCAGTCAGAGCTGATTTCAGCACAGCTCCTGAGCTGACTTTCCTCACGGCCCATAAATTCTGCACTCTTTGTGTCCATTATCAGTGATACATTTCTCTTCCCCAGCTTTCTTAACCTCCTCCTAGGTCTGAGATAACCCCCAGACAATAGTACCACTTTTATCTTAAATTCCCATCATGCTGGCTTAACTTACAGCTCAAGTTCCAGGTATCCACAGAGGCTTATTCAGGGGGAAGCTTTGATGATCAGAGATGCCATCTGCCCCATAACTTGTGGTGATCCTTGTTTGACTGTGGTTATGCATACAAGCAGTTACTTCTTTACACAGCTTACCTCTATGGGAATTTTTGTCTGGATGCATTATCCAGGATGCGCTAACCAGACCTCACCTTCTCCAGGCCTGCAGTTAACACTGTCCTGTTACTCCACTCTGTGATTATCTCATGGCAAAGTCCTTCTGTGTCCTTAGCAATGCTTGAGACAGGTAACTGTTCTCTTAAAGTCCTTATGCACCACTAAACCACGTCCCTAAACACCATTTGTCCATGTTTTCTGGACACTTCCAGTGATGGTGATTCCACCACTTCCCTTGTTCTGATGTTTGATCATCCCTTTCAGTGAAGTTTTTCCCAACACCCAACCTAAACCCCCCCTGGCAGAGCTTGACGCCATTTCTTCTTGTCCTGTAGCTTGTTGCCTGGGAAAAGAGACCACCCCCCCAAACTCCTTTCAGGTAATCATATAGAGCAATAAGGTTCGCCCTCAGCCTCCTCGCTGCCAGGCTAAACAACCCCAGCTCCCTCAGCCATGCCTTGTAAGACTTGTGCTCTACACCCTTTACCAGCTTTGTTGTTCCTTCTCTGGACACCCTCCAGCAACTCATATATGCTCTCACACATGCATTTATCTATATAGGTACTATTCTGGAGACAGCACACCCGATGACTTCTGTTTCACTTGCATGTTGGCTCCTCAATATCCCTAAAGGCTCACCGTCCTGTAGTCCCAAACAGAGGTGCACAAGTCCCCCTCTAGCCCTTGAGCCTCGTGAGTGTGTGCTGACCCACAACACCCCGCTCTGCCTCACCGACACCATCAGCCTGGTGGAGGTGGGACAGTGTCCAGCAGACTTCTTTCTCCGTCTGGCTCTTGGAGGTCTACACAGGCTTATGTTCAAGAGCAAATAAGCAGAGGGCAAGACTTGTGTAAACTCTTAAGCATGGGAGCCTCTTCTTGGCAGTTTCCTGTTTTAGTGAACAGTTTACTGCAAACCTAATTGCAACAGAATGTGCTCTAGAGCCTCTGGGTACAGATAAATGCCATTTTACTAGGGGTAGCAGAGAATATGCCTTCATTAGATCAAAATTAAACAATGCCTGATTATTGAAAGGGACAGTACACTAGCAAACATTGCTTAGCTACCTCCTGGCCACTGAAACTGTAAGTAGTCCTTGAATATCATGATGCGTAAATCTCCAAGTATTGCATTTAAAGATGTCTTTTCTTGGACTGATCCTTCGCTATTGAAAAGCCAATCCAACCAACCAGATGACTGACTGAGTGCTTGGCAGTAGAGAGCACATATGCATGAAAGTGAAAAAAGCAGTGAAAAAGGGAGAGAGAGAAAGAGAGAGAGAAAAGGAGACAGAGGAAATCTGTCAGAGCACTTCAGGAAACTCTCCTGGTAAGGTATTCGAATGAGCTTTTGAATATCAAATGTCATAAATCAGAGAAAGCTGATCAGGGATTTGGGGTAGCAAGTTAGTGTATCTGCTTCACCGAGGTCACCATACATTACATGCAGAGAGGGTGTGGGCTTTTGTGCCATGGATGCTGCCCACAAGCTTGTTTGAGTATGCAGTGGCTGCGGATGAGGAAGACCCTGTTGAGTCCTGGAGGTTTTCTTACAATATGCACACAGAGCAGTCAGGATTCATCTAGTTAGTATTTCTGTCATCCCACACCAAAAGAAGTGAGAGGGTGACGAACATTTCCCAGGCAACATTTTTTACTTCTGAACAAGTTCTCTGCCAACTTGTATAATAAAATACATGGGAAAGAAACACGATGAACAATACAAATTTTCCTTGCAGATTTCTTAAACGACTTTGATCATAGCTTCTCATCTTTACAGCTCCTAGTTGTTCTGCACCGGTTGTCCCTTGTCCTGAAAAAAACATTTGCTAGAAAAGGCTGGAATTCCCCTCAGCCCCATGGGCCCATGTTCTTCCAGACAGGAGGGCAGAGACAACTCCTGGCCATGAGAGCTTTTACTGCTGGAAAGAAAACCGCCTCCAGCCCCTGCAAATTGCACAGAGATAAGCACTAAGGTGAGTGCCTGAGTCAGCCTGGTCCTGTCACGTAGACTTCTGATGGCCGGACAGAAGATTGCCATTAAACCTGCTCCTGAAAAACTGAGCTTCTGAGTACATGTCTTGAAGTCCATGACTAAACCTCTCAGTCTGTGCATTTGCTAGTGAGTGAGGGAACTCAGCATAAGACAAGCTCAGTCGCTGGGGCAGAGAAGTCAGTGCTACCCTGACAAAGGCAAAACACAGTCCAAGGTCTTTCCCACCTTTTCTTCTTGTGTGATGCAATACTTTTCTTCTTGCACAACAGATAATGCAAGCGAGTCTGCACACATCATACACACTCCTACATCCCCTAAGTGTTTTGCAGTGAATGAGGCAGGTAACTTTAACAGGAACACATACAACTTTGAAATCCAAGGCTGTATCATAGGACAGGTGAATTAGGGCACTTCTAAGATAGTCTGTGCAATCTCATCCCCAGTGTATCCAAATCCTGACTGCTTATTTGTCATCATTAGCAGTGAATTCTAGGGCAGCGGGGAAATCTATGCCCCGTAATGGAAATTGTCACTCCACATATGTGGCTTTTGCTGCCCACCTCGCTTGGCAGGAGCTTGCAAGATCCCGGCTGATCTAGGCTGGGGCCACCTCCTCAGATGGGAGCTGCTTTGGTTGCACAGAAGGACAAACTGCCCTTGAGCTGCTCATATGGTACCACTCACTTTGTTGCCTGCTGGGATGGATGTTGTGGTCTTTGCTGCAGTGTTGTCCCATGTGCGTGTCCCTCCGATGTCCCCTAACACCGTGAATCCCTGCATGATGTCAACAAACCCTTCCCTCACACAGGCTTTCTAGGCAGCTCTTCAGGGCTTCTCTCACTCACAGCCAGAGAAATAAAACCCATCCATCTACTGACCTCCCCCCCACCCCCCACCCAGCTGCCAGAATAAGCTTTTTCTGAGGCATTCGGACAATCAGAAAGAATATTGTATTTTGGGGAAAAGTAACATTTTACGGCAAATAGCTCCACATAAGGTACAAAATAGTTTTTGGAAAAACAGCTGATGAAACGTTACAGCCAAAGCTGTGGAAAAATAAACAGGATAGCAAGGAAAAGGACTTTTCTTGGTGGTGAAGTGTGATGAAGTGACATTTTAGGAAGACTCAGATATTTGCTTTCATATCAATGAAAACAGGCAATGGGTCACCTGTCTATAAAAGGCATGTGATGAAAAATGTCTGTTATTCATATCTCAGTCAAAATAAATTTAAATCTAGGCTGTAAATTCCTAGTTTGCTAAAAATTCAGAAGTATTTTTCCATCTGTTCTGTAATAATTCAGCTATCTGGTTGCTATAAAGAATTTGGTCGTCTGCCATTTGGGCAGGGAGTCATTTTTTAAAATGCGTTTAAGTCTCATGGTATCTGAAAGCCATACAATTATCAAGCTAATTAAATCAAGCTAGAGTTCCCCATCAAAAAATGTAATCTTTGACTCACGCTGGGGAAGTGTTTTTGACAGAGAGGGGCTCACTTCAGCTGAGCACACCGAGTACAAAGGCGCCTCACGGAAAACACCCCTTCAGTGTACGAATCCTATAGCGCAAATAAACAGCACCAGGCCAGATGCCACGGATATTGCAGCTCATGGGTGTCAGCTCCTTCAACGTAATCCCTCAGTTATAGGAGGATGCCTCTTTACTTGACATCACTCACCAAGAAATAGCATCATCCTTGTTGCCTCCTTTCTAAGAAAGAGCCTGGGGACAGGGAGAAGGAGTGTGTGGTACCCAGCCAGGAGAAAAACTTCCCTTAGGAGGAAGAGGGGAACACAGCAATCAAGTGCTAGGCCGTGTAGGACCAAAGCACAGCATTACTACAGCATTTCAGGGAATGTAAGTCTCCCACTCCTCCCGTTTACAGATATGTGGTGGTTGGTGAATGACTTTTTCACAGGTGGATGGGTACATTTGGGGTAGAATAGAACATACTCTCCAGCATTATTTTTTTGTTGTTGTTGAATTAAAAATCAAATGTAAATGCAGAAGTAAGAAATTGGGGTCAGCAGGACAAGAGGGGCAGAAGGGATCGGGTTTGATGAAACGCTGCATACGAAGTTTCATTGTGGTGTTTGGAAAATCACTTAATCACCTCAAAGACTCAATTTCACCACATCTCCAAAGTATTATTATCCCAGACTTGGATGGTTTTGATCTAAAGAACCTACAAGTCATGCAGCTTTACTGATAATAATGAAATTACTTGAAATTAATAAAGTAAATAAATATATTCAAAAATGAACTTGTAGCAACAAATACCTCAAGTAAAGCAACTCAGGTGTTTCTGTTCTGGAGTTTTATCCTAATACAGAAGTGTAAATTAGTAAATATTTCCATATTCCGCATTTTTACAAAACACTAGAGAATTTGCCCCGGTCTTTCTTTGGACATGCAGCTTTATTTTGGACTACTACTATAAAATTTTTTTGGTAATCCCAAAATGGGCACGTGACTGCTGTCAGGTTGGCTCTGCTTGGCTGCTGCTGTTACATCATTCACATTATCAAAGTGAAAGCTTTTCAAATGTGAAACTGCAGCCGGAACTGTTTCTTAGTCATGCAAGGTCTATTCTCAGCACACACTGAAACACACTTCCAAATATGTCCCCATATCAGAGAAGAGTATGGATAAAGTTGGGATAACATGGAAAGACATGGGAGAAGGCAGAGGATGAGGAGAAAACATTAAGGATTGTGGTACTGGTGGCTATTGAGTAGATGTTTCACAGGGGGATGCCAAGGATTAGGGGATTCTGGAAACAGGATGCAGAGCAGCTGTGAAGAGGGCTGGCCTTGAAAGAAGAGAAGAGGCTGGATGGAGGTTAGAGGGTAGGAGGAAGAAGACCTGGCAGGAGATGAAAAGGGAAAGATAAGGATGAGGGTAGCCTGCTCTAGACAAAGCCCAAACCCAAGGAGTTCTTCCAGCATCACCATGCAAGGGACCTTGTTGCCTCCCATGACAAGAGAGACCCAGGGAAGGGCAAAGCAACACCTAAGGCCAAGACTTTCTCCAGGGAAGGCTGGGTCAGCCTCATGCATGCCGTGTTCTTCTATTTGCTTTTCTATCTTGACATCAGGAAACTCAAGCAGCTATTATTTTCTGACAGTCAGAAATTTGCCCTCCTTGTGTAACAGTCTGCAATCTGCTGACTACAAGACCCCTCACTACGATGTAGCTAACTTTCACTCCCCAGGATAAATTCTCCTCCCCTCAGCATCACAGTCCCATTTTTGCCTGGTCTGAGGCATAATTGTGGCGCTGTTCCCACTGGTGCTGAGCCCACTCGCAGGTGAGACCCAGCTCACTGGCAGCATTGGAAGGGCTTAAGGTGCTCAGGGTTTCTGTCTTTAGCTCTGCCTTCACACTGGCATTGCATTGACAGCTGGGCATGATTATCCCATAAAGTGAGAAAACAAATAATCAGTGAAATCTCATTATTTTCTAAAATGTCCCCTTTTTATTTTTTGCTTTGGAAATTAACTTTTTTTTCTCATTTCATTTCCACTGTCCTGTATTTCTTTCCTTTTCCATTCATTTTGTTCAATTTCTAATCACTGTTAGTGAGAGAAAAGATGAAAGTGTCAAATGAGAGAGAAACACTTGCCTGAAGGCGCGCAGCCATCTCACACAACACTCTGGGAGACAACTTATTTTCAAACAATCAAAATTAGGATAACTTTAAACTTTAGAAAAATAGATTCCCTCATTTTTTTTGCCAGCTGAGGTAGAAAAGAAACCATCTTTTCTTCTCTTGCTCTACTTTGGGTTGCTCTGCCCCATGCTCGCACAACTTTGCCTCCGTTCCTGCCTTTCAACTGAAATTCTGGGAGAAAATATATTAAAACCAGCAGGAGGTGTTGAAAATCACGTGTCTACCTTGTGTCCAGGTTTTCTCCCTCTCTTCTTTGGGATCTTCACGATGGGCAAAGCCCCAGCCGGTGCCGAGAAGAGGTTGTGAACAGCCATTTTGATGGGCGCTGATTGCAGCGGGGGCCGCCCTCTCTTCCTCCCCACCATTCTGGGGGACTGCATCTCCTCAGTGGCCAGGCTGGGGTCCAGGCATGGCAGGTGGCTCATCTGCCCCAGGGAGAGGAAAAAAAAGAAAAAAAAAGCTTTTTATTTAGTTTTCATTTTAGGATTTTCATCCAAAGATAGTTTTCTCAGTGTTGCTATTTTCCCTGTTACCATTTATCAAAAAGGAGCAAGAAATACACCACAGATGTGTGTTCCTGAGTGGGATTCACCTGACCACAGTTGGCTCAGCTTCTCCAAAGCAAGACAAAGTCCTTATGACTCCCGTTTTCTCTCTGCTGACCATGAGTACAGTAGAAGGAGGTGGCTCAGATGCTGAGGTGTCTGTTGCAGATGTCCAACAGGTAAACCCCACAACAAGCACCGTGACCCTGCATCCTGCAGATAAGCATGATGAAGGCATGACCTTGCAGCCATCAGTCAGTGCCTGCTTTCAAAGGGGTTTGGAGTAGATGATCTCCTGAGGTCCCTGCCCACCTGACATTTTTCCTGAAATTCTGTGGTTCTGCAAATCCCGCCTTACCTCAGGAGAACTACCAGTGCCAAAATGGACTTCCCTCATCTCCATACGCAGCACTCTTGAGAGGAAAGGCTGTACTGGACCATGAGGTTGCTGGCACAAGGTAGCCATGTTAGAGGAGAACTGCCAAACATTTACTCTCTGTACTTTTATAACATCTGTTACCATGCATGTCATTAGTGGGCTTTTGGATGTACTCCATTAAAGCAGTTCCTTCACCACCACTCCATGCAGCTGCTGGAGCTGAGCAGTGGTAACAGAGTGGAATCTGGTCCATTTTCCTCCGTCCAGATTTTAATAAAGAAAACAAATATACAACCATACACAGACTACCAAGGGAGTATGTGGCATTCCTCACAACTTCTAGTAAGGCTCACATACTAGCAAAGGTCAACAAAAAAATACCTTTAAAAATACGTATTTTTATGAGTAAAATACTTATTTAGATGTTGCTGCTAAAATATGTTTTCAGATGTTGATTTGTCCAGGCATTTGATTTCCTGCATGTGGGCAGAATACTAGTCCCAGTCCTGCCTGCATATCTCGCTGGACATAAGGGTCTGAGCAATCCTCATGCTTTTATTGTAAGCCTTGTGATGGCAAATATTTTCAATTTCATGCTCCCTCAGGCCAGCAATAATGGAAGACTCCTTGCTTTCCACTTTTACAGAGCAGGCTCATAGCCCTCTCAACTACAGAGAAAAGCATAAAGATGTGGTCCAGGAGCACCCTCCAAGCTCAAAAAACCCACAAAGCAAGTAAAGGTTTGTTTATTACTACATACAGCTACAATTTTTTAGAAAATCTACAAAAAATAAAATCTACAAATTTTTCACTACACTTCAAATTTCCCAATTTCGTAATCCAGTGTGATTGGACTGATTGGAACTGACATTTCTGGGAAAGAAACTGGGTTTGCTTACCCACATAGTGGGGAGGGTAACACTTGACAGGGGACTAGTGACAAGTATCTGCAGCTGGGACCTTCTTTATTACAAAGGCAAATATGTTTTGCCTAGTTAAAACTTTGTAAGCGTGACTGACTGAAAAGCAACTCACTTTGCTGGTCTTATCCCGTCAGTAGTTTACACAATGTGCTGTAGGATAAAAAAATAGAGGGCTCCCAGCCATACCCTCCAGTAAATGCATTTGTTTGCAAAATATTAAAAACTATGCATTTTAAGTAGCACTAGGGTTATCTGCTCTGTTCAGACAGATCCATTCCATATGGTGGGACTTACAGATTGGACTATAAAATTTCCAGTCTTCAACATCACCTCATGCATATACTCTCATGCAAACACTGGATGTCAGACATCAGATCAGAGCAAACCTGCAGTGCCTGGTTTACCACATTGTCCAGTGTTGCTGTGGTGGCACTCACTCTCCAGGCATGCTCAGCCAGATCAGGAAGCCCCTGAAAGCCTGCTATGGGGCTCTGATTTTTGCCAAATAAAAGCCTTGTGTGACTGCAGGGAGTATCCTTTCAGGGTTAAAAGCATCAGGCTTGACACAGCAGGAGTCAAATGGAAAGGCTCTGTCTATCCTGAACATCCTTTTGTCTTTAGCAGTGTACATTTTCCTCCCTGTAGTGCTTCTGAGGGACACCCTCCGTGTCTCTTCGACCTCCCAAAACAAAACATTCCCAGGAAGTTACACTACAGGCTGTCTGCAAGGAGGCATTCTGACAGGGAAAGGAAATGCAACAATTACACTGGATTTGGCACCAAAACCCACTGTGAAAGTCCAGTGCTTCAGGTTCTGCTTTTCAGTCTGCTTTAAACAAAGCCTGGTAAGATAAACCTTTTGTGGAGGAACTTGGCAGAGGCTGCAGAAGATGAGTCCAGCCCAGGTTTGCTCCCTGCTTGGGGAAGGGAGTGCTTCCTGAAGAGTGGGCTGCTGGTTGCCATGAGGCTATGAGACAGAGGCTATGGACCTGCACTGACCAACACACTGCATTGTCGATATCGAATTCTCCTTTGAGGATAAGGGTAGCTGGTAGCACCTCAGAAACTCTCGGGAGTTATCAGCTCCCAAAACAAAAAAGCTACTGACCTAGAGCACTTCTCTGACTGAAATGTTGCTTTCTTTTGCAATGGTGGAGTATTAAATATGTGATGGTCAGGAAATACACTAAATGTTAGCAATCACAGGGTTTTTGTCCTTCTCTTGACACTTATGACACAGTGCTTTGACACACCCTCTTATAGCTCCTTGCCACACATGTGTGCTGACATGCAAGACCCAACTGAACTGTGCACGGAAAGATCTTGTTGTAACATACTGGAATTGATACAGCAAAGCCTTTAAGTCAACTTCAGTACACAAGCTGTTGTTATTACCCTTAATTACAAGACTTGATTCTCCTTTCTTGTATGCTAAGGGAAATGTAAGCACCTTTGGTGGCATTTACTGTCGTGTTGCTGCAGATCCTGGAAGGCAAGGGTGTTCCCCAGCAGCAGGGGTGGACAGCAGACACTCAAGAACTGCCTCTGCCTGACAGTGGGCGATGACAGCACAACCTCTCATGACAGCCAGAAGGAAGCTCTTGGGCAGGCTGGAAAAACACACAGTCAGACTGCAGGATGGCCAGAGAGGCCAGAAGGACACAAGGTCTTGTCTGACTGTCCCACAACAAAGGCAGGGTGTAACCTTGGAATGACTTTCCTAGGGCAGCTCTGACTGCTGCCGCAGCCTGGGCTTGACCCACAGCTCAGTGCTGGAAAGCTTGATGGCTTCAAGGCAAGTTACGAGAGTTTGATGCAATTTATGGGCAAATTCAAGGAAGGAAATTACAGGCTACTAAAAAAAGGCACCGCCTCAGTTCAGGAAATCACTGTAGTACAAATAGCCCAGGAGAGCATTTTGGGCGGGAAAGCAGTATACGTTTGCCCTGTCCTTGTACTTTTCCAAAGGCATTAGCTTTGGATTGCCGAGGATGGTGCAGCTTCACTCTGACCTGAGTCTATCACTTCGTATTCTTAGTTGAAAAACAACAGCAGGAAACTGCTTTGCATTTACAGCTTCTTATTATTTAGTGCAGAGCTAGGCACAGGGTAACCTCTCTTTACTCGTCTCCCAAACACTGTCATCTGGAAATTTAATTTCCAACTCTGCCTTCCACATTGCCCCACCAGGTCCCAGACCTCTCCTCACCTCAACACCTGTGCAAGCACTGCAGGAAGGATGAAGTCTCATCCCCTCTGTCAGCAGAGGTTTTTCTGCGACTTCAGAGAACCCTGAGGAGCACCCTGTGCCCAGCAGTCTGTCCCAGCTGGATGCCAGGTGTGGAGAGAAAACATGCCCTAGGCCAGCACTGGTGACCCATAGGATGTTTCCAAAAGCCCATGCTTTGCACCATCCACTCTTTGCACCATGTGTTGGTGTATATGCTGTACGATCAGCAACACAGCTGCTGGCAACTACAGCTGAGAGCTACAGTGCATTTCCTCACAAGCTGAGTGTTTTTGATGGACTGCAAAGATCCGTTCTTAATAAAAATAAATGCCTGCAATAAATGCAGCTTTTAACCTGCATTCCAGTAACTGCAAGGGCTGAAGGAAAAAAAATACCACATTAAATTTTATATCAGTAATTCCAGAGGATGATCATTTAAACTTGATTTATACCAGGTCTAATGCAAACCTGTGCCTGGACTGGCACTAGGATGACACACAGGAAAGGAACAAGCTATTTTCATGCTGTAAGCCAAAGAAAGGTGCAGGAATTCAGTCAGGTAGAAAATGTGCCCATTTCACAGCAGCTGAAGGAGGATGCCCTTCCCTCCCATGAGGAGCATTGCTCCCAGCTACCAAAGGACTCTGACCCAGGAGTCTCTGCCAGCATTTGAAGCCCTGCCTCCAACTCTTGACTCCCGAAGAGCTTTGTGTCTCACAGATCTACATACCCAACAGCTGAACGTGGAAAAATTATAAACTTCTTGTGATCTTGTGTGTCCTTCCTTCAGCTGTTGCTCAGGAAAGCACACTCATGGGGAAATATCACATCATTAAATGAGAAGGAGTGGATATTTTCCAACCAGTAACATGACTATTTACCCCTCTTTCTCCATGCACAGCAGGGCAGCCCTTTGACTGTGTCCACTCATCAGAGTAGGTGAACAAAATGAGAAGCATTGTCAGATCTGAAAGCTAAGCTTTATACCTGTATATTGGTGTTGGGGTTTTTTATACCTCTATACTTCTATCTTTACACCTCTATATATTTATTACTCGGGGACATGAGGCATTACATATCTCTTCATCATGAATACCAAAGCAGCACCATATAGTGCATGAAAGGTAAGTGTTTAGTGAAGCAGACAGGAGGAATTTTTGCTAATAAAAGCATTGAACCAATATTCTCTGCATGTCTGAATGTGATTGCCTAATGACCTTGCACGGTGAACACCCATTTCACCATTGCTCAAAGAAAGGTCAGAATAATTTTCATCTATGGCATGAAGTTCTTCTACAGTGATTTGCAAAGTTCTTTTCTTGCCTCTTGCTTTGGGGATTGAAATGAGAAGTTGCCTCTCTGAAGGACTCTCTTACCCATTTTGACCTTAGGAAGGATATTTCTACATAAAACCTTTGAGAATTTTCAGCCAACGGGATAAAAGTAGAAAGACCTATTTTCCCAAACCAATCATTAAAGAAAAAAAGAAACAACACAAATATCTGTGCTAGCTGTGGAAACAAAAAATGGGATCCAGTCCACCTAATTTAAAACTCCAGTTCATCCATCACCTGAGTATAGGTGCCTCTGGTCATTTTAGCTGTGATCTCTCTTATACCCTGTGTCAAATCTGCCAAAATATCTTAGATTCTTCAGGTCATCTAAGGTGGTACTAGATGACTATTTTAGACAGCCAGACTTAGCTATAAGGGGTAATTCAGTAACAGATGAAGACACCTAAATGCCTACATTCAAACCCTTAAACAGGGATGTTTCTGTGTGTGCTGGATGTCTGACCTCCCACAGTATCAGTGGAGATACAGCCAATATGGTTGGAGGTGTGGAGTCAGATATAAATGTAGTTTGTAGTGGCTTCAGTGGCTCCAGGGTGCGCTGATCAGGTCCAATTTGTCACTTCCTTGTAGACACCTGTATTTAGGTGCCTTAAAATAGAACTAATATAATTTCTAAAAGTTGTGTTTGACTTGTCTATTTTATACCCAGCATTAGGAAGAAGCTCATCATGTCCTTTGTACATGCTTCTTCTGTTTATAAAATGAATACAGAAAAAAAGCCTCTTATCTAGGTGCTCTATAGCATCCATAATGTTCACGTGAATCCCACCCTTGGTCTCTCAAGCCTATGTGGCAGTGGCCAATTCTGTCTTATCCTGTGTTCAGGATATTTCTGGTTAATAGTACCACAAGTACCTCTGCAGAAGAAAGAATTGTCTTTCTGTAAGTGAAAACTCAAGTTTCACAGGAAAGAAATATGAGATTCCTGGGTTTGTCTCAGCCTCCTTGTCAGGGTCCAAGTTAGGAACTTATTACCCTTTCAGTGTCTCACTTCTCCCATAATGTCCCACAGCACCTCCTCCAGGGGCTGGAAGACAACCAAAAATGCAAAAGCAACTTACCTTGGAAAAGACCAGCTCCTTGCAGCAGGGTCCAGGCTCCTTACCTGCCCATCACCCATACCCCAACCACTGCCACACACTGTTTCTCAAGAAAAAGTGGGCAAAATATTTCAGTACATTCCTATTTCAATACATTCAGTATTTTGGATAAATTTATATGTTTCCCCTCATAGTTTCTAGAGTAATGTATTTTTGCCAGCTACCTTATGTTTTAAGCATTCTCAAGAGCAGTTTAGAAAAGGCTGGAGAAAATAAAAACACTTTTCCTTCTGCCAGAAGCCACTCCCAAGAAGACTGATCCTTAGGTATTCAGAAAAAGTATTTGTGAGTTTTCTGTGCACAGAGTAGTGCTACAGGGAAGCCTGTACAGGTACAATAGGGGTGAATGTTGGTTTTTTTTGCTGGGCTGCAAAAAGATGGGTTTCTAATGAGCTGTAATCTCTCGTTAGATGTAGTAGCCCTATATCATGAATCTCCCTCCAGAAAAAAATTTAACTCTCCTTGGTAGAACTGAAAGTAGTGGCAGCATCCAGAACAATGTATACTGACATCCTTCACTGCATAGACTCCATGTACCCTGCCCTGGAGCCATCGTGTCAGCCAGTGACACTGTGGGAGATGGCAGCACCAGAGAGGGCTAGATGGGCAAATTTTTCTTCAGTGACATAATTTTGTGCCTGAGATATGCATGGCAAAAAGTTGGTCCAGTTTTTTTAGTCTAGTTTCCTGCAGAGTAGGAGTTCATGTATTCACAAATTCATGATCTCCTTCCCTCCTCATTTTTGGACTTGTTGATTGGCTTCAAATAGACCTGGTGGGGCACAAAGACAAGAGGTGCAAAGGTTTGCAGGTGTGGTGGAAATGTGTAAAAGACAGAGCTGTGAGACGCCAGTTGTGCTCTTACGAGACAATGAAAGCAGAATACACAATATAAAAGCTTCTGTGCTGAGAAAAGGCCTTATGAGACCTGACACCCTCTCAGACACCAGGATCAGGCAGTTACAGGTCACCAATTTATAGAAAAACAATCATCCTTCTCTCCTCTGCTCAGGAAACTACCTGGGGCTGTTCTTTTAATTGCTGTGCTTGACTTTGTGTCCTGCCTCATGGGAACTGAACTGGCAGCAGCCAGTCTGGGCATGGGTGTCACGCTGCTGCTTGGCTATTTACTCTCAGGAAATGGCACATTTCTCATTGTAGTGGGTTTCAGCCCTTTCTACCTCCAGTTCTCCAGTTCCAACACGCACTGAATGTTACAGTACAATTGCAATTGCATAGCGCTTTGTCATTTGCCACAGGATCCAAATCAAACTGACTTCAAGGAAGAAAACATCTTTTTACTCTGTCAAACATGTCTCAGTGCAGCAAAACAGGAACCTCTCTGCCACAGGTGCTTCGCTGGCTGCCCCAGGCTTGCAAGTGGCAGAAGGGGTCCTGCAGCAGGCTCGCTCTTCCGCTGCTGAGAGCAGGTCCTACCGAGTGTGAGTGGTATTTTCAGTCGCTGTGCTGGGGTGGGAAAGGACTGAGCAGTGTCCAGAGCTGTACCCTACCCTCTTCTCTCTCTCACCATCTTGGCATAATGAAGAGGCAGGGAGCTAGTAGGAAAAAAACCACAGGATTCTTCAAAATCCAGACAAAAAGTATTGATGGTATCTGCACCTTTTCTTGTTACTAAGAGCAAAAGAAAGAAAAAATGGTTCCTCGTGTCTTCTTACAGCCTGATTATTTTTTTAAGTTAAATTCAGCAGCAGTGACACTGCTGTCCTTGAGGAGGCATTCTTTTGAAGGATAGCACCCTGGTGACAGCAGGTAGAGCAGTATCTGTGTGCCCTCTCTCACTCAGGTTTGCTTAATGAGCCAGAAGAACTTGAAAACCCTGGTGAGAATGGGACCCCCAGGAGCAGCCGAGGCCAGCCTCGCCTCCTGATCTTACCTTTCTTCATTTGGCCTGACGTTTTTGTTGCAGATGAGTAGCCTGTAGCGGGGAATCGAGGGAATGAAACTTTATGAATAGTGAGTGAACACCGGCAGAGCACCAAAGGAAAGATGTGAAAAATTCATGCAACAAGGCCACGTGAGTGGCAAGGGTCACTCTGCTGAGGTGGGCAAGCCAAATGTGCACAAAGAAAGGAGAAAGCAAAGGCAATTCCTTCCTTCTCTCTCTCTTGTGTGGAGCTAGTATCAACACTTCTGATATTGAAGACAAACAAGGAAAACACTCCTGGACTTAGTCTTCCACCTCAAGGAGCTGCAGGAGAGGATGGGGTTCCTCTTGCAGAACTTTGCCTCAGACTGCAATTTATCACTTGCAAGACAAGGTCCCAGCAAAGAACTTGGATCCCTCCCCTCAATATCCTTATACCTCCTGCCTCAGCATCTGTGTATGGAGAGGTGCCATTTCATTTTGCTAAAAATACCCTCTAAAATTCCCTGTCCTCAAATCCTGAGGGTGGTAAAATGAAGTGGACTGCTGGGGGAGCAGTTCAGGAGCTGTATAACACTCCTACTGTGACCTTGGAGAGGCAGGATGGAGATCTCAGATTGAGGGCTGAGGATTATAAATTCAGTATTTATTACACAAGTAGATACTCCTGCAGACTTTCAAGCTCTGTTTGCCAAATCTTCCTATCAACCCGCCTCCACTTCATCTCCTTACATTCCCCACCTCATCTGAGCATTCTGCCCTTGGTGCCGACAGGCTGCAAAGTTTCAGAAGGAGGTAGGTCATCTTCCCCACTGCCTCCCCAAGCCATTACACTCCTGCTTAGGTGTCTCATGAGACCCTGCTTCCCTCACCAGTAGCCCTCTGGATGTAGGGAGGTGTATTGGAGAGCTGCTGCCTTTCCAGGCTGCAATCAACCTCCACTTGCTTCTCTGCTACCCTGCCTCTGGCTGTCTGTAGTCAGGACCAAGTGATTTTTCCAGTGACTGGAAGGACTGTAACGCAGAGCACATCATTCTTTTCTCCCTGAACTACCAGGTATGGTTTTCCACTCCAAGACTCTACAGCTTCAGTTTCCCCAGCTCAAATTGCAAGTGCTGGAGATTCGAAGATGCCCAGTATGTCTGTCATTAAGTAATTAATTATATGACACGGGAACAAATCTTTCTGAAAATACATGAATGTTCAGCCCATAAAACCAAGGCTGGGATTCTGAGCCAGCAATTAAATTTAAATTAGGCTTTGTATTGTAGCAGGTCCTGTTTCACACATTCAGCCAACCCATTGCTAGCTGAGACACTGGTTTCTGATCACACACCTTGCTTTCCACTATAGATTGCTTTCCAGAACACCTCTCCTGCCTTTAGCTTTGTTACCAGGGACCTCATGCAGTTAAGCTAACCTTCCTGAAGTACAGGCACACAAAGCAATATCTTATTTATTTACAACTTTCAGACTAGTAGGGAAAGCAAAAACCTCTCTTTTGAATGCAGTTGGTTTCTTTCTGATCTTCTCTGTCTTATGCAGAAGACAAACGCTTTAATCACTTGCACTTGTGTAAAGCATTTGATGCTGTCCCACATGACATCCTTGTCACTAAACTTGAGAGGCATAGATGTGATGGATGGACCACTCAGTGGACAAGGAATTGGCTGGACAGCTGAACTCAAAAAGCCTCAGTCAACAGCTCCATGTCCAAGTGGAGACAAGTGATGAGTGGAGTTTCTCAGGGGTAGGTATTGAGGTGGACACTGTTTAAGATCTTTGTTGGTGGCATGGACAGTGGGATTGAGAACACCCTCATCAAGTTTTCCAGTGACACCAAGCTATGTGGTGCAGTCAACACAGCTGGAATGAGAGCAGCCCTGAGAAGAAGAACTTGAGGGTGTTGGCTGAGAAGAAAGTCAGCATGAGCTGGCAATGTGTGCTCACAGCCCAGAAAGCCAATTATATCCTGGGCTGCATCAAAAGCAGTGTGACCAGCAGGTCAAGGGAGCAGATTCTGCACCTCTACTCTTGCTCTTGTGTGACTCCACCTGGAATGCTGCATCCAGCTCTGGGGCCCAACATAAGGACATGGACCTGTTGGAGAGAGTCCAGAGGAGGGCCACAAAGATTATCAGAGGGCTGGAGCACCTCTCCTATGGAGACAGGCTGAGAGAGTTCAACTTGGAGAAGGGAAGCTCCAGGGAGACAACCTGGGCTGGTCCCTGAAATTATCTGGAATTAACAGATAGAATCACAAGCATAGAAACTGGAATAAGTTGAAAAACTCCCTGCCTTCCTGAGATTCAGTTTAATAAGAAATATGAGCAAACTTTGTATTGGAAAAGAGAAAATTGACATAATGAACAACTTGAGATGGTCTGGATGTTTTGTGCTGGTATTTCTTGCTTCTTGTGCTACTCTAGGTGTTTCATTATGGCTTACATACTACCATCCTCAATTACTTTGTCAAGTAAGTATGCTTTTAACACAGAGACAGCCCCCATCCTGGTTACAATTGCCATCATTCCCCACCTTTCTTGAGCCCAAAATATCAGATAAAACTTCCATTCTTCCTTCCTTACCTCATTATGTCTACTACATGAAATCACCAGGGCTAATGTGCCCATTTTGGAATAAACTTCCCCCCTTTACCATTAAAATATGCTCTCCAGGCAGTCTGAGCACTGAAGAAGCAGCCCACTCCTTCTCCAGCTGCACACAAGTGATATTGCAGCTGTGGAACCCGGGTTGCTCAGCAGCCATGCCTGGTCCCTCTGCTCCTGCACCATCCCATGGTCTGCCTCCCATTCTGCCAGCAGTAATAGCCAGCCACTGGCTCTGTGATGACTTCTCACCAACACCAACACACTTGACTGGATAGTACATACAAGCTGATGTTCCTACCACAGATATCTGTCCCAAGAAATAAATTCACCCCTAAATCTGAAGAACTGATATTACAAAAGTCAATAGGGAAATATCTTTTGTTGGACAGAGGGCAGGAATTTCACATATTTCTCACATAAAGTAAACTCTATTCCTTAGGGATGTGATGCACTTTTATATTACATTTTGAGAAATAATACTTATAAAAGATTCATTTTTTTTTTCTGGCATAAACTGGAGTAGCTCTTATGTTTCTGTCTGTAGTGACTCCAGGGACCACAGATTCTGAAGATGCTGAAAGCTTCCACTTCACACATGAGAGATACATTTATACTCAAACCACATATTTTAGCATTGTAATGGGACAGCATAAATAAGAGGATATTAATTTATTAATTAAGTTCGGGAACACGAATAGCATGTGCATCACTTGCTAGTGCCTGCTGTGTTACCCAGGACTGTTTGGGAACTAGCAGTCACCCCACTGCCTAGTTCCCACTCCAGCAGAAAAACTCTGGTGCCTAAGGGACCACTGGGCAGACTGGCAGAGGGTGATGGGGGTGTTTCAGGCCATCAGCTGTGACTTTGCCCTGGCACACCCCTCTTGGGGAAGGTGAGCTCTGGCCACTCTCAGGCTCGCTGTCTGCCTCGACACTGGATCTGTCTTTCTTTGGGGGAGGCTGCAGGTGGCACTCAAAATGCAGAGCGGACACATCTGTAATAAAAAGGTGCTGGGAAACTGCAAAATATTCTGGACCTAAGACTGAAGCATGGGAATATCATGCAGCAAGTTAACAAGGAGTGGCTCACTGTGACTGGGGAGCAAAGCTTTGCTAAGTGGGGCTGATTACTAAAGCATCCACCTTCACCCTAGAGTAAAATTTACCCATTTGATTATATCTGTAATTCGCTTTCTAAATAAATACATATATCCTTCACTTTTCCGAGCTGTTTTCATCCATTTCCCCCTCCACCATTTTCTTTTTCTAGATGATTTTTACATAGTGTTTGGCAACAACCCTGTTTTCATCACCTAGAAACTCAATATTCAGAGCAAAACCTCTCCAGCTGGCTTGTGTGTTGGAGTCTGCATACCTTGGGCAACAGATTTTGCAAAATTGTACTGATTAAATGTCTGCTTTTGCTGTTCTTTAAAAAAAAAAAAAAAACAACCACACAACCCAGACGAAAGGTCCCATTGAATGAATTTTCAGTTGGTTTGTGCTTGCAAGTGCCTGTCAGTAGAAGACACACTTTCAAACCAGATCCAAGGGCAACTAATGGAAAGCTTTCAGGCATGTTATGGAAACTAATCACAGAGTTTGCCCCTGTGTAATTCTGACAGTGGTTGGTGAGAGCAGACATAGAGCACTAGCAGAAGGCATATATGCTCTTGCAGTACAGTTGAGCCTTCAGAATAGCACATTGTGGGGAAGACTTCATCCCCTGCATGCAGGTATTTCTTCTCCACAATGAACTGAATTATTTACTGGTTCTTGAGCTGTAGTCATTTTTATATGTCTGTGTCGCAAAATTGGCAAGAAATTTGTAGAATGGCAATGTCTTCCATTCTTGGTTACATGTCTTCTAACTAATTAGAACAATTCAGGTAATGAAGATAACTCATCACAGCTCTACAGAGATAGATACCCGGGGCTGCCAAGGCAGAAGTGTCTCCATGCACAGGCGGAGACACACAGCAGCCTGAGACTGACAACAGCCACCCACTGCACTGCAGAATATTCCAATGTACCACAGAGGTTTCCATACCCAGTGACAGCAGGGGCCCTGGGAGCTGCTCGGTGTCTGAGGACTGTGCCAATACACCAGTCACTAGAGAAGCAGCACACAGTCATGACTGGTGGCACCTGTCCTCCCTCAGGAAGGGAGACCTCCCTCCAACACTTGCCAAGCACAGTGAGCACTCAATGAGAAACACTCAGGGTGCCTGCATGAGCCCTGGCCAGAAGGGTAGACCATTCTGTTCCCCATCCCACAAATCTTCCTAATCCAGAAGCTTTCATAAGCACCTCCAGGCCCTGGGCACATCACTTCCCTGCAAAGTCATTTCAAAATTGTTCAATAAAACATTTTGGCTTTTAATCCCTTTCTTCTGCCAGTGAGAAAGCACAAGTGATTATGAGACAGATAAAATATCTGCAGGTCACAGTTCACTCTGCCTGCACCTCTGTAGGGCATGGGGATGTTGGATGGAGGTAAGTCATTCTTTTTTATTGTTTGTGTGTGTGACCACATCACTCATGGAAGGATTATAAGGTCTTTGGGGCAGTACAGTGTTTTAGGCAATTAGTACGTGTCTCTTCGTGAAATCTCTGTGATTGGAAAGTAAAAGGCAGATTAAAATGCTACTTGCATCTCTCTTGAAAATCCAAGGCAGTCTCTAAATGCCAGTGGGTTGGCTGTGTTTCAGATACCCACAATAGAACTAGCAAAGTGGCCTGCTGAAAACTCCTCCCTCTGCACCTTATAACCCAAAGTCAGATTTATTTTCTTGTGTTGTAATTCCTACAGAATCCAACACAATCAATGTCATCATTATGCCCCAAATTCTTTGTCTGAAGCCATTTTGTCTCAGAGTTTATCCTATTTTCCCTGCAATATTTCTTTGCTCCGTTACCATCTCTGACAACAGATAATTTTAACATACTTCATTCAGAGAGATCTTCCACACTTGCAAGGAGCCTGCAAGGTGCTGTGGCACGGTGCCACCCATAGCACATGATGACTGAAGCCTCCTGAATACCTGGAGGGATTTCAGACTTAATTCATTTCATTTTCCTTCCATTTTCCTCTAGTTTCACATTCCCTTATGGAGCACCCTCTCCTGACCTTCCCAATGCATCTTTTCTCTTCTGATGCTTTAACACACCTGTATTGACCAGCCTGAGCTACCCTCTCTAGCAATCATCAGGCAGCAGGTCCAGAGAGTCAGGCTTTTCACTTTCCCAAACTTAGCATAAAAATCTGTGACTGTAGGCAAATGTGACTTTTTCAGGGGCTGACTTTATTTATTCTGTTGCTATTTATTTATTTGTTGCTAAAAAAAAAAAAAAAAAAGGTAGTACACTGTCTCCTGGACTTACTAACAATATAAAATTAAAATATTTCTGACTTGCAACACTTTTTTATCAAGCAGTAATTAAGACTGCAGCCATAGCCTAGGACACAGGCTGAGTACACGGCAAGACCATAGTTTCCAGCTCCAGTTCCTCTGCACTTCCATTTAGCTGGTAGAGTGCCAGACACAAGTGCCCCCATGGTTTCACATGTACCTGCATACTGGCACTGATGGCAGAAATAACTGAGAGGCAAGCACAGCCCTGTTTGCCATCGGACCTATCTATCACGAAATCTCACGTGATGTTTGGGACAGCCAGCTCATGTGATGCCTTTCAGCACACAGATGGGCATTCATGGCAATTTTTGCCTTCTCTGGCAAGCTCTTCCCCTCTTTGGCCCCAGGGACAACCTCCCACAGGGCTCGCTGTCATCTGCACTCGCCAAGTCATGCTCCAAGTCCCCAAAAGCAACTGAGAGGGGCTGGGCCATCATGTCTTTCTTTTCCCAGCTCCCTGCCTGCTCTGAAGCTTTCACCCAGGCAGGACGATGGGCTGCTGTGTGCTCATCATCCCCTCCCATATGTCCCTTTGCATGACAGCTCTGTATCTGTGGAGCTAGATATTAATGAGTTCAGGAGAACTCCCCAGCCTCCAAATTAATTAGAATAAATCACTCAATCAGTCTCAATCAGTCCTGCTCTCCACCTTTCACAGAGGAAGATGTTCCTGTGTGCCTCCCTCCAGATCACATGCCCCTATCACCCTTCATTTTCTTCTTGTCGTATGGCAGCCTACTGCCCACATAGGTAAATAAATGACTGCATCATAGAATCATTTAGAATCATCTGAAAAGACCTCAAGATCATCAAGTCCAGCTGTTAACCCAGCACTGCAAAGTCCACCACTAAGCATCAGCCCTTCCCTGGACAGACTGTCTTGCTCCACATGATCTACACTGACAGAGAGATAAAAGCCCTGACATGGTAATGGTAGCTTGCCTGAGCAGATCTTTCTTTTCAACAAAGACAAAGAACTGAGTCTCTTTGGGACCTCAGCACTGGTCCCTGCTGTCAGCAGAGGCTGACACTGCCAAGTGTGCAAAATAATGGATACGGATAAAAAAATCAATCATAATTTTTGCAGTATTGTCTCCCAGTTGAATTAGAAATCATAGGTAACAGCGATGGCAGGTAAATTTAATACGAGTTCTGAAACACCTGAGATTACAGGAATTTTACCATCTCTAATATTCTTTTTAAGAAAAATGTCTCTGAGGTTGAAGATTTCTCCCACGTGTCTCTCCCCATACCGCACAGCTCAAAGCCAGCCATCCTGGAGGACCATCACAGGCCACCAGGAGGTTATCGGGTCTGCTGCAGAGTTCCCTGACATACACAAGCTCCTGAGTGCTCATGTAGCAAATACACAAACCTGCAGTCATCCAGGGACAGGGCAAAACGTGACTACCCACCCAGCTGAGCTGCACAGAGCAAATGCCCCAGTGCCTAAGCGCCTTGCAGCAGCAGAACGGCATTTATCAAAACGTGGGTTTTCCCAGCAGGCTCTGGGATGAGGGACAGTTTTGCTGCCCAGCCCTGAGTCCAAGGTGAGGGTGCTGGGGTTTGTCTCATGTAATGCCAGACAATGAGCCCATCTCCAGCATCAGGCAGGAACTGGGAGAGGTAGCTGGGTCTGCACGGGAAGTGGGCTGAAATAGCAACATTGTGGCCGGTCTCATTAGCCTAATCACTTGATTTTTTTGTTTCAGAGCAAATTTGCCTGCATCTAGTCAGATGTAAAGAAGAGCTGTGTTTTCTGGTTTTCCTTTAGCACCGCCCAAAAAAGCCCTTGTTCTGAGAGGGAAGGATATTTGCATTACCTTAACTTCAGCGGTCTAACACAACTACAGCAACCCCATGAGGAACACAACATATTAGGGTGTGCCCAACATACACAACCAAGGAAAAAGCAACAAGTGATAAATATCCCTGAGCTCTCAGACTTGCTAGGTGCCTCCTGAGCAGCAGGGCAACAGTGGCACATCTACCCACGTGAGGCTTCTGTCTTTTCTGCCAATAGGAAAAAGAATATGCTCAGCTCTACACAGAGTGTCAGTGTTGATGAGGGAGGTCTGGCAAGGAGGACAGTGTAGCCAGAAAGCTGGGAGCATGTTTTTCGCCTCACTGCTCTCCCAAATCCAAGACAGCTGAGGGGACAACAACTGCAGTTGAGATTTGACTGCCCAGTGTCAGTCCCAGTCCCAGTCCTTGCCAGCAAGCCAAGAGCACAGCTTCCATCCCGGCCTGGAGGCAATACGTGCTCCATGCTAACAGAGCAGAGGTCCACAGGAGGCAAGCTGGGCACAGGGAGCTGTAGAAAGGAAGGACAATTTTGGGTTAACACATGTCCCCTGAGAAACAGCACAGATCCACTTCATTGGGTCTTGCAGATTTTCAGTTTCAGTGCCATTGGCTTCCTGACATTCCCTGTGAAACTCAGTCAAAGCCACTGTGCTTCTCCTTGGTGTTGCAGGGAAGCCAGAGAGAAGCCCCAGTTCCCAGCTGAGGACACTCAGCTTCAGCCTTCACTGCATGCCCTTCCTGCCCCTACTGCACAAAGGGTTTTGAGCTGAGCCAAGGGCACAGCAGGACTTGCACCCCCCAGGCATGTTGCTGCCTTTCACACAGACAGAACAGGCAGGGAAGAGCTATGCAGAGGTGGAACAAAGCCAGCTTCTTCCTGAAGCACAGCTTGCCCATGCCTGCAGCCTCCACAGTGAAGCTGGGCCAGTCCAGCAGCCCCCAAGGACTCCAGGCAGCTGGCAGAAAAGCTCCCAATGTTGCAGAGGGACATATAATTTTTGGGGAAGGTAGATACACAGCATACATGGGTAGAGCTCAGTCATGCTGCACCAATGGGGCTTCCCAAGTGAGAGAGTAAAGGTAGAAGCATTGGGGCATGCAGCAGGGTCTTCAGGCGGGAAACAGGGAATGCCTCACCCAGCTGCACTGAGAGCTTAGGAGGGACAGAGGAACCCATCTTCTCCCAGCTTTTGTATCCCACCCAGTAGAACTGTCCCCACTCCCACAAGGAACACCAGTTCAGCAAGGACTCAACTCCACAAAACTTCCTTCTCCTGTGTCCCACTGAAGCCTGAGGGACTGCAGCCACCTCTGAGTGTATGCCAGTTCAGATGAGGCACAACAACCTACACGAAAAGTGGCACCCTCTCTTCCTTCCTTTTGAGAAAAACTGGTCAAGTATCAACACCAGAACAGTGTTTTAGATTGCTGAGCATCCTCTTGAATAAGTAAGCAACAGTGAGTAATATGTATTTACATACATTATGGTCTATTCCCCCATCGGAAGGCGATTTGTGTAGATAACTTCCATCAATGTTAGAGGGAGTCATTCACGTAAATCCTTGGCACTTTAATGGCCAACGAGCCTCCTCTGTGTAGTAGTTCGTGTTGCTGCATTTAGTGAGCGCAATATAAATGTGGCCAACTTAATATGCAAATAAATTCAAGTATTTACTGAGCCATAAGAGACAGTTACTAGGCACATCTCATTCATCGTTTAAAGGGAAATAGATGGAGGCTGCCAGTCGAAGCCAAGAGATAAATGCTGTAAACACTTTTTTAAGGCAATGGGGAAAAGGGTACTGAGTCTCCACATATACATAAATAATGATCATAAATAGTTCCTTGAAGGCGTCTCTTCTGTGTGTTTTTACTCTGTGTGTGTGTCTTTACTACACATCTGCATTGAAAGGCTATTTGTTGCATTGTTGTTGCCTGCCAGTGGCACTGGAGTCCCTTTCATCCCTAGGGACCAGGGCAGGGCCATGCCCCATCCCGGCTTGCTCACTCACTGCCTCCTACAGCAGCTGTAGGAAGGGAACATGCTCACCTTGAAAAGATAGGCCAACCACTGCAACTCCCTCTGTCCTAGCACCAAAATGTGAGCCTTTCCTTTAATGGCATCTGGTGCAGGAAAGAGGAGGGAGACCTTTCTCGCCATTTCTTCTCACAGATGTTCTCTTGAGAATCTGCACTGGCCATTTGTAAAACAAAAGCCCAGGTCTACACTTTTCTAAGACAGAGAACAGACATATTCTATGGAAAACAGATCTTAAAAATGCATCAGATAAAGTATTACTGAAGTGCTCCTTCAGTTCTCTGCATATGATTTTTAGGACACCTTGGCAAATGGATGTGTCCTCCACGAGACATTTCTTCCTTGTGGTAATAAATGAAGTAAAACTGATTCACTTCTTTATTCTTTCAGATGGAAAACAAGGAAAAATTCCCTATCCATATCGCACAGTTCAGTAGGATAGTTCCCATGCACATACATGCTCATGGAAATATGCAGATACATATGTTGAAAGACCTTATCCACCATTAGACTCCACAGCGTCTACTGGGCTGCAACCCTACTGGTGCTGTGAGGTTTTTCATGGGAGTTGCCAACAAATGCCTAGTCTTTCCAGAATCCCCATGTCAGCTCTGACCTGCTGGATCTATCCAAGTTTGCAAGCACAGCATTGAGGGTATGCAGGCATCTTCCCTGCATAGCTATGTGTGTGAGCCGAGACAGAGAGGCTAGCACCACCACTGTCCTTGCCTGGCTGCCTGGAAGGACAGCTCAGGGTGGCCAGGCACAGTGGCAGCTCAGCCTCAAACAAAAATTATAGCAGAGACAAAAAGAACCAAAACAATCCCAAGCAATCTCGTGGGTTCTTTAATATGAAATCTCCTCTTGTAATGTTGCCTTTTGGGTTTGCCCTTATCTAAGACCATAGAGCTCCCCTTTCTGCTGTTCAGTGCCTGCCTCTCCTGTCAAAATCTCTTCTGTCCAAGTGTTGTCTATGACCAGGTTTGAAGACCCCTCCCAAATCTTTGCTCTCTGCCTCCAGTTATGTTTCTCTCCTCACAGTGCCCAAGGGTGCTGATGGCTGCAAACCTCCAGTTATACTTTGGAAATCAGATCATTTTACACACCAGCTCTATAAAATGGAGCCCCCACCACAAAGGAGCTTGTGCCCCTCCCAGTGTTGCTGTGCCCCCCTGCTGCCTCCCCAGGAGAGCCTCCAGTGCTTCTTGTGGCATGCTGTGCTGGCCTTATGGTTCAGACCTGCCCACTCTGCCCCAAATTCAGGTTGCACTGTGGGGCCAGAGAGCAGTGGGAGACACCTCAGGGAGCAGAGAGTAGCCAAGACACTGATTTTGTGCCAAGGGCACAGGAAGTAGCAACCCAGCTAACAAGACCAGTGGTGGTCTCACTCCCACCTTTCCTCTCTCCTGCCTTGATAGGCTAGGTGTTTGAGTGACACATTTCCTCAGACTGGGAGTTTATAGAGTGCCTAAACACCTGCTGGAGCCTCTTGGGATGAGAACTATCATAATTCTCAATTAATCTGCCCGTGTCACAAGACAAGGTCTGGGTTAAAACCTACCTGGCCATGGTATCCTACCTGGCACTCAGGCAGGCAGGCAGACAGGCAGGAAGAAATCATTGGGGGCTAATGCTGCCTAGAGGTTTTCAGGTCACCAAGGACTTATCCTGTGTTTTGGGGAAATGGCAGCTTCCTCCTGTTAGCAGAAAGGGACTAATGCACCCTGCCACCAAGAGCCTCTTGCACAGCCAGTCTGCTCAGCTCAGAGATGTCTCAGGGCAGCATCTTCCTCCAGGGAGCTATTTTTGGAGGTCTTTCTTTGTAGGAAATGCTCATTGCAGCCTGCAGGTAGCCCTGTTGGCTGTGGGCAAACTGCCTGTTGGGACTCTGCCCTGGAAGGCTTGAGGTGAGGGGACAGCCTGTCATCACCGTTAATGTCCTAAATGTCCTCACCATTAAATCCAAATCACTTTTCAAAGAAAAAGCACTCACATTGAAAGCTTGGGTAGGTGACACCTGCAGGAAGATGGGCTGAAAGGAGAAGGCATCTCATACCTTCCCTGCACCTCCCACCAAGTAAAACATGACACGTTTTTGTCTCACCGCCTTCACACCACTAGCACACAAGCAGCGACATGGAGAGATGGAAGCAAGCATTAGAAAAAGGTATTTTTCTAACAGAGAGATAGGGCAGCTCTCAGATACCCAACTGACAGCAAAAGGCACATGCACACTTGCTCTCACGTCCAAGGAGCATGACTCAGAGAAATACAGCTGATTTTTTACAAATTTCTTGAAATCATGGACAGTGTCACAAGGAAACACCTATCCTTTCATGTGCCATGGGATTACCCCTCTGTAGCTCTCCATGGGAAAGCAAAGCCTTCACAGGTGCCAGCAGAAATCCAGCAGCTCAGCTGCTGCTACTGCCCAGCACCCCACCCACACCTGTTGGGAACAAACGCAGAGAGCCAGGCACTGCTTCACTTCCAGATCTAGAGAAAAATATATCTCTACCGGCATGCATTTGGGATAGAGCTGCAAGTGGCCTTAGCCAGCTGCTCATCTCCCAAGCCGGGATCTGGGAGCTGCAGCACTGCGACAGGAAGGTGGGCAGCGCCGGCATGCCAGGGCAGGGTTAACAAAGGAGTGAGACCTTAGCCTTCCCTCTGCCCTGCACCCAGTGCAGTCCCCTTCCCTCCTGCCCCCAGCTGCAGCAGATCTGCGTGGGCACCCAGGGTCTGTGCATGCCGTGATGCAGAGGAAAGCGGACCCTCTGCGAGGAGAAGGGTAACCAAAGCACCCAGAGAAATTTAGGGCACAGCTCCGAATGCTCAATTTCAGTCACGCACGTTGTAAATGAAGAAAGTGCCAGGGAATACCCCTGGGATCCACATGTATATGAATACCTGAAGCAACAAGAGCAACAGCTGGGTCCTGCAAATGTTTTTGTCAGTCTGACGTTTCGCGTGCTAAGCACGCTGGCATCCATGCACGTGCCGGGTAAGAGGAGCAAGAAACCAGAGGCATATTCCTGGCCACACTGCCAACTGATTTGGGAAGGAACCCCCATCTTTTCCACCCCATACCCAAAGTGAACAGAGCAATAAACTCCTAGGCAGGGAGAAACAGTCTAGCATTTATAGTACCACTTCTTCTGTATGATGAGAATCACCTTTAAAGATGGGGTCGGTATAAACTGCAGGGCAAGAGCAAACTGTTCAATTCAGGAGGAATTATTCATCCTTCAGTGGAACATAATTACACATCCGGATTCTCTCTGGGCAATCCTTTATTTGGGCCAAATTTACATTAGTTCCTAAAGGGAACAGCCAATTCTTAATGAATGACTTACAGGTTCATCATCTTTATGAGATTTTATTAAAAAAAGAGAATATCAGAAGTTTAAATCTTTAATTAGTAAATTATAACTTCACCTTCACTGCACATTGCCTCTTCTCCATTTAGTCATCCTCATCCATAGGAAAACTTGGTACAAAGATGCTAGATTAGATTATAAATTCTTTTCAATTTTATTAATCAATAGCAAATTTGCCAGTACCTTTAGTGCACCCATATATCACGATTCTGTTTGGCAGAGCAATGTGTAATCTCCTGACACATAATTTTTAATGAAGTTTCTTTTTTAATATACAGCTAAATAAAGATAAAATTTTGCTTCCTTTGTACAGGAAACCAATTCCTCATGAAGCAACTTGTTATGACAGAATTAATACATGTAATTAAATTTTCCCTGCAAGGTGAGCCTGGAATATTTTTCTCTGCATAAGTAAACCAATTATTGTTCATGCTCACTGTGGGGAGATTCACCTGTTAAATGCTGCACCTGCTCTTAATGGTCAGCTGGAGAACTCAGCTGGGAGTGTTTTATGTAACTAAAGCTGACTCCTTTGCACCGTTTTAAAGCTCTAGAGAAGTACTTCTGTAGAGCAGGATTCTATGAAATTGGGATATTTTTCTCTCTTTTTTTCTGATGCCATGTGGTTTTTGAGTATACTTTATGAAAGTGAACCAAAATCCCCTGAGGATAACAGGACTTTGCTGACTTCACGTTATCAAATATAGACATTTTGCTTCATTCAGTTTTTAACAGAAATCGTTGCTGTCTTACTCTCATCAACTGTTTCGTGAAGGTCTTCCTTATGTGAACTGTGCTTTTATGCTTCATATTTATTTGACAGGCATGTGTGGCTTCCCACCTTTTACAGGAGGAGTGCCTCAGTCTCCCGTATAAAGTACCCCAGAAGTTTCCGAAGTAGTGCTAGGAATACAGGCTAGCCTTAGGGATGTGAGTTCAGTTTGCAGGAGGAAAGGAGCCCTGGAGTACCTCTGGGCAGAGCCCACTGAGAAGTGGTGATGCTGGGGAATTAGAATCATAGAATATCCTAAGTCGAAAGGAACCCACAAGAATCACTGAAGTTCAACTTTGGTGATTCAATTAAATCATCCCATTTTCTATTATCAGGTTTCAGTTTGCTCCTACCAGGGCTGGGTGCTGGGGGAGTCTGCAAGGATGCCAGAGGTCCTGGCACAGCCAGGAATGAGGAGGATGGACACATCCCCACCGAGGGCAGACAATATCCCAGCAGCGAGGCCCTTTCTCAGTTGCCTCCCTCCAGCAGCGCTGGCTGAGGGAGGGGGCAGAAGCCCAGCTGGCAGGGCTTGCCTGTCTCCTGTTACCAGGCTTGAATGGACAACTGTCCCACACCCCACTTTGTGGCTTCACTTTGCAACCTGTGATCATCTTGGGTTTTTCCCCTTTTTTTAATACTACCTACATTTGAGGGAGGGAAAATGCTACCTACATTTTGAGGGAGGGGAGACATCTATGTAAGGTCACATCTCAGCCTCCTGAAGTTCAAGGTGTCCCACATACCATGATCGAGTGCTATATCATGTTTCTCTTTCATACTTTTTCTTTTTAATATGTAAAAAGCCCCCAGGTTTCTGTGTCAAGCATGGAACTGAGGGAAAAACTTCCCATTGCAATTTCTTCTTTCTAGGTCTCATAGCCACCAACCAGCACCTGTATAGTCATGTGTTCCCAGCAGGTGAGAAAGCTCATGGTAAGTCAATGATTGCACAAGTAAGAAAATTGCCTCTTTTTACCCTTCTCCACAAAACACAGGGAAGTACTTGATCTAAACAATTCCAATACACAAAACAGAAACATCTGAGTTACTGTGCTCACCAACAAAGTGTTTCTCAAGGTATACCTTCTGCAAAGTTTCTGATCTCATTCAGCATGTATACTTTTCCTGTTGGTAGATTTTTTTTCCAGTCCCTCTTCCACACTCCGTCACTAAAAAGTTCGTGTCCTTGGCAGCCTTTCTAATCTGAAGAACATGTGTACTGGCTAAATAACTTATATGATGGGACAGAGGCACTCTGCCTAATTGGGAAAATCAGTGTGATGTCTGAATTAAAATACAAAGTCACCTGCGCCCAGAGAGGACTGGGAGGCACCTCATCTGAATAAGATCCCAAAATCTGAATTTGCAAATCTCCAAGCCATATCCTCAGCTGGTGTCAGATGAGGCTGGAGCCAAGGAACTTACGCTGATTTACACCAGCAGCTGATTGCCTGGTGTTTAGCTGCACTAGGGATTGATGGCACAGTGGGATGGAGGATGCTCTAAGTATTCCTGCTAGCACAAAGATAGTTTTTACACTTCAGCTCTGCTCCCAGAAACAACATTCCTTCCTTTGCTTTACCTCTTCCACTGTGCCTTAATTCAATTTGAAAAGACCTTGGTCTACCCTTGACAAAAATGTCTTCATGACCCTCTTTGAAATAAACCCAGGATTAAACAGCGATCCCCCTCCAAGCTGAGAATGCAAGCAACTTTCCTTCTGCAGCTCGCCAGATTAACTTTATTCCTGCCACACGCCCTGCATGCACCAAACCCAAAAGCAGCTTCTTTCTTCCAGACCGCTGCCACCAGATGAGTCCCAGGCAAAGAAACCAACCCTCACAGACATTCACCAGCAATGGAAAGGGGAAGAGTGCCCAGATCTCAAAGGCAAAAATACTCACTGAACCACGCTGGACTTCACCCTCTGTCAGCAAGTGGTAGGCTGCAGGCTGGGGCGGCAGCAGGGGCTTGAGAGCTAAGGAGGGACCGTCAGGGTTAGCCAGGTGCCCTCACACATTGCATCCCTGTGCTCTGTCCTCTCTGAAAGTTAGCTTTAAAACACCTGAAAAGACACACACAGACAACTGTGCTAAAGTGTGCTCCTCGGCATCTCTCGTAAGCAAGATGCCTGTTAGCCTCGAAGGGAAAACCCAGCGTATAAACAGTATCACTCCCTACAGTTTTCAGTTAAGGATAAAAATTCAACTTAACCATCTGCTTTGAAGATATGAGGAGATTATAATTAAGCTCATTGCTCTATGATCTATACTAAACCCCAGAATATGTGATGTAAATACTCTTTGCTATGTATATTGCAACATAAGTGGCTTTTAAAATGGAAGAGGCATTTACCTGGCAGCAAAAAAAAAAAAAAAAACAACGCCCAAACCCACTTTTTTGGAAAAGCCCGAAGCCACACTTCATGCAGAGTGCTCTGCAGTTAGAAGTCTTCACCACCTCGTGCAGACACACACACAGACACACACACACAGACACACACACATGCTCCCGCTGCCGCACAGCACAAGCCGGCAGCACAGGCGGATCTGCTGCCCCTCTCCTCACACCAACTGCTCCCAGGGCTCAGCAAGGGTGTGCTTTGGCAAAGAGAGTCTCCAACTGAGGAACTGCAAAGTTACCACATACAGACAGGCAGAACAAGAACTGCTCCAACAAGGCTGGATGACAAACACCAGGCAGAGAAGACGAAGAAGAAAAAGAAGAAGCATGCTTTCCCCTTACCTATTGCTTAGGCTAAAACACTGAGCAGAGTCTTTAGAGAGACCAGGCACTGGGACCCAAAGGGCAGAGGACTTTCAGCACAATCACAGAGATCCCAGCAAAAGCCATCTTCTCCCTGTCTTTTAGCATAGTGTAAGTCTCCAGCAGCTCAGCTCTCCAGCTGCAAACATCTCATTAGACTAATGCATTCAGCACAGGCAGAAAACTCGATTTACCATAGCTACAGCAATGAATTTCCATTATGATGACAGCTTCAACCACATCATGTCCGGAAAAGCAGCCAACCACTGCCTTTTAAAGAACACACGCATTTAACACGCAGAAAACGAGGCCTGCGTGGTGGGTTTCCTTTCCCTTTGCAACTACGTTGAGAAAAAAAATTGCCATTTCTTTTTATTTCAGGAACTCAGCAACCTGAAAGGTAAAGGCATTTGGACTCTTCCCACCCTTCAACCCCCCCTCAAAACAGCACTATCTTTTGCAATACAGTGCATTGGGCTGCAGTGAGAAGAAGGGGTGTTTGCAACATTTCTGGTCTCACTACCCCCCCTCTGTTGCCATGGAAACCGGACTGTGGCATCAGCCCTTTGTCCCACTCCTGCAGCAGCCTGGCCTGATGCTGAGCTTATGTGATGTGCCACGGATGGGAAGGACCACTCACTTAGTTTTGGATAATTTACATGGAAATTTGGGGAATAGCTCTTGGAGTCTTTTTGCTGGCAACACTAGGTGTGTGTGTACAGTGCTGTCCACTCACACACACGTGTACCTGTACGCAAGCACACTGAGTCGGCTGTGTGGAGAATCTTACAGGTATGGCCAGACAATGATATGCATAATATACAAAAATATCAGTTATCGCAGCCACACCATGGCATTTGGACAGAATGCAGGAGTGGCTTTTCATTGAATTTCCAGTCACTCATCACGGAAGGCACCAGATCTTCCCTTATTTAGCGCAGCACTAGCGGCTCTCACCATCAAAAAAAAAAAAAATTTCTGCAGTACATATGATAAATAACGATCATAATAATCCTGCCATGCTCCATTGACTGCGCTAGATCAAATTATCCCAGCAAAGGGGCTTGTCACAGTTGTTTGTGAGTGTTGCACAGCTCCCCGCTGCCCACTTCACATGCTCACATATATTGTTACTCAGTATTCATGGCAAGCCAAATGTGCTCCTCACCTCTTTCGTTCCAGTCCCACGAGTGCCTCATCAGACAGGCTTGCAGCCGCAGCCACTGGTTCTGCTGGTTTCGTGGTTCCTGCACACTGGTTTTGTGCTAGTCAGGCTTTATGGATTTTACTTTCGACTTGCCACCACAGAAGAGGAGATGACTGTTAAGCCTGTTTTATTTACCAAGGAAGAAGAGAGAAAGCAAGAAACCACAAATCCTGGAACATTTGTAGCAATAAGAGCCTGGGTTTTGCTGGTGCCCTTCCCTGGCAGAGGGGAGAAGGGCAAGCACCTGCCCAGCAGGTGACTGAGCAAGGTGAGATGCTCAAGCTCACTCCACCAGTCCCTTGCGAGTTCAGGAGGATGGTCAGGGTATTATTTGTTTCTTACAGTCATGGCTAGAGAAAAACTCTGTACATTTAAATTAAAAAAAAAAAAAAAGTGGTTTGGAAAATTCAGGAGAAACAAAGTGGCATCTATTCTTTTTTTTTTTTTTCATTGCATTGGTACAAACTTGACAGACGTTGTAGGTGTGAAAAATATATTCACACAGAATTGGAACAACTGTTTTCTGTCTCCTGCTACTGTGGTATGAAACCCATGGTGCTCATGAACACACTGGGTAAGTACACAAAGGCTCCTCAGCCCAAGCTTTGTCCTGGCAAAGACCTGTAATCCCTCTTTTTCCCTCTTCTCTTTTTTTTTTTTTTTTTTTCAGTGGGCCAGCATTCATGGATTCCCACACCAGGATAAAACAGAGGCAACTGAAACACCATGCAAATTCCTATTTCAAGTTCCCCAAGAGGACAAATGGGGAAAAGTACTAGTGATTACAAAAAATTGGGACAGGATCTTTTAAAAAGCTTCACTTCTCTTGAAAGCCATTTAACATTTTGAGCATGAGTCTTAACCATCCCTGTCATTTCACATTGCCTCCACAGATGCATTTCTGCTGTGGCTTGTCACACACGGTGCTGTTGTTTGTGTCACACCACGTTACTGATATCATTTACCATGGGCAGGCTGGCACAACCTCACAGCACGGAGGCATCAGCTGTGGCCTCTCACCAAAAAAAATCATATTAATACAATGCAACACAAGAGCAAAGTGGAAATTTTGCTTTTTCATCACTGCTGTGGTTAATGCCGTGTGTAATTTTGCAGGTCTCAAACCAGCCAAATACCCACTGCTTTGGGAGCAAGTTCTGCTCAGGGAGGGATTGAAGAATTCCTTGGACTGTGCTCTTTGGAGGGCTCATTTGACAGCCTTGAATTTAAAGTTTAAATTAAAGAATCTTGAATTTTGGTTTAAAACATACAGCTGGTCTGGAGAGCAGCTTAACAGCTGAAAGCAAGGGCAGGTGGATTAGTGCTGGGGGAATGGTTCAGTGTGTTTACATCTGCTATGGAGTCAAAAGCAAGGCTCATTCCCAGACCTCAGGCTCCACAAGAGAGGAGTAAGGGGCACGGAGAGAGGAGCCAGAGGTGGAGCCAAGGGGAAGGTTGTGCCTAGGATGGTGCAGGGGAACAGTCTGCCTGTGTGCTTGTGGCATACGCATGTGAGTCTCGGGGCCGTCTGAACAGCCACCGTCACCCACTGGTGGCTTCTAATCAGGGCTGGACCTGCCACCCAAGGCTGGTTCTGCCACCCAAGGCTGGTTTACACCACCCTCACACATGCAGAGAGACATGCCTGACTTTGGGGTGAGGAGAAGAGTGGATGGAGGAGGTAGGGGAGCTTTAAATTGCTGCCCAAGTAAATCTGCCAACCAAACACCAGAAATGTGGTTAAGCAATGTAATCACTTGCTTCATTTCCAAATAAAGTGGAAAAAGATTATAAATTGGGGGTGTTAGGGGGGAGGGGAAAGAAAAGATCTTGCTTATGTGAGGCATTAGATGTCACTCAGCCTCAAAAACAATGAAATGCTTTCCTCTGTAAGCGTAAGGTTTGTAAATGAAGATGACGCTGCAGAGGAATATTAAGGATCTCTGCACAGAGAGGCAGGCAGTAGCAGAGCAAGGAACACAACTGGAGCCTCCTGCCTCCTGTTGCTGCTTCCCCAACTATTTGAGTCACAGGCTGTCATCAATCTCCAGAATTAATTTTTTAAAATACAAGTCCTCTTCATTGTGTCCTCCGTCCACCTCCATGCTCTTTTCATCAGTACCCTGATGTTTGTATTTCACCTGTTTTGCACTGATTATTTTTCAACCATTCCCTCCACTACTTGTCTTCACAGCCCCCTCTGAAAAGGAACAGCCACCTGATGTGGAAGTGAAGCTTTTGGGGCAGGTGATAGTATGGTGAGGGACGAAGGACCAGGGTTTTAATGATCAGCAGGGAGGCAGCTCAACACCCAGGGTTTGGACACGGATTTTTTAGTGCTGGATTAGCCCCTAGTTTGTCTGATTTCCTGGGCACAAGGGCTTTGATTGCCTCCAGACTAGGTGGGTATCCTTCTGTGCCACATACACAACTTTTGCCATCACATCTGAAATACCAGCAGCCACATGAAAGCCCTGCTCTGCTCTCTGCTGTAGGCTCCTCTTTTGGTAGTTCCATTGGTTGGGGTCTCAAATGCACTGTTGCCACCCATGTAGCAATGGGGAACGGGTAGGGGAACAGCCCTTATCCCCAGGGTGATTTCTGTCATTCCCCCTAGATGCCCTGAAACAGCCTCAAACTGGGCTGAGCCACCAGCTCTTGCTGAACTGCCCAAGCCGTTTCAGATAGAAGACAAACCTGGCCGTGATCTGGGCTTTGCTGAGTATCACTGAGGACCATTCTGGATCCTGACCTTGTGCCATTGCCCCACCTCAGCCATGGGCTCCGTGGCACTGCCAGCTCTGCAGCCCTGTGCTGGGCAGTTTGGCACACATCACTCCACCACTCTCCATCCACCACCACCATTAATAAACTCCTACAGATTGTCACTTTATTTCGAGCATTACGCTATAATTTAAATAACTTGATTCTTTAAACAATTACATTCAATTACCTTCAGATTTCCACAAAATCAGAAAGCATTCGTGGTAAGTGAGAAAGGAAATTAAATATCCCAAAACAGCCCAAGTGTGTGCAGTCCTACTTGCTATTTGGGCAGAAGATGAGCAGGGCAGGGGGGGCTTGGAGCACATCTTTCCACCTGGCTGCAGGGGTGACATTCCCCCTGTCAGTCACCACAGCACAAATGGCAGCTGCCTGCCCAGGTTATGCCCTCTATGTGATTTTCCTCTGCATCTTTATTAGGCATTTCAGTTTAACAGGATTTTTACCTATAAATCTTTCCGGATGATGAATCAAACTCATGACACCCACCCCGACCCTCTTCAACCCCCCCCATGCTTGCACAGATACAGTTGGTTAAGTTATGATGGGGTCCAGTTTAAGGGAATGAATTTAAACAATTACCTTAATTACAAGAGCAGTATCATCTTTCAAGAAAGCGGGTCTCCAGGGAGGACAGCTGCTGAGAAGTCATTTAGACACGTGAACCTTTGAAAACAGCCGTGAGAGGAGCTGCGACTGCAGCCCTGGCTGCCAGCATTCCCTGCTCGCACCCCGACTCCTTCCAACTTGCCCAGCAAAGGAATTGATGCGTGACAGCAGCTCTTGGGCAAGCAAGAAATCCCCAGGCTGCCGGGCCCCCACACCACTGCCAGTCACCCCCTGCCCAGCCCAGCCCAGCCCAGCCCAGCCCAACCCCGGAGGTCACCTTTTGTTTAGGCACTGTTGCTAAATGGAAGTAAAGCCACAGAGACTTTCAGAAAATTAAGCACATGCCCAAGGCAAAGAGAAATCCCAAATACAAGCCTGGCAGCAGCCTGGATGGGCAAGGGGTGGCAGGACAGGATTCCCATCCCACTCAGATCCACACTGAGCCCAGCCTTCACCCACAGACTACCCCACACTCCCCCTTTGCCCCCTAGATGGGCTTTGGACCTGCTCTGCCTCCTCCATCCCTGGCACAGCAGCCCCTGCAAGGTCACCCAGCTACCTCCCCACCCCAACTCACTGCTCGCTTGAGGACATGATTATTTCGCAAATCACTAAACATCAGGAGCCGCTTTGTAATTTGCTTGGTTCTTTATTACATTTATTGATTTTAAAATATTTTAACGGCTCGTTTATTGCTGTGTTAAAGAGCTCAGAAAGGCAATAAAGCCACACAGCATCCTTAGTGATAAAAGAAATAATCCCTAGAGCTGCAGAAATCATGCCTTCTCCCTTCCCTTCTGAGTTTCTTTCAAGCAAAAAAAACCCAAGAGCAACTACACCCAAAAGGCCAAGTGCCTGAGAAAATCCCATGCACCCAGAGTGGGCAGGTAGAACAAAGTGAAATAAGCTGTAGTCAAAACTCAGGAGCTCCAAAGCAACCTGCTGCAGCTAAGAAACAAGGAAACCTTATTCATCCCCCGAGGTTAAGGTGTTTGACACACATGTGATATGTTTGTTCATGTGACTGAAGAGGCTGGCCATGGACCATCTCTGTCTGGCCAGTGTCAGCAGGGATGATAAAACAGTGGTGTGCCTCCAGGTCTGGAGCAAGGAGCTAGCATCAGTGCTGGGTAGAGTGCAAAACACTAACTTGCTTTTCTGCAAATATTTAGGAGCCCTGCTCTCCCCTTCAGCCCTGGCCCCACTTCCAGCATTGTGCATGTCACCCTGCGGGGTCACAGCCTCACCGTTCAGCACCTGAAGGTCAATGGAGGCTTCACCCGTGCTGTCAGCAGCCCAGCCAACTCTCCTGTGAAGGGACAGAAGTGGCAGAGGGGTGGCCCCACGGGGATGTATCTTTGAGCACCTTTCTCAAATAACTTGTCTCAAACAGCCTAACTTTCTGCACTAGAGATAACTGGGCCTGAGCAGTAATTAAAAAAAAAAAAAAAATCCTCCAATTGAGGGTTTTTGTTCCTTGGATTACTTTGCTGTTTCTGCAGTCATTTGCACCCCAGAGACTCTCCAGGGACTTAACCAATTAAACACCTACAGCATGGCAGCTGCCGGCAGCTCCCTACTCTCCAGTGGGAGACCACGGCCAGCAAACGCCGTTCCTGGGTGAGATGCCATCAGATTTCATTGATCGAGCCTCCATTCAGCACAGATCTCCGTGGTCTGCTTCCCTGTGAGCCTCTCTCTGCCTTAGAGGTGCAAAGCCCGAGCTGCTGGGCTTGCTGCATGGATGTGATTAAAAGAGAAGCAAAGGCAAGCTGTTGTTCAGCAGAGGGGGCCATTCCCCCTCCCCAGCAGCTGCCACAGTGCATACCATGCCTTTGTGTGGGCTCTTCCCCCTCGGGCTAGGGCAGGATCACACCCTCTCCAGCTTCCTCCCTTTCTTTAGGCTTGGAAAACTGCTCTGGCACTAGGAAAGCACGATGTTATTCCCATTTAAAAATAAATTAAAAAAAAAAAAAAAGACACTTCTGAAAGCAAGTTAGCAAAGAAATTCTGAAAGAAATTAGTGCTGAAGATGATAGGCAGGGTGGAAAAACAGCCGATGAATGTCACACCTGAGGAGGATGAAGGTCAAGAAAGCCATTCCCAGCCAGGAATTCAGTCCCGAAAGTTTGTCTTTTAGTAGTCACTGAGACTACTGCAAGGAGGAATCTGTGCTTCCACGGCAGGTCCTCCCCAACAGTCACTGCATGTCCATGTCACACAGAAAGCTGTTCTTCCCCAGACTGAACACTTGCTCGCACATCAGTGAGAGGAAAAACAAGGTGTGATGGTGCCACCTCCTGCCAGAGGAGCACTGCATCTCACTAGCAGGGGTGGGCTGAGCTGCCAACCTAAAGCCAAACTCATCAGAGAGAAAGCCATTAGTAGCAACCTCATATAATAAAATTTTATCAAATGTACAGGTCCAGTAGATTATGTTTTCCTCCATAGCAAAAAGAGCAGTAAAGATATATGTCTCTATATAAGCTATGTTTGCATATCCTTTTCCTAATTCAATAAAAAAAAATAAAATCTGTTGCTATCCAAATTCACTGTAATTATCTCTGTTTTTCTCTTGGCAAGTGCTATTTTTAGTCAACACGCATGCATAGCCATACTATAGCATAGCTATTTTTTAAATTACATATGCCAGCATAGTTTATAGATTTTAATTAGCTGGGGATTTGGATAGCCATCAGCAGTCAGGAGCTGTATGTTGTTTGCATACAAACTCAGTCAAGAAACTTCCCTACACAGCATCTGCTTGTACAACCAAAGAGGGGCAGACCCTTCCTAGGAGCCAAACTGCAGTACAGTTTAGAGCCTGTTGAACCAAGGGCTCAAATGCCACAGCTCCTCACTTGGAGGAGAAAAGGGGGGCCTGGGTGGAAGAGGATACTTCGGTGATGAGCATGCATTTAGGAACATAAATGCAGTTCTCCACTTCCAAAAAACTGACAGATGGACACATGGGACAGGTGTCCCTCCTTGGTCAGTAAGTCAAAGCACTACCTCCAACACTGATTGCAAAGGCCATTTCCTGCCCAGGGTACATCATGCGTGTCCCCAGGCTGGAGGGAATACAGAGACCCCTCTCCATGTGCTCATCGGAGGTCAGTGATGGTTTGGAGAGGCACAGGGCACCCCAGCACGCTTCCATCAGCTGTGATATCCATGAGTAGGGCCAGGGAGCAGGGCTCTTTGAAATGCAGCTGTGCAGCCACCCAGGCAGCTGTGGTACCTACACACAAGTTCACCACACTGACAAAACTGACAACAGCTACATTTCTTAGCTATACACTATTGTTCTTTAACAAAAAAAAAAATAAAAATACTACCAGAGATCAGAAATATATAAAAATTTCAGCATCCTCAGCTTCTGAGGATGATCTGTATCTGGATTTCATTTTAGTAGGGAATGGAGGAAGTACTTTTAGTACAGTTTAGCCTGAAAGCACCCCAAAGTCGTGCGAAATTCAGAATCCCAGGACAGGCTCTGTTGTCCTTCATGCACATGTAACTCTGCAGAGACTTGTTGAAGCCTTTCACAGGTGAGCAAATAACTGAACTAGCAAAGGAGGTTTAGACTCTGCAAATGGCCTCTGCTGTATGCCAGAGAATGGACAAGTTCTTCTTTTTTCCAGATGTGAAATATCTGCCAACAGAGAAAAAAGGGGAAAACAAAACAAAACAAAACCCAGACAACAAACAAACCAAACAAAAATCAGAACCAAAACATACTTCTCAGTTGTAATCTGATCTAGCTGATTAATTGCTCACATGCTAAACTTCAGAAATCATATTGTGATTATAATAAAACTAACCTAATTTTAGTGGTGATACTGTTTAAATAAAGGCTTGATTTTAGGATTTTCCTTATATTTTCCCTCCTCTGCTATTTTGACACTTCATCATTTTTGAGGCTGGCATGACGTGCATACCAAAAAGCCTTGCCTGTGCCTAACGAGCTGAACTATTTTATTATTGCCTAGCCTACAACCTCGCATCTACAGAGACCTGGCTTACAAAGGCTGGTGTCAGCTTCCACATCAGTGCCGTTGAAATGTTGAACACTGAGCCCTTACATAAAGATTCAAAGCAGCGTGGTGATTAATTGCTGTCACTCCTGCAAGTCTCCCAGGCTCACATTTGACCAAGAGGTCTGTGCTTCCCTTTTAAGAGACACAGGGGTTTGAACAACATTGCCCTATTTTTTGTTTTAATGGGCTTTTAGCAGCGAGCGCAGAAGCTGCTGTGCTGGGCAGGGCTGTCCAGGAGCGTGCGGGCAGCTGGAGCTGACCTGTGGCTGCTGCCTGGTACTGATGCCCCAGTGACATCTCACAGACACCACCCAAGACATGAAATTTGAAAGAGGTTAGAGGTGAACCAGGCAAGAATAATGTCAGCATTGATGTTGCAAGGAAACAAGGGACTGGACAAGCTAAGTTGCTTTCATCCCAGTTATTTCTCTTTTAAGCCTTGTGCTTCTATTGACCATCTTCTATTAAAGATGGTCCCCCTTGCCTCACTACCCGTCCTCCTCTTGCCTCTAATGCTCAGCTTGTCTCTTTGCTTCCACAGTGCTCAATGCAGCACCCTGCCTGTTTCTGTGTGCCTGGCAGAGCCAGCTCTGGGGTCACTGCGAGGACACAATGTCATCGTGCGAGGAGCAGCAGCACCCAGCCACCCCCCACTAATACCCTCTTTCCAAGAGACAATCCTTCAGGAGGTGTGGGGGGGGGGCATCATCCTGACTTCCATGGTTACCAGGCAAAAACACCAAAGGAGAGAAGAGGTTCTTCACTTATCCAAAAGAGCCTGACCCTCCTCCCCCAGTGCTGGACCCAGAGGTACTGGTTCTCAGGGTGGGGATGGGCTGGGGGACAAGCAGGTCACACAGATCACTTGTACCCCACTGCAAGCTCCAGCCCCAGCTGCCCTGCCTGATCACCTCCGAGTTTTATAAGCTTTCTGAGAGGTGGGCCAGAAGAATGAAGAACCATGTATAGGAGTCTCCATATTTGAAATAACTGGTAACTTTTAGCACACATACTATAGATTAAATATGAATTTGAATGTAAAATATAATGGGGCAGCTTTTTATCTTATGAATGAACTCCTCAGTCCCCATTGCAATGAAGGGGGTAAAAAATAAGAGAGATCAAATACACCTAACAAATCTACATCAGAAGGGAATCATAAAAAGATACAACCAAGATAAAACCTTATGTGGGGAAGTTAACTGCGAAGAGTAAATCCTCATAACTTCAGGAAGAAGTACCTGTACACAGCAGTCCCTTCTGCCCCGAGATGTTTAAGAGAAGCTAGTGGTGTAAATGAGGTAGCTCAAATTTCCTCCTAATTGGGAAGCTGACACCCATGCCTTGTACATGAGGCTGAGAGAGGAACAGGCTGAACTGATCTGGAAGGACCTGTGCAGCTGGGTGACATGGGTGGCCCAACATCTGGGTGCAGAATGAAGCAAGAGCTATCTCACTTCATCTGTTCACTTCAAACAACCAAAGTGATTGTCACCTGGGTCTCCAAACCTCACCACCCTGTCATGGACACTGCCTATTTTACAGCCATTATAACCCAATCTCAGGTAATGGGATTTACACATAGTAATTAATGGAGGTTCAGTGGTGAGGAAATTTGTCATTCGAGTTTAATTTACTGTACACACATATATTAGGAAACACAAATTCCATAGCTGTAATCCAGGCACAGAGAAAGGGTTGTGTGGTGGGAAGGAAAAAAATAAAACACACAGTAAACAATACAATGCTGGTCTTCCACACCTCCCGCTCCGTGAGTGTCTCCTCAGTGGGAGGAAGGCTTGCAAACAAATCTCAGATTGGATACTTGGAGGTAGAAGGCGAAGTCCCACTGTCACTGCTATCCCATTTCCCAGCTGCAGGAAACATCAGCCTGGCATATTGGTGAGTATGGCCTCATTCTGATCCCTGCTTACGTTTGGGGTGTGTATCCTTCAGAGAGAGCAGAGTGGGTTGACGGGGTATAACGGTACAGGTCACAAAGACCACAAAAGCTGCTGTATCTGTGGCATACTTGTGAGCAACTCCAGTGATGGAGAACCATGCAAAATCCAGGACCACCTTTTGCAACAAGGATAGCATTTCATTTTCAGGTACCTGAAGTTAAAGGTGGCCTCCTAACAGCCTGGACTTTGGAGTATGTAGTAACCATGCCCCAGCAAAGCCAAAAGCAATGCCTGGGTGATCCTCACTGGCCTGTGTGAGACCAGAAATGTCCCAGAGGCATCAGGGTTTTCCCAGATCAGGGACTACCCTGTGGGAAATACCTGCAAGATGTCCAGTTTTCTAGGGTTTCTCCATAGAACGCCTCCAGCTTTATGCTATGAAGCATCTAGCCATGTTGCTTGCAATAAAGAAAAGCACTCACACCTTAATTTAAAGGTGGATGAATTAAAAGCAATTGCTCAAGGTGGTCCATGCAGTCTCCTTTGTGCCAATAAATTCCACACATGCAATGTAACTATAACCTCTTCCCTGTTTAGGGATTAGAGCATAATGTGGAGGGCTTATACACAGTGAAAGACTGAAAATTATTCAGTGCTTCCTGATTCAGCACACACATGAAATCAAATTCTAGGTAGAGTGTAGGCAATTTGGCTTAAAAATACTATCATTAGCTTTACAATCTATTGTGCTAATTAGATTTATTAATAAGTTTCATTGCTAATAACAGTTCTTTTACTTACCTGAACGATAAACATAAACAATTTTGGCAGAAAATTATTTCCACCATCTAAATAGTGTCAGTGTGGGCTCAAACTGCATCTTGAAACAAAACACCAACATGAAAGAAATGAAGTGCAAACCACGAACATCACTATGACGTACCAATTTAGTATCCCAGCTAGAGATCAATACTGGAGTCACACAAAGCTCTCTCTTCTGTTTGCTCCCAACACAGCAACAAGCACTTGCTTACCTTACTGAATAGAAATGAGTTTAAGCACACCCTCAACCTCTAATCCAGCACTTGGGTGCTCTGCCAAGCCTTCGACAAAGCCTAAGAAAAAAAGAGCACCACTGTCACGCACAGATTTTGAGGATGATACTCCCAGGGGCATTTTCACATTTCCCTGCACAGAACATAAAACTCGAGTGATCATGGCACACTGTGGATGCCCACAAGGCGCCCCTGGTATCCCACAAACCGGCTCTTCAAGGCACGGCATCCTCATGGTAGAACCAACTAATGCATCTCCCCTTGCAGAGCTTAACATACAGCTGAATCAGAGATACCTTCACAATGACCATCTTATGCAAACACTTTTCCAAAGCAATGTTTATAGCTCAAAACACTCATTACAACCCATTTCCTCCTAAAAAAAAGGAAGCTCTGCCTTTCTTTCTCTGGCAGGTTTTTATTCCAAAATAGTTTAATAATAGTAGTAATAATTCCAATATTAAAATGGGTTTCCTTCAGCAGTTTTTAAATGAAGAGTCAGCAAGCAGTTTTGGGGGAAAAAACAAATACAGAAATAGAGGGCATGCAAATGTAACAGTAGAGTTTCTTGAAAACAAAAAAGATAGATAAATCTCTGTCTATGCCCTCTCCCCCTTCAGAAAGGAGAAACACAAAACCAAACCTACAGCTCAAAACACGGTAAGCATCCCCTGGAAGAATCCCAGTGTTTCCTGAAGAAATCCATGCCCCTGCCTCCCCCTGCTGAACGCAGACGGGAACTGCGCCCGCTCCTTGGGAAAAAGCACCTTCTCTTCCCCTACAACTCAAGGGTTTTCCAATTCACAGGTACTTGCTAGTGTTTAATTACTTTTAATATTAATCAAACTCAGTCAATGTTTTGTAGGGCAGAAGGTTAAATCAAATCACACAAACAAACGAGAAAAACCTCATTTTTATTACTTCTTCCTTCTTCCTACACCCATCTGCTTCATCAAGCAGCATTTATCTGCCCTAAATCTAATTCATGGTGCTTCTCTCTACAAATGCAGCCACAGCAGCCCACACCCATACGTGAGCTGGGCCAGGAGGAGCAGGGCCAGTCACACTGCCATCACCCTCCTGCCTATTCCAGCAAAGTCCCATTTTTACCCCTCAGAAGTGCTGCAAGCCACGAAGGTATTCGCAGCATCGCTGGTTGGGTGGACAGTTGGGCTCTGCAGTTGCCCCCTCTGACCTAGAATATGGGGCTACGAAAAGGAGCACGACAGCAGCAGGGCAGAAGCAAATCTATTCACACAAAAGAATACCAGCTGTTTCCCAGTTATGCTTGGGTCACTGTCGCACAGGGATGGAAGCAGCAATGCAGATTTTATTTCTAGAACTTTTTTTTTTGCTCTTCAGTTACTAGCCCAGAGTTTCAGAAGGTACAAAACTGGCCAAATTCATTCCTAAACCCTATCAGAAAGTGAGGCATATACACAACAGTGAGCAAAAAATGCTGCTTCTTCCTGTAAAGCGCTTTTCCCATCCCGGTAACTGTTATTCAAGAGGGAGCTTGTCAATGCTTGAATGACAATTCACATTTTTATTACAAAATGGTTATTAATAGACACACCCCACAACAGATGAACCAACAACTCAGTAATGTTGGGCATCTGCAGTTGGGGGGTTTCAACACTGTGAAGCTCTTAAATACCTCCCCAGCCCCACTTCTGCATCTGTCTTGGAAGGTGGTGTAAAATTATGCACAACTACACAGCCAGCATTTTTAAAAGAAACATTATCAGCATGCCTTCTTCACGTTATCAAGATTTCCAATACCACCACAATTTTTCTTCTCACATCTTCTATTAAGTTACCTTGACTATACAGGAGACACATATTTGAAGAAGTATTAGATTTAGCCTCTGTTGGCTCAATAGAATTATCCTTGGTTTGCAAACTTTCAGTGTAATCCCAGCTGTCAGCTTTGATCTTTAAGAGGAAAATAGTTCAGTGTTCAGACCAGGGACATGATTATTTTTTTTTTTCTTCTTGAAATCATTTCAGTACATTCACATCTTGCCAGTATATGCCTTGCCTTTAAACAGTAAAATTTAGGGAACAATGGTCATAGCACAGCCCAACACCCCCATCCCCCCTTATGCTTTTATTATCAACTATATCTCCTAACTATAATAATTTTCCTGCTTTTAACAACTGCAGAATTTCACTGTGAGTTGTTCTGACAGAACGATGTAATCTTACCATTCACTTCACCTAGGTGCTTGAGAAAGAGTCACCAGATTTTTTCACTATCATTTCTCTCATCAGTGCAGAATTTGGCTCAGAAGCCTATGGAATGCAACTCGAGCTTTTGTTGTTATTTTCCTACTGTATTTTGCAAATAAAAACCGGAGTTAAAAGGCATCAAGCGTAGAAGCCATTTAATTTAAAGCTATTCTTCATTCTTGCGTTTGAACACCTGACACTGCTTATGGTTTTCAAGAGTTTTTTCTGCACAATGTGCACTTCAAAAGTACTCTGAAAGATAACATAATCTCATTTAGAACATCTTCAAATTTTATTTGCTCTATTGCAATTACAAAGAATATAACAATGTAAATTTGCATTTAAAGTGACAACCTTTTCTAATAAACAAGGTCACAAATTAGTGTGCACCTATTCCGGCTTTGGGCAATTTTCATAGGATGGAATTTTTCCCTCATGGTAACTTGTCACATTTTACAGCATTGCATTTTCCTAATTCAATACACAGGAACAGAAATAGATCTGTTCCTACTTGCAGAACACTCACAGGTATTTCTGAAGTATAGAAATGCAACATTTTGAGTAATTTTCATTTGTTTTATTGAGAGGAAGAAAAGGAAGAATCCATCTGTGGCTTTTGTCAAGTCATACAATACACTAACAGCCCTGATTCTCTCCTCCCTGAAATTATTCTCTAATTAGACTTGATTTTTTTTTTTTTTTTAAACAGGAGTAGGGACAGAATCAAACAATCTGTCTTGTTTACAATCCTGCAGGAGACTGAGGTAAAAAAAAAAAAACCAAAAACAAAAACAACTCAGACAAAGAGGCACACTATTACAAATGCAAACAGCCATCAAATTGTCCAGTTTATTCATGGGAATTCAAAATTGATACAAAACATGCCCTCTACGCATGTTGTATTTTACCCTTAGAACGTTTCTGACGGTTTCAGGTAGATTCAGAATATACTTCAGCTTTCAGGATGTACCTTTTATAAAGGTATTACACAAAAGCCGCTTACTTACATACAACACATGGTCCCAAAACTTTTCAGACATTCTGTTTATCAAAAGACTCAGATCATCTGCTGACCTGATGAAATAAAGGCTTAAAAATGTTTTAAGCCATTAATAAGTATCCTATGGCAGAGTCAAGAAAGTTTATGATTTCCATTATAATCTCGGGCATAAAAAGGCAACAGTCCTAAAAAAAGCAGCCCTCCAGAATATATGGAATGTGGCAATGGGTATGATGCCAATTTATAATGATCACGTTAAGTAAAACAGATTTTTAAAGCTATGAATGATGTGAGCAGTATCACAGCAAAATAGTTAATGAATACCACAGAACCAATCCAGTTTGAAAGTTGAGCAGATGTTGTTTCAATCAGCAGAGATTTGTAATGTCAAATATACCAAAAAATTTTCTAAAATAAATTCTTAATGCAGAAAAATTGTGAAAGTTTGCTCCTAGCTAATAGTACCTTTTATTTAAATTGGACCCTAAACTGATCAGACAATACATAGCCCACACTTTTGGACATTTATAATAAAAAAGCTTTTATTTTCAATTGAAACAAATGCACCATCCTGCACTTTGAAGGCTATAATGAGCCATAAGCATATTCCAAGGTGAATCAATGGCAACAGATTTGTTTCACCTCCACTGAGAAGTTACATAATGCACTCTTAATTGGTAAAGAAAATTTAAACTCAGCCTTCTCAAAGCTTCTGTACTGTGTTTCTTGGTTATTTTACAAGTTCCACAGTCAGACCAAGAGTTTGCAGTATGCGCAGATATTGTAGTCAATCAACAGTACTGTTTAACCATCGTCTTCCTCCTCTTCCTCTTCCTCCTCAAAACTGTCTTCAAAGCCCTCACTGTCTTCCTGGTCCTCATCACCTTCTATTGCTGTATCCCATTGTGGATGGTTTTCTGGCACTGGTTTTGCCTCATGAACTTCCAGCTGCAATTGGATAAGGAAAAAGAAGAGGGGAAAGAAAAGGTTACAGACAATAAACAGCAATTCAGGAAAACAAACAAACCCACCCACCCAAAACAAGTGACACACCACACAAAAAGGACAGTCAAAAAACCAACCAACCAAACAAGAAAACAAATCCCATCTCACCCCAAAAATCCAAAACAAAACCAAGAGCTGCTTCCAGAAATACAGCATGCCAGATTTTTCTCATTAACTGTATGAATCTAGGACTAAGGGCAGAGAAATGCCATGGCAAACCTCAAGGTATAAAAAGCCAGCGCCAACCATACTGCAGAAATTGAATAAATGTTAGAAAAATGTGAATAAAATACATAGGCACTGGAAAGCATCACAAACTTTAGTCCTGTTTAATCCATCATAAAATTGCAACTACTGACATCAGGCAGAAACCACTTATAACTCCCTCCTTCCCACTTGTTTTAAAATTAGGACAGGTTGAATTCTTATAGATAACAGGAACTTCTGGGGTTTTAATAACCATATGAAGTAGCTTTCAGTGTAATACAAATACATAACACAGTCAAACATCACCTTCAATGGTTTAATCTGGTCCAATCCCATATATGAATCCGATCTTAAATAAACTGTGTACTGATAGTTTCCAGGCTTGCCTGGTGCTGGGAACTTCAGCTCTACCTACAAAATAGAATTTACACCATAAGTTCTTACTGCTTTCAAAAGACACATTAAAACCAGTACCTGAGTACTCCAATGAACAATAAATACTACTACAGAATAATACCTTTTTCTTAGAAAGTTTTAGTTTCTTAGTAGCGACATTTCCTTGAAAATCTCTACGCAATAAAATAGACACAGAAAAGACTCGCAATACCCAAGCACAAAACATTGCTGAATAATCAGTCACATGTTTTCTGAGTTAGACCAAGTAATTACATTAAGTACACAATTTCACCCCCTTGTATGCGAAGTCGTAAAAACCCAAACAGGTTAAAATATTTAGTCTGCTGAAAGTATTATCTTAACTCTACTGTTACTTGAAATTGAACATAACATCTAGTTTGGAAGAACAACTACATTAAGTCTTCCTTTGAGTATCAAGAAGAACACAGCCAAAGGTTACAGTCTCCGAAAGGTTCACAGGAGCCAAAGCCAATTAATTTGTCATAGTCTCTCCTTTAAAGAAAGAGGACACTTAATATTTCTAACAAATTTTAATAACTTTAAGAATGTCATTGTATATGAATACTGGGTTTCATCAGCTTTTGATATCAGGGAAAAAAATCCCCAAACATAATCTGCAAAGAAACTTGAAAGTCATCTTAAATTACTTTTTCTTTCTCCATTATCAATTTTCACAGTTAAAAGGCTCTTCCCTGCTTTTATCAGGAGAGCAAAATTTGTTTTCCATCTTAATACATAAGTATAAAAAAAATTTAAAATCTAGATGTATTTGCATACCATAGACACTTTTCTAATACTCCAAAAAGAAAACTCTCCCAGTACTTTACCTCTTCTTTATCTTTTAGTGTACAAACGTGATATGGCATACATATTAGCATCTGCTCCTTCCGATCTGCAATATAGAGCCACCACCATTCTTGCTTTTCCTTTCAGAAGGGGAAAAAAAAAACAAAACAAAAGAAAACAAAAACACCGGGATTATTGAAGTCATAGAAAATTATGCCCCTGCACTTTATAACAGGTAATTAGGAATTACTGAATCCTTGTAATACAGACAGAAAGGAAGCAGTTTGTGTTTTGTGGGTTTTTAAAGCTCTTGGATATGCATGAATAAAATATACAGTATATACTGTACACTAAAGGCAAACAGATTATCACAAGTGACTTCTGGTCTCCAAAGGTTTCATTCCATATATTTAACTTGAACTACTATGTGGGACATGGAACCATTCCGAAGAATTGCGTTCACTGAGGGTTGATGAGCAACTTGATGCAATATACTACTACCTTAGATCCTTCTACAGAAATCCAGCCTGGATAAAAAGTTCAGCATATAAAGCAAGGAACACCCAGAGACAGATAAAGTACTCTTCCCAGTAAAGTCTTTTTCAGGTAAGTGTACTTTACCCACGGCTCCCCCGCTCCAAAAAGTGGGAATCTGCTGAAAAATGAAATTTGAACCTACTGAGATTTCACTTCAAGGAAGTGACTCAATATAAGTCAATACTGATTTATGTTTGTAAAGGATACCCAACAACTGCTGCCTATCACACACAGCTTTCAAAATAGCTAGAGGTCTCAAAGGTTTTGCCATTGCAAGCACCAAAGCAGAGTTCTTAAATTAAATGAAATTAAATGAGTGTGGTCTTTCATAAAGGACAGAAACACTGTAAAAAATAATAGTTTTTCCTTCAATTGGAGTCATATTTTTAATACTGTGGTGCAGTCCAGCAGCACAGACACAATGAATCTCAAATGGGAAAGACAGTTCTTCGGCATCGACTGTTCTTCATTTAAACACTACACCTCTTTGGTTAACCCTCTGGCACTCATTTTAACCAAAATCCACCTTGTTTTCATAGAAGTTGAAACCTTTTTGTTGTAAAAAAGCTAGTTTAGTACAGTAAAGTAAGTTTCCATTCCTTCATCTCCTTAAGTCTTTTTTTTTTAAAACAAGTGAGAATAGTGGGGACATGAAGGGGAAGACTTCTTCATGATGAAGTATTTTAGTAGATAGGTAATAGTCATAACAGCATAACCTTGCCCTTCAGGGAAAAAAGGGGGAAACATACACTCCTTTTACACAATTCAAATGTTGATCTGTTTTTCCAAAACAATTTTTATCCACCCCTGATGGTTTGGTAACTGATCACATCTATAACAGACTGAAGCCCTAAAGAGTGCACGTCAGAATAGTTACAAGTCAAAGCTCCAAACCAGGAGGCCAATTTTTACATATTTACACCAAAACCAATTAGGTAGTTGCTTCAGTGTCACATAAAAAGCGGTTGTTTTGTTTAATTTTTAATCTAACAACATTAGAAGGAATGAATTAATGGATACAGTGGACTTCAACATCACCACTGATCATCTTCTAAATTCCACGGATGGGAAGTAAATGCTGTTAATATGTAGAACTTAAAGAACTTTTGTGTCTGCTGAAAGAGTCAGAAGTTCAGTAGTTTAAGATATTTTTAACATTTCAGGAAACAGTGTCTGGTGATCTGAAATTTAAATAATGTACGTTGAAAATTACAAAAGATAAATTAACTCCTCTTCTCTTTTGAGGTGACTAAATGTTATGCTAGTAATAACTATCACAATCTCACTGAAATATTCAACTATTTACAACAGCAAGACAGTCACACCAACCATCAAAACACCCTGATTAGCACTGCTGAGTCCCAGAACACAGAAAGGTAAAATTAACTCAATATGTTAAATGACCATTTGACAGTGTATAAAAGCAAAAGCAACTGCATTACAGTAAAGCAACAGTTCTCCTTTCTGTTTTGGAACTGGCACTGTGAACAGGACAAAAACCTAGTCCTATACTATTTAAGACCACAATATGTAGCATTCTAAATTCTTACAACTATTCCAAGTGATTTTCTTCATGAAAAACCACCCCATGTGATTAAAAAGTAGAAGTTACTTTATCTGTAAGTTTCAACAGAAAATATACTGTCAATCTCCTTGACAGTAGTAGTAAAGAAGGTTCTTATGCAGTTGGAGTGTTTATTTCCTAGCCAAGAGGCCTCTAGGAATAGAAAGATGAACAGTATAAATAATACAGATGAACAAGAGCCACAAGCCAGATCCATTACAGAATGGCTACTCAGCATTTTGGGCCTATAAAGACTCTCACCAGAGAAAAAAGCATCCGCAGTTGTATCAATACATTATTTTTGATGTTACCAAAACACTGGGATGACTGGCTATACATTGTGTATGCTTCCATCATTCCCAATGGAAAGGAATTTTTGTTTTTTTTAAGAACAAAGATCAAAACTGCCAAGTGGATTTTCACAAAAACTGCTAAAAAATAACAACCAAGGGGGGAAAAAATACCAGGTCAAATGACATTCATTGATCTAATGATCAAGGAATCTATCTAGCAAACCACTTGGAAGCAAAGCTACTGACCCCAAAGTGCCATCGCTTTTTTACAGAAAGGACAACTGTGTAGGAGTGTCATTTTCCTCTCTCTTATTGGGTGGAATTTAAAGTCTATGCCTGTGAGAATCTGGCAAACTAACAGGCAAGTGGGCAAAATGCCCTTTAACAGATGGGTGCAAGGTTTGGCATGCCAGGGAACCAGTATGTTCATGAAATTGGAACATCAAGGCCAGTTTCTACCTAAAAATGTCAAAACTACAATCTGTGCAGTTTCTGGATCCATGGGTTCAGGAGCAAAAGATAATTATTTAGGAACCTGCACAAATTAAAGACACATCTCTGGCAGAGTAATCAACTGCCCCAAAGCTTGGATGAAACAGCAATAAGGTTCTCTCCTGGGGACGAGTATATTAGGCTCAGCTACGCTTAAACATCTGCAAGTTCTGGAATACACCATTTTATCCTTAACTCTGCATCTCTGAACTGGCCATGACCACAATACGTGCAATACTCTAAATAACAGATGCAAAAAAATCCCCAGCGAGTACGACAGATTTTGCTCTTTGGATGTTGCAGATCACCTCTATCTGAACATGCTCCAACTGCAGCTACAGCACCACACACAGCTGCATTCAACTTTCATGAAACCCTTAAAGAAAAGTTGCAAATTTACAACTGCAGTGCCGTGAGAGAATACACAAGTATCTTTCAAGTTCAAGCATTCCATTCAGCCCTAGAATTTTTCTAGCAGTGAACTGTATTTAGGTTTTATCATAAAACCCATCTGTAGCTTGGGTAGATGCAGCTGAAGCTTATGCAGGTTGGTACAGAGTAAGTATAAGCAAAATCTCAGAAGGAACCCTCAAGTGCATCAAAAGAGAAATATAAATAGCACCCCTGAGGCACTGGGCATTGCACATACTCAATCTCTGAACTTTGACTGATGACCAAAGCCAGCTGCCTTCACAGCAAGGAGGTATTAAGACTCTGCAGCATATTTGACAGGATCTAAGGCAGCCAGAAGAGCAAAATGCCAGTACACCTTTTTCTGTTATGCTGGTGTACTTCTGGAAGCTGTACTGAGAGATGAGAGCATACACAACAGTGTCAGGAAAATACAGCATTAAGATCAGCCATTACAAAACTAGATGTCAAAAGGCCAGACAGCTCTCAGCTAAGGCCTTCAGGAAATCAATGTATTTGCTTTATTTGTATATCCTCCCTAGGTCCTTAGGAACAGGGTCTTGCTTCCCACAATTTGCTTTCCAATGATTACGCTAGGTAAAACCAGCAAGAACAGTACGATCACAAGCATGTAGACAATGGAGTATGTTTGCACATGCAACAAGCTTTATGGTGTAAAGTGCTCTGGGGACTGAGAAGAGAGAGCAAATATACACAGTATCTTCCTTTTTTCTTATGTTTTACTCTTCTTCCCCATCTCACTTGTCTTCTCTAAACCACAAGAGGAAGCATAAGCTTTGCATCCCACCTCTGTTATTGGAGATAGCACAACAACAGAGAATAGATCCTAGATTAGTACCCTAGTCAGACTGCAAGGAAACAAAGGAAACCTCTGAGCCACTGGCCTGGAAAGAAAATGTGGCCAAATACTCCTTCCAGTCTGGTCACTCCCAAACAGCTAACTTATTTGCTCAGGACACAAACCCCACACTTTGAAAAATCCCATCTTTTTCGGGGTTTCATTGCTGCAAGGGGTTTTCAGACAATTACTGAGTGGTTTGTTGTTTGTGTAAGTAACAACATCACAACATACTTTCAACACCAAAGGCTGCTGTAGAGACACTCGAGTCGCCCCTCTCAAATACATTCCTTCCTCCAATACCCATTCACACTTGGACTTGTATTTTTGAGCTCTTTAGGAAAGACTGTTCCACAGTTGGCTTCCACCACTTCCAGACCACACTGAGGTACAAAGACATAGCTTTGCCAACCAACTCCATCTTCCACAGCTGCACAGTGTGCTGCCACCACATTGTTGCACTGAGACTTAAGCAGTAAGCCAAAAGAATCTGCTTCCTCCCAAACTCTCCTGTCATTACTGTTAACACAGGAGAGGTCAGGACCTCCCCCAGTAACAGATATTTGCAGTTAGATATAGAGTTAAGGGTAGAATACTACTTGCTCTTTATTAGAGCTGTGCTTTCACATCCCATAGCAAAATGACCAAAAAAGGTAAAGAAAAGGACTATAAATTTCATACCTATCAGATTAAAAGCTTTCAGACATAATCTACCTATATGTAGCAGATCAGTAGAAAAAAAAACCACTTTAGCATTACTGCTATCAAAAAGGAACCTTAAATTTTATACAAGTTTGCAAGTCTCTGGGAACTGGATAGGAAGAATAATAAATTAAAAGTTTTTAGAAAAGTATCTGAAGGAGTTTAATAGGATTTTATAAGTTAAGACTTTATAAAGTTGAGATTTTTCTCAAGTATTAAGACTTTTTTAAAAGCACAGTATTTACAGTAAAAATACAAAAAGAACAATTTATTTGTATTATTATTAATTCTCACATTTTACAACTGTAGCGTTTTTCATTACTGACCTCAGGAAAAAAAAGACTGTAAACAGGATGTGTTATCTTTGACTTCGTTTCAAGAAGGGCTCGTTCCTTTCTCTGTATACTTTGCTGTAGTTCTTGCCACTCCTGTCAAAGATAAGGTTAAAGAATAACTGTGCACTAGCCATCTTCTGCATTAAAAAGACAGAAATTTTGGTCCATGAAAATGGTACACATGACAAGTACTTGTGCTACACTAAATATGATAAAGGGAAAAGCATGTAGAGATTGAGTAATACAGTACAATCAAAAGCAAAAAAAAACCCCAAGTGACAGTAAAATTAGATACCATCTAAGTAATTATTTTAAAAAACCAACCAACCAACCAAAAAAACACACTCCACCCTGTGGGGTTTGCACACATTCTTCAAAACTCAGTTCTAGAGCACTATCTGCAAACACTCACTATGTGAGCCATAACAGTTCTGATTACAAGTTTGATGTTTCTTTTCCCACCAGAAGCTTATTCTCACTTTGTATAGGCCTTTCACACAAATCTTTCACTGTAAGACCCATGGTGCAGAAGTCATTCTACCGTGCCAATGCCTCATTCTCAATTACAATTACAGTTTCAAGTGACTAACTTAACAGTGACTATGGTTTACTAAGCACGTGCACAAGTTTGTTCAACTACTGCATGCTTGGAACATGCACTATGCAGCGTGCAACAGCCACTGCCTGTCAAGAACATAGTTCAAGACTATCTCACAAAGTCTGCAGCATCTAGTAATCAAATTAAGCTAAAAGAAACACTACGATCTTTTCCTCAAGTTTAGCAACTTTTCTCATGTCATTTTTAAGTTTTCTAACTATGCTGTAAAGACCCTTCAGTACTCTCTCTGAAACAAATTGAAGTGACAAAGCTCTACACCAGAATGAGGTGTGAAAACCTCTGGAGAACTGGTATTACTCCTTCATCCTAGTGCTGCCTGACCTGAGGGGATGCTAGAAAATTAAATGCATCTTCTGTCAACCCCAGAGGCAACATTACCCTTCAAGATAAAGTAAGGCTTACAGCTTCATCATCTTTGTTTTGCTTCTCATCTTGTTCTCTGTCAGAGTCTCTGTCACTTCCATCATCTTTTTCACTTTGAGAGTCCCTGTTTGTTTCTTCTTCTTCAGAATCACTTCCTTTATCAGAGACTTCCTCCTCTTCTTCCTTCACAACAACTTCCTAATGGGAAAGAAAAAAAAAAAGACAACACCTCTAACTTAGTTTGTCTGCATTACTGTAGCACACAGCACTCACAGCACCTGTCCTAGGGCCACACGATCTACACTCTTCTTGTATCACAGAGTTTGTCTACAACGAAGGTTAATCCTTTCCACATCATCTGCTAAGAGGAGGAAGGAAGCAATTCTCCTTCTCCTTATGGCACCCACAACAGGAACAGGGAAAAGCAGTATTTGATTCCTGGATTGTTTGCCCCATCCCTGGAAGTGTTCAAGGCCAGTTTGGATGGAGCCCTGGGCAAACTGGTCTAGTGGGTTGCATGCCTTGCCCATGTCAGAGGGGTTGGAACTAGACGATCTTCAAGGTCCCTTCCAACCCAAACCATTCCATGACTCTGGGACTGCATTTCAAGAAGCCTTAAGAAAATCACAGAGAACTTAAGAAAGTACCTACAACACAGCCCATACAGTGGAAGCATAAAGGTACCAAAGCTACTTAATTTATCAGAAGAAAGTTTCATTTCAGTTTTTTCTTTTAAGGGAAAAGTAGAAGTTACAGAACAATTCACCTCCTAGAAGGCAACATTACAAGAACTAATAATAAGAAGGGACTATGAAGCCAGATTTCTGAAATAATTGAGAACAACTTTCAGCAGGCCACTGAAAACATTACCTTGGTGGTTCCCTGATTACTTTACTAGTAATTTTTAAATGTAAAGAGAACAAATGCTATTTTAGAAGATACACTTCACAAAAGCACAAACTGAAGAGACAAATATAAAACCTGCCTCAGATTAGCAGTGACAAACTTAATAAAATTATAAAATATCATTGAATCTATGAGCTACCCCATTAGCTTGTTTTTGCTTCTGCTGTTTCGCTGGTTGCAATGAAGGTGGTACAGGTTTCTTTTTCAATGGCTTCTTTTTCTTTGATTTCGAAGTTTTCTTGGTGCCTTTATTCTTTTGCTGCCATCCTTTGCTCTTAACTTTGTTGACATCTCCTTGCTGTAGGAAAGCAGTATTTAAAATATTTATTCTGTTCATAAAATTTCTGGCATTCAACTGTAGTTTAAGCAATTTAAGCTGAGAAACAAAATTAAAAGGCACTTCAGGAGGCATTTCTGAAAAAAAAATGCTTGAGAAGCACACAATTAGCAACTCAAGATCTGTGAGAAAGTTCTCTTTAATTAGCAAGAGGAACATTCACTCTTCACTTACCCCTTCTTCTGTTGGTTGCTCTTCTGCTGCACATATAGACTGTTCCTTTTCGAACACTTCCTGGTTAGAGAAAGATGTGAAAACTACTAATGCCTCTCTGTGCCAAAAGAGCAAATTATTATTTCATATTTGAACTTAATCAGCTTAATCAGGTCTGAATGTTTTACTCATTATGGTAAATTCTTTTATCAGTGACAGACACACAGGGGACTAACAGATGAAAATTAAACACTATTTCAAATGTTTGGTCTCAGATTTTTCCATCACTAGTATTATAAAAAAATTTAGTGGCAACATGTCACCTTGTTCAAAAGAATCTACTTGTTTTATAAAGCATAGAAGTCCTATATCACAAAAGCAGTTCTGCTCCAATTGTCAGAGCATTAAAAACTTCAACAGCTGCTCTGTTACTGAGGGACACAAAACAACAAATCAAACCAGAAATATGAAACATTAAGACACAACACAATGTCAGTATTCTGTAGACTAGGACATCTCTATGAAAATGGATCTTTTTTCCTTGCATTTCTCTCTTCAAAACATACTATATGCCATTAAAAAAACCAACCAAAACAGTCTTATATAAAGATGGCAATAGGAGATAACACTGCAAAAAACAAAAGCACCGTACAAAAAAGTCTAGCTCTAGTTTTGCAGTCATGTATTTCAATGGCACACTGCCTAGTGGAGGTCACATAGGAAACATCCTAAGGGAGTTTACTATATGCTGTTGGACATCTTCCTTTCTAAGTACAGTCCAGTATTATGGCAGTTTTCAGTTTCTTTCATTTTTTCATTCCAGCGTAGTGATACAGTGCTTTTACATTTTACCTGCTGTACCCTCAGCTACCACAGCATGAGCACACAGTACTTTTATACAGAGACTGTCAGCTGAACTGGCTTCAGTGGCAAGTGTGATACTCATGGACTGTGTGCCTTACCTTAGAGGCATAACTCAGACTTTAGTTCCTGTGCATTAAGGCTTCTTGTTCAAGAAAGTACTGCATTTTAAGCTCAAAAATAAGCATAAGTCAGAAGCTTAACTACTAGGGTGTAGCATAATTTTGGTTATGTCACACTGTTATTTATTCAGTAGTCCACTTTCTTCATGTAGCACTGGTGTACTTCCTCTCTATTAAAGTTATGCATATTCTGCATTCTGCTGGACTGAATTTCTTTTCAAAAGTATCTAAAACACCCAGGAGATTTGAAACACTGTGAGCCCACATAAAGTGAAATCAAACCCTGTCCTAAGGACTTGAGTGAATACTTTATTTTAGTTCAAGAACCAAGTCTCTGAATGTCTCTTTTCCTGTTATTTACAAGCCTCAGAGCAGTATCACTTGCCATATTCTTTTACCATTCCCTAGACAACAGCAGTGGGTCAGACTGAATTCTGGTTTTATTCCAGGAAAACTTTCTCACTCAGAAACAAAAACATAAGGAAGGATTAAGAGCACAAGTTCTCAATTTCAATTTCTCAATATAACTTTACAGTTATATTTATAAAACACTATGCTAGCTTAAAAAGCAGAAATGCCTGTTTACTAGTGTATATATCTGCAGTTACCCTGAAAGAACAAATATTTTTAATACTTACTGCCATGGTCTGTCTTGTTAGTGTGACCAGAACAGTGACAAGAGAACCTACTGTAATATTGTTGCTGTCTTCATCATCCAAAACTAGTATAAAAAGAAAAGCAATACATCTATTAGACTTCTTTAAAACCTTTTTTTTCCATTAAACACTGTTTCTGCCACTTCTAAATATAAGCATACAAATTCCAGAATTTTTAACAAAATTTCAAAATATTATTTAATAAGTCTCTTACAACCTCAAATATACTGTCAGGAGGAGGGCTGGTAATTCAGCAAACTATAAAACTGCAACATTGAGTTTGAAATTTTAATTGCATGAAAGTTAGAAAATTCAAAGTTATAGCTGCTGTGGGAACCGTAACCCTGTAATACTGTGCATTATATATTAAAGCATAAAACTTCAGAAACATGAAATACTGCACATGACCAAAGGGACTCCGTTATATTTGTTCTGGGAATCGTAATTTTCATTTTCCTGACTTTCATAAGATTAACAACTCAATTTCAATGCCACATTAACAATCATGCATTTAATTCTTTTTTTAAGGAGAAGGCAAAGGAAAATAAAAGAACAGCAATGATTAGTTTAAGTAAAACATCAAACATAAACCCTGCAGGACAGCCATTGAGGAGTTTATATTTCTGACCTATAAACTGGAGAATCGTAGGTTGGAAGGGAATAGTTATACCCCAGTGCAGACATTTTGTTTATTCCCTCCCAACCCTTTCCTGAGAAAGCAGTTTTACTATGCACTAGTCTTAAATATATGTTTATATAATGACAATACTGAGCTAAACAGAAATACATATGCATTGTTTAATCCTTCATACCACACCTGAGTGCAGCTGTGTGACAAATGAAGACTACAGGGAGAAAAAGGATTGTTTGCCAAAATATGGAAAGTACTCCAAGACTCAATTTTAAGTAGATTAACAGGACTGTATACAATCCTGAGCTACAGTAAGATAAAGTCTTTTGTTTATTTGTTTTTAAAAACACCTATAAACAACATTTAGAAACACCAAGAATTGGAGACATTTGCTTTCTTAACAGATATTTCCATTAACATTTGCTTCTTACAGGACTATGCATAAGCCAAAATACAAATTAGGCTACTCAAGCAAAGCATATCACATTTTGAATTTGATCAATGCTATCACAGTAACAACATAAACTAGAAACAAGAATTAGAACAACCTTTCAAATATCACACATTTACTAGCACCGATCTACAAAGGAAAGGAGAAGGCAGAATCAATTCACCTCCCACTGCAAGGCTGCCTAACAGGAACTGCTTAACAATATACCTAGTATCTTCAGAGGGGGAGAGCATTACACATTCATGGGAACAGTGCACACAAAAGGTAGCTAAGCATAGCACAGACAAATTCTGCCAGATATAAAAATTATACAAGGATTATCACAAAGGAACCCATGAATATTTAGTCTTTAGGGTCTCCAAATCAAAATCTCACAAAGGTCTCTCCATGCTGGAGTAAGCTGAGTATAAGTTCTGGAATAAGCAGAACTTTTAAAGATAGCTAATAAAAGCTGGTATTTCAACCAGAATTCCACATTGCTCATGAAATATTAAAACAACAGACAAAATATCTGATAAGCTCCTTTAGGAGAAACTATGACTGGTTTGGGAATCTGTGAAATGTTTCAGTGTACTTTACCTCCTCAGACTATAAATCTCATGTACAAGAACCTGCCACTCAAAAAAGTATGTAATTTCCAGGCCACATAAATAACAGTGAGTTGTGTTTCAGGATCCTCTAAAAGCCTACTGCCAACAGACCATCAAAATGTCAGAAGAGCGACATATACAGAACAAAAGGACCTCCCACTCACCCTGTGGTTTTATATCCATAGTGACATATGGAAAGCTGCCAAGGACAGCCATAACTTCTTCATATTTCTTATCTTCTAGGAAGTGCAGTAAATTGCGACGATCTGAGCCTTTCAAACTCACCAAATCCTGAATACTTTTGATTTTATACTGAAATGAAAAAAAATAAAAAGGAAAGGAAGTCACGTGGTAGCACACGTAACATAGACCACAAATAAACTCCTGATAACACACCACTCGTGTCCCCATGTTACTAATACATTCACACCACTTGATTTGTTCTTATAAAAAACCCCACACTTTAGGAAACTAGCAAGCATATATTTTGAGAAACAATAAACCTAAGAGGTTGCATTAAAACCTACTAAATAACACTGCTTTGAACATTGACGTGTTCCTTAGTATGTGTCACCCCTTAGAAATGGCACTTTATAGTTTCTTATAAAACTACTATTTCAGCCAGGTTTTTCAAAAAGTTGAGCCAAGAAATCTTACTAATAGGGTTTTTTATTTAGATAGAGTACTTCAGTGCTTTGAGATTTGTATTAGCAGGAACAGCCAAATAAAAGTTACTTTTTTTTTTTTAACTGAACTGGAAATGAATCTAAACCTGATCCTTTTAAGAGCAGAGTTAAAGGGATAAAATAAACACAGATTTGAACACTTGATTATCTCACCACTATAAATGTATGTACTTTATTAAATACAATTTCATGCATCCAGGTAGACTGACCATACCTCCAATCTAGGGCACTGTATTTTTGAAGAGCTCTAAGCATGGGAAAATGTACAAACAAATCTAATAAACTGGTCTCTTCCCTCTTTCAGGGCAAGGACAGGTGGGATTATAACATAGTCAAATTCTTGATTTTTGTACTTAGTTACACTGCACATGTCAAAAAATGCATCTAAAATTGCATATTTTTTATACTCCCTGTAGTTTAGAGCTGCATTAAAAAAGAGTTTAATGATACCTATAGGAGAATGGTTCTTTTACTTCACCCAAATGATAACATTACTCAAATATTTAATGAACAAGCATCTTCAAAAGGGATTAAAAAAAAAAAAAAAAAAGGATTACCTCAGAATTCTTAGTCTTCACAGTAACACAGAAGCATTTAAACATCCCCTAAGGCTGTATTTAAAGCTAAACAAAACTTCCATCAGATAAGATATTTTCAAGATCTATCCAAATTAACCACTGTAATAAAACTATCAGAAAAGTCAACAGCTTCTAGTAGAAGACAACTGCTTGTTTCTAATCAGGCATTCCTAGAAGATATACTGGATCCAAACCAACAAGCAGGTTTGAATACAGGACAGGCAGTAGAACAAAGCGAAGACACACATGCAGGTATTCAAACAAGACTATTCTTTTTCATCCTCAAATTCTACAAATAGCAACACTTTCCCCACTACAACTGCACAGCAAGAGCTTTATAAGACACCCTCTGTCAAATGTAAAGGATCACAAAACCTGAAATACTTCCCACAGCAATTGATTTTTTTTTTTACTTTTATGAACTCCTTTGTGTAAGCTTCTGAATCTGTTTTCTATCAAAAGTGATTAAGAATTACATAAAGCCAAACAAGCTTCCCCTGTTCGCCCCCAGCCACCCTGGAAAAAAAAAAGTCCCAGTAGGATATTCCAGACACATTCTGGAAAAATTCTAAATAGTACATTGTGCTAATAAATAAATTCAATTTCTCCTGTTTATGAGGTCAAAATAGACTGATCTTTTACACTTATTTACATTTACCAGATCTCTAATCCTAATTTCCACCTCCTAACTGAGATGGACTTTAAAGAAACAAAAAGTAGACAGATCTAGGAGGCATCGTATTGAATTGCTGTGAAACAAATCTATTTCTATTTTCTTAGCTAATTCATGACCTTGCTTCCTTACAGGAAAGTAGTTAGAAGAAGGAGCAGAAAGCACTTTAAGAAGTTAACAATTATCATTTGTAGTTTTATACCTTTTTATGATTGGAAACTCGCCTAAGATTGTCCTCTTCGATGTGAGGCAGCTGTAAAAGGGGAGACTTGAACTGTTGAAGCCCCTGGACTGTCATCTGGGAAAGCTTCATGCAGTTTTCCAAAGATCCCAAAGATGGAGCACGGAACTCCCTTTCTTGGGGAGAATGAAACAAACAACATAATTTTAAACTTTTTTTTCTTCTTACACTTTTACAATGTATACTTGTATTATAAACCACAGAAAACCTTGTTTTCAGTCCACCAAGCAGAAGAGACATCTAAAATGTTCAGCATTAACCAGGCATTCCTTTTACTCTCACTGCAGTCACACAGCTCAGCAGACATTTTTTTCCCTCTATTTAGAGTGTCACAACTGAACACTAAGAAAGGGAAAGACTTCCATCTAACAGTGTCTCAGGGAACAACAGCACACTGTATCTATGCAATTATTACAGATAAAAACTCCACCAATTAAGTAAAAAAACTGCAGCATCAAAACAAATGTGGCTTATATTTGTTTATTTTATATATGTGTGTCTGTATAACATGTTTAGCTCTACTTTGAAAGTATATAATTAAATATAGTTTGTCATTAAACATTAATCTTTTACAACATAATACATTATTTATAAGATTTTCATCTTGAGAGATGAACATAAAGATAACAGCCTATTACATTAAAGAAAAAACTTTATGTATGAGTGAAGCTAAGCAGAGCATATTATATTATGTTAGAAGGCAGCAAGAATAGCTAGAAAAATATCAAATGCGTGATTTTTAGGTTTATTTACAAAGGTTAAAAAGAGTGTTTGAGCAAAGACCTATTTGACCTTCCCTTTAGAAATAACATATAATTCTTTTAATATTTTCAAGTACAAAAAGACCTACATTGCACATAATTTACATTATAAGATAAACAAGGAGAAAGTCCTAGCCAAAACAGAGCAAAAGGAACCAAAAAAAAAAAAAAACCAAAAAGACAAGTAGTCTTTTTAATACTCTTCATCATATCTGCACAAAAATGAAAAAGCAAAGCAGACACGTACTGCTACATAATTTTGTTTGACAACCATCCATTCATAAATGAAACCTCTCATTAACCCTGTTCAAGGAAATCATTTCAGAGTTCCCCTGCAGCTCAAGAGCTGCTGCAAGTCCAGAACTGGCCATGTTTGGGTCACTCTATATGTTCTTTACCATGAAACAGAAAAATAAGTTAGGTCCTCTTCAGAGAGCCAAGTGTAATTTAAGCTACTTAAATCTTTTTCTGACCTTACATGTGGCATATGAAAGAACTGAAGGCCATTTTAAACAAGTATTACAGAAGGCACCTGTAAGTTATGATGCCTGTCATTTCATTTAAGAATTGGCATATGTTTTCTCCTTTGCTTTAAAACCTTTTCTGAGAAACAATTAAACTTTGATTACCTTGACTGTTACAGGTATATTCTGCATATAAACATACAAATGTAAGCATAAATACAAATGTCTGTGTGTACATACAGAAATATACTCATTTATGTATACAAATACATAACTTTGGTATGGACATATTTGGTTGGTATATTTGGGACACTACCACAGAGGCACAGAGGTATCTTTCAACAGATTAATTAGACCAATGGTCAGAAGGAATAAGCCCACGCTGCTAGGGCTGTGTGATCAAGCTTAGCACACTATCAAGGCAATTAGAGATGCAGATAAAAGTGGGTTTAGTGACACCTGGGTGAGAAGGCAGACAGGCTATTTATTACCTGCACCTGACCAAAAGGGTACCAAAGCCACAACTGCTAAATGTTTAAGTGTCAACGGCCATGTATGTTGATAAAAAGCAAGTTTAAATTAATTTTAAAACATTTAAAAGAGGAAATATGAAAGGTACTAAATCTGCACCTGCCTCTCTCCCTTTCAAATCACCTATTTCTTCACTAATTACACCAAGCTATAAATGTAATCAGCTATCAAATGAAATTACATGGCAGGATTTTTTTGTAAATCTAGTATGTTAATAAATACTGTGAAGATTATATGCAATGAGACATATAACACAGGAATGGAACTACCTGGCTAGACATATTGGTAACTGAGAAAGATGTAACTTCCACCTTTAGGGGAAAAAAAAAAAAAAAAAAAAGAAGAAAGACTAATCTTCCAACTAAATAACACCACGTTTACTTTCCATCTTACCTATCTTCCACCTCCCCTGTAAATTTTTTGGCTGCTGCTAAGGAAAGTCAGAGGATTTTTTAAATTAAAAAAAACACACTGCAAAAGTCAATAAAAGAATCCTAAATATTGTCTGACAAACTGGCTTTCGCTGGAAATTTACCTACAGCTTTGAGACCACAGAGCATTAGTCAGAGTAGAAAATATTCTCTTCCTTAAAGCATTGACCCATCATCCATATGACAGTAGAAAAATATTTCAACAAAGTTGGAAAATTATTACTTTGGTTTCCTGAAAATAACACAGGTCTTTGTATTCCCTGAGAGTGGACCTGAGAACAGTGTAGCCTTTAACGTCTCCCAGATGCCCCTGCCATAAAATTAATGCCTTTGCTGTACACATTTTGACATCTCCTGATTGTCAATGTGCACAACAAAAGATGACCTTTAATCTAAGGTTATAAAATCATCCAAAAATTGACCTTAAAGATGACCTAGTTTCAACCCCTGCCCTGGGCAGGGACACCTTCCACTAAAGCAGGTTGCTCAAGGCCCCATCCAACCTCGCCTTGAACACTTCCAGGGATGGGCCATCCACAGCTTCTCTGGGCCAGTGCCTTACCACCCCCACAGGGAAGAATTTCTTCCTTATGTAAACCCATCCTTTAAAACCCAACATATGACATCAAAGCAGTCAAACACAAATTTAATTGCAAATTATAGTTGCTTGTGAAAGAATGGTATACACCTGGGTCAAACCACAACCTCTACATTACACTGCAGCTTTCGACCTGAATTAAGGAATGTGCCTTGACTGGACAGGTGAACTGATGTCTAACTCTTCTGCAGACAGTTACTAGAGCACATTCTATGTCATTTGGCAAGACAGCTATCTACTTAACATACTTAAAGATGATCTCAAAGGAGCCATGAAAATAATTCAGACCTGCTGATTATTAGCCATCAGTTAATTGCCACAGAACAATGGATACAAGCAATGAATGCCACAAAGCAAAGCTAAGTGCCAAGATTGTGAAAATTCATCCCAAGTGCTTTTCTTCAAAAGACTGGATTACAAAGTATGCATAAATGGATACAGACATTTTTGAGCTTATTAATAATAACAAAAACAATTCAGGATATTTGAAAGACACAAATGCAGCACAAAAGGAGACTCCTGGTCCCACCACCAACTTGGGTTTCACAAAGTAAGATTTGTCCCCAAAATTTTTCTTTAGATGGTATTAACATATGCCATCATCTTTGTATTTTCACAGATGAGGTCTGCTGAAAAACTATGGCTAGTTATAGAATGTGATAATTTTATGTACTATGCCAAGACTGATTTAAGTGAAAATTAAAGCTAAACCCAAAACCACCTTCAGTTAAGCTTCAAGCTATTTAAAATTACGCTGGCATATACACAAACTTCACAAAATAGTCTCTCAAAAATTTCAAAATCTAACTTCAATTTTACACTTATCATAAAAAATAACAAACAAACAAACAAACCAACAACAACAACAAAGGGAAACAAACCCAAATCCACCCCAACAAAAAAAAACCCAAACAAACTCAACAAAATTCCAGCTGTTTCCCAAGAACAGTCAGCAGGGCAGCAAAGTTCACTTCACAAGTAAACTCATCAAAAATAGGGTCAATGTGTCACATTTGCTAAGTGATAAATAGTAAAAGCAGTGATTTTGCTTTAGATCAAATTTCTGAATAACTGTCTCTTTCAAACTTTGGAAATAATTTTGAGAAAAGCTGTAAAGAAATACCAAACAAGTCCTCAACTACACCTATGATACATTCCTATTTTTTTTCCCAAATCTACTGTACGTAATGAAAGTCATAAATTCTCTTCCACTTTCACAGACTCACTGAGGCTGGAAGAGATCATGATCTCCAGAAATTGTAAGCTGCAGAGGTTGTTCAGATTTTGCTTATAGGTAACCATCACTTCCATTTCACATGCAATTGGAAAATTAGTTTACACTACTGTCTTCCAAAAAAAACGTTTCTTTTTTTTTTTATTTTAATTTAGGCTAAAATCTAAACTTTCCAGAACTTCAAAGCAATTTATTAAAAACACTGCATCTATAAATGATCATTTTACTCTCATATTAAAAAGCTATCTCCATGTACATTCAGAAGCAGAGAAGAATACATCTACTTCGAGGTCATTTAAGTTGCAAGGTATGTCATGTATTCATGCTCAGCATCTTATTTCAGCTTTTACAAGAAGAACTACAGGTATTTTTAATTTTTCAAGATCTCCAGTACTGTTGCACAAAAGAAGGCTGTATTATTTTGATTTCATTTCGCACAAAAGAAAACAAGCATTTACTAGTTGACTGATACATACACAGTTCATCCTAGAAGACATCTTTCAGAGCTTTGAAGTATTTTACAGTATCTCAAAGGTTCAAGTATTTTTTATGAACTACAATACAGACAAAAAGATGACACACCCACATTTGGCATATAAGAGGGCTTATAAAGAAGTATTCAAGCACTTTTCGTAATTAGCTGTAATATGTGGACCTGGCCTAGCTGAGCGAGCAAAACTTCAAAAAAACCCCACAGAACTACCACACACACCCTTTCAAAAACAACTACTTAGCTTCTTATGAAATAAACGATTAACAAAGTTTCACAGCATATCTTTGCGACTTTGTCACAGTGCCAGTCTGGAAAATATTAACAAAAATTATATCCACAGCTGAGTTCGTAATATGATACTCGTTAATAAATGTAAGCTAATGTTGGGTGAAGATTACTTCTACAAGAAAAACTACGGCTACTGTAGACTTCCAGATTTCAAGATTTCTCCCCAGCCATTTCATGGGTTAGTCAACATAAGGTTTCAAGAGAAACAGAAATACACTTAATCTTTCTAAAATAGGACATGTAAGCCAGAACACAACATCCTTATCTGCTCATGTCCCCTCTCACACTTCATTTTGTTATGAAGCACAACTTCCAGCACCACTTGCAATAGTGCTGGGAAATATCTTTCCCAAAACTGTTCTTGTTAGGAGGGTATCAATGCTCATTAAAGGAGTTTTGGTGTAGTAAAGTTCAACCAATACATACTTTTTGACAGTAAATAAAATGGTCACCAGCTTGGGGTAAAAAAAATGCCTTGCCTATCTTTGTTGGAATAAAGGAATGATATCCAAGTCTTTTCTTCCTTACACTGCAAATAACCCTCTTCAGAGTAGTTGCCTTTTTACAGTGAAAAGAAAAAAAGCTTAAATATTACATTTCAATTAAATTGTGATGTCTATGGCAATTACAGCTAAGCATCTGCCCTACAAATTCAGAGTGCAACTACATAGCAGGCTAAACAGTACAGAATCCTGAAATGGAGAAATATGAGCAACAAACAATGAAATAATGGCAAAGAAATTATCTAAAAAAGAAGTGGTACTCACAAAAGGAGAGAAAAAATGTAAAAGTGCAAAGGGAAAGATGGATGAACACAAGGTCTTATACAAAGTGCTTTGCTACTGAAAATGTATCAGATCTTTAAGAAAAGGTTTTCAATTGCATTGAAGGAGAAACTTTAATTGAAAAAATTACAAGCAGAACTCACATACTCAAGATTTCAGAGCAGAGCCTGGCAGCGGCAGCAGCATTTCAACCAACAAAACAGAGAACTCTCTCATTACAATAAAGAGAGCAAAAGTGCATTTACACATTTCTAAATATCACAGGTTAAGTTTCCCACAAGAACCAAAGACTTTATGAAGTATTGCCATGAAGAAACATGTTTACTGGGTTTAATTATACGGCTTCTTTTCTTACCTTCCCGGCTTCGAGCCATTATTATTAGTTGGCAGATCACATTAATCATTTCTTGAAGTAGTGCAGGACTCTTTTTAAGGATAAACTGCTGATCTGCAAGATAAAACTGGCTGCAATTATGCTGTAGTACTTTAAGGGCGGAAAAAATTAGTTTACATGAACTGGACATTTTAATGGTGTGGTCTTCACTTCTACTTATCCTTGTACTACTGAAAATACCACTTTATTCTCACTGAGACATCCATCTGTAGCATTTCTCAACAAAACAGGAATTAGTGTGTGCTAAGAGGAAACAAATTTTGTATACCAGCTTCCACACCAAATAAAGAAATACTTAATAGATTCATCTAAGAAAAGCTACAGAATGGCACTGACAATTTACCAGTTATAGTAAAATAGCATGAATTTTTAAAGTAATCACAGGTTAAGAAAAAAGAATTTTAAATTTTAAGTGAAACACTCATTTGGGGAAAAAACATTATTTGTGAAGGAGCAACTACTTTTGAATACAGTTCTATGAAGTTGTAAGTACAAACAGTAACTACGTTGGCAAGGAAGATGAGACATTTTTTGTGACTATGTAAGACTGATTATTTTTCTTTTGAAAGAAGAAAAACTTGAACCAAAGCATCTTCCCTGTTTTGCTGGGGGGAGGGTTGTTTGTTTGGTTGGTTTTAATTTGCACTAAAATGTAGAACATCTCAAGTTTGCTGGTCAGTCTAAAACCATGACTTTCATGGTTTACACTTAAGAACTGCATTTAGGAACATTTCAGTTTGAATATTTACAAGTATGAAAAATTCCAAAACACAAACTGAAGCTCACAAGTAACTGTTAGATAGTTCTAGTCTTGTCTTCTTTGTTTCACATAGTGGGCTAAAAACCTCCAAAAATAAACATGCATGGAAATGTTATAGAGAGCAGCATTATGCTTGTCTTGGATTTCTTTGCTCTGAAAAAGCAAATAAACTTCACTTGTTTTACCTTTTACCCTATTACAAAGATAAAAAAAAGTTTATCTTAGCTATATTTGCAGCCAAAGGCACTAAAAAACAAGATATCAGTATTACAGGACTGCCAGGAGAATGAGTAAATGCTAAGTAAATGTTCTAAAGAGTCATTAAAGTTGAAAAACTAAGTAGCCTGCATATAGGCTATTAAGCAGAGATCCATTCAACTCTTTAATAGACAAGAATCATAAGCATTGTAGGAGGCAACATCTTGCTCTGTTTCCAATAATATCTGATTAGAGGAAAAGCCATTACCTTCTTCAAGGACCTCAGGAACTTTTATCCGGGCAAGATGAGTCAACAACAGAACTCTGGCTTTTAGACTATAAGGGCAGGTGAGAGGAGGCTCATTCTTCTTTAAATTTATGCCACCAATTTCTCTGATTAGCTAAAATTAAACAGTCAAACATAAACAGCTATTTTGTTGCCAAAGAGAAGCAAATATAGGAGAACAGTTTACAAGGAAAAAAGGGTATGTTCTCAAAAGCAAGCCTTTAAGTAACTTTTCCCTGGAAATTTCTGTAAACATTTCCCTTTTTTATTCATAACCCAGCTCCACAAAGTAAACAAGTGTCTTTATATGCATTGTTTCAATGTGGAAATGAGGGGGGAGTACAGGAGGGTAGCAAAAACTCATCTTGAATAGCTTTAAGGAAATTTGTATTGGCAGACAAATATTTTTTAAATCTCATTTTATTGCCAAGGTTTACTAGCTTCAACCATACTTCTAAGGCATTTACATTAAATTCGATACACACAAGCAACAGCACGACCTTGAGACCTTTCATCCATCTAAGACACAGCAAACTTCCCCAGGAACACTCTCAGTTATCACAGGAAGGAGGTTTATAAGCCTGAAATCCCTTAGGCTGAAGATCAAGCATTTTAACTTGCTTATAAACTGCACCAGCTTGAAAAAAGTATGGTGTTCTTTATTCAGGATGACCTTTCTTGATCCCAACCAGACCAAGAGCCACAGCTCAAACAGGTCTGAGTAACAGGAGCTCAGATAAAGTAGCACCAATACATGGCCCAGAAGTTTCACTTTTTAGGTTAAAAAGCTACCTGAGGAAAGACAGAGATTGCAAAATCTCCAGCCAAGAAGAGAAGTCTGGGTATCAACAGCTTAGCTACACCAACCTTTGACCACTCTTCCCTTGCTCTTGAAAAAAGCACATCCTGGTATAACACTAGACCAAGAGTAGTAAAACTTTGATAAGAAAATGTTGTAAAAACTAGCAACACTTGGTTGAGGATAAAACAGTGAAATAAAAATGGGAACAATGATCACGGCCCCAAAAGCAGGATACACTAACAAAAATTATTAGCAATACCCTTCTATATTGATTCTTCAGAGAATTGTACTGCCATATGTTCAGAAAAAAAAGAACCCAGATGACACTGATCACTGGAGCTTTAGAAAGGGAACAAAATCTAATGGTATAAAATGCAATAAACATGCATACTAACAAGAACTGCAGCTCAAAGACAGTAGCTGGAAAACAGAGACACTCTATGACAAGGAAAATCCAGAAAACATTGAGATCCCACTCTAACTGTACTAACCACCATATGAAACAGCTGTGGACAACAGTATACTGAAAGCCATTTCTTGCAGAAATACAGGAACAGTATTCAGTGCCACTGACTAAGAGCACTGCTAAGACCTAACATAGAAAACCGTGGAAAATTCTAAGCAAATTAAAAATAATGCAAAATTTAGAAATATATTGCCTGTAGTAGGAGGAGGGAAATAAAGAGCCTTTTGGAACAGAGAGGAATAAAAGACAGCAGCTTTTCCAGTTTAGCAAAATAAAGACAAAAAGATAACAAATGGGCTATTGCTTCTGTCTACAGATGCATTAAGGATAGACAGCAAGAATCATTTTGACTCCAGAATAGTGATGATAAAAACCAAGGCTCTAAATTGGTCACAAACAAGACTCCTAACCACTAGAACAGCAAGTTCTGGAACAGCTTCTCAGTAGGATACAGTTACAGGAGACTTGACTGCCTTTTAAATAATGAATGATTAAATGTAAAGCGCTTGCAAAATGCCAATGCTTGCAACAGCATGGGGAAAGGACCGAAGATCAAGGTGATCTTTTCCAACCCTTTGCTACAACTGCTGAAAAACCTCACCTTACCACAATTCCATTTCCTACTCTTCAAGTCCACAGCAGAGTAAATAATTTGTAAAAGAGAAAAAGACAACTAAGTAAAGAGGTATCTCAGTCTATTTGCTTTAGGTTTAGGTCATGAAAATACATTTACAATATGAAAATTCAATTGTGTGTATAAAAGGTTAAAACTGTGAGATTACCTCCCTCATTTTGCCAATTCAAAACATTTTCACTGGAGCATTTTGTATACTGTCCTTTAAATGTCTTAAAAGCCAAGTGTTAGTTCCTGATAAATAAGACTTCCAAAACTCTGCCAGTAATAATTATTTGCCACAGTATGCATTATGGCATCTCTGTTGGAAACACCGAGTGGAAATGAATATAAAAGGAAACCAGAGGGGAACAGACATTCATGGAGGAATCTTTATAATATTTCAAGACATTATTAATTCAGACATTGGATAATAACTTTATTTCAGTATTAACACACTCAACTAGATCTGTGGTAATGATTTAAAAGAACTTTACCAAATGGTGATCACTTCCTTACATCAATACTCAAAATTTATAAGGACTGACACTAATTTTTTATTTAGTATACCCCTCCCCGAAAGCTGAACCCAGCAGTCTATATACTAAACTGATTCCATTTAAAATAAGCATTAGTACCAATTAATGTTATCTTTTCTTTTAAAAAAGTTTAAATCAAGTCTAGCTTCTAATTCCCATAAGTAAAGGGATACAGTTGTATCTCAACAAAATAAATGCTTTGAGAACTTGAATTCTGTCAGCTGGTCACCTAGAAGCACCATCTCCCTCTTCCTTTGAAGGGGTCAGTTATTTATTGAACATCTCGTTATAACTGACCTGTGGTATCCAGATGTTGTCTGCTGGTCTGCTCGTCGCATCTTTATTGTACTGAGGATCAAATTCAGATGCCCCTGCTAAAACCATGATAAGCCCTGCAAAGATACTTGGAGTCAGACAAAGAAAATGTCAACGACATCCTAAGCCATTGACTGATTCTTCAGAACCTTCAGCCATAAAACTTACTCCCACTCTTCCTCCAACAACCATGAATACCCATGTTCTCTGCTTAGTGAATCGTCACTACTGCCACGTGGCAAAGTGGAAGAAAGAATCAATGCCTGGCACGAGACAAAGGAGATCGCTCAATCCTCCATTTTGCATAGCATCAGGTCCAGCATTTGACACTAAATGTCTTCACAAAAACAAAATTAGGCTTCTTTAGGACTAGCAAACATCACTGCAAAGCAGTTTGACTACTATTGCATGCTCTCAGCAATCCATATGCCTGCAGCAGTATGATGATGTGTACTGAAGGCGGAGGCAGAAAGGATAACATTTCAACTCAATTTTCTGTTCAGTCAGCATTGAAAATTCACCCCAAAAAATTCTTTTAATTATTAGAAAAGCAGTTCAATAAATATCCCTGCAAAAAATTGCACAGAGATGATGGACTGCTCTTTTGCTAATGTGATTAGGAAAATTCACACAAAACAATCTGTTGTGTAATTAGGACAAAGGCCCTACACAACCAGGTATTGTAGTCCCATCATAAGCTTTCTGCTCATAAACATCTAAGACCCCTCACCCATAAACAAGCAGAGAAAGCTCAGGGAATCATTTGCTACAGTTAAAATAACATTTTCAGCAATAGTTACTCAAGCTTCTTTCTTAAATTTTGAGCAAGTTTTCTTCTGAGCAATCAGAGTTATTTTTGCCTACTTGCAGTGCCCAGTGAATTCCAGCTACTAAAAATGAGTCAAGTTCCCTGAGCATCAATTTTCATTTCCGCCTTCTATTATCTATTCACTTCCTGAGCAAAGCATATTGAAGAGTTTCAGACAACTATAAATATCTTCCCATTATTTAAGATCAACAACTGTGGATCCTCAGGAAAGGAAATTTTAAAGAGTTTGCCTGAAGCCTGAAAAAATACCTTAAAGAAGGCAAGTCATGAAGTTCTATCCCACCATTTTTCTAGCCCAGTTTGATTACATTTGCCCAGGTTTAAGCCCTGAGTTTTTGCACTGATACCACACCACCGTGGAATTCACAACCAAGCAGAAGCTTTACCTGATCACTGTGTGGTTTGTCTAAGCCACCTCAGCTGAACCTCATTTTTCATGCAGATTGCACAATGCACCTCAGTACAAAAAAAACTGACCTGGCCCTGATCCCAGGACTACCTGAAAGTGTTAAGTCCTTAAATAAGGCCACTTAAACCTAGGGTTAGCCTATTAACTAAATCTGTAGGAGAGACAAGGCAAGCCTCAAACCTATGGTTCTGAGCAAGGTTTAACATGAAATAATCTACTGTTGACAACAAGTTTGGAGAAAGGAGAGACCAAGTCTGAAGTGATCTCCCTAAGCTTCTAATGTCTCACCTATTCTCCCAATTCCTCCTTTCTCACCTAGCTGGAGAGAGGAAAAAGCATAAGATTATAAAGAATAAGGTTTATGAAGAATATAAACTGGTCTGAACTAATCCCACAGATAAATCCATGTGTGCTGTGAGTAGAAGGCTAACATATTTCCGTACTCTTATCTCCTACACCTCTTGGACTGTCTGTGAAGCACTTCTGCTCAGTAGGAAAAGAATGTATCAAGAGCAGATTTCAGCACTCATCCAGCAAATCTAAAGCTGAACAACAATGCAATTTAGAGGAGTAAGAAAATACTTCAATGAACCTTTTTAGAAGGTTTTAGGGACTCTTCTACTCTGCTTTTCAATTGCTCTGAGCAAGCAATCTAGTTAAATCCAATCCAGAACTATCTAGTACTATGCTGATTCCTCAGGGCCATGCCAGCCCCCAAATGGAAAGGTAAAATTCTGCACCAACGTAATGCATCTACAGATTTCCCCAGAAAAAGGGTTTTTTAATTCCTTTAAAAGTGAGAAGAAAAATAAGTATATTGAAAAGTACAAACAAGTCATAACTCAACATGAAATTGATAGCAAAATTTTTAAACAGAAATTTAGCTCTAATACAACAAGTAATATTAGAGAACCAGAAATGCTATTTCATTCTTTATGAATATAAATTTTTTATGACAGCCCCTAGAAAATTCCTGAAGCCTATTTTGTTACACTAACAGAAAAAACACACAGATAGAGGTTGGCTTCTAATGGCCACGTAGTAAACTAAGGGCTACAGGCAGGTCAGCATATTTTTCCCAACATGCAATATCCTTTTTTCTTTCTTTTTTTAATGTATAGATGGACATAAATATAGATCTATACAACTCCCTCTCCCAAATACTTAAGTCTTCTTAGATTACTCTTCACCTGCAACAAAATGAAGTTTTAAAAACACTCTAGAAGAACCAGAACCATTATTTTGACCTAACAAAGGCTTATAAAGTAGGAGTGTTTAAACATCAGCAGACTGACATTTCCAGATGAACACATCGGCATTGCAAGATGCTTTTACTTACGTTTCATGTCCATGTTCCGTGTTTTATAGACAAAATATGTATATATTTGGGTTGTCCGAATGAGAATCTGATCTCCACTATATCGTATTGATCGGTACCACCAGGAGCCCTGAAACATTCAACAGGAACAAGCTGGTGTCAGATATAAGGAAGCATCAAAACACAACAAAACTGGATGGCTGACCTCATGTCTGTTGACAACCAGGTAACTCAGCCCAATTGATTTTACCAACGTTAAGGCCAACTGATTTTCTGACAGGAGCAAGAAATGAAAAAAAAAGTATTTGCTGATGTAAATTTTAAAAGCACAGTGATAAATTCATCTGAGAGAATCTGATGCTATATGCTTTTGGATGACCTCTAGCCTAGGGAATTCCCCCAAGGATATACACCTGCACACATATACACAGCTTTGTTTATTTCTGATGTTGTTTTAGTGAACTCACTAAACAGTAAATCCACAGATCTACCACTCTCTATATACATGGTAACTCCTTAGAGTGCAACACAGCATTCAAATCAAACTCACTTTAGTCAGACCGAGGCCAAACCAAGAACAAATATGAGATTTATTTCACCATGAGAAAAATTGCCCAAAAAAAATTAAATAACCTAAGCAGAAAACACTTCTGAGAAGAGGAATCTGGAGGCAGCACAATGCTCTTGCTGTAGATTTTCAGAATTAAGCCATATGCCTTCAGACAGACAGACAAAGTTTTTCAAACCTTCAGCAACACTCCAATAATTGAATAAATAGCATTACACCACTGCCTGAAATTATTGAACTCCCTCTACAGTGATTGTACTATATAATATATTTTCAGAAAAATGGTGTGATGGGTTATAAACTGCAGTCTCTTTATTAAACTCCCCCTTGCAACCAAAGCTTACTTAACATGAGGAAAACCCTTGAACATACTTCTCAATTTGTTGATAAGTTTACCACTAGTGAAGAGTAACAAGCAGTAAAATAGTAAGTGATGCTTACTAACTATTAATTTAATAGGTAACTATAGCAAGAACCTTGCAATCTACTTAATTACTTAGGAAATGCTATAGGACTGTCTCCCCACAAACTTCTTAATAAATTAAGTTTGATTCTTCCATGAATAGATGAACCCTGACACAAAACAGTACACAACTTCATAAAAAGTTTTTCTGCAGAAAAATGTAGATTACAATCCCACAGATGTCAAATTTTTGTCTAAGTACAGGTATTGGAAGAAAAAAAGAGCTACAGTCAGTCTAAATCTCCATGAAAGAGGCTGCCCTAACTGCTTCTGATGTAGCTCATGTCTCTTGCCTCATACTCAGAATATTATTTAGGTCAGTGGAGATCTGGAAAGAACCACAGATAGAAATACTATCAGTATTTTCCTTTTTGTTGATCTGAATTCAAAGGGTCCAAGTAACCTTACTTTATTTTAGTTGTCTATCAACTATAGAATGACTACATTGTTGTCAACCTCGACTTCTTTATTGATTCATAAAAGAGAAAGAGGCCCATTGCAGGCATGAATCATCTTGTATGTCTACTTTAGAATGAAATGATAAAATAACCTGCTCCATAAAAATGACTATTCCTCTTCACTGACCATAAAAGAAATTTACAGTGACAAGTGTGAATGTAGAAGCCTACATCTGGTATGGGGCAAGAAGAGGCAGATTATTTTTTCTGTGCTCAGAACATTTCTTCGTACAACACAAAGGATGTTTACTTTCACTTGAGCTACGATAAACCTGGAATAAATAACTAAAAGTATAGTATGCAAAAAAGCATCAACAGACACCAAAAAGGAGAAAACTAAAAGGAGAGACATGAAAAACATGTAGACGTCGCACCCTGGATTTTAGACGTCTTATTCAACAACTTGCTGAAATCACCACATTCAAGTTTCTACACTAAATCTTCAATTACACAGAAAGACTCTCAAAGGGAAGGGATAATGTCTGGCTGAATTTCTGCACACATGGATGCATGCAGCTGCCAAGACCTCAGGACACCTTCTCAAATGAAAATCTTCTTCCCAAGAACATGAAGGGGTTTGGGTGTCAATTTTCTGAGTCTTTCTTCATGCCATACCCCAAATGCACAATCACTGGATAAGGGGACATTGTTCAAAAGTAGCACTCTAGGGCAAACCCAATCCCTGAAATAACACTCATCTAGCAATTGATTCCTCACACAAAGAAATCTCAAGGGCAGACTTCTCATGGTGTACAGAAGATCAATAAAAACTGAAGTTATGAAAACAAAGCCAGCCAGGAGAAACCAAATCAACAACCTGTTCCATGTGCAATAATTATTCTAGCACCACCAGCTTCAGACATCTCAGTCTTGGCTCTACTGTGACACCACTGAATATCCTCTTGAGCTCATCCCCTCATAATAATTTTCTTCAGATGAATGAAAGAAGGTACAATACAGATAACTAAGTAACTTCTGTGATATCTAAAATTTTCCCTGCAGCTCCCTCTCTATCACAGCACTGCATTTCTCTGGAAACTCTGCAGTAGCTACACTTCTTTCACAATAAAAAAAAACCCATATGCATTAAAAAAAAAAAGCTCACTTACACTCTCCTCCATGAGAGGCGAGAATGAGCAACTCTGTATCCAAGACAGTTTTGTTTAAAAGGGTAACTTAAAGCTTAAAGGGTAGAATATTAATTAGATAATACTTACCACAACAACTGGAAGAATAACCATAAATGCTAATCCATATACAAACAAAACCTAGAGAAAAAACATGAAATACACTGCATTAGATACTTTTAAAACTTTATTCTAAATACAGTCAAGTATTATTACCACAAGCCTACTACAAATTAAAGCAAATTTATTGCATAATACCTGTCACCATTTCTGAAGAACAACTTACAAGTAATATAATTAGATGGGTAGGGTTTAAATAAGGAGTATCAGTTTAGTGTGAGTAATCTTTTAAATGATTCATGCATTGTCTCAGGACAGTTTCTTTAATAATTAAAAAGTTGGCAGCTAAACTGTGATGCAGTGGATTAGAATGATTAAAAAGAAGTCAAGTGGTTAAGCCGAATACCTTAGAGCAACAAACGCAACAGATAACAACATTTAGTCACTGTGTGATCATAGCATCACTAACAAACCAAATGCAACTCCAGAAACCCAGGAAACAGTTCCATATGTGTTTTCTTGAAACACCAAACACACGCTTTGTAACAGGGATGACCATAGTAGAGCCCCATTATCATTGGAATGAGATCCTTCCAAGTATATTAATACTCTCAAACATTAGATTTAAGCTACTCTAATATTTATGACTCCTGACATTTGCTTCAAAGATAAGCATTTGGACCAAAGCATTATTAACTACGTGTTTTGACTAAAAATGCACAGTATTAGGCACAAACGTTTTAAGGTGAACACTTGAAAGTTCACCTTAAAATCTTAAGCTAAGTAAGCTGACTCACCAAAATTGAATTTTTCTGATCCACAATCCAAGCTGGCAAAGCTATACCAAAGCTTGTAGCTGCAGGATGAAAGAAAAGAAATTCACCATAAAATATTAAGGAACAGTTTTAAAGTCACATTATGCCTAACAAACAAAACAACAAACCCACAACAAAAATTCATGTTTACCACTTCAATAAGCAAAATTTTAACAAGTATAGTAAAATCAAGAAACTTATTAGAAATACACTCAAGTATGCAATAAGTAACAAGACTTAAATACAACACCTGAAATATCAAATATTTTAGTTTAACATATTGTAGTGAAATATATATTAATAAATCTTACCTATTTAAAAAAAAAGATTTAACAGATTGAAAGATGAGTTTTGCATTGCAGAGTTTTCAGCAGTTTGGATACATATAGTTCAGTAAACACATGAAAATGGTCTGAGTAAATCACTTCTATAGGAAGTTTTATTAGTTTGTACCTCTGGGAAAGTGTTCTAAGATGTAAATTGTAAACACAAAACCCTCTGTCACTTCAAATTTCTGTTCGATTGATAAGAAAGAGAAAGGAACATTTTTCAGTTCAAAAGGAGTCAGGCTGCACAAAAGGGAAGACTTGATTCTCCAACAGTAACATCTGCAGCATACAGATCTGAATGCAGAATAGCATAAAATAGCTTGTCTTCAGACACTTTAGTGGTAATAAATTAAATTTTGCAAACACTATCTATCCCAATACTTAAATGTTCTATGAAATTAAGGGGTGGAAGGAAAAAAAAAAAAAAAAGACTACAGATTTCTAGAACCTGCTTGAAAGGAAAACAACATGCTTTCCTCAGTACTAGCAGGTATCAATGAGGAGTAATGTCTTTAATAAGGACAGACTAGGATCCCTATGTACTTAGTTACTATTCTGATACTATCTCCAGCAGATCGTGATAGCCATCAAGTCAGACAAACAGTTGTTATGTACAAGCCTAATATTCTATAATTAAGTTGAAAACTATAATTTGTTGAGACTCAAATTAAACATCTGACATACTTAACCATACCTCAAGCATAGGAGTTCAACAGAATAACACCCAGTGAATTTACCACATTAAGTTACAGTTGGATAGAGAGGAATATTTCTCACTGTTCCTCTGCGCAAGGCACAGAGGGGGGGATGTACCAAATCTAACTTGGTTAGATGTGTCTAACACCAGGATGTGCTTCATCTCATCCCAGAAAATATCTCTATAAGGGACAGCATCCATTCTTTGACTATACAGAACTAGAAAACTAGAGTACAGAGCTTGGATACAGATTTTTACGTTACAGATGTAGAAATGAAGACAAATTTCATTGAATTAGAAAGCTCCTCACATCTCAATTTGGAACATTGAAATGAAGGTTACAAATTGAGAAGGGAGAGAGAAAATTTAAGAGACTTCTCCCACCCTTCAGACAAAGCAGTAATGAGAGGTCTAGAAACAAGGCAGAGAACTCTAATTCCACTGTAGTCTGAAGCAGAGTTTTCAGAAAAGGCAGAGGCTTCACACTCACAGTATGAACTGCTGCCCTATCAAAGAATCATTTCATTTTGCCCTCTGGGAATCCAAAGTCCATTAAATTTATGAAAACAATCACTGAGCCAAACCCATAATGATATTCATGCCTTTAAATTCTCAACTTTTGGCTGAGTTTTCTTTTAAGTCACAGCCTCAGGTCCATTCGAGGACACTGACATACTGCCGAACTTGAAATCCTATGCCTTAGCAACATGAAGTTATTAGTTTGTGGATGTAAAAAAACCAATTTGGCATCAAGAAAGGTCCTAGGAATGTTATTTGTGCGTATACCAGTCTAAAACTTACGGTACCATTTTGCCAGTATTGTGACAGCATTTCTGACAAAAGATTTTACTTGTATTTTGCAGCAAGAGGGACAGAGACCTCCTACTTGCACAGCTAGGGAACCACAAGAAGCTAGGAGCTGAAAGAAATCTGCTATGTTACAAAACACAGTGGTTACAGAAAGTTAACCACCACCTTAGTCGATCAAAAATGCCTTTGTCAGACTGTTGGCAGAGCTGGTTTTTTGAAGGGAGAGGGAAGATTTCTTTTTTGTTTCTTTGAAACACTGGTTCAAGAGCTGGGGTTATTTTTTTTTCCTTTAAAAATTAATTTCCCATGTTGGATAGATACAATTCAGAAGAAGAATTTCCAACACAGAGTTCCCTCATTTCACTGTAACTTCACAGTTAAGTTACAAATCCCATTTACTACTTCCAAGCTGGCTGTATCTCATTCCACATATCTATGTAGTATATACTTAGTCCCCCAAAATACAGGGCATCAACAGCACAGATCTATGGAAGCCTGCCCTAACAAATGGCAGGTTTCAATTTTGCTTGTAATAGCCACTTCAACAACAGTCAAAAAAATGTTTTATAAGCAACTCACACAACCGCAAACAAGGAAAAAAACTACTAACTTTCAGCTTCAATTGTTTTAATTTGGATCACCTACCGTGCAACTTTGACACACCATCATCATGATTATTTTCATGTAGCTACCTGCCCAGGAACAATCTACAATGGGATAATCACTTCAACTCCTCAGGATGAAGGAGGTATAGGGCTACATTCAAATAGTACCGCTTTCAGCAAATGGAAGGCAGATGTGTGTACAATATTTATTTCAGTACATACACATCCTCATGTACATCCCTTCAAAGTGTGTTTGTTGCATTATTACTAGTTGTTTATTTTTCAATATACATCTACAATATTTGATCATAAATACCAAGAAAGGTTTAAAATTGACAAGTTCCTGGTAAGTATTATTCTATTTTTTCTTATACTTTAATTATTACTGGTAAGTCTCTCTAGATACCTCCTGCAGCTGAGTAGTCAAAAAATAACCCTTCTCTTTTTAACATAATAACAAGTTTGAGAAATATAAAATCAAAATCTTTCCTGCTTTTCCATGCCGCCACCATCACCCCAGAGCCAGTTTGACAAGCAAAGAATTGATCAGATGCATTGCTTCAAAACACTGGAGAAAGTTATTATATATAAACATATAAAGAACTGGGCACTAATCAACTGATCAGATATTAGCTCTCAATCTGTAAAACTCTATCATTCATAATTGTTACCTTGTGGTCCATCTGGATTCCCATATTCTTCCCAATTTTTTCGTGATTCTTCATCAGTTAAGCTAGTTACAAGAAGAGATACAAAGTTAATACAGAAGTAAAGATACTCCCCTAAATCATCAACATACAGAAATTTTAAAATGTGGTATTCGTATTACCCTTTTAAGATGGCTGGGCAAGCTAAACAGGTTTTACTATTTTCTGTGTGAAATCTAATATGACACAATACTGCTGGACTCCTTCATAACACACAGGCAAATTCTTTTAGCACTCTGACAGGAAAAGAAATCAGACAGAGAAAATGCATGTGCAGGAAACAGAATAATCACATCTCCCTTTCACAACAGTGACTGCATAACCATCAGCAAAGAGCACTTTTTGATGCAAGGTTATGGTAGAGCAAATTTTGAAAGACAATAGAGGTTGAAAACGTTCTAGGGTTTTTGGAAGGAAGGTGAATATGAAAGATGAATTGATAGAGCACAAGTGGTCCATATATGGGCCTTTAACGACTGTTTTCTAGACTGTTGGCCTTTGACAGCATGTGTTTGGTTCTTGGCTTTTTTTTTTTTTCCCTGAGACTCCCCTGTTTCACAATTTAATTCTCTCTTCTTAAACAAGATACCACATTCTAAATCTTCCAGTTTCAGTGCCTGTTCTGTAATGCCAGTTTCTTGGCAATAGTATGCCACCTCAGCAGAATCCCTATTAGAAGGAAGAATATTGTTTTAGAAAACAAAATACCAGGCATCCGCTATATGGAAGACTTTGTCTCATAGAAGAAACCCAGTGAACGAACCAGGCATCTGCTGATCATTTCTGAGTCTCACATTTGCTGGCAATCAGATTCACTTGATGGGTAGATTTTATGTTCTTTCAAGACAGCATGGCTAAGGAACTTCACCATCATTTACTTCAAGGTATGCCTCTGCCACAGCCCTTGCACTAGTGTTCAAAGTATCAAACTCCAGCACCAAGCATTTGAGTGCTGGCTTGCAAAGCAAATAATTTAAATGTTTCGGTAGTTCAGAAAGCCATACCAGAATTTGCTACTGAAGAGACTTCCATAGTGATTACAGATGCGTTTAAGCAGAATTCAAAACTGCTCAAGTGAGCATGGTGTTGGTTCTCCTTCTCACCTTGCCCCAAACAGGATTCTCTGTCAGTAAGGTCAGCCACACAGACACCTGGCTTCAAAGCAGAAATCACCAACTTCCTAGGCTCTTGATGGTGTGACTGACCCAATGAATCCCTACAATGGAAGATGGCTCAGAGGGATGGGCAAGGGCGGTGTGCCATGCCACTAAGTGACCACAGTGACTCAGTACAGCTTGCTACAAAGAAGCTGACGCAATCTCAGCACAACGGGGACACGAAAATGGTCTTTGTTTTAGACAAAACACCTATCAACATGTTTCTTCGAGTGCATTAAAAAAGTATGAATGTCTCCTCAAGTCTGAGAGACCAGCATGAGGGGAGTACACACCTGGCTCAGCCCTACAGTCTAGAAACTAGACAACTAGCAAAAGAATTTTCAAGGCAACAACAAGCTCAACCTTCCTATCACCTGAGAACACCCAGCAGTGTGACAGTGAGTGTATGAGACTGATAATGGGAATCACACTGGTATCGTGATTGAACTGTGTACTGAAATTCCTATATTTTGCTAAGTCTGATTTGCAAAATATACTAAAATATACTAAAAGCACAATACAAATTTATCACTTCACTAAGTCAGAGATCACGTGTCACATTAACTGTCTTCTAAGCAAATTTGATATTAAACATTCCACACATGGAATATCTAAAAGAACCTGAGCAGAGACTACTAGACTCTGACAGATGATCATTTAGAGTAGAAAAGATTATAAAGCTGTATTGACATTCCATGTATGAACAGCATTACAAAAAACCAAACCACATCTTGATTATGGAAAAAAAATCAATAAAGAGAGATTTCCTTGATACCAGATTCTAATATTAGATATCTTCTTTCAGATACTAAAAAAAAAAAAAAAAAAGCTGTAAGTAGAGGTAAGATCAAAAAATATTCTAGAGGAAAAGAAGACTCAACGATTCAGCTTTTAAGAACTGCACAGGTAATGTGAAACAGTCACCACATAAAAAATCAGGACTGCAAGGCAAGCACAAATAGAAAGGGAGACGGGTAAGCTGAGAGAAAACTGAGTCAGAACCAGAATGAAACAACTTTGTCACTAGATGGGAACAGAGTTAAAATGCTGTTTCTCACTCCTTGGCTTTATCACCAGATGAAATAAACAGTGTATTTATTTTCTAAGCATCGCTTCAAGACTGTTGCGATGGAGTTGGTTGGTTAAAAACCACAACACCCATTTTGTTCTTTGTCATCTCTAAGATTTTATATGTGCTGCATTGGAAACATTTTTCCTAGCTGACACAGAAGTTTAAAACAAAGATCAAACACCTTACAATATTCTGACAGCTTCAAAACAAATTATCCTTCCTAATATTTACAGAGAAACACTCACTGAACTAACAGAGACATGTTTTGACTTGCATTCCATATCCAAACACACTTATTCTTGTCTGCTTCAACCATTCTTGCTATTATCACAAAGGCTTCCCTCTCCATAACATTACATTCCCATTTTTTTATGAGCAAAAGAGAAACTTACGCTGCATAGGCCTTGGCAATCCTCATGAACATAACTTCATCTCCTCCTTTATCTGGATGGTATTTTAGCGATAGCGCACGGTACTGTTTCTTAATTTCTGACAAACTTGCTCCCTTAAAAAGAAAAGGTTTGAGTTTATCAATAAATATCTTACATAAAATTCATTCTTATATATGTAATTCTAACACACACTGCACATTATATCTCTGAACGAAAGAATTATGTTCTAATATAGGATCACGAAACTACATATATATTTCATGAAAATGTTATTATGTTATTTTTCTAATAGCATTCTTATACCCATTATATTTTTAAATCATGATAGAAGTCACAATCTAAAAGACATTTGGATGACTGGGTGTTGGTTTTTCCCAGATTATTTTGCTCATCTGTCTACAGAAAAAAGGAAGGACTTCTTATCTGTTTGCCAAATCTTATCCTTTCTAAAACATATTCATGAATATGAGGAATTCTCACTTGCAGTGAGAATATTTAAGCAAGACTTCTTCTATTTAAGCAAGAGTTCATAGATCAAGTATGATGGTTCACTTGCAGCTTGCCTGCAGAAATAAATCTGTCAGTCACCAGGAACAGCGGGTTTCCCTGCTGCTTAAGAATGCCTTTGACTAGAATCATCCTACCCATAAATTATTTCTAACTTCTTGAACAAAGGGAATACATTACCTATACCTGAGAAAGATCGATTTTTATTCTACTACAGCACATTGTTAAATGCCACCAACACAATCCCCTGTGAGTTAACTTTCAGCTTGGACTGTGAACTTCACTGCTCAAGAAAACCCACAAAACTTTACAGTAAGTTCAGATAACATATTAGAAGAAACTTTATCTGCTAACATAAAACCACTGCCATGGTGACTTTTCAATTTTTTGTGGTAGAGAAGCCTAGTATGCTGACATTAACTGCATAATAAACACACAGGAAGTTATTTACAGGTGATGGTACTATTTCAATAAATTTAAACCAGAAATTGAACTACCCTGAGGCTTCACTTGCTGTTGCTTTATCTCACTTTATGCAGTCTATCATATTCCAACACTATTTTTCAACAGCATTCCTGCCTCATTTAATGCACAGGATGAATTTACTCCATAATAAATTACACTTCAAGTAAAAACAGGTGTTTCAAGACCAGATGAAGAATGCCAGATGAGCAGCAGAATCTGGAAAGTGGCGGGGGTGGAATCAAGTTGGTTGAGTAGAGACGAGTTTTCATAGCTCACATGAATGCTGTCCATAAAAAAACAAAACTAATCTTTCCTCACTCTGACTCATAGTGTGCATATGACCCCCGATAAGCTGATGACAAGTTTTCTATCTATCACTCATTGCTTACTCCTCATTTTCAAAAGCTAGGCTATACAGATTAGGCCTGACTTACAGAAATGCTTAGTAGCCTAGGACAGTTGGTGTCAGCACTCTGCTTGGAACACAGAGCATCCCTATATTAACCACTTGCAAAAAAAAAAAAAATGTAACGCCCCAATTTTCTTACTTAAAGAATCAAAATTATAATCACTTTTGAGCTTCATCCTTTATGCCTCGGATCCCATCTCTAAACTGCAGTACAGATACTTATTAAATAAATCAGTAATATCTGAGTGGCTTATGTATTAGTTAATTTAAGTGATGTGCTTCAAGAAGAGCTATACCATGTTCAAAAGAAAGTGCTGATATTATATATAAAATAAGCTGTTTGGACATAATGTGGACTTTGTCTGTGTTGTGGTTCTCCTCTTGTTATAAACTGATATGCTAACATAAAATAAAAAAAAAAACCTAATCTTGACCAGAGTTTGAATGCAAAGAAGGAAATTAATTACTGTGTATCAAAACTTTAAAGTGCTTGAATCTGCAACCTTTTCATTTGTTTAAGTTTGGGGGAGGGGGGTTGCTGCGTTTTTTTGATTTTTTTTTTAAACAACAATACCATTTCCATTATCTAACAACACTTCAACATTCGTGTCGCTTTATCAGGAGGGCTGGCAACAACTCTCAAGGTTCCACTTGTATGGTAACAAAAGAAAGCTGTTAATTTTCATGTAGTCCAAGTTAAAAGTTTTTCAAGAGGATTTAACAGATATCACCTGATAGCAAGAAATACATAAGACACACTCTGGGATGTCAGACTCTTATTCTGAGCCCTACTTCAACGGCCTATCTTCAAACCCATCGCTTCAGTTCCCCGTGTAACATCTCTGGCTTTCATTCACCTTGTCCTTATGACAACATGCTCCATCCCACCATTCTTGAGACATTCCAATATTGTCTTCTTTCTCTTGCCTTGCGCATGTGTACAGGTTTTCATTAATAAACATGAAGTTATAATTCACTACATACATACCTTTTTGCCCTCTGGGCTGTTATTTGTAGAAATTTGCCAAAGATGACAAAGGAAAATCCTCAGAAGACCTAATCCCTAGCCTGGTTTGTTTAATCAAAGTTAACACAGATTTATGTACATTTAAACTGCACGGGTCCAATAGATACCATTCAAGAGTAAAAATTTATCTTGTTCCTTCCTGTGCACCAGTGAGAGAACTCAAGTCAGCAACCAGTCAGTCATGGAGGAACTGAGCAGGGGTTGAATTTAAATAACTTGCCTCTAGGCATGGCAGGCAGGTGTTACACCTGTCTAGCTAGAAATAGGTTACAGACTACTTACTTATCTGCTATAATGGCTTTCACAGCATAAGGTACTGCTTTTCTATGCTGACAAGCCATATCACTAATGGTAAGAGATGTGTTTGTGAACGTTCATATACAAATTAAGCTCTCTCACACTAATAGTATACATCAAGTTTAATCAAAGCAGGTACATTCAAAGTTCATTGATATTCTTGCGTTAAGCTGTATCCACAAGTGTACTTCCTTAGACATGAGAGTTAAACATTATCTCAGACTTCAGAACTGAAAAGATGACTCTATATTGTTATTCAAAAGAGGAGCTTAGGATCAGGAAATAATTAACATAAGAAGAGAATTTGCTCGAGGTACTGCGGTTAAGATGAAGAATTTGACTAGATTAAACAAGACTTTGAGAGCTGTTTAGAAGGTCTATGTGTCTCCTTGGGATATGTAATTCTTTATAGCCATTTTGAGTCAGTCCTTCAATATAAATAAAGCCCTGCATCTGTTTTCTAATCAAGCATTATCTCTCTTTTTTTCCCAGTTTAATAAACCCATTGGCTGGTATCGCTATTTAGAATTTGTTGTTTGCATTCATGGATACAAGCAACATTCAAGGTAACCTTTACTACATCAAATGTGCATGCCAACATTCTTCAGTGAAACCTCTCATTTACAAGAGAAATACTGCTGTACAACAACTGTAAATCAAATGAATTCACATTCTTTTTATGTAGTTTCTTCAGCACCCTTAAAAATGGTTATTGAGAAGATTTTTCATGGGGCGTACAATGCAGAATTTCGGTTTTGTTTTGTTTTCTTGTACCAAGAGAGGAAAACAACATCAGAATAAGATTCAAAATAGGTTAAAAAAACCACCTCACTGTATTAAGTTGTTAGAATTTTGAAGGAGTTAGATACAAAAGTTATAAATTAGTACAGATATAGGCAAAAAAAACATAATGACTAACTTTATAATATGCAGCAGCAACTTTTCCAGGTCAAAAAAGGACAAAAACAGTAGATATATTCACTGAAGTTAACTTTGAAAAAACAATCTCAAATTTGGCATCTAGACATAGAATATACAATTACAGTAGTACAAACTAGTGAAAGATGCTATTACTTACAGTATCCAAATGTAACACCTCATAAGGGTTGTATTCTTGATACTCTCGGTCAGTTTTGGAAACTTTGTATGCAAGAAACAAAAATAATGCCCAGCCAGCAAGGAGGACTATTTTCCTGATTGGAAGAAAGAATTTTTTAAATACAGAAATCCACTAGCTCTAGCACCATTCTACAAATAACATTAGAAGCCATTTGATATCACTCTTCAAGAAACAATACTAAAATAGCAAAAAACATTAAAGCAGGTATTAATAATTCAGTTACAATACCACCTTTGACACAGATAAGAGCTGCTCTGATTTCTTATTAATTTCTTTTCCTAGTTTTTAACAAAGGCAAGCCACCCTCACAAAGAATCTTTCCATTCTATAACTGTCTGTCCTTAGCAGATAGTTGAATAGTATTTCATATTTTTAAAGGACGATTCAATCCTAGACAAAGTCAGAAAAATATTTTCAGAGTGGGAGTATGGATATAAAGCTATTGACTTCAAACATACAAAATTATTACTCTTTTATATTTGAGTATATATGTTCAGATATTAAATATTTAAATCAAAACACATCCCTAGCACTACTAATTTCAGTGAGGGAGAATTATTTTTCTAAGTAAATAAATGCATTGTTTACTTATTTTTTTTACTGCTGAGGTTCACTGGTTTCATTTAGAAGGTACTTTACAGAGGACAAACAGTATCCATCTTGATTTCAAGCCCTACTAAATAATAATGATTAACTATTAATTATTCAAATACAGCAAATTGCAAATGTCTTTTTAGTGACACAAAAGCCAATGCTACAAAACTAATTCCAGCTGCTTTGATTACAAAAAATATATTTTTATTTATAAAAACAGTAAGAACTGCTTTAATGAAAGTCATGGAAATGAAACATACGTACTTTATTGTAGGAATGATGTTTTGTTGCGGTTGTAACAGTCGCAAACGGTACCACAAGCATCTTCCATATACATTTCTTATGTTCTTTAATCGAATTTGCTCTGTAAAAATTAAGAGAAAGATTGTGATTAAGCAAGCTGACAAAACGCAGAACAACAAACATGCTCACTTCACCCTGGAGTAGGCAGTACAAGGTCAGTTGGAGGACTGCCAAAAGGTCCAGTATCACTGGAGGAAAGAATGCTTTTTATCCACTGAAGTGACACTGCACATCCATAATCATAAGAAGTGGGTCGGATTACTTTCTGCAACCTAAAAGGAACACATTCTGTTTCCCACATGCCACACAGCAACCACCACTTGTGAGCCCAGCCTTTGCCTGTCTAATATGCACCTATAAAATTTGCTTCTGCCATTTTATACTCAACTCCAGCAAGTTTCCCATTTCCGTATGTCAACTGCTGCGTGTAGGGAAAACAAACAGAATCTAACCCACATCCAAACTGGTGTTTGTATACAACTAAAGAGTGCAGCAAGAGTAACAGTTCCTTCCTCAATTCAAAATATGATGCATTTTCCTGTTCTTTGTGACATCTGCTGTTATAAGTTGCCTTCATTTGTGTTTTTCTGTTGAACAGGAAAAGGAAAGAAGATTAATAGTTACTTGTAAGCCAAGTAGCTCAGTAATCCCTACCCTTGGCAATGGAGTATCCACATGACAAAGTAGGCAAAAAGAGTTCCTCCCATGGTCCTTTTAGGACAGGATAAGGCTGGAAGGAAATTGTATTTATACTGTCAAACTCACCATGATGAGGCATGGAAGCTCTCTCTGTTAAGAGCTTTAATTGTATTTCAGAGTTAATCAAGACCAACTTAGCCTTGGCCAAGGAATTCTTTTATGCTAAGAAAAGTACAGTGGAAAGCAAATAGCTTGTATAAAATTTCTGTAAGTACTGAAATTACATGTTCAAAAGTGACTTCAGTCCTGTTTAAGTAGCTTGTCTATCCATAAACTATGCACTCTGATCCTGCAGCACTTCTGAAGTGAGGAGGTCACTATTAATTACCTTGCTTGCAAAAGAACAAGATCACTTAGCCCTTTTCAGACTAAACGAGAAAGGAATAAGAGAAAAAAAAATTCATCCTGCCTCAATACATTTAGATATTGCTGGTGAACTGAATTTAGGAAGACAATTGTGAATTATCTAAATATGGGAATTATATTAACAACTTTGATCTGAAGCACATGTCAATCACATCCTACTAAGTCTTAAATCTCACCTTTGGCCTTTTGACCAGGTGATGTCTTCCTGGAATCACAGAACGCTTTGGGTTGAAAAGGACCTTAAAGATCATTTAGTCTAAATTCCCTGCCATAGGTGGGGACACCTTTCACTAGACCAGGTTACTCAAAGCCCCACCCTGACCTTAAACTCATCTCAACTAAAACAGTAGTTATGATACATGGAAACACTTATTATGGAAGGCAGTGACAACCTCTGTTTAGTTATTCTGGAGGTATTGGGAGGTGGGATACAGTGTTCAGTGATCTACTCGAATTTCTAAACAAGAATGTAATTCAGATGAAAAATGCAGAACTCCAATTTGCAGTCACCAAACCACTTGAGGCAGAGAAACACGACCATAAGTGCCAACGCTGTGTACCACATCAACCATGACTTCAGATTTAAGGCAGATCAGATGTGAGCATTGGATGTTATTTCAAACTCTGGTTGATTTGGCAGAGAGTGGGAACACAGATGACACGTGGCCACCCACTAATTAGTAAAGCAGACAAAAATTGAAGCTTGTAGAGAAAAGGTACCAGAACCAGGTAAAAAAAAAAAAAAAAAAGGTGCATCAGTTTATTCTGAACTACTTAAGCCTATAAAGTATAGCTTCCTCAAAACTCAAAATATGACATTAAACAACTTGATGCAATTCCTGAGACTATTAGTAGTCTCATCACCCCCAAAGAGGGAATAATGGAGGAGGAGAATTCAATCCCCTGCATCTGAACCAACTCTTGCAGTGCATCAAAATAAGCTTCCAACTTGCCTCACTATTCTGTGCAACAGAAAAACTACACAAGTACTGTGCAGCTCCCCTGATCTGCAAAGATTCTTCACATACCTGAAACAAGTACTACAGTTAGTACCTGAAAGGTACAGAAAGGATATGACTAAAATTTGGTTAAGCAATTGTCCAGTTAGTTTTATTCATGTAAGGCTTTAGAAAACACTGTGAAGGAAAAGTTCAGTAGACAGTGAAAATGCAACAATGACTACCTACTGGTAGAATAAAAATTCATTTGGCATTTTCTCTCTCTTTTTTTTTTTTAAGACAAAAATTGTGGGAGATCTCTCTTGATTCAGAACTGGATCCGGCAAAACCAGAAGTGAGTTGTTACTTAGAATTAAACTACAATTTTTAAAGGAAAACTGAAGAGACATAGAACTAAACATAAAATTGGCATTTCAAAAAAATCAAAAAAAATAATGCCATTAAAGACTAGACTCACAACTTATGAGGACTAAAAAGCTCTGCTACACAATGGTCACTGGACAACTATAAGCCATAGTGTGATGCTTTTATGAAAAAGTCACTGATTATAGTTGAACAAATCGGGCATCACAACAGTCACAGAAGACACACGTGCTTATACGAAGCCTAAAACCCTCATTTCAAATATTGTCGATGAACTCAGTCATTCGGTGCTGAAGCAAGATGAAACCAACTGTTCAGCAGTTCAGCCTGTTCCAATCTGTATCACAGTCCCACTGACATTTCTGCAGCACAACCAAGAGGCAGTGCTGTTTGCTCACCGTCCTGACTGACCTGACTACACTGCTTGTAGAAATACCTAACATCAACGTGAAAATGCAGTACCAGTGCTCTTGGAGAAACAGAAGGTGACTAACAGAACTCTGTTTACTTAATCATGTAAAAACTAAGCCTAACAGGATATGACTCCTTTTAGTGTTTTGCTAGGATGTTTTAACAAGCTGCTGTGCCTTGTCTGTATAAACCTACACCACAATGCCCTGCTTCTCAAACCTGCTGATGGCCAGCCCTGCAAGGACCAGATGACTCTCTCCTTTCCCCACTCAGCATCCTCCCTGCAAGAACCACCAGTACCCTTTACCTTACCGTGCAAAAACCTTCCAAAAATGCCTTAGAGAAGGGCACCTTGGAGAAACATAAAACAGTTGTGCAAGATAAACTGAAGACTTGGCATAAAGTCAAAGAAAAACTGACCACTAACTGTGGTTTATAATCATCAGAGAATTGAGGTTTTGGAACAGTCTTGCAGTAACAGCTGCAGAAGACACTTTTTGTGACCAGTCTGACAACAGCACCAAAAGAAAAACAAAAAGACCAACCCAAGGCAAGTGGTGTATGCAAAATTTAAGCCCTGTGAATATGTAAACAGCACACACCTAAGTCAGGTAAAAACTGGGAAACGGAATCCTGGAGCAGGTTTGCTGCACAGGGGGACCTCTTCAGCCAAATACTGAATTAAGTAAGGCATGATGCTAAGCAGCCATTGCCTTTTTTACACACACATCTGAATAGCTCTAGATCAAATCTAATTACAGTTCATTAAACAATATCAAAGCAAAAGCAGTTTATTAATCTCTTTCTGATCTTGGAATGGCAATGGTCTCATCTGACTATCAATCCAAGAAGGGAAAAGATGAAGGATTGTTTACAGTTATCTGTTCAGAATACAAAGAAAGAATAAAATCCTACTCAAATTGAGTCTAAAGTCCAGACTACTCAAATTCTTCAGAGGTATCCTGAGGCACTTCCTCTGTCACATGTCATCATTAACACATATAAACTTGTGGAATTCAAAAACAGGTAGTTACTTGGGCAAAAGAAGGAGTACAGAGAGTATCCCTCCCAGTTTAGGCAGAAAGCCTCTGGCAAAATACCATACTGAGTAAGAAAGCTATATTCCTACTGTATCCAGGAAAAACAGGCTTCCTGTTTATTTACAGACAATGTATGTGATTGCAGCAAAGAAAACACTTATCTTGTTAGGAAGACACAGATTGCAGGAAAAATAAAAAGAAAAAAAAAAAAAAAAAAAAAGATAAAAAGAGAGGAAAAAAGAGGACAGGAAATTTAAAAAAAAAAAAAAAAGGGACCATTACATAGCGCTCAAGATAAAGTTCTGCAGTGAAATGTGAATTGTACCTTCTTTGGATTTTAGCTCTGGAATCCTTGTTCTGTCAGGGAAAGAGGTTCAGAGTTTGAAAAGCAGACAAGAGTTCTCCTGTTTCTTGTTGGTCCATATCATTGCTCCCCGTTACAGCATAAGAGCACTTCTGACAACATCCTTTGATGATCCATCTTTACAGGGAGACAAGTGGAGGGGAGCGGGGGGTTGAGGGGGGAAATGCTTTTCCTTCAGTCAAAACGACTTCTCATTCGACAGGCAAAACCCTTAACAACAGTGAATCTCTCCTACATTTTAAAATAGGTATTAAACAGCCTTGAAAAGCAAAGGCATAACACATCCCTGGGCTTTTGAGTTAATCTCACTAACAACAACCCTTTCATCAAGATATTGTTAAAGCACCCTCTCAGATGATGATGCCGACTGCAGTTCACTTCTGTAAATAATCTGGGGAAGCATCCCACGCTTGCTTTATTTCCCTCCAAATTCTTCCGGACACGTCCAAAGTTCCTGAGATACACAAGCAGATTTTTGCCAATACAATTCTGACTCACAAGGGTTCTCACAAGTACCTGTGTATAATACCTTAACAAATGTATGTGAATATCCAGCCAAAACTACATCTTAACACACTTCTCAAGTTCTCAAGAAATACAACTAGTACTGACACAAAAGAAAATCTGTGTACCATCTCTGTCATTTATTCAGAAAGCACCATAGAATGGTTGGGTTGGAAGGGACTCTAAGGATCATCTAGTCTGAAACACCCTGTCCTGGGCAGGGATGCCACTCACTAGACCAGGTTGTTCAAAGCCCTGTGCAATCTGGCCTTGAACACTGCCAGGGACAGGGGATCCACAACTTCCCTGGGCAACCTCCTTCAGTACCTTGCCACCCTCACAGTAACAAATTTCTTCCTAACATCTAATCTAAATCTCTCCTTGTTTTAAAAACACACAGACACACTGTCCTTTAACTATTCACTTGTGTGGTAGTTATATTCACTCTTTCTAAGTCCCCTTTAAGTATTGAAAAGCCACAATAAGGTCTATTCAGAGCCTTTTCTTCTCCAGGCTGAACAACTTCAATTCTCTCACACTATCTTCATAAAGGAGGCACTCCAGCCCTCTGATCATCTTCATGGCCCTCCTCTGGACTTCTTCCAACAAGTCCATGTCTTTCTTGTACTGAGGAGCCCAGACCTGGACATGGGTTTCATAAGACTAGAGCTGAGGGACAGAACCACATCCCTCAGCCTGCTGGTCTCACTTCTCTTGAGGCAGCCCAGGATGCAGTTGGGTCTCTGGGCTGCAAGCACACACTGCGGGCTCATGTCCAGCTTTTCATCCACAAGAACCCTCATGTCCTTCTCCACAGGGCTGCTCTCAATGAGTTCTTCTCCAGCCTGTACTCATGTCTGGGATTGCCCTGACCCAGGTGCAGCACTTTGCACTTGGACTTGTTAAAACTCATGATGTTCTCATGGGCCCACTTCTCAAGTTTGTCCAGGTTCCTCTGGATAGCATCCCATCCTTCAGGAGTGTCAACTGCACTGTTCAGCTTTGTGTCATCTACAAACTTGCTGAGGGTGCACTCGATCTCACTGTGTCAAAGATAAAGATACTGAAGAGACAGAGCCCCAAGGGACATCCCTCAGCACCAGCCTCCACCTGGACAGAGAGTCATTGACCACAACTCTCTGGCTGCACCAATTCAGTCAATTATTTATTCACTGAATAGTCCAGCCTTCAACTCTTATCTCTCCAATTTGAAGATAAGGATGTTGTGTGGGACCGTCACAGAGGCCTTACAGAAGTTTAGGTAGATGACATAGGTTGGTCTTCCCTTGTTGATATTGCAGTCACTTCTTTGTATTCCAGGTGACAACATGGGTATCAGTGGAGAATGTTTAAGTAAACAATTGACTCCCCTTGATCAGAAGTTACATACGCCTCTGGAATATTCAGGTCTGTAATGCAGAGGTATCTGCTTTTTCTAGGTGGGTAACCTAGACCACACAGTTCCTGGGTAAAAACAGAACAACTAAACACTTCAGGCTGGAAGAGACCTCTGGAGATCACCTAATCCAATCCTGCTGCTCCAGAGGGTCAACAAAGCACCTGTTCACGGTCTGGCTGCAGGCCTTTGAGTAGCTTCAAGGACAGAGAGCTCACTGTCCTTCTGAGCAACCTGTTGTACAGTCTGATCATCCTCATGAGGCAACACTTTTTCTCGTATCTGTCTCAAGCTCTGTTCATTCACCCATCACACAATGGGTGAAGAACAGAGTACACATGAACACAGAGGGAAGCTATTCACAGGCTGGATTTGCTGTTTCCATAGACTGTGTCTACAACTGAGCCACATCTGACTTTTAAGCTTGGTTTTGAAGTTCACCCATCTTATATATTTGTTTCCAAAGAAACAGGAGGATACACTTAATCCTTAGGAATGCTTAACAAATGATCCCTACCTAGACCTAACCTCCAGGTTCTGGAGGTCCCAAGAAGTGATCCAAAAGAAAACCTAAGGGAGACTCTTTTTCATCCTCCTTAGGAAAGAAACAAGAATTACACACTTATTGGAAGTGGGCAAATCTTTCAGAAGTGATAGAATGGAAAGAGGTACACATGGAATTGTACAGAAAAGTTTTAATCTCCAGAATCTTGTTTTAGCTGCAACAAACACAGGTCAGCTTCAGGGAAAAAAATACCACAGATAAGACTATTGGCATCAGTGCTTATAAAGCATATAAAAGTTTAAAAATATCATAGTTAATTTGTAGGACAGCCAAAAGCTACCAAAAATCTAATACCCAGAATACACCGAAGCCACTGGTTTTCCATCATTCTACCTCGAACAGCAGGACAGAAAAGAAATGCATCCTAGCCTCCTGTGTCCTTTCTACCTCCAGGCTACCAAAACAAGCAAAGGCAGAAGGCCTAAAATACAGCTCCAGTGGACCCTGTGAGAAAGAAAAATAGGAAGGAAGAGGTGCACATGAAACCTTCTGACCACCAGATGCAGACAATTCATCCCAAGGAGAATGGTGCTTGGTTTTGAAAGAAAATTACATCTTTCAGCAAGGAACACAGAGTGACACAGCTCTGCAGTCCTAGGATATGCAAAGATCACTTTAAAAACAAACTTTCACAAAACTTATTTGCAGCATGTCATCCTCTCTCTACACTCAAATGTACTGTGGAAAGCATCAAGAGATGTAAGTAATACACACAGCATGCAAGTCTTGAGTAAAGGCTACAACCCAAGAGTACTGCAGCCCTGAACATAAATCTGTTCTGTTGAAACAGAGGGCAACAGGCTCAATAGAAACACTGTTCTTGAGTTTCTGGGTTTGCTGGTTTTTATTCAGGGTTCTACAGTTTTAATCCTCTAAACCATGCACTAAATAGGTTCTTCCCATTTACTTTCAACAGTTATGTATATGTATCCATACACAAAATCTGAGGACTTGGGCTTTTTCCTGCTTCAACAATCACAGAAATTAAACAATTGTATGAATAATTTATTTACTGAGGTCTTGAACTGAAGATCTTGGAACAAATTTACTTTTTAAGTACTGAATCGTTTCTCAGATAAAAGCTGAAGAATACAACTATGAAAAGGCTACCCTACTGCCTTACTAGGCCATTTTTGCTTAACTCTATTTTCCTTGATAATTATTATAAAATAATAATCCACATATGTGGAGTATGGTAACTAAGTACGGTATGGTAACTGTTAGAACAACTTAAAAATCACAGAGTTAGGAAAAAACACTACAAAAAAGTTACTAATAAACACTGATAACAATGTTTTAAAGCAGTAACTAAAAGACAGGATTCAAACTCACAGTAACTCACAAAGTCAGCATCTCCTCTGAAGTACTAAGTAATTTCAAACCTTATTATAATAGGATTGACTTCTACTGAAAAACTTCAAATTAAAGAGGCATGAAGTAAATTAAATTGATTTTAAAGTGTTCTAAAATGCACTTGCTTAAATCCAGAGGCATACAAATGACCAAGAGTGCTTTCATTAAGATGAAAAAAAGGAGGAAAAAAAAAAGGAGGAAAAAAAAAAGGAGGAAAAAAAAAAGGAGGAAAAAAAAAAGGAGGAAAAAAAAAAGGAGGAAAAAAAAAGGAGGAAAAAAGGAGGAAAAAAAGGAGGAAAAAAAGGAGGAAAAAAAAGGAGGAAAAAGGAGGAAAAAAAGGAGGAAAAAAGGAGGAAAAAAAGGAGGAAAAAAGGAGGAAAAAAAGGAGGAAAAAAAGGAGGAAAAAAAAAGGAGGAAAAAAAAGGAGGAAAAAAAAGGAGGAAAAAAAAGGAGGAAAAAAAAAGGAGGGAAAAAAAAAGGAGGAAAAAAAAAAAGGAGGAAAAAGAGGAAAAAGGAGAAAAAAGGAGGAAAAAGGAGGAAAAAAAGGAGGAAAAAAAGGGAGAAAAAAAGAGGAAAAAGGAGGAAAAAAAGAGGAAAAAAAGGAGGAAAAAGAGTGAAAAAAAGGAGGAAAAAAAGGAGGAAAAAAAGGAGGAAAAAAAGGAGGAAAAAAGAGGAAAAAGGAGAAAAAGAGGAAAAAAAGGAGGAAAAAAAGGAGGAAAAAGGAGGAAAAAAAAGGAGAAAAAAAAAGGAGGAAAAAAAGGAGGAAAAAGAGGAAAAAGGGGAAAAAGGAGGAAAAAAAGGAGGAAAAGGAGGAAAAAGGAGGAAAAAAAGGAGGAAAAAGAGGAAAAAAAGGAGGAAAAAAAGGAGGAAAAAAAGGAGGAAAAAAAGAGGAAAAAAAGGAGGAAAAAAAGGAGAAAAAAAAAGGAGGAAAAAAAAAGGAGGAAAAAAAAAGGAGGAAAAAAAAAAGGAGGAAAAACAAGACAAAAGCAGTGTGTTTCAGGACTTTGTACTGACCGTAGCAGTGAAAAATGAAATGATCTAATATCTGCTTTCTAACTTTAATGTCTATTACTGTAAGAATTGTTGTCATTACCTTGAGTTTAGCTATAAAGAGGTCCTGTCCAAGTTAGCCTCTTCACTACAACATTTACAACTGAATAATCTGACCCTAGTTGTTTTCAAAGAAATTTTTTCTGTCTAGCAAATATTCATAGAAATAATCAAGAAAATAGCACGTGTTTTGAGTCACATTAAAGCTCCAAGCAGTCCATAAACCACAAGAAGTCCTGTGAAAGACTTAAGTAGAAAGGCTGCTTTTTCCAGAGCATCTTTTGCAGCAACTGGATTGAGCTCAAAAGGGACAAAAAGTAACCTTTCATTCACACAGTTCCACACATAGGTGCCGACTAAAAGATAGCATTTCGTACTAAAAATTTTAATATGCAGCAACATAAGATGATTCAACATCTTGCAAGTTAACTTCTTTTCAGAGTTTACTTACTCAAACTTTCTGTTTACAGTCAGCCTTGCTGGTCTCAGGGCACAGCTCCACACTGCACTACTCCTAATCAAGCCATTTCCAAACCCTGTCTTTCCTATTAGTATACTGTCTTATTTGCACTGACAAAACCATCAGTGGGAACAACTATACTAAATTTTAAGTTACATCACCTAAATTATCACATTTATAGTAGGGCTGGACCTACATGTGTATTGCAAAACTTTAATGGAATCTGAGAGGAAATCAGAAAACTGGCCATTTTAATATGGAACGACATCCACGTGGGTCAAGGTTAACAATTTTAGATGAAGCCAACAACAATAATGCTGGGCTCCAAGAATACACATTCTTAATTATCAGCTTGATTTTATCAGTTTTGCGTGGTAGGAAACAGTTCATTCAATCCAAAACAAATGTCGACAAAAGTCATTTAGCATATCACCAATCACTAAAAATGCCTGTGTTCAGTGTTGTTCTGATGCACACCTCAAAGAAACTATAATAAAGGATCAAATTAGTGGACACAGGAATAAGTACCATACATCCACTTATCATCAGTGGGGCCTTTGTTAAGGTAAAATCCTCTAAAGGAAGTAAACTTATGGAAGAGGAGATACTACTGACATAGTCTGTGGTTTCCAAAAGGCTTTTGAAAGGTTCCTTGTCGAAGTCTTTCAGGACAACCATCTAACTATTGCAGAAATAAATATGTGACTAGAAGACAGAGTGAACGGCCAACAGAAGGAAATCACCAGGAGCTCTGCAGGAATTGCACCTACAACACTCACATTTCACTAACAAGTAACCTGAGTAAAAGAGTGAGAAGTAAAATAAGGCTTCTGGATGATTTTAACTTACTCTGGGTAACAAGGACAAGGGCATCCTCTAAGAATCGTAAAGATCAAGTGAGTACACTACAGAATGGCACGTGAAATTCAGGGTATGAAAATGTGAAGAGCAATGGGAACTATCCTAATGTTATATATACCACTGTGAACTTGAGGCTGACCGTTATCTCTCAGGAATGCAGTTTTGGTGTTGTGAAAAACCGCTCTGTATAAACCTCAGCTGAATGCTTATTAGTTATAAAAATCACAGCAAATGTTTAGAGCATTCCTATGAGGAAAGGAGGGGAACATTACTCCACCACATAAGTTTGAGGCATGTACAAGCTTGAGGTTGTACATACCTCGAGTATGATGCCCTGTCCTAGTCCCCACCTTTCAAAGAGGGGCAACTAGAAAACATTCGATTAAGGTGAGCAAGGGTCATCAAACATACGAGAAGATTTATGTCCAAGATATAAGCTACAAATCTTCCAGCTGGGAGAGAGTCAAGTGCAAGGAGAGGTAATAGAAGGCTGTAAAAAACCTAAGTGACGGCCAGGACAGACAGAACTGAACGTTTACTGCCTCTTCCAGTAGAGGAAATAAGGATCGTCAAGTAACATCAGAAGATGGTGCAAAACAAAAGAGGATTATTTGCAGTGTGGGCAGCTGAGCTGGTGATCCCCTTGCCATAGGATGGTAGAGATGCTATAATAAAAGAGCTGCTGAACTGAAAACCACTGGAAACAGGGAGAATGTGCAAAGGAAGCAGCATTTATGCTTGTCCTGTTATTCCTTCCTTAAGGCATACACTTCTGTAACACCGCATAAAAGAGACACCTGACCTGACCTGGAATATCCATTCCTTTGTTTCTAAAGGAAAAAGGGTATTTGAAACTTTATTGGTAGCCTTCACAGAAGCCACAATCCTTGCAAATATTCTAGTTTCAAACAGTTCATCCAGCAAAGCAAGATAAAGGAATCTTCTGAATTTGAAAAGCTTGTAAGCAATTTTCTGTAAAGGGGAATACTAAGTGAAAATCTGAAAACACCTCTTCAATCTTCTTAATTGTACAATTATTTAAAAACTGGCGCAGACACTAATCTTTTTGCTCAGGCAAGAAATTAAGTACTTATTTTGGGGCTTCTCCCTGTTCTTAGTATGTTCTAGCCAGCACGACCCCCCTCACCACGAAACAGAGACACGTGGGTGTCAGGTCCTGGTTAATATCTGAGGGAAAGGCCTACAAACCCCACAGTGGGAGAAGGTAGCAGTGCAGGGTGCAAGGACGCAGCAGAAGCCTAGTTTATACTTATTCAAATTGCAGCAGATCTAAACCCTTCTTCACAAGCATGAATTTGAAGAACAAATAAAATAAAAAATAAAAAAAAAACTCCACCACAATCAAGCAAACGAAACAAACCAACCAACCACAAAAAAACCTACAGAATCACCGTTCATTCCATTTTTTGTCATTTACCTTGCTCCTCTCTCAAAATTCCTGCTCCCCCTGCAAGAATGGTTTAACTGCTCCTGAGACCATAACTGAATCACCACAATTTACTATTGAATTTATCAGGTTAGATAGCACCAACCTGAATTCTCTAATACATAGCCTGTATGTCCTGATAGTTTAGCATCATCTGTGTGAGTAATGAAGATACCCTTGCAGCAAGTATTAAATGAAAAAGGTGTTTAATAAAACTTAGGACACAGTTTACATAAGCTTCCGTAACAAAAGCTGAATTTTTTAAAAATAGAAACTACTTTATTTTCGTGTGCAGGCAATGGAAGTACAATTCTTGTAATAGTTTGGTCTTCAACTTGCCACAAAAAGCTCTTCAGAGTTAAGTGTTCTGGACAGTTTTGAAACTGCTCAACTAATCTCTAACAAAGGGCTATTAATTTTATTTTACTGCTAGGAAGCCACAGTGCTCATAATAACATTACAATACTTAAAAAATTCCATGTAATAACAGGCTTTTTATTTTCCCCAGAAATAACAGAGCAGTTTGGATAACTCTATACAAATGCTTTGTTTTGAAAAATATTTTTAGAGATAATTGCTAGGCATTACTAGTGACATCTCATAATGTTTGCCCCTTCTTCAAATGTTTCTCAAAAAAACTCTACTGCTTCAAAATAGCAATATAGTAAAATAAATTACCAAAATAGCATTAAGCATCACAAATACATTGTGTTCTGCCTTTTAACAGTCACCTAATAAGCTGTATTTTTCTGAACTTAAAATGGTTTAAGTCAACCATGGTACACTCAACCTCTCAGTACCTCAAAAATCTGAATTCATATGTAAGAACAGTTCTTAAATGCATAACTGTGTTTCACTGACTCTCCTCCCACTTCCTGACACAATGATGAAAGGTTATATTAACAGGAAACGATAAGCACACACACATATGGGCACAAAATGCTTATATTCACAGATATCAAGTTTTCACACTCGTGCTTATCCACCGCAGTAGCAATGAGCGTGGTATCCTGTGGTTTTATCCTGTCCTTTTATCCTGTCCTTTACCAGCATCCTGTACTTTATCCTGTATTACCAAATACCAAAATGCTGTGAAATACTTCTGGAGTAAGGTTAATGAGATTTCAGTCAGCTGTGGCCACAAACAGGCATCACAAATAACCCACTCCAACCAATCTTATCTCAAACCAGAGGATTAGAAGCAGCACAGAAGAATTTTACCAGGAGCGGAAGCATCATCTCCCCCAGCTGCTGTGGGGTAGAAATGCTCATTAATCCATTACAGATAAAATAGAAGAATCACTGCCTGCATTCTCTGCACTGGCTTGAGTAACATTTAAGTTGCAGACTCACTGTTTGTCCTTAGAGAGCCAAATAAACTTTATAGCCTCCGTTTCCCTACTTTCCCTTCTTAAAGCAGGGGATTAATATGAATCTCTGAAAACAGCCTCAAGATACACAGATGAAAAATGTACCAAAAAATTACAGAGAAACCTTCATATTTACACTACTACATAGAGATATCTAGTATAGTGGGCAGGTATACAGAGAAATATGGTTCTTAATACAGAAAATCTTTCTCAGGTCTTCTACTCAAGGTTTTGAAAGTGGGTGTCAAGTACTGCTTAACTACACAAGTATGAAAAAACCACCACTGCTTCAAAACAGTATTACAGTAAAAAATCAACAAAACAGGTTTAGATGTCAATGTTACATTATAGTCCCCCTTTTTACTAGTCACCTAGTAAGCTGTATCTTTAAAATGTTTCTGCACTCTGCCCAGCCTCAAAGCAAAAAGGCTGGCCTAGAACCAGAGCTCTCAAACTGCCTGTGCTACTTCCTAGAGGCATGGCATCTTCAAAGATTGGCAAGGAATAGCCTCTTTTAGCCAGATTTTTTTAAAGGTTTTCTTTGTATTGACCCAGTGCTCTTCAAAAAAATTTTACTACATCTCAAACAGAAACACTTGTTTCTGTTTGAGGGTAGAGTGCAAGGGAAAAAGGTTAAAGAGCAACAGGACAGCATATAGCCAGGGCTCCCCAACAACAGCAACAACGCCCCCAACAAAAACTAAACACAAACAACCAACTAAAAACAAACAAACAAAAAAACCACACACACACACACTCTGTATGGATCTCTATTACAGTGAAAGTACACTGAACAGCTTTTATCCATTTCATATTATTACTTTTTCCTACATACAAAAATGCAGCAGATCTTTTTTATTTTTTTCTTTTTTTCCTTTCCTACAGCAGGTTTTTCTATTGTTACACTTCCAGAAGAAAGATCTGTGTTCCAAGCAGAATAGTTGCTACAGCCTCTTTTCTATTAGAGACTGCAAACTTTTATTAATGGTATCCCTGCCTTCACAGCTGTTATTCTTGGGGTGTTTTGAACTATTTTCAACATCATCTTTTTGTTCAAGTTACTGTAAAAGACTCAGGATAGAGACATTTATTCTTTCCAGCAACTTTGTAATACGTTATGAATACCAAATGCCCTAAAACAGGATAATTTATTTAACACGGACCTAAATAAACTAAAAACAATGGATAAAATGAAAAACTTCCAGATAGATGCACCTAACTACAAAGCACATCACAGCCTATGACCACCTGTTTCAGCACAGCTTTATGAGTCTCAGTTCAGCAGCACAGGTGGAAGTACACTAAGTTCAGCAAACACATCAGAATTGTGCAACAACTGGCAAAATATCCAACCAAACTCATTCACCTCTTGCTCTCCATTTCCTTTCTAGATTCTGACATTTAATCTACATAAGCCTTCACTGAAACTGGTTCAAAGCAAGTCCAACGATAAGAAGATACTTTGATGGGCACTCCTCCACCCAAACTGCTGAGAAAAAAAAACATCTTTTCTTCAACTCTTGCAATTAATTTGTTGAAAGACAACTTAAAAATTCCCCTTGCAGAAAATACTTTCTCATTAAGAAGCGAATCTGCACCAGCACAACTTTTTAGCAATCATATTTGTTGTTCCAAATTGAGAGCACTCCTTGCAATAGTTTTCCTCACAGTAATCAGGCTAAATTTATACCAGTATTTTCCCAAAACAGAGGTGATCCAGAAAAAGTATTAAATTCTTTCAGTAATAAAACACATATATGTTCTCAAGATACCAGTCAAGGATAAACAATTATAGCAGTTTCACCATCACCTGAAGCCATCACCACCACTGAAAGCATCAATCTTCTTCCCTCACCTGTCACATCCTGCACCACCCCCAGCATCCAGAAAGTCCTACCAAGAAACTCACACACATCAAAAGTAAGACTGAAAGAAGAAAAAAGAGGGGGGGGGGGAAGCCAAAAGTTAATCTTAGCTAAAACAAGTTTCTTCAAGTCACCCACACTGCTCGAGTGCTCTATCTGGCACAAGGCAGGGTGAGAAACAAGACTTACTGTGTTACAGCACTACTACCTTGATGTAGTTATGAAACTGCAGCCCAAGACACAAAGTTGTACAATTAACCTTTTATGAGATCCTTATTAGCTCTAGAGTGAACACCGAGGAGGCAAAGTCATTGGGATAAATGCAGTTTAAAAAGTCAATTATCTGCTTGTTTAGTTTATCAAAGCTGAGGTAATGAAATTATAGGACAGTTCACAGGGTGACTAGCACACCACAGCAAAACTCTCCCAAATATTAGTACTGATCCCTACTGCAAGCTGCAGCAACACTTCATATGGACTCTCAGAATGTCTGGAGAAGGCAGGTTTAGACACTCAGGAAATAAAAGCAGCTCAAATTTTACTCAGGACTTTTGAGACACAAATCATGCTGTTCTTCCCAAGAGTAGTACTGAAAAGGCCTTTCAGAAGTTTAAGAAGCACTAACAGCAAAATCTTAATGGTTATCCTACTAAAAATCTAACATCAGGCAACACACTTTGAGTTTCCTTGATGTAGTAAAGCAATATAGATACAGTCTTACTCTCCAATCTTCACTAGTGCAAAAACAAACACTGAGGTTTTCGGGGTTTTATTTATTCTATGAGCATTTACTACAAAACTACAGTACAGAACAAATCCTAGAATGTTACAGGCCATCAGCAATTTCCAGATTTTTGCTGTTCCTCTCCCTCCACTGGCACTCTCTACTGTATCACATACCAAGCAATCCATGGCAGTGCATTTGTAGAAGGCAACTGCAAGCACCAACGGTTCAACCTCCACACTAAAAGCATTTCGCTCTTGCTTCAGACTAGCTCTGGTCTCCTCTTACAAAACAATGTTGCTGAAGCTCATCTTCCAACCTAGTTTTTACCAAAAAAGGAATCTGGTCTGTGTCTTCTGGACGCTCTGCTTTGCATTGCAGAAAGGGTCTTGAAGCAAGGAGGGCAGGCATCTGGATCTGCTTCAAAAGTTCCCTCTGACCTGCTCTTTTCTCTGCCTGCAGGCTCTCCTCCAGCTGCAGCTGAAACAGCTCACCTGTCCAGCTGCACTTCACCAACTCCACCCAGGGCCACAAAGGCTGGGTTCTCTAGCACAGGCAGGGTAAAACACAGTTCCACAACAAAAATGTTAGTTAGTTCTATGCACAGAGAGCACAGGTCTTGGCAGAGCTTATTCAATTTGGCCCAGCACTGTGCCCCTCTAGTTGGAAACCCTGCTCAAAATGAACATAAAAATAAACATCTCATATCAACGTCCAGATATTCCTGCTCACTAAAGGAATCAGGAACTAACAGTGCTGGAAAACTTCTCAAGACATAGGCCTTCTCTCAGTTTCTGAAATGTGTGTTTTGGTTTTGACTTGGTTTGTTGGTTTTTTTTAAACTAGTGAATTACTCTGAAAATATAAAGTTATGGCTGAACAATCCGTACTTGGCATCATTACAAGGTTTTAATTTATTCTTGAAATCTGGTTCAAATGCCAGGGCAGGTATGGTTGAAATAATACAAAAAGCTGTGAGAAAACTACTGAGGGGATTTTGCTGGAGATGCCACACACTTAAACAATTCAAACAACACAATATTCTACCACTTAGCAGACTTACTTAGTAAGATCTTACTTAATAGATCAACATTAGTTCCTGATGCTGATCTGCACAACACCTCAACTCTTCATTTAAAAAGAGTCTGCAGAACAGACCTCACTCAGGAGACTGCAGGTCACACTTTTAATCTATATGCTAAAAATTGGACTATATTTACATTTTAAAATCCATGAAGACAATTATGAGGCAGATATCATTCTTTCACTTCCATTCATTGCTATGCCTGGTAATTTTCACTTAGTTGATTCTTTTTTTTTTTTTTTGTACCAACAGCATAATAAAATTTATCTTTTGTTTTGGAAAGTATGGTTTGATATAGCCTTGTAAGAATCTAGCACTAATTGCAGAACAATATGCAACAGGCCCTCCATATACTGGACAATGCTGGCTAGAGGAAAGAAATTAGTAATGTTTAATGGCAGGCCTATTTGAAAACTGAGTAAAATCCATATAGCCATATTCCAAAATCAGGTTCTCACTTCCTGCCATTCTGTAAGGATATCTGAAGATCAAATATGTAAGGGGAGTAAAGTGTTTCCAAGTTTGACAGCATTTCTACAGCTTTTCCTGCTTCTGTCAGCCCCTTGAAACTGAAGTTAACATCACTGAGTGTGCCTGCTGGCCACACCATTCTGCACAGCATCTCAAGTAAGTCACAACCATTTTCCCAAGAAGCAGCTCTTAAGAACTACAGAGGAAATAAAGCATTATTCAAGAGAAAGAGCAATTTTCTCCCCCACTGCCTCCCACCCTTCACCAGAACAAAAATAAAACAAAAATACTGAGTTTTGGAGAAAGGTTACAGAAGTAATCTTCTCTCTCAGATCCCCTGCTCCTTAGATACAACCCAAAGATTACAAAACATCTTCAACAACAGTAACGCCTCCCTCTTGCAACAGTCAGGACACAGAAAGATGAGGCAGAGAAACCTTTCTTTTCAGCAGAAAGCACTATCACCTCAGCCATACAACAGGCAGTATCTGGAGAGCAGAGACCAATCCTTCAAAGAGGCCCTGTCAAAAGTCACAGGCACATCTTGTCAGCAATCGAGACTGTGAACAGCTATTATTTAGGACCAAAACATTTGTTGTCTTACTCCCCCAACAGAAGGCACAGGATTAAGATTTCATTGCTGAGTATTTCTTTTATATATAAAACTAAGTTAAGCAGAAACTGGCAAGCCATTTAAAACGGCATCAAAAACACCAAGTAAGCACCAGATACTGAACGTAAAAAGATGCAGGGAGCAAAAGGGATTCTTCACAGATTTCAAGGCACAAGTGTTCTTAAGAGGTCCGCAGGTTTCAGCCGTGGGAAGCAGCCTCAAGCATCCCTGGTTTACTCAGCGTTTACTATCCGGCCTTCAAATACAATTTCTACAGCCTTTTTAATCTCAAAACGGCAGTTAAAAATGTGTTCCTGTGCAGCCCATATACCAAAACGCCTTCTCCTTCCAAGAATAGAGGGATGCAGAAAAGACAAAGACTAAAATTACTTTGGAAATGAAATTCTGAACTATCAGGAGAAACTTTCTAACATTGCTCGGTGACACAAAGCATCACCTCGAAGGCTGGAACTGAAATGTAACCCTTCGGACATTTAACCGCGACTCGTAGCGGGAAAAAACTAAATCCGATTTTCACACTCGCCGTGACCTTATGGCACATAAAAGCAGAGCCCAGTAACTTTTCCTCTCCGGCCTCAACTCAATAGCTTATTCTCTTCCCCGTGGCTAAAATTTAGGTCACCCGCCCTGAAACACTCCGGGAAGGCAGGCAGGAAAACCCAAGCCCCGAACAAAGCCCCGGACCCCGGCGCAGCGATGACTCTGCAGGAGCAGCGGCGCGGAGCCGGGCGGGCTCGGGGAGGGGGGCGGCCCCTCGGACCCCCCAGGCACCGCTCGGTGGCTGACGGCGAACACCCCGCGGGGGCCGCCGCCGCCCCTCGGGGTGGCGGGGCAGGGCCGGGCCGGGCCGCCCGGGAGCCCCCGCCGGGGCGGCCCCACCGCGGCCCCGGCCCGGCCCCGCTGTGCCACGGCGGGGTGGGGGGCGGGCGGAGCGTGCGAGGAGGAGCCGGCCGTGCCCGGGGCCGGGCCGCTCACCGGCGTGCTGGTCCCGCGGCCACAGGTAGTAGGTGGCGGGGATGACGATGAGCCCCACGAAGCTGGTGAGGAAGTAGAAGAACGTATTGCCGCTGTCGTCGTACTGGAACTGCTGCCCCGCCATGGCCGCGCCGGCCGCCCGTGTCCGTCCCCACCGCCGCCGCTGCTGCTGCCGCCGGCGGCCCCCCGGTGTCGCCGCCCCGGGGCCGATCCAGCCGCGCCGGGATCCCGCGAGATCCCACGCTCCCGCTCCCCCGCCCCTTCCCGGGCCAGAAGGAGACGTGTCACTGCTCAGCCACCATAGCTGAGACCGTGGCGTCACGGGCCCGCCCGCACAAAGCCCCCCCCCGGCCGCTGGTTGGCTCATCGGAAAGCCCCTCCCGTCGGGAACAGGGGATCCATCACGGAATCGCGGGATGGGGAAGGCTGGGAGGGAGCTCAGTGGGGCGCGTGGTCCGGCCGGCCTGCTCAGGCAGGGCAGACCTGGAGCACATGGCACAGAATCACAGAACTGTTCGGGTTGGGGGGGACCTCTGGAGATCATGCAGTCCGACCCCCTGCCAAGGCAGGGACACCTAGAACAGGTGACACGGGAACTCATCCACGTGGGTTTGGAATGTCTGCAGAGAGGGAGACTCCACTACCTCCCTGGGCAGCCTGTTCCAGTGCTCTGCCACCTTCCGTGTAAAGAAGTTCTTTCTTACGTTGAGGGGAAACTTGCTGTTTATGGCCGTTGCTCCTTGTCCTGTCACTGGGCACCACCCCATTGGCACCCGCCTTTGGGATATTTACATGCATTAATGAGATGACTTCTCAGTCTTCTCTAGACTCCTTCAATCTCTCCTTACAAGAGAGGTGCTCCACACTCCTCATCATCTTCGTGGCCCTCTGCTGGACCCTCTCCAGTAGCTCCTTGCCTTTTTTTGTACTGAGGAGCCCAGAACTGGATACAGCGCTCCAGATGTGGCCTCACCAGGGCTGAGTAGAGGGGAAGGATCACCTCCCTCTTCCCAATGCACCCCAGGACACCACTGGCGCTCCTGGTTGCAAGGTCACACTGCTGGCTCGTGGTCAACTTGTCATCCACCAAGACCTCCAGGTCCTTCTCCACAAAGCTACTCTCTAGTAGGTCGGCCCACAACCTGTACTGGTGTTTGGGGTTATTCCTGCCCAGGTGCAGTACCTTACACTTGCCCTTGTTGAACCTCAGTAGGTTTCTCTCCACCCGATTCTCCAGCGTATCAAGGTCCCACTGAATCTATTCAGCAGTACAGGATTGCATCCAGATGGTTCTTGAATATCTCCAGTGAGGGAGGCTCCACAGCCTTTCTGAGCAGTCTGTTCAGATCACTCAGTGTATGATCACTCACACAGTAAATAAGTTCTTCCTTATGTTCAGGTGGAACTTCCTGTGGATCAGTTTCTGCCTGTTGATTCTTGTCCTATTGCTTGGCACAGCTGAGAAGAGCCTGGGGTAAAGAAAGTATTTCAGACACGATAAATTTCTCAGGATTTGGAGGGTGGATCCTCAGCAGCCACGTGAGAACAAACATTTAAAATATGTCTAATTCTCAATTCAGTTGCAGGAATGATCATAGCGCTACAAGGGGCTGTGACCTTAAAGGTGTGAAATCAGAAGGCAGGTACTGTGACTCATCGCACCATTAATGGCAAGTTACCTCTTTGAGGAAAACAAGCTTTATAATCAAGTCCATTCATGAGAATGTGCCCATCTCTGTGGCTCTACAGGCCAGCATGTGACCACTCATAACCACAATCTCTTACAGATCTCACAGCTTTAGTACTTGTAAGTTCAGGCTATGGGAAAATGTGACACCAAAGTCATGATCATGTGCAAGGGGAGCATTAGGCATTCCTTAGAAAGAAGTTCTGTCCCAACATTAACAAAGACTGATGTGGGAAGTGGAGATAAAGGTAACACAATGCCACAACCAGTGAGTGGCTCCAAATGTCCTCGTGCCATGATATGGTAATCCACAAATGGAAAAAAATCTCTATTTTTTCCTGGGAGAGGATTTTGTGTTAATGTAAATGTTTTAAAATAAAAGATCCTATTTTTTTTCATTGATACTCTTTGTAATTGCTCCCGGTTAGATCCTTTTAAGGTTCACAGGCAAAGTTTAAGATATTTCCTTCTATGTCTTTTGTTACATACACTGAGTATTGCACACGCTCTGCAGTGATGGCAACTCTTGCAGTAGTTGTTTTGGAAGACACCTGAGCGCATGAAACTCACCTCCCTCTGGGTTTCTAGTCCTTAATGTTTTACAGTGAGGCAGTGAAAAGCTTCTGTACAGCAAGTAAAAAGTAAGACAGGTAAAAATCATACACTCATAGTCAACCCTAGTTTTGTAAGCAGAGGAAATGCTCTTTCTCCAGCTGTGCTCATCTGCTGAGTTTGTTACTTCAGTCAGATAAAGGAACAAAAAAGGGACAAAACTCTCAAAGACGATTACATTCCTTACAGGTTTTTTGAAAGCAACTTGTTAGATGAGGAAGGCTTATGAGTGCACCAGCCTGAAGGACCAGCAGTAGGTGAGCCAAGATCTTACTAGACACAGTAAAATCCACATGGGAGGCAGTGTGAGTAAGTGCCCTGTAGAAAATCCCTAATCCATGCGTTCAGCTGATCACAGGAGCCAGAGCAGGAGGAAAGCCGGCATCACTCACCTTGCAGATAATCAGGTGGTTTCTTAATGCCATTGTTTCAGAACCCAGCTACAGATTTTCTAACCATTGTTGGCAACATCACTCCTTTGTCCCACTGGCGATGTGAGAGTGTTGGTTGCCCATGGCATTAACTGAACCTAGCAAGGGAATCCTAAGGGTACGCTTTCAGCCTCATCCTGCCTCTGCTTTCTCCCTGCCAGCCTGTTCTAGCCATTAGCCTGGAGCCACTGGAAAGGAGGGCCTGAAAAAAATAATTCCTACTGTCGGCTCCAGTATGCAGATTTCCCCAGCCAAGAGAGGGGATGCCCCATGATTGAATAGTAGTGAACAGAGACCATTCTAGCCTAAAGACCAGCAGTTTATTTGAGTGCCATTCCTTATGCACTTGATTTTCCTATAAAAAGTGATGGTGATCCCTTGCATCCCAGGAAAAAGGAAGAACCAATGTTGGTGTTGCCACTCGTGGCCTGTCTGGAAGGTCACCCAGGCAAAATAAACCCCATCTGCCTGCACTTGAGGAGCAACTTGGTCCACTGGAGGTGAAGATACCATTATAGCATCTCCTAAGTAGATAATAATTTCTAACCTAGAGGAGTTTGATCTTCCCCAGATGCTCTCAAAATTCTTTAAGGACCTGTTGTATCAACTCACAGAAGTGGCCTTTTTTGCAACACAGCTCCATCATGCTACTAGGTGTCATAGTGGGCTTTTCCACATGGGCAGGGTCTGCAGGGATGGGTTCTGCAGCTGTTGAATTCAATCCCACCTTAATTCCTAACCACAGAAGCCAGAGACGCAAATCACTGTCAGAAGAAAGTGCGCTTTGACAAGATCCCATAATATCTGTGGAAGAAAAACAATTACAAACCTGGTATGGTGCCAAAGATGACAGTCAGGCTGGTTTAGTGGATAGGAATGATGAAACTTAGAACAATTTAGCCGTAACAGGTACGTGCTTTCCAAACAGAATGGAAAACTTTGTTATTTTAGTGTAAAAATGGAAATTACAACCTAGCAGATACGCCTACAGCTGGGGGAATTTGTGTCCCACATGTCATAACCTTCCTAATGTTCTGTGAGTTGGTGGAGTGCCTTCCTGCAGCTGACAGTCCGGAGAGCGGGGATCTCCGGAGGGAATGTTTGGCCGGCAGATGGTGCTCCAGAGATCATGAGAAGCAGCCACCCTAACAGGGTTCGACTCTCGGCTTCCGCTGAATCCGTAAGTCAAAAAGAGACTCTTCTATGAAGTCCTTTTTATCAAAAGCGCTACAGCTCGAACTGGGCACCCCTGATGATGGCGCCCAAACAAAGAAATCCCTGGGCAATCATTCCCTTACAATCCAAGCTGACCTCTCACACGACGGTTTGTCCAAGTGGTAATATTGGGGTCTGGGATCTTCTTGCTTTTTATTGGTTTGATTTTCTTGCTGTTTCATTACTAAGCACTTGCTAAGTGATCATCTTCTTATACAATATACAGTGGTTCTGTATCCTGTTTCACATCCTCTTAGGTTGTGTTCATCTGGTTCTGTAGTTAGCTATTCGACATGCTGTAATATGGTTGTTATAGTTCATATACCACAGTCTATCGGCTTTGCATAGTCTAGCTGTTAATGTTTAAGCTTCTAGTGCTAAATTTAAACTAGCACGTTCTTTTGCTTTTATTAACATTCCTGTTACATGGGACCAGAATATTTGTATCACCTAAGGTGTGAGCACAGTTGAGTACAGCAAGTGTTACAACATCGAATACAAACAAAGAGGAAAAAAAGGAAATAATCCTTGAAGAATTCATTTTGTCCAAGCTTCTAATCTGGTACCCAGGAGGTGACCCAATCCTTCATGGTGAAGTACTGGTGAAGAAGAGACCATACTTCTTGGAATCTTGCTGAAGTATTGTCCAGCTGTACTTATTGAATTAATTTTACCAGTTCTTACAACTTCGTGGAAACATCCAGTTATCAGGTATTTCTTCGGTAAGACAGGATTTGTCCCTATTGTTTGTATTCCATCTTAATCCTCCACTGCTTCCCACTTTTCCCACTGTTTCTTTTCTTCATTTATCAGTTGGTATCAATTGGTATCATTCTTTTGGATGGTCAGCATCTCTAGCCATGAGCTCTTATCTGAAGTAACTGCCATAATGTTCACCACAGGCTGATGAACCATGGCTTTTGCTGCTGCATCAGCTAAGGCACTCCCTTTGCTGGTTACAGTAATGTCCCTTGTACAGGCTGGACAGCAAATCACAGCAATTTCTCTGGGAAGTGGGTTTGTGTCCACCAAGTACAAATTTCTGTTCCATTAACCATAGCTTTTCCTGAGGAGGTGAGAAACCTCCATTCTTTCCACAATACACCTTTTGTTTGGCATACACCAAAAGCACACTTTGAATCCATATGGGCAGTTACTCTTCCCAGGCAAGCTGCTCGGGCCAACACAATTAACTCTGCCCCTTAAGGACTAACTGTGTCTGGAAGGGATCTGGTATCTGCAACCTTCCACTGGTCCACATTTTTTAGCCAGTTTTTGATTGCCCATGTAAAGAGCGGGGTGATCCATCTGTGAATAAAACAAGATCTGAATTCTGTCTGTGAGATCTGCTCATGCCTTACTAACAGTCTGGATTAGTGTGTCACATTGCTGATGCTCTTCCCTTTCTCCAGGTATTGGTAATAGTGTTGCCAGGTTCAATGTATTGCACCTGTTTAGAGTCACATTATCTGCATTTAGAAGATTTAATTCATATTTATGTGCTCACTGGGGAGACAAGGCTTGTGTTGCACAGTGTTTCTGAAGTAATTTGACTTCATGTGGCACACAGATTGTAATTGGGTGAAGTGCTCTAATACTAAAGATTGACATTTTTTCTACTATTCCAGCTGCCACTGCCACTGATCTAGTGCATGATGGAGCTCCAGATGCCACTAGATCCAGTTGGAGAGGATACTAACCACAGGTCTTTGATGGGGTCCTAATTTCTGCATTAAAACACCACTAGCCTCTTTTTTTCTCATATGTATATACAGTTCAAAATGCTCTGTGTAGTCTGGAAATCCTAAAGCTGGAGACAAAGCCAAGACTTCCATATAATGGGTTCTATTTCTTCTTTTTTTTTTTTGTTGCTTCTGTTGGAGATTACATTAGTTCCCCTAATCCTGGTATCCATGGTCAGCGAAACCCAGCTGCACCTCAAAACCCTCAGAGCTGGGAAGTTTTTTTGTAACTGGCAGAGGAGTTTCATTTATAGCTTTTATTCTTTCTGTATCTGTTACCTGCTGCCCTTCCTTTGAAATGAATCCCAGATGTTATACTTCCATTTGACACAGCTGGAGCTTGGATGGAGATAGGTCCTTGGTTGCTAAAGCAGTACCTAAATGTATAGTATCTTTTAAACAGTCATTACAATTTCTACTAGCTATTAGTAAATAAAGCATCTACATATTGCACTAAAACTGATTCACCAGGTGACTCAATGTCCTTGAAATCTTTTGATACCTGAGAAAATATGGTGGGAGACCCATTAAACTCATAGAGAAGACCAAGTTCATGTCAACTGTCATCTCTTCTAAGTAAATGCAAACAAGGGATGTCTTTCTCCATCTGTGGGAATACTGAATAACAGTGCAGTCAAATTAGTCACAGTAAAACACGAAGGCCAGTGCAGGACTTGCAAGAGTACAGGAGTGGGATCTGGCGCTATGGGGTGTAAGACAATGACATCGTTGCTCTCAAATCTGGAACAAATCAAAACTCAGCATCTCCACCTTTTTCCAGTCTGTTTTTTCTTGCTGGTAACACTGGGGTTTTATATGGGAATTCAGACACTTCCAAGATTCCTCGGACAGGGTGCTGGGCTACTTATTTTTGAATACTTTTCCCTGCTTCCCGGGGATGGGCTGCTGTTTCACAGCAGAGGGCGCGCCTCGCTTTGTTTTCAGGCGTGTTCCAGCAGTCCCGCTTCATTTCCCGATTGACTGCAATTCCGCGGGCACCAGCTTCCAGGGGTTTAGGTATCTCCAGGTCAGAATCCTGAGCTTCAGATGTTACTCATACCCCTGCGATTGTCAAATTGGTAATCCTGGGTGATAGATGTAAATGCACATCCAGGGTTTAGAGGAGTTCTCTTCCTAATAGACAAGATGGGAACACTTCTGGTATTACAGATCTTCCCTGTAGCCCTTTATTTCCTCTTGTGGATAGTAATAGTTTACTTAAAACATGTTCTGTTTTTCCTGTTACTCCTTGAATTAAAACCTTGTCCTGTGATACAGTTTGCTTTGGTGCAAAATTTAAGTGATAGTGTTGGTTCTTGTGTCAACTAAAAATTCAACTTCCTCTCCCTCTGTTTTCCTAATTTTATGTCCCTTTTGATTCAGCTGAGCTTTCTACATGCCATAGACTCCAATTTCCACAGTCTTCTGAGTTCCCTGCCTTCAGTCATTGCATATTACTTCATGATTCCTGTCTTAAATCTTCCATGTCCAGTTCCCTTTGAAGCTCCCATGGATGAAGTGGGCATTTTCTTTGCCAGTGACCAAGTTTTCCACAGTAATGATACTTTTCCTCCAAGTTAATCCCATGTCTTCTCATTCCTCTTTCAAATCTCTGATCTGGCTTGCCTCTGCTCTGTTTTGTTCTCTCCAAGAGGGAAATCCCCTCCCTCACTCTTTTAGTTGTAAACTCTGTGACAGTGTTGGCCACTGAAAGACATTTTACAGTGAGAACAATCACACACTGGAACAACCTTCCCAGGGACATGGTAGAGTCCCCATCTCTGGAGGTTTGCAAGATGTGACCAGACAGATGATTTCATCTAGGCTCTCTTTTCCATGAAATGCTGCACCAGATGAACTTTCAAGGTCCCTTCCAGCCTGGGCTGTTCTATGATTCTGTGATCTCCAGGATTCCAAGGTTGATTAGTGAGTACATGCAATGCTAGAGGAGGAGTGTTAGTTTTCCCTGCTACAGGATTTTGCAGACCATTAGCATAAGCATTAGATGGAGGAGTGGCAGAAGCAGTAGTAAAACGTGGGTTAGAAAAAGCAGAGAGGGGAGTGCAGAGGTGGAGCAGGTTCCACAAGCATATCTTTTGGATCACTTATGTCTGCTGCAGCTGGATTCATAACCCAGGTTCTCTGTGAACTTTTCCAACCACCACCTTTACTGCAGTCGTAGGCCCAATTGTCCCACACATGCCAAAAATCCATTTGATAAGGTTTTGAATATCCCACTATATGCCATAGTAAAGTTAATTTCTTTTGGTCAAAGAATCCTTCATAGGGCCACACCAATACACACCCCTCTGCTTCTTGTCATTGTCAGCTATTTATCCTGGCCCGTTGCTACTGCTCAGGTTTTTGATGGACTTGCAGTGCTGTCTGTTTTCCTCCAGTTTTCCAGTACCTCAATTAAGGGCATCCCCTTCTCTATCCCAGGTCTGTTCCCCATTCCTGTATGCCAAATTTGTGTGCCTTACTCTGATCAGGCCATGCATACCTCTCCTAGCGTGCTTCTGAACTGGGACTTGAACCCACTTGAAGCCAGAATGTCCAGAATTTAGTAGCGGAATTTTGGCAATGGTCAGTCAGTGCCTCCTGTCTCCAAAGTTCCCAGATGAACTCACCCGATGTCAGCAGCTGGACATTTGGAGGTGAGAGCATCCAACATCCAGTGGTGGTTGCCTGGAGTCCCATCTGGGTTGGCAAACTGCTATGGAAATTACCGATAGCAGCCACCATAACAGAGTTTGACTTGGCCTCCACTGAATCAATAAACCAAAGCACTGGGAGCAGTGGTGTGGAAATCTGTAGGATGGATGTCGTGGTTTAACCGCAGCTGTCTGCTGAAGGACAAGGTGAATCCTATTGGTTTGCAGAGGTGAAAGCTATCCAGCTGGCTTTAGGCACTGCTGGATGAGAGTCAGTATACACACAGAGGGGAAAGCTGGCTGGGGACTGCTGCCCGGGAATTGGCTGGGCATTGGTCAGAAGGTGGTGAGCAGTTGCTTTATAATACTGTATGTCATCACTGCTATCGCTGCTCTATGCCTCATCAACCACATGACAGTAAAAATTACCCAGGACAAGAACATCAGTGATGGAACCAGAACTGGCTTCAGACAGCAACTCAGCCTCATGCAGCTATTTGCTCACGCTCCTCTGGTGAGATGGGCGAGAGAATCAAGAGAGTAAAAGTGAGAAAACTCTTGGGACAGTTTAACAGGTAAAGCTAAAGCCACACGTGCAAGCAAAACAAAACAAGGTATCCATTCGTCACTTCCCTCGGGCAGGCAGGTGTTCCATCATCCCCAGGAAAGCAGGGCTCCATCACACTTAATGGTGACTTGGGAAGACAAACACCATCACTCTGAGCATCCCCTCCTTTCTCCTTCTTCCTGCTGCTTGATATGCTGAGCATGATACCATACAGTGGAATATCCTTGTGGTCAGTTGGGGTCAGCTGTCCCGGCTGTGTCCCCTCACAACTCCCTGTGCACCTCCAGGGCCCCATTGGTGGAGAGAGAAGCAGAAAAGGCCTTGACTCTCTGCAAGCACCACTCAGCAGTAACTAAAATATCTGTGTGTTACCAACACTGTTTTTAGCACAAATCCAAAACACAGCCCCTACAGCTACTGTGAAGAAAATTAACTCTATTCCAGCCAGAACCTACACAAAGGGGAAATGGAGCTTTTCTGGGCAGTGTGTTGAATACTTCAGGATTTCATGTGGTGGGTAATTTCAGATGACAGTGAATTGAGGGCGGAGTTCCAGCTGAGAGGTGACAAATTTGGGAAAAAGGTCCTAGAGCAAGTTGCTGACAGCTTGTATCTCAAGATTGTAGAGGTCAGTGGCAGTCCAAAAACCCCACAGTGCTCCTGAATAAAGTCCTACCAGAAGAACCAGGAAAGTGGGAAGATAAGAGCTTACGTACCTCATAAGTTCATCGTGACATTTGGGCTGTGATTCCCTGGATTCTTACCCTTAGCAGAAATCCAGTGGTTGAGTTACATCAGGAATCAAACTGGTTGGCATTTTGGGCTGTTTTGTTCTTTCCTGAGTAACTGTGGGCATGCAATACTGAAGCTGAGCAGTGCTTTAGAGGTTGAGGGTTTCCACTGACCTAGGTCCAAAGTATTGACCTTTCTCCTCTTTCTTCATACGGGGAGTGGACAGGAGGGTTTTGCCCTTGAGGAGGTGCAGGCTTTGCTGCAGGGTTTCACAGGGCACTAATGCCAGGAATATTAGCAATGAAAGCCAGAGCATGGCTGCTGCTTCTCTGGAAATTGGTGTTATGGTTAAATCCAGCAACTGGGACTCAGGGGTATTATGAGGATAGGCACAACAAAGATGCAGTAAGTAGATTATCTGAAAAGTCCTCCCCCTCACTTTTTCCCTCTGAATTTCCCGGTTTTGTTTAAATTAACTATTTATGCCATATTGTTAACCATGGCCCCAAAATGATGCAATAGCACTGCCTTTAGAAATGGAAAATCATTTGCAAATTACGCTTAACAATTGTCATTCAGAGCTCTCCAAACACTATCTGTTTTGATAGTTGACCTTGCAAACTGGGGAAGACAGAAGTAAGTCACAAAGATTCCTGCAAGTTAAACTATTTTCCAAGCTGATTATGAAGCTTAGAGCTCAAAAGGTCTTTGTACAGAAACTCACAAAATACCTTTTCTTTTTCAAGGGTTATCACCACCTAATTCATTTTACCTCTGATTTCGCATTAGAGGTATTGTTTACTCCTCTGCTGTTCTGAAAATGCTCAGGAAGTGTGATATTATGGTCCTTCCCACAAGCCTGTTCCAATACACAGCAGCTGTCTGTTCACCATGGCTGGGCTTTGTTAATGAATGTTGTTTGAATGTTTAAGAGAGGCTTTCCTTGACATTTTATTTATTCCTTAATAATCTCATTCATGCTGCCAGTGATCAGGCAAAATTCACATTGATACCATTGCCTGTCTGCTGCCAGTTCAAGACTTGTTGAAGAAATGGTTATAAAACCATCAATGGAATCATAGAACACAATCATAGAATACCCTGAGTTGGAAGGGACCCATAAGGGACCCATCCAGCTTCTGGCCCTGCACAAGACAGTCACAAGAGTCACACCATGTGCCCAAGAGCATTGTCCAAAAGCTTCTTGAACTCTGTCAGGCTTGGTGCTGTCACCACTTCCCTTGGGAGCCTGTTCCAGAGCCCAATCACCCTTCGGGTGAAAAATCTTTTCCTAATATCTAACATAAACCTCCCCTGACACAGCTTTGTGTCATTCCCTCAGGTCTTGTCAGTGTTAACCAATGTTATGCACAGAGACTTGTGCTGGCTTCCAGAGAGTTTCTATTAGCTTTCATCAACCATTTATAATTAGTTACAGTTCCCCGGTTTACTTTGTCTTTGCTTATTTTTAAGGGGCAAGAGTGTCTGGGTTTAGATGAACGTGTCAGAATGCAAAGGGTAAAAACCATTTTTCATTAAGATTAAAAAGCAGTTAATGCCTAATAGAAGTCATGGCAAGAAAAAAAGGGACTTCAACATTTGTACCTTCTGGCTAAACTGATCTACACCTACCACTGGTGGCTAGAGCAGACACCTGTTGATATATACTCTTGATAGAAAGCAGAACTAGAGGAATCACAGGGTTACAGGGAAGCACAACTTAAATGATCGAGGAGATCATCTGAAGATTATCTTACAGGGAGTAAGGAGGCAGGCTGGAACTCTGCACAGGGAGTGGCTTAGAAAGGGCAGGTTGTCAGCAAGTTGATAAAGGAATTAGATGGACAATAGATCCATGGGAGGATACTAAAAGGACTAGGCCAGGACATATCCCTGAATATCCCTAGCACAGGAGCACCAGATGCATCAGAGAAAGGGGGGGATGGACTGTAGAAGATGGCAAGGCTCATGTGCTCTCTCCCATTAGCCTTGGCCCCGTGAAAACAAACATGTGTGCTTGTATCCATGTGTACCCATGTGACTTCAGCCCACTTCTGGTGGAGAGGTTTCTTTGCTTCAAAACATTAACCTTTTTTTCATGAACAACCTTCTTGTCTGCTGTGTAATCAATAATCTCTAGTAAACACTTCGACTTCTCTGTTTCTGCACCAGAAATGTCCAGCCCAAATCCATCTTATTCAGCCACCATGATTTCCACTTGGTCCTAAAACATTCCAGATGAGATCTTTCATGCAACAGGAACTGGCTGTGAGATCAGTCTGCTTACACAGTTCTGTGATGTGTATTTCTATGCTGCCCATGGTAAAAGACAGAAAGTCTGTAATAAATGAAGAAGGGGGAGGAGCCTCTTTTCTAAGCGGTGGACTCGAGGAGTGCTCTAAAACTGTCTCGGTGCATCAGAGCAGCAGACCAGGTTGTGACTCTCCCCATATGGGGCTGGGACAACACATGACAGAACAGAACATCAGCAGCTTATAGCTGCTCACCTCTTGGGCACGCTGAGTGCCTGCCTGTCTCTCATACCCACAGTGTCAGGAGTAAAATGGCCTTTGGTGCCAGACTCTGGTCTTCTAGCTCGCTGAGCTAAAATAATGGTCATGGGCATTTTAGGCTCAGAGGGCAGAGAGTGCAGGTAGATGTTTTAATCAGAGGGATTTTGCCCAGCCTAGCAAGGATGGGGTAGTGCACATCTTTGCTATGAATAGTGCCAGACCACCACTCCAGGCAGTCCTGACCACACAGTGATTCACACCAGGCCAGTAAATGCACAGTAGCTGCAGCCCAGCCAAACACAACTCTCACAGCTGCAGTGGGGAAGGCAGGCCCAGACAGTGGGCAGCCTTGCTGCTAAGCAGGGGTGCATTTTAAAGCTTTTGGGTTTTTTTGCCATGATGTCTGCCAATCTATATGAAGTAAAGCTCTGCTTTCATATTTATTTTTCCTTCTCTGATTTTCATTTTTTTACTTTTTTTTCCCTCTGTAGCTTCCAATCTGACAAACCCAGAGGTGTTTTGTACTCTCTTTCTTATATGTCAGGCACCAGATGATAAAGATCTGTAAACCAAATGCAGAGGCTGTGCAAGCATAATGAAAGGAGTAATGTGATTCTGTAGATCTTTTATTGCCATTCCTCATGAAAGCACGGCACATCTTGACAAAAATCTGCAACCTCAACCTTTTCAGACGTGGGCTACTATAGATAGTATTACTTTGGTGAGGTGAGGATGTAAGATTGATTTGTAGTATGTCATCATACCGTGATGACATTAATTCCATTACCACTATTTATTTTCGAAGCTTTTCCATTTACAGGTCATTTATCTTTGTAAAATATCATAGGAAATGGAAGTGTTCAGTGCCACAACCACAGCTGTACTTGGGCTTCCCCTCTCACTGGCATGACACACACCCCCTGCCCGAACTGCACCAAGTGTTTCACATTATTCCTGCAGATGTGTAATGCTCTGCATTTTGCTGCAAGATAATTCTCTGATGCAGTAAGGGAAAAGGATAATGTACTAACACATGTTTTCATATGTCCCTAAAGCTACTTTAAATTGATTGGGCAGATTTTTAAAGATCAATGCAAGGGCCTTTAGCGCTCTTCTCCGACACTGACAAAGGATTAACAGAGACCAACACCAGGCTGAGACTTTGTGTGTGCTGTTGACTTTTTTCTCACAACTGAGCTATATAACTCCAAACACCAGGGTTTCTAATGCAAATGCTACAGCCCTTCACTGTAGCAACTTAGAGGAGCAATGCTATGATTTTAATAAAGCTGTCAGATTAAGTGACTGCATGGTTACACCATGATATTAATACATGTTCTTAACTGTCAATTAGTTAACTGGCTAATAAAAAGAGCCTAGCTTATAGGATTTTACTAATGAATATAATGCTTTGTTTCTGGGCAAAACATATGCTTTGGATATATAATTAGAAAAGGCTCCCCTCTCTCTCCCCCATCGAGAGAGCATGTGCAGCTGAATAAAGGAGCTCATTATACCTGTGAGGGGTCAAAGTCTGTGGATCTGTAGCTTATGGTATTATGACAGATTACAAAATCACTCTATTATGTTAGTCAATCTGTTTCCAAGCACAAACTAGCAGGGAGCAGGGCACTAGAACCTCCCGAGCGGGGCACCCGGTTGGCTGTTCCCGGCAGTCTTATGATGGGTCAGCTGGCAGTGACACCACCTCTGACAGCTCACATGTCAGACCTTCCCTGCCTGACTTCTGCCTTTGTTGTCACAGAGCCTCTTCACAGACAATCAATCCCTGCTTCAGGTTGCAAAGAGCTCCCAGTAAGAGCTGAAACAAATTTGAAATCCATGTGTAGCCATCACTTCTGCTAATTAAAGGGAAAAGCAGAGCACTTGCGCTCCAGCTAACCTCTCTCAGGCTCTCACCTTAAAAAAAAAAATGAACTAAAAATTTCTAAGTAGAGAAGGGAGTAGCTAAACAGCAGCAGCTGGGAGGGAAAGCATTGGGTTCACGTTTGGTGCATGCATTGGTTTAAAAGGAAAAAAGTAATTCATATGCAGGATAAAGACATTTCAGACATGATAGAGATCTTAAGAAATATTTGACTTTCCTAATATTTCAGGGAAGTTATTCTGCCGAAAAGTCTTAATCAGTCAACTCAGCATAGAACTGCTTGGTACCAAGGGGAAAGAAAATCCCCTTTTATTTGAGAAACACAGCAGTAGTCAGCACTGTGGGCACATACACTTCTGACAGACTGCAGCTTTCCAAGATCCTACCAAAGACAGGTGGCTCCACCACTACCTTGGGTTGGTTATTTTGCCCTCTCCAGGAGGGTCCCAGGGCTGCTAGTGTGGCATAGAAAGACTTGGGGGTAAACCAGAACAGGTAAGCTGGCTTAGGTAGCCCTCACGGACTGGAACTAAAAAAAACCACACTTGTGCCCTGTGGTCAATTGACTCTGGTGCCCAGGAAGATGCAAAATCTGACCTTAGCTTTTCCTGCAGCTGGGGCTTTTACAGGCTCCATCTTGTGGGATTTTGTCATAGCTAACCAACAGAGAGGTCAAGCTGCTGCCTTTCTGAGGGGTAATTTCTTTCCTCTCCTCAGCAGCCCTTTTCATCAAACTTGTGAGAACTCCTATGGCATGTTCTCCCTTGAGTCCAGTTTGATTAAGATTTGCCAAGAGATTCAAAATGTAGGAGATCATAATCTTCATTCAAACCCCATAAGATGCAAGCTTTTTTTCCTCAGAAAGCCAAGCTCGGAATGTTCTTGCCCTGCCATTCATTGAGAGCTTTTTTTTCCCTTCAAATACCATGTAAAGAGCACAGTTTTAAGCATCCCATGTTTACAATAGGCACTGTGTCACTCAGCAGCAATAGCAGCAGCAGCTTCTGTCATGGTGAGGAAGGGACCTGGGTCAGAGTTGGCCCCAAAACGAAGGAATGCCATCATGCAGGTGCTCTCATCTCACTCTGGACTGGGGTTAACAAGCAGGAGAAGCCACAGTTCCTGGAGGACACAGGGTAGCCCAGAAGAGATTTTTGTAGGATTATGCTGGACACAATACTGCCCCAGCAAGGAGCTGGGCATGGGATCTGACCTCCAGCAGTCCTTTCTCAGCACCTTCCTGGAGCCACTGGGCTCACTTTCAGAGGTGCCCCTGCAAAAGCAGGTAACTAAGAAGGTCAGTATAGACTTACCTTGGGGCATCTGTCTCTGTGTGACCCCATCTGAGCAGGGGAGTTGGACCAGGTGACCTGCAGAGGTCCCTTCCATCATCAAGTATTCTGTGATACTGTGAGGAGGACCAGTGCATATTTGATGTGTATAACAATACTGAGCTGTGGATTTATTTCATAGCCTGCACGAAGTAAGGACTGTGATTCTGGAATTAAACCACCCTATGAGTGATGACGGATGAATCTTCAAAGCCACCCTGGGTGCTCGCAAATGAAGGGCTACTCATAGACATGGCTGAAATGCTGCAAGGAAGCACTAGGGGGGAGAACCAAGGACTTGTTTGAAAAGCAAGCAGAGGAAGCTGCTTATAGGACACAGTGAAGAGTTTTTCCCACCCTGCAGGCTCCAGGAGCTATGCCGGCTGTCCTGCCCTAAGTGGAACACTGCTGGGACACCCAATCCTGAGTGACCTGTGCACCTCTCAGAGCTTCTGCTTCCCCTCCGTGTGCCTGCCCATTTCTGCAGTGATTTCCTTGGCATTACAGCTCCCTGGGCTCCCTGTTGGTTCCTGGTCAGAGCCCCTGGGCTGGCAGCACAGGACTGTGGTGACTGTGGTTGTTCTGGGACCTGTAAAACTATCAGTGTTAATCTCTCCCACCAACTTTTTCTGGCTGCACTCAGGAGATTCCTTGGATTGCTTGATGTTTACCAAGTGATTGTGCCATTACCTGCTCGTGGTAATAAACTTCACTGTAGTTGCAAAGCATCCTCATAATTTTAACTTTGTCATTTACAGTACCCCTCCAAATTAGCTGGAAATAGCACTGAAGTAAAACACAGAGTGAAAAATTAAAGTAGGAAATGTCTTCCTTTCTGTTTGAACCATCAGCTCAGGCAAAGAGAAGGAGAATTTCCCATAAATTAGTTTTGCTGTTATTATAATAAGACTGGAAGGGAACTTCTCCTGGAGAGCAGCCTTTCCTGGCAAGCACCATGACATGAAAATTGTAGTATTTGGAACAAAGCCTGGTTTTCATTAAAACTCCCAGGTTATTTTAAAAAAGTGTGGTTTCTTTTCCTATTAATCACCTCAAAGATAGTCTATCAACCTATTTCTCTTGGAGATAATATCTGTTGTACTTCAGGAGCTAGCTTGTCTTCTCAAATACATTCACAGGTTTTCATACATATTTATCCCGTTTCATTGCAGAACATGCAGCACTGTCGGACATACAAACACCCCGTTAATCCCCAGAGGCTGAATCTGGGCATGTCAAGAGTCAGTTCATGTCCTTGGAGATCAACAGAGCAACATTAGTTTACACCAGGCAATGTTCTGATGCACTGGCTAGCAGCCAAGGAGTTCATGACTTTTATATGTTTCAACAAAAGGCGTTGAAAAGAGCTTTTGATATGGTTATTTGGTGAAAGAGATCAAACGCTTCCCCTTTGCGTTAATCCTTTTCATGTTTTCAGTATATAAACTAATTTTTAAAAATCTCATCTTGCAGGTGTTCAAGCACACGGTTTGAGAAACAGTTATTTGGGGCATGTGTGCTACTGAAGAGGAACAGCAAAGGCTTAGAAAATCCCAGCCAGCACAGAGAGAAAGAACAAAAAAATGATGAGTCCTACCCCATTGTACCAAGACTGGCAGGCACAGTGGAGACAGGCTGCTGAGATGACCTACTCTCTTCAGTGGGCATTATGCCCTTGTCACCCCAAAACCCATCCCTGGAAGCCACAGATGCCCAGGCCATGTTTCAATGACGCAAGAAACGTATCGCAGAGGCCCCGCCGTGCTTACACATGGCATGAGCAGTGCTGGGCTGCTCCAGCAGCCATCACTCTGCCTGGCCACTCCCAGGCTGATGCCACGCTCAGGCCAGCGTGGGTTTGCCACTGTGTGCAGAGAGCCAGCAGCTTTCTGCCTCCCTGAGTGGGGTAAGGGCAGAGAGGCTCCTGCTTCCATGGGGGGCGAATCTTGTGTGGGTCATGTCTCAAAGTGGTAGGTGCCATAAGGCTTGCCCAAGGGTCAGTAGAGGCTGAATTAATTTACCAATGACTCAGCACTTGTTTTCTGACCTCTGCAGCCCCTTTGTGAGCCCCAGACCACACTTGTTTGTATGAGGCTGGCTATTGTACATGTGCTGGGCTTAACTGCTGTTCCTGAAAGCTGCCCACAAAATGAGATTTACTTCTAAGAAATAACAAAGCCCAGGCAGGCAGTCATACTCTCTTCAACTTTCCTGGATTTTTGATTTCTTTCTAAATGACCTCTAAACTATTTTCCCATTAAAGCAAGGTCTATTTTTAGGCTACCAATGTCATTTAATTAGTCATTTTGCACAAGAGGTACATCTGACTGGAATTTATGTTCTTTTTTATCCCCTTTTAACAGCATACGCATTTTTTTCTACCAATGAGTAATATGGGGTTTCTTAGTCTTAGGTCTAACAATCTCTGCGCTTTTTTTTCCCCCTTTTACCTCATTTTCCCTCTCAGATGCTGGAAGCAAGTACAGTAGAAGTTTGTGCACCCCCATTTCACAGACTGACTCATGGCATAGGAGCTTTGAAACAATGTGCTCTGAAATCAAGAAGGTGAACTTAAGAGGAAAAAGAATTAGATTCTAAATATTTATAGATGTGTTTTAGACATCTTCATCTGTTACTTCCATACCTGTCCTTGTTGTCTTATGCTTATTGTCCCCTTGGAATGAGTTTCCAGGGTAAAAATATGAGAGTTTCATAATGTCAGACCATAAAGATAACTTACAGCTTGATTTCTGCCCCAACCACATAAAGGATGGTGCTATTCCCTTACTGAGCTCTCACAGCTGGGTGAACATAAATTTGGGGGCGGGGGGAACCTGCAGATCTTGAATTAAAATGTTCAGAAATAGAAACCAAAGCACAGAAGAAAACATGTTTTTGCCCAGTTTAAGTGCCTTCAAGATCTTAAAGCTGATTTAGAAGAGCTGGTTCAAGCGCAGAGCACATGGGTCACATCTGGCATCCTTGTGCTCAACAGCAATGTATCCAAATCTCTGTGATGTGGCCATTTTGCTTACAGACCTCTAGACATGGCAGCAGCAAAAACCTTGAGAAGTGGAGAGATCAGACAGAGCACAGCTGTATATGCTTTGCTTTTTTCTTGAGCTTACGTACCTGTATGTAAGACTGCTGACCGCTGTATAGCAAGGTGTGCGCTGCAGGGCAGTTATCCCACCTGGGGATAAACTCCCAAGCCCGAGGGAGAAGCCTGGTCCCTGTCCCAGAGCTGTAGTCCCTCTGCATCGTTGTCAGAAAGTGCAGAACACGTGGTTTTACTTCCGACATCTTATTACAGTGCGTTGCTTTCACTTGAACTAAAGTAAGTAGACATCTGTGTGCATCAGCAGCAGAAATCTGCCCCTGCTACCAGTCACAGGGGATCAGCTTTTCCTTCTGCCAAGGAAAGCCAGAGAGAGGCCATATAAAGAAACTAGGCATGGGAAGCCCCTTCACTTACTCCATTTTTGGAGTGGTTCCTTGCTAGCCAGCTGTTTTGTGAGACAGCCACACACTCCCCAGCAAGGCTGACATACTCAGGGGTGCTGGGTCAAAGCAGCCTCTGCTGTATGGCTCTTAGGGTGCAGAGAAACATGCACACTGATGGCACAGCTTCTCGGGACTGTCTAAGCCTCTACTCACATGTAAAGCCAACAATTGGTCTTATCATTACTGACCTGGATGTCTGCTTACATATCAGAACCTCTTTATGATACGTGCTGCACAGCACACAGTGAACCTCTGGTGCCTGTGACCCTCCTTCAGGTATGGGCAGTGGGATCATTGCTAGAGCCCTGGCAGCAGCCATACAGGGCAAGGAGCCTCTGGCTGACCAAACTGCAAAGTTAGGCCGGGTGCTTCTGCAGAGAAAATGAAATCTGTCAGCACTGCTTCAGCCTCTGAACCAATAACAGGCAGGAGAGGAGAGCCTCCCTACTCTCTGCTCAGGAAGAGCCACGTTGAAGTTTCCTTACTAGCTTTGTGGGCAGCTTTTCTTGCAGCTCTGTGCACCGTGGGTGTGCAGGAACAGCCTCTTCTCACTAAGGGCTCCAGCACTCTGCAGCCCACTGCAAAGCTTGAGGATTTGTAGCATTCAGCAACTTGTGTTACTGGGAAGAGAATCTCTGTGTTCAGGTGTAGAGCTCTTTTTTAAGTATTTCGATACCAGACAGAGATAAATAACACTTTCTAATAAAACACCATCTGCTTGTGCTGCAAAACATCAAGTGTTAAAGGGATTCTGCTCTAAGATCATCTTTGGGAGACAGTCTGTGCAAAGTTGCTTTCATCTCCAATAGCCTTTCTTATCCTTAAAGGTCATGGACTTCTCTTTTCTTCCCAACCCTAGTGGCCATGAATCTCTGCTATCCTGTCCCTCACAGTCAGCTGGATAGCACATCCTCAGGGAAAGCTGCCATAGTTATTTGCAGTATTGTGAGAACTCAGCTCCCATCTGGTGAAGCTGCACCCACCCTGCTTGAATCAGGATTGCAGGTATTAAAGATAGAGCGGCAATCACAGGGTGCAGAAACTCTTTCTGAGATGGCAGAGGTTACTCCATCACGTTGCAGTAGTATAAGGGTAGAAGAACCACCAGACATCATGGATTTTAGAGCTAGGAGATGTGACACCAAGTCCTGGGAGAACAGAACACCTGAAAGATGTTGATTGTAGATTTTACAGTCAGAAGAAACAGTCAGAGAAGGATGGTCTGGTACGGAGCACCAGTCAGGGATGTCATGATGCTTCCCCTTGCATTGACCCTAACGGCCTGTGATTGAGTTAGAGCTGTGGTTTTCAGCCTCAGCTGTGCCACACATTGCACTGAAGGTCTCCAGGGAGGTGACCAGGAAAAGCAAGTTCACATACCTGTACAGCATACTTTGAATAAAGTAAGTGCAAAGCCCCACTAGTGAAAAAACAGGAGACTATCAATTGAAATAAGGTTGACAGGCAGGAACTAAAGACCATTTGAATGCTGAACTTGACCCAGTATTTTCAAAAACATCTTACAGCTGAAAAAGAAGGAGTATTATTCAAAAATAGTAAGTCTCACAGGAGCCCAAGTCCTGTTTTCAAAGTGGCTTGACTGTTGGGATGCTACACTGTGCTGTGGGTCAGGGAGTTTGAATACATTTCTGAAGGCTAGGTGTGGACTTCCAAGTCACTAATGGGGAAAATGGTTGTCACTTGTTCCCTCAGAAATCCTAGCTGTTGCCTCATGGATGCAATAGATGGGCGGGACAGCTGTCACAGGGAAAGCTGCTGGGCTTTGGCATGGCCCATCAGTCTGTTGGACTCCAGTAGCTTCCCAGTGCACAAAGATGCCACAGTGCTGCTGACACCAGGCTGAAGCCAGAGGCTCCAGTCCCTCATGTTACCATGAATAAAAATCCAAAAGGCAGAAAACCCTATGCTTCCTGGAGGAATTAAACTCTGGCAACTCCTGTAGCATTTCAAGAAACAAGAGACCCACTTGACTTAGGGAGTTTACAGCTGCTTTGCTAAACTGGAGGGTGCTGTTATATTTACCACATTTTTCTTTCCTTCCCCAACAATGCTGTTGGCAGCAGAGAACAGACAGCATTTCTGGTGGGTAGTGAACCTCCTGGCAGCGGCCTTCCCTGATGAGATGCTGCTGTGGAACTCCAGGGGGCAAGCTGTGTGCATGCCTTTTGCAGAAAGCAGCTGGCTAAATATCATAGAAATAAACAGGCGAGGTTGCTTTGGCCATGCCAGCCAACAGGCAAGCTAAAAGCCAATGAAATTGTTCCAGGAAAAAAAAAAGAAAAGAAAAGAAAAGCTTAATCTTAGTAAAAATATAGTCCCTGAGCACTGGCAGGGTAAGGGTCAGATTGGGTTACGTGTTGTATAAGCCCCCATTATACAAGCCAAGGCAGGGCAGAGGCTTTCCCAGGACTATTCAATCCTCCTTTCTCTTGCTCAGTTTCACAGTTGCTCCCTCATTCCTTCCTTCTCACTGTCCCTTCTCTTGATGCTTGCTTGGACATCAAACAGGTGAGTCCAGATGCTTCCATCTCTGTGAGTCAGAGCACACAAATCACTTGGCCTTTGAATGAAGTATGACTGTGGGACCTACAGTTGCTCATGTGAGCTGTTGAGGACATTATTTTCCCCTTGAAGCATGCATGTTCCTTTTAGGGCACTCCATCACATTCACCTTGAGATTCTGTTTTTCCATGAAGAAGTGTCATATCAGTGGCAAATTTCTGTGCACCCCAGTACTCACCCTTCAAGCAAATGTTCTGAAAGCATCGTCAGGCTATTTTTTTTTTTTTTTAATGGAAAAATGCAAAGTGATGCTGCTCCTCCTAACAGACTTCCAGAGTGCATTTCCTTCTTCAGAAATAGCCTGCTTCGATCCCTCAACAATCCCTTTGCCAGATCACTTTCAATTCTCTGTTCTGGTCACACGGAGAAAAGCAGCATTCACCAGAAATAACATGAACCTTCCAGAGTAAGAACCACCACCTGCATTTGAAAACCAACTCCAGCACAGTGCAAATGCACTACTTTTCACATTCTCTCTCATTTCTACATGTTTAAGTAATTGCTCTCAACTCAGCACACATCTGCAATACGTTGAAACCCATTTCTCTGGTTTTCATATTCTGACTCCAAGACCCTAAAAAGCTGCTGAAATACGTATTGGCAACTCATCATAATCTTCCAAAGAAAAAGAAACATAACACTGTATTGCAAACAGAAAATTCACTGCAACTTTAGAACTATGGAGCATATACTGATGACCTAACAAGTACAACTTGCTTCTTAATCAACAAGAAGGGAAGCTAATTATCTAAAGCATGTCTTTTCATGACAGAGGGAAAGAACAAAACAGTAACTGAAACCCACTGACTTACAGACTCCCCAGTTGAAGTCACCCCCTGTATCAGGAAGAGAACACCACATAGTTTTACCTGGAAACTGGAGAGCTTAAGCTTTTCAGACCTGGCTAGTATTATACAATAGAACAGACTTTCTATTATACAATACTGAACAGGTATAAAATACCAGTATCACTCTTATTTCCCTGTCCCCTGCTATAAACCCCTTTGAAAACCTTAAGTCTTTACCACATCTATCTTGGGACTCTTCCTTGCAAAGCCAAGATACCTGCTCCTTGCAGTTTGGTTTTTTTTTTCTGCAGCACAGTAAATTGCTACCCTTTGGAATGCTTGAAAAAAAAAATTTGAATGAAGTCCAGAGGAATAGCCAGTGGCTGTTCTCTCTGTCTTAACCTAGATCAGTTTGACATAAGCCATTTATTTCATGGTTAGCCCCGGAAAAATCCTGCAGAGAATATAAATTTGTGCATTAATCCTGCTCACTGGTTTGGATCCACTTAGGTTTGGATGAAGGAGGTGCCACGCTGCAACCCCCCCAACTCAAATTTACTGTTTCAAATGCTTTATCAAAACATCATTCTGGAGCCTTCCGTGATCCTCACACGAACTTATTATTGCAGAGGAGAGAAAGAGACACCACTGTAAGCAGTGAGCATTAAAATGAAATATAAAGCAGCATTAAAGTTGCTCCGTGCTTAATGCTGCAGTTTAAGCAGCTAATCTTGTTTCGGTTGAATGGCATGTTCATTACAGCAAATAAATCAGTAACATGTAGGATTATTGAAGAGGAAAGACATATTAAACCAGTTTAGGGCATCATATTGATTTTTCAATATTTTTTTTTTAGTGTCCGATTTAGCTTGGCGTTTTTCAACAGTCAGTTCTAATAAACGCTTGTATAGCACAGATTAAGCAGGTGGGAACACTGCCCAGAAAGAGTATTATGAATAACTTAATGCACTGGTTTAATTGCAGCAATCCATGATACTTAACTGTGCTGGCACCAGAGGGGAATTTTCAGTATTAGAAGTTAAAACTTCAACCAAGCCACTAGCGAGTATCTCCCTTTTATTAAATATTTGAAAAAGCTTTCCAGTATTTTCACTTCAGATGGGAGCAGGGAAGATTTCCGAGTTCATGTAACTACTTAACTTGTTTCCACCACAACTAATTAAGTTATTTTTAAAAAGTAGTTATCGTTTACTTTGGCACAGCTTTGCCCCTCTGACGTGGCAAAACGTTGCAGCCATGTCCCTGCTGCCCCTGTGCCCAGTCAGCCCTATTCTGCCCAATGCCCTTTGCAAACAATGCACAGAAGCAAAAAAGCCCAAACCTAGCTCACACTTCAAGCAACAGGCTCCTCTCAAAGCCACACTGCAGAGTATTCCCATATTGCTTTCCCACACTGCACCAGCTCCCTGGCACTATCCTTGCCACAGTTCAGAGGAGTGAGTCCTTTTGGAGTCTGTCCATTTGGCGATGGCCATACTTGAGCAGCAACTTAGTGACCTTTAAGGGGTCTCAAAGTAGGGCTGGCAGCAGAAGAAACACAGTTAAGGCTTAGGTAAAGTAGCAAAGGGCTCCCCATTGCCTCCCCTCAGCCTCAGCAATTTGTCCATGTAGAGTGGACACCTCTGGGTAAAACACCAATGACATTTGCAGTAATCAAGCTCCTGTCCCACACAGCATACACCGAAACACCAAGGCAAGGATTCAGTGGGAAGTTGTTTTGTCTGTGGGGCAAAAAAATACAGCACTTTCTTCTCTGTAAAAGCCTGAAAGTAACAAAATCTCTCCGCAGAACAACAACGTCCCTTTTCCTTCACCTCTAACCTGTGCAAGGTATGAAGGTCCATCTTAGCCCACTGCACCTCTGGAGAAGTGTGCCTGCTCATGGATGCTCCCATACACTCACCTTAGCCAGCACAAATCAGAAACGCCCCAGGCACCACCTCTGGCCCAAAGCAGATGCTGGGGGAAACCAGCTTGGAGCAGCACCAACTTTCCAGCAGAGCAAAGCACTGAAGCTGTGTGCCATAGCAGAAGACACTGGTCTGACAGCTCCCTAAGCCCACACACAGTCCTGGGTACAGACCGTGCCAGGAACCCTCACAATGGCCAACAGAGGTGCTAGTATCTGTATCAAACACCTGTGCTTGGAAAAGGTTATCACACAGCTGATTGTGGTCACTGATCACTTCACCTCCCGTTTTCTTCCTTTCCATGTTATTTTTGCCTTAGATTAGACCAGGGCCTCCAAGATAGCAACTGCATTTCAACTCTCAGCACAACACAAGGCCACATTAATGCACTAATTGCACATAAATCATCCTGGCTGACTCCAACAAGTAGCAACAGACACCTATCACAATGCTGGGAGAAGCAATGCTCCAGAGAAGCTTGCAGAATTTACTGGCTTTTGCTCTTCCAGTGTGTAACTTTTTACACTGGCAAAGACACAGAATGTGCATCCTGCACAAACTCAATGAAGATCAGGCAAAAAAAAGCTTACAACAGTCTCCGAAGGAAAATTCACAATGAAATATGAACAAAATTGGTAAGTTACTCATACATTCTGATTAGGAGTGCAGTGATTTTGCTAATCACACATTTTATCATTCCAGAGAAACTCTACATTCAGGGCACGAAAACTAAGGTATAAATTAGCAGAAACACAAAAGATTTGACGGTACTTGATTAACCGGACAGAAAGCACTAGAAACAAAACATTAGGAACTGAAGCCATTTTGTGATTGTAGCAGGTATTTAATAAGGATGGAAAGAACAGCCGTTACACAAAAAACCAGTTATTTCTGGTTTGTTTTGAAAAGTCTCTTGTTTAGTGCTAAACAGGAGTCCTCACTCAACTCAAAATAGAACAGAAGCTTTGTAAAGAACCTTTGAACCAGGATTATTTTGACACCATCACACAAGTCAGGTGTCCTACCAGAAGAAAGCAGTTGCTTTTAAGTAACTCAGAAGCAAGTCCCTGTTGTCATCCTACTACTTCCTCCTATTCCTACGTATGCCATGTCCCATCACAGACCAGTGGAGGACCTGGGGCTCAGCTGCACTGTTTCCCTACCTCCAGCCCCAGGCCCACCTCCACCAAGAAGCCAGAGCATCACCCTTCCAGCTCAGCTGCAATCAAGGTCCCATTCGTTACCCTCTTTTCTCAGGATATTTCAACCACCCGTGCACCTGAGCAGCCTCTCCCTCAGAAGCACTTGGTTCCATGTGTGTTTACAGACGCCAAGTTCCACTCACCAGTTACTCTCAGAGCCCCTGCTCCACTCATTAATTAAGTCCTCTGCTCTTCCCACTTGCCCTTCCCCTGAGCTGACTCCCTTCCAAGCTTCTTCCCCAAGCATATAGGCAACCAGAACCGTTCCTAGTTTTCCAGCTGAAGCCATACCTCATGCACTGGCATTACAATTTCCCCAGCCTTCCTGGAAGCCCCTTGCAAGGGATACACTTGCAAGAGTTAAATTTGCCTTTGAGAAATCCACAACCCAACACCAGCGCACAAGGCTCCTGCCCTCAGGTGAGACACCAGGCTCTCTCCAAGGTGACGCACTGCACCGCCGTTTTTAAAGAACTCTTGCAGCCCAACAGCAATCCAACACCAACACCGTGCCTGCTGAAGCTGAAAGTGGCCAGTGCAGGCAACCAAAAGGCTCCCCACGAGGACAGTAAGTTATCCCCACCAGCCTTACTCACGCACACCCACCCGAGAAACTCCATTGCAACTAACAGGAGCCTTTCCATAGACTTCAGGAGGCTCTGACCCAGCTTAAACTCCACCCTTTCTCAGCGGTTGCCATTGATTTGTTCTGCAATTCAGCACAGCACTGCTTTGAAAGCATCTTTCTGATGCTGTTTCCCGGCAAATGGATACTGGGGAATAATAAACAGGTGCTTCTGGACACAAACCCAGAAGAGCAGGAGTATAAAACTACTATAGATGAAGCAAATAAGTAACCACACTGATCATTGTATATCAACAATCTTTATTACAGCTGACTTTCCATGTTTAGAGGTTTCCTAGTAAGTATAAATATGAATCAAAGTGCTATCCCACAGTAAGAAATCTTTATTTGCACAGAAAAGATACAAACAATCAGTATTTCAAAGTTTATGCTACTTAATACATGTAATACCAAAAAGGCAAAAAATAAACCAAGATGAAAGACTAGCAGCAAAAAGAATTCTATTTCTCTTTCAACACAGTCTGTGTGCTTCCACATTTCTCTAGCAAATAGAGTATAAAGATAATTCAATCAATTCATGTATGAAATATCCTACCAAAAATATAACACTGTGTAAAGAAAGTTAATAGTACAAAGTTTGGGGCAAGGGAAAAAAAAAAGAAAAAAGGAGAAAATAGTAGATGTATTATTAAAAATCTCAAGTGTAAACTTTGCTGCTGCTTTAAAATCAGAAACAACAAAAGTCACATGAGTATTTCCGTTTGGCTTAGGAGCGAGGAAAATAAGAAAAGCTGATTTTTTTTTTTAAAGTGCTTAACCACCATATCCAAAAGTAATGACTTTCAGACCTACTTAACATGAATGTGCTCAAAAAGCCACTGCTTACAGTATAAAAGCTGTCATTCTGAAATGCTGCACATTCAAACTGGCTTTATCTGCACGAATGAAAGATTCCTTTGAACAGCTCTCAATCATATGATGTCCCAAATCAATGTAATGCTATTAGAGCAGGCAGCTGAATTAAGTCCCAGAAAGTTGAAGTTTAAGAATAATAGATATAAAAAAATAATCTTTTTTTAATTTAAAGGCAGCATGCGTCTCCCAGCCACGTGAAGATAACTTCATGGAATAAGCAAGAGAAACAGTTTTATATTATTGTTGTAAGCTACCTAAAACAAAGTTGATCTCATAATTCACATGTTAAGCAGCAGGAGACAGATACTTCTTACTGGTAAAACACAAAAAGGCAATTGTGGGTGGGACCAATTGCTAACACAGTATTTTACTTATTATTAAATATACTGTTAACTTGACTTCAAAATAAACAGTATGTCCTAACAAAAATAAACAGTATGTCCTAACAAAAAAAAAAAAAGAAAACAAGAAAACCGATGATTTGAAGAGCTTTAGGACTGTTTTGTTACACTGTTATAGATTTATTTGAGCCTTAGAGTAAAGAAAAAATTTAACATTATGGGCTCCAAAGCAAATCAAATAGATAAGACAATTTCATGCAGGGTTTTGACAGACATCAGACAGATTGCAAGAGAAATTTAAATTTTTTTAGCTGTAATGGCCATTATTTTTTAATCTCAAGATGAGAAAACACATTTAAAAATTGGAGCAAAGACTCTGACATTCATTAACCCCAGGTACTGCTGTAAGTCATTTCAATTCCACCACTCTCCCAGATCAGAAATACAATAAACAAACTGAACTGCCAGTATTGCTGCAGCCACTGAATTGTGCCCACAGAGTGACAGCAGCACGACCCATTCCTGCAGTTATTGCACTAATTTCTCCATCAGCTTTGGAATTCTGCAAGCTCAAATTTGTTAACATCCATCTGTTTCACAGGAATAATATTTTTACACTATTTCTTGAAAGTCACTAATTTCCAGCACAGTATATTCATTGTCCTTCAGAACACTTTTTAAGTTAGAGAACCCTCTGGTTCACTTACTGCTAAAACAAATGTTATCTAGAAAAGGCAACTTCTCCCCTACAAAGTTCCTGTAAACACCTCTGTATTAAGCCATAGCAAGTTCTAGAACAGGAAATCCAGCATCTCCAGTGACTTGACTTTACCTCACTTCTCCTCTACAAAAACATTAAAAAACCCCAGAACATTTTATACTTAAAAAGGAAAGGAAATGGCACAATAAAGACAGTGAAACATCGTTACCCAAGCAGACACGTAAAATAAACCTCTGAAAATATAGCATTTGAAAAGCAATTATTTTAGTGGTTAAAGTGTGCAAAAGACTAAATATGCCACCTGTTCCAGAGATAACTGAATACTGTAGCCATCAATGATTACTATTCAAGTCCAGCACTAGCAGTTGTGCTGCTTTTGTTGCTGTTTTGGACACTACATATTACCACTTTCTCTTCATTTTTCATGCCTTTTTGGTTTTGTTTTGTTTGGTTTTTTTTTTTAACAGATCCCATGCTTTTAAAGCTTGACTTTACAGTGGTATAGGACAGATGGGAACTTTTTCTTTTTTAAAGGTTTCCTGTCCATCCTAATTCTGACTATTATGTGAAATTAGAAATAATGTTTTAAGCAGGAACATCAAACGTTATTTCAAGTTTTGTCTGTCTTTCAAAATCACCTCAAAAGGATTCAAAATCTCAGGTTTTGTGAAACAAATATGATGAATATAGGAAAACACCACGCAAGGAAAGTGTAGCTGGTCTCCTGATGTGAACTACAAAAGCTTAGAAACAGAAAAACACCCGCTTCAGCCCGAGACTGAAAAAAAAACACCACCAAAGATTTTTCAAAACCAGAGTCCATACAGTGTCACACAGCCCTGCCTTGTCATGTTTGTTAATACCCTCGCTTAGAAGTCAGACAGCATTTTGTTTAACTTGTGTTGCTCTGTATCATTACACTAAACCATAATTAACTCCTCTTTTGTGCCGGCCTCATTCCAACACAATTGTACCCACTGTATACCAGCAGCAGTTCTCAGGTTTTGTTTTGCAGCTCAGCTGTATTTTTCTTGGATGTTCACAAGACTGGCATTTGACTGGATGCGCTTGGCTGGAAAGGGAAAAATTATATGAAAATTAAACACTAAGAATTCCACAAAACCAGTCTCTCCACTCCCTCTATTTATCCGACACAGACTCGCAAACAGCTTTCTGTTCACGTCCAGAAACTTTAATGAAAAGATGCGGCTGAAGCTCTTTACTACCCTTCTTCAGGGGACAGCAGCAGACTAATAGTTGCTATTAGCGCCGTCAGCACAGCTGCAGGCAGATCTGGCTGGGCCCCTCTCCCACACGAGCCAAGCGAATCCCTGGCACCACCCAGCTCTTACAGTGAAATGCCAACACCACCACTTACGCAAAATGAGTATCCGTTTCTTCTGCTTTGAGTGGAGGAAGCTACTAAGATAAAAAACAATAGGTAGGAAGAGAATAAAGGACGAAACTGCAATCACTGGGACTGTGTCACTGCAGGGAAAAGAACAGTTGAAAGTCCTGCTCCAAAGCTTCCGAGTGATGTTCATCTAAAAGAAAAACATAAGCAAACCATGAAAACAAGCACATGCATTTTTTCTGTGCAGCATGGCATGGCAAACACTCAGACCTCAAGGCATTCAAGTGTTTAAATACCACCTCAGAAAACAGCACTTTAACAGAACTCCCCCCAAAAGCAAGAAAATCCCAGGAAATCTAGAAACAGACAATTTAGACAAGGCCAAGATTTCATATCAAAACTTTAACCAGCTTCAAAAACACAACTTTACTCAGATACACGCAGACACTGGGAAACAGGCATGTGGCAAAAACCTCACTGACAGCCTGTGGGGACAGGACTAATTCCATACTTTTGACAAGCACTCCTTTAGCCCAGCCACTTAAACCCCCACAATATACAGAAGCTTTTTCCAAACATATGTCATCAGTGCTGAGGACCTCTAGAAACAGCTGCTGCAATAAGGAATCAATTAATACACCAGCTAGAACAATAGCAGTAAAGCTTCGTATGAAAAGCCAGAAGATTAGGAGTTTTGGTTTGGGGTTTTGTTTTTTAAATCCATCCCTTTAACAGTAACAAGAAATGAAAGTGCAGCTATTCAGTTCAAACTGGAACGCGCTCGAGAGATCAGGAGCTTCAGTCACGCTCCTGCAGCCCTGACTGAGGACAGGACCCGGCAAGGCAGCCCCACCAAGCTAAATTCCCACCGTGGGACATCAGCCTGCCAAAGGCACTGCTGCCCCACACCCAAAGGGAAAAGGCAATCCCTAGCCAGACAAGCACAAATGGCTGAGATTAATAAAGACCCCCACGCCTCCGTGTTGAGTCTTAATGAACACTTACTGCATCTTCCACGTCGATACACAAGTGTGCCGAGTGCCCAGACTCTCCACCTTGCCTGTTCATCCTCTGCAAGTTGTTATACAGGTCATTCAACTTTGTGTAGGTTTCGTTGCAGTTCTTACACACTTCTGTGTAGTTATTCGGTGACAGATAAACGGTTTGTCCCTAGGGTTATAAAACTCTGTGTGAATGCTGGTTTAAGGCACTACAAAAAAATTGGTTTGATTTGTTAGGTTGCTACTGCTGAGCTATACTGACAGGGACAGACAGTGTCATACTAAGTAACCCTTTTCATTTGTGGCCTTCAGCACCTCCTGAATGCACTCAAAAACAAAACCACAATCTCTGAAGATATTTCAACACAGTAATGGCTGTATCAGCTACCCACTGACCATGGGGTTAAGTTCTAGTCTAGACACTTGAAGTGATCAATACGCAGAACAAGGCCTATAAAATGAACACAGCCTATAAAGGCACATTTCCTAGAAAGCATTAATAATAAAGAAGCAGTTTCCTCAGAGATTGTCCCATACCCATCATTTTCCATTTCTACTACTGAATGATCCCATAACTTGGCTAGTTTCTGATTGAAATGGAATATGCACTGTTTCTTAGGCTATAATAGGGCATTTTCTCTTAGGATAATTACCACATTTATTTCACTAAGGAAGCTATATTGCTTTTGCTATATGGCCAAACTTCAACTACTCCCAATTTTACGAGTCAAAAGAAATGTTACAACAATTTAAGGTATCTGGCCTTTCTGAACTAGTCCACATTATCAAAAGGATAGACTGAATTTCTATGCCAAAACACAACAATTCTACAAAAAGAAAGAAAAAGAGACTTACAGCATGCAGACATGATATTTCTTACTGTATAATTATCAACTACAGTGAGTTCAGATATTCTGATGTGAAGTAGCATTGCAATTACATACAAAATGAAGTCAAGGTGAGTATCAATTAGAATTAATTTTAGGCTCTCAATCTGTAAACTGCATTTTACAGATCATTGCTTTATCTGCCTACAGTTCACAGACTCAGCAGCAATTTATTTGTCTGGTCTGTATCTGTGGATTATTCAACATCAATAAGATTTTGGTAGCAATTAGAGGATTTAGAGCTTCTCTTAAATACACAGCACAAATACCTGAAGGTTATGTTCAAAACATGTCAAAGATTTATTGAATAAATCCAGGAATTCTTCAGTAGAATTTGATAATCCCTCACTGTTATTCTTTAAACAATCTGTCAAAGAGAAAGAAAAACATCAGGATATTCTAATTCCTAACATTTCTACAGCTGGCAAGCCCCAGACACTCCAGTCCTGTAAAAAGAGCTCTCGACTATAAAAGACAGGTCTAGTCAACACTGCGGTTCCTCATCTGCCTGCCACTGATGTCTCAGACCTGCTGACCTAACTCTTCATCGAGAACACTTTTCAGAATTAATTGGCCTTGATTAAGTGAAAGATGAAGACTATCATCAAGAGCTTTCTGAAGAGGGGGACTGAATTATCTTTGGACTTTGAGATAAAACAAGACATTACTTTTATTTTCCAGCCTACAAATCTGGCTTTGCCCAGCAACAGCAGCAGCCATTTTGTGCACCAGCAGTGGAAATGAAACGGAGAGCACCGAGGAAATAGCTAGACCACAAACACAATAGAAGAAATCACAGTGTAGATTATTATTCTTTAAGAAAAGAGCTGAGCTTTTCATCAGCTTTGAGAGGAGCTCTGGGGCATTCCTCCCAGTCATAGGCTCAACCCTACCATGTTACTGCTTCCATCCATCCTACCCTGCTTTAGGTGCTCTAACCAGCCAAACTTTTGAAAACAAGAGTATTTGGGAATTTAGGTGTTCAGCAACAGCATTGTGAGAGCAAGCCAACATCCTAGAAAATGCTCCTGAAAGAACCAAGCATCATCAGCAGTGAGGGCAAGCATTCAGCTGGGCACTGGGCAGGCAGCACACAGGTCACAGGCTAAGCATGGCAGGACAGCACAGTCCACAGAGCTGCTCCTGTTCTGCCTTTCCAGCCCTCACACAGCCCAGACTCACAAACAAGAACAAACTCTCCTGGGCTCTCAAGAGATTCTGCAGCGAATCCAGCATCTTTAACGCTCAACTCCATAGTGCCATTCCCACTCTTTCCTAGTGCACCTGTTAGTGCAGGGTCCCACCTAGCACACCAGGGGAATGGCAAACAGCCACAGTTTCGCTGCTAGCATGGCACAGCAGCATCAGCATCGGGCCGTGAGATGCAGGCATACACTCAGACACCCTCCACCCATAAAATGAAATCAAAAGCATGGCTGTGGAGGCAGGTACTGTTCAACATGTAAGGATCCCAGAGTTAATAACTTTACTAACAAACAAGGAAAAGATTCTTTTGCAAGTTTTTTTTAAAAACAGAAAGATAGGAAAAGAGAAACCACAATGAAGCTAAAAAAATTCTCCAGCAAAGTAAATCACAAGGAAAACTAGCAAGACTACTTTTTGAAAGATTAATCTAAAAGAAATATTTATATAACAATTAAGTTTTCCAACAGATTACTGCCCTCAAATTCTGGCCCTTACAGAAGAAAACACTCTTGGAGTGGCTATAGGATAGGATTTGCATGTTATCTACTGACTGTATTCAAATAATTAAGTATAATTCTGACCTGTGCAAATTCTGGGGCTAAGTCATAACAGCAGCACAAAAGCTACAGAACGAGTCACGTACTTGCACAGTTGGCTGCCTCCCAGGTTTCGTTAAAGAACTCCGAAAGGGTCACAACTATCTGCAGCCTGTCTGAGGTCAAGATGCTTTTGGCACAATTGTGGCTCTCAGAAGAATTCTGGAAACAAAAGGAAGCAACAAAAGAAGCGAAAAAGTATTAAAAATACGAAGGGAAAAAAATTAAATATATTTTGCACAAGCACAGCTAAACAATCACACATTGTATCAATATTTCCAGAAAAGGCAGGGCAGAACTGACAGAACAAAAATCTTTTGATCCTCCAACTCATACTATGAGTGACGCAGCTTACTGCACATGGTCTCTGAAGACTTACTAGGAAATGCACACAAGTCAGTCAAAAATACATGACAAAAGAAAAAGAAAACGAGCACAGAGACAGGGCCTTCTCTGCCAGGTGGCTCATTTTCATCCACTCCTGGGCCGCTACCCCAGGAGCCAGTTCAAGGCATGTGCAGCCAGAGAAAAGGACAGGGTTGTTCTCGTTAGACAGAAGAAACAGTTGAGGGAGCTGAAGCAATGGAGTGGCCTCAAACAAACCAAATCCAAACAGCAGAAAAACAGCCTCCAAAACCATTGTACCGACAGCAAACTTCCCCCCAGTGCAGCAATACCAGGAACAGTCCTCTGTGAAGCAGCGCCTGCACTCACTGCCCCAGGTCTCTGCCCAGGCCGGGCTCTCAGCCTCCCCACACACAGGCACCAAGCTCATCTCTCTCAGCAAGCCACCCCAGCACCTCACAGCAGGCTCTGGCACAACTCATACAGCAACTTATTCTCTAGACCAAGCTCATAAAAAAGTGGAGATCGACTCTAAAAGCAGTTACAGAATAAACAGGAAGTCTCCTGATCAGAATTCAGATACGGAACCATGACCTCCAGTCAGCTGACTGCCGTGCTCTGGCTCCTGGTTTCTGGCTGCTAAATTGACTTAAGCACTTCTCAAAATTGCCAAAGCTGCCAAAAGCCTCTTTGATAAGTGACGTGGGACATAGAAAAAAATAATCTCTTTAATGAGAAACTCGTTCCTTACAGAGCTTTACAAGAGATCCACTTTCTGCCTCTCTTTGTTAAAATGGGGTGGGGGGTGGGTTAAACAAGAACTTTCCCTTGGAGGCTCAACTGCAGAAGTCAAATATTGCCACATCTGGTAACTCCTGTGTTCGCTGACTTTCATTTCTACTAAGTGACAGATATGAAAGAACGTTGCTTATCTGGGAAATTCTGGTTGCTTCACAAAGGCCTCTAACTGTGAAATTTCCTCACCACCTGGGCTCATGAATAGGAAAAAACACTTTACCAAAACGGAATCAAGCAGACCTAAATAATTCCTTAAGTATGTTTGCCTAATTGATTCTTTAATGAGCCTAGTGAGGAGGATTTTACATTTCAGAAATGTCCAAAGCTCAAGTTGGCTGCCCTTGTCACGTTGCACTCTAACTATTGTTAAGATAAAAACACCAGATACCTGACTACTTGTAATCGTGGACTGAGGTTGCAAGAGGTCACCTCCTTTATTTACTTGGTTAGTTAATCCACACACAGAAGGAAAGACAAATGCTCTCTCACGCAGATGTGTCTTCCAGACCACAGAGTGGACCGGTGCTCCTCCCAGGCTGCCAGTGCTCAAGCACAGCAGCTACAGTGTGTACATACATATTCAAAGTACTGGAATACGTTTGGCAGCCTATTCCTAGCCAAAATATCATGCTAAAAGTACCCATGAGAACTGCATACTAAACTCTTCCCTTCCACACTACCCAGTCACTGGTATAAACAGTTTCCATAAGAGAAACAGATAAAACAGACTACATGTTTGCAAACTAAAACAAGAGACCAGTGACTACATATTTGCCCTGGAAAGGGCAATTACCAAGTGAACATCCATGCACTTTTCCAGTACAAGGTGGTGAGAGGAACCGGGCAAAAAACCCACCACCACCCAAAAGCAACACTTTTCCAACAGCAGGTAACTAAGCTGTGAAAGGCTTTGCAGCTGGACTCTGCAGCACCTGAAGTTTCCCTGCGTTTGAAAACCAACAGATTTTTCTCGTCGGTGGCAATTCTAAACTTTGGGATTCAGAAATCCCAAGACTGGAAGCACAGTCCAGGGTGCACACTGCTATAAATGTGCTCTCTTAACAGGGCACCCACTTCATCACAGATCAAAGGTCCTCTGACCCACTAATGTCATCCTCACATCATCCCAGGAGCTAACTTTTACAAATGGATAAACTGGGAAAGAGCAAACAAAACAAGCCATGAACCACATCCAACACTAAGAAATGAAAGAAAAAAAAAAACCTAATCAAAGTATGATCAAAGTCTGAAGACCCCCAGCTTCAGTCAAGGTTCTCCCACCAGGAGAGTGCATGGACTCCAGCCAGGGCTCAAGATTTCTAGTTTGCTGCCACACACTCCCATCACCTTCGGAGCCAAGAAAACCATGCCATGGCTCCTCACAGATGATGTGCATCACTCGGCACAGTTACAGAGACCATCCATTTTCCAAGGAGTGTCAGGCAACTATAAGCTCTGGCAGCGTTCCCCATTAGTGCTGTACGACATGTAAGCCAGAGCACTTCTCCAGTCACTGCTACCTCAGCAAGAACAACTCAAGTTTTTCCACTCGCACAGCTTTTTTCTGCAGGTGGAGCTACTCGCCCCTGGCCACGCCACGAGCTGGCTACACGGACCACGCCGTCCCACGGAGCAGGAGGCGGCCGTCACCGGCAGCAGCGAGTCCCACACACTCCCAGCCTCCGCCAAACTGCCCTGCGCACCCCGGTGAGGCTCCCAGACTGCCTTCCCACCTCCACCCGACGTGCTCCGGCACCGAACTCCCACGGCTGGGAGCCCCAAGGGAAGGGCCCAGGCCCGCAGCCCCGCCCCGGCAGCCCCGCACCCCCCTGACGGCGGACGCACCCCGACGGCGCGGGCGATGCCGCCGTACAGCGCGAGCAGGCGGCGGTAGTGCTGGTGGCAGCCCTGGCACAGCCGCACCGGGCGGGCGCGCCGGCCCAGGCAGTCCGTCAGCGCCGCGCTGCCCTCCGCGAAGGCGGCCAGCAGCCTGCGGCACTCGGGCTCCAGCTCGGGCAGGTCGCCGGGCAGCCCCGCGCCCCACAGCTCCTCCGCCAGCCCCTCCGCCGCCTGCAGCGCCGGGGCCCAGCGCGGCTCCCCCTCGGCGGCGGCGGCGGCGGGGCCGAGCAGGGCGAGCGCCAGGGCGAGCAGCGGCACCCGCGGCAGGCACCGCGGCGGCGCCATGGCGGCCGCGCCGGGGAACCGGAAGTGCCGCGCCGGGAGAGGACCCGCCCCGCCGCAGGCGCCGCCGCTCATTGGCCGCGGTGGGAAGGGCGGGGCCGAGGGGCGGGGGCGGCGGCCGGCCGGCCCGGGGCGGGGCGGGAGCGGAGGGGGCTCGGAATGGGATCCCGCACCGGGATCCCGTCCAGGGGCGTCCGCAGGGCCGGGAGCGCGTACCTGTGCCCACGGGATGCACCTGCCTCGGATGCGTGTCCTCTCCGCGTGGAGCGCGGTGTCTGTGACGTGCGTTTCATTTATTTAGCGCGCTCTCCAACCGAAGGGAATCGAAGGGTATCTGCGGCATGGGAAGCGACTTCAAAATATGCTGGAATACAGCAGTAAATAATAATTAAAAAAAAAAATCCCCAAACAGAGAAAGAGTTGATGATGGAGAAATAAACTGCAACTTTCTGCAGGCAACGTATTTCCCGCATCTTATCTGGAGCTGTACACCTTTGTTCAGGTACCACCTTTGTTGGTACCTAGCTCCAAACTTCCCCGTGGCTGATTCTGAGTAAAACCGCAGCCATCAAAGGAAAACTCTTCTGCTCAACTCAGGAGAAGAGAGTAGAGCAGTAGGTAACCCCTCGCTGGGGGTTGAAGTGCCAGGCTATCTGGCAGCACCTTGACCCCATACCTCTCCCATCCGACTAAAACTCTTTTCAGCCATTTCCATGGGCTTCTGACTGAGTCTGGGGTTTATAGTGCTCTGGTCAGTCGCACCAGAGAGACAAAGCAGAGCCCTGCAATTCCATAGCACGGTGCCTTCAGGAACAACAGAGCCAAGCAGAAATGGCCCCATCCATTTATTGCAGCTGATTCAGTACTGCACACATGGCACCGGTGACAGGAGACAGTGCTGGCTGACTGTGCCACAACAGTGGTAGCTGCTGGGAATTCAGGATTGTTTGAAACTCCCCACAGACACAGTTGTACCCAGCTCCAGCAGCTCCATGTCACCCGGCCCACCCAGTGCTGGCTTATGCCAGTCATGTAGCTAATGTCACAGCATGTAAATATCCAGGATAGATTTGTGAAAACACAACAGCAAAGGCAATAAAGATGCCATCAGGCAGTTGAAGAGCACCCAACAGAGAGCATCTGGCTTCTCTGAGTGGGCTGAATGCCTCAGCTCTGAAGAACCAGCTTCCAAAGCAATGAATGAAAACAAATGAAAACCACATCATGAGTTTGACACGGAGAAATGCGAGAGTTGATTAAAAAAGTATCACATTGCTTGTACTTGCAAATGATCAGGGCGAGAGCCCTAGTTTGGGTCCTGGACTTTCCCAGAGCCCCTCTGCCCGGTCTCCGAGCGGGTCCCACCGAGACTTTGTTCGACGCCAGACAATACCCTCCTGCACGGGGACTGCTCTTTTGGGAACCATGTCTAGCAAGGCTACTACGTGTGGAAGCCTGAAGCTGCTTAGCAGGACGCGTGTGGCCGGGTGGCCGCGTGGCCAGAAGATGGTCACTTTTCCTTAGCTCGCTAGCAGGGGCGCAGCCTCAGCACCGAGAAAGCCTGGGGCGGCGGTGCTGCCCGCACCAAGCCGGCGCCCGCAGCCAGGAGACGGGAACAGGGGCCGGTTGCCACCTCTAAGCCGCCCTCGGCCCAGCCGGCGACCAAAGACCCCCGCTGTCCTGCCACAGGGAGCGGGATGTCCCCGCAGTGCGGACCCCAGGCACGGCCGGGCTGCCCGCATCCCCCCGGGAGAGGGCAGCAGAACTCCCCCGCATCGCCCACCGAGGGGCGGCGGGGGGCTAAAAAGGGCCCTCGGCGTGTCCCACACAGCCCCGACAGCACCTGCATCCCGAGGAAGAGATGGAAAAACGCCCGGACGGCTCGTTTACCATCCTCACCAGAGATATCCGTCGTGTGATTCTGCACGGGCACAGGGGAAGACCGGCTGGAGAGGGTAAAGCTGCACCTTCATCTTCGCGGGTCAAGGAGGATGCGTTTACCCACGTCTTGAGAAACTTAAATGTTCTTCTGCGAGAGAACGTTTTCTTCCTCCGTGTGGAAACTGGTCTCAGGGGGTGGGGAGACGGAAAAAAAAAAGGAAGGGGAAAAGGAGAAAGAAAAAATAGAAAAAAGAAAAAGAGGAGGGAGGAGAATTTAAAAACCCCGACAACCAAGCTCAAAACTTTCAGATGAAATCTCCGAAGTATAACTGGAGTATAAACATTTCTGGCATTAATACATGCATTGCTGCAGACCTCTAAGGTGTCTGGTCATTAAATACTTCTCCTTATTATCAGTAATAAACATGGTATTACAAAGCAAAAATAGCAAGTCACTAACTTTTTCAGCTATGGTTCAGAACTAGGACTTAAAGAAGGCATGGACCCCTTCTCTGATAATAGATGAATTTTGTTGTGAGGCAGAAGTGGTGAAATTACCTTACTGCTCAGCCCCATCAAAGGGGTTGTGCTCACAACTAAAGCAAGCAGAATTTGGCCTTGGCCAGCAGATCTCAGAAATATCTAAGAATATCAGAAACCTTGTGAGGTTATATAGTCCCAATTATTCTTGAAAACACATCCATGTGTGTTTGGCAATACCTACCCTGACTACAATTCAGCAGGAGGAAGAGTCTTACCTTAAAAGTGCAGAAATTGAACATAGCAAATGAGTATTGATTTCCTATGCCATCTTGCTGGATCTGTGGAGATGGCAGTGTGAACCAAGGAAAACTAACAGTTTGAAGCTGTGAACCTGGTTCTCACTTCTGATTGTCTCTCTGTTAGCTTCAGTATTCTTTCTCCTGCTTTATGCCACTGTGAGCTGAGAGCCAAACTCTTTTTTCAAGTTTTCTTTTTATCTTTGAAGGATCGTGGCTTGGATAAAGCCTTTTCATCAAAGGGCTGGGAAAAGAGGATCAGACCATAAATATCAAGGTAGTGACAGAAAATTAAGTGATGGCTAAGACAGAAAGGAATCAGGCATGACTGGGAGGCTAAGTGCTTGGGGAGTGGTATTGCCTCAGAAAGGGAGACTGGGGCAAGCCACAGCTCAGAGGGCAGGAAGAAAGGGGAGAAAGGGCTCTGCCTCCGAAGTTGAAACTGCAGCACAGAATAGGGGCTGGCAAGAACAGGAAGGTGTGAGGTTTATCCACAGAGAGCTGTTTCTGGCATTGTGAAAAAGGAAATCTCTTGACCAATTTTATTGCAAAGATGACAAAGCTTAACATGAACAAAGGATCTGTGTATTATATCTTCTTTGAGCAACCTGCCAATGGAAAGCTTTTCTTCCCCATCACCATTACAGTTCTTCATGTCCCTATTAATTCACAGGGCCAGTGTTGGCTCCCTCATGTGCTGGCTGTGACTGATGTCAAAGCCTAACAACAGGTATCCCAATTAAAATGACTTTTTCCAGATTCCACAGAGCATCAGAAAGTGGTCCAGAAAACAGTACCACATATGTAATTAATAAAGGGCACACAGACATCAACATCCAGTCCATTCCAAATGTGAAGACAAACTCAGGAACCTCGTTCTCTGGGTGAGTTCAAGAAACTGCTAGCACCAACTAAAACTTCAGCAATGTTAGACTTATGGAAAAAGTGTGTCAGTGACGCATACAGAATGCTCTTTCAAGAATGTTCTGCAAAAATCATTTTATTCCCAGAACTGCCAAATGAAACAAGGAAAGACTAATAGCATCACAGTTTTCCAAAGAGGTGGGACTGCATCTACTGTGCCTGGCTGTCCAACTCAACCAGGATCTGCAATGTGTTTGTTTTGGGCAATTATATGGCAAAGTGTGAAGCAGACTATTTGCTCTTCTAAGCCAAATCACCACATTCTCGTTTTGGAGAATCATGAACCTCCACCCAACATCCTCTAGAGACTACCCAGGATCCATTTGCCATATCCACCTGCTTCTGAAGCCTATGTTCTTTGTAGCCTCTTGTGAATACTTAGGCCACATTCAGCTGGGACAAACTCAGCAGAGGAGTCCTGGACACTGTCCTGACCCTGTGGCTAAGGTATCAGGAGGCGTTGAAGTGACCTGTGATGGTGAGCCAGAAAGCCATCAATAAGTTCCCCATTCCCAAAGAGATAGAGCGAGAACACCGAGACAGACATCAGCTAACCCGCTTCCTATTTAAAACCAGCACACTTTTGAAGAGAGAAAACCACCCCACATCTTTGTATGAAGGCTCTTATTTTCTGTAAGTGTATAACAACATCATAGCTTCAGGAATCATATATTGTGCTGTATGATCTTTGCCTAGACCTTAAATGTTTGCGTATTATCCTCTCTATGAATCCATTGAACAGAGAAATATCATTTCCATGCACCTGTCAGAGGTTTTTGCTGTGGAAAGGAAAAAAAAAGTACATTATATTTTTAGAATCGTGACTAGAAAAACAATAATTGACAGCAGACAATCATGCCAGTCTGTAAAGATACAGTTAGAAATAAGTTGATGGGATTTTTTGTTTGGTGCTTTTTTTTTTTTCAGGATACTGCACTTGAGCAATTGAATGATATCACATTTAAGGTTCTGGGTGGCATTGCCATTTCCTTACTCATATTAAGTCTAATTAAGTCTTAATTGTGCTGTTTGTTATGAAATGAAAGAAGAGCTGTTAGACTGCATATTTTTCATGACAGTAAAATAGGATGATACTGATGAAATTACCAATGTATAGGGGAAAAAAGTATGCAGGAATGAAAAAACATTTGAAGATAATGTTTAAAACATAGCAGAAACATTAGAAGCACCATAATAGTGAAATTACCACAAATAACTTCTTGATTGACACAAATAATATGAAAGGTATATTCTTTTCATAGTGTGGATGACTGACCATGTTCAAAAAATATCCAGTGAGCCAAATTCTGCTTTTAGTAACCCTGGAGTCAGTGTGGTATCATCCCACTCTCCTCTTCAGTAGGAAGCAAACCAAAATTGTTCTTCCCTTTTGCACAGATTGTTTCTTGCTGGTCATATATATCCATTGAATTTTACCAAGTTCCCAAAGCACAGGCCTAAAACATGGCTCATAAGAGAAAAGAATGGCTGGGCTTCAGCAGATGTTGGATCCACTTGTGCACCCATCACGTTTCACTCCTTGTGTTACAGCCCCCCCAGGATGAGCCAGTGGAGGACACGCTCCAGAAGCAGAAGTCCTTTCCTCCTGCATTTACATGGTCAGGATTGAAGGAAAGATGCAGGAGCCAACATGAACATCTGAACTAATCAGCTAAGGGAAAAAGAATATTTTGACAGGTGTCTCCAAGTCTGTCCTGGTGAGTTCTTTCTTTACATCTCTTCTTTGCATTGTACCTAGGTACGTCCTTTCATCCGTTATAGTAGAAAATTATCTATTTACTAATATAATTTCCTAAAAAAAAAAAAGTTTTTTCTTTCTTCTCTGGATAAAAGATCACAGCAAGATGAGCCATAAGAGAAAGTAGCATAAACATGACAGATTATTTCAGTAAAGGTATTGAAATTTAAGCATTGCTTATCCTAATCTATGTTGATTATGGGAAAAGCAAAAAAAAAAAAATATAGAAATATTCAGCACAATTTTAGGTTATTGTAACAACAAGGTGCCTGCTGGTGAAGAGTTGGCAGAGATAGCTCTGGAGGAGAAGTCTATTGTCCCACCAGGCCTCGGTCAGCTGTAAGCTCCGCACTGTTGTGAGCTGTGAGGAACCTGGGAAGAGCCAAGCGTTGTTCCTGCACTGGGATATGTCACCAGCACTGGTCCATTGTGGTTTCCACAAAGGACCAAACTTCCTCATCTGTGACTTTGCAAATCTGCTCAGCTGAGTTCACCGAGGTTGCATGCAGGCAAGAAAGGGAGTGTGCTCTGGTCAAGAGGTTATAAACATAATGCTGAGTACCAGATGGCTAGCAGGAACAAACAGGCACTTCCAAAAGGCTACAGGCAGTTGAAGACTGGATGAAATTTTGTAAACAGTTGCCTTCACACCTCACAGTGTTCATTGTCATGTTTCAGCCTCAGCCTGCTGCTGTGGCCTGAAAGTCACTTACCGCCTTCCAAGAGTTCACATGGAATTTATATTAAAAAAACCAAACAGCAAATACTGTCCCAGTTGTAAACATCACATGTAGTTGAATGTAACTCACAGTGCTGAGATTGTATTTATGGGTGTTTTACTTGTAATAGCTTCTTTTTAAAATTATTTTTTTCCATTTAGAGTGTTTTTATTAAGAAAAAAAGCTAGTTCCACCCCCTCTCAAAAAAAAAAAAACCAAACTAACTGACTAACAGCAACAGATGAAAAACCCACAACTCATTTCCAGTTTTAAAACTGATCTAATACTGCATACTTAATCTTTGTCTGCTGGGCGGAACTGTACAAATGTACCTGCAGGGCCAGTGCAGGCAACCTGGCCACCCTGCCCACACCACACCCCTGAAGTCTCTGGCTGGCAGGATTTAGCTCTAATCCACATTTAAGGTGACAGTTGCACTGGCTCCTTCCAGGGGCAAAGGACCCCAAGCAAATTTTCAAGAAGAGGCTCTAGAGACAGAGAAGAGGTCAGGCTGTGAGGGTTTTATAAAAGAATAAAATCTTGATTTCCCTACTCTTTCTACACTGTATTAAGTGTTTGAAAGAGAGGAGTTACTTATTCAACACGAACTTGTCAATTCTTCATCATGTTGGGCAAGCCTTTGTCAGCAGCACGAGTTTGTGAATGTCTGAGATTGTCTTACATGCACTGATGTCTCACTGTCTTCCAGCTATTCAGAGCCTGGGTACATTTGTCGACAAATGATTAAAAAAAAAAAAATAAGGAACGGTTGATCCCGGAAAATTCCCACGGGATTTTCAACATCTTCGCTCGCGGTGAAAGCGGGGACACACACACACACACACACACACACACACACACACACACGCACACATCGGCCAGTCCCAGCACCGACTGGGGCCAGCTCCCTCTTTCTGTGAGCTCCGTCCAACTGCCGGACACCCGCCGTAGGAATTCTCCCTCCATGGTTCCTTGTTGCAAGGTGCGTGGCCCCGGCGTCGCGCGTGGAGCTCCTGCGCCCGTGGGAGCACAGGCGCTCTCCCCCCGCATCCCCTCCGCGCACCCCGGGGGGCGTCGAGCAGTGGGGCAGGTGGGGGTGGAGAGGATAGATAGGATGTCCATCCAGACGGATGGACAGATTGATGGACAGACTTCAGGTGCACCCTTCCCCTCTTCACGGCTCTGTCTCGACGAGGACAGTGCTGGGGCAGCCTACCGGGTTTCACTCCCACGCAGACCTCTGGAGAACTGCTGTGACTTTTTTTCCCTCGGAGCGCCGATATCCGGAGCCCAGATTTAGGGGGTTTGGGGGTTTTTTTCCAAGTCAGGTATTCCTTTCCTCACAACAACAACTGAACTTGTCACAGGGGAGGCTTAAACAGCTCATGAAAGGAAAGGATAAGCGCCGATGAAACCCGGCACGCACGCAGGGCTACACGGGCCCCCTCCCCTCAGCCTCACGCACACGGGAGCCGGGCACACTGCCCCTTGTCACAGGTGAGGTGCGTTCCGAGGGCTGTGGGGCTGAGCGGCAGCAGCAACCTGTTGACACCGGCGACCGCACAGGCAGCCTTCCCGGGGCTGGAGGCGGCTTCCCATTCCCCCTCTAAACCCTCCATCCCTTTCTCCTCGGCAGGGTAAGGCCGCGGGTAGAGGCTGGGGAGAGCTCGCTCGGTGCAGCGTCGGGGATCTGGAATATGCCCAGGCTGTCCTGCGCCCCTTGAGGTCGGGGCTTGGGGAGGCGGGGGTCCCAGAGCCCGATACTAGCCGGGCCTTTTTGGCATGGGGCGGGGGTTGTTTTGAGGAGCGGCCGTGGCAGCGGCTCCGGCGGTGGCTTTGGGAGCAATGCCGCCCTCCGGCCCCGCTCCCCCGGGCCCCCCCGAGCCCGCCGCCCCAGCCCCCGGCTCCGCCCCGCCGCCGCCGCCGGGGTCGCCTCCCCTGCCCGGGGCCGCTCTGGGACTCGGCTTTTTGTTATTTTCACGGAGCAGATATTAATTAAAAGAAATACATGATTAAAAAGTAATGAGTTGAATAAAAATTATCTCCGCTCATTTTCTGATTATGTTAATTGTTAAAAACCCTTCAATCACGCTGTTGCAGTCAATGGGTTTTAATGTGAAATTAGTGGGCTCTTGATAACTTACAGTCCAGAATAATCCTGGAGGTTTAGTCATCATTCCTAATAACGAGATGTTACTGAGAACAGAGATTTTTACATGATTTTGCTACATTCAGCCCTTCCCCCATGGAAGGGTCTGCCTTTGTGGCACAGAACTTCAATTTTCATGCTTACGACTACTTTGTTAATCTTCCCCTGTGTACTACTCCATTATACGCCAATTACATATTTTATGTGCCTGTGTGTCGTCTGAACATTTAGAAAATAACCCACCTTGTGTCCAATATAGGGAAAGAAAAACAATTTTGTCCCTCATGGATTTCTAGTTTTATTTTAGCCGTCCAACTCATCTTGGATATTGTGAGTCTTTCTTTGCTCTGATTAATTCTCTCCCTAAGAGATAAGAACAGGTTTATACTGAAAATATTAAAGTAGTTAAACTCTTAAGGAAAAAAAAGCGGCAGGCGCTGGTATTCTACAGGCTTAAGGACTAGGAGTGGAAATAAATATGTGGAGTCTCTCCGATGGGTGACCGTAAAGAGCTGGGAATTTGAGAACTTCAGCCCCCCGTTCTGAAATGCCGTGAAATTCGCCTATCAACGACGAAATGACGGCCCTCAGACCACTGTTACTACAGTCAACGTGTTTCTGCTCTAGAAATTCGTTTTAGAGAGGTTTCCTTTTCATGCAGATAACTAAATGTATCCTTTTCTGTTCGATAGACTTAAAAATTTTCACCTAAATCCACTCCTCGTATTCATCCAACAATTTAGCTAAAATCTCGAGCACTGACAGCAAGCTGACTCCTCGCTGGAAGGAAGGAAAGGAGCGGGGAGGAACAGACGAGCGGCTGCGGAGCACCGATCCGTGCTGCCAGCCCGGGATGTACCCAAATTCCTTCGCAGGAGCTGTCCCCGCTGCGGGCGAGAAGCCTCTCGGGCCGCCGGGGAGAGGACGCTGGGAGCCCTCGGGACCCGTGGGAAGCCGCCGGACCCGCTCAGTGCCACTCCTAGGGGCTAAAAAAAGGAGGGGGAAAGGAAAAAAAAAAAGGAGGGGAAAAAAAAAGGAAAGCAGCAAAATTGGCGCTCTCTGTTTATGTGTGTGTGCGAGCACATCCACGTATTCCTTTCCCCCGAGACAAAGTGCTGGTGCCGTGCATCCCTCTGTCACCACAAGGATATCTAATTACTGCTGACAGATAAGAAAAGATGTTTTCGGGCGGACCGATGGGGCTGGAGAGGGGGCGGCAGAGTGCGGGGCGCATTCCCTGCCAGCCCTGCACCGATCAGTCTGGGGAAAGGTCTCCGCCACGGCGACTATGGCTGCTGCTGGTTTAATACTGAACCCCTATTACCGCCGGCGAGGAGCGGGTGTTTGCTGGCCTTGAGGGAATCAGCGGGGTCGGGCCGGATCCTGCACTCCTGCCTCTGGCTCCTTTAGGGTGGGAGGAGGTCGGCCAGGATCGGGCCCTGCGTGTGCTGCCCCTACGGGAAGAGTCCAGCCAGTGGCAGCATCCTTGTTTCCCACCCATGCCTGCTCCCCTCGCCCCCTCCCGCGGGGCAGCTCCCGTGGGCTTCGGGCCTCGGGGAGCAGGGGAAACTTTATGTCCTAATTTGTTGTCAAGGAGAGCTCTTGGGGGGCTGTGGTTTGGTTTGTTGTTGTTTTGGTTTGGGGTTTTTGTAGGGTTGGTTTGGGGTTTTTTTTCCACTCGCGCTTCTGGTAAAAAAAGAGCCATTTGTTTACGAAGCCCTTCTGCCCCTATCTGAGCCCACCCGACGGGGCTCCCTAAAGGAGTGGGAGGGGGATCCCTCCGTGCCAGGCCCCCTCGCCAGTTCATTTCTCTATTTGCATCCGCAGTTAGCTAAAGATCATTTTAATAAATAACAATGAAAGGGGAGCGCATCTAGAGGGCTTGTCGGCAACATTCAAAAGCCAATAGAGTTTATAATTTTACTCTATCATTTCTTATTGATTAGAGTAATCAAGATAAAAAGCTAGCCGGGCTCCGAGAAGTTCAGCGGCATATCATTAAAGATAAGAGTCAGTTAATTCTGGCGCAGTAGTAATGGTGACGGCGATGAAGAGTTCATTTGCATGAGATGCTGAGCCCCGTAACAAGAGGACAAAAATCACTAATTAGGACTGCAGAGTGTCTCGAGTTCTTCAAGCACCCTTTCGAGATGAGGGATGATGCAAAGAGACCGCACTTTTATGTAAATCCAGGCCAGGACACCGCGACCGGGGTGCTGCTCCCCGGCAGGGATTGCCGAACGGGGACGGGCCGGATCCCCAGGGCCTCTCCGGGCTCCGGTGTGTACGGCCGCCTCCGCATGGAGCTTGCGGGACGCCGGCTGCCCAGAGCAGCCCGGGCAACAACGGGGAAAACACGGCTGCAGCGGGTGCCGGGGTTGCCCTGATATCTGCGAGGTGGGGCAACAGGGCAAGAAGAAAAAAAAAAAAAAGGGAGGGGGAATAAAACAAAAATAAAACCCGTAGCTGTGCTTAAAAGTTTATTCGTAGGTTCTATTAAAAAAAAAAAAAAAGTGAAAACAAATAAGCCTCACACCAATGAAAAATAGAATCTGCACTAAGGTAGCCCGTGAGCCTGCGGGTTGCTAAAAACTAGGGAGAGCGCTTCGCCGCGACCTGCGAGCAGGGTTCGCGTCCCTGTGGAGAACGGGGAGCGCCCCCAGGATCCCACAGTCCAGGGGGTCGCGCCGAGGCGAGACAAGCTTGGGATCCGCCAGTCCCTCCCGCTGCCTGCGGGCTCCCGGGCACCTCCTTCCCCACGGAGCACTAGTGGGGCCATCGCCCCCTCCTTTCATCGTGGTTACTGTCTTCCCCCTTTCCCCCTGTCTTGTCTCACACCCCACACCCCCCACACCCCCCCCGCTCCCACAGACAGACCCAAACCCGAGCAATACTACTCAGCTTCAGTCAGCCCTCCGGGAAGGAAGGACACCCGTGGGGCTTTGGGGAAGCTTCCCTCAGAAGCCGGGGGGCCAGCAGTGGGCTGATGGCTATCGACTTGTTTACTTGCTCGAAAGGTATCAGCCGCGGGAGGCTTGGCAGCTGGCTGTCAGCGCTAACTTTGCCCCTCGCTTGGCCGGGGAGTAAAGGATTCACGGCCTTCTTTGGGCTAATTGTAGGTGTCAGCGTGGAAAGCGGCAATGTTTGCCGCCTCTCAAAAGTCTCACTGTCTCTCTCGCCCCCCAGCAGCTCCCCGGCCAGCCCCGCCGCACACAGCCCTGCCTGCACACGCAGGACCAGGTGCCCCGGCTACACCCACCCCTCACAGCCTCCTCTCACTTTCACCTGTGTTCACACCTTTCTCTCTGCACACGTGTCCCTCCTCACCCACCCCGCATCTCCCGCTCACGAACAGGATCCTCGCCCGTGTATCCACCCGCGAAAGTCCCTCTCCCCCTCCGTTCTTTGCACACTCGCGAGCAAGAGTGCACACCAGCGCGTCGCCGTCTCGGGTGCACAGATTCCTCGCATTCCCAAAGCCCCTTCCCGCCCACGTGCACCTCCTGGCACCCCCTTGCACGTCCCAGCACACTCACATGCACATAAGCCCCACCTTCCCTGCAAGCTCACCTGCTCACACGCCCTCAGACAGACAGACAGACAGACAGACAATTACCCCGCTTCACAAACCTCCTCCCACCCCCGACACCCCCTGTACCCTCGCACACCCCCTGAGCCGGGGCCCGGGGCCGGTGCGGAGGAGGGTGGCCGCTATCCTCCCGCCTCGCCTCCCCGGTTCCCGGCTCTTTGGACTTTTGTCTGGCTATGTGGCTGAAGGCTCCTTTCCCCTTGTTCTTCCCATAGAGAATAAAGTCAGTCTGTATTTAATGGTTATGGCGGATGTGAGGAGGATTTGGCAAATGAAGAGGCCTTTTGCTCTAAAATATTGTTCCTTACGTCGTGTGAGTCTACCAACCCACCACGACCCCATATTCTTCTCCGGGTGTCTGACTCGAATGACAAACGAGCTGATTTTTTCAGTACATCGCTGGGAAATGTAGTGAGTGATAATAGAGATTTCTCTTTCATTTTTTACGCTTGACTTGGTTATTGTTGCTTTTCTTTTCCCGTGATTCCTTCTGAGGATTAGCTCTGACTTCCCCACTATTGGCGGTCAAAGTGGCCCAAACTCTGGATGACAATTGATGGGGATCAGGGGATTGCCCATTCTGTGCCTGTAAGAACTGATTTGTGCCAGAGAAACTCATCAAGTATAGGCAAAGAATAAAAAGCATTTGGGGGTAAATGTATTCATTGAGAAGGGTTCTTCCAAATTGCTTCTAAGTTTTCTTAATGAAAAGTAACGCTTGCAGCAATCAACGGCTTTTTGACGGATTACAAACCTGGGTAGGACTATGGGACTGCATTTAAAAGCGCCCCAGCCTTAGGATGGGGGCAACTTGCTCACAAAAGTGTAGGAACGAGGGTCAGGCCGCAAAATACAAAGCTGAGGTTTGATGCGTGTAGGAGTAATGAAAGGTGCATTAATTTATTAACATGGTGCGCGCAGGAGAAGTGAAAGAACAGCCCGGTGTAAGAAGAATCATTAACTCTCTACCCTAGGGACCCACCCAAGGCTCGCCATTTACATCAAAATAGTTATTGTATCTTTAGAGAGGTTAAAAAAATCCCGCGGCAGCAACGGTCCGTGTAAGAGGTGGAGGAGAGGAGAAGGGGAAAGAAGAAAGAAAGGAGAAGGAGTCAGCAGAGATACAGGGCCAGAGAGAAGGTGGCCCTGCCCCGGCCCCCGCCGAGCCCTTTTACCCCCGCCGGTCTCCCCGGGGCGTCGGGAAGCAGCGGTGGGGCCCCGGGGCCCGGCACCCTGAGCCCCCCCGCCTCCCCCTGAAGTGTGGCTTCGGGCGTTTAAACATCGATTTTGTTAATTAGTCTAATCATTAGGGACCGGGGAGAGCGGGCCTGGGAGGGAACCTGGCGGGAGGTGGCGTTCTGCGGGGAGAGTGGGCTTTGTCCCGGGCTGGGTCAGCGCTCCGCCGGCCCGGCCCGGCCCGGCCTGGGCTGCGTTTCGCGTCTCGTGGGGCTCTTTTCTTTCTTTTTTACTCTCGTATTTTTCTTAAGCAGTCGAAGGACACAATGAGAACGGCCCTGAAGTGAAAAGGGTTAGGCCGGGAAGGAGAGCCGGGAGGAATCTCCAGTCCTTCCCTGCGTTCCCTTCAAACCCGAAAGGCCGGAATATTAACTTTTTTCCCCCTGCATCTTGTCAATGCTATCATGGCTTTGATGGGAGGGTCTTCAAGGTGGCACATTTCTGAACTTAACCCCTTTTCAAACTAACTCTCTACCTCCCTTGTTAGTGCCCAGCTCTGAACTTCTGAAGAGTATTTTTGTGTGAGTCAGGGTTCATTCACTCGGGGGCTTTTGTAGGACTTTCTTCCTTTCAGCCCTCAGTGTGTTACACCAATTAAAGGACGACGTGCTGTAAATGTAATGGGCCGAGCAGTGATTGTTTTTGACAAGCAACAAAACACATAGATCCACCCCTTAGATTAGGCCGTTGAAGGGAGGTTCATGCCGGTCAGTTTACTGAATAGTTCATGAACTGTAATTCTGAGGGCTTGTGTGAAAGAAAATGTCTCTCTCCCTTTCTTTCTTTTTTTTTTTTTTTTTTCTTTCTTTTCCCCTCGAAGAGAAGAAACACCAAGCATCTAGGGGCAAGAGGATGGCTTGGGAGGGTGAGGGGAGTTGGAGGAGAGCAGAGGTGGCTTTGTCTTGTCATTTAGAAAGGGAAAAAAAAAAAGGGAGCTAACAGTCAAGCCACTTTATGTCACTAAACATGTCAGCTGCCTTTGCAGAGATGCTCCTCTCCATACATCTTTATAGGCAGCCTCGAGCTAATAACCTGCTACCTGCTCCCATCCACACAGTATTTTTATGTGGTTCAGACCTTCCTCGTAGCTGGACCAGAAGACTTGATAATTCTGACTTCATTTCACAAGAGGAAGAAAATGTGGATTAGAGTTGAATCTTTAAAGAGCATAACACACAAGAGAAATTGTATCATATCATGAGCCTGATCCTGTTCCTCTTCAGCTCAGCTGGGGGGAAAAAAGTAGGGAAAATCCTCTATAATCTGAACAGGACCTGAGTCAAAATGGTTTGGGAAATGGAAAATGATCCTTTATCAAATGTCCAAGGGCCAAGGGGGTGCTTGACTTATTGTTTATTTAAATCAAAGCAACATGGATCTTCCCAGGGAAGGAGTAGAAACAGTCACAGGCTGTGGAAAGAGTGGGAATAAAGCGATGGATGTTTCTTCTTTGAAAGAAGTGAGTTTCTTCAGCCTTTCCTATGAAAGATTACCCTGGGCACATCATATTCCCTTTAATCCCAGAGGCATCTGCGATCCTGCAGCTGCATGAGTACCACGTGTGGGTTTCTGAAGGGAACCACAATAGTGTACTCTGTGGAGATGGGTTGGGAGCAGATACAGCACAGAAATGCCTTCAGAGCCCTCTGGGAGAGGGATATGCCTCTGCATATGGCTCAAAAAGTCAGTCTCTGGGGCGACCTCTGAAAAGTAAACCACCTTGGAACTCCTCCTGAAGAAGACCAACATGATCTGCCCTCCACTTTTGCCTGGACATCATTTCACCACTGAATTGATAAGTTAAATGAATAATCTGTCTTGTGTTCAGATGTGTTGCTTCTCTAGGCATTTTTTAGCAACTCCTGTGCTTTGCTAAATCCCTGTTAATTCCTGCAGGGCCTCCGCAAACCCCAAAGACACTTGTGGAAACCGTGGGGCAGCTCTCATTCCAAGATCCAGAACTACTGCCATGCAATAACCAGATCACAGCCGTTCTGGACTAGGTAGCAGTGCATAGCATATTTTTCTAACCCTTCTTCCTTTCACTTTGATACAATGGGACCTAATTCCTTCAACTCTTTTTTTGGATGCAGCAATTTGTTTACACTGGTAATAAGCACACTGTATGTGCTGTAAAATTCGTACTTGTTACTGCAGGGGATTAATGAATATGTGAATCACAGCTGAGGAGTTTAACTCTCATTGACTTCATTATGCAGAAGGTATCAGGAAACAAAAAGACACGTGTGCTAACTCATAAACAGAAGTACATTTCTAATTCCAGACTGCAGGCCCCATGAGAGCGGACCTTACATCTGCTCCCGCAAAAGAACTGTGTGTTGCTCATGCTGGCACACAGACCACAGCCATTTGGGGCCACAAATGCCGTAGGAGATGAGGATGCTGTGTGGATGATGGGCACATATCAACGGGGAGATTCCTGACTTGGGGTTGTGATATCTGCTCCCAAGGGAAGAGGATCAGAACAGGGTGGAGGCCAGCGAGTGCCCCAACAAAGGATAAGGTCACCATCTGATCTGTGTGTTTGACTAATGTTAGTGCAAAATGCTGGAAAATATTATGGTGTACACAGAAACACGTGAAAAGGGCCCCTCCCATATTTCCCACCCTTCTCATCAGTGGAGGAAGAAAGCTCCACCTGATAAAATGTGGAGGTATTTCTGCAGACACAGAGTTCCTGAAGAATTTAGTCCTCTTTTTCCTTTTCAACTAAGTCTTTCGAAAGACTTAACTCAGGAAAGCCAAGGAAATTTTCTTTTTCAGGTTGGGAGAGAACATTCAAAGCAGCCAAGTAAAACAAGTTATAAATTTGTAAACATTTCTGTCATGCAAATGGCCTGTTCTGGTTGCAGTAGGGCGATTCTCATTTGCTAGAGAAAGCATAACCTGCACAGGGGTTGCCAGTTGTATGTAATGTAGCTGTCCTAAGCCTGTGCCAAACAACCTTTCTGCTATGCCAAACCATCCCAGATTTTGTGTAAATTTATTACACCAAGCACACAGCAGCTGTTTAATTGCAGAGAATTTAGGACAGGAAGTGAAGAATAAATCTGCATCCAATTGAATCCACAGCATGTAATTATCTGGAGCACAAATGGGTAAATAACTAAAACTAATGTGTCTAGGAAAATAAAAGCACACATATAGACACATATTTGTGTGGGGAATGAAAGTGTGTTTCATTCAAGTAAAATGACTCACTTGCAGCGTTCCCTTGATCTGGCTCCAAGTGTTTGCAGTGTGCCTTGCGATTCTCTCCTGAAGAGTGCTACATGACTTCAAAGCACAGTAACTTTTTTCCAGGTGTTACAGAGTACTTTACAGCAGCAGATCTCATGATCTAATGGCTCAGAATAGTAGGCAGGAGGAAATTAGCCTGTAAATTCATCACAGAAATTAACAGAGATTTGTGTTGTATGAGGCTGGCTGTACTCTCTTCCAAGGAATGAAGGGGAATGAGAAAAAGCACCTTCTTTCACTAGTGAAGAAATGACTGTGTTTGTGCCTTCCACAGAACTGGACAAAATGAGAACTGGGAGGAATTGATTTTTATTTACTTCCTCTCAGACAGAAGTACAGTATTTTTCATGCTTTCCTCAATTCTGAACTTTTCCCAAGAAAAACAAAGAAGGAGTGTGGTGTTTTTTCAAGAACAGGTTTTAATTTCTTCTGATTGCTGTGAAAATTCATATTTGAAAATGAACCAGTAGAAAAGTATACATTCAATGAAGATGGACAGGCTGCAGTAAGCTGCCCTGAAAAAAATTGTGGGGAAAGTTTCTGGCTTGTAGATAGATGATTGACAAGTAATGTAATCTCCCGGGGAGATGGTTTTCAGATCTCCTCCTCGAATAGATGTCGAAAGCACCGTCCTGCTTATCCAAGGATATTACGGTGTGAATACAGTACTGGGTAGCTGCACACAGCAGAAAGGCTGTAGTCTGAAAAATCTGTAACCCCCATATACTTGTAAATGTGGTATCCAGAAAGAGTGCTTACTAGTCAGCTCCCTGCATTTTCTCTCTTCTCCTCTACGTAATTTTCCATGGCTTGCATAACCATTTGGACACCCATGTTAACACTGTATACGCTTTCCCAAAGCTATGAGCCACTTTTGCAATCTTCTTAGCTCTCAGGATTTCTCAAACAACCCATTGCAAGGGGGGAAAAAAAAGACCCACCGAACTAATCATAGACATTCCTTTGGGTGGAAGAGTTTATTAAAGATTTTTAATTTTTTTTTTTTTTTAAATGGAGATATTTTTGTGAGAGGAAGCAAACAGAGAGGATCAAAGCAATTTTTCATTACTGGGTGGCTGAATGATGGTTAGTGAGACTAGAGGAGATTGACTGTTTTGTAGAGAGATTAGCAGAATTCACATTGCCATTGAATGAAAGGTGGAGGAGGCAGAAACCCTAAACAAGTGAATTCAATTACTTCTGAAAGGAATAGGGTAAATGAGGATTCTCTCTTTGGGTTTGCTCCAGGAAATATTTCTGAAAAGTTTGTTGAAGAATACCAGTCATCCAAACCCTAATTTTGTTATTATGTAAAAACTCGTTGCTCCGTGGCAGCTTGTGATTTGGAAACGCTTTCCTTGTTTTGTGTATGCAGTTGGCGCGTCACCTCTTCATTTAATTTCACTCTCAGATTACACCACCCAGTGCAACTTGTTTGCACATGTGGCAAGGGTTTCAAAAGAAATATAAACCTGATCCCAAGCCCACCGGAGTTAAGGAACGGATCTTCCTCAGCTTCTCTGGATAACAGTGAGCCACCTTCTCGGGCTGTGGGGGTGATTGCTGGTTCTGGGAGGTTTGCTGTGCTCTGAGCTTTAGCGTGCCCTGGCACAGCCCGCAACAGCCTAGAGTTCACGACCTGGGAAGTTTGGAATTTCAGTTTATTTGATATGTGGCAATATTGTAAGCAATATGGCGTGGTAGGAAGTAGCATTTGTTCTGCAGGCTGTTAGAGCAAGTGCTATTGATTGAGAAGCAGCATGTTCTCAGTGCAAGCCTGTATCTCTCTTGGGTCTCCTTGGAGCAGGACAGCCCTCCCAGGCATGCAACACTCTCCCCTCTTCCCACTTAACATTTAAAGGATGCTAAGCACAGAGGTTCCCCCAGCTCCCCTAGGACCTCCAGGAACTGCCAGAGCAAGGACTGGGAGCTGAGGCAGCAACCCCTGTGGGGCGTAAGGAGGTTTCCCAGCAGCACTCCTGCCCTCATCCTGAAGTACCAGAAGACATTGCTGAACAGAGTCAGAATGGAGAGACACTGAGTTGCAGATGTTCCTTTCAATCAGAGATTTCTCTTTTCCACATCAACTGGGTCCACAGAACCATCCCCAGAACTGTCTCTTAGTGCTGCAAAATGGACATACTCTCACTCCCTTCCTACTTGCCATCCTGCCTCAATCTGTACCTACCAACTTCTGTTCCCTCCCCTGTGGGTGCCTCTGCCCCTTCCAGATCCCCCCAGCTCAAGGGACATGGTTCCATATCTTTAGTCCTACCAAAACTCCCTCAGCAGTTTTAGATGCCATAGAAAAGCTTCACACTCCCTTGGCTGTCAGAGTTATTGGGTGAGGTGGTCTACAGGATGTAGGAGACAAACTGGTCTCTGCCCTTCACTGTCTTCTCCTCATGTTCTCAGTTTATTCTATCCCCTTCCAGTCTTCCCTCTCATCCAGTCCCACAGCAGCAGGTGGGGTTACATTTTATTCACTCTATTCATAACTTTATTTTGGCTGTGTGCTCTGGAGGGATAGATAGGGACTTGGATTGATCAGAACAAGGTAACTTTAGAGAATCCATCTCAATTTTTTTTCACTCCCTAAAAAAGTAAACAAAATTTTCTTCTTCCTGAGACTGAGATTAAGGTCTTAAACACACTGCAGAGCTGACAGGAGTCAGGAAGGTAGCTCCCTCTCTGCAGCAGAGTGTAAGAGAACTGCCCTAACCAGGCATGCTGTGTTGACCTCAGGTGAAGGAGAAGGAGGCAAAAGGGTGGCTGTGTAAGGAGTTATCTTCTTATTTTCAAAGTCTGCTCTTGGAAGATGCATCTTGCTCTCCTCCCAATGCCCACAGCAGAAAGCAACAGCCAAAAAACCAAGTTAGCTGGGAAAACCTACTCACTTATTGGAGCAGAAGAGCACAGAGGAATCAAATCTGCAGCTGGGGGAGCGGGTGCTGTTTCACTAAAGAAAATGAAGCTGTGCTGCTCTCTCCCAGCTGATGACGTGACCTTAGCTGTATAACACTTGCCATGTACAGCCATGTGACAGACTCTCTCCCTCATTGGGGATGTTCCTGTTTGCAGGGGGAGTTCAGGAGACTGAAAGAAATTCTTGAGCTCCCTTTCTAAATCCCTTCTCTAATAAACTCTTAGCCAGCTTCTTCCTTAATCCATACATCTATTCTATTCCAACAGCCTAGTTATTGCAAAGACCTTATTTATTGCCAAATTTTTCGTGCTTTTTGCTGGTATTTTACTGAGCACAAGTCCTCTAATATTTGTCTAAGATTTTTTGCATTCTCCACATATCTGGAAGTTTCAAAACTCATGTGTGACTCAGGACTGAGCTATGAGATATTTAGGATCATCAGTTTGTACCAGAACCATTTCTAGATAAGTTTTCCCACCTTTTACATAATTTTCTCTTTAATATCTCCCACAGTGACAGTTCTCCGGTACTCAGGGATGAGAACATTTGCCAACAGACTTTCTAGTTACTCAACATGTTACATCCAAGGCAGAGACTTTGGGAAGTATTTACATTTCTCCAGCATATCTGATCCCGTAGTAGTTTTCAGGACAGGCATCAGAAAACTTTCAACCTGAGCGTGTTATGGAAGTGGAGGGACTATCTTCTTTCCTAGAGTGCCTCTCTTGAGCAATCTCTATCAGGGCAACATTTGAAACTGACTTCCACTAGGCAGCTGGGACAAGTTGTCTGTAGCACTTTTCTTATTCCAGGGCATGGGTGTGACTATATATTCCACTACTTCTCCCATTTGTAGGCAACCTGCCTCTCTGAATGGCTCTAGATTACTTAGATCATTGTTGATATTAGATACAAATTAAATATTAAATCTTCACATTTACATAGCCTATGTATTCTTTTTTCAGAGCAGCCTCCCATTTACAGGGACCTGCAAATGGACCCACAGGGGCTACAAACCCCTAAGGGGTTTTCAAATTGTATCTGCCAAGACAAAAGAAAAACCCTAATTCTGAAATGGCTAAATCTCACATGCCTCTGCAGTTGGTGTTTCTTTCTTACCCAGTTTAGGTAGTAAGTCTGCAATATTGGCAAATCCACAAACAAGGCCTTCGTAGTAAAGGCAGAGCCCCACAAAACTCTGCACATCTGTGACTGCCTGGGAAACTGCCCAGTCCTGTGCACGGCCATATTTTTCTTTTTGTGAGAGAAAACTCTCTCTGGCTGAGCTGTGTGTCCATGAGAAGTAGTCCCTTTTCAGAGCAACTCTCATTTCAGGAAGCTCAAGTTCAGTGGTAGCCTTGATCTGATCCCAGGCTAGTTGTAAATGCAGTCTTTCTTACCAGCAGCCTCTGAGTGTGCCCTGAGCCATCTCAGCTGAGCAGACAGGCTGAGAGGGACCTATTTTGCAGCGACTGTTTCCAAGATCACTCAGTGTCAGCCAGGAGCCGGCACTTTCAAGTGCTGCTTACTGACGCAGTAGAAATGCTGTCTCCTGCCCTTCACCCCTGCTCTTTGCTTCCACTGCCACTTGCCAATTCTTCTTAAAACCGAGTATGGAAACCAGACCGCAATATCCCAGGTGTTATCCTCTCACGACAGTGTCTGCACCTGCCACGGTGTTATTTCTTTCAGTGTGTTCTACTCTGTACTGAGGCACGCACTACTGCCTCCCTTCACCAGACCTGTGGACGACATCCAAGTTACTGCTGAAGGCACCTTTAGGTCTTCAGTGGTCTGTACAATGCCTTCTCCCCAGACAGTGTGGGGCAGTTTAATGGGTCAATGCCTCTAAAGATGAGCCTTGAGTCTTCATTATGAAGTAGAACAAGTGACTTCAGGACTCAGAGGAACTATCCTTGATCCCTTACCAGAGGCACAGTTTCATAGCCTTTTTCATTAACTAGAGTCATTAAAAGATGTCCTGACCCAGCGCTGACCCTCTCTCTGTTTGCTGCCCATAATTCACAAATGCACAGTTACCATATGTCCTGGCTGTGTTGGTGTCAGCAAGAATTTTGGCTCAACAGGGGACCGAAACAATTACTGGTTTCCAAATCTACACTGCCTGCAGCCTGGGGAGGCTGGGTCCAGCTTCTCTGGACCAAACACCCCACCACACAAGTGGTACTGCCCGAGTAGTGTTCTCTGACAGAAGGCAAGCTCGTACCCACTAGGGCAGCTCTGTCACTGAGCCAGCCTGCAGCAAATGGGGGTCATAGTGGGATCAGCTTCAAACCTGCACTGCTGCCCCAAAGCAACCTGCTTATGCAGGTGCCACCCCTGACCCACAGCAGCATTCACTGACAAGATTTCCCAGTTCTCAAGGCACATGTTGGATCCTCCTCAGCTTCCTTTTACTAGCAGAGTGCAGTCTTTGCTGTGACACCTTCTTCTCCTATTAAGCAAGGTCATTCATGCCCTACAGATCAGATCTTTTAGCTCATCTACTTCATCCACACAGTCTAGACCCCACTGTTGAGACACTGGCCTTTCACAACAAGCTGCAGAGTGGGCTGCATGGTGCCCACTGTGGTCTCTCCTCACTTCAGCCCACGCCCACCCAATGACCTGTATGCTCAGCTGGTACCCACTGTACTTACAACTGGTGAGCCCTCACTCATTTGGCCACAGCCAACACACCTTCCTGAGATGTTTAGGTCAACAGCTCTGACCCCTGTAGTTCCTTATACTTTCAGTCAAGAAGTTGCACCTCTTCCTCTTCAAAGGTGGGCAAGGGCTTTCACTGGGTGCCACCAATTACTCCATTTTGGCCACACGCCAGACTATGGTTATTGTGGTATTTCTCTACCTGCCCCCCCCTTAAGTGCACAGTTAACAGGGCTTAGCAACCATTTTCCCAGTCACACAAACCAACTGTACCATTCCTTCTAGTCACTCGGAAGTGCCATCAGGAGGATTCCTATCCTGTGTGTCCGACTCTTGCCCATACTCACCGTGTCTGCAGCACTGAGCATCTCTCTCTCTCCCACAGTAATGTCCCCTTTCAGTGTACAGCTGCAGCTGAGCCCCGTGACAAATTCCAGCACCTCTCAGAACGGCTCTGGCCTCCTTTCACTGGTCTTTGCAGGCCACGCCAAGTCCAGCTGAGTCCCTCTAAACTGGTCCATGGCCAAGGCATCTTGGCAGTCTTTGCTGGAGTTGTGCCAGGAGAGAAGGCTCCTCAGGTTCTCCTCAGCTTAGGTAGATTCTCCCCTTCTCTTCTCCAAGACCCCTACTGAGCCCCAGTCAACTGGGTTGGTTTATGGTTTCTGGCTTTAGAAAGTGTGCCCCAATTTGGGAACTAAGCTGTGCCTTTTTTTTTCCTTTTTTTCTTTTTTTTTTTTTTTCCCCTGCAGGTAATGTTTCAGACCTGTTTGGTTCCTGGGAAACACTGTTGCTGTCCATCGTCTCTGGCATAAAGGTTCCGGTCATGCCTTCTCAGATCATTCACTGCAACTTTTTCAGCCAGTTTCTTGTGTATTGGTACAGTTTGTTCAACTTCTTCCCTTCCAGTTTCTGCAGTTGAAACAGTGTTATGAGGCTAGGCAGCAGAAGTCCTCTGGCAGCCTTCATTCCACATCAGGTTTCTGACTTTTGCAACTTTCTGATTTCCTTGTGCTGTTGGTATTTTTAGCTTTTTTAATCCTCGCTGCTGTCCTGCTCAGTTAGTAACCTCCAAGCTTGCCAAAGATTCTTTGGCCTTCCCTGTCCCCAGAAAAGCTGCTGGTTCTCAGCCATCTGGTTACTGGTTCCTTATTCATTTATTTTGAACTTGTTCCAGCTTCTGCTGCCCCTAAAAAATTTTACCTCCAGTCTCAGGCCATCTCCCAAGCCTTTCAGCAAAGCCTTCAGATGTTGCTTTAATCCCTTCTGCAAGGTCTCATGCTCTTTTCTCGGGTCTTTAGACCTCATTTTAGTTGCTTGTGATAGCCTCCATTTCTGCAGGTTTTGTTCATAGAATTCCACAGGAAGTCTCAGTGCATGGCAGAGCACAGCATTCCTGTTTTCCTTTCTCTACTGGAAACAGCTCATTTGATATAACTTAGAATTGCATTTGCCTACTTGGCAAGCCTGTAACATAGCATCTCATGGTCAGAATGTGGTAAGTAACAGAAGGAGGTACTTTTTTTCCCCCTTTTGCTTTTCCCTAAGCAGGGATCCTTCCAATTCACCTTTAAGGACATTTTGCATGATTACAAACTACCTTCATTCTATTTGTAAAGGCCAACATCTCTTCCTGCTGAATATTCCCATCCTTCTCTTTATAGCTGATGCTGACATGTTTGGCACCCAGTTATTTACTAAAAATATAAATCTTCTTGAGAAATTCCAGCAGTGAAATTCCATTTAAGCATAGCCAACTCTCTTGTCTTCTCTAGACAGCTTCTTTTCCACCTCACAGCTCTCCAGTGACCCTTCAGTCTCCCACAAGATGCTGTGTGCTGTAGTGCCCTCAAAAATGCTTTTGGTCCAGCTACAGCACTCAATTTCAAGTTTGAGCCTGACTCAGATGAAGCTGTTTTCCAGATCTGCTTTATACTTCAAGGACTAGGCATGTTCAGGGCACAGCTCATCTTGTCTTGACATGGGAGTCTGAAACAGGTCAAAAGAGTAAGATCTGCAAGTGCTCCTCTGCCTCTCTTGAGTAGAAGAAGACACAATGCTAAAATAGGAGCAGATGACTAAAGTTAAGTGGAATTGTCTACCTTCTAGAAACTTATACTTCCCCTGAAATACCTTCCAGGATGTTTTTAGAGAAGATGGCAGGGGAGTAACTGCACAAGCAGCTAAAACCAGCCTCCTGGACATCCAGAGAACTTCCTACAGTTTTGACTAGACTTCTTTTACATGTCTCCTGTATTGATTCCTCCCTGTGCCATTTTAAGAAATTTGAGTGAATTAAAAAAAACCCCTCAAAGTCACTTTTTCCTTTCTCACTTAGAAGCGCTGCTATATTAAGTATAGTTAAAAAGTAATACCAGTGTGCACCTTTTACCAGCCTTCTCAAAGCTGTATTAACTGTGAATTCACTTTAAAATTGTGTTTGCAGTTATTTGTGTTTGCTTTCCTCCCAGTCACAGCTGCTGAGGGGAAAAAGAAATCACATGAAAAATCCAGTAAAGTTCCATACCAAGGATACAAATTTGGACTGCAACTCTAGAATTATCATCTGAGAAAAAAAACCACATCTGTAAGTCATCATTTCTCACGCTTGGTATGCTTCTCGTGCTCGGTATGCTTGGTAGCATTACAGCTATGGCTACGTGGCTGTAGAATTTTCTCCCACACTTCAGATGTGATCCTGCCCATACTCCCAGCAACACCTCCATTAGTAATACACTGATTACCAGGGGCTTTGTCCAAGTTCAATACTGGGGGCTGTTCGATATTGCCAGAAAATTTATTGCAGGAGTGCTGAAGTTAACACCAACACCAGCTCTCCATCTCAAAGGCGTTTTTAATATGGGGGATACAGTGATACAAAAATATGTCTAAGCAACATAATTGCCCTATCCAGAATAATTTCAAAAGACTCCCAGAGACGCCACCTTAAATTTAGGAACCCGCCTCTATTCGGGAGCCCAAAGCTCTCAAAGCCACAGGACTGCTACTAGAAGACAAAAGGCAGTAGGAAAACATATAAAAATCCAGTGTAACTCCTGAACAGCCTCTACTGCTCCATAATAAGAGAATAATAGTGTGTGGCCCTCTTATAGCACTCTATCTGGGGATCTCAGTGGCTACACAATGGATGAGTTAGTTTGTCTCTTAGCCTAAAATAGAAAAATGTCCAAAACAGAGCTGTGGGAACACAGTACCTCTCCAGTTCAAATCACAAGTCTTTGAGAGCTCTTCAAGGCACGGAGAAAGCCTTACTCATGGAGTATACCTTGCTCCATCTCCCTGTAAACCATCTCCATGGTTTAACTCCAGCTGGCAACTAGTACCATGTAGCCACTCACTCACACACCCCCTGCTGTGGATGGGGAGAAGAGTAGGAAAAAAAAGAAAACCCCATAGGTTGAGATAAGAAAAGTTTAATAATGGATATAAAATAATAATACTAATATAATAATTATAACAATAATAGTAATGAAAAGAGAGACAACAAAAAAGAGAGATAAAACCCCAAGAGGGGCACATTATTCTCAACACAACTGCTCTCCACTCACTGACCAATGCCCAGCCTGTCCCTGAATCATCATGATCAGACCCAGACAACTCCCTCCAATTTATATAGTGAGCACGATGGCCTGTGGTATGGAATATTCTTTTGGCTAGTTTGGGTAGTTTACAGCATTCCTGGCTACACTCCCTCCTGGCTTCTTGTGTGCCTTCTCATTGGCAGAGCATGAGAAACTGAAAAGTCCTTGACTTCGGGTAAGCACTACTTAGCAACAACTAAAACATCGGCGTGATATCAACATTGCTCTCATACTGAATCCAGACCACACCACTGTACCAGGAAGAAAACTAACTCTATCCCAGCTGAAATCTGGGCACTCTCCTTTGGCACCACAAGGATGCAGAAAAGCTGAGCGTTGCATGGAGCATATCAGAAGCAGCATGGCATTTCTTTGCTACTGTTTCTGGGCTGGTACTTGCTTTCAATGCTTGAAATTTTGCGTAGTAAAAATACTAAGTAAACTTGAATTATTTTATAAGAGAGGTTGAATGGTAGGCTATATATAATGTACTATCTAATGCACTGAACAGAAAGATATAGGCAATAAGGCATATGTGTGTTCTTCTGTATATTAAAACTTGCTTTTTCTTGGCATTTCACTCTCAAATTCTGTTTGACAGAGAAATTCATGCTGACACGAAGAAGCTTTTCACCAGAATTTGAGGTGCAAGAATATGTACAAGATTTTTTTAGTAGCTCATTGGTTTTAATGGCCTGGAATAGTGCATAATTTATCCCGAACACCAGTCAACTAAAGTATTATTCGTCCGATAGCTTTGTTTTAAAAATCTTTCTAAGACATTTTCTACCACATGCTGCATAGGGTATAGTCCTCTAGACATCCAAACAGCTCTTGACTGCACATTTTTAAAACCCTCAAACCGATGGCTCCAGGCAATAAGTTCCAGGACATCAGAGCTAGGACATTGTTTAAACATAAACATCCTAGATTGCAGGAGCCCTTGCCTTTGCCTTCCTCCCCTGGAAGGTGATGGCTTCCCATGTTCAAACAAAACACTTCTGCAAAGCTAGGTCACTTTCTTGGTAACAACACTGAACAGGCTGGACTCAATGTAACCACTATCCTTGACACAGCTTGTTCAGCGTGTAGGGAAAAATGTCAAAACTAAACCAGTAAAGACCTCCAGCTAGCCAATTCTCCCAGTAGGTTAAAAAATATACATGTTAAAATGCCAGGACTGCCTAACATTTCACTTGAAATCCTCAATAGCAACACCCCTTGGTACTGTAGTGGGAAAAAAAGAGTATAAAAAAAATCTAAGATCTACAAAAAGGCCCTTCAACTTTAAAGTGAATGTATTCTTGGAGAAGTGAAGGGTCTGTTGTGCAGATGGCTGTTTGCTCTCAATGCTAGAAGCAGACACTCTTCAGTGAGGAGGAAAGGGGAGTCAGATAGCGTATTACCATGCAAAAGCAGCAAGCTCTGCCTATGATGACTGCAATATTAACTCCCAGGGCTTCCTGCGGCTGAGAGGCAGCAGCAGCAGCAGCAGCAGCGAGTTTCACTTGCCCCCTGCCCCCCACCCCCAAGCTTCCAGGTTCAATAAAGATTACATCATGGAATAAGTATGCCATGTAAGCCTGAGAATCAAAGCCGTCACAATTGGCGGCTGTTTAACTGTAATGTCGCTGAAACACATACTCCCCCTATGTGCACATGCACTTTCCCCCTCACCCCTCCCGGCCCATCCCGAACCCTCCGTGGCTCCTACGATTAAGGGTAGTATTATCGGGGAGAGGAAAATCTGATCAAAACTGTCGACTGCAAACTGCCGATTTTCTATGGATTCAATAAAGGCCACCTTAACGATTTCCCTAATTAATGGATGACATCTTTGGCTGGAGGAGAGGCGCTGTATTCTACTCTGCCTTAGTCTTTGTTAACCTTCTAATTAACTTTCGTAGGTCACCCAGGTCTCCCAAACCTAAAAGTGAAGAGAGCCATTGTGCTAGAAGCAGTAAACTTACTTTTTCTGCCTGGGTACTTAAAAGGGAGAACGATTATAGGCAGGGAAAAATAACTTCATTTAAACTCTTTGTGACTGTGGAGAATGCATAGGTCCCTGCCTTAGAAAATAATTGAAACACCTTTTATACCAATATTTGCATGCATAATACACCGAATTAGCAAATATACATCTAAATTCAGCTGCAGTTGCAAATTGATTAGGGATTTGGACGGGGTTTTTTTGGGGTTGGTTTTTTTTTTTTTTTTTTTTTTGGAATGTCAACTTCAGTGGGTCAACAAAAGGAATTGGATTTCTTGAGCAAATTGCAACTGCAACAGCTATCAGCTTTTACATGGCATGATCTCCAGCAAAGAGTCTGGGCTAATAGTACACACACATGCATTCTAACACTATAATATTAGGCCAGATTAATCCCTGTGGTAAGACCATTGAAGTCAATGGAATTGTATCGGAGATGAATTTGGTTCACTGCCTTTTGTGGAATCTAATATGAATTGACCATTGAGCTGGAGGCATCAAAGATGATAAATGCAGCCCTCTTTCAAACAGTCTGATGCAACCCAAAAAAGGGCAGGCAGAAGGCATTTAGGATGGGTGGCCTTTTCTTCTGTCTACAGCTTTCTCAGGGAAATTCTGCCCTCATTCACGCCCATTGACTGAAGTCAATTAAATTATTTTAATAAATTGTAATTAAAATTCACAGTGTACAATGAAAGATTGAAACTTCATAGCACAACTTGACTAATAAACCTGAAGTTAATTGCTTCTTGAAAGTAAAGATTGAGAGTGCTTCTTTGGCTTACGGAAGAGACATGAAATTAATTGTTCCTAGTTTTCTCTACTCAGCAGAGAATAACAGAGCAGAGTAAAAGAGAGTAATAATTGTTCCCCACTATAAACATACAGATGTACATCCCTGCACAAATATCTGACTGTGCAACCCATATTCTTGGACAGAATGAACTGAGCTTAAAATTTTTGTTGAAAAAAAATAGAGCAGTGTGGTCTGGTGAAATTTTTGGATTAGCTGAGGAGGAAGCATGATATAGTGATTAAAAGAGACCTGAAAATCAGGCTGTCTCCAGACTTATCCCTTACTGCCATTGTTTCACAGTGGAAACTGGCGGCTTTGACCTTGATTTAGTTTCTCCATCTTTAGGGAAGTTACGAGTCACTGAAGTAGCATTAGAAAAAAGAGGCCTTGGCTGATCAGATATGAAAGTTGTAGTCATGAAAAATGCAACATGCTAAACCAAAAGTGTGAGGTTTTTAAATTCTTTTTTGATGGTTCAATTCTGCCATCATGTACAAATTTTCTAGTGGAATAATTGGCATGTAAGATGACATCTACTGCTTCTTTACTCTCCGATCAAGTGGTGCAAAGTATATTAATCATCCTCCCAAGTGTCTCTTGATTGTCCTAGAAACACCTTGCCTGTGGATACATAACTCTGAGGATATCTGAATTGTGTCACCTTTCAAAAATATCTTCAGTTTATACACACTTTTCACATTTCTGCCTGCGAGTCTTGAAGAAGTTTTGGCGTCATGTGGTACTGATTGATGAGGAAAGGCAATCAAACTACATGTATGAGACCAAGATACAGAAAAATGCAGCTCGCCTTCCCTCCCTCTGGAAGCTTCTGCCACTGGACAGCTAGGCAACTACTGGAGGCCCAGGGCTCTATCCTGCTCCTACTGAACATCACAACCAGGCAATGCTTTACGTGACCATTCAGAGGAGAGACGAGCTATCCCACATTGATTGTAATTTGTTGCCCTTTGTAGCCTAATGACAGCTTTCAGGGACCCCAGTGTCAGGCTCTGCCTCAGAAGGAGTATTTGTACTAAAGCAAGAGGTCTTCAAGGAAGGGGATCACTGTTTAGGTTTGATGAAAAACTGGGTTCATTCTCAGACACCAAAACAAACCTCCCACATGACACAGAGCTGGGGGAATTCATCTCACCTGACTTTTAATATCCATGTGAAGTTATCTGCATCAGTGGGATTAGGGGGGACAATCAGAAAGAAGGTAAACCCCATGGGTTGCCATAAGAACAGTTTAATAATTGAAACAAAACATAATAATAACATTATGATAATAAAAATAATAATTGTAATGAAAAGAGAGACAACAGAAAGAGAGGGAAAAATAAAACCCAAGAATGAAAGACAAGTGATACACATACAATTGTTTATCACCCAGTTTACATATTGAGCATGACATTCTAAGGCATGAAATATCCTTTTGGCTAATCAAGTGCCCTGTTCTGGCCACACTCCCTCCCAGGTTCTAGTGTACCTCCTCTTGGCAGAGAATGAGAAACTGAAAAGTCCTTGACTTAGACTAAGCACTACTTAGCAATAACTAAAACACCCGTGTGTTATCAGCATTTTTCTCAAACTGAATCCAAACCACAGCACTAGGAAGAAAACTACTTCTATCACAGCCAAAACCAGGACACTTAGTAATGAACATAACAGACAATTTAAAACTTGTTATTTCAAACGAAACAAATGATCTGTGATAATAATATTTCACAGCAACTGGGACATTCATTATCTGTCTTCTGACACAACACACTGGGTTGTGTGTACCCAGAACTGGAACTGACTATCTGACTCTGACATTAAAGTCATATTTCACAGTCTGTGATAGATGCCTCCCTCCAGCTCAGCCCATCATTTTCCGGAGGAAATTAATTATTTTTACCAGACAGCCTTGCTGTTAAATTAAATTATGCTCAGTTGTCATCTACAAATAGCGACAATTTCATATGAATAATAATAAAAAGGATTTACAGACAGAGAGTGCAAACCAGGGCTCCTAAAATGCATTTAATTTGTCTTCTTGCAACACAAACACAATTTTTTTTAGGTCAAACTTGTAGTGAAGCGCTGGGCACATAGCTCATTGAATCCACTGCCTTGGCAAGACTGGAGCTGGACCTGAGGTACAGCAAATGTTCCATCTCCATTGCCTGGACTAGAAATTCCACCCTGCCACCTTCTCAGCCCTGAGAGGTGTGATGAGCTGCTTTCCCAGACCAGGAGGCTCATGTGGATTTTCTCCATCCTCCGAACTTTTCTGTGGGGGAGAAGCTCGTGAACTCAACACAAACAGAGGTGTCGTCCTTCCCAATTTTAGAGTGAGCTCAGCTCTTAAAAGTGACCTTATACAAAGCAGAGCAAGGCTGCACATTTTGTGCATCTTGGTGGCTTTCACACCAAATATGTTTAATTTACACGAAAAAAATAGTGTTTCTTTCCCTGCTTGGCTCTCTGGCAGAAGCAGAAGGCTTGATCATCTCTGACGAGCTCAGCACTCTGCAGCAATTTTGTCTTCACTCTCAGCTGTCCCCACAGGGATGTTACATGTTTACCCAATGGGGCTGAGCAGATGATCCTGCCTGAGGTGAGTGCAGTGCAGCCCAATGCAACCGGCATCCTGGTACATACCAAATGGATACAACTGGGCTCGTTTAGCCTGCAGGAAAGGAAGCGCAGAGGAGCCTCTTATCACTCTCTACAACTACCTGAAAGAAGGTTGTGAGGAGGTGGGGGATGGTGTCTTCTCCCAAGTAACAAGCAACAAGATGAGTAGAAATTGCCTCAAGTTGTGCCAGAGGAGGTTTAGATTGGATATTAGGAAAAAATTCTTCACTGAAAGGGTTGTCAACCATTGGAACAGGCTTCCCAGGGAAGTGCAGGAGTCACCATCTCTGGAGGTACTTAAGACATGTAGATGTGGCACTTGGGACATGGTTTAAGGGTGAGCCAGTGTTGGGTTAATGGTTGAACTCAATGATCTCTAAGGTCTTTTCCAACCTAAACAATTCCATGATTCTATAGCATCTCCATGTCTGTTAGATGTGAAAAATCAACTCTACCCTGTTGCCTAACTTGTGCCAGAAAACATAGTGCCCAGTGAATGGATCACCTAAGTAAAGTTTCAGTGCAATAGGTCTGCTTCTCTTGGAAGCCAGGAGCCATCTTTCTTCTGATATAAAATAGTACAATTCTCATTTTTGTTTCTACACAGGCCCCCGTACAGTATCAGAGCTTTTTGGATGACCTGGACTAGACTCACAAAGAAGTCTCAGACACAGCAAGGCTGACTGAGCTGCTCAGCGTTGTCCAGTATTAGAGATGTAACAAAAGTAAAGACTTTGTCCCCAAAATATGGCATTTTAAGTGCCTCCAGGTTGATACAGACACCTTTATGTCGATCTTGGACACTAAAGAGAAAATTTGGAGTGAAAGGAAAGCACTTTGGTCAGCCCTAGTACAAGAGCCCATTGTTGAACACTAGATTGTATAAGTAGAGAGCAACAGTAACAGGCTCTGAAGGCAGGTCCATCTGTCCAAGATGAAAATCTGGATATCTGAGAAGTTCTGAGGATTCCAAGGGGTTTATATGGATGAAAAAGAAAGTAAGAGAATCTATAGATTCTTCCCTAGCTGCTGTGCTTTTTTTGTTTAAAGAGTGTGCTTTATACTTCCCAACTACACCAACTGAGGCAGGGCCATGGGCTTTGGAAACCCTTATGGCCATGCCTGAAACTAGATTAATATGTAAAAATATGCACATAATGGCACTGCTGTCTCCCTGGTTCTCTTTGCCCCACCAGGAACCCCATTAGGTCTACCAGCTGCAGTGCCAGTCCCTTTCTCCCATTTTCTTATCTGCTGCCTTACAGTGCATTCCTGGTAACCATTCCTTTTCCTCCTCACTGTTGCTGATTTGGTTTCTCTTGCTGATTTTTGCAGCTCAACTCCTATATTAAGAGCTTCAAGTTTCAGCTGCCATCTCAACAGAAAGTCACTGACCTCATTGCACACCTGTTTCTGCCTTTTACCCCTTCTGCATTCTCCAGTTACCTTTGGGCCAGTCTGATTTCTTTTTTTCCATCCCTCCTTTAGCCCCTAAGTACGGTGATACTTACCCCCAACTCTCCTCTCTCCTTCCCTTGTTGCACTTCCCCACCCACTAAGTGTTAAATCTTCCAGCCTCTAGGCTGACTTATTTCATCCAGGCACGTGGTCTGGTGAATGTCTCTAGACCCTTGTGTTCACCCTCTGCGTCTTTGCATTTATCCTTGGAAAAAAATCCTTTCTTCATCCACTCCCTGCTAGGGTCCCTTCAACCTCCCCCATCCCTACTCATTCTTTGATTAGCACTTTCCTTCTCCGGACTCACCAGCAGGCTCTTTCTATGGATCACTCTCTTCATCTGTTTTCAAATAAGCCTCTGAAGCCTCTGCAAAAACAACCCTCCTCTACATACCATTATGCCTTTCTCATCTCCTTTACCTCTTATCCTTTCAAATTACTAGTTTACTCCCATTCTCTTGAACTCACCTCTCTGACACTCAGCAGTCTGGTTTCCAGCCACTTCACTCTGCAGGAACTGCTCTCTCTAAAATCACTAATGATGTTCTTCTAGTCAATTCTAACCACCTCTTCTCCAGCCTCTTTCCCTTTGATTTTTCCAACACCTATGACATATCGGACTATTCTTTCCCTTGGAGTTTCCTACAACTCAGCTGCTGTGCTGAAAATTGCCACCTTAATTTTAGAGCTTGGTCGTTGACAGCCAGAATCGCTAAGAATGGGGGCACAATGAAAAGGATAATTCTTTGTGTAGTCTTCTGCACACTAATGAAGCTCCTTTTAAGAAACCACGAAAATTTTGAGGTCATACCCAATAGCAAGGAAAACTCCAGCACAGGCTCTTTTTGCTTCCTATGGACCTCTATGCCACACCTAATGTGTAATACAAGAAATTTCACTTTCATATCTTCATAGTTTTCTTGACGGATTCTTGATGATGAAACTAATAATTTCACCTTTCTACAGACTGGTTTTTTGTGGATCTCTCTGTTCACTGATAAAGTCAGAGATGGATTAATTCAGAACCAGATACAGATACATAATATATACAAAAAGAGGATCAGCCTGTGAAAACAGAAGAGTCTTTCCAGTGTCAGGTTAGCCAAAAGTCAAAGAACATTAGAGGGTAAAAGCAAATGCAGTGGCATAGCGAAGGTCACAGTCAAAGGTTTAGGGGAGGGGGTGTGTGGTGTGGTGTTAAATCCTCCAGCTCAGTAATGAAGCCAGAGGCTCTTTTCAAGTTAAGCTATACTTGCAAAGCTACATGGATAACACGAACAGATGTTCCTACTGTTTGGCCCTTGCTGTACCCATTTTTACGAAGATAGTTCTACTTGAGAAGTGGACTAAATAAAACCTGCAATGTGGACCTTAAAATATCAAAAGTTTATGTGCAGAGTGCACAGAGATAAAACACACAAGAATTATCACTGACTTCAAATCAAACTGCTGCACTCTGTACTCTTCTACTTTAAGCTCTGTTTGCCTGCCTTATAGTCTGCAGCAAAGCTGTGCATGATAAATCACATCGTGTTTCCCATTAAAGTAAGAATAAGTTGCAGAATATGATGGTTTAAAAAAATCAGAGGAATGAAATTTAACTGTTGGGATGCCCCACTCCCTCCCCTGTGTGTCAAAGCAATTAGTAAGAGTTAGATCAAAGGACCCACTCTGCAGAAAAGGGAGAAATAGAATCCAGTGTGAAATATCTCCCTGCAAAGACAGAATATATGCAAATAAATTGCAGGTAACTAGGAGATCTGATACTATACCACCGCCAGGAGGAGAGGGTCAGCAGTTACATCTGATAATAGCCTGTCTCTTTTATTTGGGGATCACTATTTTCCAAAGGAAAAGCTAAATATTGATTAAGTGATACCTTAAATACCACAAGATTATCAAAGCAATTACAGGGATTAACTTCCCAAAATGCTCCAGTAAAACCTCAGCTTCAGAAACTGTGCCAACTTGGTAATGGCTATTAACATCTGTATGCACAAGAGTAATCCCCAGTTTTCTTTATTTTTCCTCTCTCTTTGATTGCTCCTATATATATTACAGTTTCTCTAAGTACTTGGGATGTACCTCCTGGGAACCTCATTCTGCATTCTCTGTTTTGACCGGATTAGAGTCAGAGGAAGTCAAAGTTTATTCAAGGAGGACACAAGACACCTGGTTGTGTCGCCCACTTCCACACGAGAAAACCTTCCCCGTTAGAAGAGGGCAGGAGACTTGCCAGTCATGAAGTCCAATATGGATATGCTGACTTCAGTCGTGCTAGCTCAGTCTCATTCCCTGACGGTGCTGTCTACCTGAGGATTAAATGTACTGAGGGCACCTTTGGGAACAGCATCAGAGGGCTGAAGAAGTTTAACTTGACTAAATAAGAGCTTCAGCTTGGTCCCCAGCATGGTTGCAGATCCCAGGCTCCTTGTTAACTTTCTACTCCCAGAGCCCACTCTCACGCTTACGTTGATGGGGACGGCTCATTTTTGCTTCCATTTTTCCCCCTTCACTCTTCTCTTAGTGGGAGAAGCAACTTTAAAGCATGGGAGAGACAGACAGAGAGAGCATGACGCCCTATAATCCAACAAGTCAACTTCCCGAGCTCAAACATGAACTGATTTTTTTTTTCTTCCCTCGCCTTATAAAAAAGAAATTGACTTTTGTTTGGAGTTTGTGAAAAGTGGGACTCGGGGCCCAGTCAATGGGGCTCCCCGCAGCGCGGGCTGAGTGGAGCCATCTCGAACCAGTCAGCCGCGGCACCAATTAATCCGCTCTTTGTCACAGCCCCGGCCTCAGCAGCAGCGGCAGCAGTAGCAGCAACACATTTGGCCATTGTTCAGACCTTCATGCAACGGGATTTACCCTTTCAAAGAGGCAGTTTTGTCCCAAAGAGTTCGAGCGGAAGTTTCTCACTGACAATTTGCCCCAAATAGATAGATTTGTCAGCAGCAACCTTTAAAAGCAAAAAGCCATGGAGGGAAAAGGGGAGAAAAAGAAGTGTAGGAGGAAGAGCAAGTGCATCCTTGTCTCTGTCTGTCTGTCTATGAGGCCGTCCCAAGCAGGTGGGATGAGTGCAGGGCCTGAGGTACAGAAAGGCAAAATAGCATTGATGGGGGCTCTTGTTCATCTCAAGGCAGATGCAGCAAGGGAGCTAACAAGCTCCCAGGCAGTTGTATAGCTGCTCTGACTTCTGAAAGCCTTTCAGGGAACTTCTTTTACATGGCATTGTCATGCCTGATACACAGCAATGTGCAAGGCTGCCCAGGGTTTCCCAGCCTCAAACACCCCAACAGCAGCTCAAACTTGAGAGCAGCAGGCCTCGTTCTTTATGGTCTTTCCACCAAAACCTGCATTTAAACACCTACAAGCTTCTTTTTTTCATGAACAGGCTGATGTAGCTTTTCTTATGCACAGTGCAGTAGGATTCATATTCCAGGCAGGAAACGGGTAAACAAATCCACAGGTATTTCTTGCCCCGGCACACCCTCCTTCGGACTTCACAGTCTGTTTGCGTGAACAGAGAGACAAACCTGTGCTGTTGCAAACTGCAGCTCTTCACATGCTCTGCTGTTGCTCCCACCCTCAGAGTAGAGCACTACCCAGTATCCCTGGCTCACACATAGGACCTGCCCTTCCCCACAACACTTCCACACACACTGCAAAAGCAGAACGGGAAAATGCACAGGAAACTCTCTCCACAGCTTGAACTCCAGCAGATCCACATCTATACACACATTGCCTCTCCCAGCAGCATGGAGACAGCCTTACTCTCACATTGCAGGGCAGCAACTGAGAAGTTCTCAACCCTGTCAGACTAATATCTACTAATAACTCAGATTTTGGGAAAAATAGAAAAAATAAACTTAATCTCACCTTGACCCTGAGACTAGCTCAGCTAGTTAGAGCCTGGTGCTAATAATACCAAGGTTGAGTCTGATCCTTTTATGGGCCATTCACTTAAGAGCTGGACTCAATGATCCTTTGGGGTCCCTTCCAACCAGGAATATTCTGTGATTCTGTTACACCCACTGGTTGGGTGGTGAGGTGGGAGCTAGCAGATTCCTTTGAGCATTACTGTGCTGAAAACTAGAGCTCTGGTTTTTTCCTGGCTTAGGCTGAAAGAGGTCGTTCAGCCCAACATAGGGTTGCCCTTTGCATACAAGAAACTGACATCTAATCCTCTAGACACCAAGTATAGCCTGATCTTCCCCAGAGGCCTTTGCACAGCAAAGGAGCCAAATTCACAGGAGAACAAGTGGTTCTGCTGCAGTCTTAGTGCTTACCTGTTGCTATTTGGGCAGTTTGGCTTCCCAAACAAAGCTGAAGAAATACAGTTTGCAGATGTAGATCTGCTGCAGTTATCTGACCAAAAGAAGGGCATGAGAAACAGATGCAAGGCAGCTATACAGCCCTAAAACTTTGCAATGAACTCTGGAAACTCCACTGCTGGGTGACAGCTGGTCCAGCTCTTCCATCAGACTACTTGGTCCCACTGTATCTAAAATGGGGTTTATCTACATTACTGAAAGAATCTCATTGTTTGAGTATTGCCCAGCCCACTGGTGTTTATTTGATGGCCTTCCTAAGGCGTTTCCTGAAAGACTAGAGAAAAATGAAGACCAGGTTCAAACTGACTTAAAAAGTGTCACCAGTCTGCTTTATACCCCTAAGCCTGCTTACACCTGCTCTTGGAAAGCAAAAAGGGCACAAGGGGTGCAACCTAATTATAAACCAGCTAGAAGCAGGGGTTATTTGCTATTATGTTAGACCTATTCCAAGTCAATTAGTTTAGAAAACCTAGAACACACTGAGTTAAAACCAAGACCAACTCATAGCTCTCAGTTAAAACTGAAACATCAGGCTCCACACCTGAAGACACCAGTGGATATCATATATTCTAGGTGCCCTTCAGCACAGAGGACAAAGAGTTCAACAAATAGTTGCAGAGCAGCAGTGTCCTCAGTCCCATGAGGCAGTTGTAGGATCTAAGACCTTCCCCATCTGCAGAGGAGTTTTAAGAGATCATAAGGGCAGGTGAGTAAGCATGGACACACCTTGCAATGGTACAATACACTGAGATGGGTAAAATTCAAATAGTACAATTGCAAATATATTCAAACACAGCTTTCTCCATATGGCATCTCTCTGGTGGGAGCCTCACTCCTTCAACTCTCCTAGAAATGCACAAATAAATTAACATTTGTTCTTCCCTGGCATGGTAGGAACACCAGTACGAGGGACAGTGGTATCCATAAGGAAGCTTGGCTGTTTCACCTTTTATTCCTTTAGCATGATTGGCTCTGGTCATCAGTCAAATTGATGGATCTCCTGAGACCAAACCTCCTCTTTTCTGAGCAGTCATTTTGCTTGTAACTTCCAATAAAAGAAAAAAAATCTACTGGATACAGAAAATATTCTACCAGCTACAGTGTGCTTACTATGTGCATGGAAAACAAAACAGAAGAAAAACATATTTCCTCTGTTTGTCTGTCAGATGCTGAATCACATCAACATCATGCCAGGAAAAAGGCTAGCTGGATTTGGGCAGAATAAGCCAACACTGACTGCAATGACAACATATATAAAATATAAGTAATAATCAAACATTCACTCCTGACAGTACAAAACTAGTTAATTGACCACACAGTGGATTTTAAGCAACTTCCCATGCATATATGTAGCCAAACTACAGTATTTTGTTCCCTCTTGAGGTTTCCTAAAGATCGTGATTCAGTACACAGTATCATCTCTTCACTTGTAATTGGAACAAAAGCATTGTTGAGCAATAATCTGTGCACCTGACTTTTACTGCTTTAGCTTAGTGATCTGCCACACAGCTTGCTTATCAGTATCAGCACTGTCACAGAACTGAGTAATTATGAAAAGTAGTTTATTGTAAGCATTACTAGTTATTACTGCTCCACAAGCACCATTCCACACTGGATTGCCATCCGTGTCAGTCCTCAGCTTTTGATTCAGTGCTTCAGTACTTTTTGCTCTGTATTGTAGTGTGAAGAACTAAGTCACAAGATAAAGCTCTGTACTGGAATTCCCATAACACATTACCCTTATTTATATTTTTTTATAAAAGCCATGTTTCATGGAAAAGAGGGACAAAGAGGTACTGGATCACATCTCACGAGGGGGATATCCTCACCTATATCCAAGCACCAGTAATTCCCTAATACATATATAGTGATAGAATGTTCTTGTGACAATGCAGCAAAATTGCTTCTGGTAAAATCATGTGAAGACATGAGAAAAATATCTGAAGTCTCTTTTAAGAGCACTTAAAGCTCGGAATCCCTGGGTTAGTAGCATGCAAGTGCCCCACACTGCAGAAAGCACTCCAGGCACCTGGGTTTATGAACCATCAAAATACATTGCAAGCTGAAGGATGTACATTGCATTTGAATGGTGAAATCTTAATTGAGGACTGACAGGACTCTTCCAGTCAGAGAGGCTGCCTAAAACTTTATTGTTCACATTGAATTTTGCAGATCTTGTCCGCACCAGCAACCCTGTCAAAGTCTGTTAAACTACTGCAATTTCATATTTACAGTGGAAGACTGCAGGATCAAAATCTGCCTCAGTGTATGTTCTCATTGAACTACACTTTCTGTTTGGGTATGACAGGTGCAAATAGCTGCAGGATTAATTCATTTTACAGAGGAGCACAGTAGACTTCTGCTTCCCACTTTTCTTAGGGGTAAGAGTGTTAAATCTTGTTACATGGGCTCAGGCCACTGGTATCTCAAGCACACCATCCTGGTCTCATGTCCAAAATATCAAAAGGCAGAAAATCCTAACCAGCCCCATAATACATGTAGCTAGTTGCAGAGTGATGTGTGTTGTTCTCTCCTCTGTTTGGACTTGCCAGTAATTGCTCTACCTGCAAGGATATTTCTGTGACCCATATTTTATGAAGCAAGAGATAAAGCAAACTTGTCTATAAACATTGCAGTCAGTAATAAAGCTATACATCTCGTCTTAGAAATCTATCTGCCCCAACCGGCTCAATACTTTTAAGCAGCACTGAATGTGATGTGCTGACTCAATGCTGCATCTGGAAGTATTTATTTTTGTTGGTTCTAAATTCATTTCCTGAAATAGATACAACAGATCTGGTCTCCAGCCAATATCAAGAGATATAGCTAAATTGAAATCAATGGAGCTGAGCCACTACATTGCCAACCAGAAATACAGCCCTTTCTAACAGCATTCTTTGCTGCCACTACATAGTATTTTGTGCAATTGCCTCAAAGGTCAGCTTGTTAATAGGCTTCTCCAGCAAAATTTGGGAGGCCAGTCTACCAAAGAAATGATTACATTCAAAGGAAAATCAATCAGGGTCATAGCTAAGGCAACTCTTTCCTACGCACACACAAGTGCTTAGGATGTAACCGGAGTATTTATTCAATACACTGACAAAACGATTTTTAAATGTCACAGCATCACTCCAAGATGTATTTATTCCTTGCAGTCAGCATTGTTTTATTGACAATTTAAAACTATTAAAGCATAGACCAATCTTAAGTTTTCTTTTATTGAGTTAATAATATATTTGGTCTTGTATTTGGACCTTTCACTAGTTTTACATAGCTGTGTCTCCGCTGGCTTCAGTATTGATACTATCTTTTGTGTTCATGTCAGGAAAACTAAAATGAGGCTGTTTCTCTCTAAATTAGATTGCAGCTGCTGCTACATCATTGGCTTATTACGACACTTTGATTTATATCTAACTAGCAAACTAACAAATAAGTCAAGTTACTAACTACAGCTGCTTTGTTCAGCGCTTGTCTGGCATTGTCTAGATGAGATCAGGTACCAATGTAGGCGTATAAGCCAAGCCTGACATATCCCTTTCAAAGGCATACGTGATTAATGGGGCATTTCATTGCTGCAAGTGAACTCAGGCTTGTTCCACCCCTGAATACAAGTATTGAGAAGAAGTGCCATGACTTACAGCAATACTCTTTTCTCAGTTATCTTTCTTAGGTATAACTGTCCCCTCTCTTCTGCACAAGATGCCTCTGCTCACATACACTCATCAGATGCAAGAGTGGAAACAGAGCTATATGGTTGCTGTTGCATGTGGTCATTAACTTACTTAACCAAGCATGCACATGCACAAGGGAGAAACTCACCACTTTTTCACTGGCATTTGCAAGGAATGCAGGTCTTCCCCAAAGCTTTGCTGGATGGATTACTCAGGATGGAGGATGAGCTGATAGCTGCTCCAGCCTAGAAGCCACCAGAGGTAACTGGTATATTCGCTGTGGGACACCTCAGCACAGTCGAGATGGAATGCAAGGTGCCACCAGCTCAGGGAAAGTCATCCCCAGCTGCAGCAGGAAGGTGGTTTTGCTTTACACAGCACACATGAGCACGAGGAAATCCCTCTTGCACCAGGAGGGAGGGAGCAATTACACGATAAGGTTTTAACATTTTGGAGTAAAAGCCTTTTCTTGCCTCATCTGGGTAAAATTCATGGCACCAAACTGTGGTGCTTTTTGGTTTGTTTATTTTAATCAGGGCTCTCATCATGGCCCTGCAGCCCTAGAAAGCACCTGGCCCCAGGGTGGCTGCCAGCCCAGCTGCCACACAGCATCCTCATTCCACAGGGTCAGAGATGTTGGGTGTATGGTGGGGTCTAACCCCGGCCAACAACTCAGCCCCACACAGGCACCCACCCACTCCCCCTTAGTGGGGAATAGGGGAGAGAATAGGAAGTGTAAAAGTGAAAAAACTCATGGGTTGGGATGAAGACAGTGTAACAGGTGAAGGAAAAGGCACACACGTGTGCAAAGTAAAACAATTCACCACTTCTCATTGGCAGGCAGGTGTTCAGCCATCCCTGGGAGAGCAGGGCTCTGTCACACTCAACAGTGACTTGGGAAGACAAATTCCACCACTCTGAACATCCCCTGCTTTCTCCTTCTTCCCCCAGCTTTATATGCTGAGTATGAAGGTTTGTAATATCCCTTTGGTTAGCTGGGGTCAGCTGTCCTGGTTATGCCCCCTCCCAGCTTGCACCCCGAGCTCCCTTGCTGGTGGAATGGGAGGCAGAGAAGGCCTTTCGCTCAGCAGTAGCAAAAATATCCCTGTGTTATCAACACTGCTTCCAGCACAAATCCAGAACACAGGCCCATGCCAGCTACCATGAGGAAAAATACCTACCTCAGCCAAAACCAGCACAGCACGATGGCTCAGACAGGGCACAGGGAGGACCAGCATCACGGCGCACAGTGCAGGGCCCTCCCGGGAAGGTGTGCGTAGGGCAGGGGCTTGGCAAGGAAGACTCAATACTGAAAATGAACATGTTAGGTGTATTTCGGGGAGCAGCCTGAGCTGGGCACCAAGCACAGCCGTGTCACAGACCAGGAGTGTGGCAGGACAGCCAAGAATCACCACAGTCCCTTCAGCAGCCCTCACAGTATGGCTGCCCATCCATCTACTGGTAGGTGGATACAGAAGGGGATTTGGGTGGTGCTGCAAAACCACAGATTGTGACCTAAAGAGAAGGGAGCTTACCTTAGATTTCAGAGGTGAATGGCAACCCTGAAGAATTATACTTTGTGGGTCTCTATGCTGTGAGGGTGCTGCTGTGCTCACCCCTTTTGCTTGAGGTTGCCTAGGGACTTCCCTGGCTCTTACGTGGCACATACCACAAAGGAGGGGAATGGAGATAGTTTCTTAAGCATCCCGAAGCAAGAGCAACTCCTCCTCCCAGGAGGAAATAGCTCTATTCTTTCCCTTCTTATCTCCTTTCCAAGAAAACAGGTTATGTTAGATTTGCCTGATCTTACCCACCTGCTTCCCACTGAGAGAAACAGAGGAAAATGCCACATCCATATATTCTGCTGCTACATCCATACATCTCTGGCAGTTCAAATTTCAAATTTTTCCCACACCTGACCTTCTTCTTCTTCTTTTCTTTTTTTTTTTTTTTTTTTTGCTCACTGAGTATCTTTTGTCTCCCCATTCAAAGAGCAGAGAAGACACAGAAGATAAAGGCAGAAGTGCTGAACTTGAAGATGGGTTGCACATTGGATTTTTCTTGCTGCTAAGGCTCCAAGAAAAGAAAAGATACCTGGCAAGAGACTATGGCACAATGATGAAAGATGTCACCATGTAATCCAAGTCCAGAGTCCTGAACGAGATACACTGAAAAGGGAACACATGCCAGCTCCTGTATCAAGATGGATAACTGTACTTCCAAGGCGCTATGAGAAGACAGTAAATTTCATTACTATATTAGCATCTTCTATGTATGTAGGACTGTTTAATAAACAAAATACTAAATATAATTGTTGTGGTTTAACTCAGCAGGCAGCTAAACACCATATGGCTGTTCACTCACTGCCCACTCAGTGGGACGAGGGAGAGAATCAGAGAAAACGTAAAACTTGTGGGCTGACATAAAGGTAGTTTAAAGGAACAGAAAAGGAAGGGAAAAAATAATAATAATGATAAAAGAATATACTGATAAAGTGATGGACAATTGCACATCACCTAGCCAGTCCTCCAGCCAGCTCCCTCCAGTCTTTTTGTTCAGCAATGATACCATATGGTATGGGATATACCTTTGTCCAGTTTGGGTCAGCTGTCCCAGCAGTGTCCCCTCTCAGCTTCTTGCACGCCCCCAGCTTACTTGCTGGCAGGGCAGTATGAGAAGCTGAAAAGTCCTTGACTTACTGTAAGCACTGCTCAGCAACAACTAAAACATCAGCGTGTTATCAACATTATTCTCCTCCTAAATCCCCAACACAACACTATACCAGCTACTATGAAGAAAATTAACTCTACCCCATCCAAAACCAAGACAGTAGGGGTAAATGTTAAACGGTAATAATGGTAATAATTATAAATAAAATGTTAACAATAATTTCATGCCTTTTTGGAGCTGTACTACTTTTCCATCAAATGACCATGGAAATGGCTTTCATAGGAGCTGCAGTGAAAAACTGGGGTAAGGGAGAGAGCTCTTCCCTGTATTCTTGGAAGATACATGCTGCCTTCACTTTCAGGGCTGAGATATACCCACCCAGAGGAAAGAGGACAAACCCCAGCTGGTGCAGGTTTGCAAAGCAACACCAGGCACAGCCTGGGGAACAGGAAAAGGCTGATGGTTTGCTCCCACCCCAGCCCACCTCACATGCAGAGCCAGCTTTGGGTGTGTGCATTATGTTAGTGGAGTTTTGGATGGAGGGCTGGGTTGTTTGAGCCCTTCTTTTTATTTAACCTTCACAGAGCCTGATTTTGTACATGGGAGGGAAAGCCCTGCTCATATTTAGAGCAGCCTGTCTAAGGTGTGGCTGGAACCTGTGGACACAGTTTGATCAGCCTTTGCAGTGTTTTTCAGAGTTTATAAGGCAAAGAACTGTAGCTTCTGTAGGGCCAGAAGTCTGCCTCACTAGAGCAAGAGATGCCCAGGGACAGTTATGGGCCCTGCTGCCATTTAATCACCTTTGTTTTGGTCTCCAGACCCTGCTAATGTAGCATCTCCTTTCCTGTTACTCTCCACATTGCTCAAGCCTCCCTGGAAGCAGATTTGGAATGGATTTGTCTGCATTCCCTGATACACTAGTTTCTTTGCTTTCTGAGATCTCCCTGAGCAACTTCCCAGTCCTCTGGACAGTGTCTCTCAGTGTTAGGCAGGACCAGGCTTGCCCTGATTCAAGGCTTCCTTCTGTGCTATGGATGCACTGGACCCACGGGGAGCAAAGAGCAAAAAGTCACTGGGATTCCAGTGCTGTCCAGAGTCATGCAGCCCTGCAACACAGGTATGGTGTAGGCACAAGAGGAGTCACCCATAACCTGGAGTAGAAGGATGGAAGGATGAAATAATGAAGTGCAGAAGGACGGGGACTGTGTGCTTAGGGCTGGGCTGAGCACCACTTTCCGTCAGCGTTACTGCCAGCAAGAGGGAAGTCAGTCATGGTGCGTTAATACCTCACGCCAGTGACAGGGAGGAGAAAGGAGAGACCGAGGGACACCCGAGGTTTTCACAAGTTCCTCAGCAACTGCTACCCCTGCTCTCTGGTGCCCTTGCCCGCCTCAGCTTGCCTACGCAGGAGAGATAGTCTTTCCTTCCTCCGCAGATGCGGAACGAAAGCACCTCTCACCATTCTTGGGCTTGCTCTACCAGGTCTCAACAGGTAGAGCGTTTCCAACAGGTGAAGCCGGAGAGGCCGAGCTGGGAAAGGGTCCCGTCTCTGGCCCCCTGCCGCTCCACCGCCCCCCGGCTCTGACAGCGCTGCTGGGCCACTCGAGGCACGGCGAGGTCGGCGGTGCCCGAGGGTCGCAGCGGCCCTACGGAGCAAGAGCGGGCTCCTTGCCCGGCCGCCGTGCAACAAGTCCCGGCGCCGGGGAGCGGGAAGCGGCAGTCACCCTCCCGCTCGCCTTGCACACCGCGCCGTGCGCCGGCCCTGCTCCCCCCGTGCCAGCCTCCGGCTCCCTCGGCACCACGGAGGTCCGGCTGCCCGGCGGGGAGGCTGCAGGCTCGGCCCGGCCCGGCCCGGCCCGGCTCGCAGTCCCGGCCCGCTCCCCGCCCGGCCCCGCCGAGAGCCAGCACGGCCGTGCCCGGGCCGGGGCAAGGGCAAGGGCAGGGGCGAGCCACAGGCGGGCCCCACCTCAGCACGAGAAAAAGCGAAAGAAACGGGATCTTGATCCCTTCTTTCTGCTTTCCCTTTTGTCTCCTCTTTTTTCCTTTTTTTTTTTTTTTTTTTTTTTTTTTTTTCTGGGGGGGGATGTCCTTTTTTATGACAGTGAGGGCACAAGGCGAGTGAGGAGGCGGAATCGTCTCGGCAGCCGCTGCATTTTGTGTGGAAGCCGCTCGGGGGTTCATTAATATCATTAGCATTTAACCCCCTCCCTGCCCCCTCCCCTTCCCAGCGCGGGGTGACGTCACGCGGCGGCAGGAGTTGGGGGGAAAGCGAGGGAAGCTCAGTGGGCAAGGGGCGTCCCTCTCCCCTCCCCGCCGCTGCCTGTCACAGCCTCTCTGCCGATATTATAGGGGCTGAAGCCTGGAGCTCAAAGCGCGAAGTCAGCCAGTGTAATGAACTTCTGGAAACCTTTCCCTTTTTATACCATTCAGTTTCTGAGAGGCAGAGACTGCCTCCTCTGACGCCTTTTCCCCCCTTCCATTATTTTTCCAGGCTCTGATCTCCCTGCTCGTTGCACCGAGGCGCTCGGCGCAGAGCCCCGCTCCCCATCCTACCTTCTCTTTCGCCTCATTGTTGTCCTGGCTGCTGTGGCTCTCGCTTGCCTTCCAGGAGCGCGGTGGCGAGAACAGTCGCACCCCCTGCACCCTCCCGGGGTCCCGAGAGCATCTGCTCGCAGGGGGGCAGCGAGCGGCCGCCGACTTTGGGTCACTTCGTTGCTATTTTTCCTTGCCTTATTTTCGGCTTTCCTCCTTTTTTTTTTTTTTTTTTTTTCATATTACTCCACTTTTCTTTTTTTTTTTTTTCTCCCCTTGCCGCGTCCCCGCAGCGTGTCCCCGTCCCTCGGGAGGACATTGCTGGGGAGCGGGGCCCCGGCGAGGATGTGCCGGCCCCCGCGGCGGAGCCAGCAGTGAGCGCCCAAGGGAGGCACCTGCCCCGCGGAGGAGGGGGCGCTCCGGGGGGGCCGCACCGCCTCGCCCCGGCGCCGACACTTCACCCCGAGTTTAACGACTCCCGGGGGCTTCGAGCATGAGCAAGCCGGCGGGATCAACAAGTGGGTAATAACGCGGTGGAGACTTCGAGCAGCCTTTCCGAGCCCGGCTGCAACCTGGCCTGGGGGGCGGGAGGTGGAGGGGAGGGAAATGAAGGGGAGGGGGGGTTGTGGCTTGGGTTTGCATACCCCCCCCTTCCCCTCCGCCACCCCCGCCCAATTGAAAAAGAAGTGTATATTTCCAACCGGAATGGCAACGAATATATAGGCTCGGTGTTGCCCCGATGGAGTTTGGGCCCGGGGTTTTACAAAAAGTCGCTTTTCAGCTGCATGCCCTGGCCTTCCGCGCCGGGAACCGGGGCAGAAGCCGGTGGGCAGCGAGCCCCGGGGCAGGCGGCTCTGCCGGCGGCGGGGAGGGGGCTGGTCCCGCCGGGGCTCGGGCGGCTGTGTGCGGGTCTCCGGTACTGGGGCGGAAGAATGAAGGTTTGAGTTTAAATGGCATTACGGCGTTGAAACGTGCTGCTTTTCTCACGGACTTTATGCAACCTTCTGCGACATAATAATTTCTTTTTAAGAGTTTGAAACTCCGGTCACTCAGTTACACGGAATCGCGTAAGCAACTCAGTTGAAGGAGGATTTAAATGCAATACTTTGCACACCATTCCCAGTTACAACAAATAATCCTGCAACGAGGAAAGCAGAAACAACTTAAAAGTCACATTTTCCTTAATCCTAAATCCATGCACCTCATAACTGGAGAATTTAAAGCATGACTAACCGCTCTTACAGAATGGCTCAATCCGTATAATCCCAATGGGACTTTCGGAGTTCGTAATATGGATGGAGTCAGTAACAAAGGGGGGGAAAAATACCCAATCCAATTTAATGTCTGACAAGTGATGGATCGGACAGCTATTTCCTCTGCGCTCCGACGGGCTCCCGGGGTTGCGGAGCACCGGAAAAAGGGAGTCAGAGCCGTGAGGAACCCGCCGCGGTACCTGCCACCGGCCGGCCCCGGCCAGCCCTGCGGCCTTCTCCTCGCCGCTGCCCTCCATTATTTTGACCCGGGTCCGCCCTTTGTCCGCGGGGGCCGGGAAGCCGGGAAGGAGGGAGGGGGGCGCGGCAGGCCCGGGGGACAGCCGGGGCCGCGGCGCGGAGGTCGCGCGTGGAGGAGGCTGGCGGCGCGGAGCCCCCGGCGCTGAGGCCGAGCTGCCGCCCGCCTCGGCGTGGGTTAGTTTTATTTCTTCCTCCTCGGGGCTGAGTGCGGCACCTTTCCGAGCCAGCCGCCCGAGGGGAAAAAAAAAAAAATGTATTCGAGGTGCTAAGGGGCTAACTGGGGTAGAGGAGGGGGAGCAGGGGCGAAAAACCTGCGGTGGCCTGAGGCTGGTTCCGCCGGCTGCTCTGCCCAGGCTGCTCGGGAAGTGCGAGGCAGTCGGAGCGGGATCGGGCCCGTGGGCAGCCGCACTGGGACGTTGTCGGGGCTCCTGGCAGCTTTCTGAGTGCTGGGGAAGGGGCAGGAAGGACCGGTGAGCCTCGTCCCCAAAAGACGCCGGAGCTTCTGCCGGAGACATTTTGCGGAGGAGAAAACCCGCCAGGCTGGTCCGCGCCTCCGGCCGCACGGCGCTGGGCGACCCTGGGCCACCGCCGCCGCTTACACCGCTTGATGACCCCCTGACCTTGAGGACCTCCCTAAAGGGACCCCCAGGCCCGACTCGGCCAAACCCCACGGGGACGGGCACGCGCGTGGTCTTGCCCAGGGCCCCGGGACCCGAGTGCAGCCACACTCGGCAGCGCATGCAAGCTGTCCCGGGGCCTGGGCGCTTATCCTGGAGGTCCTGGGGGGCTCCCGGGCAAGGGGGCTGCGTCCTGGCTTTTCTGCCCGCCGGTGGGCGCCTGGCTATGTCTGCTGCGATGTCAGCCTGGGTGGTAACAAGACCCCATCCCGCCGTCCCCCGAGCCCAGACTAACTTCTTTCAACAGCCTCTGATGGTAATTACAGTAATCGGGGCTGCCATATATCCTTTAAGCAATTATGACACAAAAAAAAGCCCCCAAGGACCCCCTGTCGTGGGATGTTCAAAACGGTTTCCCCGCTGAACAGAAATCCCATTTTCTTAGCGCTAAAACTTCTGAGACGAAGCGGTACCTCGGGGAACCGGAGCGCTTTTAAACAGAGTTAATCAGTTATCGCATGACCCCGTGTCAAGCTTACATTTTTCTCCTCCCACCCCCCGCCCTGCCTCTTACCCGTCTACTTATTTCATATTTTTCCCTGCACGAAAGTTTTCTCATAACAGCCCCTGCGGGGCAGAGATTTGGGTTTTTGGTGGGGAGGGGGGTGGGGGAGGAGCAGAGCGCGGCCCGGGCTGCGGGCGGGCGGCGGGACGGAGCGGCCCCGCAGACGCGCGAAGCTGGGGGGCCCCAGCCGCTCCCTCCACCGAGTCCCCTCTGCCCGTCCTCAGCCTCGCCAAGGCCCACGGAGCTCAGCGGACCGGCTGCGCCGCTCCGGCAGCTGGAAACGTGTTTATGTGGGTTTGGCGAGGTGCTCCAGGCGCTCGGGTTTTATAGACCGAATACGTGGGCGTGTAAAAGGATATATGGAAAATATGTTTACATGCATGATGTGGATATGTACTTAGATAGTGAACAGGATTTTTTCAAAACTGCTCCCAAACACAAAATCCGTCTGGGAAAAACTATTTCTAAAAGTAACCCAAGTTTCTTCCCTCTCCACCGCACCACTTTAGCGCCGGCGGAGCCGAGCTGGCTGCCACGCACCGCAGGCCGGCCGGAGAAGCGGGGACAGCCGCGGCTGTCCTGTGCCCCGGCGGGGACGGCGGTCCCACGGCGGGCCCGGGTGGGCGGCCTAGGCTGGGGACGGCTGCCAAGGGAAGAGGAGCGGAGCGGGGTCCTGGCGCCGGGAGCGGGGTGGACCAGGGTGCACGGGGGCAGCGCGGCAGTGCCGGGCTCCGCACCGGGATGCACCAGCGCTGCACGTATTGCTCCAGTGTCTCTCCCCCCACCCCCAGCCTGCCCCTCCTCCTCCTCCTCCTCCTTTGTGTGCGTGCGTGTGGACCCTCTCTCTCCCCGTGGATGCTAAGGACTGGAGAGGGAAGTCGAGCGCTTTCCCCCCGTTGGCATTGTGCGATATCCGAATTCCCATGCTACACTTTTTGACGGGTCACTGGTGCCCCAATAGGCAGGTGGCAAGGAGGGCTTGTAATTACACACTCCCAGAAACGGTGCCTTGGCCTCAGCCCTCCTCACGGGCGCCTACCTGCAGCTCCAAAGCCGCGGTTTGCTCGCAGGCAGTGGGTCGGGGGGGCATCCTTCAGCTGCGCTCCTTATTAATTGCGTAAAAGTTTTCTATTCTTTAACCTCTCTCCCTCCCTCCCACCTCCCCTCCCTCCGCCACCCCTCCCTCTCGCAGTCTCTAACCTAATCCCCGTCCCTCTCACCGTGTTGTGTATAGCAGCTGTCGGGTTTCATTTAGGGGAGAAGCTGGCAGCTTGTGCTCATTGGAGGCAGTCAAACGAGTTTCAATGGGCAAAATCATTAAGTTAACACTTTATCTAATGTCCCTATTGTCTGCCAGCAGGCATTGTCTTAGAGCCTTAGCACAGACATGTCTGAAAGTATCTCGGACTCCTAAATTCTCTAGGGAGCGAGAGGAGCCCCTGCGGCCTGTTTCCATTGCCCTCTCCCGCCCCCCAGCAGCGCTCCGCACCGCTCCGCACGCTGCCGCTTTTCCCCCTCCAGCCTTCATCCTCAACCGCCATAGCCCGGGCTCTCCCCGAACTACTTCCAAACAAAGATAGTGCTCTCGAGAGCTCTTCATTAGAGTTTGGAGACCAAGGTTTCGGTGAGGGGACTGAATTTCCAGCTTAAGTTCTGGTAGGAGAGAAGAAGACTGTTTGATGCAAAGGGAAAGAGAAAAGAGAAGAGAAGAGAAGAGAAGAGAAGAGAAGAGAAGAGAAGAGAAGAGAAGAGAAGAGAAGAGAAGAGAAGAGAAGAGAAGAGAAGAGAAGAGAAGAAGAGAAGAGAAGAGAAGAGAAGAGAAGAGAAGAGAAGAGAAGAGAGAAGAATAAAAAAAAGAAAAAGAGAAGAAAAAGAAAAAGAAGAAAAATAAAAGAATAAATAAAAAGAATAAAAAGAAGGAAAATAAAATAATAAAGAAAAATAAAATAATAAAGAAAAAGAAAAGAATAAAGAAAAAGAAAAGAATAAAGAAAAAGAAGAAGGCAAAAAAAATATAAAGCAAAAGAAAAAAAAGATAGAAGGAGAAGAAATAAGCCATAGAAAAGGCAGAAGCCGAGCGAGGTTTTGGCGGGTTTCTTGAACCGGGCTGCGATAGTCTCTCTAAGAGGTTTTACATCCCCCTCAGAGCATTTGCAATTCTAGTCAAAACCGGTGCGAAAGCAGCGCCCGGTGGAGCGGGGGCTGCGGGAGAGGCGGAGCGGAGCGGAGGGGCGCTGCCCGCCCTGCAGACTCGCACCCAAGCTCGCCCGCAGACTCCTCCGCTCACAAAAACGAGGTGGAAAGTTTTGGTGCAGGTTTTGAGGTGAAGAAAATGGCACTCCTTCTCTGCAGCAGAAACCAACCCCCTTTCGCCGGGGTTGCTAGCGGGGAGAGGAGATTACTTGGCTTCCCGGTCATTTTATTTTGTTTTTGTTTAATTCTGTCCCTCGGTCTCCTGACTGCTCTCCTGCCCAGGGAAAGTGCCGGCCTCTGTTTGCCGAGCGCCAGAAAGAGAGGGAAACATTCCCCTAGAACCCCCGCAATTCCCTCCCCGCCCCCCTCATCCTCACTTCTAGCGGGCAAGCCTGCTGCTCCCGCTGCTGTCATCTTCCCTTCCAAAATGGGTCTTGGCGATTATAGAAGATCCAAATAAACGTAGTGGGGCATGAATAATGCTCATTGTAGAAAACTGACACTTGCTCAAGGAAAAGAAAGTTGGCTATAAAATCACTTCGTTATTTGCTTGTACTGCGGCTCTGGGGCTAATCCCTTCGGAGGTCAGATTGCTGAGCACTCTCTCTTTCCCTCTTTCCCTTCTCTGCTTTCAGGTCGCATCTTAGACATCCCTTGCAAAGTGTGTGGGGACCGCAGCTCCGGGAAGCACTATGGAGTGTACGCCTGCGATGGGTGCTCGGGATTTTTCAAGCGGAGCATCAGGAGGAATAGGACCTATGTTTGCAAATCAGGAAATCAGGTACCAGCCTCAGAGCATTCCCCTCACCGCCTGCACCCATTACCCTGCATTTTCCCAGGGGTCCGTATTGCCCTCCTTTTGCCAACAGAGACACCCGCAGCAGCAAGGTGCAGCAGCCATGCAACCTCACCCTCCCTTCCCAGGGGTTGTCGGACCGAGGCCGGGCTCTGCGTGTCCCAGCCCGCCTGTCCCTGGCACGCCCCCCCGCCCCAGACCACCGGAGAGGCCGGGGGGATGCGCAGGGAGGTGGAGGGATGCGGGCGGGGGGAGGGTGTAGCCAGCACACCGCCTCGTTACGAGGGGACAGAGAGGGGCAACCTTCAGTAAGCCTCAATACGTGGCCGAGAGATGGACAACCATCGGTTTACATGCCGGCGTGTCGCGCCCGCGCCTGGCCGGAGGCATCTCTGCTTTTCGCCTTCCCGCTCCGGCCGCGCTCCTTTCCACCCACGGACCGTCCCCACGGGGACGTGGGGCTGGGAACGCGGAGTGGGGCTCGGGTCACCGGGGCGCCCCGAGGGGGCGGCACCGCCGTCGCTGTCTCGGGTGCTGAAGGCGGCCCGGCCCGCCCTATCCTGGGGCCGAGCGCCCGGCCCGGCCCGGCCCGGCCCGACGCACCCAGGGGCGGCCCCTCCGTGCCCCCCGCCGCCGCGGGGAGGGTGTCGGGGGCTGGCGGGGTGGGCGCGCTGCTGCCCCCGGCCCGACGGCTGGCTGTGTTGCAGGGAGGCTGTCCGGTGGACAAGACGCACAGGAACCAGTGCCGAGCCTGCCGGCTGAAGAAGTGCTTGGAGGTCAACATGAACAAAGATGGTACCTGCTCCCCCTCTCCCGGGGCCGGGGTGGCAGGGCAGCAGGACGGAGCTGCTCTGAACCATGGAGCATTATGTCATTCCGGTGTTTCCTTGCCCTGGTCCCTAATAACCCCCCGATCCTGTGGCAGCCTTGGACATTTCTCCCCAGACATCTCTTGGGCAGGGGGCACGAGAAAATTGCAGGGAGGGAGGGAAGCCCAGCCGAGCAGTGCAGGGTACCCAGTGTGGAACCCCCTGGTGACTCCCTCGTCTCTCCTTGGTGCCCCACAGCGGTGCAGCACGAGCGGGGCCCCCGGACGTCGACAATAAGGAAGCAGGTGGCCCTCTACTTCCGCGGGCACAAGGAAGAGAGCGGCGGCACCCCACACTTCCCCACCGCTGCCCTGCCAGCACCCGCCTTCTTCACTGCCGTCTCTCAGCTGGAGCCCCACGGCCTGGAGCTGGCCACCGTCACTGGCACCCCGGAGAGACAGGCTCTGGTGGGACTGGCACAGCCCACCCCAAAGGTCAGCCACTGCCCCGGCCCCCAGCGGGCCTGCAGACCAGGGTGCCTGCAACCTGTCAGCTCCTTCCTGCCTCTGGGATAGACATGGCAAAGAGCAAGGCTTGAGGCTTTGAGGGTTGCGGTGGGGACTTCTGTTATACCCCTAAGAGCCCTGAAGATATGAGGTGCACGGGATGAGAGGCCCTCTGCAGAAGGGGTGAGCAGCAGCACTGACTGATAACCTGCTCCATACAAACCCTGTCTCTCCTAGACTTTTACACCTTCATGGCTGCAGAAGTGCTACTCCTGCCTGGAGCCCTTCCACAAGTCAGTTTTAAACAAATTGTTTCACAAGGCATGCAATCATTGAGTTTTCTTTCAGCAAAATGCCCATCTCCATGGTGGTATAGTCCAGAAAGTACTATGTGTACTTACTAAAGCCTGTAGCTTGTCCACATAGACACAAAAACCAAACTTAGCTCAGCTGGCTCTGTACTTCTTGGTTGTGACATTTCCTAAGCAGACCAGTGGAAGCACTACTGTGGCCTCAACTGCACAGGAATTAGCTGTGAGGTGATGTTTTTCATTAGCCCATTTGCAATGGTATTTTGAATATTCACTGCATCCAGAAAATCACAGAAGAGACTGATTAAATAGTTCTGCATTTTCAGAGTTGGTAGCTTGGCAGAGGCCATCATGAATGTGGTCACAATATATAGTTTTACATGGTAATTTTGGAAAATACAGAATCAGATATTATTTGGCAAGAAAATGTAGCACACACTTGAAAACATAACTCCATTCCAACCCGACACAGCCTTTGGATAGTGATGTTTAGCTCTACTCATTTACTTACAACCTGTTGCAGTCAGGGAGCAAGTTGAAGGTTAAGGCTAAGTGAGTGCTTACTGCTTTGCTGAGCAGGGTTGGAATGCTAAATCAGCTTCTGAAGCAAGGTTTCAAACCACAAATTCCTAATCAAATTTGTATTCTTCTAACTCTGCTATCAGAGATGTGCGATTGTGTAACCGAGTAAAGGATGACACTTTGTTTTGATACTTCCCCCCTCCCCCCCCGGGTAATAATTTCATTCTCCCTTCAGCCTTTTCCTCCAAACTGTTTCTGCAGTACAGCTCATCCACGCGGATAAGCAGCAGGGAGCAGTTTGGAGTGAGCCCACTGCAAGCAATGCCCTCTGCTTGCAGAACAGGAGAGTGCACACTCTGTATTGGGCATGAGCATGATGCACAGAATGGCAGCTGTAGGGGAGAGGAAGATGAGGCTGCCTTGGTGACACTGTATGAAGTTGCTTTATTTTCTTTTTGACATTAGTACCCACATGAAGTCAACGGTACCCCTATGTACCTCTATGAAGTGGCCACTGAATCCGTCTGCGAGTCAGCAGCCAGACTTCTGTTCATGAGCATCAAGTGGGCCAAGAGTGTCCCAGCCTTCTCCACCTTGTCCTTACAAGACCAGGTAAGGCACCTGCAGTGGGAGTGGCATCAGCCTGGTCTGCCTGTTAAAGGCTCAGGCCTCAGATAGGGTCCTGAACTTCCAGCCCTAGATTCAAAATCCGTAATGGACTTGGACTTCAGCAGTTCTGAAGTTCAGAGCAGAATTTAGGTCTGTCCCTGAAAACCAGGCAGTGATTTAGAAACTGCTCTCCTCCAACTTTTATTTCATGAAGCAAGTGAAAATCAAACAAACAAAAAAAAATCTAATATAAAGTGACTATTATGGGAGGACAAGGTCTAGAGGAGAAATCACCAGGCTGCAGACCAAGCTTAGCATGCCAAAACTCTTTTTCTACTTGTGGGACAACTCTTCCCTCCATAAAATAGGAAACAGCATTTTGCTATTTTGAGATGAGAAATGTTTATTAAAGTATATAGTCTCAGGATACCACTGAGGAGTTTCTGAAGACCATTTCTCCTCCTCCTACTCTACCACTTCCTCTATCTCCTCCTACCTTTGTCTTCTCCTCCTCCTCTCCTCTCAACTGTTTACACAGCCAACATTTTTTCCTTATTCACCTTGGCTTCAGTGAACTTACAATTACATCAATATGGTGGAAGCAGTATTTGACCAACCCCCAATATTTTCCCCCTTAATTAAAATCTTCCCTAATGTGTTTTGTTTTCCTCTATGACAATTTGCCTTTGCCTCGAGTAAATCATATGTGCACCATACAAGCTGAAGCAATTTCTTAATGACTTGATTCTTGATGAGGACTCAGTGTGCTTTGTATAATGCAAAAAAGTAATCATGCAATTATAAAATGGAAGGGTGGAAAACTACACAAAGCCCCAATCATAAAAGACACCTCATACTTTGATACGATTGAGCTAATTTACCAAAATGGTTACTAGAGAAATTGTGCCTTAGATGTTACACAGCAGTCTAGATGCTACATAGCAGTCATCAGGGGAACTAGTTTCTTTCCACAGATGCACGTTGCAAATGTTGCATGTGATATGCAGATATGTATTTTGAACTAAAAGAAAATAATTTCTTAGGAAGCCAATAGTGTTTTCTACCTAAAGGCAAATCATGGTGGTCACAATGTGATATAAGGCAAAGGTACATAAAAATGTTTCTTTTCTAGCACCAAACCCATGTTTTGAAATTCTTGTCTGGAAATTATACAAAGGGGAATGCTGCTCAGCTCCACTGCTATGCAGTGAGGATGAGGGGAGCGATGACACAGGGCCCAGGAGATCACACACGCTGTTAGGAAGATAACAATCCCAGTGTGGAATGCTGCTCTCTAATCTCATCTTCTGCTGGCACTACTCCTGTGGAGCACCGGCTCTGTCACACCAAGCAATCAAAGAAACAGGCTGAAATACCAGGAACAAGAAGCAGGTGTGCTGCTCCAGCCCCAGCCCCAGCCCCAGCACACAGGTGGAGACTGGGTCCATCTCTACACCAGTGAGGCATCTCTACACCTCCACAGCAGGCTCCCTAGGAAAAGGCTTTATTTGACATAATAGGGATGCATTTCCCTACTCATCTCTGTTAGCGTGCAAAGGAGAGGGCAGCAGGATTTGGGAGCAAGGGAAGTCTCCACTGCACATGAACAAGCAGGTCTCAAACAGCAAGGTCTGCTTATCTACCATAGATACCATAGTGCTCCTGTTAAATAACCCACTACCTCTTTCACTATCATATCAGAGACTAACATTAGTTAAAAACCCAGCCTTCCCTTAACATTACCCTGACTTGCTGTACCTCACTGCAAGCCAGCTTCCTCAAAACTCAGAGCTGCTCAGCTCTAATGCTTTGACTTGGGCCTCTTTCCGAATGATTCCCCTGACATATTTAGGAGAGCTGGAGAAGAAATAACTTATTTTAAATAATTTTATTTCATAAATAATCATACTGTTGATTTTTATAACAGTGCTACTGCATTATTTAATTTGACAATGGCACAGCTGTAAATGTCTGCATTTCTCTTTTTGTATCCCTGACATATGCCTGAGGAGACTCTAAAACCTTTTCCTGAGTTTTGGGGGATTTTTTGTGCTCTTCTAAAAAAAGGCAAGTGCACTGTGATTTCGGGACTCTGAGATGGTTTCATCTCGAAGGCAAGGAAATAGATAAAAATTAATTTGCTGATAAAACACAAGTCTGAGGATTGCTGAGTCACTTACCCTTGGTAAAACAGAGGGTGCATCCCTTCCTTAGATCCATACAGATAAATCCATCATGAACTGGAAGCCACACAAAGAAAAAACCACCATACTTCTAGTTCTGCTAGCCTGCACACCTGCCCATTTTGTCTGTGAGACAGGTTGGCCCAATGCACGTCACCAACAAAATGTCACTCTAAAGATGGGGTTGATTAAGAAGCAAAACCCAGTCCTTCAGAAAGCCCAGTATTTGTTGCTTCTTTGAAGAAGGAGGGCTGAGTATGACTTCAGCATGAATTATTTTAATTAGTGGTTTTACAGACATATGCATAGGCATGAAGAAAGCTTCAGCTATTGGAATAGTCTCTTATTTCTAAAGTCTTCTGACTTTAAAGAGTTAGTGAAAGAACATATGAAATTGATGAAATTGATATCTTCCAGGAACCACCATTCATTACCATTGTATCTGCATGAATGAATGACAAAAAGTTTTACAAACGCAAATGAAAGGCTGGCGATCATTTCCTGTGTCATACAGAAACCTGCCCATCCATCAGGCAGGATTATCCAAAGGAGGGGCTGGGTTCACAGGTTGCAGTGGTTAGGAGAGACTTAAGAGCATCTTCATCTGCTCTCAGAACAGAGCAGAGATGGGCACTACACTCTAGACAAAGCACCCCCTCCCCTACATTTCATAGAACTAATATGGGTAGTTTTCTACATTGTGAAATACAATGTAAGTATTTCAAACAATAACTGTGTGCAGTGACAGAAATACAGTCCTGTCACAATTTCCTTAGGTTATGTAGAAGTCCTGCAAAGCATATAGCATAAAAAGGCACAAAATAGACATAACCCTACAGTGACATTTTAGAGCAGAGATTCTGAGAGGTCTTCATCCCATTCGGATCAGAACGGGGGGTTAAAACTTGTAATCTCAGAATCACAGAATGGGTCAGGCTGCGAGGTACCACAGTGCGTCACCTGGTCCAACCTTCTTGCTCAAGCAGGGACAACATGGCACAGGATTGGGTCCAGATGGTTCTTGAGCATCTCCAGTGAGGGCAACTCCACAGGCTCTCTGAGCAACCTGTTCAATGCTCAGTCATCCACACAATAAAGTTCTTCCTCATAGTCAGGTGAAACTTCCTGTGCACCGGTTTCTGTCTGTTACCTCTTGTCCTATTAGTTGGCAACAAATAACACTGCCCTGAACAGCAATACTGTTAAGAACTCACACATTGATGAAGAATTAATTTTTATTGATGCTTTCTGTATCAGCTATTACTTTCACATATCTGATTCCAAGGAAATAATCATTAATTTGGTAGAACATCTTTTTACTTTGCTCTTCTTTACAGACTTTTTATAGACTTAAAATACCCTCCTTCCTATTTTCCTAAAAAGCTAAGCTGCTGAAACTTTCAGGAACATTAATTTTTGTAGGTTTTGGGGGGTTGTTTTGGTTTGGTTTGTTGGTTTTTTTGCTGCACGAGTTTTGGAAAATCTGTTTTCACTGCAGGGAGCTGCTAGAAGATACCTCCCTACTCCATTCCAGTTCTCACCCCTCCAAGTCTCTCTATTGTGAGGCACAAGGTCCCAGCAATGTGTATGCACCACAACATGCCTTTTAGGCCATGAAGTTCAGCTGAACTGAGTGTCCTCCAAATGCCTCTTAAGAGTTGGTCTGGGCTAACAGTCCTAGATGCCCTCAAAAATAAAAATGCCTGGCTTTGCCAGTCTGCATTTCCAGAAGTCTTTTATCCTCCTCAGATGCACCACTGACTCTTCATGGAAATCAAAAGCATTGCCTTCAAACAGAGAAAAACACATCCTCTATCCAGCCACACAGCATGCAAAAATGGCAGAGAACCAGCAATGCTGTCAGTGTAGGTGCTTGGATTTTCACATCTCTGAAAGGCAACAGCTCTTAGTGCCTGGAATTTCTGAGTGATTTTAAGCAAAAAAAGTAGGAAAACAGGTGGCACTGAGAAACAATATGTGTGTCCAGATGCTGTGCCTGACAGAGCTAAAGACTCACTTAGTAAGGAAGGGGCTAAAAGATACATATGTGCCCTAAAGCAGTGTTCCCTACACTGATGCAGGATGTTGTCCAGGCTTTTCTTCACAAATTCTGCCTTCCCAGGGGAAAGGAGTGTAATCCCTAGAGAGCAAGAGGAAAGCACTCATCCAACCTGTCCTAGAACAGGTGTTCTGTGTGTGAGGGAGAGGAGCAGGGAGCCCACACCATGCTGAGAAACAAAGGCACAGTGTGTTCATGTTGTGAGCAAACTCTTGGGGAAGGAATTCTCACTCTCCTTTCTTCTCTTCCCTTTTGGTCCACAACATGGTGCACAGTGAGCCAACGCTTTAGTGTTTTTCCACAATGCATAGACTTATTTCTAGACACCTTCTCAAAAACCTAAGAGCTAATGAATGCTGTGGGGAAAATACCATGACAGGCATTTAAAGTAGTTTTTAAAATAACAGAAATTTACATATTTAAATTGTTTATAAATCTATAAATTATACACTATGTTATATTGTACATCTATTGTATGACAGCTGATGCTTTTGGAAGATGCTTGGAGAGAACTGTTTGTTCTAGGAATAGCACAATGGGCCATTCCAGTTGATGCTAACACTCTACTGGCTGTATCTGGTAAGAATTGCACAATTTAATGACTTTGTTACAAAAATTACCATAAAAATACATTACTGAAAAAAGAACAACATGTAAAGAATAACAAATTCCTACTGAACAATAGAGCATACCTGTCATTTATAAATCTATATTTAAATGCAAATAATGTTGTTTTGTTGTATTCATGACCGCTTGCATTGTCATTTAAATGCAAATTACTGTGTTTGTTATCATCCAAGAGAAGATTTTATATTAACTTTCATACAATATAGTCAGTTTACATGGAACCAGATAGACAAGTGTGACAATAGAGTGGATATTGATACAGAGGATTTTGTCAGAAATCAATATAAAATAAAGGAAATGCCTTTAATATTATTTATTTCATCTGTTTCTGTTTCAGGCATGAACGGTGACAATACAGATTCTCAGAAGCTGAATAAAATTATTTCAGAAATACAGGCTTTACAGGAGGTTGTGGCTAGATTTAGACAACTTCGGCTAGATGCTACTGAATTTGCCTGTCTTAAATGCATCGTCACTTTCAAAGCTGGTAAGCAGAAAGAAGCTCTTGCTCGTCTGGTCTGATAACTATGAGGTTGCTACTTTAGAGAAAAAAATTATGTTTTAAACCGCATACAGCTTTATATCACCCAACAGGTTTCCCAGTATTGAGTTCCAGTAGTCAGTGCTGCCTTTTGAAAGACTGACAGTGGAGTGCTAGGAAACTAATAGGAACATTTAATTTGCGTTGATAGCACTAGCTGAACTGTCTTGACCCACTCAAGAGTCAAGCTGAACTAGTAACTATCTGCTTTCCAGTGCCCACACACAGCGGTTCTGAACTGAGGAGTTTCCGAAATGCTGCTGCCATAGCAGCCCTTCAAGATGAAGCCCAGCTCACTCTGAACAGCTACATTCATACCAGGTGAGTGGTGTCTTCTCCCAATACTTCTGGCAGGTGTAGGGGTAAGATCCTACTCTCGCTGTACTGAAGGAGACATTTGCACTGACTGAAACGGAGACTGGGTTGTTACAGCAAGTATTCACTGGCTGTCAGCCTGCTGGCATTTGGCATTTCCTGGTGGAAGAGAACTATAGAAAATGTCAGAAAAGACCCTTCAAATCATCGAGTTCAATCATTAACTTAACACTGCCAAGTCCACCACTAAACCATGCCCCCAAGTGCCAGATTTATGTGTCTTTTAAATACCTTCAGGGACGGTGACTCCGCCACTTCCCTGGGCAGTCTATTCCAATGCTTGACAACCCTTTTGGGGAAGAAATTTTTCCTAATATTTAATCTAAACTTTCCCTGGTGCAACTTGAGGCTGTTTCCTCCGCTTGCTATTTGGGAGAAGAGACCAAAACCCAACTCACTACAACTTCCTTTCAGGTAGAGAGTGGTAAGGTCTCCCCTGAACCTCCTTTTCTTCAGACTGAACAACCCCAGCCCTCTCAGCTGCTGCTCAGAGGACTTGTGCTCTAGACCTTTCACCAGTTTTGTTGCCCTTCTTTGGGTATGCTCCAGCACTTCAATGTATTTAAACAAATGGAAAAGTGCTAAAAGGAGAGATCTTCTCCTGGGAAGTGATACCTGCTGTGGAAAACTTTGCAGTTCAGAGGGCTACATTCTCCTCTACACTTTATCCAATTAAATACCTCTAAAAGTGATGCTCAGAACTTCACATCTCAGACCAGGATGAGTGCTTTTTACCCATGATCTCCAATTCCCATATGATTTCCCCCACATTGCAGACACAGAAATCAGGACACGAATGGCTCTTCCAAGATGCTACCCTGTGTCTGTGCTCAGGTTGAAACAAAAAACCCAGAACTTGTGAATCCCACTGTTGTGCTGCAGCAGAGTGATGAGAATCATTGTCTGGGAAGAAAATATTCCCCCTTGTCTCATTCAGGACAAGTTCCACAGGATACAGAAATCTTAAAACCTGCTGTAAAAGCTGTAGCTGTCATTTCACAAAGTGTATGGGGATGAGCACAGAAAATGTGCAAAGGACAGCCCCACACTCTAGAACAGCTGGCTGGGAACAGATCAGTAGCCTCCTACTATGGACCACTTCAGAGTGGTGTGACAGGGGAGAAGCCTGAAGATGTTACCAAACATCTTCCGCAACATTGCCCTGGTTGGTTCAGGACTCCCAGGGAGTTGTCACAGGGCTTGTAAAGTCCACGTCTATGTCCTTTAGCTGCAGTGGAGGCCCATGAGACTAGAACAGTGGGAGATGGAGCCCTGAAAGAGAAACTTCTATACTACCTTTTCTTTCTGAAACTTTGATTTGCTGTCGTAACAGCTCTGTTGGGCAGAAGGCTACTCCATATCAGAGATTAGATGGCAGCAGTCTCTGAAGCACTTTAGTCTAAAGCCTGACTGGGGATGGGAGTATGCAAATTCCATCCAGTTATGGGTGCTTCAGAGCAAAAAGAATAACTGCTGCATAGCAACCTCTTCCTACTCTTAAGGAAGGCCTTTTCCAGGAAGATTGCTCCCTAGAGTCTGAGACAGGGCCTGTTGAAGAGACAAGCCAGGGACATACTCACTGTTTCCATTCCAGGCATGGCAATTTTTCTGCTGCATTTCCGTGTTGTTGGAAGTATCTAGCTACTGGGCTAAACGATATCTGTTGTAAAAGATAGCCTTTTACATGGGAAAATCTGCAGTGCACTGACAGGACTGTCACTTTGACTTCATTGGGAGAGGAGGGCTTTCAGCTTGCATTTCATCCTCAGGCTTGAATATACCTTCCTGCCAGTGAGTGTTACAGCAGTATCAGCCCTTTGACCTCAGTGGAGTCAACAGGATGCAAGGGAGGGCAGTCTGGAGGAGCAGTACATTTCTCCAAATGACCTACTCCTCCTTTTAGGGACACCACTGTAAGCAGAAGTTTGAGAATCGCTGGTGTAAAGTCAGCGTAAGCCCAGCTAGAATGCACATCCTATGTTGTGTTGGCTTTAAAACCTGGGAGAAAGGATGGAAAGTATCCTGTACACAAACACATTACCTGGGGATAAACGTAGCTTCTTTAACTAAAATTTTCTTTAAAAATGTCAACTGGCATTCAATACATATGTCAACCAAAAAGGGGTAGAGAGATTACCATGGCAATCCAGCTAGGTTTAAACTGCACTTTAAATGAGAGGGCAGTTATTACAGGACAAGCTCTTCCCTGAACTGCATTGAAAACAGAGTTGTTGTATGAGGGACACATCAGATCAAGTCTTTATATTGCTACTGCTCAAGGGGAATAAACAAAGGAGATAAACAAAACTCAGAAACTTTGTTCTATATTCTGCTAACTGCTATATAGAGAGACTTCCTTGGAATCAAATCTTCTTGCTCACCTGAGTACAAAACACAGGTAGCACCATCTCTACAGTTGATTGAATGTTGGTCCTTTTCTATGAAGTAAAATAGTTACTCTGAAAAAATACTTGAAAACTTCAATAACATTCTTTCTCTCTCCATTTCCCAGGTATCCCACACAACCCTGTCGTTTTGGGAAACTTTTATTGCTTTTACCAGCTTTACGTTCAATTAGTCCATCTACAATAGAAGAAGTGTTTTTCAAAAAGACCATTGGGAATGTACCAATTACAAGACTGCTTTCAGATATGTACAAATCCAGTGACATATAAATTACCTTAAAATAAACAATCAGGATGGACAGTTTGAGAAGAACTTTTATCTATGGAGAATAAGCCTCAACTAACAAAATCTACAGGAAGCATAAGCCTGGGAATGTTTAGCCCTTAAACTCATTGACAAAAAACACCCCAGTAGATATGATTCTGCTGCTCTGAACAGAGTGATTTAGATCATGGAGAGAATGCTTTGTTCTACAGAAAAAGTGAAAGTGGTTGGAATTTGGCTGCTATTCCTGTTACTACAGGATGGAGGCAATTCAGATGCCAGTCATAGTTAACAAAGACTCTGCTATTCTCTCATTTAACTGGCAGATCTGAGACAAAATGTGAAAGAAGGTACTTTAGTTTGTTCAGTATTTGGAACTGAGTGACCAAACTTGGCTTCTGTTGTAACACAAGATGCGGTGGCCTTCAGAATTGTTTTAAAAGTAGCCTATGTTGGGAAAATGTTTTTAATACGATAGGCAACATTTAAGACCAGGTTACCAAAACATTGCTTCTGCTATAATACATCATGAAGTGGCCTTCAGAACTGATTAAAAAGTAGCTTACGATGGCAGCTCCATTCTTCCTACAAAATGAACTGGTGATCTTTGACGCGGATGTCACAATTTGTTTGGCTAACATCTCAAAGACACAAGAGCTTTATACACATCCTCCCCGAACTTCCCTCCTTCTTCTTCCACACACACAGACATACATTCACACACACACACACACACACACACACACAAACACCTGAAGAGATACAAGTCAAGAAAGGAAGACTAAAACAGCAAAACCAAATACAATGGAGATGACCGCTTCAGTGACCTGCTGGCTGTCCCGTTGGCACAGTGCTGAAACCAAAGGCAACGGTGGCCAAACTCTTTGTCGATGAGATGTGTGGAGAAATGAAATGACTATAAAAAAAAAATCAATGGAAGGAATTTTATTTCAAAGAAATAAAGGTTGTTGACTGATACAATGCTAACAATTTCCAAAAGTCTCCAATGCCTTTTTAGAATACTCCAGGTTCTAATTTCGAAGCCTTGTTCACCTATACCCTCTCACACACAAAAACGTTATAAGCTGCTTATCTGATGTATGAAAAATGTAGGAAAAAAAACATTTAAAGATAGCTGCTGTACTTTTCAAAATTTGTTATTAGGAACTAGCACTGAGAAAGATCAGCACTTGGACTATCATAGAATGAGTAAAACTTTTCCTGTACAAAGTGGATTAACCGATTTGTGAAGTTAAAAAGTTGTACTCATTGTATTTACAAAGAATAAAAATATATTGAATTTAAATTACTTTCCAGTGTTCTTTTAATGCTAGTTCTTAATTAGCTTCTTCCACTGTATCCCACTTAGCAGGGAATAGAACTATTCTCTACTAAAATGGATTGCCTAAGATGCTGTGGACTCTCCATCAACAGAGGTTTGAAAAACAGGTTAGACAAACATCAAAGGAGTAGCTTAGGTGATCCTGACTTTTGAGATTCTGCATTGAACTATTCCCTGTAATCCAAATATACACTGGCTGCAATATTCCCTTCTCAAGGAGGTGACATATTCTTTTGCTAGGACACAACTAAGTGCATTGGAGATCTAATCCAGTATGTGCTTTCTGTTTCATGTTATTACAATTTTTAATATTCGCGAATTGCGCAGCTAACAAAGGATGATGAGTACAAAAGCACTGCTTCAATTAAAAAGATTGAGGTTTTATTAAGGTGCCCAATCGTGTAATCACACCAAAGAAAGAGGTAAGTAACTCCCAGTCAACAGAAAAGGTTGGCAGTAGAAGGGAAATATATTGTTCATATGGCAATGAGTGACTGAAGTCATGCATGCTAAAATGATGGGTAGAAATACATTGATGGCTCACTGATTTGCACTGTCAAGGAATATAGGTCATGAGTGCAATCCTAGCTCTGCTGACTTTCAAGCTCAAAATTCTCATATGTTTCAGTGGTCAAAGTTTTCATCCCAGCTCTCTTCCATTTGCACTCTGCTAGGTCTCACATTCTATCCTTTCCAAGACAACTGGACCAAGTACACAAGACAAGTCTTTGGATAAGTCCAGTGAGACAAGGCACAGACTACAGGACCTCAAGACATCTTCTATACAAACTAGCATGGAGCACTTGAGAATGTATTTACCACAGGGCACAGTACTTTCCTAGAAAGAAATCAACAAACACTTTATAAGTCATTTTTCCTGCACCTGTAATAGCTTTAAAACATTTTCTGCTCTCTATGATAAAAATAACCAGATAGGGTAGAAAAATCAACTGTAGTTCTCTACTCTGTGACAATTCAGTTTATGAGTTATAGAAGTTGAACTCAGTGGTGCACAGAACCCATCACAGAACATTAATTCCAATAAGATTCATGCTGCTGTCCCAGAGCAGCAATAAACGTGAACTGCAGTCCTGCTGCAAGGCAACGAGGCAACTGCGCTCTGCAGCGTGCTGTAGTCCCTACATCACCCAAGCTAGAGGACAAAATAGAGTGTACTGGTTCTCTTCCAGCTGCAAAACAGGCAGGACAATGGGAACAGACCCATATCTCACCCTCTTACCTGCAGAACTTAGCCCAGCTGCAGGGCAGACTCATGAGCTGGGAACGATGCCCAGATCCCCGTGGTTTAGGCACAGCTAATCTCAGACTATGTCTTGTTCCCACTACAGCAGATTGCACAGAAGCAGAACCAGTACACTACACTAGAATTAGGGTCTCTAGTTAGCTTTGAAGGACTTAAGGCCATGTAAGATCCCAGAGTCCTGCAATTCTCAGAAGCTAACGCCCCAAAGTCCTCACTTTGGAAATAAGAATACTTTGACATCAAGCATGCAGTTTTTCCCTCTTTGGCTTATTTTTTTTTCTTTTCATGGCAAATGATACAGACTGTGTTATCATATTTTAGGTATAAGATGGGGCATGTATCTTGATTTCTGAGAGAAGCACCCCTCAGAAAAGAATGTTTGAGAAGAGAAAAAGAATACCTTACTCTGTATATAAACCTACATAATGAAACTTCATATACATTTAACTCCTTTCCCCTTTTTCAAGAGTAATTCAACTTTTAAGTGCGATTCAAGAAGCACAGGGAATTTTAGAAATCATTTTACATTATCACAAACATCTTGAAAAGCTGGACATCCCTGGGCTGCAAGTGGACTCTGTCAGTTCTGGTCCCTGGTTTAATGAATAGGGCCATTAGAGAGAATCAGCACAGTCTTAGTTAAGAATAAGGTGGAAAGAGTAATTATTCAAACACCTATCTATTCAGTGTAGCTAATCACCAGTACTATACGTCATCCAGTCGGCCACCACTGCTTTGTCAGTTAAGTCTTTGACATTCAGATTTCCAAAAATGAGGTTAGTGGCCTCAGTAAAAAGAGGCTAATAACTTCTGTCAGCAAGTTTGTGGGATGCTCTGGACAGTGATAAGTATTGTAAGAAGGAAAAAAGCAGCAGAGCTGAGTCTAAGTCAACATGTAGCTACCAAGCAGCACAAAACACTAGAGCAGATTGCTTCTAGAATATTCTTGAATCCATTTTCAAGAGCATCTGAACAGGTCAATTCTGTGTCACATGTGGAAGACTAAGAAAGCTTCTCTAGCTCACTTCTTTCTCATGAGAAAGACAACCTCAGAAGTGCTGCTTGTGAACTGCAGTTCAGCCACTGACTATCTGCACTGCATCAGTGGTCACACAAGCACAGTGCTACAGCTTACCCCTCCTTTTGGAAGTGGGCTATGATCACATCTTACAGCCGACTTGGGGGATTTCATGTCCCTAACTGTAATTGTAGAGCAGAGCTACTTTAATCTAGGAATGAAGTTATGTCAACATTCCTTTCTCAATAGGATGGTATAGTTTTCACCAGCTAGTTGAAGCTAGACTGATGCTTCTCATGCCAAGTAGAAAGGTACTCTTTCCCCAGAGTTATTAAAGTCACAGATCTGTTGACTGCCTACCATGAATGGTATTCCAGTTTTGGCTCCACACCACAGGAACAGCCTTCAATACCTTTATATGTTCTTTAACACTTGCAGAGGGAGTGCCACCATCTCAGGGTTCTTAGTGCTGGCTGTTAGTAATACAAAACTACATTGTGGAAGAGCATCACAGCAAGGCTGCAACACCAGTTCACTCCATACAGTAAAATCCCTGCTTCTCAGAAAGCATGAGATACCCCACGCTCAAGGTCAAGAGTGACAAAACATTTGAAGTGCATTTTCATTTTTATTTCAAAACTTTAGACAAGTTACTTTAGTATATAAATTTGATTTTTTCCTTTTACAGAATATAAAGATACTTCCCTCATTACTTCAGTATAAAGTGTTTTACAAGCTTGAAGACAATTGCATAAGTGTTTCTCACACAGGATATCAGAAATAAAGCAGTCTTTCTACAGACATTCAGACAGGTGACTACCTCAGAAACAGCATAGCAGTTCAGTCAAATACAAGTGAACACGTGACACTACAATTGTGAAAGTTCAAGTAAGGCCAAGTCAGTAAACATTGTTAAGTCATTGCAAATAATAGTGGAAAGGTTTGTGAGACTTTGCAAGGGGTGAACGGTCTCACAGTATAATACTTTTAAATGAAGGATTCAGAGGGATTTAGCTAGAAGACAAGTGAGTTCTTAAATGCTATAAAGCATATGCAAAGACCAAGCAGTGTACTGGTGTTAGTGGAGACTTCGTGCCTGTTCATCCTCAGCATGCTAAGACAAACTATAACCTTTAAAACCAAGCCTAAGAACCACTAATGTTTAAGAAGACAGTTTTAGAATTCAAGTATGTCTTATTTTGGATGGTGTGTAGTTTTTGTCTATTACTTCATCTTGTAAGAACATGTGAAGACAGCGCTCGTTCTGTGCCAGTGGGTGGCCTGCAACCCTGGAGAGGAAAAAGACAAGCATTAGTGTGAACCAATCGAGCCTACTTGCAGCTAGCCAGTAGACTGAGGTTTTGTACCACTAACCTATTGTTCTGCATTTAGGCATGAATCCCACTTTCAGTTCACTGCTGGCAACTAGAATGATGTCCAGCAGTAAGATTTGTCATGCTCCCCCAGATGAAGTTAGTCCATAGGAACTCTCAGCTACCTCTGATCATTTGGAAGCATGTTATGTCATCATCTATCACCTGCAACTGATGGGACTATCCAAGAGCCATTCCAACATTAGGAAATCTAGAGTTAAGGAAGGCAAATGGATTTTTTTTTTACAGGTCTTGACACCTGTGCCACAGGACCCCTTTCTAAAGGCTGCTTATCTGCTCAGTCCTCATCTCACTGAGCAGCAGTCTGCCCCGGCAGAGCTGAAGCCTTGCTCCACCAGGGGGTGCGAAGGCCTTCCAAAGGCTCCAGCACTGCTCCGGGCAGTGACTCCCCTTGGTCAGTGCTCCTCTACCATGGGAAGTCAGAGGGTTCTGTTCATTGCTCATATCTTAGCTATCAAACACAGGAGACAGACCTTGTCTGCTCTAGGAGAGACCAGTATCTCTACTGTAGGTTTAGTTTTGTTTCACACATAAACTGAGACACCATCCTTTTAACAGGAAAGTGGCTGAAATTGAATTAGGAGACACTACCAAACTTGGAAGAAAACCACAAGATATTGCATTCAAACCCTTAAAATACCATGCAGACTCTTGTGCTGGTAAAAATCCAAGGGAACCAGATACCCGAAAGCTGACCACTTATGAACATAAAAACGTAAAGCAGTTTGGTTTAAAAAAGCTACATCCAGTTTGGTCAATCAAGACAGACTTTTGCCTTTAAGACAAAAAGCCCCCCATCCTCCCTAGGGCAGCTTGTGTCAGCCTTATGGCCTCCATATCTGTCAAAACATTTCTACTCTTAAAGGAGGTGATCTAATTGAACACATGTAATACACAGTAAGCTCCAGTGGTTCACCACCAGTACTTCCACGAACCTTTGTGCATTTTCTCCAAATTTATCTATCACTGTTTATTTCACCACAGGACATATTCACTTATCATTGAGGGTGACCTGTAATGAGGAAGCTAAGCTCTCCTATTCAGTATTGATGATTATTTCAAGTGCAGTTATAACACTTATCAATCTTGTTGGTTCTAGTAAATGGCCAGCAGTCTTAAGCACAAGTTCACAAGAATGATAGTCTAGAATAATTAGCCTGAGTTTCTTATCCTCATCAGACTGACACTGATGGCCTTGAACTTCAAGGGAAAGATATATAGGAGAAGATGATGGGGAAGTAGCATATTCCTTCTCCTTTTCAGGAAGGCTTGGAAATTGGTGGCTGAATTGCAAGATTAGATCTGATCCCAGATTCAACTGGAATAGCTTGCTCTGCGTTGGCTTTCCCTCAATATTTTTCACAAAGGTGACCCTTACAAATAGCAACTGCTACTTCAAGAATTTTCATGTATCTCAAAGTCAGGTTCAGGCAGACAAGAATGCTGAGACGCAGCCATCCCTTGAATGTCATTGTATGTAGTACTGATGGTGGTGCCAGCAAGCTGGCCCAAGACAGTTGAATCAAATAAGGTGCACTGTCTTGATTTAGATTTTACATCTAGAGAGGCAAAGCTTCTCAATAACATCCATCTCAACACTCCTGGATATCAAGAACTGGCATTGGTGCACTAAGACTTTTTTTGTTATGATGATATAATTTATCTGAGGGACTCTAGCTCTAGAAGGAAAGACCAGCATGGAGAATGCAATAATGTGAATGTACTACGCAAATGACCTTCAGGTGTAATTCACTAATACTCAGAATACTTGGTAGAAGCCTTAAGGCTTCTGTGTTGTTCAAATCTTTAGTAATATTTGCTTAGCCAGTTGGTCCTGCTATTAGAATAAATCGATGAGCTGGAATAGTTATGAGTTGTGTCTGAAAAGTCCTATTCCAGCTGTACTCAAGTCTGCCACTACGTCAACAGCTACATTAATAATCTGCTTTTATATTTCAAAGGAGGAAAAATTAACCAAGAAGTTGTACACTTCCACACAATCAATTTATTACTTGCTGTAGGACTGAACAAGTGATGCCCACAAACCGACTACCTAATTTCTGTCAGCTATACTGAGTTTTTCAGAGTGTCGAGGTAAGATGACTGTTTCAGCTGCTTCAGAACACAAACAGCCCTCTTGCATATACATACATATTGCTAGACTCAGCATACAAAAGTTTGCACTTCTTCCCCATACAAGACAGAGTCCCAAGCCTGCATGGACAAAAGTTGCACTTTACAGTCATGACTGCCTTGATTTTACAGCACTAAAAAAACCAAACACATTCCATCTTGCTATTCGATGCCCTGGAAGTTCATTCCACTTGTCTTTAAACAGCACAAAGAGCAGTCTGAAGCATTTTACCTGCTCAGAATCATTAGCAATACCTCTAAATTGAGCTGACATGCAAGTATGTGAAGAAAAAACAGAGATTTCATATGGTCACACTTACTTGCACAAAACAGACAGTTTTAGTAAACTAGTCACTTGCAACTCCAAGACACTGAACTAACAGTAACTCACAAGTACATTCTCTTAAGTACTTGAGTAACTCACAGGCATCTTCTGTTAAACAGCCTAACTATCAAACAAGGTTAGAATGCTAGTGGAACTGACAAGCTTGAACTTTTAAAGGGAGCAGTCCCAAATCCAGTTGGTCTGAACAGCGTTGACTCTAGAGACCAGAAGAGTGGGTTAACTGACTGCACTCCTCCTTACCCACAGCTTGGATCCACATTGTAAAAGAGATTACACCAGCGACCCCGGTCCATGTACAGACAGCTGTTAGTAGTGCCAGATGGCAGAAACAGAATCATAATACTTTGCTACTATAATTTCTGCTCAACCTTCTGAAAGGCAGTGACAAAACCCAAAGTGTCTATTTCAAACTATGCATGCCTACCTAGAGCAGTGTTTTTACATCTTCAGAAAGATTCTCATGATGATTAGAGAAAATATGCATCATTACACAAGCTGATAATACCTCAACATCTGCTATCAAAGTAAACTGCTGTAAGCCCACTGTAAGCTCCATTGTTCACACAGTGGAGAATACCCTTTCAGAAATTATAAAGTAGGACTCTTTTGAATGTTATAATTTTAGTAGCAATTTGCATAAATTAACAACAGCACTAACAGTCATTTCAGTTGTTCAGGTAAGCATTAAGACATCCAAACTAAACACTGGATGAGCAATGTTAGTATGTCCTACTTCAAGATTATGTGAAAGTTAATATTCAGAACCTAGTGCAGTTACCTCCGTTAGAGGACTAATAGCTTTAACGCAATTTTCCAGAGCGGAGCTCTGGGTTTGTCTTGGATAACTAGACCTGATACTTACTTGTTTATGAATTGTTCAAGAGCCTGCTTCCTTTCCTCTATAAAGGAATCATCAAATATACCATCATCTCCTCGGAAGGGAAGCTGACGGAGAAGCGCTTTTCCTGGTAGAGGTGGTACCACAACCTGAAAGATTTACAGAAGTGTCCTTAAGTGCAGCCTATAAGCAAGTTCATACACCTGTTCCACCTCTTCATCCTAGAGGACCCAACTTGTCATTCACATTACGAGTGAAATAATAAAACATGAGCAGAGAAGACCAGTATCTGCCCACAGAGATAAGATGAATTCCAGTAGTTTAACTCTGAATTAACTCAAAACCATTAAAACAGCCTCTGGCATTGTAGAACTGAGGCTTGATAAAAAGACTGACACACTGGTTTATTACTGGACATTTTCAACCACAGTATCTGCTCCATATGATATATGCTTTACAACATGGTGATAATATTTCAGCATCATTACTCTTTGTATGAAGACTCGTATTTACCTCTCACTTTACTCACCTTGCTTTCTCTTTCTAATTCATTCCTTAGCCATTCAAAATCACTATATCTTCTTCTGACTGTAGATTCTTTCAATTTGAATATAGGTAGATTTGTCTGAAAACAAGAACACAAGCTGTTGATTAGACAGATTAGAAATTTTGATAACCAGAAGAACCAAGCTGTTAAGTTACACATTACTTCCATTTAGGCAACAACAACAGTATTGAGAAACACTCGACACACAGAAATATAAATAAAGCTCTAAGCTACATCAGTAAGCTGTACCTCAAACTGCGTAACTGTGAGCCTCATTTACATGGCATCATTATCACTGGTATTTTGTCATCTATCACCTAGCAGAATATCTGATTTGCTGGTCACTTGAGATAGTTCTAAGGTCGCATAAGCAACTCTTTCAGGAGCTGGATCCCCAATATGAACAAAATTGGAGGTGGGGAGGGAAGGGGGAAGAAAGTCTTCTTAATCCACACAGGCTTCTCTTATTGCATTGAAGGGAGTGTTTCAGATACCATTATAGGACATGAACCAAGCATCCTGTACTTTTCTACTCCCTGATAAATCATGACCTCCAACATCTTTAGAAGCAAAACCAGTAAGTCCTACAGTGAATCCATCTAGGACAGATGAAGATTTGATAGCACAAGCTGCCAAGTTTGGGTAGCTCCAAAGAAGCTAACAAGACCGAGATGCAATACCACATTCAGTGCTGAAGAGATCAGACTATCTGACTACAAAGTTAAACTAAGCAGACCATCATTACGGACATTAGGGAGAACTTTGCTGAACGAGGATAGGAGCCAGCACCCAAGTCTAACACCCTTGAAAGAGACATCAGATGGAGCAAGACTATAATGCTGCACAAGACCATGTTACGTATACAAGCACCCTGGTAAAAGTCCTTACACTAACTTGTGTGAGAGCCTGTATTACTTCTGTTCATTCTTGGGTGCAGTGTAATCCCACTGTTGTAATCCAACTTGCATGCTGTTTTCAAAGTAGACATTGGGAGAGTCCTCTCTTAATGACATCCTCAGAATGAAAAGTTCCAAAACCATATTCTGAAATTTAGTGTCATCAGTAAACTGGCTAGAACATTACAAAAATGTTCCTAGGAGTTATGACTTCCTAAAAGTAAGACCATAAGCCTGTAACTGCCATATACAACCAGAAGCAACAAAATAAAGCCTACTCTTGTCATACTGCATATTCTCTAATAGTCTTAGTCTGCCTTTAAGGAGTCTTGAGGAGTACCCTAGGAAGCTGATGTTCACATGGGACTACAGTTACGCCCCAGTCTTCCTGCTGACAGATGCACAGTAGTCATTCTCTGCTAGTACCTTGTACCTTTTACTTTTTGTTGTTTTATTTTTTTATCTCGTAAGCCATCTCACTCAGGATCTGGTCACAAGAGTGGATATCCCTACACAATAACTTTCATAGGATGTTATGCTTAAGCTATGACTGGGCAATAATTTTGGCTTCTCAAAACACGTTTAATTGCAGGTTTAATTCCTGCACTAGGCAAGCCTGGCACTATGGATTGTGGTATTGCTGCCAGCCAATAACAAGTTTCTGGCTGTCACAGTTCAAAAGTACTTGAGAAGTTGGTTGTGTACTTTCACATTATGCAAATTAGTCCAAAATTTACAAGTGATAAAGTATAGAACAGTACTTTGTTAGGTAATTTTATTGCTAAATGTTTTAAAGTATTCAAGCTCTCTTTCCCAGGTAAATTATTGTTGATTGGGCTAGAGACTACTAATAAAATTGCACTTAAGACTTATGTCAGAAGTCAGGACTTTAATAAATAAACACTCTTGTCTTGAGGGTAAAAATACTTTACTCAAGAGTGAATATAGGTCTCCCTGAGTACATGAAGGAGATTCCCTGGAGTGAAGTACTGGATTATTTTCCTCTGCTTTCAGCTATTGGCTTTTTAACCAAATTCACCCTTACACATTACATCAACTCTTTGCCAGTGTCTCAGGTAGAAAAAGTTCTTTACAATATTTAACAAATAGGTTCTCACCTGCAGAAAATACTCCTTTCTCCTCTCAAGTTACTTACAAGAGGGATTAGGACTGGATAAAAGCAACTAAAAAACAATGAGTTCCCAGGTCTTCAGGAACTCTTTTCATGCTTCTAGGCATGAAGTCTATAAAGTTAATCTCTAAACAACATATCAGGCTTACAGGTACAATGTGTTGGTAGAAGTGCCAATTGAGCTCACTTTACCTTCTACACTCCCTTTTGAACTTTTGACATGCTAGCCCAGTTAGCAAGTTGGAGGGAAGGACAGAGTCCTTTGTTTTCCTTTTGAGCTGAAAAATCTTCTCCAATCTTGATCATAAGCACTGGAAATGTTCACACTGAAAAGTATGTCAAAAGGCATCCATTAAATTAAGCGTCTTACAAGTGACATTTTGACAACTATATGCTAAAGTACCTGTTCCCTGTCCTCTGGTCTGGTTATGAGATAGAGCTATCTGTTGATATCAATTTCTAAACCTCATGTTTCTTAAACCCCAGAAACTACAGCAATTCTCCTTCCTCTAGAAATAAGTACTGATAGAGCAGTGTCTTTCAGGTAACCAGGTGTTAGGATCTATTTTAAAAAGCAATTTGAGAGTCCTGTTTTATACTGCTTAAGGCTATATTCATACCTGAAGTTACTCTATGGGCCTTTCTCACTAAGGATTATTGCCCTTCAGTAGGAAGGGTTTGTGCATGTACTACTGCCTCCATCTACCATGGAGATACAGTTTTCATTAAGCAAAGACAGCTCCTGAAGTATGGGCTATCAATGGACAAGAATTTGATAGAAGTAGACAATCCTGAAGTGTCAACAATAACCTAAAGTGTCACTTTAAGACCATGTGAGATATCAAAAATGTTATTATCTGCTTCACATTTGATGTCAAGAGCTATCCTTGTTTAGTCAATCAGGTGCTAATAGCTATTCAGAGTACTGCTAGTGCTTTGTTTGCCTGCTAGAACAGAGGCAAGAGTAAGGCACAAAACTTGAAGTCAGGCTAATTTTATTTTTACAAGCATTTCTGCCCATGCTCATTCAGCATTATGGTGTTGGCTTTCTGGCCTGCTGACCTGCAAAGTCTACTATCATGACACTCATGACCCAGTTTGGCATAGCCCCTGGAGCACAGCTCATTCCTCTGATAAATTCAGCAGAATTGCTGCAGCAGTTGCTTCTTCTGGAGTGTAATAATCATATCATTTGGGGTAAAAAAATTAAACAACTTCCTAGTCCAAAATCATGTCTCTTAGCAGTTTGAATGCAAGCCCCTCAACCTGAAAGGATTATGCATCACCCAAGATATTATTAGACAACCAAAAGTCACTAGTCAGCATTACAGATAAAGCACTATTGCAGAAGGACCAATAAACCAGCTCTGCAGAAATCCCACACAGCCCAAAATCCTAAGCCATAGAAAGATGCTAAGACAAGAGATTTTGTGTAGCACTGTCTCTGTATTAGACTACATGTAGACACCATCAGGCTTTCTCTGACTACTGTCAAACTAACAGTCTGCATTCTGCAGGGGGAGTTATTGCCCAAGCCAGCACACTGCAATAAATATTGTCAAAAGTGGTGCCAAGTCACATTACATAGTTAAACAACAGATGACAAAGCCAGACCCCTAAGTCACTCCTACATTTCTCCACTCAGACGCCAAATAAGTTTCTACAGCCATTTGGCTTGTGCTCAGCAAACTAGTAGTGGGAAGCAATGACTGCTTGCTAATAGACTTCAGGGTGAAACCTGTATTCACAGTGAGCACGTTTCTTCAGCTACATTTATGTTATTATAACATATTCAATTGGAGACCAATTCCAAGCTCAGGAGGCTCCCAATTCACCTCAGAAGCAAATGACAGTCCTAGGACAGTAGCTTGGATAACCAGGTAGCAATCTTCTAGATGTTACTACAGTCAATCCCCAAGTTAGAAGCCTACAAATTGTTTCTATATAAAAGTGCGGAGACTTTCACAAACAGAATGCAAATACTTTGAGTACTAGTCAATACTGTCCATTTAGTTTCAGACACAGCCCTCTAATGTAGCCATTCCGGTATAAAAGTTACCATAAACGCAGGAGGAAATCTAGAGTATTTTAAACACATTTGAATTCTAAGTATTTTCAAGTGTTCTGTTATCTAGACTAGATTAATTTATTCAGGGAGTAGACAAAGTCTTACAAATAGCTAGACTTGCTCCTATAGATTTGTTTCCAGACACAAATCGAACGCAAATAGCATTTGGATTTCTTCAAAGAGCATGTTGACACTCCACAAGATTGTCTCTATGTGTCACTGCAGTTCGGTCCACCTCCAAACAGCAGAAACTCCATAGCTGTAGTTGTTAGTATAGTTTGAAGTAAATTTGATTCGTTTCCTCATCTGCCAACACAACACTCACCAGCAGCACTGCATTGCCCATGTCTCCTGCTCCTAACAGACCAAGAATAAAGCTTCTCTGTTGCCACAGCACCTACTTTGATGTCATCTTTTCAAGTTGCTTATGGCAGCCTTGACAGAACTCTATTTCCATTAAAATAGAGCAAAAGAAAGCACACAGTTCACTTTTGATAGAAGCTTGTGGCTTTGAATCTCAGAAGCTAAATTCAAGCATCTTACTGTCTCCTCATACAAGCTGTAATCTTTGTCAAGAGACTACACCCTTTGACTACATTTACAGTCAGTCAAAGGGAGCTCTGGGGTATTACAGTAAATAGCATTCAGGCTGGATAAAAAAGTATTATGATTTTCTTAACACAAGAGCCTGCTGTCCTTTAGTGCAAGAAACTGGCTTCAGCAGTCCACTGTTATTGCAGAAACCTTGTCAGTGGTTTGTTTCCTTCCAGACTCAACATAAGCAGCTACCTCTCTATTTCCTACAATTACGAAAAGCAAGAAAGAAGGAAAACATGCTCTAAACTTCAGTTTCTAGAAATTTAGTTTCTTGCTGGGTGCCTTACTGAAGGAAAGCTTCTTTCCCACTGCAAAATGTCACACAAGACATTGTTATTTTTCTAAATTTCAGTCCTTTTGCCTAAACCTTCCCTTTTCTCCACTTGGTGTCCAGATCTACTGAAGATACATTATACTAAAAAAAAAAATAAAGTTAATAGAACACTGAAAAATCTGACCATATGTACACCTAAGTTTTAAACAATGTTGACTTAAAGTATACCAAGAACTAGAGCTTCCCACCATGCAGTGCTGAGATATGGAGCTAGCATGTTTTCCACCTTAAAGATAAGGCAGTAAAATCCTAATAGCAACGTGAGAGAGACTATCAGTCTTTAGACAAGACAACCTTTGCCAAGTCCAATGCCTTGAGCTCAGAATTGCTTTCTGAAAATGAGAATAGGGATGTCTAGGTTTTTGCCAAAAAGCATCTATCATCACCTGATCATGTTCAACAACATCAATTCAAACAACTGAGTTATGGTGAGCCACAGTAAAAAGGCTCAAAGCAGGGTAAATCAAGATTAACAGATTATTTAGTGACTCTTTATTCTTCAGGTTGCATGCTCAGAAGCCAAAGGTAAAAACAGAAGCCAACTTTAAGAAGGACTTGGGCAAAGACTTTTACAACATCCAAATGGAATTAGTAACTCTAAATAATTATTTCACAGGGTTAGCAAGCCAAAGCCTCTTCTGAAATATCAAATATTCATTTGAAAGAAAAGGGATTGCTACTTTTACATAACTGCAAGCTATAATGGCCATATGCTCTGATTTGGCCTACTGTAATGTTCCCATTCATTCATCACTGAGAATGACTGAAGAGGGATCACATTAAGTTGATACTTCATCATCATTAGCTGACATCTGCCAGCTACAGTCAAATGGCGATGAACAAATTTCTGTGAATTACTGTAATTGATAATTTTTTATCAGGAACAAAAGCTTTACTGTGCTTTGTGAGCTAGAGACAGTCCAGCATCCCTATATTTCAAACATGCAAGAAAAAGGAGGTAACCAGTACAGAATAGATCTATTAAGTAGCAGAAATTTTTCTTCATATTTCCAGTTTTACTGAAGTAGTAACATTCACATTCTTAAGTAGCCAATAAAAGCTGCAGAAAGGCTTCTAACTTCTGCTCATTAATTTGTAGCATATCCTAATGCTTAGAGGGTGCTGCAGCTTAGGCCCATGGAAATAATCTTGGAAGCTTTTCCCCCATGTATAGAGTTGGCTTTAAACCACTTAATATAGAGTTTCATTTTGTTCTGGATTTTAGAGTAAAGTTGCTATACACAAGCTAACAGTTACACTTTCAAGATGGGCTTTGTGGCCAATATAAACAATACTGACACGTGGGAGAACCTTCTGGGGCATAGCAGAAGTTTTGGATTCTCAAGAAATAGCCACAGAAGAAATACTTCAGGGACCCATTTTCATTTGGTAAAACACTTGTTTTAATACTCTGACTAGAAGGCTGGGGTTTCTTCATCCTTTTCACATTAAAAGTTATTTTTCACATTAACAGTAGCAACTTCAGACCCCTCACTCAGTGCTATAGCCTCACAGGGCATTTGGATTACATACTTGGTTAAACACCCTCCAATAGTGCAACTGGCATTGCATTACCAAGTGAAAAAACTTTTATAAATAAAATACTTCCCTTACATTTAGAAGACATAAATGATGCAGCACAGATTTATTACACCAGATGAAAAGCATCAGAGACCTGACTGCTCTAAAGTTCAAGCTAACACTTTTTCAGCATGCCATCTAAAAATAAACATGTATCAGAACACTCTGGCATCAGATGCCTACCTGGATCACAGCCATCTGTCCTACAAAGATTAGTCATTGTTCCATTTGACTTGGTCTGTTCCACACTGTACTAGAGTGCAATCTTAATATATGACAATCAAGACCCACACTGTGTGTGCCGAAAAAAAAGGACTCCAAGTCACTAATAAGAAGCACTCTTCAGAGACTTGCTTATTTTATTTACACAGTAACACACAGCAGTGCAAAACTAGTTCAATACCTTTGGACCAGGCTCTTGAACCTAGTTTAATCACAAACCGCTACAGAAAAAACAGCTGCTCAAAGCAAATATAGACAATAGACTTGTAAATCAACTCTCCTTGCTTTGGAAATTTCTTTCATTCAAGCCATTCCCCTTCTCTGTCTCCCTAGTCAGTGTCCTTGGAAGTTCTTAGCCTTCCAGATATCGTTTTCTGAACTAATGCTTGAAGGAGCAGTTAGTGTCTGTAAATGTGCACTATCTGGGCTGTAGAACAGAAAAATAAAGTCACCTGAATCACTGCATTTTTATTCTTTGAAGAGGAGTCTGAAAATATCTGACTGGTAGCAGTGTCTAGAAAAGGGCATTAAAAGCATAATTTACTCCAGTTAGAGAAGACTTGCAGTGTTATGCAAGACTTCCAGTAGTAAAGAAATAAAGAATTACTGCGTATTATGCATCCCTAAATATCCACACTGAGTCAGTGTTCAGTCATTACTCCACCACAAGCTTCAGCTGTGAAACTCTACAATGCTGAAGTCAACTACATCAAGGGTAGATTTGATTTTTCTCATGGTGGGGGAAGAATCTGCAGCTTCCAACCCTGCCAAACACAGGAAGGACAGGAGATATGGTACCATTCAAGGACAGACCATTTCAAAGACACATTCATCAGATCAAGAGCACCACTTTGCAAAACATGGCATTAAGACAAGTGCTTTCTGAGCAAGTTATACTTTCAGTTCATTTACTGTCTGTGTTGATTTGATCACAGCAGTGAGACTCAAATCAGTCACTCAAGTCAGATTACTACAAATATGCTGAAATGCAAATATTATATCCAAGCTAAGCCTTGAAAAAACGGGTTAAGAGGAGAACAGACTTTTACAAGTGTCTCAAGTTCAGCAGTACTTGGATATACTTCCCCAATCCTTTGAAACCAGTACTATTCTTAACACTGCAGGCACTTCACAGTCTGTGTGTTCATTTCCTTCCCCACACTGGACCTACAGAGTCAAGTACCTCTGTAGGTATACAGAAGTCTTTCTGCAGAAGATACAGGAAAGCTGACTGCTGCCTTAAAGACCATTGGTGCCACTCAAGTGATCCATTTCACAACATCTGAAAGCACAGCAGCAAGGCAGTACCTTTCTACACCTCAAGACAAATCACTGCACTAGAGAACCTCAAAAAGCTAAGGTATACTTAGTGCTGAGTTTAATAATACTGATTAGAGGCAACAGGCCATTGAACATTAAAGAAAGGAACTAAGAAGACAAAGGCTTTTAGTTTGACTTCAGTTTAACAAAAAAAAAAATCTTTAACTACTTGGACTAATAGCTCCTGTAACAGGTATTTTGTTTCAGTTCTGTCAATTTAAACACCAATGACTTCCCTGCAAGTTCTCATTAACCATAACAGATATTTTAATCTTTTAGTCTAGGTGACAAACCAAACCAAAATGGGCAGCACAGAAGCCACTTTTACTTCTACAGAAACAGTAACAGATGAAACAGCGTTAACAAAGGGATATTTCCCCACATGTACCAAGTTCCTGGATACCCCTATGCTCTGTTGACACTATTCTAACCAATGTCTTTACCTCCTGTGGCACTGCCTTTACAGTGGGTGTACGGCTCTGATGTGTCACCAGTTGCTGGATCAGAGTTAGCTTGTAAAGCTTAAGTCTTGTCTCCTTAAAGGATTTAACAACTGAAGCTATTGCAGAGAATCTGTTTGAGCAAAGACCTTCCTTTTGACCCACTTATCAAGAAAACTATGTCTCAACTACAGCAGAAGACAAATGATACCTGGAACTGGACTGAGGACTGAAGACATGTTGTAGGACGATAATATGACAACTGCCATTTTTATTATGTTTGTTTCCTGGAATTCAGGGAGAGGACTGATTTATAGCCCATAAATAGTAACAGGTATTTGCATGCCCTCACTGAAGAGTGTTGACGTGCACAAGTCCACCCTGACAAGGTTTAACAAGTAGGAGGGAACAGCTAGTAAAGACTCATGAGAAACAGCACGCAAGAGTATTTACAGGGAACTTACCTGTTGGTTCACATCTTTCCTCAAGAGGTAAGGGCAGTGGAGTAGTTTGCAGCATTACTTTAGTAGGCAGTCTAGCTGATTATGTTAAACACTGCACAGTCACCATACTGTGATCATTTAGGTAACTTCAGATGAGATGAGTAATTTATCAAGTTTACTTCAATAGAAAAAGCACTTGGAACTTTATACCCTACTGCATTATCTCTGTGTTGGTTCACCCTAAGCTGTCACACACAAAGGACACCTTAGAACAGTACAAACTCACTGCCTAATGCTGCTGATGGAAGGCAAATTCTCAAGCACTCTATCAAAAACACGACCCACTCAAATTTGCCATTTCAGCACTGCCACGATGACAATTCCTATCACTTACCATTTTTGAGCAAGTCATTTGACTTTTATTGCTAGGCTGCACTGTAGTGGCACACTGCCACATTGTATGCCTTACAGTGGTTGCTACAGTGGAAAGTTTTCTGTCATCACCTTGTTCAGCTTGCCAGGAACAGACTGTTATTTAATGTAAGTTCAGGCTCAGAAAGTCAATACTTTGGCCAAGTGTCCATCTGTGAAGTAAGCTGCCCAGCTAGAAGTGCTGTGTAGGGTCTACCTGCAGCAATCCTCTTAAGAAATCTCAAATCCTTGTCAAAGCACCATGCATTTACCACAATTCACATCAACCTTTCACAGAGACCTTCGCTGTGAAAAACCTTCCTAAGTACCAAAATACTGATAACTTGCTTATGCAGCAGCGTACTGTCAAGGAGTCTACCCAAATCTTTGGAGTTCCCCATTAGGCTTTCCAACTTCCACCAGAAGCTGATTAATGCAGCAATAGAAGAACTGAAGCATGAGGTTGTTCCACTTATTGCTTTCCATACAACAGATATGCTTCAGCTGCACTACCAGTAGAAAGCTTGCCAGTAAAAGCTTTGAGGAAACTGTGTATTTCACATATGTACTTTTTGCAAGATACTTGTTAACAGATATCAGTTCAAGAGTCTGCCAGCAAGCTCAATCTTTCAAACAAAAAGAAAAAAAAAAGTTAAGCTTTTAGATTCAGACAAAGATAGAATTACGCTTGAACAGTTTGTAAACACCGCAATAATGGTACAAGTCTAATTGCCTCAACAAAAACTTCAGTCTCAGTGTCCTCTCTCACAATATTTCTGGCTCAGTGTGATCTCTACCATAACATGAAGCTGCTTTCTCCAGAATCTGGCAGCAGTTTAGCCTTCCATTTCTGCACACTTAACACTTTTAACGTTGGTGTTAGCAGAAGACACAGCTTTCCAGATATGACACAGGTAACTCACACCATCTTCTCAGGTTTGTTCTATTGCCATTACTAGCACTGCTGCGGGAAACTGCCAGTGTCAGCTGCTACTTTCTTACCTTCCGTGACCACAAGCACTTGTCAAAGACAGAGGCTAGCTGGTGGCTATTGTCTGCCACACTCCAAGAAGCAGCTTATAGTACTAGGCCTACCTTTTACAAATACAATAGCACCCACAGCAATTCAAGTTTGAATTCTTCTTCCATGCTGAAACTTGTATATTAGCAACACGGCCTGTGTTCTGCCAAGAAGCAGTTAATTGATACAAGTGAACGTAATTCTGCATATCTTGTATTAGCTGCTCTGTAGCCTTCCAGCACACAGAGACATAACATTCAATTTTTCAGCTCATGATAGCTATGAACTGTGTGTACAGCAGTGCACGACTGGAAAGGGAAAGATCATGTTTTATAAGAGAGTCCTGTACACAGGCATGCACAGATGTGAGCAAAGAGGGTGGAGGATACAATGTTTACATAGTAGTCAGACTGGGAGGAAGAACAGAGGAAGGTCACAGCACTATCACAGCGTATGTTTGTCTAAATCACTTCTTGGTCTTCATTACAACAGGAATCCAGAATTTTCTACCCCAAACAGCAGATAGGCTGAAACTAATCCATCTCAAAATCTGTTTTTCTGCTTTCCTTTCTGATGAAGAACCTCAGCTTAAGATTTTTAAACAATTAGTATTTTTTAATCACAGGTAATTTGTTCTCATTCCCAAGGCTATATCATGGCCTTTTATATCATCTTCCCTGGATCCAGCAATTCCAAGTGCTCAGTCTCATGGAAAGAAACGTCACCAGGAACTGAAGGTGCAAATACTTTCCAGCAAGGTAGAATTACATCTTTCTGCTAAGTGGACTGCTAATGTTCTCATAAGGTCAGTGTAATGCAACACAGGTTTGCAAGTTCCAGTTTGTCCTCACACAGAGGCCAAACACAGGCTACAAGAGTGTTACTTTATTCTTCCTACCCCACTGACACATCCCGAAACACAAGAATGGCTACTAAACATGACAACTTATAAGCATCTGAAACAAAGAAGTATCCTTCCTAGTAGCTTTAGATCTCAGCTGATTTTGCTTTTAAAAGTAAGGTTACATTAAGCTGGGAACTTAAACCTTTAAAATCAGAAAATCCACACAAGGTTAAGTCTTGTCTAAAGAATTTTAGTGATCAAGGCAGCAGCCCTCCACTGAAGCCTTCTGGGATCTGAAGGCATATGTAAAACCTCATATTTCAGAGAATGTGTGCAGGGAGTCAATGAAGCTTTCCCCTTTATTACTAACTGCAATAACTGACCAGGTTCAATCAGCTTAAAAAAAAAAAAAAAAAAAAGGCGATACAAGGTAGTAGACTCAGCCATAAACCACAAAAAAAAATAAATTATAAGAGGTCATTAATCCAACTTATCCCTGGCAATGTAGACCAGAAATGGTTCCCTGCCTCAAGTCCCTACCAGCCACAGGCAAGAATTATGTTGTAGATATTGCATTTTTTGCATCCACTGCTCTGGGCTCTGTTTATGAAAGACCAGGGAACTTAGTAATGACTTCACATAGCTTTTCTCAAGCCATGACTTCGAGACTACTAGCCTTTGGGGCAGGTCAGTGCACACAGCCCTTCCAGCTAGGAAGAAGTCTAGTGCTGCTAAGAAAAAGTATTTGATAGTGGTACATAGCGAGAAACAGCCCAATTTATCAGGCACTAAAATTTCATTTCAGGTACAAAAGAAACCAGGAAGCCCTGCCCCATACACAGGCACCTGATCACTTCAGCTGGCTTTGATCTCCCACGTGTGCCCACTAAACTTACTTACACATTCTCTATGTATCTTTTGAGGCCACAGGAGTTCTGAATTTGACCTCCTTCTCAGGCTAGATCCACCCATATTACTCCACCTCAGGCAGCTCAGAGTTTGCCCTCCTCTATTTACCTGAAGACAGACAAGCAATTGCTCACAGTACATGGTATTTCAGTCTTAAGGACAAGCTGTGCACAGCAGAGCCGAGACAGCAGTTGTCCTCTGGTTATCTGAACCGAGCTGCATCGCCTTAGCTCCCAGGAGCCCGTCACAGAGCTGTGAGCCCCAGGCCGAGGGTGGAGAGCCCACTGCGTCTCTGCCACCGCCCCCCCAGCGCCGCTCCCGCAGCAGGCGCGACACGGGTCCTGAAGGACACGGCGGAGGGAGCCCGTCACCGCCCCCGGCCAGCCGCGGCCGACAGAAGGGCCCGACACCGCCACCCCCGCGACCGGGCCGGGCAGGGGCCGGGGCTGCCTCACCTTGACGCGGATCTCGTAGGTGGTGAAGCGGCCGCGGCCCACCCCCACCGTCTGCGGGTTGCCCACGTCGATCTCCAGGAAGTTGCTGGGCGGCCCGTAGGCGTCGTTCAGGTTCTGGGGCTTGCTGATCAGCCGCCGGGTGTCCGCGATCGTCTCGGCCATGGCGGAGCGGGCGCCTTTCCCACCCTGAGCGACCGACCGAGCCCCGAGCGCCGCTCCGCCCGCCCGCCCCGCGCCCAGCCCAGCTGACTGCCCGGCAACGCTCACCCGCACCCACGGCCCTCGCGCGAGGCACGCTGGGCGGTGTAGTCCTCGGGGGCCGCGCCCCTCGCTGACGCCCGCCGCGATCTCCCGCCTTCTGAACTACAGATCCCGGCGGGCGCTGGGGGGCGAGGCGCGCTGACCGGGGGAGCTGGTTTGTCGGGCCCGCCCGCTGGCGGGGCGCGGGCCGTGGGGCTGAGGGGTGGGCGTAGCTTCCCCGCCCTGTGGGGGTGAGAAGGCTGAGGAGGAAACGCCGTAAGGGCGAGTTGTTGGGCACAAGGAATCGGATAGGGATAAACGTGAGCCGCAGGAGCTGCCCACCAAAAGCTTTGTGTCGAAAGCAAAGTCTTAAGTTACAGACCCGCGCTGCAATCAAGGTGACAGCGTCGTCTGTAGTGGCCTTAAATCTTGTAAGACTTAGTGCATTCTCACAAGGGATTCACATTTAATAATATAACCAGCGGGCACAGATTTTATATCCTCGTAGCTTACAAAGACTAAGAGTTTGTTCCCCATTTCATTCATAAAGGATGAGAAAGGAAAATTGTGTTTACAGAATAATTAAAAGATTTTAAAAAGTATTTTAATAATGAGAGAGGGAAAGGAAGAAAGAAAATGAGAGAAAGGCAGAAGCGGAGCTGATAGACTTGTTCCCTTCCATGACATAAGGTCTTTATTTCTTCAGTATCTGATCAGGCAAGTGGTGTGTTACAATAAAAGAAATGTTGCCCAAAGTAGTGGAATGTTTACCCTCTTGATCCACCCAGAACATCAGTGAATAGAAATTGTGTTAATCTGCTAATATTTCAAATTACTCCACCATCTTGGAGAGCTTCCAGAATTTTTTACTGTCTGTTAACAGTAACCTTCCAATGATTAAATACGTATATAATTTTCCTTCCTTTCTTCCTGCCTTCCTGCCTGCCTTCCGAAAGAGTTTTAGTGATACTCATTACAATCCAGGTAGAATGAGACTGTAGTCTACCTAAAAAAAAATACACCAACAAAAAAACTAGTGATATTTTTACTAAAAATCTGTGTAGGCAGCAGGTAAAATGGCAGGCTGCCCACAGATCACATCCAAGAGACTCAAAGTTAACATTGTGGCAAGTTTAGTTAGCAGTTGTGTATGTTAATAAAAAGATAATCCTGAAAGCAGAGATGAACTCAATATACAAAAAGAGCCCATCGCCATAACCAGTATGCCGTAGGTGGTTTGCTTGGTAACTTTTCTGAGAATTTCCTTGTCATCACTCCTTCAGGATTACAATGCACCTTCCTTACTTCCTTTCTTTCCACTAATAGCTGCCAACTATTCACTTTATAATTATAAACAGAAATTAAGCTGACAAGAGTTTTACAAAGCAGGAGTGAAAGGGAGCTTTACCTGAATTATACTTGTTATTAAACTGGTCTTGCAGCAAGGCAAGAAAAAACTCATTAGCTCTACTGAGATCACATAGACATGCATCTGGATAAGCTTTTGTTTGTTGCACAACCTATCCAGCCACATCTGACTGAAAATGTGAACATGCAGCAGAGCAGTGGTGTTGTCTTAACTATAATATATTGTCTGCCTCCTGGCCAAGCCTGGTTTCATTATCTGTTCCGAAGCAACTAAAAGGTGTCCAGAACCATACATTTGGAAAGTTGCTGAGTCTATAATGAGTCCGTAATTTGTTCTCATGCTGGCTAAATACTAAAAGCAAGGCCTAAGTTGAATTCTTTTCCCACAGCGTTCCATCTGAGCACCTCTCTTCTGTCTGCTTTTCCTAACAGGGATAACTGGCGGTGGAGAGCCACGTGGAGGCAAGCTACAGGGAACAATTGTTATATATAAGTGCCCATGTGTCAACAGCATTGGTATATAAAGGGGTTGCAGTGATTTGAAGAGGTCTCCCATTTCTGTTTCTTTTCCCACTGAGGTCATCTACAAATCCTCTGACCTGGGAGGCAAAGGGGAAGATGCCCTGCTTTGTGACCAGCCTCCCCCTTACATCAGCTGAAAGCATGCATGCCACATTGGCTGATGAGGCAAGGAGAAGGAGTGAAGGTGGGGGAAAAGCAGCGTCTTGTGATCCTCCTTGTTTTCTTCCAACCCTCAGAAAGTGCATTTGTTTACTTTGTAACGTTTCGGGTGGTTTTTGTGATCACGAGACTGGACTTACTCTCTCTGTAATTGCTTCTTCTTGCTAGAAAGGTTCTTCTCTCAGGGTGAAAGTGAGCATAAATTCAGAAAAGAAAGTTCTAATTCTGTTTCTGACATGAACTTTGTGCCAGATTTCAAATCTGGAGGGAGAGAGAGGTCAGCTGTGTTTGTAGGTCCAAAGATTAGATGCAAGAAACCAAGCATTTAGATACTCACAGATTTGTTACTACACATTATTTATTTAATTATGACACAGAGATTTTCTGGCAGAACATTAATATGGATACCATAGCATGAACCTGTGTGAGCAGTTATGAATGGATGATTACTTCTTGAATTTTGTAAAGTAATACCTCTCCAGTAGCTTTTTGTTTGTTTCTTATTGTCTTTTAAAAGAAAAAGTCACATTGAATTGGAAAGGAAATCAAATCTCTCCATTATCCAGTTAGGACTCTTCAGCATTTCTGACAAGTGCCTAGATTAACACATTTTAGACATGACAGGCATATTTTGTCTTGTGGGGAATGCTGACTCAGGATAAGGCAAAACTCACAGGGCATTGAACTAATTGTGCAATGCCTTATGTGGAAAAATTACTTCCTGATCCCTGCAGTAGTTGCCAGTGCTTTGAAACATGGTGTTTTAATATCTGCATTGTGTACTTGCCTGCCAGAAAATAATATTAAGCTTCTAAATATAATTTGTAATATCCACATTTATATATATATACCTACATTGTGAACTCCTGTTCTGAGAGATGCTAAGTAGAGCCTGTGTAACTGAAAGACCGTGCAGTGAATTTCTAACACATTGAGCTGTTTCAGCTATTGAGAAGTAAGCTATAAACAGATAGTGAAAAACATCCGTAAGTCCATAGTTTTGGGAATATTTATTCAGATTTATTAACCTGAGGCTTTATAAGCAGTGTAGATTATTAACAGCATATTTGATTGACTCAAAATAGATGAGAATTAATATCAAATTTACCCAAGGGTGTTTTGACATAATCCCAGGAAAATGACTTTTGATGGAAACTGTGTTGATGAAAACTAGCCACAAAATTAATTTTCATAGAGTAGGCTGAATGGTCAATTCTATATCAAAAGTGCATTTGTGTTTGGGAGCCAAAAATGTGTCCCCTGGTGGGAATATCTCGGAGTCTTGCAGGCAGGTAAACCCAGCCCTCCTTCTGCAGAAACTCAGAAAGGGTCTGGCAGAGACCCGAACACCCTTGGACACATCAATCCATCCTCATAAGGTTCAACACATCCAGGTTTCTAAAAGCAGTGCAGTTTATACCACTAGAGGCCAGAGGGGACCACTGGAGTGGTTTGATTATAACCCTGATTTTTATTCCTCTCCAAGGCCACCTATACTTTTGGCTATCTGGCAGATTAATAATGCAATTGAACAAGTGCCAGTTTAATTTCTGCACAGATGTCATGTTTTTGAAGGTGAGCAAAGGCACAGGTACAGGGAATGAAGGGTACAAGTGTACCACAGAATGGATCTGTATCTGTTCCAGGACATTAACCATGGTAATCTACAGAAGTGTACTTGAAAGTCCTGTTTGTTTGGGTTAACACGAAAACTTTGTTTTGCCAAGTGCTTACAGCAAACGGACAAAGAGTTCCTGGAGTGTGCCATCCAGCGCGTGCTGGCATGTCAGGGTTTGCCCGTATATAGAAGGCTCATGGCATTGCAGAGGGTTTATTCACTTAGGTAGAAGATGTCAGAATAGAACCAAATGGGAAGATTTTCTGTGCTGCCTTGCGTAACAAGGTTAAGAAAAAAACAGTGGCAATTTAAATAAATCAGATGTTTTTGCTGAAGATTATACTGTCATTTTCTCCAATTATTCTTGACATTTCACCCATTCATATTGTGATCTGAGTTAATAATGGAAGAAAACCCAGCTCTTGTTGCCTTGTTTATTCTTTGTTCTCAAGGAGATAAGCTGTTTATAAAGATAACTTATTTGTTATTTAAATCACTTTTACTGAAGTTGTTTGTTTCCTTGTTTGAGTTTCTAAATATATTGCAACAATTGTGATGCATCTCTGAGACGTCTATTCAATGCACTATGATTTGTACTGGAATTCATTCCTAAATGGGCACAGGTGTTGATAGCTATAATATGCTAGAATGAGTCAAAACCAATAAATGGCCAATAAAGGAAAGATGAAAGAAAATGCACTGAAAACAGCTCTTTTAAGATGTGATTAAAAAGCACTTTAGTTCACTCCTTAATTAGGTGTATTGCGCTGAAGATGTGTCTGCAGCAACTACGTAATTTAAAACAGCTGAACATATTAGAGCATAACTTCAATCACTGTTAATATTTTCAAGATCCTAAACATTATTTTTAGAATTAGCAATACTATTCAGGATATAATCAACTTTTGTTTGCAAGCTATTCTAATAGTGCCCTAAAGCAACATTTTCCAATACATTTGTAAAAAAAAAAGTTAATTGGCAGCCTAGGAAAATTACTTGCTTGCCTTCTCACGTTGCACAGAAATTTAATGATAGAATAAGACATAGGAATTGTGACGTTGCAAAACTAAAAGTCATTTTAAGCATTTCCTTTGTGCTTCTATAAGGAGCAGACATTTTATCTATTTCTTGCACAATGCACCCTGCAGGCAACATCTCCTGAAGCCCCATCCTGACCTTTGGGTGCATTTCTGACATAAACTTATACTGATAGACATAAACTGATACGGCTAATGTGCAGATAGGCTGTAACTCTGGACAGGAATATTGTCCTTAATATTTTACAAATATTTGTTGTTGGTATTTTATGGTGCATGTTTTTGAAGATAAGAACAAATAGCACAAGCTAGGACGGATCAACAAATGCAAATTCAGTTGTCACTCCTCAGTGACAGCCAAGCTGGCCTGAAAGCTGCGGCACCCGATACAGGCACAGTGCAGCATGATACAAATTATGGAAACACAGAATTGTTAGGATTGAAAGGGACCTCTGGAGATTAAATAGTCCAAGGCAGGGTCACCTAGAGCAGGTTACACAAGAATGTGTCCAGGTGGGTTTTGAATGCCTCCAGAGAGGGAGACTCCATGACTTCCCTGGGCAGCCTGTTCCAGTGCTCTGTCATCCTCAATGTAAAGAACTTCTTCCTCACGTTGAGATGGACAAGGAAGTTGTTTGGAAACTGGATTGCACAGGTAGGGCAGTAAGGTGCTATGTGCAGCTCCAGGTGGGTCTGGAAGTTGCAGTTTCTGCTGAGTGGCCAGAGCAGCACGGGGAACATAGCCCTTGGGCAGGCAGGTAGGTGGGCTCTCCAAGGGCTGTGGTGCAGCTTGGAAAGTGAAGAGAAGGGGAAGGAGCCAGGGACTGGCAAGGGTCCGCAGGGTTCTGATCGACAGCCAGGTAAACATGAGCCAGCAATGTGCCCAAGTGGCCAAGAAGGCCAATGGCATCCTGGCCTGTGTCAGGAACACTGTGGGCAGCAGGACCAGGGAAGGGATTGTTCCCTTGTACTCAGCAACTGGTGAAGCAACACCTTGAGTACTGTGTCCAGTTCTGGGCACCTCACTACAAGAAGGACGCTGAGGTGCTGGAGTGAGTCCAGAGAAGGGCAATGGAGCTGGTGAAGGGTCTGGAGCACAAGTCCTATGAGGAGTGGCTGAGGGGACTGGGATTGTTTAGCCTGCAGAAGAGGAGGCTTAGGGATGACCTCATCACACTCCACAATGCCCTGAAAGAAGGTTGTAGCAAATTGCGGGTGGGTCTCTTCTCCCAGGCAGCTAGTGATGAGAGGACATGGGGAGGTTTAGGTTGGGTATTAGGAAGAATTTCTTCATAGAGAGTGTGATTAGACATTGGAATGGGCTGCCCAGGGTGGTAGTAGAGTCACTGTCCCTGGAGGTGTTTAAGGAAAGGCTGTACATAGCACTTAGTGCTGTTCTGAAAAATAATGTACCTGTTTGTTTCTGTTATTATGAACCTCAAAAATATCCCAGAGACAGAGGAGCTAACTAAACTTTTATTCAAATAAAAGAGAGAGTTCTCTGGCCAATCCCCAGTGAGGTCTCTCAACTTAATGGAGGTCACAGCCTCTTTTATACCCTTGTCCGAAACGCAGGTCCCTCGCCGTTTCCTCCCTGGCTGAGGTACTCCGGGGTTACAGCCTTCCCGACGCCTACAATGTGTCCCCCCATTACATGATCCCCTTGTTTCTGGGCAAACTGCACCTTTCTATAACTAAACAAGAGAACGACCACTAACTTGTCACTTCCCGCCACCAAATGCAACCACACTACAAATTTTGCGAGAACACCTATTTATTCCGAACAGCTCTGTGTTTTATTTGTCACGGTGGTGTTAGGTCATAGGTTGGACTCGGTGATCTCGGCGGTCTTTTCCAAACTGACTGACTCAACCACACTACAAATTTTGTGAGAACACCTATTTATCCCGAACAGCTCTGTGTTTTATTTGTCACGGTGGTATTAGGTCATAGGTTGGACTCGGTGATCTCGGCGGTCTTTTCCAAACTGACTGACTTCGTGTCTCTGTGATCCCGGCGGGAGCGCTGACGGGCTCCTCCGGAGGGCCGCGGGACTCCATTTCCCAGCGCGCCCCGCGCCGCCGCGCCGGCCGGGCCGGGAAGATGGCGGCGCTCGTGTCGCCCTTGGCTACAGCGCGGTGCCTGCTGCGGGCTCCGCGGCGCTGCGCCCGCCTGCTCCCGGCGCTCAGAGGTCAGTGCCGCGGCCGCAGCCCGGGCGGCCACAGGCTGCCGGGGCACTGCGCGGGGAGGGCACCGAGGAGCGCGTCCCTTCCGCCCCTCCCCGCCGTGCCGCGGGTCTCCCCCCTGCAGAGGCGGCGGATCGGGACAAGGGGACAGGAGGGGGTTGGTGCCGGGCGAGGCGTGCATGGACGCGCACCGGCCCCGCCGCGGTGCCGTGACCTGCCGGTGTCCTCATGTGCCCTGTCCTGGGCCTGTCCGCCACCCAGCACCGGCGGGGCGCGCCTGCCGGTGTGGCGCCGGGAGTCGGCCCCGGTCCCCTGGGAGGGCACGCGGACGGGGCCCTGTGGCTTCCCGAGTGGATGGTGCCGCTTTCCCCCTGGGAAGCAGTGCTGCGGTGCGGTGCCTGGTTGAACGCGTCGCCCTGCGGCTGCACCGGGTGCTCGGCGAGCGCGCCCGTGGCAGCCAGCGCCGTGCCTGGGCTGCGGGGTGTCTGAGGGACTGTGTTTTCCTCCGAGTATCTTCCGATGCGTAACAACAGCCGTGCTCTAAGCCTGGCTTTAAAATTCAGTACAGTACACAGATTTATGGAGGCTTGTGAACTTGAGGCTTAGGTCAGGAGCAGAGGTCTTTTTTTGTTCGCTGAGATCTCTCCGTCCTCTGCCAGCCTGGCAAAAGTGGTGAGAATTCAAGTTGGCAACAGGTGGGTCCCAGGGTTCATAAATGTTGCGTGCACATTATGTTGCGATTGTACAATTTTTATATATCCTAAGAAAAATAGACAAGCACTGCAGTTAATAGTATGATGGTTGTATGTGTTCTGTTTGATATTGGTCTAACACCTGAAATCTCTGTAGTTTGTTTTTTATAACCAACATACTACCATTTAGAAAAAGTTGTTAGAGCAAGTTAGAGCAGTGGCTGTAGGCATGGTTTTTCAGCTTCCATGTTAAAGGAAAAGTAGTCCTTATATGTGGTGTTTGAGGACATCTGCAGGGGTGGGCAGCCATCGTAGAATTGATTTATAATCTTGATTTTGTGATCACTGGGTTACAGTCTTTTTTTTGTTTTTGTGATTTGCTTGCCACAGTTTTGTATCTTTTTGTTAATTAAAAAACTCCAAAAGTAGTAGTTGTGTAAAGTTCCAATTTCAGTGATAAACTACTTCTGTGTTTCTACTTTCATCTGTAGGTCACATGGTTAAATAGGGTGTGCATAGAAAAAATACAAGTAATCCTTTTTCAGAATAATGCCACAGGCATGTATGCAAAAAGCAGAATTCTAGTTCCAACTCATGTTTCTCTAGAAGCTTAAATGCTACTTCATACACTGCCCGAATAAATGGACTGCAGGAAGGTTTTAGACTTCAGTGATTCATCAAAGGTCATTGAAAAGTAAATAATTTTTTCGAATGACCTCCTCTCACATTCTTGTCTTTAATAATTGTAAAATATTTTGAAAAGAGCCATTGTTTGGTGTTATTATATATAAATGTATTTTCTGCTTTATAACGAGCACATGATCCCTTTCCCAAGAAGCTTACATGCCAAGTCTTTGTTCTTCTGCAGGTTTTCTCATGTACATAACTTCAGCACATGTGTATAACTTATCCAAACCCTTGTACATCATGGGCCAGTTCAGCTGAGACAGATACTGTAAAACTTGTACATGCATTTAATAAAAGATGAGATGAGAACATTATTATTGTCTACAGGTACTAGCATGCAAAAAAATTGTCTTTTCTGATCTTTTGCTACCTTTGCTCCTGTTCTCCTGCAGGAAAATAACCTTTGGAGCTACAACACTGTACCATTGCCCTTCCTCCTCACTGTGGTGTCATCTAAGAAGGAAAGATTTCGCAATAGTTCTGTTAGCAGCTTAATTTTGAGTTTAGGGAGGCCTTCGATGCTGCCATCTGTCTGTCCATTAAAGTGCCCTCTGACTTCCAAGTCTTATTTTTCTGTCATGGCAATTGTGTTCCATAGGCAGTTTTAGCAACTTTACATTAAGGGGTTCTGCGTTTGAAGCACTTTGGCTTCATAGTTACCCAAACAATGATCCTGAACTTCAGCATGGGTTGAAAACAAGACAGTTTTTAAAAGTAGCTTTCAATTACTTTTTTTTTTCCCTTTCCTCACACAAATTCCAGGGTTTGTGAAAAGCTCTCAAGGCACACTGTGTTGGCAGAGCAGTAATGAAACAGATGTGATTCCTGTACTTTGCCTTAACACTGGTTTAACAGATGCTGTTCCAACTTCTTGATTATGCTTGTCAGCAAAGGTAGCAGTAGAGTGATTTTGGCGTACTTAACTTTGGTGCTGTTGTAACCTCCATGAGTTTGGTTGAGATGCAGTTCTGAAACTACTGTTGTTTGGAAATATTTTAAAGACAAACAGTAATTAACAGTAATTAACCATTTCAGTAGAGTGTCATGGGAAATGGCTAATTCTCCATCTCTTATATCTTCAGAACATATTTTCTGCAAAATGTGTTGTAATCAAATATAATTCTTAAGCGTAGTTCAGGGATAATTAGGTAAATTGAACTTTGCTTGTACTTGGAAAGGTCAGTATTGTCTTCCAGCCTTAATCTCTGTGAATGAAAACTATTTCTGACTGTTCCAGTGAGAGAGTGATTCGAAGCATACATTCAGCTCAAAGTGATTTTTTCATCATCAGTCCCTTGAAGTGCTTTTCCAACTTTATTTCCAGAATTAGTAATACACATTTTCATGTGTATGGTGTGTGAGTGACCCTCCAGTGAGGTGAATGTTGTAATCTGAAGTATGACTTACAGTTTGCAATAAAACATTCAGTTTCGGTTGTTTGATCTTTGCTTCTTTAGCTGGGTATTGTCTATCAGTCGTGGTTTTCCTTTTTCGTCCCATACAATTCTAATAATGTGTTTAAAAGATGTGTAGTTTGAGGGCAGTGAGCGATTTTGCAGACCGAATTTTTATTCCTCTGTGGAAGTACAATACTTTGTCTTTCCCAGAAGTGAATAATCATCTTGCAATTACATGGAATGTTTTTGTGCTACTTGAAAATTCACAGTAATAAATTCAGAAGCATCAGTTTCTGCAGTAATGAAAAGATAGCAAAGATGAAATTCATGTCAGGGAAGCCCAGGTCCTTTTCTGAGGCCCTGAAATACAGGAGAGACAAGGACCTGTTAGGATTTTTGTCATAGGAATTTTCTTCTGACAGATTTTAGACCTCACAGTTCAAAACCTTACATAATGAAATTCAACTGCTTAGGGAAAAAATAAGGATTACCAGGGTGAGTGGTGTTTTTCTCAGTTACCCTTCTGTGTTCTCTCTTGGCTACTGGCAAGATCAGTTTTTTATATACCACAACCCAACTTCCATTTCAGCTTGTCTTCTTACATAAATAATAATTCTAGTGCCTGCCTCAGCTGCGACTGTTGCTTTCATAAGCCATGTCATTGAGACTGGCATGCCTTTTTCTGTCATCTCAGACATCAGTTCTAAGTGGCAGTAGAAAAACTCAACAACATACATCAGTTTTCCAATTTGTTGCTCTTTTCCAGAGCAGAAGGTTCCTGGAGATGAAAGACATTTTTTTATATTTTTATGTGGGCACTTACCTTTGCAGTGGTAAATTAATGTCAGTTTGCTGAAGGTGTCTTAAGCTCTCCACTGTAAAGAATTTTTTTATATTTCCAGTTCTGCATTTTCTTAAGGCATTTCTACAGACGTAAGTTTTTTTGGCTTTGGTGAGTTCTCCCTCCCAGATTTCTCCAAGGCAAGGCCTTTTTTGGTTATATTACAGTAATTCTTCACTGCAGCTGTGGCAAGTAGAAAAGATGAAAAGCAAGAAAGGCAAGCAGCAAGGCAAATGCAAAAAGCTAATTTTATGTTTTGAAATAAAGCAAGATTACACTTATGTATGTTTTGGGAACAGGAACTGAATAAAAAGTTGCAACTTGGTGTCAAATCTAAAGAGCCAAGTTAAATGTGATGACATCCAACACTTTTCCTGAAGGTAGGAGAGATAGGTTATGCATAATCATAGGCTGTACACTGCTTTATGTAAGACCAGGTGGATAGTGAACTGATGTGGTGCTTTTATATAGTCGTATCTAGAATACTACATAGAGATGGAAGATGCTTTTCCTGTGTGTGACACCTAAAGATTTCCAGTAAAAGAGAGCCAATAAAAATTGAGTATCAGTTTAAATAAAGTAATGAAAATAAAATAATAAAAAATAAATAAAACCATTAATAAAAGTTGTGTAGCAGTTTATGTAGCACAAACATTAGATAATTAAACAGGAAGAGATAAATGAAAACTCATATGTTGTAATGTGGAGGAGAGGGCTGTAGGACTACAGTTAGTGTGCTGAATCATACATGATTCCTATTCTAATAGTAGTTTCCTTGATGTAAAATTATGGATGGTAATTGCCTGATATTCCTTTGCTATGTATTAAAATTTCTTAAGTTTCCTTTCTTTATCAGTCTAATATAGATGCTTAGTTGAGTGAGTGGTTTTGCAATCTGTCTCACAAAATGCAGGTTAGAATGGAAGACCCACTTTTTTTTCTGTCTCTTAGAATAGTTTATCACTTGTATAGCTGTGTTCTCTTGATACTACATGCTCTTTAGTAGTGTCTGCCTTTGTTTTGCAACTACAAGTGTGAGTTTATTGCTTAAGCAGTTCCTGGGTGTGTCCTGGTAGTCTACTGTAGTGTACCCCCACCATATTTAAATCTCAGCATTCAATATTATTTTAGGAGAACAGTGAGTAATTTGTGCCAGGACACCCTCTGTCACCACTTGGGCATACTCTCCATTTCTGTCATCTGTTAGTGACAGAATATTTTCTTCCACTCCCAGGATGGTTAGCTGTGAGGACATGTAATCTGAGACAAAACCCATGCTTCTGGGCAGTCCTACTGGCGTGCTTTGTCCATGGCCATGAAGGTCATGAGCCACAAACCCTTTCTTACCGCTACATCAGCTTTTATGTTTTTTTTCTTCCATCTTTTGGTAAGCAATAGGAACTATTGGATTTATAGGTATAATGGGGCACATTGGAGCTCTTGGAGCCATCAGCTTCTGCACATTGCAAAGGCACAGAGTTCAGAGCTACAGATCACACGACTGAGGTTGACTTTAGGTGGGAGCAGAATGGTTGAACAAGATGAAAAAAACTTTAGAGAAATCATCTGAGCAACCTGGTGTAGTGGAAGGCGTCGCCGCTGCCCGTGGCAGGATGGTTGGAATTAGATGATTTTTAAGGCCCCTTCCAACCCTTTTCACTGTCCCTCTAGAGGCAGGTCAGGCTTTGCTGACCTGTTCCTGACAGATTTTTGTCACACTTATTTTTAAAATTTACCCCCCATCAGTGAAAGTTTTATAACGGCTAGACTGTAATCTATTTCACTGCCTTAATTATGGGTGTTAAGATATCTGTATAAATATAATTTCCTTTCATTTTCTCAGTACCCTATATGCATCTGGAGATGGCTAGGTGCTTTTCTTCTCTACAAGTTTTACTCCAATTTTTGCAATAACAGACTATGAACTCAACTTTCTTTATGTGGTCTCTTTAGCTAGGGATGAGCTAATTACTTTTAATTCAAAGCAGTAACTCAGTTCCTTCAAGACAGGAGAATTTGCTGGAATTATTGACTGCAGATGTAAAGGCTGTCTTACTATGGAGAAACGAAGGTGTTACTTGCAATAAATAAACATAATTTGATCTAATTATTCAGTTTTATCCTTCTCTTTTCTAACTATATTAATTTTACATTTTTTATAACTATTTAAAACTTTCTTGTGCTTCTTATGACTTCTTTGTGGATTATTACCTGTTTAAAAAAAACAGTCCTTTAAATCACCACCTACTCTCCTATTTGGTTCATACTTCTTGTAACATATGATGTGAAAATTGAAAAGTGTGTTCTGGGGCAGACCACACCACAATAGAACATTGGGTTTTTTCACATATTTAGTTTAGTTTATTTTTACCTCTAATAGTGTCATGATATTGTCTCATTGTCAGTTTGTGATCCAGTGTAGCCCTTAGATCCTTTTTTGCACAGCTGCTCTTTAGCTGGTCATTGACTATCTCTTCAGTTATTTATTGCTTCTAAATACTATTGTCCCTGTTGAATTGCATCCTATTTGTATTAGATTATTTGTCCAGTTTGTCAGAATTGACTTACCTTCCAGGGTTGTTTGCAAACCTCTCCTGATTTTCTGTTATCTGTGTTCCCAATCCATGTACTTTATTTTGCCATATGGAAATTCATGAATCGAAATTCTGGATTGCATCCAAGATGAGATCCTGAGCCCTCTCTGAAACTGTACTACAAATATACACGTAGTTTAATTGTACTAAATATTCATTCAGTATAGTTTTTCCAACTGTTTTGCACCTGCTCAAAAGTACTTTCATTTGCAACTTACTTTCCTACTTTATAGATGAGAATGCTGTGTAACAAAAGTGTTACTGCAATAAAGATGTTTTCCTCTCCCATTAAGCATATTGCTTGATCAGAGAGGAAAACCTTTTGATCTTGTATTGTTCCTGAGGAGCTGATGTTGCCTTTTATTTGTTATGTTATCTTGTTAAGCGCTTTATTAAAAAAAAAAAAAAATCTACTTGTACTTGTTCTGGTATTTTTGAGTATTCTGAAGTTGTGTTGACTTGCCTCTGAATTTCTGGATTTACCTTTCTCTTCTTTATAAAGACAAATATTTTTTCATTTTCCTCATGGATTGGAACCTTACCTGCCTTCAGTGAGGCCTCCAAGAAAGCTGTTAGAAGCCATTGTGTTGTTGGGAAACTTACCTAAAGCATTTAGGGATAAATTTCTTCAGATGTCACAGTGTTAAAAATATGCAGTCTTTGATATGTGTTTTTCCTACACTCAAATCTATTCCCTTCACCATTGCTACAAATTGTGTTTTTCTGTATTATACTTAACCTGTTGAATGACAGTAGAAGCAAAGAAGGTATTTAACAGCTTTTCAGTGTATGCCATTGTTTCTGATCTTAATGATTTGACAAGCCTTCTTTGTAATCCTGTACATTCTTTCCTTTCGTAGTTATATCTTATATTAGGTCTAGCAATTCTGCCTTTTTTTTTTTTTTTTAAATTTCTTGTTTCCAGCAGAATTCCTGCTTGGGCTCGCCCCTGTCTCTTCTAGGCAGAAGATGATGCCAGCAGAACAGGCTATGGCATTGCAGGGCTTCACAGCTATTGCCTTGCTCAGTATGGTGTTTGACTCGCTCAACTTCCTTACAGAACTCCTGGTTTGGTCTCCTGATTGCTGACTTTTAAATACTTTCTAAAGTATTGTATAAAGGATTATCTATTCAAAGAAATGCACTTTGGAATTTTTAAATAGTTTTACATCCCAGTTTTGAAAATAGAAGGTCAAAACTTTGCTTGCAACAGCTCATTCAAATCTTACCAAGTCTCCAACTGGGCTTCTCAGTGAGTGTACTTTTTAATAATAAAAATAAATGGTAAAACATACTCCTGGAGTAAAGGTAGAACTTCAGTTAATTGAAAGTGAAGGGTAACATACGCTAGTGGTTGTATAGGTAAGTAATGTATATATGTCTTTGTGTAAACTGTTACGAATGTGTACTGTTTATAAGAAAATGCTTTTCAAAATGTCTCTGTTAATTGGCTGCTTTTATTTTTACAGCATACACAGCTCAGGCAGAGGAGAAGACAGGCCCTGGTACTCCTACAGATGCTCACGCCAGAGCCTTATTGGTTTGCAATGGACCTTTAGAACATTATGACTTTCTGATTAAGCAAGAAGAGCTGAAGAATGATGAGCAACAAAGAAGAGTTGTGCAGCACCTGCAGAAGTTGCACGAGAGCCTTAAAGGCTACAGCATTGATTCAAAAAATCTTCTCTCAAAGGTGAGGCTTATAGTGATAAAAATGGTTTTTTTGCATTTATGTTTGCTTATAAGAATGTGCTTAAAATACGTAAGTCTCTGTCATTAGCATGAATCTTGTTTTTGCAGATGGGTCTTTACAGAAACATCATTCTTCGTATTTCATAAATCCAGTGGCACTCTAGAAGTAACCAAATTAAATATTATTGAAATAATTTTGCAAGAAAATCTGATATGGTTTTAATTATGTCCACTGTCTGCCTTTCCAAAGTGTTATTTGGCTATGGGAGAGAGTGGCCTAGTCCGGGTTTTAGTTTTAAAGTACGGATATTATACTTGTGTGTTGGGTTTACATTAACTGAACACTGACGTTTTGTGTTTTAACAGAACTTTCATGAATAATTTCCACATGATACTATAGATCACATATGACTTAAAAATTTTTTTTTTCCATGTTGTTGTCTCTGGGTGAGGTGACAAAGAAGGCAGAGGTGTGATTTGTGTCCTGATTGAGTTTTGGAGGGGCATCACAGCTTCTTTTCAAAGGATTAACAAAAGTTCAGACATATCCCTGTTGCACAGGGACTTGGCAATCATAGTCCCTTAGCATTAGTAATGCTGTTAGCTGGCTGTTGCATCTCTGCAACTTTGCCCTGAAGCTCTTGACACAGTGTTTTCCAGAGTCTCTTTGACGGTATTCCATATCTTGTTCTCATGCTGTTTCTTGTGCTCTCTCTATTTCTCTTGCACCACTTTAAGTTTTATTTTTCGTCAGAAGTAACTGTCACATTTACAGTCACTGTTTGCCATCATCTGCAGTCCTTGCTGACAAAGCTCTGTGTCAGCCTTTCTCAGCATTCGTTACACAACGCTGCCTCCTCTCATGGGCGTAAATCTAAACATGTAACTCTATTGAACTTCTTACCTAATCATATACTTCCTATTACAATCCCAAATTCTCCTGTTACCTGGCACAAAGACTGTATATTTTTTTTGCTTGGCAAGCTCAGATAATGTAGCATGGGATCAGGGGAGCCAAAGCCTGCAAGGCTTAAGTGCCTTAAAATGGCACACTGTCCTCTGTCCTTTAGGTACTAAATGACAGGTTACCACTCAAAGGCTCTTGCAATGGCTATTAGCTTCAAGGTGTGGAAAAAAGTAGAGAAGAGAACAGGTGTTATACCTGTAGATGGACCTTTTAGTATATATATTAGTATAGCAGGGTGCAGAGCATTGGGACATGCTGTGATCTGCCTCTAACATCGCTTGAATGCCTGAAACTCAGATATGTAGCTGCAGATCATATATTTGCTAATTGTATGGTTGACTGAAAATGCCCTAAATATCTTCCTGCCTCGTGATGGAAGGAAGGAGACTAAACACCTAGGAAGGACCTCTTATTTTATTGAGAAGAAACCTGAATGGGAAATAATTCCATGGAGCAACAGTCAGGCACTCTGGAAGAACAAACACGCAAGTACAGGAAGCAAAGTCCTAAGGCAAGACTGTTCCTAGAGGGCAATGAGTGTGTCTTTGGAAGGTTTGTTGTGGAAGCAGCATCCTTATGGGTCCCTTTCAACCAGAGATATTCTGTGACCCAACTTAAACAGAGGGCTTGGCCATATGATCCCCTGAAAACCCTACCAACCCAAATCATTCAATGATTCTAACTCTGATGTGGGAATTGGAACCAAACTTGGTTTGGAGTATATTTTTGCCTGCTCTGGCAGATGAGTCATTTCATCACATTACTTACCTTTTTACTTCTGGGATTTCTTTAATTAATATTATTAAAAACATAAACCCAGTGTAAAAATGATAGATGTAGGTTGAAAACTGTATGTTTATGGTATTTTAAAACACTTAATGATGTTGTATGTGGGTGTGTGCCTGTAGATTCATGTTGTCTTGATGCATTTGTGGGCTAACTCTTGAGTCTAAATCAGTCTCCTGATGCAATTTGGACAAGTATCAAATGAAAAATAGAAAATTCCTCTTTGAAAAATGGTTATTTCTTATCTTTGGTATCCAGAGCAATACAGCAGCATGCCTGAATGCAAACCTCTTTTGCTTAAGTGTAAGGAGATTAAGCTGGAATCAGCTTGCCAAACTGTTCTCTAAGTGGAATCTTGCTGGCCAGAGTTTTGTATCTTGAGAATTGTTGATGTGAAAAGTTCTTGGGTTTGGAGTTTGTTTTTCTTTTTCATCTATCTGGACTTCTTTTTGATCTTTGGTGTTAGGCTCATAATCTTTTAATTTGCCTATCTCAAAATTGTCTTATTGTGCCTGGACTGTAAAAGAAGTCACTCGAAAGGGAGCCGGTTATCAGGCTTGCTCCTGTATTATTTTTGGACATACTCTCAGACTTTTATTCATTTTTATATTCTAGAAAAAAATGTTATGATGAAGGCATTAGTCTTATTGTCAAACCTGAGGATCAGTAGGCTAAAGCATTTTGATCTTTACTGGAAAACTGTTTTGGACATTCGGATACTAGGTTCTGAAAGTGCTGCCTTTGAGAACAGTTTTGAGAGCTGATTGTGTTAACTGGAGGGCCCTGAATCACTGTTAGATTAGGTGTTTTATCCTGGCTTGTAGATCAGCCATTGTGTGGGTTATTTACTGATTCTTTGGGAATCATGAATAAGGAAGAAAGTTTGTATTGCAGAGAACAAATACTAATCTTATTTTATTTAAGGAAATGTAATGCTACTTTTTCCCCTATGTAACAGAACTAATTGCAGTATAGCTGGACTGACTGACACTTTCTTAAAGGGAAAAAGTCAAATGCCATTTTATAAGTTGAGAATGTGTTTTTCATTAGTTCATTTAAAGCACTCTACTGCTTTATTTAACATTGCTTCAATTCCATGCTTTAATTTTAAACCAGCTTTTAAAAATGGTTGCATGGCTCACTGGTAGAACTAATGCCACAGTCAGTGAGAAGCAGCTGTAGAACTACTTGCTATTGGGGTAAGTGTTGTTGTAGTTTGAGGTTTTTCTTCTAGAGCTTGATATTTCTATGGAAATCTCAAGACTGATAGTCAAGGTTGAGCACTATAGTGCCATGCCATGCATCAAAACTCCAGAAAAGAAGGAGAGCAGTGAATTTTGTGTAAATCTGTTAAAGCCTGGCTTGTGTAATTAAATCAAGTCATGATTCAGGCTGAAGAAGTCACAACAGCTTTGTTTCTGTTCTGGTGTCTTTGAGGATGTTATTTGCCAGTTCAAGCAGAGCTCCTTTTGAGATAAAATGAAGCCAAGTAGAGTATGGATTAAATTCTAGTGCAGGCAAGGTTTTGCTTCAGCAAAGTTGTAATCAACATCCTTAATGAAGGTTTTCTCCAGAGTAAGTCACAACTGTGACTAGGTAGTTGCTAAAGTCATATGCTTGTCATATGTCTGCATCTGTTGAGGAGTTTCCTAAGTAAGCAAAATACCTGTTTTTCTATTATGGACTTCCAGAGTAGGGATGCCGTTGCAGATTTGGTTCAGGCTTAGAGAGTAAAACTAAGCCTTTTGTACCGAGAAGAGGTGATGGTGAGTACTGCTGTCTGGAACTGGCCTGGGTTGAATAGGATTTGTGTAGATTGTATGAGTGGAATTAGTTCACGTAACTAGTAGAAGGCATGTCCATGGAGTGCTAGTTATACAGAGCACAGGTAGATGCCATAGTTGTGAATAACTTGTTGGCACTCTCCTCTCATGAGGGCCTGGTACTTTGTAACTTTGAATATGCTAGGAAGTAAAAAATAAGCCTTATGTTTTTGTGATAGAACAGTTGGTTTCACCTTTTGTTTTGTACTTAATGGGCTTTAATAGATGTAAATGAAAAAAATGGTTGTATTTTAAATTATTTAAGGATTTAGTTTAAAAAAATCAAAGGCTTTATCAGTTATACTTAGTATCTTGTAGATTGATGTTTTGCTTTTTCAGGAGGTTTTTGGCAACTTGACTAGCCTACCTTTAGTGTGAAATCTCCTGTGTTGAGAAGAGATTTATCTACTGGCAGCTTTTTCGATATAAAAAATAGTGGTTCTTGGCATTTCAAGTGTACTCATTTTCCTGGCTGTGTCATTGAAGAGAATGTAGTTTGAGAGGCTGCATTTAAGAAAAGGGGGTGGTGAAAGAGAAGCATTTCTCAGCCTCTTCTGTAGTCTGATCTTCCTTATTTTATTGCCTGATTGCTTCTGTGATAGAATTGCAGAAGCCTCTTCCAAAATAGCAGTTATTCCAGAAATAGAAACTTTGCACCCATGACAAGAATGGTCTGCTTTGGTTTTCATTTTGTTCTTCTTTTGTCACTTTTTGTCTAAATAGTTTTATTCACTAAAATACGGTAAAAGTAGGATTAGGGAGCAAATATTTGTATCAGATACAATAGAGAAGCATTTCAGTGTTCATAGAAGGGACTTATATTACCTCACAGGCCAAAGCTTTCTGAAATGAGTAGTTTGGGGCACCAGTGTTTTTCTTCGTGGTAATAAAACTCTATTTTTTTTTTGTGATGTAGGTTTTTTTGGGGCATCATCTTAGAAGGAATCTCAGGGGAAAAACCATTAGTCTTGCTGCCAACTAAGTAGGCTTCTGTTTTTCAAAATTGTTACTCAAATTTGAGCAAGGACTTTGATCTTCAACTTGGTGAAGGCCTGGCCTTACATGTTGAGATATTTTGAGATCCTCTGAATTGAAGTTCAAGGCTATAAGAGTTTGCACAGACATTTCAGATCTCTAGCTTTTCAAAATAATACCAATTGGGACTTCTTAAGAGTTGTTGAGTTGCTGTACTAATGACTTGAAATAAGCTCAATTATAAGTGAGGTCATGTTTTGAAAAGAGGTATGAACAATAGTAAACACCATTCAAGACCTTGAAAATGTCTTCAGCTACAAGAGCAGCCAAAAAGGAGCCTGAAAGAGTGGGAGAAAGAGGCGGTTTTGTTAGCATTTAAGGGAGACTTGTCTCCTGGATTTTGCATATTTTAATTAACCACCTTAGTAGCCTAGCCATCTTAAAAGTTTTTCAAATCAGAGTGTAAATATTCCCAGGAAATGAGTTGTTTGCTTCTAGTGTTTGAGTGTGGGAGAACGTGGAAAGACGTTGCATTTTACTGAAGTTATTTAAGAAAGAATAAGAAGTTGTCAGAATGAAGGAGATGTTTGGACCAATTTAATTCCTTAGATGAGGTAGGGTATTGTATGATTGATAGTGAAGTTTAAACAAAGAAAAAAATCTGATCTGATATGATCAAAGCAAGGCTTGCTGTTTTGAAACAGAAATGTGTAAAATGGGGCTTTGAGCAATCTGGTCTAGTGGAAGGTATCGCTTTGCCCATGGCAGGGGTTTGGAACTAAGTGATCTTTAAGGTCCCTTCCAACCCAAACCATTCTGTGATTCTATGAAAACATTTTGATAACACAGAAGAGAATTCTGTAATCTAGGGATACTAAGGTTTGTATCATCTTCTGGAAGTGTAAATATTTTTAAGATATGAATGATTTTCAAATTAAAATCTGTAAGTCGACTATCTATAAAAAGAGAAGAGGCTTCTGTTCTAGCATGTCCTGATGATAATGAAACTCTGTGAAGCACTGAATTTATGCTTTCTTAAGTTATTGCAAAGAATGTTGTGGCAGTTAAGAAACTCAGAGGACTCAAGCAGTTTGACACATCTGTGGTGATGCCCTTGTTTGAAAGGGTATGGAGAGCCTTTAAAACTTATGTATAAGCATTTCAAAATTCTCCCCTTCATACTCAAATTTGGTGCATCACTTATTATCTCTGAGTTAGTATATTCTAAATATTAACTTTAAGATCCTTAAATCTTACCATTGTTCCAAAAGAAAATGTACTGTCAACAAATTGAACATTATTATACCGAGAGCCCAAATATTTGTCAGGGTAATACGGGAATGAGGAGAGAGGAGAAGCTCATCCATTTAGTTTGTCTTCCTACATTTCCTACTTCTCTCTCTTCTCTCCGTGAAATAAACTAGACTGTCCTTATTTTTGGGTAACTGGAGGATCTTTTGCGTTAGTTCTCCCTCCTCCTTTTTTCAGAGTGTGTGTTTGAATAGAAGCAAGATCAGTCTTCTCCTTTCTTTGCCCTCACATATCATTGACTTTCCTGACTGCTTACTGTGCTTTAAATTAAGAGCATTGATGAGATTTTGTCAGAAATCGTAGTTGGAAGTTGCTCTTATTCTTACACAACGTCTAGAAGATTAAATTATTAAAATAATTAAATTATTAAAATAATCTAAAAAAAGGGAAAAAATCCATTTTGTGATTATGCAGAATAACTTGAGATTGGTAGGATGTCTGAGTTTTCAGTATTAAAGATCTACTAATCAAGTTTACTTTCTAAAAATAAAATATATTTCAAGGAAAAAAAACCCAACCAAATCAACAAAACAACCCAAGAATATAAAAATAAATTCTTAGCATTATACAGTACCTGACAGGATAAGAAAGTGTTTATCCTGAAGCTGTCAATAGTGTCACTTTTGGCAGAAGTATATGTAAAATATTTCTGACAAACTTCTTTAATTGCTCAAAGAGGACAAAAAGTTTTCTGACATTTGATTTGCTTTTAGAGATGACCAACTTCAGCAGATGTGTTTGGATCTGCCACAGTACCCATTCCTTTCAGCAATTAAATATCATTCAAAAATTGCTTTCTTCACAGGGAAGCTAATTTCATTTTTTAAATCAACCAGAAATTGATTTAGACTTTTCATGGAGCCTGAGCCATTATATTTATTTCCTTTAGTCAAAACGCCTTTTTTCTGTAACATGTTTTCCAGAAATAAATATACCTAAAAAGGCAAATATTAAGATGGTTAAATATAATTAATAAAAAAATTTGCAGTGAAAAAAATGGTTTAAAATGTAGGCATTAATACTTGTTCTGGTTATATAACCTTTACAAAGACAAGTGAAGCTGTACTCTAAACAGATTTATTTTTCTAGCTTGGTGTCACTCCTTGTTAAAGTACAAATCAGATTGATACAGCCCTTCTGTGGAATAAATTGAATGTGATAATCTTTTGTATTAATAAAATGACTGTTGTTAATATCAAATTAAACCCAAAGAAATTATTATGAATGTCTTTCTTTTGGATTTTTCTTCCGTTCCTCCTTTCTTTGCTGTGTAACTTTGAGCATCGGTAGTTTTACTGAGTGCAGGCTCTTAAAAAGTACACAATGAAAAATATTCAACAGTTAAATTGTCTTGCAGTGCTTTGAAAGCACTAGCAAATAGTTTCAGCCTTATCTGTTAATGGAATGGTTTCAGAACATCTGAAACCCTGTCCAAACAGAGATTGATGATACAAATTTTTGATTACCCTATTAATACAGCTTAAATGAAATCGAAAAGGGGATCTTATGTAAGAGCCATGCTTGGATATTTTCTGAATGAACTGGTACTCCAGACTTGAGATGTTAGCCTTCTACCTTTTGGTCATGAATTTTCTTTCCTGTTCAATTAGTGTCTTGCTGCTGACTCCTCTATTTCTTTAACATGGCACTGTATTTTGAAGAAGTGCTTTAGATTCAACTTGTTTAGCAATTACCCAGCTCCAAAGGAGACCCCCGGGTTGCAATTTTAATATTCTTCTGTGTTGCCTCAGCCCACAGAGCTCTGAAAGTGGAGCCCTTTAAAATAACCAAATACTCTTTTGCAGTGTTTTTGTGGATGTCAATTGAGTTCCATGGATTTGATAGAATTTTTGTTAAGATCTCTATTTTTTTAGAAACTGTTTCTTTTTAGAGTTATACTTGGAAAGGGCTATGCACAATACTGGAGGGGGAGGGGGAGAGGACTATTTCAAATGGAAAGTTTGGTGTTATTGGAAGTTTTTCCATATGTGTTTGAGTACAATTGACACCATCAGGTGTAATAATATATGTCCTGAATAATATTAAGAAATCTAAAATGTTTAAGCAGTGCTCATTCCACATAAAAATAACTAATTTGAAAAAAAGGATAATAAAAAGCGTACTTTTGAAAATGTTTTTTATATTTTAACATATTTATACATATACACACACATGCATGTGTATATAGGTACATATTTTTACTGTGACTCCATTTATTTTAATAATGTTTAAACCAGAGATGATTCTGCATTTAAGACTCAAGGCTGAGAGAAAGAGGTCTTACAATGCTCACTGGCTTTGCAATACTGATTTTATGAATCCTATTAGTTTATATCTTTAGCAGAACTGCTCTAATAGGTATATAGTGCATATATCTGTGAATACTATAATAGTGCTTAATTTTATATCCTTTTTTCTCGGACTGTTCAAATGGCTTAATGAGGGAAAGGACTTGTTTTGATAATGATAGATTAGGAAATATTAAATCATTATATATGTGTTCTGATAAAAAGGTATGTGTGGTAGGACTGGGAATGGGGATATTTTCACAATGATCTGGAAAAAAAACCCAACCAAACCCTGCATGTGTGTTTTGCCTCTTTTATAGAAGTCACACAAATACAACATTGATTGCCTATCAATTCTGAGCTAATGATTTATTCAAGATTGCACTTTGGTAGCTAGTGGTACTTTTGTGGTTAAGTATAGCTACTTTCTTACTATACCACAGCAATATGTTTGCTTTTATTTTACCCTGTATCCATATTTATTCTTTTTCTCTTGACTTGCAGCTCCTTGCCAAAAACAAACCCCCAAAAGGTGTTTATGTCTATGGAGATGTTGGTAAGTTTCATTCAATGGAATTTTCTCTAATGCGTGTCTCTTCAAACTCTGGACTGTCTAAAAGCTTTACGTTTATGTAGCTTAATTGCTTTAATGAATTTTACAGGATTAGTTTTCTTCCACATTATGATGTTATTTAATACAATTACAGTCTGAATCCTGGAAGCTGTTTGATTGGGCCACATTACTATGTGTAGCTTTCAACGTTATCCATTCCCTAGTATTTAAAAATGCAATTTAAGAATTTGGGAAGTAATTGTGGAGGCCACCAGAGAGAATTTGTATATTCTAATTGCAATAGTGCAGCATGAAATCATACTTGCTTTCCAGAGGAAATACTAAGGATGTTTTCTGGATGTATGTGGAGCCATTTACGCAACCTTAGGATTGTCTCTGAATGGATCAAAATTTTAAAACAGAAAAATAAAAATGCAGTTGTTCCAAGTTTTTGAACAGAAAACATAGCTGTTCTTCACAGCAGTCTGGTCTTGTACTTACTCTGTGGAAGACTATAGTTGAATTAATTCAAAGCTATCAAACAATCATTGTTCTAATCAGTACTTACTGTACTTAAATTAACTACTAGTTGAGTGCTTTTTATTGTTTTTATTTGAAGGCACAGGAAAGACAATGGTGATGGACATGTTCTATTCTCACTTAGAAGTAGAAAGGAAAAAGAGAGTCCATTTTCATGGTTTCATGTTGGATGTACACCAGAGTAAGTGCAGACACAGGTATTGACAAGAATTTCATGAAATATGGTATCTATAAAAAGGTCTATCTCATTCTCATGTTTGTATTAACCACTGTAACTTTATTCAAGTATTTAAGCAAAAAAAAAAAAAAAAGTAAAAAATAGGAGAAATGTTGAAGCATTTTAGCATTGTCTGTCAGACCAGTGTAGATATTAATTGCATATTATTTCTCAAATATCTTTTCTGAAAGAGATATATATATACTTGATTGTATAGAAACTTGGGTGTGTTGTTTAGGATGAAATCCTTAACTAAACATTTTCCAGTTACCAGTTAGCTTATATGAAATCTGAAGAAGGCAATTGCTGAAATTGGAACTGGAAAGCTTAAACTCCATCTGTGTTTTGAATAAACAATAACTAAATGCCAAGGAGAATGGAAACTATTCTGGTTGAGTAACTTAGTAATACTATGAGTGATTTGGAGGAAGAAAATAAAGAAGTTCATCTTACGTTTCAGAAAATTTTCTGACAGGGTGAAAAGGCACTTTGTTTTGACAGAGATACTGTTTTAGATATTTTAAAATTTGCTTCTGTTTCTAAATTCTATGACCTTATATGACTGTGAAATTGTTAAATATTGCTGTACTTTACAAGTGTTGTGACAGCTGCATTTTTCTTGCGAGGCTTTCATCAGTGTAAACAACCTGAGTCACTTCTAGTGCTCGCTTTTCTATCATCCCTGGGTCACTCTTGAGATTTTCCATTTACGTTTTTTGTCATTTGTGCTTAATCTTAACAAAGAAAGCTTCCTACTGTGAGGTCGTTGTTTTCCAAATGTTTGTTTGTAGTCAGATGCAATACAATCCATGAGACAGTGAAGTATGGGTATAATAATCTTACCTTGTGCCAGTATCATCATCTTCACATTTTAAAGCATGACTGTGTTGCTATGTCTGCATTCTTTTAACTAAATGCATTCTAAGAATACCTTCAGAGCAAGATAAAACTGTAATTAATATAAATTTATAAAAGATAAGGTATAGGTGCATAGCATTCGAGACTTCTTTGATTTTTGTTTTCTATATTCCTAAACAAAACAAACAACAACAACAAAGATATCATAGAATCTGTGAGCTTTTAGTTGTTGCCTGGATGTGGTTGAAAACTCTTTTGCCCTCTTGAAACTAGATTAAGTTTGAAGCTTTCTTATTTTTACTAGACTGGGCTAGTTTTTATTTGGTAGCTAAATAATTTTCTTCTTCCTATCTTAGAAAAAGAAATAAGTAATATTTGTTCTTTTCTATCAACTAAGGAATACATCGCCTTAAGCAGAGCTTGCCAAAGAGAAAGGCGGGATTTATGGCTAAATCATATGACCCAATTGCACCAGTGGCAGAGGAAATAAGCAAAGAGGCTGCTCTCTTATGTTTTGATGAATTTCAGGTAAGAAGCCAAAGATTACTCCTTTGCTTCAAGAGAAACTACATTGAATTACTTTTGATCTTAAAATATGGCACTTGTTACTGCTAATGTAATATTGGAATCGCTGGCCAGTATTCAACTGTAGAAGTTGAAGAGTATAATTTCACAGTTTTGAAGATGGTGGGGGTTTGGGGTTTTTTTTCCACAGTAGGTAAGATGTAAGTTGGCAGTGTAAGTCCCCTTATAGTGCTTTGGTTTACCAATCTGTTTACTGATCCTACAAGGAGGAATTAGTTTGTCTAGAGGCTCATGAATACTTCAGGGCAGGGGCCATCATCCTGTACTGAGTCTGTCCAGTACCACCTGATACTTGCTTGGCGTGCCTGATCTTTGCTGTAGTTCATATAGTGCTACAAAATACTCTCTGTGATTAAGGATATGTAAATAACACGTTAGATTCAACTTAAATTCTTTCCTAGAGTTATTGAAGTCTTTGGCATGACTGTGCCAGATTATATCAACTAGCATTTTAAGAAACTCATTGAATTAAATGTGAGAATTAAAATAAGCTTATAAAATGATCTTTGCACAAGTTAACTTGATTGTTTCATTTTGAACAGCTTGTGAATTTTGTTTTAAGGGCACATCACAAACTTAAGTGCAAAATTGCTTTATTTATTAGTAGATAAGCTAGAGGTATTTGGCAGTTTAACCAACTGAGATTTTTTTAATTTATAGAGAAAATGCAGAGCAAGATAAGAACAGATCTGTGTTAGTTCTCAAATCACTGAGAATAAAAGAATAACCTGTTAACTGTAAATTGTCTGTCTTATGCTCATAAATTAATACATTTCTGAAATGGATGGAGCAACTCATCATATTTGCTGGCTGTTATTTTACAAGTGTGCACACCCGAGGAAAATAACTGTTTTGTGATTGGCTCCCATGAAGGGGATTTTTGTGAAGTAGTAGCAGTTCTTGTTTTAAGTTACTCTTCCATTTTTCATCTGGGGTTAGTCTTTTGATCTACGGTTTCAGAATGTGTGGGCTCATTGCAATTGTTACTGTTTGATCATTTAATTTATGCTTTATCTGTTGAATATGAATGCTGGGCTTCCAAAACCTGAATATAAAATCTAAATACAGAGGCAGTTGTATTTACGTTATGAAGAAATGGGAAGGTTTGGAGAGGGAGGCATTAACTCTCAAGACATTATATGCTCAGATGGTAGAAGGAGGCTGCACTATATATCAGTGTAAATACCTGCTTTTCTGTATAAATGCCCACTGCTTCTGTGTTCTGGTATTGCTGTGTTTCCAGACTGTCTGTCATGTTTCCACATTTTAAAGAGAGAGACTGGTATTTTTTGTTCCCAGATTGATTGCCTGCTCCCCCTGCTGACTTGCTTGAGGTACATCAGTGGCTTCAGTTGGAAAAATCACCTGGTTTTGTCAGTCCGTCACAGCTGGGAAATTAATACAAGAACTATATTTTTAAAAGTGTTTCTAAGACTTTGCATTCATATATGGATTTTTAAAATCTACTTGTTCTGGGTGTACTAATTTTCTAAATTCACAGATTTCTGAATGGCTGGATTTCTTGCCTGATTTGCTGTAGCATGGAAGTCTGTACAGGTTTTGCCTACTGAAGAGGAGTCCCAGCTTTCTTAAATTTTGCAGAAGGCGCTGATTTTGGGATAAGAAGCCTTCTCTTTAAGAAATCATAAAGTAGTGCAGTGACTGGAAGAACAGCTCACAATAATAATAAGGAGTCATATTTAATTCAGGATGTTTGCAGCTCATTTCCCCAGTGGAGATCATAGCTGTATTTCATTGCGGTCTGATTTACTCATAACTAAAGAATTACTAGATTAAAATGATACTGAAAAGAGCTGGAGACTCAGGACATGTACTGTTCTGACTTGCTGGCAAAGTGACTCTCTGTCTTGACAGATGGAAAGTGAAGATGGGCCTGTACTGCTTTGTCAAAATAATTGTGTGTGGAGGCAACATCAGAAAAATACTGAGATTTGCTTTAAACACTTCATGTTGCTTTCAGATGCCTGTTGGACAAAAGAAAAGGAGACAAGCTGAAATTATTTAATTATTTATTTATCTTAAGAACACTTAACAAGTGATGTTGTAAACAGAGGCAGCAAAAAAATATTGTTATATTGTTAATGCTCATATTTCAGAGGAAACCAAATGCAGAACTTCAGAAGACAAAAGCCTTGCTTAGGTTGCAATTTTGTCTTTGACAGTGGGCTAAAGCAAAGCAGAAGTATTCGGAAGTGAATCTTCCTGCAAAGCCTAGAAAACTGTCAAGCAGCTGAAGAATTGTCTAATTGATGTAAAAAAATATTTCAGTACTTCTTTTAAAAGTAGTGTTTCTGTGTTGTATTAAAAAAAATTACTATGTTTTAAATGTTTCATTTTGCAAATATTGTGTAATAGACAGGACCTTAATGATGGCATTAAGCTTGTGTGTCTGTTTTGAAACAGGATTTTGTCAGCATTTTGCCTGAGTCACAGGCTCTCAGATTATTAAAGCATTGCTACTTCCTACTGATCTTTGTCATGCAGTTTACTGTAAATATTGTCTTCTCTTTTTTAATCACAAAAGTCTTAAGCCATTCTAAAAATGTGTCCTCATTTTGAAGAATAACTCTAGAATTAAACCATTTGTAGTTATGGTTTTGATGTTTTAAAACACAGAGGTTGGCTAATAAAAGAGTCCAGTTATTGTTTAGTAATCAAATAACTATACACAGGTAATTAGAAGGTCTAATTTTGGCATGAGACTGTAACCTATGTTAGTTAGTATTGAAAATGAAAACAGAATCCCTACTTCTTGGGAAGCTGAGTGATCATGCAGTGTTAGTCTTAATATGCCATCAGTACCATTTGGATTTAAAGTGAACTACAATTTAGGGAATTTTTACTAACCTGCATTCTATTAAAAGCCTCTAATAAAAATTAGGCTCTTATTTTTGTGCTAATACTAATTGCTGATAATACATGCTTATGTTTGCCATTCATTACATGGAACTGTACCAATCAGTGGCTGACTGAATCTCAGGCACTTACACATGTAAATTAACTATTAGTCTAGTGTTTTTCCTTCTTTTTTCTTCTTCTTTTTTTTTTTTTTTTTTAACCTGAGTTATAATGGAAAGCAACACTATGTAATAAAAATCTTTTAAATGCATGAAATTTCTGCACTCTCTCCATTAGCCGACTCTCCTTATTGGTAATTTGTAGCCTTTGCTTTTCTTATCCATTGCAATGAATACTGGATACCGTAAAAAACATGAGAAGTTACAATCCTTTAGTTACTGTCTGCTACCTGCTTTGCCCTGTAGAATTTTTTTGGCTTTCCCAAACTAGATTAGATAAAAAGAGCTCATATTTGCATTCTGGTCCTCAAAATGGCTCTTGCTTTCAAGAAGGTTTTTTGTTGTTTGTGGTTGTTTTGTTTTGTTTTTTTTTAATGGAGTTCAGAATTCTGCATCAAATAACAGCTTCTATTAATAAGAGGATGTTATTGTTTTGTTTTATGAGCATTAATATTCTTTCACTCCCTGTTTTCCACAGGTAACATGCTTTGCAGTATTGTTAAACAAAAAAGTTTGTAACAAAATTATTTATATAGTAGGTTTTTAAAACTTGGCTTTTAGGCTTGCTTTGTGGTACAACAAATTCAGTTACCCCTAAGATGCACATCTATAGTGATTTCTTGTGTGTCTTGTTCTTTAGGAATGGGGGAAGTTCCTAAATTTTAGTATTTAGAAGAAATAAATTACTGATAAGTGATGCATAAGCATAGACATATAGTACAGAAGAGAGTTACTATATTTTTTTTTTTAATATCAGATCTTAGTGAGCAGGGATGTGCAAATCTGAGGGACGTGTTACAGATTATGTAAAAGTTTGTTTTTTAAAAAGGAAAGAAAAAAGTCCCTATTAATGCATTACATAGAACAAAATAGAAGTAGTCTTTGGAAGAAGGAAACTAGTGTTTGGATACAGTTCATTAAGAACATTATTGCTTCCAAACTAGCTGTCAGAAATGTAACCTAAGTCTTTTACTGTGTCTAGTGTAGAATTATCTTCTTTTTTTCTGCCCAGAAAGGTCATTTAGAAATATGAGAATGAGGGCAAGTGGAGGGGTGTGGAGTAGAGGAAAAAATTATACTGGTTAAAATATTTCTGTACATGTATTACTATCACAGCATACACATCTAAGCTGGTTAAGGCACAGTAACCTGTCAGTCTGTTGTGTGATGAGTATGTGTAACTCTCACCATGCCACCACTGGTTTATTTCCTCAGGGTTAGGGTCTGTTTTGGTAAGTCAAAATGCAACAAGTGTCTGTATGATAACCACAGGGAATGCAGGAGAATCGAGTGTAATGATCATAAAGGTGGTTTGTGTATTAAGATTGCTGATCTCATCTGGTGGACTCTTATAAAATATGATTTGCTGTTGTAACAAGGATCTTTTTTATCCAAAAAAACTTATATTTTATCATTTGTACAGAGTGGTTTCTGTTTCCTTTTATTTCTTGGTACTAGAAAGCAAGTTTTTTAAGCTAAAATTAAGATCTTATAAAGAAATTTTACTTAAAGGCTTATTTTTTTCCTCCGTCTGTCTGGTTTTTTCCTCCTTCCCCCTCCCCAGTATCACTTGTCCTACCCATTTTTATTTTTCATTTGTGTTTTGCGCCTGAAGGTTAGAAGAGGCTGACTGTGCTGGAAGTGACTGCCTGCCTTTTGATTATTCATGGACAGTAATAGAAGGCACTTAAAAAGAACAATGAAATTGCTTATTTTTGTGATGGGCCATCTGTTGAATTGTTTTTTGCAACAATCACACAATAGTATCTATGTCATATCATTCTATTTTCAACAGCAGCTGATTATGTATAGTTGGCTACTTGTCTTTATTTCTGAAGTCCCATGACCATTTAAATTCACCTCTGCAAACCTTTGCCTCAAAGGTAATAGAAATGTAAAACAGCCGGTGTGTATTTTCTTTCTATTTTCTGGGTTTTTTTCATGTTGCTTCTAATTAAGTAGGCCTCTTAAATGTTTAGGTCTGTTTTCTGTGTCTCCCACCTGTAGTTTTATAATAGAAGTTAACACAGAATCATTTAGCAATTGGAAAAGATATGGTGGAGTTCCGCAATAAAGAGTGGGCAAGTTTTGAAAGACTGTGGTACATTCGCTGCTTATTAATTATCCCTTTTATTTTTTTCTCACCAAGCAATAATTAGAATCTTTCTCAAATGGCTTTCACTAACAAGCATTTTTCCTAGCTACAAAGCCACTTGCAGATCTATTGCGGCAGAAGCTGAAAGCAAGATAAAACAAATGTGTTGTCTTCTACAGGTCACTGACATTGCTGATGCCATGATTCTGAAGCAGCTTTTTGAAAATCTCTTCCAAAATGGGGTTGTCGTTGTGGCAACATCTAACAGGCCGCCAGAAGGTAAAAACAAACATGCTACTGGTATTATCCAAATACAATGAATCTCAGTATCTTACAAAACAATTGTAGTAATATCATGCAGTATTTAATACTAATAAAATCTCTAGTCTGCAAGAATCTGAGATAGTCTGGTTTTTGCACCCTATTTTTTCTTGTTCTTAAGGAAGAAAGATTTTTACTAAATCATACTCCTCTTTTCTCTCAAACCCAAGGTGTTCCTTCCCCTGTCACTCTCAAATCCTCACATGTTTTCTGATCTCCTCTACTCTGTCCAAACCAGTGGAAGGGTATTTGAGGACAGGGATGTTGAGGAGGGGTAAAATACTGCCTATTGTGGATGTATGCCAGAATAGGAAAAGACCATATTCTGCAGAAGAGAGGGGAAGTGAGAGTACGATCCTTCCCAGTTTCTAACTCGGGAACTTGCAGACTTGATCCACCAGCTCAAAGCAGAACCACTTATCAAGATGCCATTCTTAAAGCCCAGTTTGAGTTCACTAGGAATTACTTAGGTGGAGAGTTGTTTCCATGTCTAACTTTTTTTAGAATAACTAGTCACTGGTAGTGACTAGCTAGGTAAATCCTTCTACAAAGTGCCCAAATCTGTTTGGGTTTTAACAACTGTAATTTTTTGTAGAGGAGAAAAATTTTTATATAGTGTAGCATTAGGAGTTAGCATAATGCGTAATTTCTATGCAACTTTCAGATTGATTACTTTGGAGTGTTTTTAAAAATACTGAAGAGTTACAGTATTAACTGTAACTACCAGTTAATTTTTCTTCCCAAATTAATTAAGGAAAAAGAAAACAAATCCACCCAAAGGTTTTTAGGTTTTTTCTACAGGAGTAAATAATTCCCTCTTGGCTTATTTTACTTGTTTGATCAAAGAAGATGAAATCATAACTACTGTAGTTGGGTTAACTACAGATAGACTGGATGCCTTACTCAGTTGAGAGCCATCCTTGTGTTTTTGGAGCACTGCTCTTTGAAGTTCAGGAGAAATTTTTATCATAACTTGGGAATTGTATTCAACATCCTAAATTGAGGGCATCAGTTTGTGACCATTATAGTCCTATGGGGTTTTTTGATGCATATTAAGTCACTTTATTGATCCAAAAGCCATGCATTTGTTTTAGCTGCCCAACAAAGAATGTCAAGAACAGCATCTCCACAACTGGACTATGTTGCAGTCCAGGTGTTGGTCAATGCCTGTCTCTTCCCTTGTCACTTCCTGCGTGCTCACGGCATGTCTGAAATCCTCCCACAGGAAAGAGAGCTGAGTCACTGTACTGTGCCACATCATGGTTTAAGAATGCATGGAGAGATTTGTTTCCTGTGGATACAAAGAGGAAAAGTGACCTTTTCATTAGAGGGCAGATGTACTGAGCTGCTGGACATTAGTGCTGTGCTTAACTGTGTTGAACTTCTGCCCCAGGGGGATGTGAAGGAAAATACTGAGGTGCAGTATTTGAGGAATCCTGGCTTCATTTCTCCACCAAAATTACTGTTTATTTTTCTCATCCTCAGAAAACAGAGACATAATACAGAACTCACAACCCTACTGACTAAAAGGCCTAACAGGAGTAGCTGCCTAATAGCGTTACATGTTCACTAATCTTTGCAAGTGAATATGCAATTGCTATACACTTTTAACAAATGTGTAGCCATCCCGATTTGCGGAGTTGTGAATGAGCGTGATGCATGGCTTCCTACAGCTTTGTTAGTGATTAGGGTGTGGAATCTCCTTCACTGATAATTTTCCTGAATATGTCTGTGTACATACCAATTTTGTGAAAACCGTTCTGTAGCTGTCGTGTTGGTGTCTTGTGCCTGCTGCATCTTCTGTCCACAGTGAAGTGGTGGCAGAGCATAAAGGCTTTAATATAGCTGTAGCCTTCAAGCATTATGGGGAATATAAGTCATAATCATAACCTGGAATGGTCTTTGTGTGGAATTTTTGTGATATCTCTACCAGGTGTCTGCATTATCTTACTCATTCCTCCCATCAGTCACAGGTGCTTTACTGCCTTTTTATAAGGCTTCGTAATATTCATGAAACAGAACAGCTCATCATGCAGTTCAAGTGTTACATTTTGAAAGAAGTCATTCTCTTATGAACTTCTTGGGCAGTTGAATAACTTGCAGAGAAGATAAATTTATGTTGTATAAATGTATGGTGATAAATAAGACAAAAAATGCTGCTTTGCAGTTGTTTTTGTTAATTTGTATTTTCTTTGAGTCCAGATCTGCATTTTGTTACGTAGTATCTCATTTTTTTAAAAAAATTCAGTTGTATTTTTAGCAACTTTGCCTAAGTTAACACGATAATTTAATTTTCATTTTTTTAGCCGCAGGGATGACCCTTTTTCTTGCTTCGGAAAAGGGGGTATACCTGGCAGAATAACTAGAAGATAAAGTGTACCACAGTACACAGAGAAAGAATGATGCTGACTTTGTAAACTTAAATTGTGTATTTTTAGTTTACGTGGGGGTTGTGCCCTCTGCCAAATACGCAGGATTTAGCAGTTGCAGTTTGGCCTTTTAATCATACCAATGTATACCCAGCATTACGAAATATTTTTATAACCTTACTTTAAAACAGATGATGGTCTAATTTCTTCTGTTACAATCACTTACATGTCATTAAGAGATCAAAATCATTTTTTCATTCCCTGCCTTTTTCAGACTTACTCAGGGTGTTCCTTTCTTCCTTAAAAATGTATTGAATTTACATATAGTAAAAGAAGAGAAATTAATTTCAGCTCTCCTTTTCTGCCTTTTGTTCCTCCTCCTGAGGAGGAGGAATCCTGAGATTTATTTGCTAGACTAGAAGACAAGCTGACATTGTTATTAAGTAGCAAAATGGTACTGATTTCCTTTCTTTCAGATCTCTATAAAAATGGTCTTCAGAGAGCTAATTTTGTACCATTCATTGCTGTGCTGAAGGTAAGGAGAGCCACCTGTTAAATGCCTTTTTTCCTTGTTTTATTAATAAATTGGAGATTTGTACAGGATTGCTTTGATGCTAGTTTCCAGATTACATATATGCTTTAACTATTTCGAGCAAAAATAATTGAAGGTAAGGCAAGAAAGGACTTTGTCCTTCTGGAATTAACATGTCTTGAAAGCTGGACATTTTTAGTATGACAAAAAATTATCTTTTGGGCTAAGGCAGCAGAATTTGTTTGTTTGGATAAGACTTTCTTGCTGGCTGGTGTGTGTATGCTGTATAACATAGTATGCCTCTAACATTAGTGTTGTACTTGTGGACATCTTACATTTATTACGCTACGAAAACTTGCCATTTCTTTGATGTAAGGAAAGTAGTGTTTGTTCTGTACCCCTTGACTGCCTTGCTTCTGGGTCTTTCTCCTGTGTCAGTAGGTTTTTGAATGACTAATTTTGAGGCTTCACGTAATGTTCAACAAGCAGCAGCTCTGAAGCTTCCTCGGGTCTGCGTCTTGTAGTGTGGCAGGTCAGAAACTGTAATTGCTTCATTTAAGTTAAAAAATTGAGGATCCTTTCTCTATGTGAATAATACAATCACTGCTTATTTTGCTGGTAAAAAGAACATATGCTGAAATCACACTTTTTAAGTTCTGGACAAGTCAGAGGTATTTTTCGTTCACAAGTTGCATTTGTGTTGTTATGAAGGGCTAACATACACCACTCATATCTTGCTCTGCCTGGATTGATGTGACATGTAAAATGGAAATAACAGCATTTCTCTAACTCACAGAAGTATTGCTAGCAATAATACATAAATAATGTTAACTATATTGATCTCTAAGATAAGAGAAAGGTAAGGTAGAGTTTAGGGTAGGCTTGGCTTTGTGATAGGAAATTTGGAATTGCTGAATAGACGCATTGGTTGGATGTTTCTGTTAAGGTGCTCAGCAGTAAAGCAGCAGACAGTGTCTTGGGTTTTCAGTGGGCCCTTTTTGAATCATGAGGTTGCTTGATTGCCTAAGCACATCTGATATTGCCATTTGAACAATTACCAGTTTTTGAAGTTAATATACTATTGACATTATTGTGGCACTCCTATACATCTTAGAATGGTTGCATATAAAGTTAGGGAGGTTACCAGTGAAAGTGGTTCTCACCTGGATGTGAGCTTTCTAGAAAAGTGAGAAACATAAAAATAAATGAACAACCACTACCATTTCAGGTTCTTGAAAAGGTTTGCTCTGTAGCTGGCTGCATTGGATACAGGAGAGCTCCCAGTCAAGAGTATTTTCACGAACAGAAGTAGTTCCATATGAAATTGCTTTTAGAAATGCAGCAACGGCAGCAAATCATTCTTTTCTATATATCTTCCCTTGTTGACTCTGAGTTTTCTTCTTGATAAGTGTAAGGCTCTTTAATTTCACCAATCATCAGATTTTAAGAATATCTGTCATGTATGCTTATTTGTAGTTTCCTTTTTTTCCTCTTTCTGTCTAGCTGAAGAAAAAAAAAAGGGAAATGTAGTTTATGCATGTAGAATACCTCATCAGGACTGGGAATGTGATCAAAATATTTTAGAATGGAATACAGAGAGAAGCACTGAAAATGGATTGTCTAGAGAATGTAGTAGTGCAACAAAAAATAAGTACCACAACCTAGACTTAAGGCAGATAAATATTTTCATCATAATGAATGGAGAAAAAAAAGTTTAACACTATTCACGAGGACCTTTCTAAAATTCTGGATTACCTGTCATTGTTCTTTTTCCCAACACCTTTGTGTTTTAATACTGCTCTTAATATATCTGCCTTCAGTGTCACTTTAATAAATGTTACCAGTATAATATGATTCTTTCCCAAAAACATAATGCCTGAAAGGTGGATTAGAGGAAGTTTATCAACAAATGCTTTGCTGACCGCTAACTGGAAAGTGGAATGGTAATGGCAAGATACTAAAAATTAATTTAAAAATGTAAGAATATACGTTTTTCATTTAACAGTTTTTAGAAGTAGGCATTAAAAACCCACAATGGAATGTTATCTAAAGTAAGATTTTAACAAATAACCTTTACATTACAAAGATGTGGATAGAACTACATTGATACTCTGGCTTTGGTGGTTTGAGAAATGCAGATTTAGGCCTCCCCAGTGTGTGTAGAATCTGTGTAATGGCATTGGTGTAAATGGATGAAGTAGCTTCTGCCTCAGCTGTGTGCGATTAGGAAGTGTAAACATGGTGTCTCCCAGCATTTTGTGTGAAAATACGAAGGAAAATACTACATTGTTTTTTTGCAAACATTTGATTTGTCTTCTCAACCTTTATACTTCACTCCAAGCCGTGTGTGTCTGTGGTAATGTCAGTCTCTTCTGACCTCTTCCCTGGCACTGGCTTTGCCAACAACCAGGACTAATTCCTGTCTTAGTTTTCTCTGGGCTCAGAGCCTCCCAGAGGGATTTTGTTTGGGGTTTAGTGGGGGCAAATGGGTGGGTTGGTTTTCTTTGTTTTTTTCAGTAATTAACTTTTATGATTGTAAATCTTAAAATGAAGTTTCAGCACTAAAAGGAGTTCAAGTTCAACATAGGAGCTTCAAATTCCTTGAAATGTTCTTAGGAAGGTGGGATGAATGAAAAGTATTGGCAGTATATTTCTGTAAAGAGATGCTTCATTTGAAATAGATTTCAGGGTGGTTTCATTCCTCATAAATGGAAGACATAGTTCCTAGATACCCAGGTAGCTTTTACAAAAATCTTTTCCTGTCTTCAAATGATGAAAAGAAATGGTTTCTTTTCTAGACCTATGCTCATCCTCAGTTGTTGTTTTTCTTTTCTGCAGTCCATGTAATTCCAGTATCTGTGTTTGAGTTCCTATTTTGTACAAAGAAAACTGAAAACCAGTTTCTGTGGAATAAGCTAAAGGGTGAAATAGCATTCTAGGGAAGCTACAATTGTCTTCCAGAGTTTGTCTGTATTGTCTTTCTAGGTGGTAGATTACTGGGGACAAGTGGTTGTTGAATGCCTGCAGTATGACGTTGCAGTTGATAAGTTCCAATTTTTAGGGACACATGCTTCAGGTTCCACAGAACCAGCCACAGAAAAGCCCCAGATCTGTGTTATTGGGTATGCCAGTAACACCACTGTCAGCTCTTTCTGACCTGTGTGTGTTCCCTGTCCGATTCTGAGCCTATCGCAGTGTTCTCATCTTTTAAAATCTTAAATAATTTGAGATGTAATTTTTCAGCAATTCATTGATCAAAGAGGTGGTTTTCATAAACAGGAGAAAACTCTGAATTGATCAGTTCATTGTTATGGCTATGTCCTAGTTACAGGGACTGGGAACAGTTTGTCACTATGCAGGTATACCCAAAACTGTGTATTCTACACCCTCTGTGTCGTTTCTGATGGACTGTTAATAATGGATCATTTGGAGCACACCTGACACCTCAGGCTACAACCTGGGTGTTAAAGAAACCCTTTGAGGAGTGTTTCTTTTGTTTTCACACTATAATAATAATAATGGCCAGTCTTTGCGAGCGAAGATCCGGGGAAGGTCTTTACACCTTCCAGCCTGCGCATTGGATTTTTTAGGTGAGACACAGTGTGCGCGGAACTGAGCCCACCCTTTAATCCTAAGGTTCATCTGCCGGGGCCAAGTGAGCTTGGACGGAGGCAGCGAGGTCCTTAGGACTAATAACTGTGGTAACAGCTGTGATAACTCCCCTCCAGGGAGGCATTAGCACCTTCACGCCCAGCCTGAGGGGTCATGTCTGCTAATGGGCCATACTGGACTGGCAGAATAGGCAGCTGCCAAGACCTAGACCATTAAAGACTCCAGAAATATCCCATGACTCACAGAGTTAAATCACCCTTTGTGAAACTGCCCACCCTGGGGGAGGTACTGGGCATTCCCACTTGAACCTGAGCATATATAAACTTTGGGTTTTGGGACTTCTGGTACCACTTGTTGGATCCAGAGGAGGACCAGAACTTCAACAGAACTGTGATCATCATCCAGACCAACAGGTTTTCCTTTCCTTTTACTTTGCACCTGCGGGGGTCCACGTGGTGCTCGGCACAGGGACCAACAAACACAGTTCTGTTCTTGTCCGAGAGTACTGGGTTATATATCTGTTTGTTGGGGGTGAAAACCAGTTTTTCTCTGTATCATTTGATTTATTGTAATCTTTTTTAGTAAATTGTAACTCTGGCTTGTAATCTCTCTAGAGTTGGGTTCATTTTTCGCACCAGTTTGCTCCTAAAGCAGCACAGGCTGTAATTCTTTGGAACACAGTATTCCTTATTGAACAGATAAGAGTGCTCCTTCAGTCCATGAAATTTTACAGAGATGGAGCTTTACAGAGATAAGAAGTATTAGGAAGAAAAATCTTTTAATTCTATAATTGTAATTAGATTCAATCCCTTTTGATTGAGCTTTAATCTTGCAGGATCTCTTACTGAGCATTTTAAAGTGCATGGAACTACTATGTGATTTTTTTTTTTTTAAGGCATTTCTTGAAAAGAGGAACATTCATTGCTCACAGTTACTTTGTTCAAATGCTTAGAGCATAAATACTGCAAAAAGCTTGTTAAGCTAACCAAAAAGAAATACATAAATTTTCTAAATGTTTTAAAGATGATTCACAAATTGCAGAATCAGCTAGGTTGTAAAAGACCTCTGAGATCATTGAGTCCAGCCTTTGACCCAAGACCACTATGGTTACTAGACCATGGCACTAAGTGCCACATCCAGTCTCTTCTTAAATACCTCCAGGGACGGAGAATCCCTGGGCAGCCCATTCCAATGTCCAATCACTCTCTGTAAAGAACTTCTTCCTAATGTCTAACCTTAACCTCCCCTGCTGCAGCTTAAGCCCGTGTCCTCTTGTCCCCTGGTTGCCTGGGAGGAGAGACCGACCCCCCCTGGCTACAACCTCCTTTCAGGGAGTTGTAGAGAGTGATGAGGTCTGCCCTGAGCTTTCCCTTCTCCAGGCTAAACAACCCCAGCTCCTTCAGCCTCTCCTCATAGGATTTGTGCTCAAGTCCCTTCACCAGCCTGGTTGCTCTTCTCTGGACCTGCTCCAGTACCTCCATATCCTTCCTGAACTGAGGGGCCCAGAACTGGACAGAGCACTCCAGGTGTGGCCTCACCAGCCCTGAGTAAAGGGGAAGAATCCCTTCCCTGCTCCTGCTGGCCACACTGTTCCTGATCCAGGCCAGGATGCCATTGGCCTTCTTGGCCACCTGGGCACACTGCTGGCTCATGTTCAGCTTCCTGTCGATCCAAACTCCCAGGTCCCTTTCTGCCTGGCTGCTCTGCAGCCACTCTGTACCCAGCCTGTAGCGCTGCAGGGGGTTGTTGTGGCCAAAGTGCAGGACCCAGCATTTGGCTTTGTTGAACTTCAATCCGTTGGAATCAGCCCAGCTCTCCAGTCTGTCCAGGTCCCTGTGCAGAGCCCTCCTGCCTTCCAGCTGATCAACACTCCCCCTTAACTTAGTGTCATCTGCAAATTTTCTAATGGTACACTCAATCCCTTTATCCAGATCATCGATAAAGATGTATAACAGAACTGGGCCCAACACTGATCCCTGGGAGACACCACTAGTGACCAGAATAAATAAAGATATGTATCTTGGAATCACAGAATTATTCAAGGTTGGAAAAAGACCTTGAAGATTGTTGAGTCTAACCATTAACCTAGCACTGCCAAGTCCACCACTAAACCATGTCCCTTAGTGAAACATCTACATGTCTTTCCTCCAGGGATGGTAACTCACCCGTTTCCTTGGGCAGCCTGTTTCAATGCTTGACAAATGCTTTTGGTGAAGAAATTTTAATCCCAGGTCCTTTTCTGCTGGTGAGCTTTCCAGCCACTTTTCCTCCAGCCTGTAGCACTGCAGGGGGTTGTTGGGAGCCAAGGGCAGGACCCAACACTTGGCCTTGTTGAACCTCTTACAGTTGGCCTTGGCCTATGAATCCAACCTGTCCAGATCCCTCTGCAGAGCCTTCCTACCCTCCAGCAGATCAACATTCCACTAATCTTTAACAACTTGATGTAAAATATGATGTGTGAGGCTCTTGGGGAAAAAAAAAAAAAAAAAAAAGAGTTCTTTAATTTACTGGTTTGGCAGTAATTTCGACAACATTTTAATTTTTGCAGAAGCTTAATGAAGACATTTACATCAACCCTTAACTGTTCTGGAATCCTAATTCTAATTCAGTGACTAGTTCAATGTTTCATTCTCCAGAAATTCAGGAAGGAAAGCTCCTCAAATTTGTTATATGGAGTCTGTAACTTCAGTGAGCAGTTCTTGAGTTTCCAAAGGTTTCCTGGAAGTGTAGTCTGAAGTTTAAAAATGTCAAGCTGTGTTGAAATACCAAGTATGTAACTTCTGCATTTTGTCAGTTTTTCTTCATGCAATAGACCTGCATTGCACTAAATTCTAACTGAAAGTCAGAAAGTTTTAGGGCCTTTCATAGTCTGAGTACACCTTTAAAAGGTACAATTTTAAAATAAAGTGTTTGGCTTTGGCTACCTGCATTTTGCTTTAAGAGAAGGAATCAGCCAGAAATTTATTGTCAGTAGGACATGAAAGCCCTGTCAGCTTCCTGTAGTGACCTTTTTCCCCCCCTTCTGCTATCAGGGACCAAATAGTTATTTATTTTAACAGTATTTGGTTAAAATGACTCTTAACAGTAAGCATTGTGCACTCAAATAGAAAGCAGTGTATTTTTATATGCTGCTTCCATGAAATTGGTTAATGATTATTACTGTGGTTTTAAGTGAAATATAAATTTTCTTAGAAAGCAAGAAATTGAGGAACTTGAAAGCATTTTCACTTTTCAATAACTTAGTTTGAGTATGTGAAAAATACTTGTTTAAAAAACATTTAGAGCTGTCCCTAAGAAAATGGTGGGAGTTAGTTTTGTACAAAGGCATTTGGTAGATATAAAATGTCTTTGATGGTGCAGTCAGCTTTTGTCCAACCACCTGTGTGAGAAATGCAGGCATTTGTTGAGTGGCGGATCTGCCTCCCCCCTCGCCCCCCTCCCAAAAAAAGTCATCTCCTTGATGAAATTGATTTGTCAGTTTGTTCCAGTCTAATGGTGTGATAGCCCCACAGCTTTCAGTATGTTGAATAGTTAAAACCTGCTTTTGAGGTCAGTGTCAGCCACTCTGACCCCTGTGAACTGTCACCTGAGTCAGAATTGCAGGGATTAGGCCTTTGATATTGTGATGGCTTCGCCTATCAATTGACTTTTTCATTACTGAAGATGTTGGGCCTTTTGTTTCCCTTCTTAGTATGTAACCAAGCAAACTCGTAAGTAGAAGGAGCATTTGTTCTTGTTCTCTCTCTCTGCAAGTAATAGAAGTACTCGTCTTTTGTGAAGTGTACCTAATTAAACACAGAAAAAAATAAAAATAGGAAATATAGCATGACTGCAAGTATTTTTGTGCTGAACATCAGTATAATTTCTAAGTAATTTGTGTTGGACAAATTTGTGAGACTATCAACTAAAAAAATGTTGTATATAGAAAGCAGGGTGTCAGATTAGAAATTACCAATCGTTTCTGCATTCAGCCTTCTAAGTCACTCTGTGTGTATGTGTTACGTTGAAACACAAGATTTATTTGAATTCTGTAGTTTAGAGCACTTAAATGTTACAATATTTTATAATGTCCCTGTTGCTTTATTGTATTGTTGAAAGATGAACTGTTCAGTTTGTTTACCTTCTGCGTCTGTCTTACACGCTTGCTCCTACACAATTTAGTTAGATGCAGATCAAAATTTATCTTAGGATAAAATGGTTGCTAATGTAGCTCTGGGCCAGGCTTCCTGCCTTCTCCCTCCCATTAATTGTTAGGATTTCCTGAGCTCTTGCTTTGTTTGTTTACTCCTTGATTAAAATAAGTAAATCAAAGCATATCATAGGTATGGAATAGTTGATTCCTGCTATATCAGGATAAATTAGTCTAATTACACGTGGCAGCTCTGTTTGCTTGTGAGGTAATGTGAAATGAGGTCCTGCCTCCCCCCAAAAAGCCCGAGCCAATTAATAAAGCCTTTAAGCTCTTTGTCACAGGCCACCGTGGAGGTCTGCAGAGAAGAACTTTAATCCAATAAACATTTCATTTAGATCATGAAAAGAAAGCATGAGGAGAAGCTCCTACAAGAGAGGGTGTTACCAGCAATTCTAGTCGTGAAGAGATGTGAGGAATTTGCCAAATTAACGAGGCCTTCATATTTAACACATAAATGTGTCAAAACTAACAATAGAATAATTTAATTTGAGTTGAACCTTATATTGTTAAAATTCTAAGAAGCCACAACTGTTTTCTTCAAAGACTTTACTGTTGAGTTGGATGGACAGGGCAAGGGGAGGTTGTGAGAAACCCAGATAGCAAATAACACTGGCCGAAGCTGGTGGAAAGGGGGGGGAAAAGAAAGGAATAGATAATTAGGTGTAATTAGTGTGTATGAATTGTTGTCTCCCTGCCCTTGGCTTGAATAAATTTCAGAGGAAAAAAAACCCTAGTGGTGAAAACGCTTTGATGTAAGAAGAGTCATTGTGGTTTGGCAGCATAAAGGCAGTGTTTTATACTTCTTACATAATGGTTGTGGTACAGAATGAGTGAATGGACCCTGCACCCCCCAGCCTGCTTTACAGCAAGGACTTTTGGATTCCCTTGAAACAAAATGCATCAGAAGTTTTCAGTTGTTGGTAATGAGGTAGTGGACCTCATCAGAGCTAAGCGTAAGCCATCTTTAGCCTTTGTTTAGACCTTAATAGTTTTGGTTTTTTTTTTTTTATTCTGGGAAATCCAGTTTTGTAAATCAATACTACTTTTTTTTTTCTTTCCTTTTTTTTTTTTTCATGCCTGCCAACAGTTCTGGCAGGAGCAAAGGCTAATACTGGGAAAAGAAATACAAATCAAATGTTAAAAAGAAAAACAACAGCATAAAAGAAATCTGGACAAATAACTTTGTCCAGGGTATAATTCCAATGAAGTACATGTATTAAGGGTGATTTGACCCTTAGCTTACGAAACATCATGTTATAAATTCAGTGTGAACTCTTGGCATTTGTTTTTCACAGAATGCCACAGCTTGCTTATTAGGAGATTGAAAGTTACAGTCGTTATTGATTCTTTAGCAAAACTGGGTGTTATACGATGATTTGTGGTTTGCAGGTTTGGCCCTTTTTTTTTTTAATTTATTTTTTAAATTTTTCCTTATTATGCACGGAAGATTTTTTCCTAAGTGATGTGAAATGGGGAGAGCTGTTCAGTGTAATTCTTATTGCATGGAGGTTTACTCTGCCATTCTTCTGCTCCCTGACTGGAAAAAGGAGAGGCTACTTGTCTCCAAGCCGGCACAGCCACATCTGTACCTTCTGAGTGCTTTCACTTTTGTCTGAATATCTGAAATACTATTCACAGAACAGTACATTTTAAGAGTCTCTGTTTTTATTCATGCACCATTATTTTACAAGTTAATTGTCTATTTTTCCTCTTCTTAGGGGGTAGCTGATTTGTAGCTAGACATTAAAATAAGTTATTGAAAAGTTGTACAATAGATCATATGTTCTTTGTGGTAGCAAGAATAGTGGGGTTTCTTAGTTGCTAAAGTTTGAAGGCTGTAATGTAAACTTGTGCAACTTCCACTGAATGAATTTTGCCTCTCAATTTATTTTTGCTAAGCTCTTCAGTTTAAAGTCTAAAAGTTCTTGTCCCAAGTGTAAGAAGAAGATTCATTGAAAAAAAATTATACTTGGCATTATTTCTTTTCCCAGATCTCTGTGCTTTAGGTTCATTGAAAAATAATTCACAAATAAAATGTTTGTCATCTAAAATCAAATTGACCGTGATGTTTCCTTCATATTTTACAAGATTCTTGGATGATATTTAGAAAGTTTTCCTCAAAATGTCTTTGCATGGTTATTTTTTTTTTTGTTTCGTTTTGTTATAGTGTTTACAGCTGGGATTAAGCATGATATGTCTAAGGCTATTTTAGCAATATCCCATATTGCATTATTGCAGAAGAATATAAGGGAAAAAAGACTGTAAATAAATTTAGTTAACCCCTTAAAGCATTGCACTGTTTTGCAGAACAAATAGCCTTTTCTCCTTAAAGGTCATTTATTTGATCTGTGAAAGGCAATACCTGAAAATCATGCAAAACTAAATAATTACTCCTGATTGTAGGGTTTGGTTGGTTTTTTTTTTCAGGTATAGGTCACAAGAAATTCAGTTAGGGTAGAGTATGTACAAAGCTAAGAAATGTGCGGATTTTTTGTTGTAAGATTGTGTAAAAATTATTTACAGTTAATACTTGCATAAAGGTTAGAAAGGTTGATGAAGTGATATTTAGTTTTGCTTTACTATTCACTGCGTGTCAGAATGTAATTATGACTGATTCATGGAACTGTCTTAGAAATGAACCGTCTTTATTAAAATGCTGATCAAGACAAGAGCTGACAGTAATAAAGAATAGAACACTTTAGTCTTGTTGCTTTTGAATGATTGCTAATTACCCCAGAGGTCATGTATAGTGCTTATGAGGATTCATTGACATTTTCTTTAAAGTCTACTGTTTCAACAACATCTGAACAAGGAGACAAAAACTATGTGCACACCCAACAATGCTTGGACCAAGTTTTTATCCACCACCAAATATCTGACGATTCTCTTTCTCCTTTCCCCTCCCCCTGAGTACATCTTGCGTTCCTGTGGATTGGTGTAGCAGAAAGTTGGGAAAGTAACAAACTTGGTTACTTTTTTTAAAAAAAAACAAAAACAAACAACCAAAAAAAAAAAAAAAATGTCCAGGGCAAAAGGATAAAAGGAGCAGCCCCTGGAAGGTCCTGCACCTGTACCGCAGAATCAGGGAATTGCAGAATGTGCTAAGTTGGAAGGGACCCACAAGGATTATTGAGTCCAACCCTTAGCCCTGCATAGGTGGTTGGCCCTCCTGGCTGCCAGGGCACTGCTGACTCACATTCAACTTGCCGGTGACCAGGACCCTCAGGTCCCTTTCCGCAGCACTGTTTTCCAGCATCTCATTCCCTAGTCTGTGCGTCCAGGATTGCCCTACCCCAGGTGCAGAATCAGGCAGTTTACTTTGTTGGTCATTGCCCAGTCCTCTAATTTGTCGAGGTTTCTCTACAGGGCCTCCCTGCCTTCAGGAGAGTCAACAGCTCCTCCCAGTTTTGTGTGTCTGCAAAATTTGTTTAGTATCTCTTCTCTTCCACTTCGACATCCAAGCTGTGTACCATTCATGCTTGTGACTAACAGTCTGGCTGATCTCCTTTTACAGCTGCACCAGAGAGGAAACACTGCACGTAACCTCCTACACTTCTCTCAGCAGGCTGTTGACAGCCTGTCCAGCTTATGACTTGTCCAGCTTATGAGTCCCAGTTGGACCAGTTTCACATTCTGAAACATGCTGGTGACTGTCACATGCTGATGACTTTGAGAGTACACCGAAGTTACTCAAAGCACTGTGGTTGTGCTTTGTATGTCGGAAATAAGTTTTTTCATGACACGCTACCTATTTGCTTAAGACGATTCTTATTCTACCACAGTTATGGAAAATGCTAGTTTGTAATGGTATCCTTTGCAACTTTTTCTTGAATTCATTTAAGGAAGAATTTTGAGAAAGAAGAAATAATATTATTTTTGCTAATGTAACACTACACGGAGTCAAATAATGAAAAACAAAAATGGTTAAGTCCATTGAGCTTTTTATACCTGAGGAACTCTTCCTCTGTTGTTGGCTAGCGTGCTCTTATCACGTGTCTACGTGTTGTGTGATGCAAGAGAGTTTTTCTCTCTTAAGTGGGATGTAAATGTATGAGAAGAACGACTGCAAATGAACGATCTCATTATTTTTCTGATTTGCTGGGGGAAAGGAATATTAGTGATCCTGTGTATTGTTAATGGACACCAAATCAGAGGATGCACTTGGAAAGGGAGGATGAGGCCTGCATAAAAATTATGATTCCTTTTACTCAAAAGAGTAGCTGGAAGTTGCACTTCTTAGATAGGCGTGGCTTGGTTTCTAGTAGTAGTTGTCCTAATGTACTTGTTCAGAACTACACAGAGGCCAAGAGTATTAATTGTGCAGCTTTGCATGTGTGGGGATAGAACTATACTCTTCTTTGCTCATATGGAAAGCGTTACTTGATACTGCAGATGCAGTGCTGCATTTGCAGGTGTCTGGTTTGACACAGGTGTGAAAGGCTGCAGAAGCTCAGCAGGTGTGGGAATTAAGGTAATGATCATCCTAAATTGAAGCACTCGAGTGTCTCTGTTTCCCTACCCCTTCTCTGGAGGTCTTCAGGATAGGTGGTTTTGACGGTTAAGTTCTTTGGCTGTTGATAAGGATTCCGTGGTGATTAGTTTGCGTATTCCTGTGGTCCAACAGGATGATTTATATGTTGTTTTTTCAGCGTTCTTTTTTTTAGTGGTGTTACAAATCCAGAGCAGAGAATGATAATTGGGTTGACTTACAATGATATTCAATAAGCTTAAGAAATATCTACTCACCTGCATTATCAAGGTTGTTTAGCTGATCACAATGTTTGAGCTCACAGGGGCACGTGTTTAATGTGGACCACAAGGCTGTCTATTGACATTTCAGGGCTTTTTGTGACACATGGGAAACACACGTCTTGAGAACTTGCAGGTTATCCAGTTAACTTTGACTGCCTTTTTCAATTTTCTGAAACCTTTGTTCCTCTTCTTAATGATCTATCATGTCGTGTACTTTATTTTCTTGAGCAGTTAAACATTTTAGTAGCTACCATTCTTGATTGCAGCAACAAAGGAATATTAGAGGTAGTCACAGGAAGAAAAATGTATTTATATTAGTCTGTATTTAATACTTTCTACAGTAGTCTATTGACAGTCTGATTTTATCTACTCTATCTAAAGATTGTTGGTTTTGGTGTTGAGGCTTTATCATTTTTTTTTTCCACCTGGAATACAAAGTTTTTATGCCACTTCAGTGAAAATAACTGCATGCTCACATCTGTATTTTTAACTTACTAATTGCGTTTTCAATTCTGTAATTGTATTTTTTCTTTGTATCCATAAATACATAAATGACTTCAAAATAAATTGTATGACTAATTAATTTTATGCACTTTAATTGAATAGAGTAAATCAGACTTTTAAATATCTCAGGAGAATAGAAAATCTGTTGGAAACTGTGGGTGGTTCTATTAGACTGACTGTAGCTTCAGTATTAAGTATTTATTTCAAAAGAAGTTTAGCCCAAGTAAATGAAATTTGAAATCTTAAAACTCCATCTTAACAATTGGAAACCAATAGTTACAGTCGTGGGTTTGACAATTAAGTGCTGACAATCTGAGCACTCCAGTTAGTTCTGTGGCTGTTGATTAGGATTCAGTGGTGATTAGTGAGTGTGAGGATGCAATCACATCTGTAGGATTTAATCAGTCCAGTGCTGGATGAGGTAGTCCGAAGATGAAGAGAGAAACTAGAACTTCTATATGTAGTACTGTATGGGGTTTTTTTCCCCTTGCTATAAGAAGAAGAAGAAGAAGGACAAAAAGTAGAGAAGCCTTTCCCCTCCTCCCCAAACTTGCAGGTTTTTAAATTGTAGTATTGACTGCTTAGTTCTGTGATGAAGGAGAAAAATATTGTTAACACCTGTGAAGGGGAGAGAAGATGCATGGGGATATCACATAGGCACACTCTCTGACGTTCAGCATTCTTACACTTGTGAGCAGGATTTGTTTTTCCACACTGTGCAACCGTGTATCTGGTTTTTCTTTTCGTAAACCTAGGATTTTAAGTGTTTAGCTTGGACGTATAGAATATTTTGGTGTGTCTTATTTTCTTCTGTTATACATTGTGATTATATGCTGTCTTTTTAACACTGAAAGCTTGTATCTTAAAAGAATAATGTACAAAGATGAACATTTTGTCCTCTGCCTTTCTGTGAAGCAGATAAGTGAATGTTAATGTGTGCAGAAACAGAAAACCATTGTGGGTACTCTTGTCTACAAAGGAAAACCCTAAAGGAAAAACTTTTGGATCTTTGCTGTGCACAAAGCTTCTTTGTGACCTTTCTGACTCTGAGTAAAGGTGACCATGTGCTGAATCCTCCTTTAGAACCATCTGCAGAGACATTCTTAACTTAGAGGAGGGATGGTGTTGTTATCATCTGGCAGTGCAAGCAGTCCTCCCATTACTGCCCTTTGGTTTACTGCTACTGCTGCCACTACTTTTCTCTCCCCTACTATGTGTAGCTCGATTTGTGTAAATAGTATTGCCAAATTCTGTGTGATTTTTTTTTTTGTTACATTATTTTACATTAGCACCTATGGATCTCTATTTGTCATATATCCACATAAGAGAAGCTTGTTCCTACCCTGCACAACTTATAATTTAACAGCAAGATTCATGTTTTAAAGCAGTGTTTGCTGAGAGCATGTTGCGGTGCAGATTACAATGTTTGGGTTTAATAGCAGGAGCTGTTCCTTTTATGTATATTTATACAGTGTCTAAAAGAATAGGTGTGGGTGAGCTGAGCATCAATCTGAAGAGGACAAAACCATAAATTAATTAAGAAAATTTAAGGAAAGGGAGATTAAAATGCCAAATGTTTTAAAAAGGACTAAGTATTTCACTGTTCCTGTTAGCCGGCCCCTGCTTCTATGCTTATATTGTGTATTACACAAACTGCTGTACCTCAGAATTCTGGTTTTCCATTTTTTTCATATTTGGTTCGGTTAACTTTCGCCTCCTAAGGAAGCAAAAAATCAGTAGGACTGTATTAACTTTATTTTCTAGATCTCCGAACAGGATTCTGCTATTGCATTTCTGGCTAAAAGGTCCTATAGCCCAGAATATCTAGCAGATATTTTTGAAATAGACTGTATAATGTTATATCATATTAGGATCAGTAGTAGTGCAATCACGGCAGACAAACAAGCAAGATTTATAGGGAAGAGAAATATCTTTCAGTTAGGCAACTGTTTGTAGCTTTAAAAAGGCCAAAAAACATAAATAAGCTTTTGAACACACAAGCTCTTCTTGACTAGTGTCACTAATGATAGTGATTTTTCTTGAATAGTGATAATACTAATTACTTTGAAGAAAAAGGGAAGGAAGACAGAAAAAATTAATCTTCTTTGTAGCTGTATTGGTAGTATTTACATCTACAGTTCTTAACTCCAAAACTCATTCACTGTAATGTTAAATCATGGAGTCATAAAAGGCTGTCTGTGAATTTAAGGAGTGACGAGTTTGTAAGTGGAACACAAGCGGACTAAAATAATGTAGCACTGCTTGTTGATTTCTGTTTCATCAAGTTGCAACGACCTGCATAACATAGCCCAGTACCAGCCTGTATTTGAGTGCCCAGAACTCCTGCTCCACTCAGCACTCATTAGAAGTTGAGCCACAAGCACCAGTGTAAATATCAGGGCAACAAATTTACATGAGCTGCAGTGTTCAGGTGTACTTTTTATTTCTTTCAACCCTACCATAACTACAGAATACTCTAAACTATACATAGTTCTGTGTTTGCACTTCACTGCATGCAACACAACATGCTGAGGGAGCAGTAGAGTTTGTAAATCCGTCTTGAAAGGCCAAAGAGGTGAGGCTGAATTAACGCAAGATTGATGATCTCTTGTTTCCAGGAGAAAACCCCCAAAATTATGAACAGCATGACTAAATATCCGAGTATCTAAAGTTAATCTAAGTAATCTCAGAGTCCCCAAAGCTGTAGTAGTAATCTGCATTTTTTTTTTTCCCTACTAGCATAAAGAAAATAGTACTTAAGCTAATCTTCTACTTTGGAAAAATAAAACATTAGGTGGAAAGATACTGGCAAATAAAAGCTAAGTGCACCAGCTTTGCTGGGAAATTTCAGTAATCTTCCTTGTAGCCTTGGCTGCCAGACTGATGCTGAAGAAAAGCTTAAACAGCCTCCCTCCCTTGTGCATATTATTACATGCCTCTGAAACTTTTTTCTTCTGCTCTGTCATTCTCCTTCTTTGTGAGCTCTCACGAAAAGAAAGGGAATAGATTATAATAATATTGTAGCACCAACGCTATTGTGTCTGCAGTAGCCTTAGTCCAAGATAACGATTTGATTAGCATGGCTTTTTCACTTACTGGAATTAAAGATATGTGGATTTTCCTGGGATTCTGTGCTTTCAGGATGGGTTTTTTTTCACCTTCTTTCTTCAGCTGTATGTCTGTGCAGAGAAGGAGGAGGTTTAAAATCAGTATAGAGCCTTCAGTAATAGCCAAGGGCAAAAAATTAGTGCAATGAGTCATCACAGTCACTCCTGCAATGTCCTGTGCAACGCATTTGTTCAAAAGGACCATTGTTCCTTAAAATCACTGATGATAGTTCTTCTAAATTATTTCCCTGCAATGTAGTTGCTATAAATGAGGTTTGACATTTCCAATTTTGTTATTTGAATGGCCTCAAGGAGGTTTTGAAAAGTTTGACACACAGAATATGAAATGCTTAACAAGACTATTAAAGATAAACTAGTAGTTCATAGTGCAGTGAAGAAGCAGAGTGATTTAGTGCATTCTAGCAATCCAAAGACTTTTAGTGGCGTTGAATTACATAAAAAAAAGTTTAATTGCTTTAATTGAATTCTTGATAGAGTTACGTTTTTCTAAAATATTAAAACTTTTCCTCCCTTTCTTCTGTAGCTTCTTTTGCTTCTAGCTATACAACACACAGAAGTTGTGTATGTTGGCAGTAGCCATAACACATAAGCAGAGTTATTCCCTTTGCCAGAGGGTGTAAAATCTTGATCCCACTGATATTAGTGAGAATTTTGCTCTCAGCCTCAGTCCTTGAATAAAAAAAAGCACCCTTTAGTACAGCTGGGTTTGAGTTTTCTAACAGAAGCAATTAACTGTGACTGCTTAAGACATCTGTATCACACTTGTAATCTTACAGGTTGTTTAAAGAGGAACGAAAGAGATGCTTTTCTGAGTCAATGCAGATATTGCAAAAATGAAACAAAATCTTTTTGATATAGAGCTTTGTTTATTCCTCTTTTTGCTTTGGTCCATTTTGCAGCGAGATGGGTGTGGTTCATATATTTGATGTCTCATTTACAAAATTTTTAATCTTATTAGTAAAAGATAACTATTTTTAGCTTATAAAATAGAAGTAGTTTCACTTGTTGCTAGAATTTCTTTGTAGTCTGTTAAACTCTTAATGCTACTAGTTTTGTTTTTCTAAATGTACATACTTTAATGTGGAAATAATTATTTTTGCACACTGCCCCAACAAAGCACTATCCAGAGAGAACAAATAATGTTCACCCTTATTTCATGTGCTTCTAATCTATATTATTCTAGCTGAGGGACTTGTGAAAATGGTAACTTTTTTGTTTTGAATATGTGAACGATTTCCAGGTTATTTCTTTGCTTTGATTATTGCAAAGGAGACTTCAGTTTTCTGATCTTGAATTTCTGTTTCACTGATGATATTCATGCTGATGGTTTATCACAGCAGTGTGTCTTCTCTCTAACACAGACAATAGTAAATACAGCTTTGGCTTGAGGAAAGCTATTCTTTTCTTTTCTTTTCTTTTTTTTTTTTTTTTTTTTTTTTGTCTCTGTAGAAATACTGCAACACAGTCCAGCTTGATTCTGGAATAGACTACAGGAAACGAGTGCTTCCAGCTGCTGGAAAACTTTACTACCTGTAAGTTTATCTATGATATTGTATTTGCTCTCTTTTTCCTTCTTATTAGCCAACAATTTCCTAGTTAATGGGAAATGGAAAATGTATAGTAGAATTAGCAGGGTGTGACTTTTCCTTTTTTTGCCTTCTGGTCCATTTTGTTCAGCAAACCGCCTTCCATTATGCCTTGATATTAACTTCATTAAACTACATTTTCAGTATCCACACTAGCATCATTTATAATGTGTGACTGAATAAAAACTAATTAGATTTTTTGGGGAGGTGTGGTGTTTGGAGAACTGAAGTGACAGATGGTTAGAAAGTAATGAATATCCTCTTGTGAGAGATTGCACAATTCTCCTATAATAGAAGAACATCCTTATTGTATTTAAGTAATTAAGTATTTATAGAAATCCAATGACAAGGATTCATTTAATTTTGGGTGTTTCAAGTGCTGTGGATGAAAAAACCCAACACCCTCCTGTTTTGACAGATTGTTTCTGTTTGTCATGACAAAAATTCCGTAGCTTTTTTATATTTGCAAATAAATAAATTTTAAAATATATTCACAGTTATGGTTGCAGCACAAATCTGCCTAATAGGAACGTTCTCTCTTTTTTGTAAAAATACCTTTGCAGTGCAAACATTTTTCTGTCTTGTATTTGCTCTTGTAGTATTATTTGATCAGTGACAACCTGAACAAAGCAAACAACTTAGTATGAGATAAGCAGACTGCTTAGTATGAGATTTATAACTGTTCCGTGTTTCAACCCAGTGTATAATATTGATCATGCTTCCATTAAGAAAGGTGTGCTATTTTTATCACTGTGATAGGTATTTGAAACCAAGTATGTCCATGTCACTTTATTATAAAGTTAGACACCATAGTTGTTGTAGGAAGGAGGAATAATGCTTAGTAGAATTACAAGAGGTAACTCTTTCTGCTTCTGGAAGGAAATGACAGAATTTTATGTACGGAAAACACGTCCAGTGCAGGTTCTGTATCCTCAAACAAATTGTGACTGTATGAGCTCAAGAAAAGTAGCTCTTGTTCCATATTCTTGTCTGGCTCCACTTCCTCTAATCTTTGCGGTGTCTGCTTTAGCAGTTCTTTTTGAAGCCACCACTGATATCTCGGTGTTGCTCATCGTGGCTCTTGTTTGGATTGCCGCTGCCCCTGCTCATGGCACTGCTTCCTGTGCCTGCTGCACTCTGTGACTTTGTCTGACAATTGTGGAGAGCACCTGCTGTATTCTTTTCTCACTGTCCATGCTCTGAAGAAAGCAAGAGCACACTGGTGGTTTCTAACAGGTAATAGGCCTGTGGCATCAGCTCTCAGTGGGGAAGAAACACAAACAAGTCGCAGGACTTGTACTCAGCTGAAATATGTTTCATGGTGATCTGCTGTAAAACTTGTGATCAAGTGAATGGCAGAGATTGGTGATGTCTGTCTTGGTATTCTGTTATTGACAGGATGTGGGTTACCTTCAGAATTTGGTGTGTAAATCATTAGGGAGCAGTGAGGGGAACAAAACAATTTGAAAAATCCTGTAGCTGCCAATGGAATAAGATACTTATTTCATCATCCTTTCTTTTTCTGAGGGAATCTCATTCTTTCTTCTATTCAGACTTGTTCATTGGAGCTTTCAACACTGCTGAACTAGCTTAGTATGTGGGGATTCTTTTTTTCTGTTTGTTTTAAAATTAGGTACTATACAGTATTTTGCTACAGATCTTTGAAATTTAGTTAGCAGTCTTGCCCCCAAAAGAAGATGTCCTTGTCTAACGTGTTTTCATTCCTCTATTAAGGGTCATAGTATCATTGTCACATTTTGTTAAGAATCTCCTTGATGCTTCATGTTTTGTGTAGTCTTGTCTTCATTTAAAATATGCAACTGAGAGTTGCTTAAAGCTGTTTCATGCTCATCTGAGAGCCATCAGTGTAACACAATTACAAGATGCCTGATCAAAGCCACTTCATTGATCTCAGTCTCAGGTGTCTGTAAAATGAACTTTCTTGGCAATTAGGTGCAACACTCCACCTTGGCATCATGTTCAGCTGTTCCTTGTTGCAGCCTTTCCATCGAACTTTTTGATAATGGTATGCATGTGTAATGCACATTCTCTCTGATACAGATATATACAGTCTTTCCCCCCTTCTATGGCCTTTGTCCTGGTTTTGTCTGTTCATTTTCATTTGTCACTTTGTTGGAGGAAAGCAGCATGAAAATATCAATGTTGAGAGAAACTTGTACAATTTTATGTCATCTGTTAGTCAGAAATGTTTTTTAAAGTGTTCTGCATTTACAGAAGTTTGTGGGGTTTTTCCCCCAAATTCTCTGTATTTACAAGGTTTGTTATTGTTAATCTTGAGCTAAAAAGTAGTTACTTCAGTTCTGCTGTTAGTAAAGTGCTTAAGGCCTAATAAGGAGAGTAATTGTGTCACTTGCTGATCTTCATTTGTCATATAGAGGATTTCTAGAACTGAAGGAAGCAATAGACCTTCCACACCAAAAGAGACTGTACAAATTTCAATGAAGCTTTATATATTCTAGGTCTAGTTTGTTGTCTACGGTAGCATTAATTTACTATTCTTAGCCAGAAATATGATCTATCTGGCTGTATCTATCCATCTCTAAGAATGAAATATGGAAAGATTGACCCTCTAAACCCATTCAATGATAAAAAAAATTCTCTGATTGGACTGAGTTATAATTCTTGTATCAACCAGAAGATGAATATAAACTTAACTTCAGCCTCAGCACAGGTATTTTGCATTTTCACCATCTGTCTTGGGGACAGAGTTTGGGGGGGGAACTGATAAAATTACTATTGAAGAAATTATACTGGTATTTTTAATTTCACAGTTTAATTTTGCAAATTTTTAGATCGATACAATCAGTTGACTTGACCCCTCCCCTGACCCCCCCAAAAAAAGAAAAAGCTGCTTCAGCATTTAATTTCACAAAGTCCCCTTTCAGAAATTTCAAAGAATACTTCTTTAGGTGCTTGACTGCCTTGCCTTGTCTATTTGCTCTTATTTTGCATGCAAGATAGAGCCAGAAGCCTTTTTTCTCATTGTGTACACATAGTGTTAATGGATCTGCTCTGTCTGTATTGCCTCATTACTGGAAACAGCTCAAAACACAGAAGTCTTTCAGTGTATGCAAATAAGGCAGAATCATCTACCTGAGAGTTAATATTCTCTACTTTTAAGTGTATTCTAAATGTAATGTTTGTATTTAGAGCATAACATCCTGTTCCCTTTTTTGATGGGCAAAAAGCTAAGCAGGCTCAGGCAGCTGTTTGATGTTGGCTTCAAGTGTTATTAATTTCATATTCTATTATTCTTTTCACTGTAGCACAAGTGAAGCTGATGTGGAGGCTGTCATGGATAAGTTGTTTGATGAGCTGGCTCAGAAACAAAATGATTGTACGTAAGTTAATTTCTCTTGAAAGAGAATACATTTAGAACACAATGCCCAATCTCCACTGACCAATTAATAAGTTCCATTGCTGTATATGGGTTGATGCCACACTCAAGTGGCAGTCATTGTATCAGCATTTTGTCTAATTTATGTGTTGAATCATGTGCTATTATTCATGAAGCTATGCATTTCCTATCTGTAAGAGATGAATTTTATAGTAATTATCCAGAGAAGATTGAGTCTTTGTTCATGTTCCCATAGTAACTAGACCAAGGATTCTAAAAGTGCAAGGCAGAGAGCTGAGGCTGAATAAAGCGTGTGGAACCATTGCAGACTTCACGTTTGAAGAGCTGTGCGACAGAGTAAGTACCCAGTCCAATCTAGATCAGTTAATGCTCAGACTTTTTGCAGTTTAAAAAAAAAAAAAAAAAAGCAAAAAAAAGAATCCAAAACACACATTCACTATTTTCCAAGTCAAACTAAATTTTATTTTTTTTTTTTTTAATTTGGCAGAAAGATTTTGAATTTAGCAGGACAAAAAACCCCACCCTTGGCAGAAGAACAATAATAATTTTCTTTTTAATGATACAGTAAATTCACTCTTAGGTGTATCACAGATTGCCTTCAAAGATCCCACTACAGTATTTGCCTGGACTAACATTGTTGTTGGTATATTAGTAGTCATAACATATCTGTATGTAAATAGCATTCAAAAGCTGTTTTTAAAACCTGGGGTTTAAGTTGATGTTCAAGTAAATGAGTTGTGATCCTGACACCACTACAGTAACACTGCTGTTGCATGCTTTAGTTTCAACTATGTGTACAAGGGCTGTTCAGTCCCAGGACTTCTCAAAATATGACAGATTTTGGTAAATATTGCCAAATTCTCTGCTTAAACATGTGGGATGTGATTCCTGGAAAGCTCTATGTATATGACTCCCATTGGGTTGGAACACAGTTCCCCAGGAGTTTCACTGTACTTGGTGACCTCTCTGCTGATATATAAAGTTATTGTTAAGTGACCACAACCCTAAACTGGGCTGATGGCATTTTGATTCAGGATTCTGACTAGTCTTTTGATGATTAACATTATGCTTTCACTTCCTTGTAGCTACCAAGTTGATAACTATTTGGACAGAAATTTCACTGGTTAAGTTTCAGACTATAGGTTTTAGACTGTTGGTTTTCAGTTTCAGACAAAACCATTGAGCCATTTGTAAGAATGAAGGTATGTAATGGGTAGAACAGCTTGCTTTTCACTAGAAGTTGTGAGACTTTTTCTTCCTCGTGCCTCTTAAAATATCGAGAAGCGATGCTGTCAGCAGGTACTTTTAAAATCCTTTAGTCCAGTAAATGCCTTATGTACTTATACTGGATGGTAGGTTGCTTCTAAGTAGAAGTGCTCTGATAGCTCACATGTCAATGGCCGCTACTTTGGGTCTGAAGGTCCTGATCCTCTTTCAAGAATTACTTGGGATTCAGGTCTTCTTGGCTTAATGGAGCTGAGGGGCTCGGCTTGCACTCAGAACAAGTAAAGAGAATCCTTATGAAATGTTAAACATTGTTTAACAGTACTGTGTTAACACTGACTGCCCAGGACTTAGGAAGTCATGCTGTCTTGATTTAGATGCCTTCTGCATATGTGTTATGGTAGTCTCTTAACAGCACAACCACGTGCTTAAAACTAAAACAATGTGGCAGACAAGAAATGTTTTTCTTTAACAGCTTCCTCAGTCATCACTTGTTTTGTTTGTCTATGCCTCCATTTGTTTCTACCTTTAATTGTTGTATAGTTATTTATTGTGCCATGATTTTTCTCTGCAGTTCACTGATGTACATTCATAAATATTACATTAATCTGTTTGTTAGGGGGTATCACTGTGCTCCTTTTATAAGTAGAGAAGTATAGTCATGAACTTGGAATTGTCCATTAAATTTGGAGGCTTCAGTTGCCTCCAGTATGATTTTTTTCACGATTATAACTTCTGTAGTGATTCATAGCAACAGTAGAAAATTCTCCTTGGTATAAGCTGCATTTAGGATTGTGCCTGCCCCACTGCTCTGTTTGCCCACCCTGTTGCCATTAAAATCTCCTAAAAGGCAAAAGAAAAATTTAGAATTCAGCTGTCAAACCATGAAACCATGTTCCTTTTTTTCATGAAGTCTTTTAACTTTTTGATGGAAAAACTTAAACATGCAGTGTCTTTTTTAAACCATCGGAGTTGCTCCCACTCATGTCACAGAAGACATAGGTAGGATCCAGAAGAATGCCCTGGTGGTTTATAGCAAAAAATACCCCAAAGTCAGGAGACATTCCACACAACAGGAAGTATAAAGTCATTCATATATATTCCAATAAACTGGAATGGGAAGTGGCAAAGATTTGTGGAAGTATAAAGCAGAAATCTGTAGGAGAATAGCTACAAGGTATTTACTCCTTCTTGTGAAGCCATATGGTAGATAAGTTAACAGGCATCATAAGTGTTACTGTTAAGAAAAAGGAAAGTAGGAGGCTGAAGAAGATGTAATGAAAAGCAAGATCCACAAAAGAAAGTACTGGAGGGGAATTTGTTGGATTTGCGTGGAGTGAATCTGCAGGTTTCTTTGGGCAGGATATAGGGACAAAGTCCCATGGGAAGGCAGATTGTATAAAAAGACACATGGGGCAGGGAATCTTCCTAGCTGGAGTCTGTAGCAGCCAGGGTGGAGCTTGAATGATAGCCCAAGCAAAGCCTCCTAGGTAGATAAATGACATTTAAAGTTACTATTGTAGGAGTCCATTGAAATTATAACAGAATTGAAAACAAGATTTGCTGCTGTAAGACCTGGAGACAAGCATGATAAATGGTAAATTCTCATTGATGGGGCAAAATGAGGTATAACTGATATTACTGAAACCTTGTGGACAATTCATAAAATAATAATGTGGAATCAGTGCTTACAGCCTACTTAAGGACAGAGTGGCTAAAACAGGTGGAAGACAATGTGCAACATTAAAGATACTGATACCTGCCTTAAAGTTAATTAATGCAAGGTTCTTGAATACATATCAATCAGTCTGCTAATTAACAAACCCAAGAGGGTATTCATAGGGATCTCTTGCAAATGGAGAATGAGGTGAATTGCTTCTTGAGCACTTGGCTATAAAAAGCATAAAAAGAAAATATACCATTGTGTGGGAATCTTATGCTGTAGATGAAGCACAGAAGAAGGTGAAATGTAATTATTCCCAAAATTGCAAATGATAATTTTCTAGCATAAAATGCAATACATCCAGTACAAGGTCATTTGGTTGGAACAGCTTTATGGGAACTAAAGTGATGAATTTGTATAGAAATTTGTGTTGTATAGCAACAGTCTTCTCAATTTTCTAAAATTCATTGAAACCAAAAGATAATTCCAAACAGTGAAGTTACATATTTGAGTGTTCAGGAAGAGTAGTTTTCAAAAGCAGAAGGGAAGTATGCCTAACTGGAAAGGGAAGTGTAAATGACAACAACAAAAAGGAACAAGAAGGACTCTTTGAGAAGGAAGATAGGAAAAGTATTTCCTGTGCCACTGTTGAGACAGAATCAAATAATATGGAATGAATGGCAACTAGTTATGAAGTGCAGGAAAATTATAAAATAAAGATAATGGGAAAATATCATGTCTCTCAGATAAAAGACTTGTTAAGTAAAATGGCAGTTTTGATATGGTTTATATTATCTTAATGTTATTGGCTTATTGCTAGTTTGGAGATGGATGAAATTTAAATAATGATGTGGAAAAAGGAAAAGGTTTTGCAAAAAAGATATGTTCTAGATGAAGCTGAGTGAAATACTGTTTCACTAAAGGGTAGTGAAATAATTTTCAGTCTGTTAATAGCATATGTTAAAAGTAGCCTGCAAATACATTTTGTATCACTGGAGTCCTGGAAAACTAGGCTGAGATCTCTGACTACCTTTTTATTTTGGATAAAAGTTGGAGTCCAAGAGAAAGTCTACATCACTAGAAGGCACACTCTGTATGGCAGTATTAAAAAATAAACAAGTAAAATTCATGCATACACATGATGACTGGTATAACTGCAGGATGTTGGTCAGATTTTAGTCCAGAAGGGGTAATAGAGGAGCTGGTTCTGGATTCATATATGTGGATGACTAAAGAATGGAAATGAAACTGATTCTCCAATCTCCCTGATTTTGTAGGAGGAGCTGAGTTTTGAAGATGCTGTTCTTACTAGGAAATTAGCATTGTGCAGTCTCAAGGAAGCATTCGTTAAATGGATTGCTATGTTAGTTAACTAACATATAAAAAGAATTATTACTGAAGGTTTGTTGTTGAGTGTAGCATTTCTAATGAGCACATTTTTATACTAAGCCAAATATAGTTTTTCCCCAGCAGCTTTGAATATAAGATAAATGCTAATACAAATTTGCTGTAAATACGGAGTGCTGTGTGTATTGGGGGGAGGAGCAGTGAATACAAGGATGCTGTGTGCGATTTATTTTTCATCTGAATGGAGATTTTGGGGAAAGTGTGTTTTTTTGGCGAGAGAGTTTGTTTTGTTTTGCTTTTTTTACATCTAAGCAAACACAAAGTTTACAGCTAGAAATTGGGAACCCAAGTCACAAACACAGGAGGAGACTGTGCCCTAGGCAAAGTGACTTGGAAATAGATTTAAGGATTGTAATGGACAAACAGCTCAAAAGGAGCTTCCGGTCCAGTGTTAGAGCATTTAGACCGTATTTCGTCTAGGGTGGGTAGAGTGGAAATAAATAGGAGGGTAGGACGTTTACTTTAATTTTAGAAACATCTCAGGTTGATGGTAGAATGTTAGGTGTGGTTCTGACCTAAAAACTTTAGAAAATGCATTGAAAAACCTGACAGAGCTGTGGAAGAAACCACAAATCATTTGAGCTGCAGCAGATGGCAGACTTACAGTTCAGTTTTTTCAGCTTATCAGAAAGAGGACTGGAAGATGATTTTATAAGATACAGCTATTTTCACAGGGGAAAAAAAATAGAGGTATTAGTGGGATCCTAAATCTAGCTGAAGAAGGCATAATAAAACCCAGAGACTACATTTGAAACAGCGAAGGGAATGGCAGAGCCTCCTTGTACTGTGTTTCAGGTCAAAACTGGATGTCATTTTAGGAGGAGGTGTTTGTGTTTGAGCTACATACTAGTTTTTAGGCTTAGCTGTCTCTAAAATGCAGGATCTTGAAGTACCTCATGATCTTCTCTTCTCTTGAAACTAGGGATGTGAGAATCGGTCCCTGCTGCCTGTTGGAAGCTGTGTCACTTCCTGCATGTGTGGTGAACAGGTTTAAGCAGCTGGCAGGGGAATGTCCCCAGTCCATCCTGAAGGATAACCTGCTCTCAGCCCCCTCATGCTTTTGGAAGTAGGCAGTACTTAGTCTGCTGTAAACCTGTGCAGTCAGTTCAGACTGAGTTTTTCCAGGGCTTGTAACTTCCTTGGTTTTTAGGGGGGTTTCACGGGACATATATAGGACATTTCCCTGATGCCAAGCAACCTTTCTTCTGATCTTAGGTGCCTTGGTCTATGTCATGGAAGCACTAGAACTTCTCACTGAGCTAAAGGAAAGTAACTTGAGGAGCAAATTAGTCAGAAAGTAACTAAGTTACTCTCAGAAATATAGTACTTGACTGAAACTTTTACAAATAAATTTTCATTCACACAGAGATGCATGTTCATATGAAGTCAGTTTGATGCATCCATCAGAATGGGAAAGTTTCAAGATGAAAACTCATTTTGTCATGGAAGGTGGATGTCAACTCTTGCTTACGTTTCCCTATAGTAAATACAAGGTAGTGAGAGTGTGGTGTGTGAAAAAGCTTACACTGTCAACATCTTCTGACAAAACAACTCAAAATATCATCTAATTTGATTTAGTTAATGTAATTAACTTGGTTAAACTCATTTCCTCTGTTACGTTTGGTTCATAATTGCAAAAACATTTTTTAGTTTAAGGTAGAGGGATAAGTGAGTGTAATGAAGAGATTTGGGGGAGTTATTTTTTATTACATTGAATTGTTGCAGTATTATCTTGTAGTTACAATATTATTTTTTGAGTTTTCTGAAACTGTTGTAAACCGCTGCTTATGGGTGTCAGTAATGGTTGCAGCATGAGTGGACAATGTTGTACTCAAAACCTGGTTAATTGATTCCTTCGGCTATCCATAACCCCTACGGGTTCCAGAAAAAAGAACTAGAGTCTTGCAAGAGTCAACATGAATGGAACATGTGAAAGGACAGATGCTTTTGTTTGGTTTGAGAAATAATTTATCACGCATAATTTATGACTCTACTTTCACTTCATTGCAACAGTGTGTCTTCTAGTCTGGTCTTGGGTAATTGTTACAGTGCATTCCAGAGGGATAATCACCTAGACCTGGAAATCTATGTTTGTTGGTGTAGGATTAAGATGATGTGTTTGAAATATCTCAGACAATTGCTTTGTGACCTTTGTAATTAAATATTTCATATGAACAGCCTTTAAAAACTCTTCAAATTCACTGATGTTTCCTTCATCAAAGTAAAATCAAAATTCTATTTTAAAGGGAAATATTGAAACATTTTCCACTTCAATATCACATGATTTCAGGAAATGTCAGATAATACATAATAGATGAAAATAGCAAATCAGGAATTGATAATCTGATACTATTTAAAACATCTTTAGGAGAAGTTTCAAAGTAGCTGCTTTTTAATTAGTACTTGAAGGCCTGAAGAGATAGAGTTGGTGCCTTTCTAGCATTAATCTTGTGTTTCTTGTTTCATGTGTTTGCATTAAACCTTTTTGTCTCAAGAATATAACGAGTTAATTCTGTCTAAAATTATACATCAGATACTGTTAATGCAGTTGTCCATTACAACAAAAAATAAAATACAGAGAATATATTGTGTGCAATGCTGATATGACATTCAGTTGACTTGCTCAACTATTGTGTGCATCACTTTTTAAATGATAGATTCCCAGTTGAGGAAAATTCCAAGTTTTAGCTAACTTAGTTAAGATCAAATGCATAAACTTAAATTTTTGTTCTTTACTGGCTATTTGACCATGTGGAAAACTAAAAAATGCTGGATGAGAGGATATTGATCTATTTTGGTTGCTTTAGAGCAAAACGAGAAGCAATTTTTCAGACTTGACACTCCAGGGTTTCTGTGGCAGTGTGGCACATGGGAGTGTTTGTCATGGCATGAAAGCAGCTGTCTACTCACTAGAATGGAGCCCTGTAAATGTGCTTCTCCAGCACAGTTATCCAGGGAGGACTGTGCTTCATTTTCATTAAAATGTTTGTTATTTTATCACCTTTTCTAAGGCCCCATAAAATGAAAAATGTAGCCAGAGAAGCCTGGGAGAAGCACCAGGCAGAACAGGGACTCATAGTTCCTATTTGTTTTAGAATTTCTATGCTAACAGTAACTTCCCCCATTCTTTGTGGCCTTTAATTTCTTTCTGCCTGTTTCTCTGTCTGTACAATGTGGGATACATTTACCAGTGGAGTTAGATTCTTGCACAACATAATTAGTTAATTTTTTCATTGAGTTAGTGTGTGAATGAAAAGATCACACAAATACTTTTTAAAGTAAAATGTACATATCAATTCGGTTTTAAAATCTCTCTATATAAACCTAGCAATTGTGCAAATAGAAGTTATATGTTTATATACACATAAAGGTCAGTGTTCATTATGCCTTAGAAAAAATCACCCTCTGCCAGTCCTCTGTCTTCGCTTTCTTTTTAAAATTTCACTTGAAAACTGGTATGTGTGACACTTTGGCTTGAATTGGGTATAAATAGTGTCGACAACAGTGTCCTTTATGTGTAATCTTCCAGGTCCTGAGGGAGTCGGGAGATCCAGTCTTCCCCGCAGTGCTGCCTTTTAGTCTTCCCCTCGCTTGTGCGCAGCAGCTGCTGCCCTCTGCCGGGAACGCCGGCTGCCTTCGGCCACCAAACACGTGAGCCTGTTCCTCACAGAGGTGGAATTACTTTGGTTCATGTGTCCTTTAGTCTTTCCATTAGGTAATCAAAGTATATCCTTTCATCCACCTGCCCAGTACCAGTGAACAGTGTCTTAACATGATACTAACCATTAACAAACGTATAAAAGTTTGAAGACTAGGAAAATAAATTTAATAGCAATATCTATGTTGTAAAAAGGTTATCCTACTGTGATTTTTTTTCCTAGTAATTGTTCAGCGTTTCTGAAATTGTCAAAATACAATTTTTGTGTAGATTAATGCAACAAATAATTGGCAAACAGTTTTTGTTAGGTTGCTGTTCCACTGCAATAGGCACGCTCTGCAGACCAGGAGGAAGATGTAGTTCCTGGCTTGAATAGCTTGCACTTCAAAAGGAAAGATGTAACTAAGCTTTAAATAAAAAGAAAAAAAAAAAAGAAAATAAAAAAGTCACCATTTTCAAAGGCAACAAGTGATTTAGAAATGCAAGTGTCTGTCTTTAAGTCAACTGAATGTCTCCCCTACATGATGACATAACTGAGCTGCATTTGCAGTTTAATGATTCTGAACCGTTTTGAGGGAATTACCTTCATTAAAAGCTGCTAAATTTATCCACTGTATAATTCAGTGTCATCTTTAGGATTGTAGGATTGTCAAGTGTAGTTGTAAATAAACATACTATGTTTATTTTTATTATATTATATAGTAAGCACTATTTTCAGTAATTTTCTAGAAGCATAGTTTTCCTTGTTTTAGGATCTTAGGTTTATTCCCAGCCAGAGATCAGCTTTTGCAGTGTAAGCTCTGGACTCAGAGCCTGTCATTTATAAGCTACATTTGCTTTAGGAGTGTAATCAGTTTCTGTACCTCCAAAAAAGTTGCCTTGTCTAACTCACAAGTATGTTTTGTAAAAGAGACTCAAGAAACTTATTTCAGGTGGAAATATTGTAACACAGTAATATTTTTAGCCAAACTTCCTTTCTGTTTTATATTTTAGGTGTATCAGAGCTTAATTTTTAGAAAGCACTCCCTTCAGTGAAAGCTGCATAAACCTTGAGGGTTTAGATCCTATACTTTATAGACCAGGGAATACCCAAATACAAGCTGATTGTAGTGTCAAGGGTTTGCCTTTTAATTCAGTGTTTTGTTTCTTAAATTCTCGAGTGTACTATTTTCTCTTTTTTTAAAGGTTTGTTGACCATGGTTTTGAAATCTTAACAGTAAGTGTCAGTATAGTATTTAAATAGACATATGAATTTTTTAAGCCTTCTGTTTTGGAGACCATTTCACTGACAAATGCCATACTTTGGAGTTGGAACTGGAAATTTGGCAGTGGAAATTTGGGAGCAGAAACATGCCTTTTGCAGTTCTTCCACTTTGCAGCCAGCTTTGAGCAGCTGATAGGTAGGTCTTTGAGACATCTCACTTTTGATAGGGTCAGTATGGATATCTGTCCCTGTTCTAAGCTCTTCTAAGGCAGGAGTGGTCGTGCTGAATGATGACTGAGCATAGGAGCAAGCATCTTCTTAGAAATCAGAAGAGCAAAGGTCTGAAATAACTTTTCCACTGTGAGGAATGTGACTAAAAAACTTGTGCTATAAGGTCAAGCAAAATTAGTTCCTGCCTGGATTCTGTAATGAGGTAACAAGTATAGCAAGGAGCTGTACTTGATCCAGAAAATATCTTCGACCCCAGGGTTTACAAATCTCAGATTCATGTTCTAGTGGTTGAACTAGATGATATTTAAGGAATCTTCCAGACCCAGGCTGGTCTATGGTTCTATGATTTGCACTGCCATCAGTATAGTTAAATTTTTTAACCCAATTAGCCATGCCCTATCTTCCCATTTTTATTTAAACTTCAGCATGCTGCTGCATCACAGATCATGCCTTAGGTTTTTCTATTCCTTTCATGGAATTATGGTCTTGAAATATCACCTAAGTAATATTTATCTGTTTTATCAGCCTCACTAATGATTGTGTGTGGCTCCTTTGGAAACAACAGAGCTCTGTATTTTTTTCTTTATGCTTAATGTCTAAGTTGTAAATATTATCTGGTCTTAAATTGTGTGTTGGTTTTAGTAATTTTTTGGGTGTTGGAGTGTCTGCAGTAAATTATAGTTATTGTCAATCACAACTCTTCAGGGTATTACTGGAACTGGCCCTGGAGTATCTTCCAACATCAACAAAACCCATTTTATCTTGAGATGAAATATGTTTTTCTAACATATGTAAAGCATTCTGTATTCTTCAGACTATCTCTAAAAGATGATATACTGTGTCACTGATGAGTCAACAAAGAAGAAGGATGCTTTATGCTATAATTAATGGGCTACATAATAGAAACAGGAGACTGCTAACTTCTAAAACAGCCCACAGAGAGCTCCAAATAACAAACATCCTACTTGAGCAGAGATGATGATAGCTGAAAATGCATTAAGTAGACAGAGAAACAAAACCAAATGAAGGTGAGAACTCAGTCAAGCAGGCTGAAGTGGAGGAAACACTTTGTCAGGAGCATAGCCCATGACAGTGCTAATGCGTTTTGCATTAGTGTGATGCCTGTAAAATACTGACTCCTGGCATCAGAGTTAATGACAAAAATCTACAACAGTTTTACTGTATATACACATGCAGGAACGATAACATCATAAGAAAAATTCTTACCTGTTCACGTTTCCAGGTTTTTAAAATAACACTGTAGCATGTGAAAGAACTGGTAACAAATGGTAAGTGACAATTGTTACATAAATGTTTTATTGTTCTGAAGTTGAGTTTTGATGAACAGTTGATGAAACAAAAGAGATCAGACAGTACCAGAAACATACACCAAATCAAATTATTTTTAGAATGTTGTTCAGAGGATGAGATTAATCAGGCTAAACTTTTAGTAAGGGGATTACAAATATATGTATCAATATTAGGAGGATTTGTGGCTTCATTAGCAACTACAGAGGAAGAAGTACCTTCGTATGCTACTGACTAAAATGAAATACTTTCTGTGACTGGATGAGATTCATAAAATAAATTTCAGCCCTGGAGGGTTATACAGGGAACAGCGCCATGTGTCTAAAATCATTTGCCACTAGTCTTGTCACCTAGTCTGAGCCTGTGTTGTTGGCAGTCGGGACCCAGCCTATGCTGCAAGGTGAAGAGAAATGGTCTGAAGGCAGTACAGTAAAGGGGAGGGCTGTTGGCTGCTGAAACAACAGAAATCTGCTCCTCAGTGGAGCTGCTGTGTATGGACTGTACAGCCAGAACCCCTAGCAGTGGTGTAATCTGGCCTTGAACCCATTGCCCCTCTCTCTTTTCTGCGTGCCACAGAGTTGGTATGTTCATGCCAGTTTTGGGGGGTGGCAGGCCAGTGAGAACGTGGGCTGAGAAGCTGTCAGGGGCTCTTGCATCATGGCCTCCTGAGTTTGGAGCATTTTGAATAAGCTGGTGAGTTAGAAGAGTTTTGAAGCAATTACAGGCAGCACGAGAGTTGGGCCAATAACAAGGTTAGAGGAATACGAAAAGGGCTCTAAACTGTCCCCAGAACATTTGCAAATTTGCTGGTGGTTCCTTCTTTTTTACAGTAAGTAGAGTAAGGCAGAAGAGAATTAAAGGACTTCCAAGATGAGAGTAAGTCATGTGGGGAACAAGATTGAAAGCTCTGTCTTTCATCCCCCGGGTTATGCCTCTAAACTCCAAAAGCAGAGAGTATGAGAACTCATCTATGTAAAGAACTACAGGTGATGCCAGCTGAGCCACGTGTAATATCAGAATGGCTGACTCAGCACTTCAGTTGCATCTCATCAGACTTGAGTCTTGGCAGGAAGGTACCAAACTTACTGTGTTAAAATACTCGTATAGCTGCGAGGCTCACATCTTTTGGAGCGTAAGATTTTGGAGTCTCTAAAGGCATGTTTCTGCCAACACTTACAGAATATTATCACTTAGTGCTGGTATAGGTGTTTCATTTCAGCTTGAAATGATCTGCCTTTTATGTCCATAATTAGAGAGATTCTTGAATTGCCTCTTTTTGCACTGCTGAAGTAGGTTGAATTCTTGTTAGACTGTGATAAAGATGCATATCATAACCTTCTATGAACTGTGATTTTATGTCTGTATGAAAAGCAATATAAGTATTCCATCTTCCATTCTTCCCATTTGAAATGCATTAGCCTTATTTTTGTCCTCCGCCTGTTTCCTCCCTCCAGCTCCTCAGGTTTTTCATTTTCCTGTTTGGATATCCACCAAGGTGCCTACCAAGTTTTTAGATATGTAGCTCAATAGTTGGGTGCTTCAGTTTGCCTGTTTTGCCAAAGATTGAACCCCTTCATTTTTATTTCTATATTTATTTACTTTAGGAATCGGCTTTCAATATTTTATACTTTGTATTTGAGATAAGGAGGGTGTATTCATGTGGTTTGGGTGAGGAAGTATATCACACTGGGACAGGACAGAATAATTCCTCAGGGTTTTGGGTTTCAGCAGAAGAGTTCTTGGGCTCCTCATGTGATAAAAGAATGAACCAGCGTAGCATTGATGTCTGTAATCTCTTACCTAAAGGGAGACATGAGAAATATTTTCCTTTCTCAGGTACAATGAGATCACTGCTGTTCTCCCTCGCATGTTTGATCTCTGTACTGAACAATACGTCAGTCCTAAGTATGGAATAAAAATTACTGTTACCTGAATTATTTGCTTACCACTAATCTTAAATCTCCAGCAGTATCCTGGTGCTGTTGCTTTTGGTGGGGGACTGAAATGGAGGGAGAAAACAAGCAGTAAATACAATTTTGAGGAGAGGATACAGTGTATACTGCTCTTAAACTTTGCTAGAAGCACATGAAAGTTTTTTTAATAGTTCTTTTCCTTAGGTTTTACTGGGAAGTTGTGTGGTTGGAAATGAGAAAGCAGGGTGATTCATGAGACTGCAAGTGGGAGAACTGGCTGAGGGTCAGAGGCTTTAATACCTGCCTGGGGGGTTAGTTTATTCCCATTAATAGGAATAGATAAGATAGATCTTGCAAAATCATGAAATGAAAAGTAATTTTAAATTAATGTCCCTGAACGAGCTACTACTATTTGTACATATCTTCTGTTGATGGTTTAGATACAGAAAGAGAAACTAATAAGTTTTTATTAAAGTTTTTTATTTGATCATTATACAACAGAAACCATGAACAAAGGAACTGCTGCAAAATTGTACGTTTGTTTCCTCTTGCTTTCGGTACTTAGAATATACAGTTTTTCTTCAGTCTGGGTTAGTCTTGGGTGAACTAAATGCAGGTCTACTTAGGATTTAGTAACTAGCCTATGCATTTGCATTCAAAAATCTTGCTGCTGGAAAGCATCCTAACCTGTTCAAATTATGTATGCTTTAGGTTGAAATCACAGCTTAACTATGTCTTTTCTTCTGTGGATTACAGTTTATAGTGATTAGTTTATTTGAGATTGTTAGAGAGAGATCACAACGTTGTCAGGGTGCAGAAGAGCCATATTTTTAACTCTGAAACACTTCATGTAAGCCAACAGTATGAATGAGCAGCCATATGTCCCTAAGGGCAAATGCAAGCATTCCTGAAATGAGATACAAAGAAACAAAAGTAAGAATGTGATCTTGGGACTTTACCGCTCTCTTCTGTAATTGTAGTATATCAAGACACAGTGTTTATGTGTCCTATCATGGGTTTCCATTTCTTATGGTTTGTTTTGTTTCAGCCTCTTGGAGCCAGTGACTATCTGGAAATATCAAAGCATTTTGACACAGTGTTTGTTCGTGACATACCACTTCTTACGATATCAAAAAGGACACAAGCTCGTCGTTTCATTACTCTTATTGATACCTTTTATGAGCATAAGGTGAGAACCAAGCTTTTCCTATATATGTATAGGAATAACACTGGGGGTCCTCAAACTGGACTGTTACAATTGGTTTGAAGTAAGGCTTTCTGTAATAAGAGTTTGGAAAACATAGGCGGAATGAACTAGCACTGCAAAGAAGCATCGTTCCAGCTTCACCAAAAAAAAAAAAAAAAGGCCCCATTGCAATAAAGGCAAATAAAGCAGGGTGGGGTTTTTTGTTTTCTGCGAATATTAAGCATGAATACAAGCCTGTGCTCATTTGCCTTTCTTTCCTAACTTGGGAAAACAACAGAAGCCATATCATTTTAATAATCAAAGACTGTGCTGCCAACTGTGCTGGAGTCAGTTTAAGTTTTTTAGATTTTAATCTGTGTGGGCAGTTGGTCAGGAATCAGTGCCTTCCTGATCAGCACAGTTACAGTGTAAAGGAAACAGTTACTGTAGGCTTTACACTAGGTTGCAGAATTGCTCATGGAATAGTAATGATAAATGCAGAACTTTACGTGGATTTACAGAGGTTGCAATTAAGGAAATAAAATCAGCACAACTAGAACAAAGGGAAGGTCCTGTTTAAGGTGATATTTTAAAAAATAATACAAGATATTAAACCCTATTTCATGCATTCGTATATTTGCACACACTTAAATATTTATGTGGTCAGGAAATATTGATTGAGGTTGTTTTTTTCAAGAATGTTCTGGCATTGGTTGCTGATCAGAAAGGCCCCAGTTCAGCAAGGTATTGAACTCAGTGTATGGGTAGTCTCATTCAAATCAGCCAGATTCTTTATGCTTTATGATTTGGAAATGGACAGTTTCTAAGAGAATATGCTAGTATTAAACTAATGTTTAATTAGTTAATTAACCTTCTGTGAAATTTGGAATTTAAACATTCTTTAAATGGAAATACATGTGCAGTGCACTTATCTACTGAGAGGAATCTAACTGTGGTGAAAAGAAGGCATTGGTTACTACGTAGCTTTTATTTTAGAAAATAAACTTTATGATGAACTCATTGCCTATAGCAGATATTCTGAGTATTTAATAGAATAGTTGTTTGTTCTCTGAGTAAAAGTTACATGAATTGTTACTGAGAAAAAGATCCTGTAAGTTTAATATTCCAAATTACTGAGTCAGGTAAATTTGTAACAGCAGTGCTAATAAGAGAAAGGAAAAATACCTGGGAAAAAACACCAAGGTCTTATTTCTAGAATGCTTTCCACAGATCATGTATTTTATCCCTTTTCTGTAAACCCCAAGTGTTGATATTGTTGCCTGTTTTCCTCCTCTCAGGTGCGCATTATCTGTTCTGCAGCGACTCCTCTCGATAGCTTGTTCCTGGTGGAACACGGCAGTGGTGAGCAAGAGGACAACAGAGTGTTGATGGATGATTTGGACTTGAGCCAGGTACATGATATTCACATCATCTCCCTTTTATAACAAAATTTGGTTTCATAATAATTTCATAATTACAGCAGCATTTTAGGAGGAGAAATCAAGAAAACATTTAATGGGTGATTTGCTGTTTTTTCTGTAGTGTATCTGTTGCTCTGATAATTACATGTTGTGCTATTTATTCATAGTCAAAGAAAATGTCACAGTATACAGAACCATTTTGTGTAAGTTTTAGGGTCATTTTGAATGTTAATCATTGTATCTGTTCAGTCGTGTATGAAAATACTGATTTAAGTTTAGCTCCTACATTTAAAATACAGAAATAAAAGGTGGTTTGTTCTACCTCTTCCTAGACTATCTAAAACAGCCTTACAAGTCCTCACAGACATTACTAATTTGTATGTTGGTTATTCTGTGTTTATTTTTCCCTAGAGCCTAGCTGTTGTTAATGAATTATTAAATAATTTGTTTAAATCAGTATGCAGTTAGTCAACAAAAAAGGGAAAATAGATGGTTAACATGTCATCATGTTGTTTTAAAACCCAATTATTCTTTTTGCTATGTTCCTTCAGAGGGTTACCTAGCTAAAATAGATGCTTTTCTTTAATTTTGAACATTAATTTTAATTTTTTGGTGCCATGCTGCTGTCTTAGCTCTGTTTTGTCAAAGCCTGTAAAGCACAGAGCCTTAGGAGTTACACAGGATGCACTTTGGTACTGCCATGTCTCTCACAGTTCTATGGTTCTGGTTTTGTGTATTTATGTAGGATTCTGCCAAAGGACTCTCCATGTTTACAGGAGAAGAGGAAGTCTTTGCCTTTCAGCGTACTCTCTCACGGCTTACAGAGATGCAAACTGAACAGTACTGGAAAGATGGGGACAGAAGCAAAAAAACATAATTAAAAGTTAAATGAAATTACCAAGAAGTAAAATTACAGCACTGGAAAGGTTTTTAGCACAACTGAAATAATAATTGCACTTTATCACCTGGACCATGTTTTCTTTCATCAGTTGCCTTTTGAGTTTAAGACACAAGGACTTGGCTATTTTTCTGTACCACCAGTGTGTGGACATGTGAAATTTGGCCTTCGTTTGCTCTTCTTCAAGCCTGGCTGGATAGCCAGGCCCAGAGAGTGATGGTGAATGGAGTTACATCCACCTGGTGGCTGGTCACCAGTGGGGTTTCTCAGGGCTCAGTATTGGGACCAGCACTGCTTAATATCTTTATCCGTGACACAGAAAAAGGGATTGAGTGCACCCTCAGTAAATTCACAGAGGATGCCAGTTTGGGTGGGAGTGTTGATCTGCTGGAGGTGGGAAGGCTCTGCAGAGCAATCAGGACAGGACAGGCTGGATCAGTGAGCCAAGGCCAGTTGTATGAGATTCAATAAGGCCAAGTGCAGGGTCCTGCCCGTGGCTCCCAACAAGTCCCTGCAGTGCTACTGACTGAGGGAAGAGTGGCTGGAAAGCTCACTAGTGGAAAAGGGCCTGGGGGGATGCTGGTCAACAGTGGCTGAACATGAGCCAGCAGTGTGCCAGCAATGACATCCTGGCCTGTCTCAGGAATAGTGTGGCCAGCAGGACAAGGGCAGCGATTGTCCCCCTGTACTGGGTACTGGTGAGGCTGCTCCTCAAATCCTGTGTTCTGTTCTGGGCCCCTCACTACGGGAAGGTCATTGAGGTGCTGGAGTGAGTCTAAAGAGCAACAAGGCTGGTGAAAGGTCTGGAGCACAAGTCATGTGAGGAGTGGCTGAGGGAGCTGCAGGTGTTTAGCCTGGAGAAAAGGAAGCTCAGGGGAGACCTCATCACTCTGTGAACTATCTGAAAGGAGGTTGTAGCCAGGTGGGGGTGGGTCTCTTCTCCCAGGCAGCTGGCAACAGGACGAGAGGACAGAGCCTCAAGCAGCACCAGGGGAGGTTCAGGTTGGACATCATGAGCAGTTCCTTCACTGAAAGCGTTGTCCAGCATTGGAACAGGCTGCCCAGGGAGGTGGTGGAGTCACTTGCTAGAATCCTGGAACTCCTCTGTAGTGTGTTATGTTTTGGGATTTTTTTCTGAGTCTAGCTAAGTACTGACTTTCAAGCTCTAGGAGTGTTTTGTAATCAGGCTGTTGCTCAGTCTGGCTCATTGAAGACTAATGGTTTGAACCAAGAGAGAACCCTGAGGAGGAGCTTGAAGGTACTTGAAACTGCACAGGATTAAGATCTAAGTAATTGATGGGAAGAGAGACTATGATAAGGCAGGGTATGCTGTAACATAAGTGCCAGTTAGTACTCTTTCTAAATTTTGTGGTTCTTGCAAGCCTGGATATACTGCCTCTACACCAGTGACATATCTGTACCCTGAATTTCCTCAGGCTTCATCCATACCAAACCTTCCACTGCTGCTAACACACCTGCCCTGACCTGGGGAGAGTAGGACACAGTACTACTTGAAGCAATTCATCATATTACAAATAGGAATGTGTTTTATGGGAAAGATGGGATAGTAACTGATACCTCAAGACACATCACCACCTATCCGCGTGTTTGTAGTTGGAAACTTTGTATTTTAGTTAAAAATGCAGTGGTGTCACTCTTGATTTCGGTCTCACTGAGACAAAATATGGCACTGTGTGGATTCACTTACAGTGTATTTTTTGGAAAAAACATGTAGATGGACTGAAAAGATTGCCCTCATTTCTTAGGAAGGAGATATGTAACACACTGCCCCAAAAGCTGAGGCGTTTTCTTGGATTTTGCAACATGATCTTTTTCAGTTACCAAACATATTTTCACTGCCTTTGTTAAGCCTGATCAAATTGTTTCAGTTGTAGCCCCCACCAGAATTACAGAAAGCTTTTAAAAGGGCCTTCTGGGAGGGCTGGAGAGGTCCTGTGCACTTGCCTGTCTTATGGAGCCACATACTCAAGTCTGGTTTTCTGTTCTGTTCCCCTCTGTTGGTCCTGGAAGTTACTTATGCTGGCTATACCTGTTCTTCAAATAATGTTTAAAGCCTATATTTATAGTTTGCAACTCATGCAAGTATGTTATTATTCCCACAAGAGTGACTACCACGGAGAATTTTAATGCATATTTATGAAAACTTTATGAAAGAGAATATATTGCATATACTTAAAAATATACAAATAATTGATGTATGTTTTCAGAGATTTGGATTAGGTTTCTCAACAGAGGGACTATTGAGATTCATGCATGTGTGTCTGTATATACAAACACATATGTATATTTAATTTATACATATATATATATAAATCTAGATAAAGCTAATATATATAATTTAAGTGTGTGTGCTTCTATATTTATACATGGCAGTCTATACTTATCAGCCTGTGACTGTGCTGATAACTTGCCTGAAGCCTCAGCCTTGACTTTTTTCCAGTAGCATTCAAATGGCTCCTGCCTTCTCTAAAACTGAATGTGTTGTGGGAAAGTGGAAGATGGTGGTAGATAACCTAAAGCACTTTTCATCTGGATATTTATTTATATTCTTTTAAAAACTGTTTACATGTTTAGCTTGTATGTCCTCCTCTGTCATGTGGTGCAGGGGAAGTGCGTAATCTTGCAGAACACAGGTGAGATGTTTGGGATGTGTGAGAGGAGAGGTCCTGGCAGGTTCTGCATTCCCAGAGAGACTGTTTTGGGAGAGGGAGGTGAAGTATTTCTCCACAGTCTGTGTGGGTGATGACTAACGTCCTTTAACCAGGGGAATCCCTGTTTGTGTTCAAACCTGTTGCTGCTTTTCCAATTGTTATTTGAGGCTTTTCTGCAATCTGAGCACACACCCCAAACTCAGGTGCCCCAGATTCTCGGAAGCTCCTAAATGCAGTGGGACTGATGTATCACTGAAAACCTCTGAGGATATAGATGAGCTCCATCAAACCACAGGAGGAAAGTTCCCAAAAGCCTCCAGAGCCAGTGCTGCTTCCAGAACAAGACAGCCTTCCAAAGGCGATGGATGGATGGATGGACGGATGGATGGATGGATGGATGGATGGCCAGAAGAACTTTTTGCTGTGACTGGTTTCTGATCTGAAAAGGAGAACTGTTAGTGGCTTTTTTTTGAGTAAAGATGTTCATGATGACACTACAGCTGGATAGCTATCACCTATTTTTCAGCAATCTAAACATGAAAAGAAACAACTGACCAGGTTTCAAACAGGGCTCAGCACAGTCACCAACCCTCTAACAAGGAAGAAGAACAGTGTCTCCATCAAGACCTGGCTAACAGGATGAAGATTCATGATTTTAATTTCTGCAGTTGCCTGGATCTCAATACATCTCGTGCCTCAGTTTCCCTGTTGATAAAATAGGAATGATGTTACTTCCTTATTTGCCAAATCTGGAGTGCTGCCAGGCTTCCTCATTAATATTCTAAGATGCTTGCTTAGAGTCTGGGAGGAAAATACTTCAGTAAAGTATGTAAATAGTGCAAAAAAAAAAATTAGCTACTCAAAGTGGATTAGTCTCCTTGTTTGGGTTACAGAATTAATGCCATCAACTAAACACCATGTGCCTCTTTGTAGTGATGGGTTTTTAAAATAATGCATCTATTTTAAGAGTCTATTTAAAGAAAAAAATATTTGGGTTTGTGATTAAAACTCTAGACCATTTGTGTAGATTTTCTTTTAGTTGTAACGACATTACAACCTTAGCTCCTATATTTGTGAAATACAATGGCTTTGCAAATGCTGTTGGGATTTTCCTTGTATACTGAACTTTTTTTAAAAAAATGTCATTTGAAATCTAATACATAACAAACTGAACACTCAAATCCTTCTGTCATTTGAGAATAACTTACGTTGTAAACAATAAATCCAGATTTTATAAACATTTCACTCATTCTACTTTTAGGTATGTGTTCTGGATAGGCAGACACTCGTTAATTAGAATCATAGAATGTTAAGGGGTTGGAAGGAACCTTGAAGATCATCTAGTGCCAACTCCTCCTGCCACAGGCAGGGGCTCTCCCACTAGACCAGGTTGCTCAAGGCCTTATTCAGCCTAGGTTTCAAAAGTCCCACCCAAGCTGTACAGGAACACTGCCAGGAATGGGGAATCCACAGCTCCTCTGGGCAACCTGTCCCAGTGCCTCATCACCTTCACAGTAAAAAAAATTTCTTCCTAATACCCATTCTAAACCCACCCTCCTTTAGTTTAAAGCCATTCCCCCTTGTCTTGTCACTACGTGCCCTTGTAGAAAGCCCCTCTCCAGCTCTCTTGCGGCACCCTTTCGGTCCTGGAAGGCTGCTGTAAGGTCTCCCTGGGCCTTCTCTTCTCCAGGCTGAAAAGCCCCCACTCACCCTCTCTCCAGAGGAGAGGTGCTCCAGCCCCTGATCATCACTACTTGGTGTGATGTTTTTTCTTAAATCTCTGTATTCAGGGGGCAAACCCAGACTGGCAGCACGGCCAGTGTCTGGGCACTTTGGCTGCCTGTACAAGCTGTAGCACCACAGGCCACTGCCCTACACATGGCTCAGCTTTTGGTGCATACATCCAGAGCTTGTCAGAAAGATCCTCCTCCAGAAGCAGTTTAGGATTGTCCACCTCAATTATTGCTGCCAGCAGCCCTAATTTTCACGTTTAGAACCCATTTTTTTCTATCTCTCTGACTCCTTTTCTCCAGCAACTTACTCTTACTGTTCAAGATCTGCTTTTGCTGTCAGCCAGTTAGTTCTGTGGTCAGTTGTTACAGGTTTTGTACAGCTTGGGAAATTGCCCTTGGGAAGCAGTTAGTTAACATGGAGGCAGGCAGGGACGTCCCCACATTGAAGGGGCTGAAGGGCTCCCCAGTGCAGGTGCTCTCAGGCAGCACCTCTGTGTTGAGAATGGGAGAGCAAGGCTGCAGCATGGATGGCACTTCTCCATGGATGTCAGTGGCAGACAGTCAGACAGTTCTTGCCGACAGATGGCCAGCAGTGTTTCACAGTTCAGGCTTGAGAAACCAGTGGTGTGAAATGTTTTAGGAGGGGTTAAGTTTTAGGGCTATTTCTATACCTTCTACTGGAAACACTCAATCTTCCCATTTCTTGAAGAGGGAGATTGTCATATAGAATATCAAGCTGTGGCCAACTTGTTCCGCTGTGTTGCTTGCAGTAGTGCAGTATCGAGTGTTGAGAGCATCCATCAGCCTGGGATACTTAATATTTTTCTTTTGTTCTGTAATCTCATTTCTGATGTAGGAGAAGGGGTTCATGTGTCTCAGCTTCCCCGAGACCTCTGGGCCTGGAGTTTCCTGCTGCTTGGCTTTGGGCCTCAGGAGCTCTGGCACATGTGAAATAACAGTGTGTGGGGCCTGGGGGTGCCTCCATGTCCCTGCAGAATGGGAGACATTTCTGACCCTTGGGATGGGGCACTGCCTGCTTTTGCCTTCCTGTCTACTGAGAGGGAGGACTTGCAGTGGCAGTCCCTAGAGCGAGAGCAGAGAGAGGACGGAGCAGATGGAGGATGCAGGCCACTTGCTCCCTTTCCAGCCTTCTGCATTCTGCATGTATTTGTAAAACAACTTTTGTTTTAAATTGAATTGAATTCTAAGAGAGCTATTAAAATACAGAAATGCTTCTCACTGACCTATTACTCTGCATTCATGTTGGTAAAATTTTGGATGTGCTTCTATAGTCCTCCCGCCAGTTCTTTGTCAGGGTGAAGGGTTTAGTTGGCTCTGTTAATCCACTCTCTAGCTGAAATTGTTCATTTAAATCGTTATAAAAATCCACTCTTCCAATGCGAATCCTTTAGTCCCAGATTCGAGTACTGCTGCCAGTGCAAAGACTTCACATTCTCTGAGTGCAATCCACACTGTGTCAGTCCAAAGCCAAATTGCAAACACTTATCCACAATTCCCCTTACTCAGCTGTAAGCTAATTTTTTTTTAGCAGGCAACAATAGTCAAAAAAGTATAGGGAAAGATTATTAGAAGAGCTTAAGAAATGGTTAATTGACTCCTTCACAATCTGTGGTATAATTCTACCGCATTCTCTTATTGCAAGAAGCAAAACCTTTAGTTCTGTTACTTAATATATTTTTAGCACGTGATTCTTTGGTGTCACAGTAATTAAGTGCAATCACAGCCACTGAAAGATGAAGCATGAAAAGATTTGAGTGATATTTTTAAGCTGAAGTCAACTGAACCAGGAAAAGTAAGCTCACTGACATGATGAAGAAAGCCGCCTTTGAGTCCTCTGGTCTTTTACAATTTGCAAAGCCAAACACACCTGTGTGCCTTCTGCCTACAGCGATGGATAATGTTCAGGTCATAACACGACACGTTGGGAGGTGAAGTTTGTTCCTGCAGGCTTGTTAAGAGCATCGCTCACATCAGGTCTTTCTTGTAGCTGAGGTATGATGTGCCCAACAATGCTCCCCTGTTAATCGAGGTTCAAGTGTGCTGCAAACACCTAACAAAGTTCCTTGGTGGGCAGGGGGAGTGAAGTTCGCTGAAAACGCAGGCAGAGGACCCGTATCGTCCAGTTGCAGTTCATACCTCCCAAAAAGTAACATTTCAGAGGCCAGGGGAGAGAGAGGAGCAATTACTGTCCAGCAAAATTACAATCTGAATGGGCTGCCATTTTCAGTGCTTCGCTGGGATGGCCATGATTGCTATAGAAACTTCTGAGAGTGAGACAGAGAGGTTTTCCAGCACTGGAAATTGCGAATGGAGAAGGTTAGACTGGGTGCAAAGCCCATTCAGTCAAACAGCTGCCAATTGAGCCTCTTTGCCAAGTGGATTGTAGGAAATGCTGATTAAAATGTCCACGGAATGCACCAGGAAAATTAGATTTCAGTCACAGCCGCCTGGCCAGTTTCAGTGGGCAGACGGCTCCAGTGTGTGGTGCACCTGGGCTTGTTCTCCCGCCGTGGCCTCTCCCACAGCCGCTTGCCCCCAGCTCACCGGTACCTCAGTGAATAGTCTAAGGACACAGGTGAGATGAAGTTTGTGGGGATAGATGGTAACAACTGGTCTAATAAAGGATAACTGGGTGGGGGACAAAAAAAAGCCAGGCATCATTCCAGGTGAGGGAGAAGTGTCCCTCCCGACTCCAGCTTTGCCATTTCTCCCAGGGCACAAGCCCAGATGTGGGCTGCTGCCACATTCAGCTCCCTCTGACTGGGCTGGCACCCACATTTTGTCTCCCCCACCCTAACTCGCTGTGTTGGCATATAAACAGGACTGCTGTCTTCGAACATTGACTGAAAACCTCTTCTCCTCCCAACAGCCTGTGATGGACAGATGAAACTGTCCCTTTGGGGCAGAAGACCTGGCAGTACACCCAAAAGCCTGCCACAAACCGGGAGGCAGGGCTAAGCCTGTGGGAGGTTGTCATAGTTCCGATTTTAGCAAGGAATTTTTCTTTCCCTTCCCCCTGCCGTGTGTGCTCTGTGTATAGGCCATCAGGTACCTATCAGGTGAACAAAAGAATTGGCTGGTCCACTAATGGCCGAGAGAACAGTCTCCTAGGAAACAGGCAGATGAAGGATCTAAAGTCTACTTTTTTTCCTCCTCTCCGGGGCAATGGGGGAGGAGGAATTTTGGTGGACTGGGAGTGTGGCTGGCACGCAGGCTGGGAGGAGAGGCTGGTGTGCCGGTGGGCTCAGGACCTTCTGCGAGCTGCAGATGCTGTTTTTTTTTCTCCTGTCGGAGGGGAGTTTGCTGCTGCTCTCTGCTCAGTTGTTGCTGGCTGCAGGCCCTGCTTAAAGCGAACTCTAACCAGCTCAAGATCATGAGTTTTATTCCATTGGGAGAACTTTCTGTTTGATTGCTGGTTTTTTCCCTTCTTTTCCCTTCCCCCCCACCCCCACTACTCCCTCTCTCCTGTCCCAGTGTGGGAAGGGAAGGGGAACCGAGGGGTGTTTTTGTTGTTGTTTTTGTTGTTGTTGTTGTTTTTTTACTGGACATTACGAGTTCTGCACCTCCAGTGATCCAACAGCACCACCTGGTGAATGGTACAGGACATTACAAGTTTTGCATCTCCAGTGATACGATGGCGCCCCCTGCTGACTGTGGTTGGAATTGCACCAAGGGGCGCAAACATTGAACCCTTTACTCTTCCTTTTGCTGATTTATCGGTTTGTTCCTGAAGGGGATTATTGGTGGGTATAGGAGTATTGCTTGGTTGTTTTATTTGGGGTTTTTTCCATGTTTCTGTTAATACACACATACCTTTTAATAAAGGGCTGTTATTTTCCCTTTTCCATAATTTGTTTTCCTTCAATCGGAGCCTCTTAATTTTGGATTTATAATTGCTTAGAAAGAGAAGTTTCAGTCTTTTCTCCTAACTCATCCTCAGCAAAAGACCCTTGTCTCATTTAAACTGGGACAGAGGTGTTGGTGCTTCTTCTTCTTCTTCATCTCTCCAGCAGCTTAGACAAGCTCCTGAAATCCCATCCCATAGCCCATCAGTCCCCAGCTTTGGCTGCACACCCAGGTGCAGCTGCAACTCCAGTAGTGTTCCTCCTTAAGGGGCTCCTCTCACCTCCTTTCCCTATCCCCACTCCTCCATCCTTTCATCTCTGCTGGGGGAGGGGTTATTACCTTTTTGTGTTCATTGCTGACCTTGGTAAAACAGCTTCTCACCCTTCTGGCAGCAGACTGGCAGCAGTTATTTCAGTGCCTCGCTTCCTCACTGATCCCCTGAAGGACTCTTGGTATTATTAGGCTTTATCACCATCATTGTTTCATTTCCTCGTCTCTCCTGTCTCTCCTCAGCCTCCTTTGATTTAACTCCAGTCAGTCAGACAGCAGAGTCTCAGGCAGGTAAGCTCAGACACATATAATGCTGTGACACAGTAACACAGCCATTTCCCTTCTCCATAACTCAAGAGCAGTTGATGTGCCAGCTCGGGCAGCTTCCACTTAGGATAGCTGCTTTTCCAGTCGTGCTTGGCTTTGAGGCAAAACAATAAAATCAGTGGAATTTCCTGCCAACTCCTATTGGAATTTCCAAATATACTGGTTCTTCATAGGCTGTGCTTGGAAAAAAAATGTTTGCATTAAGGTACAAAAAATTATGTGGCCTGCATAAATAAAAGCAAAGAGATTTGTCTTGCAGCATAAGGGTGAATGATGTAACAAGTCACAGTTTATCAAATCCATGAAATGTTTGTTGTATGGAATTTTCTAATTTTTTTTTTCCAGAAAAAAAAAAAAAGCCCTTTTAGTAGTAAATACAACTGGTATTTTGGTCTGAGTGTGATTCTGTTCATTTAAAATCCCTCAATACAGAGTTCTTTAAAAGTCAGAGTGACTTCATCCTCTGCTCTCAGAGCACCTGAAGACAGTGCTCAAACATCAAGACATCTGCTCAAGCCAATGCCTGTCACTGCCTGCCCAGGCTTTTTATGTGCATTGGTTATTTGTTTTGCCAGGCTGGTGCAGTAGTGTGTAAACAACAATCTGGTGCAGTAGTGTGTATGTATATGTGTGCATATATATTATATGTACTCAAGGACCTATGAATGGATTTTGAGGTCCTTGTGGCCTGTAACTACTCCCATAGCCATGAGTTAAGGCTTGGTTAATGGATGCTAATCTGTCAATTCTTGAACAATTCAGGAAATTAGTTATTGACATAATGGAGAAATTATCTGAGAGTATCACAGCAACCCCTACTTGAGGACTCCTCTGTCTGCTAAGGCTGACCTTAATAATTAACAGCCTTACCCAGTGCCCCAGAGGTGCTTTATAAGACACGAGGCTGAAGGTTAAATAGCTTCTGTGCATCAGATGTGCTCATTACATCAGTAAGTCTATAATGGCTTTTCTGAAGCCACAGCAGCTTGTTAATTGATTGTTCTCATTTCACGGTCTTTCCAGGGGTCCCCTGTACCATTACAAAGCTGTGTCCTTGTCCTTGCCAGACTGCCTTTTCCTGTCCAGCCTGAGAACTAGTGTCCCCTCTCCGAACAGGGACTGCCTGCCATTCCTTTGCTTGACCTTGGTTGACTGTACAGTGCTCGGGTACCCTCCATTCCTCTTCCTCCAGCCCCAGTCCTCCACCTCAGCTCCTCCTTCCTTGAAACTCTCCGGCTCCCCAGTCAGCTGCCTCTGTTTTACCATCCCCATCCACAGTGTAGCATCCAGGCAGCCCTGCAGTTCTTCCCTGTCTGGTCCAGGGTTTATTTAACATAGTTTTACAAAACAAGGCAGCGATGATGAATCAAAGGCTAAGTGTCATAAATGGCTTGGTGTGGAAGACGAACAAGGTTTTGCAAGGAAAGCTCGATCAACTGGTAAAGTAGCAGCTCACCGGTCACAGCCAGCATGGCTTCATGAGGGGAAAGTCCTGCTTGCCAAACTTCTTTTCACAAGGTAACCCACCCAGCTGACCAAGGGAAGCCAGGTAATGTCATCTTTTTGGACTTGAGCAAAGCTTTCGAGGCTGTCTCTCACAGGAATCCTTCTGGGCAAAATGTCCAGCACACAGCTGGATAAACACATCATGGGGTGGGAGAGCAACTGGCACGTGGGTGGAGCACAGAGGGTGATAGTGAATGGGGTGACATCAGACTGGTGACCTGTCACTAGTGGGGTTCCACAGGGCTCCATCTTTAGGCCCTGTGCCCTTCAACATCCTCATAAATGACTTGGAAGCAGGACTGGAAGGGATAGTAAGCAAGTTTGTTGATGATACTAAATTGAGAGGAGCTGTTGATTCCCTGGAAGGAAGGGAGGCCCTGCAGAGAGACCTCGACAAATTAGAGGACTGGGCAATCATCAGACCATATGAAGTTCAACAAGGGAAAGTGCCAAATTCTACATCTGGGATGGGGCAACCCTGGATGTTCGTACAGACTGGGGAATGAGAGGCTGGAAAGCAGTGCCACAGAAAGGGACCCGGGGGTCCTGGTCGATGGCAAGTTGGCTGATGAGTCAACAGTGCCCTGGCAACCAGGAGGGCCAACCATGTCCTGGGGAGCATCAGGCAAAGCATCACCAACCAGTCGAGGCAAGTGATTTTCCTGCTCTGCTCTGCACTGGTGTGGCCTCACCTTGAATATTGTGCATAGCTTTGGGCACTACAAAATAAAAAAGTTAGAAAGTTGTTAGAGAGCATCCAAAGGAAGGCATCAAGGATGATGAAGGGCCTTGAGGGGAAACTGTATGAGGAGTGGCTGAGGTCACTTGGTCTGTTCAGCTTGGAGGAGATTGAGGGGAGACCTCACTGCAGTTACAACTTCCCTGTGACAGGAAGAGGAGAAGCAGGCACCGATCTCTGTGGTGACCAGTGACAGGACCCAAGGCAATGGCCTGAAGTTGTGTCAGGGGAGGTTTAGGCTGGATATTAGAAAAAGGTTCTTTACCTAGAGGGTGGTTGAGCACTGGAACAGGCTCCTCAGGGAAGTGGTCAGAGCACCAAGCTTTTCGTAGTTCAAGAAGCATTTGGACAATGCTTTCAGGCACATGATGTGATCCATGGGGCGGTCCTGTGAAGGGCTTAGGAGTTGGAATTGGATGATCCTTGTGGATCCCTTCCAACTCAGGGGATTCTATGATTTTATGATTATATGACCTGCTTCTCTGATCAACTGCTACAGCTGGAAAAAAAAAAATAGAAAAAGTTTCTGGGCTGAGAACACTTTTTCCAGCTCATTTTGAGCTGAAGCCACTGAGCCGTTAATGCCACAAGCTCCTGCCTATGTCCTGTGTGAGAAATGAGCTTCAAAATCTTAGCCCTTGGGTCAAAATCCTTCGATGTACTACTTGGGTAACTGGCTAGAGTGGAAGGTGGGTCCCTACAACAGAGGAATTGGGCTTCAGCACCTCCTGTCTTTTAAACAGAAAGATGATTGAATTTTTTGCTTGCGTATAACACAGTAAGCAGAGGGTAAAAGCAGGGGACAGTGAGTTTCAGAATAGCTTCCCATTTCTTGGCTTAAAGCAGACAGAAGCTCCCATCTTCCTATTACCTTTGCTTCCCAGCTTTCCCACAGTCATGCAAGGGAGATGCACAAAGCCCCCCGATATTGTGCCACAGGTCCTGGGGAGACTTTACTGTTCCACTTGGGCTGAGATGCTCCTGAGGAAGGGAGAGGCTAGACACGCTGTCATGATTTGTGGCTTCCTCTCCTCCCCTCTGGTGCATTTACCATCGGTGGCAACAGACAAGTTCAATGCTGTATTTTAAGTGACTTGAGGCACCACTGTTCCATAATCCAGGCAAAATGGAGAGGCCGGGTTAGGGCAGGATAAAAAGTAAAGTAGCACGAAAGGCTGACTCGTAAGGCAAAGCTAGTCACTAATCCTGTTTTGTAGGAATACTTTTGTACTTGGGTGCATCATAAGCCATCATCTGGCTCCACCATGTGTTGGGATTTCTCCTCTTGCCTCAGGGAAGAGAAAATTTTTCCTCACCCTCTCCTACACCAGTGTTCAAGCACTTGCACCACTCTCTCTTCAGCAGGGTGCTGTAGCTGTGCCAAGCAGACAATTTCTTATCAACCACGCTCATTGTTTCTGCAATTTGGTGGCCACTTCCAGTCAAAATGCATTCCCTCATTCTTTGCTTGTCTCCTCCAAGGCACGCACACGCTGGCCTCTCCAGTGGTAAAAAATTAGCAGGCTGGGGCTATAAAGTCCTAGAGCATCCACACCTTCTCCGGGCAACCTGTCCCAGCGCCGCGTATCTTTCCTATTCCACCACTGCTTTGGAAAGCTCTCGGTGTTACCCCCGCGGCCTGCAAGGCGGGCAGGGCCCACAAGATGGCGGGCGCGCACCGCGGCCGGGCCTGCAGGGCCCGCTCCGGAAAGAAGGCGGTGAAACAACGCCCCAGACTTGTCACACGTCGGGCTATTAACAAAGTCAAAAAAATACACCGTGCTAGCCTGGGCTCAGATTCCTTTCAGAGAGTTTAGCGTAGAGAAGAGAGGACTGAGAGGGGACCTCATTAATGTGTATGTCAAAGGCAGGTGCCAAGAGGACGGTGCCGGACGCTCTTCAGCGATGCCCAGGGACAGGACGAGGAGCAGTGTCCATAAACTAAAACACAGGAAGTTTCATCTCAACATGAGGAAGAACTCCTTTACACTGAAGGTGGCGGAGCACTGGAACAGGCTGCCCAGGGAGGTTGTGGAGTCTCCCTTTCTGGAGGCATTCAAAACCCACCTGGATGAGTCCCTGTGTCACCTGCTCCAGGGTTCGATGATGTCCAGGGTCTGTTCCAACCCTATTCTGTGATATACTATTAAAAAAAAAAAAAGAAGGAGACTCCAAACACTCTGCTCCTGGCATGGGATACAGCACTCTGGGGACACCTGTGTCCCGTGTTAGGCAGGGCGGACACAAAAACAGGGGGGAGAGGGATCTTGAGGGGCTGCGGGGAGAAGAGCCTCATGCAGGACAGGGATGACCTAACCCTCACCATGCCACAGCTTTATGTTTTTAATACACAACCAGTCAATTGGTTTTGGGAAGTGAGGGCATCCTTGAAATGGGACTGCTTTATATACAGCTAAATACAATATTTCATGTTGCTTGATCCTTCCCCTCATGGCCAGATGCTGCCTTGCAATGGCTCAAGCTGAATCCATCTGGCCACAGCACTACACAGGATCCCTTGGTGCAGAGCACAGGGCACATGTGCTCCTGAGCGAAGCCACAGGCAGGCCACCAAACGCCTTTGAAAAGCCCAGGGCTTCTGCATGGCTACCTTGAGACTTCTCAGGCAGGCATATCAATGCCTGGATCCTTGTCTCCAACCCATCCTTCTTAGCACACTTTGGCATCATGTTGCCTGGGTGATGGAAGGCTGTCTCCACCTTGGGGTGCAGAAGTTCTTGGTGGGGGTCATTGCTGCCTGTCCATGTGGGAACTTTTTGGCAAGTGGAGCTGGTAGCGCCATCCATGCCTGGGATTTTCAGCAATTCTGGGATGCTCATTGCACATACAAGTGGTCTTATGAGAAAAGGAGACTCACCCAATTCAGGCACAGCTGTGAATTCCCCACATTTAAGGGCAGCTGTGTTGACAAGTTGCTCTCCGTATTTTAGTGAAGGAATCTTCTTAATGACGTCTTCTTCATCTGCTGGGATCCTGACACTGTTCTCAAAAAATCATGACAGAGCACTGGTAGGGTTTGACTCAAAGAAAACCCCATGACTATGCCTTTATAAAAAGAGATGGCACTTACTTGGGCTTACTATGGTTAAGAGCTTAAAGAAGCTCCCTAGTTCTGTTCTGCTGCCCCTTCATCATCAGTCTCTCTACTTCTCCTCCTCCTCCCACAGAGTTCAGCTTGCAGCAATTCTCTCCAATGCCAGTATCCTGAGGAGACTGTGCAGGCTGTATCCTCTCCAAAAATATGAGCAAGGAAGCTAGAAGGTTCTAGAGGGGACGGGACAACCTCTGTTTAACATTTCATGGGGTCTTTTTTGTTTTGATTTGGGATTTTTTAAATTGTTTGTTTTTCTCACAGGAGCAGCTGTCTGCTTGGTCTTCCCTGTGTGACCCCCTGCCAGGCTCATACCCTCTGCTGACTGGTGCAAGCAGCTCTTTGTGCAGCCGGGTTCTGCTCTTCTGAGGCACCAAACTCTCCCCACACAGAGTGCAAGCACCCCATATGGCATTCAGTGAGTCAGGCATTTCAATTCTCGGTGTTGCTGCATACTTAAGTACCTTTCAGGCTGCATTTCTTAATCCTCAAGCTCTAAAAAAAAGGCTAAGTTCAAGGAGAAAATATAGACAAACTTGTAGACATTGGTCCCTCTGTGGCTTGCCTAGGGGAAGAAATTATGTTGAGATTTTTTTAAGTCAAACTGTTGTACAAACACATTGAAGGGAGGTAGATAAGAGGAGACTTTTCCTAGGAAACATCACTCCTATAGCAAACCTGCTGGAACAGAAGTCTGATGATATGTAGGAAAATTACCACAGTGTTTCAAGAAACAAGAAAGATTATTGGTCCATCTGGAGTGAAGAAGAGATAAGCGAAAAAAAAATCAGCTCCAATCAAGCATGCTAGAGCATAACCCTCTCTGCAGATATCCTCTCATAACAGTCCAAGCCCATGAAAGAACTTGCAATCAATTGATGCTGAAGTCTACTGAAGGCCTTTAATGTAGCAAGTCAATGAACTTTGATGGAGCTGACTTTTCTGGAAAATCAGCTGGATTGCCAGGGTAACCACATCACAAAAGGATGCGGGATGGAAGGACATAGACGTTTGCTGAAAAGTTCTATGGGCATGACAAAATTAAATGAAACTGAATGTCCTAGAAAACAGTTTCACATTCATCATGTCTCTTGGCCGGATTCCATAGCATTACAGAAACATTTCTACAAGAATTGATTAATTTTCACATTCTGGGCCCTGGAGAGCTTCCCATGCTGCTCAGAATAGGTAGGTCTTTTTGAGTACAGGCTTAAAGGTGAGATCTAAGCCAGCTGGGCAGAGCCAACACCTTTCAGCTACACATTACCATGCATATGACTGAATCCTGCAATCAACAAGCTGAAAGGAAAGAGAGTAAAAGGACTGGCTGCTGATTTTACCCACATTTAGCAGCAGGATATGCCTGTAAAAGCAGATTAACTGAGGGGACAACAGTAAACTAATCTGAGCCAGAGAGCAAAGGTAAATCTTTTTTCTGACGCTAGGAATAACCTTCATCTGGCCAGCGACGAAGCAAATGAATCCAAGCTACAGAGTAATGTCAAAAGCAACATTCCCCCAGAGTTTTGAAGAAGTTTTAGACATAGGTTAAGTTCAGCCTAAAACATGGGGTCTTCAGTTCTAAAATTGAACGTTCCTTAAAGTCTAGGTCAGCTCCTGCCTGGGTCTGTTTGCAGCCTCAGTCTTTGCAAAGAAGAGCAGCTCCTGCAGGGCTTCACCTGGTGCCTGCCTAAGCCATTTCCATCTTTCCAGCCAAAGCCTTATTCTTCTTACATCCTCTGTACTTCCCTGTGTTGGAGCTCTTTGCTCATGCAGATACTTCTACTGTTTTCCAGAGGTATGTGGGCTTCAGGAAAACTGCTTGGAAAACTGCTTGCATGTCCTCGAAAAAATCCTAAAACAAACAAATCCAAACAAACAAAACTCCAAATCGACACCTCCCCCTCCCCCCCAACACTTCTTATTCTTAAAAGCTTTTTTCCCCTCACTTAAAAATAAGTTCAGGACTCTCACTTACTATTTGGAGATCTCAGTTCAAAACCCTGCTCTGCCTCTAACTTCTGTGTTCCAGACAGTCTATGGAACAGGTTAATGGGTTGTGGGTATTGACAACAACTGCATGACAATGGGACAACAGCTCTACCTCTTCATTTCATAGAATCATAGAATTGTTTGGGTTGGAAGGAACTTTAAAGATCATCTAGTTCTAATCCCCTGCCATGGGCAGGGATACCTTCCACTAGATCGGGTTGCTCCAAGCCCTCTCCAACCTGGCCTTGAACATCTCCAGGGGTGGAACACCCACAACTTCTCTGGGTAACCTGTTCCAGTGTCTCACCACACTTATAGTAAAGAACTTTTCCCTAACATCTAATCTAGACCTATCCTCTTCTAATTTAAAACCATCCCCTCTTGTCTTTTCACTACATGCCTGTGTAAAAAGCCTCTCTCCCTCTTCTTTATAAGCCCCCTTTAAGTACTGGGAGGCCACAATGGGGTCTCCCTGGAGCCTTCTCTTCTCCATGTTGAACAATCCCAGCTCTCCCAGCCTGTCTTGGTAGGAGAGGTGCTCCATCCCTCTGATCATCTTCATGGCCCTCCTCTGGGTCTATATCTTTCTTGTGCTGAGGATCCCAAACCTGGATGCAGCACTCCAGGTGGGGACTCAGGAGAAGAGAGTAGAGGAGGCAGAATCACCTCCCTCAGCCTGCTGATCACACTTCTTTTGATGCAGCCCTGGATGTATTTCATCCATGAGAACACCCCCAAGTCCTTCTCCACTGGGCTGCTCTCAAGTAGTTCTTCCAGCCTGTATTCATGTTTTGGACTGCCCAGACCCAGTTGCAGCACTTTGCACTTGGACTTGTTGAAACTCATGATGTTCTCATGGGCCCACTTCTCAAGTTTGTCCAGGTTTCTCTGGATAGCATCCCATCCTTCAGGAGTGTCAACTGCACCATTCAGCTTTGTGTCATCTGCAAACTTGCTGAGGGTGCACTCGATCTCGCTGTGTCAAAGATAAAGATACTGAAGAGACAGAACCCCAAGGGACATCCCTCAGCACCAGCCTCCACCTAGACACAGACTCAGTGAAGTTATTGACACACCTCTCTGGCTGCACCCATCCAGCCAGTGCTTTATCCACTAAATAGTTCACCTTTCAAATCCATGTCTCTCCAATTTCAAGATATGGACATCATGTGGAAATCACTTGCCTTGTTTCAACTCTGACTTTGTGCACAATTACCCTCTGGAACAAGCAGAAACCAGCAGACTTGTCTCAGGGTCTGAGAGAATAAAGTACTTGCATCATCCCAAGCAGATGTGGAATAAGCAGGAAAGTACTGGGACCCCGGAAAAGGCAACAGGAGATGATAAATTTTTGATTTCCACCACCAATTGCTTTTCTAGAAGAGAAGTCTTGCTTTTAAAATTAGCTTAGAACACTTTTCTAAATACAGATTGCAGGTATTTTGCCAAGATAGTACAATAGCATGTTCCTGGGAATAGCCACAGCAGCTACAAATCTGTACTTCTGCATGAAAGGCACTTTATCAAATAAAGTTCCTGACAAGCTCTTTATCTACACAGCACATCACTGACATACCTGTCCGGTGTGAAATCTGTGCAAGAAAGACAGGGTTGGTTTTGTCAAATAATGAATAAGAACCACCCTCCAAGACATCCTGCGCTAGAGAGTATCAACACCGCAACGTGCACTGAGCCTGGCAGCAGAGGCAATATGAGGAAATGGATACCAGGGAAACTGGAAGGTGTGAACAACAGGCAAGTGAAGGACAGATAAGTCCAAAGTTGAAGAAGATGAAGCTAAAAAAAAAAAAGGATAAAAAGAAAACTGCTTATCTGAGCCACTGAGCATCTCAAATTTTTACTCATGCTCTCCTAAGATGAAAGGCAGCAATGCCAATCTGTTCAGAGGGCTTGTGGACTGGACAAAGGCTGCTCTTACCATGGGTGTAGAGCAAACATTAGTAAAGCCCTGAGCAGATGAAAGATAAAGTCCTTACAGAAACAGAGGGCACACAAATGTGCCAGTGATGAGGCTGTCATTCTGATTCTTCCCTTCCACTTCCTGCTAAGTGCTGTTTTTCTCAGTCTCTCTGGGGTTAAGGACAGACAGGAACCATTAGATCTTCACAGCTCCTTTTGGAACTGTTACTCAGACCTCTCGCATATCACAGCCCTTCAAACCTCACCTTCTTGCCTTGCCTGAGACTTGACTACAGTGTCCCTCACACTGTTAACTGTGGTTAGAGCACACCAATCAGAAGCAGGCCCATCGTGTCTTGGACACATCTGGAAAATGCGCCAAATACCCTGACGGCTTGTTATGGTGATTAACCACCTTCATTCCAATAAATCTGTGCTCAGTTTTTCATATGAATGTATCTGGTTTCAGCTTGCTGCAACACATTCCCATAATTTACTAGATTAAAGAGCCTTTCAGTACCTGATATTTTTCTCCCAAGGAAGTTCCTTCACCATCATAATCAATTCCCTGCTCAGCCTTTTTTGATAAAGTAGAGAGAGCAAATGCTTCATGTCTCCCATTGCAAAGCATTTTCTGCAGGCTCTGAATCATTTTGTGTGGCTCTAATGTTCCACCACCCATTTTTCAACATCAATTTATAACACGCAAGCCATCCCAGTGCTGGTCTCACAAATACAGTACGTGCTCATATCCATTTGCTTGTCCCTTAGGACTCTTAAAAAAAGAAATCTATTCAGAGTCTGAGGCAGATGCAAGCAGGCTTCCTTCTGTCTGGCATTTGGAGCAGCCAAAAACCAGCCATCATTCACCTTCACTGGTGCTGTCAACTGAGCAGGTAAAAAGAACGCATGACAAGGCTCTCTCCCTGCCTCTTCACCACGATGTAATGCAACACTGGACAGCAGCTGTCCTTGTGCAGGTACTGCTCTGAGCACGGATTGCTCCAGGCCACATCCATAGGGATAAACTAGCCAATGGGCACAGAGCAGCAGTGTCCAGACTGTTGAACTCTCTTACCCATCAAAGTGGAGTGACTGCAGTCAGACTTTTTATGTCCATAGCTGGGAATTGTTTTGTGAAGTGCTAACAGCGTGGGCCAACACCATGCCAAGGACCAGTCTCATCAAGGACACAGCTGAGCTCCAGTACCTGGGAGGGCTCCACATCGCTGCCACCTCCTTTAATAGGAGGGATAAATGCCATCTTAACACAGAACCAGTCTCCAAGGAGGGAGAAGGATGAAATGGCTTCCTCACTTTCTCCTTCCAGACAGGTCAGTAGGGTTTCTCAGATCAGAGAGGCAGCAACAGGCTGGGGCATCCCGCAGGTGCATCATTCCTCGTGCATCTCAGCAAGAGAAAGGACACAGGAAAAATAGACAAGAAATAAGGAAGAAGAGGCAGTAAAGGCACTTTTGCATAAGCTCAGAGAGGCGGGGGCTTGTGTCTGAGGTCTTGCATCACCTTGCAGCTGGGATCAAACTCAGGCTGGCAACCTCACTGGAGCTGATGCTTTAATCCTGCACCAGACATCCACCCGGCACCAGCACCCCGGAGCTTCCTCATCGCAGGCCGGTCCTGCAGTTGCTTTGTCAGAGCTGAAACGGCAGTAACCCAGGAATCCAACGCCAACAAAGCTGGAGGCACTTCACACACATTACATACAGACAAGGTGTCCAGGCTGTGCCTAAATAAAACTTTGTCTTCAATTCCAGGGCTCTCAGATCAGGAGGCTGAGGGGAGAGTGATTTGGGAAAAATATAATCTCCACCCCAACTCAACAGAAGGGAACAAAAATATCTAATGGCTAATATTTTATTCGATTTTGCTTAGAACAATAGGAACTTTCTTATCTGCTACAGAATTTTCCCCGTTCTTACATTCTCTCAGTGGCAGAAAATGCTGAATCACAAACCTGAAGCTTTAAAAAAAAAATTATTTCACATGCAGAAGAGACATATCTTACATCATTTCATGCTTCCTGCTCTGCTCTCTGGTGCCACGTTCCTCATTTTCAGGCTGTTTTAAAGGTCAGCTTCACAGAACAAATCCTGACCTCAGACATGGGAAATATGCTGCCTCATCACTCCAGGATCTTTTCTCACATGATTAGTCCCAACATTCCTGCAAGTAGAACAGTCCCCACTGCCACTACTGCAGACAGGGGAAAAAAAAAAGAAAAAAAGGCAAGATATTTTTTCTCCATTCCCAAGGTTAATGTTCACCACCATCACACCCTCATTTCATAGGCTGGGGGCTCATTCAGCAATGTAATGCTATTGCCATCTATGGGCAAGTAATGTTTTTACCGTACGTACAAGTTTACAAGTTAAAGTTGGGATGCATGCCTAAACTGACAACTACTCTCAAAAAAGTTTGAAAGGACTTTAAAGAAGATTTTATTTAAGGTTTTCCAATGGCTTAAGATATATGATCTGGATGAAAGTTAATCGAAGACAGCAATTATTCCTCATGGTATTTGTTTTAATCCTTATTATGTATTCGTTCAACTAGCTTCATTTTGTCTGAAGAACTTTATTTGATGCTAATAATCTGAGCAGACAGGAGAGGTCACGTTAAGGTGCTGATTCAGAAGATGCATGCATACTCAGTTTATTTGAACAAAAGATCTGAACTTATTTGAAATTACCACTATCAATTACCAAGGGTTTAAAGAATGATTGAAAGCACAACGGTGATGAACAAGCTTCAGTGCCACAGGAAAGCTGAAGATTAATTTACTTGCTTAATAACTCTTCTAAAAATGTAAGGTTTCCACATTAATAAAATAGCCAGTCAATTAGTCTACTGGTTAAAAATGAAAAATATATACTGAAAAATACTTTGATTGAAGTATAAAAGTTACTGCAAACTCTTTTCAGCTTGCTTATGCCTCTAAGAAAGAATATGGCTAGGTTTATGGTAACCTAGTGGACTAGTTTTTGTCAGTATCTGTAAGAAATACAATGCAAAACTTCTCCGCTCACTGGGAGACTTTACAGAGGACATTTAAAAGAAAGCACACCACCACAGCAAGATGAAAAACGGGGTTTCTGTTAAATTATAACTAGCCAGACGTTATATTGCTCTCAGGTTCACGATAAAGGCAGAAAGGTTGCCTCCTATGCCTACAGAGCTCATTGCCAGGTGGCTCGAGCTATGCATGGTTAACTCCTCAGAGTCAGCCTCTTCTTGTTGGTCTCTGCTGAACCAGTGAAAGGAAAGTGCCCAGCCCCTGAGAGCAAAGATTGCCCCACAGCTTGTCACTCTGAAGAAAAAAAATAAAATAAAAAGGCAGCTAAGGCATCGGACCCATCTCAGGCCCTTGCCAGAGTAAGGACGCCGTAAGACTGAACCGTACAAAAAGAGCTAAAGCACAAAGTTCTCCTCTAACTAAGTCAGAACAAAAACATTTGGATAGGATTTCTGGAAGAAAGAGCCAGAGGTGTTTGTGAATAACCACAAGAATAGGCACTTCCAGTGACTGCAGAACTACAAACAAAAGCACTTTTGTGCACTCCCAGATTATTTGCTCCTATTTTCTCTTACAGTCACATGCTTATGTGGGCCTGTACTGTTTGGAAACACGATTCATTAAGACGCCTTAAATTGCAACTAAGTATTGTACTGTTAATACTGACTTTGTTTTAACTTTCCTGTTAATTAATATAATTTGTTTTATAATTTTATCTCTTATGTGACCAAATCCCCACTGAATTCTTTAAAAGTTTCTGTTGATATGTGCACTATATTTCCAAAGTGTTTCAGATTTATGGTCTCACCTCCCTTCCCTCTCATTGTTTCATTGGTTCAGGGACAGCCCCTTCTTTTCAGCAGATTGAAACATCCAGTAATCTGAAACAGATTTGCCAACCCTATAGCAGCATTAAATCATGCTTTGTGGTGCTTTATTCCTGCTCCAAAAGACTTTATGCATTAGCGAGTACATAAAGTTGTACAGAGACTGAATACATATTGAAAAGTAATAAATGATTCCATATGGTGTTAATTTTTCAAAGCACTGCACCACTGTTTTAAAGTAATAGTGGTTAATTTTCCAATTAGGAAGATTTTTAAATAGCCCTTCTGACCCACATATATGGGAACACTCTCACTTCAGATATTCTCCCCAGCTGAGGGATTTGGGTGCACCAACAATTTTCACAGTCAAATGGCGTCCTTGGTTAGCTAGCTACCAAGAGTGCAATTAGCCAAGGCAGTTAATTTCTTTCTTTTATTCAAAAAAGCTTGTGTCATCATTACTGCAAAGACACAGGTCACAAAGCCTCTGTGAGCAAACTGAATAGCACACGTTCCTCTTTAAGCTTCACGTACTCGAACATCTGTCAGACCTCCGTGACAGTTTCTCCCCAGTTTTCCCTGTTTGCTTCCAACGAAAAAATCCATTTGGGTTAAACAAGGCTTATAATACCTCTACCTTGATATATTTTAAGCTAAACATGCCTATTATGAAGAGTTGCTACTGTATTTAGAATCAGCAGGCTCTTCAGCAGATCAGTTCTCAGCACGTATTCAATTATATGTTGTCACTTAAACGTTATCCCCAAAAAATAAATTAAAAAAATAAAATCAGGTCTCAGTCTTGGTATCATTGCCTCTCCACAGGTAAACTGGCAGTGAACAACTCCAGGTGCACAGCTTTAACAGAGCAGTTTGCTAGACTGAAGGGAAAGATTTTGCAAGCCAGGCAAGGGCGCGGGTGAATGGAAGAATTCAACTTTCAAGATTCCAGGAGGAGTTTGCAGGGCAGTTTGCTATAACTGCCTGCCCTGAGCACGTTTAAGTGACATTCACATGAGCAGCAAGGAACGTAATGTCTTTAATACCAGAAGCAGGGCTGGGGCAGAACAGAGGCATTAAAGTTCATAACTGCCCTCCCGACAGCCCCTGCTCAACTGATGTCTGATACTGGAGGCTCTGGAGTACTATTTTTAGCATCCCAATATACAGGACATTCTGCCTTTCACATACCCAGAACCACCCCACGTTGGGCAGCTCTGTGTCTGTCTTCCCCCCAGGCCCAGTGCTGGAATTCGGAGCTCAGACACGTTTCCATGCAAAACGAGACCCATGGCCTCGGCTGCACAGCCTTCCCAGAGCACATCCAGCACATACCAGTGGGCTCCAGCTTCTCACAGCACACTGCTGTGATCACTCTTCCAAGACGGGACAGCAAGTAGGAGGTGCCCGTCGCTATCCCATCGCTCTGCAGCGTGCCACAGGCACTCAAGAAATATGACCCCCTTCCCATTCCTCTGACTTGATGCAGCTCCTGAGTCAGCAGTCACCCAGTTCCTCCAGGGTGTGAGAGAGAGAACCAGCTGCAAGTGCTTATAATCGACTTCCCCACCATGTGCTAAGCCGCTGACTGCTTTTGCTTAACACTTCACCAGCCCCTCCGAACCCCTTCTCAACTCCCGTGGGGGGCACTTCCTTCCCCCTGTGTGCCTTGCAGTGTCCCCCACACCAGGAGACACAAGGTCAGCTTCTCCTCGTTCTGCTTGATAGGGTTCAGGTGCCTCCCTCTGACCTTCCAGAAGAATATCTTAGCAGGGAGGTAGGCTAGCCTAACACGCACTCCATTTTCAACCAGCCTGTTGAACCCGTACTGCTGCCTGGGGGAGAGGGTGGGGATTCAGGATTCACGGGAGCAATCAAGGAGAGGCCGTGACCTAGCAATAATAACATTGCCATGGGGAAGGGAGGGGAACGGCCTTGGATTTCAGTCTCCTTTTCAAAGTGTGTCTATGTACTTTACATTAAATATCTGTCAGAGAACAAAACACAAAGTTCTGGGAAAAGGACAAGGACCCACGTCTCCAGAACAAGAGCTCTGATCACTGGAAATAGAGGATGACAGTGTGAGGGATGTGCTTAGACTTCTTCCTCCAGGGGCCACGTACAGGAGAAAATAATTAATTCTTTGAAGGAAGTGAAATAGGCCGTATGTGGGCACCTGCTCTCCAAAGGAGAGGCCAGGCTGCCGGCCTCAGCAAAGGTAAATCCTTTCCCGCAGCCTGGGTTCTCATCATCTGGATCCCCGATTAAATCCTCTGCTGTACAAGTGTGCCTCGTGTTCGCAGGTAGAGGGAAGCAGGGCTGTGAAAGGCGGCTATTTAAGGGCTGTGCTGTGTGAGAACCACTGCATCGAAGCAAGGATCGAGGCTGCATCTCTCTGCATAGCACCACATGGACAGGACAGCCACCTCTGGGACGTTTTATGTCTCCTGAAGACAACCAACACCGACACGGTTTCAGAGGTGCAGCTTCCAGATCTCCCTATCACTGCCCTGCCGCTGGGCACTTGGCACACTGGAGTGGCGCACCTGGCTGCCAGACGCGTTCCCGCCCGGGTCCTTCCCTCACACCACACACAGAGATCTGCACTGCCTCGAAGCCCAAGTCCGGAGGGCACCTGCAGCCTGGCAAAACTTTGCTTTGAGACAAGAGGGTCGGGGAAAACCGAGAGACGGCTCGGCTCGGCTCTCGGTGCAGCAGTACCCTCTGGCCGAAGGCAATTTCCCGTGCGAGCGCCACAGCCCGCTCAGGGAAGGCTTTTCTGCCGGCGCGGCCGCGAACCCCCCACGCCAAAGGGGCAGCTCCACTCGATTGTTTATGAGGTGGCGCGGGGCGGCGGCGCGGGCCAATGGGGGGCGGCGCTGCCCTGACGGGCCACGGGCGCCGGCCAATGGGCGGCGAGGGCGGGCCGCGGCGGTCACGCGCGGCCCCGGAGCATGACATCATTCGGTTCGCGCGGCGCAGCCTAGCTTGGTGGGGGCGGGGCCGCCCCTGGGGGCGGGGCCGGGCCGGGGGCGGGGCCGGGCCCGCCGCTCCGCCCGCCCCGCGCCGTGTGGGCGGAGGAAGGTGTTGGGTTATAATGACGGAGCAATTAACAGATAAGTGGGCATAATTGAACCCGCATGAGGTAACCCAGGAGGCTTTAAGTGGACGTGGCCAGGTTGCTCAGCGAGTCGGTAGTGGGGTAGTTTGGCCACTCGGACCAGCCCAAGCTAAGCAGGAGAGCTGTCTGTCGGTCCGTCCATCCGTCTTCACGGGTCCGTGAAGGTGTCCTGATGGGACAGGAGGCAAGGGAAGATGACTAAATACGTAAAATCCAAATCCTTTCATATATATGGCCCAAGATGAATTAGAAAAAAAATCGTTTTTAAAAAAGTGAAGTTTCTCAGTGGATCTCACCAGTTTGACTTCACTCTAAGATTATAAACTCAATAATTTCAAGTACCCCCGAGTATTCAAAAATTATGAGATAAACTCAAGAATTGCATGTACCTGCGAGTATTTGCACTTTTTTTCCTTCCTCTCCCCTCTATTATGGTGGTCAGTCAGCCAGTTTGCTGACTGAAGTCCAACTTCAAGTGATCTTCAAGTTGCTGTTCATCACTTTGAGGAAAATTTCATAGTCAGAACTCTGTAGCCATCTTTGGCAAACCCTTCGTGTTTCCATGGCACAATTTAGACTCTTGCTCTGTATCTGCCATTCTGCCAATCTTTCCGTAACAACCGTGGAACCAACAAGCCAGTTTTAGCCAAATTGGGCAGAAAGGTTAAAGTCTCAGGGTATGAAGCTGGCTGGTTTATAGATGACATTTCTTTCTAATCAGCACACAGGTTGCTCTGAATCAGCCACAAAACCTATTGCCCTTTGCCCAGTCTGTGTTTAAAGGGCATAGTAGGGAACTGCGGGAAGAATAAAAAATACACAGAGGGAGCTGCTTTCTCACGGAGTGGGTGGGAGGGGTAGACAGGGTTATCACAGGGAACACAAACTTCTCAGAGACCAGGCTGCAGGTGCCTTACAAAACAACCTGTCATATACTTGTTTGTGTGAGGTTCATGTAGACAATGCAGCTGTTGTTTAACATAACTGCAATATAACATCAGTTTATTGAGCAACACTAACCTTTACAGTAGATTTCTGTAACGATGTAATGGCAAAAAAGTTCCAAGTCTCCTACCATCTATGCAACTGCAGCTCCAACCTGAGGTAAGCTTATCTGCAGTAAGATATTTGTGTAAGAAAGAGGTGAAGCCAGAAATGTCACCTGCACTTATCTAGCTCCTCTAGCTGCAACGTGACTGTGACCCTGCCAGATCCATGCAATCAGATACCGTGATAGGCACACATGTTCCCAACATCAGCTTGAGTGGCGACAGTAGATAAAAGGAGATGCAGGGGAAGACGCAGCACTGCCCTAAAACACTCTCAGACTAAGTAGGCACAGTAAGTGAGCATGGTTTTTAAATGGCCTGAGGGCTGGCCTAACTTTATTCCTGTTGAAGTCAGCGATAAAACTCCCATAAATGGAGCCTTTTTGAAAATCTCACCCTTGGGGCATTAAAGTACTTGAAGAGATTGAAAATTGTGCAGGCTTTAGATTCAATTTTGATCACTTTTTATATGTATTTCAGAGGGTCCAGCTGTGGAACGACAGTAAGAGGAGATCCTGTGTCTTTCTGTTTCGCTCGCACACTTTTTGTAAGTAAAATGTGTAGGAAAAATTATACCATGGTTTTAATTACACCTCTGAACCGCAGTGTTATGGGCACACACGTGCTGCACGGAGCTATGAGGAACTGGTACCACGACATATGATAAAGGTTGCGTGACTGATGTGCCAGTGAATTCTGAAGAGGGCAGATAATCTTGCAGTAAAGGCCCAAGGCTGGTACTCAGGCGATCCAGTTTTATTTCTCAGTTCTGACATGGGCTTCCTGTATGACCTCAGTACAGTCATGTAATTGCTCAGTGCCTCAGTCTACCATCTCTTTAATAGGGTTACTACTTACTTATTTCCTTTCTCCCGCCCTGGCCTGCCTTACTTAGACTGCAATTCTGCCAGGGAGTGGAGCGTTTCTTACCACGTGCGGGGCCTTCACCCTGTACAGTGAGACCTAATAGCAATGCCTGTAGAGTAATGCAATGCCAATTAAATAAATAAATGAAGTTGATAATATCATTTAGGACTAGATTTGCAGCTTCTAATGCAGCCCACGGTCAAAGTGCTAGGCTTCCCTGGAACCTTGGGGCATATAGATGTGCTCCGTGGTAAGGTTTCCATACTAGTCAAAATCAGCCCCAAGCAGTAGCGAGTTTTGGGAAAAGGCTGAGCGTCAGTCATAGTTCTGCAGCTGACCTTCTCTGGCTAACTGCTGAAAGCCACAAGGAGAGGCTCCTCAGAGATGTGGTATTGGACTAAGTGTCTTCTCAGTGAGCATTCTCATCTGATCTTGGTTCCTGGCTCTTCAATGCTACTGCGGTTTTCCTCCCTACCGACTGCTAAATCATACATGCCAGTGTCAGTGTCACAGTTGCAGAGTGGCTGGTGTCTTTTTGAGCTGCCCATAAGAGGCCACATTACAACAAAAGCTGTGGCAGGGTACAACATTGGGACCCAAAATGGAGTTGCAGTGAAAATTATTTCCATTACTCGAACCTGCGTTCATTCTGATTAATTCAGTGTCTCTTACTATATTTAGATAATGGAGGATTAATTGTATGCATGCTGAAATGCTGTCCCTTGTAACGAAATCAGGCCAAACTATTCCTAACTTGTGTCACTTGAATTCAAAATCTAACTAGACCCTGAGAGCCTTAGGCCTTACTTAGCAGGACCTTTAAGGCATGCAGGATCAGGGCCTTGCTGTTTTCTAATCAAACTGAACGGTTTTCAAGTCTCACTGCTTGTCTATAATGCTCGATACATCAGGAACAATTTAATTTGCCTGCTAGTTCTATCCAGCAACGCTTCAGAAGCACACCTGTTTCTCAAGCATGCAGTTGTCCATCTCTCATATCAGAGACGACACTACTGTTGGACTAAACCTAGTCCACACTCTAGGTCGATACCAAGTTGGGTGAGGACTGATGCATATATGTTGCAATACAATGTATTTATAGTTACATCCGTATTAATAGCTTTATGTTCCATGTCTTTGTGGGTCACCCCTTTATTCAACCCATAATTAACTACGTCTTCGAGTGAGCTACTTTGGAGGGCTTTCTGCTAGGGCATGGCCTCCGAGGAGGAGGCACCTCGGGATTATACTCATGTGTGGGCACGTCTGAACGTGCTCCCGGCATCACCCCTACGGGCGGAATTAAAGTTTTCAAAAAATTACGAAATTATACTCTAAATTTTGAAGTTCACCAGAATAACTCGTACACCAGTAATTTACGACAAGTACAAGTCAGAAAAGAAGCAGGAGTAGTGCAACCCTTAATAAAAGTTTGCTCGGAGAAGCTTGAGCGCTTCCCACCGCCGCCTTCCCGCCACCCGGGCGGCGCGGCCAGGACGCGGCTGCGGAGCCGCAGGGACGGCGAGCAGCCGAGCATTGCCCTCGCCAGGTCCCGGCAGCTCCTCCAGCCCGCCCAGCCCCGCCGGCTCCCCCCATCCCGGCGCTCCCGCCCCCGATGGGGGCGGCTCCTGCGCGGTGCCGCCCGCCCCCCGCCCGCCCATGGGCGGGCCGTGCCGTGCCGTGCGGTTTGGTTGAGGCCCCCTGCGTGTGTCTATAACTTTGTGTTGCTGCCGGTGGTTGTTAGGAGGAGGGATGTGGAAGTCGGCGGTGAGCAGGGTGACAGGCTGCTCGGGCGGGCTGCGGCGGCGGACGGGCTGGGCGCGGGCGGATCGCTTGCCTCTCGCCGGCTGCTCGCAGGGGGAGCGGGCGCTGTGCCGTTTTCCCTTCCTTCGCCTTTAAAGGGAAGGCTCTTCGAAGCTGAAGGCGCAGGAGCAGGAGGAGCAGGAACCATGCAGCAGCACTGCTTCTTCCTCCCGTGAATTCGGATCTCGATTGCTGCCTGTGTGGAGGTGGCTGTCGATCCAGCACCCCCCGCCGCCTCCCGCCCCTCCCGATGTGGCTTTCCCTGCCTTGTCTGCCTGCGCTTTTTAAATGACTTAAGTGAAGGGGGGAAAAACTGTCAAGATGGCAGCAGCAGGAGCAAGGAGGTTATGAATGTGGTGTTGATGCTGGAACAAAACCTATTCTCTTTGGCAGCCCTAGGGAGGGCTTAAAGCTTCTGGACCTGTTGGAAAACTGGCGATTTGATTTGTTCCCGTTGTGTTTGCTTTTTTTCCTGCGAGAAGAAGGATTTATTTTTTTTTTTTTTAACCGACCAGCCCCCAGGGTGGCCTTCTCCTGCCCCCTGCTCCGTCGACGGAGAGATTTTTGGGGGTTTGCTTGCGTGTGGCTTGAGGCACCGCAAAGTGACAGGCTTACGCTAGTGTGCAGTTGGATGTATGCTAAGACTTCGGCTCCCTTTAGGGTGTTCTGAAGAAGGAAAAAGTCTTCGGCGTAATCCAAAGGACCCCTCTCCCTGCCCTCCTGCCGAGGGAGGGCGCAAAGGACCACCCCCCCAAAAGGCAAGATATCTGCGGAAGCGACGGGGAGCGAGCTCGGGGGCGTGGGGGGGTCCTCTCCCGGCTGGATACAGCGCGGTTCCTGCTGGAGCTACTTCTGCATCCGCATGGAGTGAAACATAAACAAACGCACACCCGCACCGCGGGAGCGGCCGCCGCTCCGCCGGCGCGGAGGGCAGCGCCGCGGGCACCTCCGGCACCGCCCGGCCCGCGCTGCCCGCCCTGCGCGGCTGCTCCGGCTTCTAATCTGATTTTTTTTTTTTTTTTTTTTTTATCTCTCCCTCCCCTCTTCTCTCCCCGCTCGCAGCTCCAGCGTGCGCATCGCCCGCGGGAAGCGGGGCTCGGGGCGCAGCGGAGAGCCGGCCAGCCCTTAGCGGAGCGCGGCATGCCCGCCCGGCTGCCCCCCGCCTGCTAGGCTCCCGTCGGCACCGAGGAGGCGGCGGAGGAGGAGCGGGGTCGGCGGCCGCCCGCCCGCCCCGTCGCAGCGCCCCGCAGCCGCCCGCGGGGGAGGCCAAGATGGCAGAGGCGTCGCCCCCCGCCCCGCTTTCGCCCCTGGACGTGGAGCTGGACCCCGAGTTCGAGCCGCAGAGCCGCCCCCGCTCCTGTACCTGGCCCCTGCAGAGGCCCGAGCTGCAGGCCAGCCCAGCCAAGCCCGCCGGCGAGCCGACCGCCGACGCCGCCTCCATGATCCCCGAGGAGGAGGACGACGAGGAGGAGGGGGGCGGCTCGGCCATGACCGTCGGCAGCGCGGCCCCGGCGGGCGGAGAAGCGACGGCGGCGGCCACCGCCGTGCCGGAGGAGGCGGCGCGGCTGCTGGCCCCGCTGCCCGGAGGCGGCCCGGAGGGGCCGAGCCTCTCGCCGGGGGGAGCGGCGGCGGCGGGCGGCGGGGGCTGAGCGGGGGCCCGGCGGCGGCGCCGAGGAAGTGCTCGTCGCGGCGCAACGCGTGGGGCAACCTCTCCTACGCCGACCTCATCACCCGTGCCATCGAGAGCTCCCCGGAGAAGCGCCTCACCCTCTCCCAGATCTACGACTGGATGGTCCGCTGCGTGCCCTACTTCAAGGACAAGGGCGACAGCAACAGCTCGGCAGGCTGGAAGGTGAGGCGGGATCCCGGGGCCGCGGCGGAGTCGCCGCGCCGCCCCGACGGGCATGCTGCCCGCGGAGGATGCGGAGCGGAGCGGGGTGTCGGAGAGCTGTCCCCGACGGCAGCCGGCCGGGCGTTGGTGCTGGCCCTGCTGGTGGTGATCGCCCTGTCGCCTTTGCTTTATTTAAGGGAGGGGGTACGAAAAGTTTTGTCCCTTTCCTGTTGCTATGTGCAAGCGGTGAGGGCTCCTGACTCGGGGGGCTGGGGAGACGCTGGAGCGGAGTTGGCGTCTCTGGTGCACAAGTACATAAGCAGAGAAAGAGAAGGAGAGAGGAAAAAAAATATTTTTAAGGTGTGTGTGTTTTGTTCTGCCTTTTTTTTTTTTTAAGTTACGTTTGGTAACTCATTCTGGAAATAAGCAGAGTTACTTTTATGCATGGTCAGTCTGAGTCTCAAAAGCTCAAATACAGAACGACTCTGTTATTTTTGTCGAGAAAAACCCCAGTGGTTTCCCCACGCGTTCCTCAAAGGCAATAGAGGGAAATTCGGGTCTTGACATTTCTTCATAAAGTTAATCAAAGCATGGAGTTATTGGCTGTTCAGCCACGGGAATGCTTGGTTTGCGAATCCTGCAGTGCCAGCGTACGAGGGCACCGTCTACTGATAGCCCAGCATTTTCTGTCCAGCACTGCGACAGTGAGCAGCTAAGATTACTGCCGTTTTAATAAGTGAGGGGGAAAAAAAAAAAATCTGTTTTTGTGGCTTGTTTACTCAGCGCGTGCAAAAGCACGTTGCAGGCAGGCAGGGTTTTACCCTCAAGACAAAGTCTAATAAGGCCTACCAGAAGCTGGTGCTGCACGTAAAGCACATTGAAGTGATTTCCAGAACTGCTTTTTTTCTCCTCCTTTACCACGTCCATCTACTAGTGTCTGTTGGACGCTGAAATGTCACATAGTTGCAGCTATACAGAAATGCAGGTGCTGCTTAATGTCGATACTGTTTGCAGAAGGAAATCCCGGTATGGTTCAGTTGCTGCTGAGGGTCGATAGTGGCAGCATCTGACACCGAGTTTTTGAATGGATGGCTGGAGGCAAATTTGCCAGGAAGTTCTATTGTTTTACAGAGAAATCAATTTTGAATCTCTCTAGCTCTAGATCATGTGATAACTTACAGTATTCAAATTGATCAGCAATACTGTATAGATAAAACATTTCAGGCAGGTTCTGTGCTAGGAGCCCTGTCTCGTATTTGGTGCCTGAGTAGGACTTGCTGTTAGGAATTGAAGTGAAGCTGTATGATTTTTACCTGCCAAATGAGGCACGGTAAAGGAAGCATTTCACTGACAGACTTGTCTCAGGCTGGGGAAAATATAAACACAAAGTTTATCGGTGCAGTAGCTGGTTCAAGACAAGACTTTTAAAAACACAGATCCTTTTTGCAGCTTTTGCGTCTATATTAGGCGTTGGATTTTGATCTGACTTTACAAGTGCAACATGGAGTGTGATAAAGGGTTACATCTTCCAACGACAGCTCGTGCCTTCATAAGTTGTCTGGTTTCACATAGAAGCAGTGGCTTTAGATGTCAGCTGCTATGACAAATCCAGCCTTTTTATCTGGTATTTTGAGTTTTCAGTAAATTTTTGATACCCGATTCAAACGGAGACATTGAACAATGGGGCTGACACTGTTTCTTCTGAATTTGGTGGCAAAACTCCCTTTCACTTAAGCAGAAGCAGGATCTGGGCCATAATGTGAAGTGCTTACATTGATTAGTATCCTTAATACAGTCACAATTTTTCTGACAATTCATACTGTTAATTTGATATTGATTCCTTTGCTGAGCAGCATTAACTGGTACTTGGAGCTAATTAAAATGTTAAAAACTTGGATCCCTTGAGATTCTTCTGATATAATTTAGTTCAGAAGTTTCTCACAAGCCTTTAGGATGACCTTTCTCAGGAGATGCAAGCACACTGGTAGCAGAAAATTCTGCCTCTAATGACTGTGAACTGTTTCTGGAAGTTAGGGTAAAGTGCTGGATCGCGTTAACGGTGGGTGCAGTTGTGCGTGGGTGGTAGGGGCATACTGGAAGGGGCAAAGGGAAGGTCAGGAGCTAATAATTTGCCAGGCATCAAAACCTGCAAAATTTAATTCCTTGGCAGTGCTAGAGTTTCTTTTAAAGTATGCATATACATTCAGAAGAGGACTATTTCAGCTTCTAGGCTGGAACGTAGATTAGTTTGTGCAGAGGCAACACTCTTAAATAGAGACTCCATCTTAGTCTCCTGATGCTAAAACACATTATATGTTATTATCATCTTTGTTTCCCTCACAGGTAATGAATACAGCTTTTCAGGAACCACTGTCATCTTTTCACATGAGACTTTTCAGGTTGCTAGTTACACCGAGACTTTAAATGAACAGAAGATAGTTCTACATTAGAAGTCTTTTTTTTTTTTTTTTTTTGGTGTCTTAATTTAAAATATTTTTACACAGCTAAGTTCGTTGTTGAAGGCAACAAGCCTATTTAATGATATTCTGCTTTGGCACTGAGTGGGGAAAGTGTTATTATAAACAAAGGGAAGAAGAGAACTTGGTCTTATTATCTTACGTATTATTATATATGAAATATTAATACTGTTTTCAGTGAGATGTACTGAATGCCATAATCCGTAAACATAACTGGGATTATATTCCTCAAAACAATTATTTTAAGAGCTATAAATGAAAGTTACAACTATCACTTTTTTTTTTTTTTTTTTTCTGCCTAGGGCATTAAAGCAGAAGTGAATATTTCAGATGTGGTTACGAAGGCATATTATTACGTTTCCGCTAATTCAGATAAGGTTTGCCCAATACACCCCCCCAACAATCTTCTTTCCTCACCCCTCCCCGTGGCCCCAGTGGGACGTTGGTTAACCTAATAGTGCCTGACAGCTAACTAGGGCAGTAGTTTATGGTGCATCGCTGCAGAGCTGGCATGCTCTGGACACCGTTGTGTACCAAGGGCAGCCTGGTTTGGTAGAATCCCGTACACTTCCAAACCACTTTAGAGGGTTTTGATGCGTGTTTCAATATTGACTTCTGTCTTGAATACTTTGGGAAGGTCAGTGTTTGTATTTATGAACAATGGAGCGGGGAAAAGATCTGAGGGTGAGATGGTTTCACCCTTGTGAAATGCACTGTGCCAGGTGACTGTTCCCGGAACTTACTTCAGCAGAGCTCCTCGATGACCAGCTCTATCTGTTTTTCCAAATTCAGGTACCTGTTACCCTATCGATATCTTGTAGTCATAAAACTAATGTGCTGACTTAAAAACAAGTTTTTCCCTCCAAATATTTAGGGTGCAGCACTCCATAATCCTGAAATAGAAAACTGAAACACCTTTGTGTCCATGTGTATGGTAGAGGTGCCCAGTTTCTCTATAGCTTAAGTAATTCCATATCTCTTCCCGGAATGTTATTTTGTAATTTCTTGTAGCACTATCTTGTGAAACAGACTTTTCTACATGAAGAGTACACTAGGGGGACTATTTTCCTCTTTGTCAAGCGGTATAGGCAAGACTATGAATCTCGTCCTTTATACACAGATACCAGTAATTCCCAAATTCAGTGCAGCTCATTTGCTTTGATTTGTCTTTCATATCAGAAGCCTATTTTGTTTTACACCTGTTTTATTCATCTTCCCCATGAAAGAAAAACACTAGCTGCTGGGATATTAACTTTGAAGGGGAGATCTTTGTAAACTTCGTGCATGGACATTCTCTCATTCCTCACCATGTTTTATTGGCCAGTACGTACCAAAGGGCTGCAGTCCCTTCAGTGTAGCAAATTCACGAGTCTCTTCTCTAATTTTTGAGACTTGAAAAGGCTTGAGAAATTTGCCAGCAATGTAGACAGATGTCTAAATCTGCTAGCCAGATGCTGATACATGAGATGTGTCGAACTTTTTTTATCATCTTTTTGCAAAGGATGTGAGAAGGAAGCAATACCAGTCTCTGTTCCTATTTCTCCTTTCTCGGCGTGGCACTCAATGTCTTTTTCAGGAGTAGCAATGTAAAACTGGAATGTGCATCAGTTTCTTTTTTTTCCTCTACTGTCATTTTATTATTATTTTTTTTTTAAAGATTCTGTTTCCCTGTTAACTGCAAACAAGAATATTTTTTCCAGCCTTCTATTGTATTCTTACTTTTCTTTTTTTAACATATATTTTTGAGTTGCCTTGTTCATCTGTACAGGAGGGTTTGGGTTACAAACTGTAGCCCGATTATTTAAAGTTTTGATCTGCCAAAGAGAGCACAGGTTTAAGCACGTGCATGGATCCTTGGGACTTCACTGGGATTACTTGTGTGCTTAAACTTACTGCTTAAGCACCTTACCTGATCAAAGCCTTACTATGTTGTCCTTTAACAAAATACTCAGTAACATCTGTAAGTGAATTTTGTGCTGAGCAATGCAGAGAGATGTGTGGTTCCAGCGGTTGAAACCGCTAGATAACAAGCTTCTTGCATCAAAGAGGAGTATACCTGAGCATCACAGTAACAAATGACTTTTTAAACTTTTCAGTAGAAACCATATGTAGATATTAGTGCACATTATTATTTTATATCTGCAATGTACATCAAAGATCTCACTTTTCCCCAGCTCGTGCATGCAGGTGACAGCTATTAGAGAAGTAAGAGAGAGACCGAGTAGCTCACCCAGAATCATTGATACTGTTTGATGCACAGTGTGACAGTGAGGAGCACCTCTGCTGAAGGACTTGTTAAATGCAGACATAAACACATCACCTTGCTGAATGTCATCAGCTGCAAAGAGTCACAGGCTCTGGTAAACTTAACTTTTGATGTGAATGGGAAACCTCCAGTCAGCGATGCTGGATAGTATTGCTGTCAGGTAGAGCTGCATGATAAATACTGAAATCAATGTTCCTCAGTTCTTCAGCGACAGAAGGTTACCTAAAACAGTCATGCAACATTGACATTGTCTGTAATAGGTTTATTAGTGTCAATATTTGACCATATTTAAAATAGAAAGCTTGAGAGTCAGGGGTTAGCTCTTACCTGTGTGTTTTGAAAGTACACTGTCAATGATAATAAAAATTAAATCACCTTAGTGGCATTTGTATCCATTGTATTGGCTTGAACAAACATTGTCTGAGACTATCAGGCTGTGGAGGAGAGATGTCCTGGCACTGCTGCCCTGGGACGTCCACCCTCTGCCTGGTTTTGTCCTGGTGAAGCAAGTGATGTCTTACATGCGAGGCCATTTTGTATTCGGGTCATTTTGGTGGTGCTACACTACTTTGCTGTAATCCTGGGAGATTAGGGGAGGCTGGGCACGTGCTGGTGCATTTAGAAAGGCGAGTGATTAGGGTTAGCTGGGTGGTTTTGTGAAAGCTCTTTGTGCTGACGTGGACAAAGTAGAAACCCAGAGTCGGTGGTGTCCCTTGCAGAAGGCAGGCAGCACTGGGGCAGCCCCCCTCTTCCCCCCCACAGTGTCCCCCTGCAGCAGCTGGGTGGTTTTCAGCCAGCTTGCCTGGGGTGGATGGGGTGAACAAGTATGAAACCACCCCAGAAAATCACCGTGGGTGTGCTGGGTTCAAAGGGAGGCCGAAGGGATTGTCTTGGAGATAAGGGAAAACTGAGGATAAACAGCCAAAGCATTTCTCTAGGTGGCAGCCTCCTAAAGGTGCCCTGCTAGATTTTGGCAGCCAGCTATTTTGCGTGGAAGTATGGAAAAATCTTTTGTGAGGATTGTTCTTTATTTGCAATGCAATTAAAGTGGGTCTTGGTGTAGTGGCGGCTTGCCAAGGAAGAAATTGGAAGTGTTTCCAAATGCAAGTTGCTACTTAGACTGAAGTCTCTGCATGTTCTTGTTTCTCTCCCACTTTTTTAAAACCCTTGTTACTATCTCTGTCACAGAAAACGTGCCCAAGGGCAGGGTTACAAAATGGCAATTTCGTATGTTCTAAAGGCAGGAGGCCCTCCACGTTTTGAGGCACTCTCTCTGGAGAAGGGCAAGCTCTGAGCATCCTCCTGACGCTGTTTTCGTTCCCCTTGCCGTGGTAACCTGTGGTTCCCAAGTCAGCTCTGAAAACGGGCCACAGGCCTTGCAGGTCCTGGCACAGGAGGCACATCCAGGTCTCACAGCATGTAGCAAGGATCCTGATAAAAGCCTGCCTGATAACACAGGGCTCAGGGAGCTGCAGGTGTTTGTTGGTTTTTTTGTTTTGTTTTGTTTTTATTTTTTTTTGTTGTTTGTTTGTTTGTTTTTTGGTGGCTTTTCTTGGGGCTGACAATACCTGTGTAGTGCAGCAGTTCAGGAGCAAAATTAAGTGTTGAAGTAATGTGCATAGTTATGCTGGTTTTGGTATTGCTGGCTCAGCACACTATGAGTTAAGTGAAGATTATACTTAACCTTTTATTTGCTCTTTTTTTTGTGTTTCTATAAACTTAGACTGTTCTGTTACAATTTCCTGAGCATTGCCACACACTAAGCTTGGAAAATGAGGTGCATTTAGCCAATTTATGGCCTGACATATGTTAATTAACATTAATTACCTGCTTGAATAGTCCATTTAGCACTTATTATTAAAAAGTGGCTTGTCTACAGAAGGGGATTTTCCTTCAGAGTGAGATGTTTTGTTCTAACTTGCTTCAGATGAAGTCAGGATGGGGTATCCTATGCTTGTGCACGGCTGTGCCTGTTTCCTGATGTTCCAGTTGTGCTTGTGGGATATGATTGCACCACTGACAGGCACCAACTCCTTCCCCATGTGTATTTGACGTTTATTTGACAATGGCTTAGCTTCCCAAGCAAGCCATCATGTTTCCAAGCATTTTTTGCTGGTGGCGGGTACAGCTCTTGCTCATCCATTTGAGGCAACAAAGAAAGAGCCATGCTCCTCATCTTGAGAGGAACTGCAGGGACATCTGGAGCCCTGCAGTGATGGGACCCCAGCCCCTGTTTGGGGTGGAGGGGTAGGAAAAGCTCAGGTGTGCAAGGCTGGAGGGGGTTTTTAGGAGTTGCTGGGCCACACTGTGGTGCCCTGCAGGGAGGGTGTCTTCAGCTCTACGTGGTCGAGGATGATGGATCTTGAGGCTCCCACAGCCTTTGAGAGGAGGCCACTGCTGGAGTGCAGCATGGTCTGCAGCCACAGCAGGTTATGTCTTGCTGTGTTCACCAGTTACGTTACCTAAGCTGTGTCCTGGGCAATGTGTTGGGCAAGGGTTGTCACAGATCACTGGTCGAAAACCTATGAGATGAGAGGATTAAAAAGCAGAGAGCAATTGTTCGATTTCCAAATACCAATATTAAAAAAAAAAAAAAAAAAAAATCCGTTCCTCAATTTCCCATCCCCCAATTTCTCATTCCTGTCTTGGGAGATTCCCGGGATGTCAGGTCCTACTTCACCTTCTCCATCTTTCTCTTTGTAACACCAGTGGGAGGGCTTGCATGGTGCATGGGGTGCTGGCTGGTGGTTGTGCAGGGCATGTGAAGCAGTGTAACTGCATTTCAGCTGGGGATACAGCTTGGAGAAAATTAGGCTACAGGACTGATGAAAAGCAATTTCAGGGCAGTGTAAGGCAACAAGTTGCATTAGTGCTCTGCCTCATCCCTAGCGTGAAATAGCAACGGAGCTGCCTTCCAGTGGGGCTGAGGAGCATTGCAGTGTCGCCGTTGCTTTTTGCCAGAGTGGTTCCTCCTGATGCTGTGTGTGGCTGTGAGGTCCAGGAGGAGCCCCTCTTACTCTACAAAGCCAGAGTCCTTTTCTGAGCCCCATCCCCCTTGCACATTTGTTCAAGGACTGATGTGCTCATAATGCTGCTATTAATTTGAAGTAATTTGAGGGAGCTCAGGAGTTAATAGCATTGATGTCTTGTCAGTAACTGTGTGTGTGTGTCCCTACCTGGACTTTGCTTACTGGGGCAATTTTCTTTATCTGTACACTGGTACCTAGTAAAAATAAAGGCTATTTAAATACTTTTGCTGATCTCAAGCACGTTTGTAAGATTTCACTGACAGAGAAATACCTTTCTGGGGATTTGTACAGGTAAAGAAATGCCTTGTGAAAATTAGCTCTTATAAAAGACTTGTGCTAACAGATTGAATGGATTGCTTGCTCTGTTGGAACATCCTGCGTAGTTTAGAGCTGAATTGTGGAATGGTGGGTTCTCACTTGAATATGTTTATTTGGCAAGGTATTATTTTGCTTTTCTTTATTATTTTTCCCTTGATGGTGAAGTTGCCACTTGCTATGTGTAAAGGAGCGTGGAAGGGCTGTACATGCTGGGACAGAAGGGGAGAGGCAGCCCATGGATCATTGCCAGAGGAGCTGATGGAGGAAGGTCCACTTGAAGCAAGGAAGATGATGTGCAGCACTGACAGTGTGTTGTCTCCAGTCTTGGGGGCAGGAGGCTGCCAGCAGTGGGCGTGGGGCTCTCCCTGTGCAAACCAGGGCTGCTGTACACTGGAGTGCTGCCGGCAGTCAGGTGTGTTTCCAGGACGTGAGTCACTGGATCGCGCCACCTCTGCGTCCCTTCACCCACTGCCCGTGCTGAGGTGCAGGGTGGGTCTCTGCTGACGTCTCCACTCCAAAACCCGGTTGAGAGCTTCAGAATGAGGGCAGGAGTGCTGTCAGAGGGACCCATTTTTCTCCTTTGACGCCTACCTCTCAGGCTGCCTTCACACTCCGTTGTGCTGTGGGTCTGCCTGGGGGCCACTCATAACGCAGCCCTCAGCCTTGCAGTGTCTTCAGGCCAGCCTGCCTCCTCGTCCCTGTTTTTCCAAGATCTTCATGTCTCTCTAGGGAGCAGTGGAGGCCATGGCAATCCCAGGACTCAGTCCTAGGAAAAAGTTTTCAGTAGGTTTTCTGGTTCCTGAGTCACGTGAGCAGAAAAGGGCAAGTCCGGGCTGCTTGCCAGCACTTGAACGTGGAAGTAACATCTGCTTATCCCAACCCCAGAGGAGTGGGAGACAGCAGATAAGTCGGGAGACTGATGAGGACAGATGACAGTCTGCTGTGGGAGGACAGATGACGGTCTGCTGTGGGAGGACAGATAGAGGAGCACCCAAAAACATCGGCATGTGTCTGCTTGGGCTTCGCTTTGCCTCCTGGCTGCTGTGACTGCTCACTTCGGAGTGGGAATGGAAACTGGTTTGCATGGATGCGGCCCAGTTTATGACAGTGCAACTTTCGTGTATAGCTGAAGTGAAGAGGGCATCTGAATCTCATCCCTGCTAAAGGCCACGTTAAAGCAGCCTCGAGGCTCTCTTACGATGCTGCAGCATCACGCATTTGCATTAGTGCAAGACAGACTCAGCCAGCAATGGTTAAAATTCCAATTGCAGCTGAGCATGGGTTCCCTGTGAGGACTGAGCATGACCAGGGAATGTTAGTAATAGTGTTACACTTGAGTAAACAAAGCTTTGTTTAAAAATGTATTAAATATCTAATAATACTCTAATAAAAGTTACTCTCCTAGTCTATACAGCCAGTACCTCTGAATCTGTAGATAATTTGCCCTTATAACTCAGTTTTTTCTCACACTGTACCATGTTGGTTTCTACACTTTTTTCTAAAATAGGATACAGAATGTATTATCTCAAAGAAATAATTTTAGGACATGGGCTGAATTCCAGGGCCATATTTGTTTTAACTAGAATGTGGACCGAATTATCTTGATATATGCTCAGGTGTCAGTCCTCTTAAATCCTGCTGCATTTGGTTTTTTTTCTCTCTCCACACTAGGTCTTTAAATACCTATTTCAGCTCTCCAAAGACACACTGTGACCAAAGTTAACTCCATTTGCTCACTTGAAATTTGCAGTGTACATTTAAGTGTGAGACTTAATCCAGATAAAAAGTTTCTGACTTTATGTGAACCCCAATCTTGTGTAAATATATTTACTAGTACTTCATGGAGGATGTATCAGTTTCATATATTTAATTCTAGATATGCTTAATACGTAAAATTTGGCGTCTGATAAGTGAGAACAGTGCTCAAGAAAGAATGTCTTTTTGTGAGACTCTCATAGGCTCCCACATTAGCACCTTTTTTGCTGATTGATTTTGTTCTGAGAGCAGTGGTGTGGTTTCCTGAAGGCCTGTAACCTGCTGTTTGTTTTGAAAACTGCTGTGGACCTTGACTAATTTTCAGAGAATGTTTTTTTTCCAAGAATTCATAGGAGAAGGTGACACCAGTTCAAGTCGTGTCCTGAGATGCTTGTAAACTGAGACATGTAGAGCTGCTGTCCCTGTTTTTGTGCAACACAACCCATTGTGCTTAACAGTTTCACTGTGTGTGGGAGCTCAAAACCATTTGTTTGAGATGTCAGGTTTCAGAGTGAATGGTGCTTCTTAAAGTATTCATCAAGGCCTACAATGGGAGGCTGCTGATCCTACAATGCCTTTGTAGAAGAGCAAGTTGGCACCGATAATGATGATGCCACTGAGGAGCTGTGAAAACTCTGAAGCATTTTGTGAATTTTGTTCAGGCAGCTTCTGCTTTTGCTTAACCTCAGCCATATATCTGTCCCAGGTAAGCGGGCCACGTCTAAAACCTTTGATGTACAAATGGAAGCCATGTCAGAGTTCTGCATGAATTCTACCAGAGGTCTCCCGTCTGGTCTGTGCAGCAGCCAAAAGCTCTGAACCTACCACTGTGTTCATCATGATGTTGACAGTGTGATTTTCTCTTCCTGTAGCATGTTGAGATTTATTTCTTGCTCCATTGCTCTTACATCCCGATTCATACACAGCAAGAATACTTCTGATTAAAATTTACTGGAAGGTTTGCATGCTTTGGGTACAAGAGAAATCTTTTATGAGGAACTGTTCTTTATAAAGCTATGGGCAAGCGAGCTCTGTGCATAAGAAGGTTTTTGAAAATCAATAGTGAAGCCATTTTCCTTACAAAAAGGAAGAGAAGTGTATAGGACATAAGGTAGTGGCATACGGGGCTGGGAGGAGGAAGGATTCTATGAGCTAGCAGCGGGGAGTAAATCAGCCTGATGTATGTTCATAGACATCTGATGTCTACTGGGCCTAGTGGGGTAGCTCAAAGCAGGTGGAAGAAGCATACTGTTTACCTAATTAGAAACATAAATAAAATCTTTCCAACATTTTTCTGAATTAAAATGCATTTGAAGCATATGTCAGACTTCTCACATCCAGGAAGGATCTCTTAAAACCCTGCCGTTCCTCAGGGAGGCTGCTTCTAGCCCACCTTCCTCAGGGCTCTGCCAGGTAACAAGTCTTCCTGTTTGGAAGATGGAGCGGGATGTGCCTTAGCAGCTGGAAATGTTAGGGTTCTCTCTGAGCGCACCTGTGCTCCTTTTCAATCAGTGGGAAAAGGCCTATTGTTTAAGACTACAGACCAGGGAATTGGAACAACCAAAGAAAATTGTCATGGTTGAGATCACTGAAGATAGGATTTCACATCTGTGTATTTATTGAGGAGTCGGTGATGATGGGAAGCAGGGCCTGGACCGCAGTTACAGTCAGAGCAGCTTCATATCTCCAGTGTATTTTAAGACATCAAGGAGACAAAGATGATGCTAATTGCAAGAGAAACTACTTAACCGCTTTGTATTATGTGTGAAATGAAGGGGGAATAAGGCTGATTGAATGACCTATTTTGACTTTCTCAGTATAACATGTTTAATGTTTTAGTCTTTTTCTGGACAGTGAATTAAATTTTATCAAATCCTGCTGGAAATTAATGTTGCTGGGCAAAGTATTTTATCCTCACAGTTTTAACCACAGTTACACCCTGCTTCTTGACTCGGTGGAGTTTTCTTTTTCAACTGGAAAGGGCTTTTGCCATGCCACACAGTGACAGTAGTCCTTTTTGCTTTATACAAAATAGGGACCTGTCAGGAAGAATATAAAGTAGGGCACTGAAGGAGTCTAATTTAGAAGGAGAAAGGCCATAAATCTCCACCTCTCTCTAATGACAGAAGGCCAAAGTACAGCAAAAGCGTTTCTCTGCTTGTAAAATGCCAGATGCCAAATGTAAAATACCAGAGAAGTTGTTCTGTTGAAGGCACAACTATATCTAGCCCCCTTAGAAGCTTTTCAACTTTGTTTTTAGTACGTAAGGGGATTCTTAGGCGACGAAGCAGCTCTGTTAGGGTCTTCTCTGCTTATTGTGCTGTTACAGAAATGGTTTGCTGTTTTGGACCAGTGTCAGGAAGAATAATACTGAATAAGTCCCAGATGAATGTGGGTGGTGAAAAGAGAAAAATAATTTCAAATAAAGAGGGGTATTATCAACTGAACAGCCAGTGTTGATCTGATGGTGCTGAAAAATGAAAGCACGAAAAAGTCTTTTTTTTTTTTTTTTTTTTTAAAGAGGGGAAATCTTGGCTGAAAAATCTGTTCTGACCAGAGTTTGATACCCTACTTAAACTTGTAGCTAATTGGCATTGGTGCTGCAGTGCCATGAAGCATTGAGAGGGAGAACAGAAGTAGAAACAAGCCTCCAAAACTTGAGAGGATCTTCAGATTCTTTGTCCGTTTTGGACAGCATGACCTGTAGCGTCACTTGCAGCTGCTGGATTCAAGAGTATAAATAGTGAAAAGAACACTGATTTGGCCAGGATAAAATGTTCATTTTGGGGTTTTCCAACAGCTGTGTCAGGACTTAACCATGGCAAAAGCTTCTCACACGTCATTTTTATTCAGGCTTGTACTAAGCGTGTGGAATGGCAATGTTCTCTAACTGCAGGAAAAAAGGGCAAAAGTAGTAAATTGAGAAATAGCGTGTTTTTAGTGTCCTCTCAACCTGAAGGAAAAACACTTTGCTTGAACAGTATGATAGGACTTGTTAGAGAAATTAAGTACAGATTTCCTTCAGTTTTAGTTGAATCATGACATCTTACTAAACTGGTCCAGTTTTGAGTGCCTGCTTTCTGGTTTGACATTTTTGTTGGATGGTTGTTGGTTGTGTTTGGTTTTTTGGTTTTGCTTGTTTGAAAAAAACCAGCTCTGCATGGCCTAAGGGAGAGCTGATCGTTTCTTTATTTTTTTAAGAAAACTGTATCAAGTACCGAACTACCAATTCTTTCAGGTGGTTACAGACCTGGGGGACCAGCAGCTTTCTCCCTGGAAGTACCATGATACAGTGGGTGGGTTTGAGCAATTCCAGTTGATGGGGTTTTCCCATCTTCTAGTAGCTGCCAAGAACTGGCATGGCTTGACCGCTAACTGCAGATCACTGGAGTTTCTCTATGGGTAGTTCTCGCTGTTCAGTGAAGTGCCAGGCAAAAGTACTACTAAATAAGAGCGTTCTTTATTTACGCAAAAATCTACACTGAAAAAAATGTTTCAATATAAAAGGCAAGTGCTCAAGAAGTACAAAATGTCAGAAATTTCTTCTCATGCTGGCTATGACACTGTCATTAGTAGGGAGCTCACACACAATTTATCCACCCCCAGTCTTCTTGTCAGGCTGGATGCTTCAAGTGGTACTCAGGGTTTCAGCTCATCCCCCGTGCTCTCTGTGTGGGCCCCGTGCCATATTTGTTGCACTTAGCTCTGAGTAAAGAAATACGCCCTTCCCAGTGTGTCATTTGCCCCTCAGTATCCATAGGCTTCCCTGATGAACACTGTCCCAGCCCTGTATCTTCTCCCCTCCCCGAGCTCCTTACATTCTGTTGTCTCACCCCAGCCTCCTTTCCTGCAGTTCCTAGTCCTGGTTCATGCATCCCTCCTTCTTTTTCCTGTGATCTTCCACTCCTCTGTCTGTCCCCTCCTGGTTTTCATATCTGTTCGGCTCATCCAGCTTGTCTGTTTTTTTGTCCAGCTCCCCATTTCACATTTCTCCCTGCCCCAGGATTACATATTTCCTGTGTCTTGTCTATCCTGGACCACTTATCCTGTTTCTAATCCCAGTTCAGTTCAGGTTTGCAAAGTTATTAGTGACGGTGAACAAATAGGGTTTTGCAGTAGGAAGTGTTTAACAATAAGGTGTAGGTGGGGCTCACAGCACCACCTATAATTTAGAACATTGTTTATATTTTTTAACTAATCCACCCTTAGGTAAGCAGTCCTGGTGCTGTCAGTGTGCAAATCCTTAGTCATTTGGATAATCCTGTTCCTTCTGCCGATACCAAACACTGAGAGGTTGTTCATTTGTGTAAGAGATGGAGGGTCCTGCCTTTAGAAAGACTTGGATCTCTTGTTTCCTGTGGCCTGACTTTGGCATCAAACGGTGTCTGAGATTGTACAGTTCATAGCGTTAGTGAGCTACCCCTAAAATATTTAATGGTATGTGTAGTAATTGCTCTTATTTCCATTTTGAGGGGTTGTTCCATTTTTCTTCCCTATTGGTGAGAAGAGGGAGATATACAAGTTCTTCACTGACAGTACATAAGGCATAAAAGTGTACAGTCCATAGTCACACCATATTCTGCATCCTCTAGTAGGAACCCTCTGACTTCGTGGATTTAGACTGGAAAATACAAAGACATAGCTGACTTTTGCTGACATAGCTCCATGCTTTTCTTCTATCTTCTGCCTCTGCCGCTAAGTTCATGCCTAGTTGCTAACAGTTCTTGTAAAATGCCTTGACGTCTAGGTGGGAAGCTGATAACAGTTTTTTGTTATCAGAAGAAACTCATGATGAATTGTTGCTTAAAACTGCAAGGTGTTGTCTTCAAGTGTGGAAGAATGAACACCTTTGCTGCTTTCACTGGATGTGACTTAGCTCCTATCATAGTCAGTTGGCAACTTCTAATGGACTTGGTGCTACCTAGACCAAGTCATTTAATGGTGTGAATAACCTTTTATTGACCTGTTGCAGAGCTTACGCATAGACTGTGTAGTTATGAGTCCCTCTTTCCCTTGTGATAAAGTTCAAAACTTTAATCAGGTAGCAGTGTGGCCTGTCCTCTTTCCATTGCAATAAAATGTATGCAAACACACATTGCAGCAAATAGCGCCAAGGCAAATCTAGCATGTCCTGCCTTTTTGCCCTGCAGGAGAAATCTGCAGTTTGTTCTCCACCACTGCTCCCCGAGCCGTTTTGGCGGCCTGGAGGGCTGAGGGATTCACTTGTGGTGCCTGATGCCTTTCAGGTGCAGTGCTTCAGTTTCCCGGGCTGTTGATAAAAGCTGTTCAGTCACAGCTCTCTGGGTCACCCTGTATGGGATTTTCTGATGGTTGTGGTGACCTTGCAGGGGGAATTAGAGTGGATGTAATGTTTCCAAGAATTGGAGACGCCTGTGCCATTGAGCTGGTGCACATTGCTGAATCAATTACGAGCATTGGCAGAATTTTGCCTTAGGGGAACCTTGCAGCTACATCACAGTCTTGTTATTAGTAGGTTATTGTTAATTGGTTTTAATACAGAGCCAGATCTTTTTCAGGGAGGAGGGACCTCAGATAGTTGGTTTCTGTGAAGTATTTTCCCATTATGCAACACCGTTGCAGCGCATGCCCTGTCACTGTATCTCGCTTTTGCTTTTTGGAAATTTTTATTAGTTCCTGTGTGGAAACATATGTTTGGTATAAAATGGTCATCCTCAGACGAGGAATTGTGGTATGGTACCTTGACCTCCTCCAAAGCGATCGGTGACAACTAAAACTCTCAGCATGGCAATCTTCTAACTTTTTTGTAATGCGTTGAACCACCATAAGGGGATTCAGGCTGCTGTGGCATAGACTTCCCAATGAACCCATGCAGCCCCTCATCTAAATCCATGTCACCAGCCTCTCCCGCACCCATCGCAGTCAGTTAACTGTGTTTGCAAGGGACTGTCAGAGTGTTGCATTTAATTCAAGCGCGGGTAGAGTTTTCCTCTAAATGCCTGTGTAGCGTTAAGCCAGTTAGGAGTTACAAATGTAAATATGTTTACACAAAAAAGAGGAATGCACGAAAGCTGGCATTGCCTAAGCAGCCAAAAGCAGTGTGATTATATGCTAGAGGGACGCTGAAAATGTAGGTTGCTGGAGTGTGCTTCCAGAAGTAAATCCCAACCAGAAGTGCTTGCAGTCCCTGCCTTCGAATGCACAGTCTGCTACATCTGCTGCGGCGACATGGGGGAGAGGGCTTAGGAGTCCATGGGCATCCCTGTAGAGTTTTATAGGGAAGATTGAAATGCTGAAGAGAAGCGCCGGCTGTATCTGAACGGGTCCTTGTTTCAGGTTTTCCCAGGCAGTAGCAATCCAGCTGGCAATCAAGTGACTTCTAATGCTAGCGTTTCATAACTGAAAGTTGGGCATTTTTCACAAGCTGTCCTATTTTGGGTTGTGAGCACGGGCACACGCACACCCCTCGCACACCCCCCACACACCCCCCCAGCACACTGTTTACTTCCTCTGTAAGTTCTGGGACATTCAGTACTAAGGAGCATGATACGCTTGCATAAACACCCCAGCCAGATTTATCTCTCAAGCCTATCTTTCCTTTCCCATCTTGGAAAGTGATTAATCTGCAGCACACATTTTGTTCTTTGATTGCAGGGCATTATTCTGTAATCATTTACAGTTTTGTAGAGCCGTAGCAGTGACTTGATGGAGTATTTCTGTCATGTAGCCGGCACTGTTGGCTGAAGCTTTAGCCACGTAATGCCAAGGGAGCATTATCACGAGTCTGTGTCGTGTTAAAACAGTTTTCTCTTTACCTTGTGTGCTTTCTGCACATTTAAAAACATTCAAATGTAAGGTTTTTTCAATTCAAATTTAAAGGGCAGATAAGTGTCTACAGCAATACATGCTGGGGGCTGGTTTTTAGGTTTTAGGAACAATCTCAGTACTTACAGCATGCTGGCTGCCAGCTGAGGTTTTCCTTTGCATTTATGGAGAGTGGAAGAGTTTAAATAACTTTTGTTTTCCATGCTGCAGCTCGTGTGTTGAAACCTTTGTTAGTTAGAATTGGGCAACTCATGTAGATACAACAATTGTACACATTTCTTAGTGTGGAAAACCAAAAAAGTGAAGGTGAATCAGAAAACCTATCCTGTATGTACTGCATCGAAGCTTTTCTATGTGCCCTTTGTGTATTTTGTTTGTTTTCCAGTGTTTAAGGAAAGGAGGCAGGAGAGGTAACAACCTTGAGTTAACATGCTGTGGGATTGAGATAAGGCTGTCCAGCACAGGTTTTTTTTATACAAGTGTCCATGCTGTAAACCATTTCTTTCAACAGAAAGGTGTGAAAAGTAGGTAGAAAAAATTCAAAGAAAACCATGCAACTTTGGCTTCTGATATGTTTCTTTTTTGCAATAGATGTGCACCTTTCTGTTCTACAGAGGAAGAGTTTTTAATGGTCCAGAAGCAGCTGGGCCTTGTCTAGTCACCCATGCCAATGAGCATCTTTTTCCAAAGACTCTCAGAAATCTGGCTCACATCATGTTGGACAAAGCACTTTTCTGCCACCTTATGACAAATCAAAGTCCTGTAGTTAAAAGACAGAAACCACAACACCAAGCTACTTAATGCAAAGATCAGGAAAAACTGAGGGCATTGCAGATACGGCATGTCTGTTGAATGAGATGTCCAGAGATTCCTGTGCCAGAAGTCAAGACAAAAAAATCTTCCAACAGCTTTCCTTGTCAGCCTCATCTTGAGGGCAGGACAAAGGAGGGGGGCTTTTCTCTAACTACAAATCCATCAGTTGTTTTGAATGGGCAGGCATCAGAAGAGTACCCTGCTCTGCTTTGGGGACCTGAGAATGCCGGGCCAGGAAGAGCACCAGCTTCAATTCTCCAGCAGTGGGCTTTGGAACAGGGAAAACAGGCAGCACAGACCAGTAGTAACAATTAATGGCCCCCTGATTTACTGATGTATACGAGTATCTTGAGCATCTGATCACAAATTTTAATTTTTCCATTCTAGAAGTGTAAATGTCTGAATTCTAAATTAAGGGGAACTTAAAAGCAAGGAGAAGGAAGACTAAGGCTCTTTTGAAGCACCAACTGTTTAGGAAAACAACCAAATTACAGTGAGGAAATGAGAGGTTCAGAGTGTGTGCATTTATAGAGGTATCCAACTGTTTGGTTGTGCTCAAACCCAGGATTAAGGTAGCTGTCCTGTGGTTGTTGGAGGGGAACGTTTCACTTGGGATTGTGAACTTGCACCATCTTGACTTCAGTGGGACAAGGCCTTTGCTTAGGTTGTGCTTGAGGATGGAGCCAGGTAAATAATATTTTTCTGTGGTTGAAAATTAGTATCAATGGTGAGAATCTTTGCAATAGGCAATTTTTCTTAGCATCCGAGAAAGACCAAAATCACACAGACCTGGTGCCAGACACTTCCCGCACTGACTGTTCCCCTGAAACTAAATGGAGCTGCTGCTTGTCTTCTGATGTGACTTCTTCAGTTGTGCAGCTGATTTTAAGCCCTGGTAAATGAATGGAAGTGACTCCTAACAGGAGGTAGAATGGAGTGCAGTGCTTCTGAAATGCAGCCTTGCAGCGCTAGTGCTTGTGTCCTTCTGCAGTGGGTTGCGATTCAGCTTCAGGACCCGAATAATTTGTATCCATTGTCCTGACAGTTGGAGCTTTCTCTTGCTGCACTTGGATGCATGCCACGGGGTCGTGGAGTCTGGGTTCAGCTTTGCTCACCCCGAATCCCTTATCACCTCAAAATGGTTTGTAGCAGTTGTGTTTGTTTTCCTTTAACAGTGAGAGATGAAACCCTTTAATCTCTGCTGTTTATATTACTGCCCACAGAAAGATTTCTAGGACATACTGGGTTCAGTACAAAGGAGCTTCACGCTGAAAAGTTGAGGCCCCATTCCATCAGGCAGAAAGGAGCCCTTGCCTCAGTTAATTATTTAATAGCCAGCTGAGTAGGCAGGATGATCACGTACAAGAAATGAGGCTGCCCGACTCTGTCCAGAATAGCGTTTCGGGGAGTTAGAGGTGCTTTTGCTTAGCCCTCCAGAAGCGTCAGAGCTAATGTCATGCTGTAGTTATGAATTGTGCAAAAGCTTAGGGAGGAAAAGAAGCTTTGGGCTTGAACACATTCAATTATGGAAGAGCACATGGGCTGAGACCAAGGTCCTCATGAGTGGAAAGTGTGCTTCTAAGGGAGGTTTTGGGTAAGGACCAGGTGCTGGGAACATCTGTCAGAACATCCCAGCACTTGCAGAGCTTCTGCTTGGAGCTGAGCTGAAAACTTAGTGTGACCAGGGAGGTGTCTGTTCCTGTATACAGCCTCCTCAGCTCTGTAATTGTGGTGCTAACACTTTACCTCCACACTTGGTGTGAGGGTGGACAAAAACAAAGTGTGTTTGCTTGAGGAAGACCCTTTTCCAAGCTGGATGGGTGAGTTTAGAAGGTGATGCTGTGGGTTTCAATGCAGAAAGGCCATCTTCCAGATGCAGAGGAGCCACTGGCTCCATCAGTGGAGAACCTCTGAACTGTGGAAGTGTCCTAGAAGGGTGGAAGAGCATGTTAAATTATACACTACCATTTTATCTTCTTTCAGTGCAACTGAAAAACAGGTGTGGTGTTCTTCACCCAAGGAGTTTTTTTCTAGACAGAGTAAGATCCACCACTGCACAATTTTTTCCCTAAATTGTGAGGCATCAGAGATGAAGTCATGTTTATAGGTCATCCACAAGGGAAACTGATGTTAAATTCTAAACTTCCAACTAGAGTAACATTTTGCTTCTTTATCTCATGCTAGAAGTTAGTTCTGGTCTTGAAAGCACCTCCTGTGCAATGTAGAACTGGGCCCAGAGGAAGGAAATGAAATCAGAAATGGAGAAAAGTTATTTTAATCATAAATAGCTGTGGTAGAAAGGTAGATGTTTATATGTGCAATAGTACAGTACCTACTGTGTGTATTTTAGGAGAACCTGAGAATAGCAGCTGCGCTGAAATACTTGACAGTGAAGTCAAATATAGTTTAGGTTAAAAAAAAAAAAAAAAGTCTCTGGGGAGGGTGGATTTTGCAGCCTGAAGCCTGTCGGTGTTATCTCTGCCACGTGGCACGGAACAGCCTGTGACTCTGGCGCTTGTTTGCGAACGTGCAGTTCCCGTAATGGGATACGTCCCCCTCCTATCAGTGTGGTATTGTGGCTGGGTAAACCTCCCTGCCTCCCAAATTTTCCCGGGAACCACAGTAGGCTGACAGCTTTGTTTCTCCAAAGGCTTCCTTTTCTGAGGTGTCACTGATTTTGCAGCCGATGGACCTGTTGAGTTTTGGATCTGCAGAGCTCAGAAGAAGCCAAGCTGCAGGCACTAAAACTAGAGCTCTTGCTAATGTGCTGAGGTCAAAAGGATCAAAACCTAAATTAAGTTTGTCCCTGAAATTTGACTGTGAATCACAAATTCAGGAAGTTGTACATGAAAATCAGTCTGGGTTTCTTTCTTAAGAGATCTTCAGCTAAAAATAACGTATTGTACTATAGTTATAAATAATATGGGTTGGGTTTTTTTTTCTTCCCCTGTCTAATTAAATTGTTACTCTTGCCACAACGAAAGGAAAGGGAAAAGATAATAACATGAATCTGGTTGAACAAGTACATAGCTTGCAGGTTTCAGCTAGTGTTTTGAGCTGCAGCTGGTGCTGAACCTTAACGCTCATGCATTTAGTTGTCAAAATGAAAATAAAGTGCTCTGGAGAGATCAACAGTGGTTTCTGTGTGCCCATCATTTGGGAAACCCTTTTGAAAGCTCACCCAAAGTGGGTTTCTCCTGCACCATCAAAAACCAGAAGAAAATAATTTTTTCTTTTCTCTTTTTTTTTTTTTTTTTTTTCTCCTGCAGGTAGCTGCAGTGGCTTTTGTAAAATAGCAGTTGAACTGCATGGTAGGGTACTCCAGTTTTGGTGGCACTCTAGTGTCCTACTAAAGTGACAAGTGGTGGTCACAGATAGCTCTGCCATTCTAAAGAGTGACACTTTGGCAGGTTTGCCGCAGGTAAATGGTGGATAAAGCTGGAAAAAAGAACTTATCTGCATCTTGGCCATGGTAGTGAAATGCTCTTTGAAAGCCAAGTGGGCAACCTGGCCATGGCGATCTGCCTACAGAACAGTAGAGAAGACCAACAGCCTGGCAAGACTATTTATCACACCTATTGCTGCTGCTGCTGCATGAGTGTCCAGGAAAGTTTTGTGTATTTTGCTGCTTAGACTTGTCAGTGGCTGCTGGGGCCTTTTAACAGTGTTCAGGGTTTGTGGTGGTTTCTGGGGGCTATCAGAGAGGCCATTAACAAGGTTTGGCTCCTGGGAGAGCAACGATAATGGCCAGTGAAAGCAGTAATCCCAGAAGCCTTAAGGGGATAATGACAGGCAATAACGTGGCTGCCAAACTTTAGGCTTAATCACAACATCTTTCAGGTGTTCAGAGAGTTATTTTTCTCAAAGAAGACCATGGTGAGGGAAAAAGAAAGGTCCTACAAAGCAGGCTACCACAGAGAAACTGGCCTGTGCGTGTGATAGAGCTGGGCACAGGCTCAGAGATTTATTGCGCTGAAATTTCCTGTCACTAAAAAAAAAAAAAAAAAAGGCAGTGAGGCAGCTGCGTTATTTCACTGGCAGTGATGCAATGCTGGTGACACACCAGGACGGGAGGGACCAGCACGCTCTGTGACAGCACAGCATGTACATGGTGTCACCCGAGCTGCACCCTACCAGCCGACAGCTTCGACTAAGTGCCAGCACTTCGTCCACTGCTTCGTTTTCAAGCCAATATTTATACATAACAGCTGGAAGCATGGTTTTGTAAGAAACACATGGTGACTGCACATGTACAATTTCCAAAACACCCCCTTTGCCCCTCCTATTTGCTGCGCTTTAGGGGGTTTGAGACTTTTTTTCTAAATTTGTTTTATTACAGTGCAGTCAAGGCATTTACTAATTTCTCATTCACTTGTCAACTGCTTGGCAAGAGGGAAAATCTCATAGGAAAACACCATGGTTTTTGATAAGGTTGTAAACAGAAAGCAGAAAAGCAGAAATCCTTATATTTGTTTTAATGTTTACTGCATCATTCTGAGGTTTTCTGCTCCCCCCCCTCCACCCCCCAAATTAGTGTTGCCACTGGCCAAAAGAATATTGTCATATTGAAAAGAAAGACCCAAAATGAAGAAACTTAAGCATTCTTTAAAGAAAAAAAATTGCAAAATAAGTGAGGAATAAAGCTGGTGAATAAGTGTGTGTGTGTTTGTTTAAGGAATTGAATGGGTAGCAAATACTTTTCCATGTGTGTGGAAAATATGAGTTGGCTTTTGCAATAGCATTTTGTGCGAAGAAAGATCAAGGGTTCAGGAGATGAAATACTTATTCATAAAATGTAGGGAGCAAAGACAAGCTACTTGTTGTGCTTCTGCCCATTTGCTGTAAGTCCAATCTAGCTGAATCATTTCTAGGAATGGAGTGGGAACTGCATTTCCAGCCTCCTCTCTGTCCTTGGCTTCTCTCCTGCATGGCTGCCACTGATTAGTACTCGTTGTACTGAGCTTTATGTGGAGGGTATGTTCCTGTCCACTTCACTGCTAAAGCTTTTACCACCTTGGGATCTAAGCACAATCCACTTGAAACTGGATTAAAAGAGCCAATTTGTTTATGGAGGCTTATTAACAGCTATCAGGCAGAAGCTGACCTGGGTAGGATTTTGACCTGATGCTGGAGAAATGAAAGGCTCTTCCCCACTACTGGTCCACTGTCACGCTCTGTGGGTGGCTTCTGACACAGACGAACCCAACCCAAGCATTTCCTCTGGTGTTTGAGGTCTTCCAAAAGGCTGAAGACTATGATCTGCCACATGAGGCCAAGCTGTGCTGCAGGTGTAACGTTTATTAGTTAGGTGAATGTGGTCTTTTATTTGTGTATCTGAAGAAAATCAGGGTTAGGCCGCACACAGGCTGCTTGCCTGAAGGTTTTTGCTGTCTGCTTCCCCATTCTATGCTGCCCAGATGATTTCAGCCCTCCTCAGCTGCTGTGCTGTGCGTATAGGTATGTGCCAGCTCAGTACAACAACCCGGGCTAGACCGCCACACTGTCCCGTGCCCGGCATTGTTTAATCTGGCACCTTTCCAGCTCGCCTTAAGGACTGCTGCATACCTAAAGTTACTGTGGCTCGGCAAGGCTGTGCCACAGAGGGGCCAGGTGGTGGTTTTCCCCTCTTTTCAGTGAGTGTAATGGGAGGGGGAACTAAAATAGCTGTTCAGAAATTTTTTTTAGAACTTAGAGAGGGTGTGAGCCCCTGTGCTTTCCGTGGGTTTCAGGACAAGTTGATGTTACATCCAAGGACTGAAGTTTGTCTGCCTGTCAGGAGGCAAAGGGGCTGGGCTGGTGCCTCACGGGGCGAATTTGAATCGGTTTGGTTAAAAAAAGCTTGTTAGTTATCTTGGTGATTAATATAAATAATTTTGGTTGTTAACTAGCAAGTTTTAGTATTCTGTATTTTTTAACTTCAGATATGAGTCAGAATGTGCCCTGGCAACCAGGAGGACCAGCTGTGTCCTGGGGGACATCAGGCAAAGCATCGCCAGCTGGTTGAGGGAGGTGATTGTCCCACTCTGCTCTGCACTCGTGCAGCCTCATCTAGAATATTGTGTGCAGTTTTGGGCACTGCAATATAAGAAAGATATAAAGCTATTAGAGAGTGTCCAAAGGAGGGCGCTGAGGTGAAGGGCCTTGAGGGGAAGCCATATGAGGAGTGGCTGAGATCACTTGGTCTGTTCAGCCCAGAGAAGAGGAGACTGAGGGGAGACCTCATTGTAGTCTACAACTTCCTTGTGAGGAGGAGGGACAGGCAGATCTCTTCTCCCTGGTGAGGAGTGACAGGACTGGAGGGAAGGACCTGAAGTTGTGTCAGGGGAGGTTTAGATTGGACATTAGAGAATGGTTCTTCACCCAGAGGATGGTAGGGTACTGGAACAGGCTCCCCAGGGAAGTGGTCACAGCACCAAGCCTGACAGAGTTCAAGAAGCGTTTGGATAATACTCTCAGGAACGTGGTGTGACTCTAGGGGATGGTCCTGTGCAGGACCAGGAGTTGGAATTGGATGATCCTTGTGGGTCCCTTCCAACTCAGCATATTCTGTGATTGTGTGATTCTTCTCCTCCCAGAAGAGGGAATTGCTTTTTCAATGGTGGTCTTGGTCCAACGTGCTTTTTTTTTAGCAGCGAGTGAAGGAGCTTCCTAGAGGAAAAAGGTTCTTGTTAAGATTGTCACCTCTGCATTCCACAATTACCTTGCATTTAATGAACGGGGTGGGGAGGGCTAACCAAATTTTTTAAAAGCAATTTGTTTACCTTAACAAACCTATGTGAAAATGCCACGGCTTAAGTAATTCAGAAGCCTCTAAATGATTTTGTGGGCAGGAAAGAAAGTTTTTTCATTGTTGTTGTTTTTAATCTTAAGCGTGATTCCCCTGCACCCATCTGTGTGTGTGTACTTGTAGGGTTATCACACCAAGTGTGGTTCCAGGCCCCTCAGGGCAGCAGCCTTGCCCTGCCTTATGGCTCTGAGAGGGCTCAGAAAAGCTGGAAAGATCCCGACGATTTACAGTTACCACCCTGATTTTATTACATGCCTCTTGCAGGCTCCTCTGGCGAGGCAATGCTGCCAAATAAAAGACTGTTCTCCTGTTTTGGAGCAGCTGTTGTACCTCGGGAGTAACCCTGCTGCCAGTGGCTGTGGGGGAGGATGCTGGCAGGCTGGGCAGAGCAGTTTTGTTTGGGATGCTGTCAGCTTTCTATCCCCTCTGCTGGGCTTTCCTCACTTCTGCTTGGGGCAACCAAAACCAAAGGGGCTGTACTCCACAGCATGATGTTGCAAACACAGATAGAGGCACGCAGAGGGCCAGCTCACTCCTATATGTACTGCTCCATTGTGGTGGTGCATGAAATACCCACTCCCATTACCTGTTCCATAGGCACTTCCTTCCCTTGCTGGCTGCCTCCTGGCTAGCCCTGTCATACAGGTATTTTGGAAACCCTAAGTTCAGCAGGGTTAGGGGAGCACTCACTAATGCTGAGGGTCTGGCTGTTGCTGCAGGGGGTGTCAAATTGTAAAGAGGCGATGATGACCAGCCTTTAGGATGTGAGGGCAGAGACATCTTGGGCTAGCTCACTCCCCCTGCAGTTCCTCGTGTGACCAGGTTTCTTCTCCAAAGCCAAAGACATGCTTCTCCCTGCCCTGACTGCTCATCATGGTGAACTTGAGTCCTTAACTGTCTAAAACCAGAATGCATTAATATTAAAATTGGCCAAATTAACGCCAGGATGCTTATGATGGCAAAATGGGAATTGGTGGCTGCTGTCTCTTTCCTTCTCGTGGGCAAAGGCCCCCCACCCTTTGCTGTTGGGACAACCTGGCCCCAGTGTGTAAAACCATTAGTACTGCTACACTGGAATTAGGATGGATTCTTAGGATGTGAGTGCTGTGTCCATCAGGACTTCTGCGGCCTTTTAGGAGACCCAATGGTTTGGACTTCCTATCTTCCTCAGGCTTCTCATTTTCACATGAGATGTCCTAGTCAGGGCCTAGAGAGCCATAAAGGGAAGATTTTAAATGTATGGGATATTTCAATCAGATAGCATGTCTGTGTTTAAATACCTTTTGGCTGCAAGAACTTGCCTTTCATACCTCATGCTGTCATTTAAGGAAATAAATAGCAAGAAATGTGACTGGATTGTTTTTTAAGTATCTTAAAGCTAGCCAAGATATAAATGCTCCCAGAACCTCTGTCAAAGAGGAATTAAATTGTTTTCATCTAGTGTATTAAGAGAATCAAAGGCAACCTGTCTTTTAGGAACCTTCTGCCTCTTCTTCTTCCCCAACCGCCTGGGGAAAGCAAACCTCTTTCTTTACAGTGCTGGGACACAGTTGTCCAGCCTTCCCACCTTTGCTGTTTCCACTCAGTACTTTATTGAGGGAGTTGTGTTTATTCTTTTCAGCCTGACAGTTCATTTCAAATTAGTGCTGTGTTTCCACATAGAGTCGACTTAGATCCTTTGTTATTATCTATAATATGTGAAGCAATTAGGATTGTTCAGCTTTTTGCAAGATGAGCAAAATCCGAAAATGCTCATCTCTCTCCGTACCTCTTTCACACTGTGCCAGTGGTTTTGCTCAGAGCCTGCACCTTTTGGGAGCTTTTTTGACTTCCTTGCATGTTGGACCAGCAAAATTTTAATCCTGAAGGTTGAGAGGCAACTGCCTACGTGATCTTGCGAGCATTGCCAGGTATGGGGTGAACCTGCCGAGTCATTTGAAGAGGGAGGATGTTGACACGATCTGGCAGGGTGTGATTTACAGCTGTCCTCCCTCGGGCGGGAGGTACTGGGGCCAGTTAAAGCCAAGAGACCCAAAGGCTCTGTTCCTTGCAGTGTGCAGGCAGGTAACTCAAAAACCTGGACATTTCCTTTGCAATGTCTTAAAGAGTTTGTTCTGTTGTAGGCAGTTAAGTATACTCAGAACACACATACTGTGTATTTTCTGCATAATTTTCCTTTAGCAAATATTAGTCGGTTGCAGTTATCGTTGGATCATCATTTTGGTCAGGATACTTCTCATTGACCTCTCCATACCAGGATGAAGGGGTATTGATAATTATATCAGTGCATAATATGCTGGGTGAACTAATTCAGAATTCACATTTAACAGAATGGGCTTGAAAAGAGTTTTGCAAATCCCTTGCTTATTTTAGATACTTCTCAGCGGTTAGGTTTTATTTGCCCTCAAGTCAGCTTTCCCTTTTCTTTGTTTCCAGTGATCATTTTTGTGTGGTGTTGTTTCATTAGCCCTGGGTGTATGGTGGTCACAGTTTGCTGCCCGACAGCAGTTATTTGGATTCTAAACAGAAAAAAAGGGGAAATTAATTTGTAATTGCATACTTGTCATTTTGATTTTGTCCAAATACAGATGCAGGATTATGCCAGAGAAGTCTTACATGTAGCTAATATTCCATATATTTTTGGTTTAACACAGGGTGTTCTTCTGTGTCTTCTGACTCAGAAAGGAGGGAATGAAAGTTGGGGTAATGTCATAATGTGACATTAATTTTGAACTACAATTCTGGTTTTCCACAGACTCTTAAGGAACAGTGTGAACAACTTTCCAAGACAATAAAAAAACATACTGAGAATTTCTTTTCCCTGTTTACTGTGTTTAGACATCATTTTATGAACTCTTGCTTTAGCATGACAGTTGCTCTTTCAGAGTCAGTATGGCTGGGTATGGAGAGAGATTTTAGACTGTGCTTAAACAAGTTCTGTCCAAGAGATTGGACACCTTCCCAAAGCATTCTGTTCTCAAGACGGGGAGAAGGCAAGAGGACATGACTGTGATGTAGGACAGTTTTGCAATCAAGTAGTTTTCAGTCTGGCTTGGCATGTTCAGAAAGTAGCTCAGATCTTCAGTGTGTTATGACAAGCTGTCCGAAATTGATACCATATTTTACATCCTTTTAGAGACTGACCTTTCCTCACTTGGGAAACATAAAGGAGCTCATCTACTTACCCAGCAGTTCCTTCTGAGTCTGTGTTAATTTCCCCTCGGTTGGCCTGAATTTATAACTCTGGAAACAAAGACAAATGCAGAAGATTTTAAAGAGCTGTTTCTTGAACTTTAAAAGTTTCACTTGAATAGACTGTGCACTTCTAAATATCTCCTTATTTACAGTTGGTTTTTGCTGGATTGTTTTGGTTTGGGTTGGTTTTGGATTTTTTTTTCCTCTTTTCCTTTCTGGAATGCCTGACTCAGATCAAGGAGATTTCCAGTATTACTGTGCCTGCAATTGATGGAAATTTATCTGTGCTTTCTGGGATACTTTATCAAAAAAGATCCCAAAAAACCCCCAATCCTATGTCAAAGCTGTATTTCTTTCATATTGTATCGTTAATCTAATGATTTAAGTGTAATGTTAAAGCACTTGATAATCAGATAGAGTACACAAAAACTCTCTTCATTGAATCTTGTGAATTGCATTGCATTTCTCGATCACTGGCACCTGAATAAGGATAGCAGGGCAAACAGAGCAATAACCTTCCATCTTCCTTTGCATGAAGGATGGGTGGCAATTGTAACCTTGTACCCTGAACCCTCTTCTCTAGGAACTTATGATAAATTTGCAAGGTGCTCTTTATTTTATGGGTTTTTTTAGAAATTACAAGCAATGAGGTAGAACTGAGTCTCACATCTGCTGTATTTTATCAGAGTTATTATCTGTGGGTTTAAATGTGTTCCACAGCGATGAAGGAGATGCTTGTGTTCATCACTCAGTTACCTCTCTCAGAGCTTTGGTCAAAAATTTTAGGAAGCAACTTAGATTTTTCTTAACAAAAGCACATTACTTATAAAATTGAAGAAATTGATATCTTTTCTCATCAGCAACTTTTCTGAGAAATTGCAGTGGACTGGATAATTGAGTTATTTCCTTAACAAGGTTGACAGAGTTGAGATGGGAGCTTGGAGTTTTTTTCCCAGAGCAGTCTGAGCCTTGGTAGTGAAGCACTTTCTGGGAATCAAAGTCAGGGTTCTAGGAGGCTTTCAGGATCCCTGAGAGCTGCTGGGGACCTCAGCTGTCTTTTTGATGTGCATGCCCCATGCAGTGTGTTGTACCCGTATTTATGGGTTTCTAAGCGCTGTGCATCACGACTGATGTACAGAATTGTGAACTCCTGACTGATTTATGTGAGCTCTTAGTTGTGATCTCCAAGCAAAGTGTTCAGTGGAGTGTTGAGATCTTCATGTAGCTGGTCTAGCAGCTTTTGGAACGTAGTCAACCTTTGCCTTTATTAGCAGATTGGTAATTATTGCCTTATGGTACCGTTCACATCATATTTTGTAATTCATTTTTGGTGGGAGGACCTGTTAGGCACAGACTGAGTCTGTTATTGTCTCATTGTGTACCCATTGCTCTAGCTACACTGGAGGACATCCCCCCAACATGGACCACATGCTCGGACACATCCCTTCTAACTTCAGGGGCTTCTCCAAGTACTTTTGAGTGACTGGACTTTTTACAGCTTTACCTTTTTCCGATGTTCTCAAAATTTCCTGGCTTCCAGGGCTTTTAATTTTCCCCATCTTTCAGTAATTTGCTTTAGAGGTAAGTGAGCAGTGGTTGTTGTAGGCTGTGGACTCAGGTTCCTAGTCTCAAAAGAATTGCGTTCGTCAAAGAAAACAAAAGCTGTGCTTCCCTTGCAGTACAGCAAAATGGCTGAGCTGCGCAGTTCTGCTCATTAGGTCTGTGACTTGCTTCATCTCCCTCACGTACAATTATACACGGAGAGAAAAACTCCCATTGCGTATTTTTGTGCACCTCATCCAAGCTTGAGGACTTGGTCTAGAAAGATTAAACTCGTGTTCTGTGTTTGCTGCCAAGATGCTACAATCCACTGGAGATAAAATTAATTCTTTTTTGCTGAGTGAGAATTCAAAGCTATTTATTAATAAGGAAAAGAAAGTGCCAGATCTTTCTCCTTGTTTCATATGTGTGGGCGTGTGAAGGGTACTGGTCGTGCTTCTGACCCTCCGTTCCCCCTTTCCAAAGGACATTTTGTACAAATCAGCACTTGAATCATCAGGTTTCTGAAACCAGGTGTGACACAATAGACTTTAATTTAAATGCCTTTAAATTAAAAGTCATTCATGCTTTTCGGTGTTTCAGTTTAAATAGTAATGAGGAGATTTTCAGGTATACTAGAAGAATTGGTCTCTCAACTCTTGTTGGCTTTTACTGGGTGGGATATGAAGAGAAAGCTTCCTGTGCTGCCGTCCTTGAAACATCTCTCTGTAAATGTCTAGCATTTTGTGATGAGTTGGTGTTTCTCTCCAGGAGTCTTTGAAGCCAGTATTTTCTTGAACTTCTTACCAGAACTACCAAGCAAAGCTTTATATTCAAATATTTAAAAGATTGTAATGGCTTTAATTAAAAAGAAACATGCACGTACCTGTATTTGATTTATATTACAAATACCTGTATTATCAGGTTGTATTTGCCAGAGTAAATACCTGAAAGGTTTTAAGAACCTCATTACGTCGAAGCTTATGGACTGAGCTGGCCTGTTTCTCAGGTTTCACAAGGTTTTGTCCTATCTTCCTATGCGTGTGCGTGTTTATATGGGCGTATATGTGCCCTCACACTTACCCTAGCAAAAAGCAAGCAACCTGGAGAGCTGTAGTCATCCTTGGTGGGAATAGATACACATTGCCTTGTTTTCTGGAACTGTTGCAAACACTGGTGAAATTGCCTTGAATTGCAGGAAGAGGCCTGGTTTGCTCCCACCAGAGCAGTCTCAGTCTCTCCCTCGCAAACTAAAGCCAAGTGGAAGAGCTTTGCTGCAGGTGAAAGCCAGGCGTGGAGCACACGCTGCCATGCGAGAATCGCCGGCACGAATAAGTGGTGTGCAGGTGATCTTCTTCTTCAAGACTTCTACCTTGAAATTTAATTTCATTTTTTTTCCCCTTGGTGGAGTCATATTGGTTGCTTCTTCGCCCACTTAAAAATACGTGTTGGGAGAAAACATTAGGTAGGTGACAGTACTTTCTAACCCGTTCTGTAAGGGATTTTCTGCATGCTATTCTGTACGTGTTTTAGTGCACACTGTCAAAAAATAATATATCGTACTGCCTATATGCTTTAGCATATATTTCTGCAGCTGTATGTAATGGTTCATCAAAATACATCATGCCAAGAGGAGTTTTGGTTTGTGTCCCCAGATGAGGGGGACCAGTGTGAGCCAAACTCCTTTCAGGAGCCAAGGTCAAGGCAGGCATTCTTGAACTAAGTCTAACTTCAGGGAATCTCAGGAATTCAGAAGTTAAGTTTCACTGAGAAGCGAGTCATGTAAATCTAATAATGGGAAATATTTTTTTTCCCCAGAACAATACAACAGTCCAGTTGAATGTGCCTAAAATGTGAAAATAGCAAGGGAGGCTCTAAGTAACAGGGGTGACAGATAAAGCTGGAAGGAGAGGGAAGGGAGGGGGAAGGTGGGAGTCTCTTTTTTCTCACCTTTTTCACAGAACAGTGCTGTAATGGAGGGTCTCACTGGATGTGTGAGGGTGTTTGGAAGATACACATGTAAAATCTGGAAAGAGCTTTCAGTTTTGGGTGCAAAAAAGCCATCTCTGTTTGAAAGTGGTCTTGGGAAGAAGCAGAGCAAACAACACTATCATAATGCGTCTTCTCTTCCTTGGCGTGCAGTTGTCACGAGAGATTTGTAACTCTTTTCTTGGTTCATTGTTCCCCAGCTAGTGTGTACTCTCCATTCAGTAGTGCCAGAATTAAGATGAAGCCTGCCCGTTTCAATAAGGCGTCTTTGTTGTCCAAATGGCAGCACTTGTATAGAAATTGGATTGACTCCAGCAGAGCTTGCACGATACACTGCAAAAGTGTTGTCATATGATCCTTTTTATTATTAAGAAAAAGCCTGTTCTCAAAAAAGCCAGACTAGTCCTCTTTTTTTTTTTTTTCTGTTTTGTTAGGGAGGGGGAAAAATGACCAGAAAATTCTTTCTATTAATAGTAGACTGCAAATTTGAAAACTATGCCTAATGTTTGAGTATAATAAAGAGATTGGATTAAGTGAAGTGACATTAATGGGGAAATATGATAGAGCCCAATCTACTTCATTTTACGTAGCATGAGCCTTGATTAATCAACTCACAAATCTAAGTAAGCATGTACCATTTAACCTTAGCAAAAGAGGGTGGGAGGTGATGGCACAACGAGGAAGGGAGAGATGGGCGAGTGATTCAGAGTACTGCTGTGGTTTCCAAAAAGTATGTTTCTCCCACCTGCTTGCATTTCCACAAGATGTGGAAAAGAGGCAGCTTGCTCTAAACAAACAATTGGAAAGAGTGAGCATTTCTTGTTACTCTGCATTCTTATAGCACCTAGTACTCTGTGGGTCCCTCATCCAGGCCAGCCACAAGGGAGGATGAATCCTTATGAGAAAGACATTAACTGCTAATGTCTGCTGGTGCTGCTAATGGAAATTGCAATTTCAACTAGAAGTATTTTATTCTCTGAGAATTTTTTTCCCTCCATTATGGAATAAAGCATCTGTAAATAGAACACTTCTTATCAACTAGGGTCCAGGTGTTGCATTTGAAGAGAGAATGTTCTTCCCTTTATTCTCTTTTTTTTCCCAGTCATGTACAGAGAATAGGTGAACATGTTTTTGTTATGATTATTGATACTATTTGTTAACGACAAAATTTTATTTTTTTGTTTGTTAACACTAGGGTAGTGTGTTGAGGAATTGCCTTAGGTGTAGATGAGTTCCATAAAGCAGCTTTTTTTGTATGCTTAATATAATAATGCACTTTCGTCTTGATAAGAAGACTCACTTTGCAATGCTTTGTGATTTATAAACTGTTTTTTATTTAGCTTGTCTTTTGTGAAAACGTGATAATATTTGTACAGGTGTTGGTAGCTACAAAATGTAGTTGAGTTCCTAGCACATATAGAGCAGAATCAATAGATTTCAAAGCTGGAGGGACCCATTATGCTCATTGTCTGACATATGGGACATCGAATTTCATCAATAATTCCTGCATCAAGGAGCTCTCCTCTGCCTTTTCCTCACCTCCTGAAATGTGCTTCATAGTATTTGAGTCTCTCCACTTGCTCCACAGCTCCATTGGTAGCATCTGTCTTTGTAACTGAAGTCTCCCATTAAAGTTCACTTCAGTGAGAAACTTCCTTTTGCTAATAATTTGCTTAGTCTATATCAGGGTTTGTGGGGTTTCTGTTTCTTTTTTTTTTTTCTTCCTTCTTTTAATTGAATTTAGTTTGTGGATTTTTGTTTGCTTGGTGTTTTAATTGTCTATATTTCCGATGTCAGAGTTCCAAAATCCCCACTTCCCCCTGTAGACCTCTCTGTAGGGAAAGATAGATTTCTTTACCTACCCAGATACGCGAAGTGTTTTATTTTGATTTGAGTGGAAATAATGTGGGTCTTCCATTCTGTATTCTTGATTCATTTCCCTATTCTGTCCCGCATATGATGATAAATTTGGCCTTTTGTAGATGGCAGGAACTGCAGCTCTCCTGAAACCACCGGAGCTCCAGCCTCCATTTTCTCCTGCTTTTTGCTTGCCTGTTACTTTGCACTGCAGTTTGCAGGGGGAAGTAGCACTGAAGCTACCACTTCTTGAAGAGAAGAAAGGAAACTGTGAGCAGTGGTGCCACAGAACGACTTGCAAGAGGCTACAAGCCCTATTACCACAGAGGTCATCAGCACATTGGGAACCTTTTCTGCCTGCATAGAGGTGTAAAAAAAAGTCAGAGGAGACAGAGTGGAGTATAGTGTGATTTTTTTTTTTTCCAGATGTTGAAGAGGGAGCTGCTATTTGTGTAATGAGTGGCATCTGTTCCTTGAAGGTTAGCCATGGAGAGGGAGGTGCTTGTATCCACTGTTGGTTATGGGACTGTCTGCATGTAGGGAAAGGCACAGACGTCTTCTCTCAGTGGCAGGCCATTGGAAGCTCCATGACAGTTTTGATTTGCTTCTGTGTAAATCCACATCCACAGCTTTCCAAGTATGTGGCACAGGGGAGGTTACTACGGGTCACTTAGCAGTTTCCAAGTTTGGTGAAGCTGCTGTGTAGCGCTTATTAAGGGTAAGGGAATATAACAGGTAAGCCAAGTAAATGGATTAGCTGTAAGCAGTCCTATTGTTGGCACTGCCTGGAGATGGGTTGCGAACCAGGCAGGCATGTCTTGCAAGCGATATTCTTTCATCCCCTGATTACAGAAGAGCAACATAAATAGAGTGGCCTCCATTGAAATGATTCCTGGAGGAAAGAGGCATTTAAAGCCAGGGATGGTTATGGGTACTTGGAGCAAAGTGTTCAGCCAGCCTACCGTTTCCAAGAAGGAAGGGAGGGGGAGAGGGGAAGGAGATTAAGCCAAGTGTCTCTCTGTCATCTCTGTCTGAATGCCTGAAATGTTAGGGACAAATGGTTCCTTCGAGGCATGCGGCACTGCTGTTGTCTTTAGGACCTTCATGGAGCAGCTTTTACCTTTAACTATTTTTAGTGGTTGGCTTCTGTTGGCTTGAGGGCGAGTTACAGGAGGAAGGTCACTTAAGAGGATGCCTTTGTATTTTATTAACAGAAATGGTTGGGGAGGGGTAGAAACATTGTCCACTTCCAGTGGTACATGCTGACATATTTAGAGAAAGCATTTGCTCCTTCACGGGGATTGCTAATAAAAATCATGGTTTGTGCCCATAGTCCGTCTCCAAGAAGGGTATATGACTTATGAGTCTTCTCTGCCCCAAACACAAAAGAACATGGTTTGCCCATGCCGGCTGGGCAGGCAGGATGCCCACCTCATGCTGTAGAGTGGCAGCCAGGGGGTGCATGGGATGGGAATACTGGCTTGCTGGAGTTTGTTCCCTGGCTCTGGAGGGTGAGCTCTCCTTTCTGCCGTTCTGTGGCTTGCTTTTCAGCAGAGTAGGTAGCAGAGATTAGTTCTCACTTATGTACAGCATGGTATGATTGGTGGTGTGTTTTTGGTGTCTCCCTCCTCCCCAGCCTGGCAAGGTTTACAGTACTGCAAGTGTTTGTATGATGTGGCTTGCTGGGATCTCAAAGGAGTTTAGAAGGCTTAGGGTTGGATATTTATGCGTTCATTTATTACCTACTGTTGTCACTCATATTATGTAAAATTACTCTGACTAAAAAGCTCAGGCAAAACAGTTGCCTCCTTACTGCAGTTTTCCTTACTGTGCCTGCTGCACTCCAGGCTTCTTTCAGGGTGAAGCAGTGTTACCTGGGACTGCCTCCAACCATCAGCTCCTTCGGGCACTGCTGCAGTGGCTGTGTGTGTCCATGGTGCTCTCTCCAAGCAAGGGAGGAGGGGGTTCTCCACATCACAGCTCACATCAAGGAACTCACTCCACTGCCCATCTTCCCCAATACAGCACCTATGTACCACTCAGCTATCACAGGTATCTAAATCTGGCCTCTTTATGTCAGAAAAAGACTATTTCCCAATCCCATCATCAGTCCAGGCTTTCTACCTGGGTGAAAACAAGCCCTTTCCAATGGGCTGAAGGGGACTTTAAATACACAAGAGGTTCTGGGCAGTTCCTGTCCCACCCTTGCTCTCCTCAACCTCACTCTCTCTCCCTTTTTTCCCCCTTCTATTTTATTAAACTAATAGGATTTTGAGTTGATAGCAAGTCTTTGATGAAAATAGAAGTACTTTTTCTACTGTGTGCATTAAAGCCCTCTGTCTTCAGTGCAGGGTACGTTGTTTAAAGTGTCCTGCTGTTTCTGCCAGGTGGAGTTGCAGGAATTAACATAGTTTTATCACCTAGAAACAATCTTTCACCATCTGCAGGCAAAAAAACTGGGAGATAAAACGAAGTCAGGCACTTTGCGTCTGGAGACTAAGGCTGTTGAGAGAACATGTTAAGTGTTAAAGGATTGCAGGAACAGCTTCCCTCTGAGACTTGTCTGCTCTCCAGTGTAAACCCCATTCTGCAAACACTTGGCCATAGGCATCTGAATCAGTTGAGACAACTAGGGAGAAGCGCAGATCCAGTAAACATGCATATGTGGTATCTGCTCTTCCTCTCCTCTGGCTCACCTTCCATTGGTATCTGTTGTCAGGAACTCCATAGCCATCTGGGTCTGTGACAGATTTGTTTCCACATGTAAGTGTAACAAGTTTTGCCATTTCTTCAAGGGCATATCTATCTTTTGATGTTTCTCCCACTGAGTAATAGGATTGAAAGCCACAGCAGTGACTGAAGCCAAGTTAGAAAAAGATCCCTCTTCTGACACCTCACTGTCCCAGACCTGGCACCATGGGCTGCCTGTAGCATTGCCCTGACACTTAGAGGTCCCACCGGTGTGTTGTTGGAGGATGTGTGTTCCACAGCTACTGCTGTGGGACGTAATAAGCTCCTTCAGCAACTCATATCCATGAAACTCCCTAAGAAAGAGCTCTGTTGGTGCAAGGGAGGTGGAACCAGGCTAGGAGTCTTCTGATTCAGTTGTTTGCAGAGACAGACTTTAAAGTCAGAGAGAACCGTGTAGCCATGTACTGTACCAATTTATCCAAAACCTCCTATATCAGATTGGTATGTGTTGGAAGTACAGCAGACTTTTAGAAAAAAATTGACTTTAAGCAATTGGTCTAATAGGATTACTTATTTTTCTGATGTGCTTGATTTTAAATCTTTGTAAATCTCCACATGGCTCATTTCCCCCTCAAAATTAATACTGGTTGTTTTTTTTCCTATGTGAAATATTCTACAGTTATACCAAACAGAATTAATATTTAGCATAGCATGGAAATAATATAATATAATTTGAATATGTCCAATTTTCATTTGAGTTTTTTATTTAAAGGATTTCTATTAATGCAGATCTTAAAATATCATGCAACATTGTGTGCAAATAGAGGCATAAAATGACTATGCTGCTGAGCTCCCTGCAGTTCTCCAGAGAGGCTGAAGAGCTTTCTTGGTGCCTTGCAGCAGGTCAGAAGAACTACTTCAGATGCATTCTTCTGCTGCCATTTCTATGATTGCCTCCACCATAGGAATGATAAAGTAATATTTCACATGACTTTGTTCTTTTGGCAGTTCTTCACAGTACTTTGCAAAGCTGCAATGATCCATTTGAACTCCACTTCAAGCATTGAGGGTGTCAAAGAGTGGGTACATGCCATCAGCTTTGTCCTCATTTTGCATGAAGAATGGATGAGTTTCATTTCAGGAATGTTAATTGAGCCATTTGAGTTCAGGTATGAACTCTTTGCATAACTGCATTTCATCAAGGGAGTGAATTCACGTGACGTGACCCTTTCCTATCCCTCCTCACTTGTGTCGTTTCATTTTTCACCGCAGCCCTGCTCCTAGTTTATTCCATAATCTAGATTATGGCCAAGGGCAAGACCTACATAAGCATATGGTGCACTTTGCACATTGCATTATCTGAAGTCATGAGGGTGTGATTAATGGGCTTAGGGTTTTAATTTGGCCCGTCTTACTCTCGTGTCTCTTTCCAGTGAGGTTGCAAAGTCTGACCAGTGACTGCGACATGCGTGCACCAAGTGGTGAGGTGACACTAGTTTCCTTGAAGTACTGGGCAGCTGTTGGAGGTAAACTTCTGCTGCTAAGAGAGGATGATCTTGCTTCAAACGGGCCCGCCTGGTTTGGATGGCACTGTTTTGTCAGATCCTAGTGTCTCAAGGCAGCTCAATCTCTGCCTTCTGAGCTGCGCTGGAGAGAGCGGAAGATCTAATTAATGGGTTACATAAAGCAATGTTTCAGGTGTCGCTTGGCCTTGTGGAGTGGTGTAGATGCTGCAAGTTTGTAAGGGGGAACCGCTTCCAGTGTACTTTCTGTGAGGAGGTTCAACAGATGTGCAAGTCCTGTCAAAGAGGAGCACAAATGAGCTGGACCAGAAGACTGATCTGCCTTTGTGAATTTGTGATCTGGAATTTGAAGGTTGTACCTTCATCGTCAAATTTAGTGCATAAAATGATTTGTTAGTGTGCAATACTTGGCTGCCCAGGAAAAATATGGTAGGCATCTGGCACAGCAAGAGTCTCTGGCTGGCCTGGCAGCTTGCCATGCCAAAGAGACAGGCGCTTTATCATGTGGTGTGGCATAGTGGAAGAGGATGAGTAGATCAAAGCAGCCTGTGCAGAGGCTCCTGTATCTACATTATATTCAAACTGAGCAATTTATTCCAGACCAGATTTAATCCAGTCCTTTGGACCAAATGTCTCCATCACATTTGTGGGTTGAATCGACAGATTAGTAGGACTGCTTGTTTCAGATCCTTCAATCTCCATTAAAAGATGCAAAGGCATTTGTTGCATCCCTGGACCTGAATTTCCTGTTAAGCTTTTTTCTGAAAGGAATTTCATTTGGGCCCAGCAAAGCCACCCTGTGAACAAGGCCAGCTTGCAAATGGGAGGGAAGGTCATGGGGGTTGCTTCAGAACTGCTTTGGACCACTCACTCGTGTGAACACAGCCAGGATGATCCTAGCTGGAGTTTTAAGAAGCCCAGGTTTCCTTTGCATCTGTGGCACCAGTGGGTGCCATGTGGCTTTTGGGAAGCCACTGTATCTCAGATCACCCCATCCACTTCAAGTAGGGTGGTGTGCACTCTCAAGGTGGAAACTACTTCATCACAGCTGAATACATCCTGGCTGCTGGGGTTCTTGTAAATATTGCATGTACGTTGTGGTGGCAGATGGGGACCTTGCACCACATTCATCTTGCATGTTGCTGCCTTTGCTACTTTTGCAACAAACCCCACACTTAATTCATAAAATAATCTTGAACATGTAGCAATAGGACATGCTTGTCAAAATATCACTTGCTGTCAGCCATACTACCTTGATGATATTTCAAAGACTTGTGTTTACTTGTAATAACACATCTTAGAAGGAAAAAGAGGTGAAGCTTCAGTTTACAGCCAGCTTGCTTAAGGTAGTGAAATTAAGAGATTTAATGAAATTTAGAGATACAGATATTTTAGATATACAGAAATTGAAGTTGGATCTCTTCTATCCATGGTGTGATGTTCAAACAAACTAAATTACAAGCTTTGTTTGTGCACTGATACTCAGAATTCTAAGTTTTTATTTATCTTGGAAAGATCTAATGGTTTGTTTTTAGTAATAACAGTTCTGCTAATTTTTATGTTAGACAGTCAGATGTTGTTGCCTTAGATATCTGTGTCCTTCAGAACCGCTGTTTTAATTTTTGGATTTGGAACAAACCCAGCATCCTAAGTTAAAAGCAAAACTTTTCTCAGCAGGTTTAAGCAAAAAAGAAAGCGATTGTATCACAGAATATACGCACTTAACAGCTGAGGTTTTTGATTCCATGGTTACAACAACAAAACAAAAAAGCCTCACACGTATAGCCAGTTGGTGATTTTATTGTTCGAGTTGGATGGCCATTCTTAAAATGAATTTTAATGGACAAGAAAGAAAGAAAGAATGTGTTGCTGTACTTGTGCAACTGGAGTTTGTGAAATAGGATTGGAAAAATACGCAGAATAATTGGGCACATCCTGTACTTAGTGAATCACCAAGGTAGTGCAATAAACATTTAGATCTATACCTTGCTTTTGCCAAGAACAATGGGAATTGCTTGGGATCGTGGGCTACTTGAACTGTGCCTGCCTTGTGCAAGGTATTTTTTTTCTTTGTGTATTTCGTGTTCTGAGGTAATTTTTGATTTAATGAAATAGGCGTTGGTCCAGTTCTATGATACCTTGCATGTGCTTAGACTGGCTCGGTGGAATGGAGAAGACAAACCAGGAGCTGTAAATGGCAGGATCTCTGCAGACATCGGTATTGGTAGAGGGAAAAAATTCCTGAGCAGCAAACTATGCAGTCTAACCAACATCTTCCTTCAGAGAAACAGTCTTTTGTCTTCAAAAGTAAAAACAAAAGCTACAGACATTTGAGAGTTTCGATCTTGTTTGCCAGATAAGAGGGATAAACTTGTGAACGTGTTTAAGAAATTACTAAGTTTCCAGAAAGCAGGCTGTTATTTAAGGGACGTGGGAACCATTACGAAGCCAGAAACAAATACGACATCCAAATCTGTTCTTGAATACACACGTGGCTCTTGCAAATTATGAGAGCTGCACATGCACAGCCTTAATGGGATCTTGATGGAAACCATCCAGAACTGGAGTCTGGCTCCTGGTGAAATTAGGACTGCTGTCTGGCTAGGACTGAAGTTTGGGTCTCAGGCAAACTGATGGGGATGTTTTCTTCCCTCAAGGAAATATGTGTCTCGTCGTCAGCCAGAAAGACAGGATGGTTTGTGTGCAAGGCTTTTGGTGTGTTGCTTAGTGTTAACTCTGGACTTTTTCCATCTTTTTTACTTACCCAAAAACATGATAGTCCATTTAAGGAGAAACATTACTGTTTTTCCCAGTAGCAGAGGGAGTGAACTGGGTGTACATTGAACTCTCTGCTTCCATTGTTTCACCCTGTGGGGACAGCTGCTATCCAGGAGGTGCAAACATCGTGCATTTCTGGTACCATTGAGCTGAATGGCAGAATTAATGTTTTCAGTCAAACCATCCAGTAGTTTCCTCAAGTGTCTGCAGACACGGATTGATAAGTCCCCAAAGGGTCTTTTACAGTTCAGCTCCATCTGAGGAACAAGAATGTAGGAATAGGTTGGAAAAGTCTCACTAGCCCCAGAGTAGTATTTCTGTTCAAAGTAGTGGGCCAGACAGAAAGAAATGTTATTACCAAAATGTCTATGTTAGCAGAATTTTTAGAGGCTAAACTTTAAAAGCATAGCATTTTTTGTTAAAGATGTAGCCTCTCTTGGGGGAAGAGAGAAATGGATTGAACCAGCAGAATGGTCTCCTCTGGTCTTCTCACCATCCTGGATAAACACCATTAAAGGTTCAGGACGTTCCTGGGGAGGGGAAATCAATTTTCTGCACTCCTCAGTTCAGTGCAGGTGCAGCCATGGCTGCTGTACAGTAGGTGACTCATTCTGTGGCCACCTTTTTAATGATAAAACTGTTATGTGCTACATCACCCATTCAGACATTTTGTTTTCTAATTTTCTACCCCCATTTCCCAGAAACATGAATAATGATGCTTTTAGCAGAGTGGTGGAAATGCTCCCTGAGACGTACAACCAGGTTAGGACATGCTGTTGGTTGATGCCGTGGATAGTATTAGGGATACAGGGACATAATTGGCTTGAACTTTTGCTCACCTCTAGACTTAAATCCAAAGCTTTTTTATCAAGTTCAGATAAGGTCTCCACCTCTGTGTGACTCCCATTCGAGCTCTGTCCTTCTGTATAATTCCTGGTGGTGTCTCCTTCTTTCTGCTGGGGGTTTCAGGTGGGAATGCCAGCCTGTTGTGGATGCAACAGTTGAACCCTGGCCTACAAAACCGAGCCAGCTCAGATGATAAGGAGAGGGGGGTTATTACTCCCAAGAGCTGCCTTTCCCACATCAAGTAGATTTGCATCAGGCAATTGCATGAATCAGATCTTGATCTTCATTACCACAAAATACAGCAAGGAGAATCCCATTTCTGAAAGTCTTTCTACTGTACACAAATCCAGATGTAAAGCACTGCTCTGTGCACAGCAAACGCGACTCGTATGTATTTTATTAATGTAAGTGTAATGTAATTATTCTCTTGTCCATCTGGCAGGTGGTGTTTTCATTAAGAAGTGAATAATCTAAGCTATAGGCTCTGTAGAGGGGGATGAGTATGGAGGAGATTCAGGTCATCTGCTGTGGGACCATAAATAGAAGCTAACGAGGGAGCCCTTGCTGCCCTTGTCCACTAAAACTGAAAATCTGTTGCTTTTATTTTTGCTTTATCAGACTGCTTGCAAGCTTAGAACCTGGTCTATTAGTGAAATCTTTTCACCATCAGCAGTTTAATTCCTAGTTTATGGTAGTTGCTGGGGGCACAGTTTGGAAAAAATAGGTGTTATATAAGGGAGTGAAAATTAAGTCCTTATATAAACCACTATGCATAGGAAGATAAGATTAAAATCACGCTTCTGCAGGTGCCCTGTGTGTCTCTGGGTGTGAAGTACCGATTGAAAAAAAACTCGCATTACTTAAGGGTTTTTATTCATGTATAAGGTCCCGATTAAAAAAAGCAAAACAAAACACACACAGAAGAGCAACAAGCCTGAACCGTCCTCATAAAAGTTTTGAGAGGAGTGGTATGTGGAGCTTTGTAAAGGAAATCTGGTTGCTCTCTGACCATCTGTGTGGCATCTTCTGTTTTCCAGACAAAGTTTTCTGATGTCCACATGGAAACGGGAGCAATTTCCTCTTTCCATGTCCTAGCAAGACTTTTCTTGGCACAAGTGACAGCACAAGGCCTAGTTTGAGTTTTGCCCTGGAAAGATATAAATATCCTGGCCCTGTCCCAGGAACATTCAAGCAAGGATTAGGTTTTATTTTTTATCTGGTAACATTCAGGGAAACCTATCAGGTTGGCCAGGCTGGGAGGGGTGTTCGTTTAGTAAAGCTTATAAGTAAAGAAGAAAACCAAGCTTTTAAAAAATTCTTATTATTTTTAGTCTATAATTTTAAATGTAGGAAGAGGTGCTGAAATTGTACTGAGCATCATTTGTTCCTGTATGGTGTAGGCATCACCAGGCGAAAGGTTAGAGATTGTCGTTGCCCGTTTGTGAAGGCGCAGATTTCCATTCAGATGTGCTTGTTCTTTCGCAGAGGATCCTGCTGATATTCCTTCCCAGTAAAGCTCAGGTTCAGTTGCTGTTCAGCCAGGGTGGAGTGTGGAGGCTGTTGCACCAAGGAAACACCTCCAAGGGTGCTCATTACCCTGGCTGCAGATAATGGGAAACTGAAAACAAACCTGAGCAACAGCCCCTTGAAAACAGCTTTAGAGGCTGGGTACCAAACTGTTTAGTGCTGTCTGGAGGTGCTAGTGTGTTCTCTTCTCATTAAGGGTGCTGCTGAGCTTCTTTCTTTTGTAGGTGCTGAGAATACTTGAGATATTTAACTACTGCACAGCTTACTCAATAAAAGGAGCAATGGGAGTAGGGACAGTAAATACAGCATCCCAGGCAAATGGTGAGCTAGAGCTTTGCCAGGCTGTAATAAAACATGGGTGAGCCTTTGTCAGACATGCTTTTTTTCTCTCTATTTAAAGATGTTATTTATCCCCAAGACTTCATGAAGTGTTATCTGGAAAGGCTTGCTGTGCAGATCAGTCTTTACCCTAAACCTCCTTTGATACACTCTGCTTAGGGGGGGTTTCTCAGTTTCTGCAGGAGTCAGTGATCTCAATGTATAATAGTTTTATGGTTTCGAGCGAGAATTTGCTTCTCTCGATGCATCAAACCTCAGTCATTTGTATTTGTGTGTGAAGGTCAGTGGGCTTGTCAGATACCCAGTTGTAAATCCTGTCACTAAATCAATTTCTTTTAATTAAAAAAAAAAAAAAATATGCTGCTCTTCAGAAGAAGTGCACCCTTTCATCTGGACAAAACCCATTATATCCCAACACAAATATGATAGCCGTAAGCTCTCTGCTAGTCTGTTTTTGGCTGTGTGTCTCTGCTGGTACGTTGGATGTTTGGAAATCTTGGTGGTCAGAGGGGGGCTGTGTTTTCCCTTCCTTTGAAGAAAATGAATATTGTTATTACTTTGACGTCATCTAACTTTCCATCATCAGAAGCAGAAAGAGTTAGTATCAGAAAAGCGGTAGCCACACCAACTGGTGAGACATTCAAGCCCCCTCCTCGCTCCCCACAGCGCCTGCACCAGAAGCGCACAGAAATCTGTCACAAAGGCTAAGAGCAGGACAGGATTTTGCATTCATTTAGTAATTCCCTTGGGGTTATACTCTTAGATGACTTAATGACTTAGTGTATACCCTGTCTGGAAGATAAGCAGGCATAATTCATTGCAGGCAGGTCATCCTTTGAGATAACCAGCAACTACACACCATAGGGAGATAAAGATACTATAGATCAGCAGCAGTAGTTCAAGGTTTCAACCTCTCCACCTCCTTCTATGACCCAGAAGTCATTTGCAGTTGATAATTCAGTCATTTGCTTTCTTTAGAGAGAAATACACGGGCAGCGGTTGGCTGAAGTGAGCACGTTTTCCATTCTACCTGATGCCATTCAACATAGCTACAGCATAGCTTTACCTGGAAGTAGGCATCCTTGTGTTGCTTAGAGGCTTTATGGCTGTGTTAAATACTGGTTTTGAAAACTTACCTTGATTCCAGCATTTCTGGTGTTATTTAAATGGTGAATGTTGTTCACATGCTGCTCAGGATGCTTGCACATTGTTAATTTTCAGTTTCAGTCCGAGTGAAGCTTTTAGGGGTCCAGTTGATGTGTTAGGTCCAAACTGAGGCACAAAGAGAGAAAGGGTGTGTATATAACATAGTATATTGTATTTGTTGATTTTCTTGTAAAAATAGATTTGCTTTCAGTATCAACAGGTACATTTTAAAATTGAACAAGTCCCACAAAACTGTACTGCTCCAAAGCTAACAAATATTAGAATCAGTCGTATGACATGACTTCTCCTTATTAATATTCCCTCTTCCAAAAGTCTCTAGTCCATAAAGAGCAATCTACATCTTGAGATTCCTTGCGTTGCAAAGATAAATGATTGACTCAGTAGATACTTTAAGATGACTAACTCTCAGTAAAACATTTTTCTCTTGTCTACACGCACAGCAAAAGAAATAACAAATACAAGGCTTTTGATAGGGTCATATGATGGCCGTGATGTGATTCACAGTCTGTGATGTTGCTTTACTTAAAGAGGAGGGATGGGAGAGAAGGAAGAGTCTATTTTTGTTTTGTTTTCTAATTACTTGAGCTATTTTTTCTTTGACTCAGCAACTCTGAAGAGTACATACTGTACTACAGTAACCGGTAGTCAGGGCTGGGAAGTCCAACGATGGTGATGATAAAAGTAAATATCCTGCATTCTCTGAGGGATTAGGAGGAGATGGAGGAATTAGTTCATTATGGTTTGGTGTGGTGTCCCAATCCCTCTCTGCATGAATGCTATCCTGTATGCAATCTTTAGACCTGTATTTCTCAAGTGAAGTACTGAAAACAAACAAGACATCAGAATAGTTTTATTTGCACTTTTTTTCACATACAAAACCCATTTGTTTAGATCATGAAAGTATTCACCTTGTACAAGAAACCATGCTGCAAAGAAGATGAAGGAGTCTTGTTTTCAGTACTTCACTTAAGAAATGCAGTGCTTATGGCTTGTTTGGAGTGTGTCTTAAGAATGCAGTAGAGAGTGATTTTGATTGACATGAAATAATTTGATATGAAAAAATCTGCTTGACATGAAGTACCCCATACCTTGTGGTGCTTTCTTGTCAGTCTGCGTGCTACACAGTAAGAGTTGTATTCATCATGGCACACCTTCCCTTAGTGGTCTCATTCAAAATGGTTTGAATTCCAACTTCCAGGTTGAGCCCTTACTACTTTTAAAGGTGTTAAGTTGCATTTATGATTTCACATAATGAAAACGCTTAAGGCTTTAATGATTTGCAAGCGATTCTGTCTGCAAGGGGAAGAAGTGCAGCCTGTGGACTGCTTTTGTGACAGAATGAATGCTCACTTGTCATCTTTGTGTTCTGCATCAAGCTGCTTCGTTAATGCAGGACATTCACATGTCAGGATATGTTTAATACAAGACTTTTTGGCTCCTTGGGAAAACAGCCTCACTTTAGTCAGAGTTGTTCATTAGAATTGGTTGGGTGTAAATTTTAACCAGGATGTGAATTTTAAGCAGGATATCCAGGCAGAAGGGTGGTCACTGGGGAGCAAATTCCAGAGACAGTCTTTCAAAGATGCATGGCCTCTCAAGAACTGAGAACTGGAAACTATTTCCTACTGTATCTCACAGGCTAAAAGCCCTGCAAAGTGCAGTCTTTCTCTTTGCAACATCCTCTTCTGAGAAGTCACAAGTGATGAGGCAGCTTTGTGGAAAGACAGTGGGATTCTTGCATGGGTAGGAGCTCCCATTTGACTCCTTTCCAGATGCTGCTGTTACAGGTTTTTAATGCTTTATTCCGTGCTCTTGCATCCAGTGTTCATCACAGTACTGAAAAACCTAAATGTGCCCTCTTGCAACCTTTAATTATATGATAAAAACCACGTTCATTTTAAAGCCTGTTCTTTTTCCGGAGAGGGTGACCTGAGGTTGGCATTGTCTTGTGAAGAAACAGGACTTCACACTTGCTGTTGATGGCCTACCCTCCTTCTCTGTTCCTTACCGTATTTTTTTCAGTTCTCTGTGATTGTAATTGCATTAAATATATTCGATAATGCAGAAGTGACCTATTTTGTGCACAGTTTAGCTGATTCTGCAGTTGCCTGTAGGGTTTCCTAGCAATGTTCTTCAGCCACTTCTTGGCTTACAAAAAACTGATAAGTTAAGCATGGCCATCAAAACATATTTGAGGCAAGGAATACTCCAGGTAATGGAAGAGGATGAGCCATACAGGTGTGAAGAGTTGGACTGAGTGTTAGTAAGGCAAGCTGAAGGCCTGTGGAACGGATTGGGAGGACCAGAACAGATGTCATTAAACATATTAAACTATTGGAGGCCCTTTGTACAAGTTTGTTAATATCCAGTGACATGGCCAGATATTGTGCCCCTGTAGGCTCAGCAGTTAATGTATAATACCTCTGGCATCTGTGGTACCTACTGAACTATAAAAAAAATAGATGAGCTGGGACCCATTACTATAAGCACTGTCTGCAGCCCTAACCCTGGTAACAGATTGTTCTGTGCCTCATTAAAAAGGAGATAGCACTGTCAGAGGAGTCAGGGCTTCGTTTTGCCATGTTTGCTACATAATCAGTTAATTTTGCTTAATAGTGCATTGCATCGCAGATGTGCAAAAGGGCAGAGTCATTTCCTTTTCTGCATCAAACCTCTGCTCTGGTGCAGCTGCAATTTTAACAGAGTGTGTTAGCTGGCAAGCTGACCTTAGTTGCTGTCCCTGCCTTACCCCTGCCCTGGCTTCTCCCAAAAGCCCTCTGGACAAGCTGCATGCCTGTGCAAGTTTAGGTACAATTTCCTCAGACTAGAAGTTAGACACAGATGTATGTGAGGGTGGTCATTCAATGTCTGCTGTGCTTGTGCTTTAAAAAAAAATAAAAAAAACTTATATAAGGTGCTGTCAAGGACTTCTGCACGTTTCATTGGAAAGTACTTTAGTCCTGTCTTTCATCTAAGCATTACTTAGAATATGAAAGTTAGCACTACTGATTTCTAATGAGATGAATCCAAATATGTCTATCTTAACGTGGATCTTTACGTTTTACTTTCCTTTAAGTGCAGCTTTTGGGAAGATAATTAACAAGTCAAATACGATAAGGCAAAATATGTGGAGAAGCCAAGTTCAGACCCTTGTTTAGAGACAGATTATTAAACATTACAATCAAGGTTTTAGAAGATCAGCATATTATACAGTAATACGGCATATCCAACAATTAGTGCTAATCGTATACTGCTTAAATTTGTAGTGAAACTGGGTACATGTAAGTGGTTTTCTTCAGATGAAAATTAATATATTCAAAACAAGTATATTCTGTAATCACATATGCCAGCCTGAGAGTATTATAGTGATATAAAAATAACCGAGCTTAATAACTCTGTAGTGTGGTGTGAGCGTCTTGTTTAAAACAAAGGGAAAAAAAAAAGAATAAACATGCAAAAATTACTACTAGATGTCTGAAGGGCTCCTGTTTAGGAGACTAGGTAAACACGTAATTAAGTTCATCTGTCTTCAGAAAAGCAGGCAAGCACCTACTTAAATCTAAATGAGCTTAAGTTGTGTTTACTTCAAGAAATACTTAAGTATGTTTGTAGTTAACCATCCACATAAAAGATTTTCCCCAATAAAGACTTGCATGCACACAAATGGAGAAAGGTGTTTCAAAACCTAGGTATGATTATAGGTGTAAGCAATGGGTTTGATTTTAGAAGAAGCTGAAGAAAGTAAGTGCATAAATCTAATTGAAATTCAATGAGTCTGGATCATCTAATTGTCTTGGATCCCTCTGAAAGCTCGACCTCTTTTAAATGCTAACAACTGAGGGAGGTGCTGGCCCTTATGAACTGATTTCATATTAGCACACCGACACCTTGCTGGATGTTTCTCCCCAGATGCTTCAGTGTGAGAACAGAACCTTCTGCATGTGATTTCTCCAGTATTGCCAAACACCAGTGTCGCTTTGAATATTTTTGAACTGAAAACCCACATCAAAATGCCGGTGTGTTTACAAACTTCAGTATTAATCACCCAGGGAGATTTGCAGAAGACAAAGAGTGAGGTGGGAGGATGATGGTTCAATTGCAGTGCTACGAAGTGATGAACAGAAGAGCCTTTTGGAAGATAGCAGGGTCCAGGAGAAATTTTTAATTCATAGGATTTTAATGCAAAATTAGATCTACATTTTGAATTGTGCTCTTTCTCTGCTTTTCAAAGATGAACCAAAACTTCAGGAGAAAAAAAAAAACCCTTGAATTTGGGGTGTTTGGTTGATTTTGTCTAAAGCCATGGTTGTGACTTCCCAAGGGCTGCTCTTCTGCTCACTGAGGCACATTGCAGAGGATAGAGGGGAGACGACTTCTGACAGACAAGTTTTCCACAGTGTGGTGTAAGCTGACCTTGAGAAGATCTTTGGTTATCCTGGCGCTCCTTCTTCTTCCCGCATTGTCTGTGGCTTCCCTTTCTCCACCAACATCAATTCTGTTGTTCAGCAGGCCCGTTCAGAGGGCTGATCTGGCTAAAATTTCTCATGAAGAAAAAGAATAAAAAAAAAGAGAAGAGGACTCTGGGGGGCCCTGTTTGCAGCAGTGTCACCCAACATGCACCTGCACTCACACTGTGGTGGTGAAGCGGAGTGTAGGCAGGCAGCTTTCTAGACAAGAGGAGCTGCTAAGGGTGGAAAATTATACACTGGGAGAAAATGAAGGGTACTTTTATGTTGGACTGGTTACCACTCATGCAACCCACCTAAGCATCTCCAGAAAATCTTGGGGGCCCATTCAGGGACAGGCCTGGGTCTGTGGCCATGGGCAGGCAGGGGTGCATGCTGCTTCCAAATTGCAGGTTGTTCAAATCAAATGGTCTTGCGTAATGGGGACTATAGGATCTCTGGGATGCATTTTATTTTATTTTGGTTTATTTTTTATTAAAAATGACTAACAGCAATATGCTCTTCTGAGGCTGGCATACTTCTCCATTAGCTCTTCCACTTGTGCGTAGACAGATACAGTCAAAGTCGTGCAGCAGCCTGTCACATGCAATTTGTATTCTTTGTTTGAGAAGCAGGCTATAGACAAAACTCGTTTTCTTCTCCCTTTTGTGGCATTAAGCTATTACTGAGGGGATTTCGGAGGCACTAATGGGTTAGGCACCTGATTTCTGCTGGCTTGAGTAGGAATCAAGGCATCTTCTACTGCCTCTGGAGACCAAAAATCTCCCCTTAGGTTTTGACTCGCTGAAAGCTTCTTAATTTTTTTTTTTTGGAAGAGGATGAATAAGTTTTAAAATAAGGAGTCCATGCTTTTGGAGAGGGTGAAGGCCTTGTCTGTTTATTTTTTGTCTTTTAATAGCTGCTTGTTTTCTGAGGTGCAAGTTGGGATTTTTCAGTGCTGATCAGATCAGGATCGCGGTTGGTGCTGGGCAGCCATTTCTGCACCCACTGCCTGAGGTGCTGGGATGGGAACAGTAGGTTCTGCCTGTTTTGCTCCCACACAGCACCTACAAAGTTTATCTTCTTTTAGGCTTGTTTGCGTCACTTTTTGAACAATGTGTGCTGTGTGCGTTGTTTGATTTTCAGGCTTCTAGTCAAGCAGAAAGGCAACTTTTTGCACTTACTTTATGCCAAAAGCAGTGGAAATATTTTGCCCCATTCATAATTGGACTCAGTGATGAGCTTAACCATTTAGAACAGCTGTAAAATAAGCTCAGGGTAAGGGTTTAAAAGTTACTGCAGTTTAGACATGCACTGAAATGTACTTCTGCTTTACTGTGATGTGCAGAAGGTACTGTGAAGGTGTTCTGTAGGAAAGTGCAGCATGAAGGCTCTTCACCAGGATTGCTAATGACAGGGCACAATAGCCTCACTGCTGCCTTATTAGCTAACTATTACAAATGTGTTTCATGAAGTCTCCATCGATAGCATTGCCAGCCTTCAATATGTAGCAGGAGAAGCAAGGTCACCATTAAGACCTTGACTCGTGGATGTTGTGGGGCAAAGCTTGCACCTTCTCCATGCTGGGCAGGCAGTGGAGGAGGCTCACCCTGGAGCGAAGGCAGGCAGCGTTGATCCCAGCAGCCCTGCCCTGAGGGCTTTGTTGGAGATAGACAGCTTCATCTCGTGGATAAGCCAGGAGACATAGCCTGATCCTGTGGGTGGGGATTAGAGCCAGAGGCTGATGAAGGAGCGTACTGAATGAGTTTATGTCTTGGCCATGCACCTTGATGAATGGTGGCACCTTTTGGGAAGTGCTGGTTAGCCTCCCATCCCAACAGTCCTGGGCTACACTTGTGGGATGTTGTCTGCCCTCCTCCGGGATGTCTTTTCATGTCCTCTGCATGCAGCTAATGCTACTGGACCTGGGATGTTTCCTCAGCCCAGCCCGTTAGGCAAGCCCTGGCCCAGCCTTTCCCCTCCATCCCGCTACACAGACAAGTTTCAGCATACCCCCTCTCCTTCTACAGCAGCCTGGGGAGTGAGCCCTTTGCGGGGCTGGGGTACCACCAGGGTGGTGGGTACACAGCCTGAGCCCTGGCTGCTCGAGTAGCCAGCCCCCTGACACAGTGTGAGCACAGTCAGGTGACTGTGCTGTGGCTTGCACGCTTGCTCACATCCCCTTGGGTCTGGTCTCTAATCCTGGCTTGAAATTTTATATTGACAGAGTTAATTCCTGAGTGCTTCAGACTGCAGAAACTGGTCTCTGATAAGGCTGTGTTTAATAAGGATATTCGTGGTAAAGAGCTTTGTTGGCTAGACAGAGCTTTACCTTGCCGAGCTTTGCTCTGGCAGATGAGGAAGAGGTCCCCTCCCAGCACACTCCCTTCTTGCAGCCTGGCAGTGCGGTGGAGTAGGAGACAGGAGGGAGGTGATACCTCTTTCTTCCCTCCAAAAAAATAGCCACAAAATACCTTTACACAGTTGGCTCCAAGCAGCACACGGAGCCAGAGTAAATGTACTGCTTCAGTAAGCCTAAATTCTTAAGCAAATGCCAAAAATAAAGCAGCCTGCCTTACTTTTTCCACCTTACATAGCAGTTTCCAACCACATCAAGTGAAAAGTCTAGGTGGGTGTATAGTGTTTATCATCACTGAGTAATACACATTACATTAGCTGGGACGTTTATTTTGTTCCTCACTACTGGTTTTAAAATAGTCTTATTGAGGGCAGGAAAAAGTCTTTAAGTTTATACTGCCACCTAAGAGATAGGAGTGTGTTCCTGATTTGGGGAGAAAAGCTGGGAATGTAAGTAAATACTTCCCCCCTCCCCTTCTACTACAGCTGCAAGTGGGTTGAAAGGCAGACGGTAGAAGTGCAGATTCCAGCAGTGCAAGGCTCCCTTTCTGTAAGATCACGTTAGAGTGGTTTCTGTGCCTGCATTCATCTGCAGCAATTGCATCCTTGAGTATTTGAAAGTTGTGTGCAGAGGTGGCAGCGAAATTTTATGTCCAGTGCAGCAAAAAATTGTGAACAGTTTCGCATCCAGAATTGTACCGATACCAGTATGTGGTGAGGGATAGATTGAGGACATCTACGAAAGCAAGGTGAGAGGCAAAGTTAAAGTCTACCGTATTTTTTACAGACTCTGAAAGTCAGAAATATATCAAATACAGAACCAGAGGACATGTAAGAGCTAGCATAAGGGGAATGCTGGTGCAACTGGAAGTGCTGGACAAAGAAACCTTGTTACCTTGCAGGGCTTTAGCCTTTAATGCATTCATTTCAGTCACAGGATGTTCAAATTTAGCCAGGGGTTGGCAGCCAGATGGACCGCGAGGCAGTTCACAGAGTGACTCAGTCTAGGCGAGCATGAAGAGTCATCCACATAAAGGTAACCTATTACAGTATTTTCGCAGAGTTTTTTGTTTCCCTGGGTTTTCATGTTTTTGCGGTAGTGCTTGGGTTTTCGTTCATGGTACTTTTCCAGTTCATCATTGCTTCCTGCCTTCTCTGCCACCTGGTCATGCCTCCACCTCTGCAGAATGGACATACAGGGCTTCTGTTTTCCTGATCCAGTTCCTGGCTGTTGTTGGTGGCCAGGCTGTCTTGCCTTTTTCAGGAGCTGTCAAGCACAAGTACGGTCAATGTAAAAATTGTGGCAGCATCCCTGTGTTTCCTCCCCCTTCCCCACTCTGCTTTTCTGGCCAAATTAGCTTCATGGAGGACAGAGAAGCATCTGTGATGTGTGATTTAAGGCACTCATCCTGCTGCTCATTGCTTGGTGGGATCGTGTTTCTGCAGTCAGACAAGCTCTTCAGGAACAACTGTTTCACTTGACCTTTCTTTCTAGAAAGCTGCGGCCTTGAGGCTGTATCACATGGTGGTTGTTTTTTCCTAAATGAGGAAGGTAGGAAAAACACTGTATTTATTTATGCCAGCTTTTTTTCAAGAGGGAACTGAACAGTAAAGTTTCTCTTCTAAATGAGGGTAGACAGATTTCTCCTTTGGATTGAGATTTATCAGTTTGTTATCTTGCCGCTTGATGCCTGTTAATTTGCTGTGGAAGGATCAGAGTGAGGAGCTAGTGATATTTTCAGAAGTAAGAGAAATTTTAAAAAATGAAGGATTAAACAGTTTACTCTCTAAGACTGAAATTACGGGTATTAAGTGCTTTGTCTGTTTTATTGATGGAGAAACCTTTATTGTTTGTTATAAGTAACTTATTTGATAAGGACTCTTCCTTGCCCTCTGTCCCCAGCCTGGTGTGTATCTCCTGCTGGGGATGGAGAGGGTGTATGCCCCAGTATTGGGATGGTTATTTCAGGAATGTGTGCAGTTGCTTTCATATCAAAGTAGCTTTAAAAAACAACCAGACAGGGAAGGCAGTGGCTGCTGGTAAAATGACTTTGAGGAGATGCCTCAGGAGGGATTAAGATACAATGCTGAAGCTATTAGCTGGGAAGATCCTACCTCCTCAGCTCCAGTTTCTTTTGCCAGTGTTAAGAAGAAACAGATCAGGCAGAAGGGAAGCAGTTGTTCGAGAGCCACTCACTACGAGCAGACACCTGCCTGTGAGTTTGCAGGAATCTCAGCTTCTCAGCAGAACATGTGGTGGCATGGGACTGAGCTAGGAGAGACATATATCCTCTTTTGTATTGCTTTTAGAAAACATTATGCTGCCTGCTTTCTGTTAGTAGTAAGCCCTATTTTAACTGCAGTCTCCAAGCCTCAGTGGGCACGTTTGGAGAGGGAGATGGGATGCAGCTGTGATGGGGAGTGCGTCTGGTGCAGCTCGCCACTCTTCTTCTTGCAGTGACACTTTTTCTAGCTGAAAAGTAGTCAGGGCATTGGAGCAGGCTGCTCAGGAAACTGGTGGAATCACCATCCCTGGAAGTGTTCAGAAAACATGTGGATGTGCCACTTGGGGACATGGTTTAGTGGTGAGTGAACGTGGCGGTTTTAGGTTAATGATTGGACTTGATGATCTTAGGTCTTTTCCACCCTGAAGAATTCTATGATTGTGTGACCCCTGCATACCCCAGGAGAAGCAGTAAATCCTTGCTGGCTCTAGAGGACGAGGGTGCAATGGGACTTGGGCAGGTAAGGTCAGGCACCTCCCAACCCTCCAGCAGCAGAGCTGCAGTCTTTGTGAGGGGCAGTTATGGCCACAGGTACCTGCACAGCCTTCAGCTCAAGGCATGTAGATCCAGGAAGCCTGAACTTTCTGAGCAATCTCCTTTTCAGTCTCTCCTCCCTTCTCTGAGGGTTTTAAAAATCTACCTTTCCAGTAATCGAGAGTCTTAGTCTTTCCCCTTGTGCTTCCTCCCCTATCCTACTCCAGAAAAAAAGAGTTGCTTGGCCTCACTGGCAGACAGCCTCTCATAAATCCCCACAGGCCAGATCATTTGTTATTTATTGCCCACTTTACCCCACCAAATATCTTCACATTACTCCTGTTACTTGCTGGCCTGACTTTTGCTGTCCATTTTCCCATTCATACCCTTCTAGCGAAATATTTATCTGAGGCCTTTCACATGCATAAAAATCCTCGATTTAGATACATGAGTTTTGAAGAAGTCCATGTCCTCTACTTTGGGTCTGGTCTGTCCCTCTTGACTTGGACTTCTCTGTAACAGGAATCTGAGTGCAGAGGAATCTGTGGCTATTGGGTTGCCTCCCACCTGTGCTAGCGGCGTTACTTGATGCAACAGCCTCTGAATTTAGGAGGCTTAAACGTGTCCTTTTCTGGATCTGTCCTACCACGTGTCATTTTTTGTATGTGAAGTTGTTTATTTGGCTAGATGGTGGCAGTCTCTGGCTTTTGCTATCTCTGCAGACGCATATGGTCCTGCTGATAGTCGTGCGTGTCTGCCTCAGATTTGCGGGCGACAGTGGCATGTGCAGAAAGAAATGGGTGGAGTTGGCCGCCCTGTACGGCCTGCAAGGCTCTGCAAAATCCCTATCTGTGGGAATTGCGAGTCAGCTCTTATCAGTCACGTCCCGATGCAGTGAGTTGTAGAAATCAAATTAGCAGACAAGTCAATTGCTTACGTCAGTCAGAAGTTTTGCAGTGGGGATGATGTTATAGCCCAGGGCCCCTCACTGGGTAGCCTTCCTGGGTTTGATTACAAGGGCTGTAACAGATGAAAACCTGACAGTGCAGTTTCATTTCTGTCCTGCTTTTTGGTTTTCCTTCTTTCTTGCTCAAAACACTTTTTTCTCACTGTCATTTGGGGCAAGCAGAGCAGAGAATCTGCCTTTGCTATAAAGGTAAAGAAAGCTCTGCGCTTTCTTTGTTATTTTATAAAACAAGTTGTTGTGACATGCCACACGGTTCCTCACATCACTCAGTAGTTCATTAGTCTGTCGTTGTACAAGCATACTAAATGACAAGCTAAAAAACACAAGACACTACAACAGTCCATTAAAATTCATATAGGATAACAAATATTCAAAATAAGGGATGTAAAAAGAAGCCATTTGCTGTAAATACTAATACCTGTAAGCTGCATAAACATAATGAAGAAGTGCTGTGCACCACCAAGCTGCGGACTGGTGCTGACAAACACACAACTGGCTGGGAATCCCTGCAGTTATTTATTTCCAGAGAGCTGCTGCCACTTTAGGAAAAGGTCTCCTTCAGAAGCTCCAGCCTGTCATGTGAGTCTCTTCTCCTAAACAAATACTGTGGCTTACTTGAAACTGGAGGCAAGATCAATTACTTTCAAGCTCTCAGTGTCATGGAGCAACAAGACACGGAGTTACTCATTTCTTGTGTCCAGGGCAAAAGCAATGGACCTCAGGCTTAACATTTTGGAGGCCTTTTAATTTTTTTTTCCTGTACTGCTTTCCCTGGAGTATTAATGTCATATGTCATTATATCCTTTAGTAATTCTTAACTTTATTTGAAACTGAAAATGCCTGTATTAGCAAAGTGGGACTGAACTTCCCAAGCAGAGGCAAAAGGCAAACTTTTAAGGGCAGGCCTTCTGAATAAGAGCTTCAGAGCTCCCGTCAGAACTTGCAGCAACAAATCCCAAATTCAGTTTCAGTTTCATCCCACCTTTTGGATTAATATCTAGCCTTAAATGAAAAAATTTAGAGCGATGGAGAATCCACTGCACCTTTAAGTGTGTTTTTCAGAAGGTTAATTGCCTTTGCTGCTACTACATACACGGTATTCCTGCTGTAGTTTTAGTTTCCAAATACTTGGGCTTTGTAAAGGCTTTGTCTGCTATTAATACAGTCCCCAGCCTCCTTTACCCAAATCTATAATAAATTAGTTTTCAAGGCTTTTTTCTTTAGTGATTCTAAAAATAATTTCTTATTGGAATCCAGTTGAATCCAAGGGAAGCAAGGTGATAATCGAATGATGTCACCCTCACGTCTTGCACTGCATCTCGCTGCCTGCCAAAACTAGCAACTGTTGCTATGTACCCAGGGGAAGGTGATACTCCCAGCCTTTTCTTGGTGCTGGAAAGCTCTCCTTTCCAGTGCTTGTCAGGCCTCTGGGAGCTGCTGATGTCTATTCCAGGCTTTTCATTCTGCCCTTATGTGTTGGGATAGTCATGGAGAAACATGGATTGTGTCCTGTAGGATGCTTTGAATTTTTCCTGTTGCTGAAGAAGACCATTTCTTAAAGCTGCTGAAAATCTGGAGGACTGATGTGATTTAGCCCATCAGGTGCCTGGATTGCAGTGCTTGGGCTGCAAGGTGGAGACCTTGCTGCAGCATGTGTGGCGATGTTCGGGACTCTGCTCATAAAGACAATGGCATGATACCATGACATTTCTCAGATAGTTTATTTCCTTTTCTCAGTAGTGCCCCTGCAAACTTGGCTGATGGTGGGACTCATCCTCCAACTTTTCCCTGGGTACTTCCTGAATGTAAAAATACCCCACCAGGAGAGCAGGGCTCATTGTCATTTGACATGTGGGCGTCCAGAAGTTCTTCAGTAGCAAACCCAGTCCTGTTGTTAGCAGTAGGTAGGTGATGTAGCAGGTTGTCTTTCTCTCCAGTAAAGGTCAGCCTGAACTGGGGGATTCAGTATGTAGCAGGTGATGTTCAGAACATCGCAGGGACTGGTTGTCAACAAGACTAGAGCTGTGGATCTTTTTTTCCCCTTGCTGTGCTAGCAAAACATGCTGTTGGGGTGTTCCAGATCTGTTGATAAGACTTACAAGACTTCTTACTGGCAGTGTGTGCTCAAGAAAGGGTAGGAGCTCATCCTGATGAGGATGTGATGACTATTAATACGTGCAAGAGTTCAACTCTGGTTACCTCCTTTTCACTGGCACTGCTCCTCTGTGAGGCAGAGTCTCGGGTTTGCAGAGACCTCTCCAACGCACCCAGTGTCACGCTGACCTCTCTCAGTCTGGGACCAAGCAGACAGGCCTGACCTTACTCCCCTGCACTGGCCACGCTGTGTGCTTGGAGTCATCAAATGTTGTGCCCTCCTCTGGCTCTTCCAGCTGGCCCCTTCCCCAGCAGGAGGGGAGCTGCAGATGCTGGACTTCTCCTTGCCTGCTTTTGTCCCCAGATGACTTCTGTGCACCTAGGACTCAGGGTGGAAACCTGGGAGTGAAACAAGACAAATGTTTATAACGCTCCATCCGGTTAGCGCCAACGTGTCTTGGCAGCCACTCCCTGCCCTGTCTGCATTTAAAAGTGATTGCTTACAGTTATTTGTCTTCATTTTGCTATAGTTGTTATCTAAATGTGCAAGCTCTGTCTTTGTGTTTTTGGGCAGTGTAAGGGGGCTGGATTGCTGGCAGCCTGAGATACGCTCCTGGTTTTATACAGGACTGTATTTTCTATTTCAAACATGCATGGCTGCAAATAGCATTGTACCCAGTTCCAGCAATGTCCTAATTCTGTGGAGGGAGTCAGGGGGGAGAAGGGGCACAGAAGAAGAAAGCATTCTATGTTCACTGGCTGGTGTACCAGAATGATGGGGTAGGGCTGAAGCATCGAGGCGTTTTATGATGTTATAATTCCCAGGGACTCTTTCCCAACTATATATACTGTCCCAATATATAGCAGCAATCCTGGGCTAATTGACACGTAAGTGCCACAGGGGAGTAAAGTTATTTAAAGTTATTAAAGTTATTTTGTCTTTCATCAAGTGAAAAAAACCCGAAAGTTATCTAGGTGGAAAAGACCAGAGGAAGAAAAAAACCAGCAGATTACCAAACTGTGACTCGTTCAGACTAGCTTGTGAAAGTATCTTGAGGTCATCTTTCCTGAAAGCCTTTGAAATTTGAAGACTACGGACTCTTGTCTCTTGGCACTCTGACTGATTCCTCCTCCTTCTCCTCCTCCTCCTCCTCCTCTTCTTCCTAGCAGGTTCTGCCTAACAGTTACCCTTTTTTCCCCACTCTTAAATACCCTGAATCACAGAAATTGCTCATTTTCTTCAGTCAGGTCTAAAACCTTAAGGACTGTGTTGAAGTTATGAAGAGGACAGCATGTACTGGATGCTAGAGCCAAGGGAGAGAGAGTGGGCAGAGAGAAGAGATGACCCTGCTTCCAGGCTTTGGTCCTAATCCTGCAAACTTTTTTCTCATGTGAATAGTCTTGCAGAGGTCAGCCAGACATTTCGCATGAACAGCGATTACTTGCTATTTGGCATCACGCTTGAACTATGCTTAAAGTAGTTATAGAAACATGGCCAGAGTTTGTGATAAGGTGTGGATAGGGTGCTTTAGGCCAAATGGATGGGGAGTGTTCTGAAGACATGTGTGGGATTAATTAAATAAAAATTTTTCTTGTTTGGCAGTCATGGGTGAGTACGGCTAAACTCTAGAACTCAGAGAAACTGTCTCCCTAAAGAGAATATGTAAGTGCTGGGGCACCACTGTCCGACATGCACTCCCTGGCATTGCCCTCAAGGAGGAAGGTTCGTCCAAGCGCGCGTGATCTTGCCAGGAATTATCTGCCCAGGTGGCCCAGCTCCTTGCATGCCAGTATCTCTTGTGCGCTCCCGTGTTTGGCACTGCTATCAGATCAGGAGGCAGTGTTCCGAACCACCCCGTGATCATGTTGCACTGGTGATTACATTGTTGGCTCTTGCAGTGGGAACCATTTGTTAGGGCCTGGAGGCTCAAAGCAGCTCACCCAGTGCAGCCCCGAGCCAGGGCTGTTGCTGACAAGCATGACCTTATGGAAACAAACAAAAATTTCACCCTGTTTTGCTCTAATGCCTTATGACTACATGTGGGGTCTCTGAGTACAGGAGGCCTTGTCAGGTAGCTGCAGTTGGTTTCCTGGAGAATCAGCTTCAGTCCTTACTGTTCTGCTGGACAGACACTTTCTAGCATATGCACATATTAAGGTACTTCACTAAAATGTGACTTGTAAGTGACATGGGGTCTGCAGCATTAGAAAAAAGATGCTCCTCTGTACACTCAGTTTTAAGGTTTCTTGCCATCCTGGCTTCAGTTGCTTTTGACACACTTATTTAAGGGCAGTGGGGTGAGCAGGACAGCTCTTCACTGTGAGTTAAACAAGAGGAACCCAAGTGCTGCCTGCTCCAGCCCATGCAGGCAGAGTGCCACAGGGGCAACAGCTGATGAATACAGCAGCTGCTGCAGATGCAGGAAGGGACAAATACCCAGCTGCTCCCTCCTGCCGCCTTCCCCCTGTGTGGACAGCGTAGCTGTTTGTCCTGCTGAATCCTTGTGTGCCAATCACAACCTGTCTCCCCGAAGACCCAGAGCATGGTGAAAGGCTGGGCTGCCTCCCAGCTTCTTCCTCCTTATTTATGTGCCACAGGAGGAGAAAACCTAGATGGAAATAGGTTGTCCAGGGTCATCTTGTTGTAGTTATGATGATGGCAACAATTCATAGCTGAAGCATTTGGTTTGTTAATCTTATAAACAGATGCCATTAAATACTGTATTTAGCTCCTCAGGGGAAGTAGCCTAGTTTCTTTTTCATTTTCCTTTTCTCATCCCTGTTTTAACATTAGTGACTCAGCTGTCACTCTCTTGCAGAAGGGCTGCTGGTGTTATAGCTGTGGTTGGATGGAACCAAGAACCCATTTCTGCTGAAAATAATTAATATGGTGCATTTTCACCTCAAAAAGAGCCTACAAAATCATTAGAAGGTTTTCATTAACTTTTGCAAGCTTTGAAACTTGCCTGTGAATGAAAATGAAAATTTCTTTATGTCTCCTTCTGTTTATCCTTGTCAACAAGGCGAAGTCTGGCAAAGACTGGTGCAAATCTAACCCTACACGTTCCTGTTCAAGCACACAAAGTAGTTCACCTGCATTTAGATACATGCAAAAAAGCCTTTCCAGGTGAGAATCTCACTTTGCAACAGGGCATGTGAGCAGATCCTGTGAACAGAATTAGTTTCCACTATCTCTGAAAAAAAGTCAGATGGGAGACAATTGCAGACTCTTCTATCTCATTAATTTTTCCATTCCCCAAAGCTAGTTAGCCCATTTTATACTTTTTATATTTTGCATATCAGCTCATATTACCAAAGTATTTGCAGACCTATCATAATGTATGCACATACATGTCTCTCAGGGTGCTTCCCTTTTGAAGGAGGGACAATATCCCCGTAAGTATTTGCTTGCTCTTTTTGGCCTCATCTATTCAACTGCAACTTAAAAGTGCTTGTTTCTTGTGTACTTTTGTTACTAAAATGATGCCTGGCATACTTAGGAGGCCTTGCATTCTTGAGCTGTGAATACTGTGAACAGTGTCATAAGGAAAAGGAGGTGTACAAAGGCATCATCGTTCTTGGCATTGTCCTTTAAAATTTACCCTGTGTCTTGAACGTGTAGGTGTTGAAAAAGGGCTTATTTCAAGCACTAGTTCCACTAATATAATTCAACATTTTCCCCCTTAAAGCAGGGGTGTCTGTGAAGTGACACCAGCTCAGGGTAATGAGGGGTTGCCTCAGTGCCTGTCCTGAAGGGCAAGGAAGGCTAGGTTGGTTTGTGCTAGCAAATGAAACTGAAACAAGTCTCTTGATTTTATGTTTCTTTGTGGAATTAATGCCTCTTTGTCTGCCTATAAACTTCAAGATGCAAGTGTCTTCTGTTTGTGCAGTCCTTCCCACACTTGGGAGCTCAACCAGACTGCAGGGGTAGATAATTCTTGTTATAGTACCTGATGATGACCCTTGCTGCTAGCGCAGTCCAGATCCCAAAACCCATTGCCTTGTGGCTCCGTAAAAATGTCCGGGTCTATGTACAGAGCGATACAATGTCCCCAGCATGGCCTGAGTGTTGGCTTCAGAAGGGATTGCTTAGGTGTACAGGATCAAATCGGGAACATGAAAAGGCTCCTCCACTCATCATTCTGCTATTCAGGCTCTGGTGTGGGGGTGGGGCACGAACAAAGCATCATCAGGTGCTGAAGCATTTTGACACAGCCTAGCTTTAGGCTCAATATTCAGCACTTGTGATTGTGATTGTATTGATGACAGTAAACTTACTGTCTTAAAGTAGGTAAACAGCTTAAAAAAAAAAAAAAACCAACAAAAAAACTTTCATACCTGTGCATTTACCTGGATTATGAGGTTTCTGGGATGGTGTTGCTGCCAGTTACATGTGAAACAGGAATGTCCTGCTTGCTGTAGCAAAGGGCTGATTCACTGGCAGCATAATAGGTGTCATATTCCCTTTTGTCAGCTCCTCGGGTATATTTTCCCCCTGCAGTAAACAAAAAATAAATTTTAAAAAATCCAGTAGAACCAGTAACATACAAGTCATCTGAGTGAGCTGAGGTTCAATGAAAACTGAAACAGCTCATAAATGGGGTTAGGTGAGGCTGGGATGAATCCAGAGGGGTAGAAGGAGAGTTTAGTGTAAGTGAGGATGAGCTCCCTGAAGCCGCCATGCCCTGGGAGGCACCCAGAGCGACCAACCCAAAACAGCCGCCGTCCCAAAACCTTCCTGCCAGAGGGTGAGATCCACCTCCACCAGCGGAGAGGGTCAGGCACTCTCAGAGGAGAACAGGAAGACAGGCTGGTGGGCTTATTTGTTGGAGGCCCTCATTTCTGCCAGCGACTACCAAGGTTGGCTGGTGTCACTAGCTCAGACATCAGGGTCTGACCTGGAGCTGCCCAGATTTTAAGTCTGTAAAAAAGCTTTTTCCATAGGCAGAAAAAAATAATCAAATGCTGTCAACTTGGAAATTACAGCCAGGGCATCACAGCATGGAAACTAAAGCCATGTGCCTGAGCGGTGAGTTTATGGGCAGAGCTGGGTTTAGGACTGGGTGTCCTGATGCAATGCATCAGTGGAAGTCAGATTAAAGAATGGTCTGGGAAAAGACTTCTGAAGTAAACCCACCTCACTGCTGTTCATGTAAAAATGCTGAGGAGATGGATATTTTTGTCCACCTATGTCGTCTGGCACAGCATGAGCATTGTTTGGGTATACAGAAAGCAAGTCTGTACAATTTTTCAAATATGCTCCTGAAGTGCAGTGCTTAAAATACGTTCCCCAATGCAGAAGAAAAATTTAGGATACTACAAGAAACCAAGAGGCTAGGAGGACCCATGTGTTACTCTAAGGACAAAAGCAGAATGTACATCAGAATACATCAAAAGGAAAACTGATCACTTTCTCCTTTCAAAAGGCATTAATATTTTATAGCTGCCATTACATTTTGAAGAGTGCTCAGGTATTTATTGGTAGTGCCGTAGCTACCCAGTCCGGAGTCATGAAGGAGGAAATACCTGTTTTTCAAGTTGTTGTGTTCACTTATCCCTCATCTCCTAATTCACACCCTGTCCACACCAGCGCTGCAGTAACTTGGTGAATATCTGGAGTCACAGTTCCCACACCAGCTGCCCTTTGTGAGGCTCCCAAGGAACTTCTGCCCCTAAAAGCAGCAGGTCAGACAGAGTGAGAGCCGCACTTTGGTGCATCCCCAGCTTCCCCCAGTGCTCAGGTCTGTGGAGAAGGACAATTCCCTTTGCCACCTCAGCAGCCAACTAAATGCATTGTATTTTAAAATACACTTTTTGTTTTTAAATCAGATAGTATCTTATGGTTCAGTAATAAAATAATTATGTGCTTAAAACAGCACAGGAGAGGGGTCCTGTTTTGGATTAGTCTACGTAGCAGAAATGCTGGGGACTGATTTGGAGGTTGCTCGAAGGCTTTCCCATGAGCAGGTCTCTGGCACTTGTGCTGGCTTTTGAAGGGCTTGCTCAGGCCTGATCAAACTCGGTCAGGCAACAGCGTATATCAGATCTATTCCTCCCATCAGTCACGTGTTAGCCGTAACTGTCACCAGATTTGCAATTTAATGTGTGCAGCTCAACGCTTCCAATTAATCCAGGCCGGGTGTTTAACAATCTATCATTTCGGAGCTAGCGCTTCACGGAGCTGCGTGCGGGGCAGCCTTGCGGCTGGGGGCATCAGGAGCCCTGGAGGGCTGCCTTCACACACACGGATTTTACTCATCCCCTACCACTGTGTGGTGGAAGTTACTGCTGGTTTAGTTGCGTTTCGCAGGCTTAGGAAGTGGTTAAGAAACGATCAACACATGACTGCAAAAACGTTTCAAAAAAATAAAGATTTATAATAGGTGATTCAGCAGTGAGAGGCTTTTGTGATCTTCCATGGGAAGCTACTATTTTTAGTGAATTATTATAAGCAGTAGCATCACTCACATTTATTTATAAAGGCATGAAAGAACGCCCATACATGTTTCTAAATAGTCAGCGTATAGTAACGGCCATATGCTGAGAATGAGAAAAAATAGAATTGAACATTTTGGTTTCCACAATGCTGCGTGAGAGTTGTGCTGGGATCTTTGAATCTAAGAAACAAAAAACAGAGGGATTTTTTTTTTTCCTTTTTTTCTGGTTCTTCTTTCTAGCAATACAAACCCAAAGCCTTCCCAGTGAAAGTCTGCCTCACAGTAAAATTGCATTGTTTTCATTGAGGCTTAGCTGGGTGACCACTGAGGTTTAGGAGGACTCTTCCAGTAGCTTCAGCATCTGGCAGATGGGGCTATGCTGACAGGGGTAGCTATTTTTGTAAGAGTTACTGTACATAAAGGGTTCAAGTTGATTAGTTGTGAATGCCTGCACTTCTCCTGGGGTTCCATGGCATGGAACAGGAGAAATGCAGTGATGCTGTGCTGAAGGGATTCCACAAATAAAGCATGGTGTCATTGCCAAAGTTTCTACAGTGGAAACACTTTAAATGCTGGGGCTTGCCATGGGGGATGGGGGGGTGGGAAGAAAAAAAAAAAAAAGATATTGTCTGCTGGTGATACCACTCCTGAACAGAAATTAGAACTGGTTTGAACTGACTCTGCAAAGACCCAGCTGTGTGTGTCCATTGCAGCTTTTTTGCATTCAACTTCTTGGGTTTAAGTTCACTAAGGGGCAATGTCTTTCACTTTCTTGCTGACTGTGTTTGTTCATGTCCCAGTCAAACTTGCGACGAGATGCCTTGGGATTTTCATAAATTCAGCACCTTATGAGACCAATGCCTCAAAGTAAACTCTTACTCTTAATTAAGTTAAATCCCTTGATTGAAATCAATTGTGTTGAATTTTGGGCAGCTGTGATACGAAGCAGGTGGAAGGGAGTGAAAAAGGTGGCTCTTTGACAGGGTGCCCCAGCAACCTCTCAATGACAGTGCCTTCCTCCTGATTCCCAAATCCTATTTTAATGTGGAAAAGAATCGCTATAGCATGCAGAGGCTAACACTTTATTCTTTAGGGGGTTTCCTATGGCAAAGAGTGCCAGGGTACACGGCTCCTGACACTTGGAGGAGTTGCTGGAGAGCCTGACCTTGTTCTTGCTCTGCAGCTGCATTAGTTAAAGTATCAGCATTTTCCTCACTCTCTGCTTCCTGTCTCCCAACACGCAGTGGAAAAAAAGAAATGACAACTGGCATGCTCTACTCACAGCAAAACAAATGTTATTTATTAGAGTCCTCATGTGGTCAGAGCATGTCTGACTGTAAAATAACTGGAGATTTTTCTGCTAACTGGAAGCATGATGCTCTGAGGCAATTTCCAGGCAGTGTATATTTTCAACTAGCTTTTATTTACGTCAGTGTACAGATTTGCAATATCACTGTTTGCAAAGAGCGAGGCAGTGGTTGTTTTAGCTAAAAAGTATATTTTTTCCCCCCCCTTTTTTTTTTTTTTAAAGTTTTTGAGTTGTGACTCAGTTCCCATGCTTTGAGATGATTTTGTGGTCAAGGAGGAGGACAGAAGCCTCCTTGGCGGGCAGGTCACTCGCCGCCTGCCCTGTGGCCAGGGCAGCTGGGGTGGTGGGAAGCGCAGTGCGTGAGTCAGGGAGGGTTTGTTTTTCCTCTGTAATCACCCTCCCCTGTTGTAATTTGGCACGAGATGGAGGCAGATCCATGTACTGCTCTCCTATCTGAGCTAGCACATTTCAGAGGATGAATCTTTGCTGGACTTAATGGTCTCCCAAGGAGCTTAAATCCCTGAAGACTCTACTCTTCTGGGGTGGAGGATGACGGGCAGAGATGCAGGCAGAGGGCTGATTACAATGGAGGCCACTTCTAGCTCTTCCCCTACCACCAAGATAGAAAAATCCTATGAAGGAAGGATGAGGAGGGGAAATCGCAGAGCCACCTTCAGATGCTGAGCTGACTTTTTCCCCCTAAATCTGTGGGATTTTTTTTCCCCTTTTACTGCAGGAGGGCATGCTTGAGTAGGGCTGAGCCTATGTCATCCCAGATATCCTTTCCAGAACTGTGAGGACAGTGGCCTTTGCCAGCTGGGTGCAAAAGGAGGTACCCAGTGGGACTCTGGTACCTGCTCACCACCTTCTTCTGCTGAACATCTGGTGGGATTTTTGGGAACTGCCTTAGGAACTTGCAGATGATATCAGACATGAAGCATTAAAACCACTTGGGTGCCAGAAAATATTTCTCTTTCTGTGTGTAATTTTCTTAATGCTTTTTTTCTTCCTGCAACTTCCATAATTTAGGGAAAATATAGCAATCTGCAATACATAATGCTTGGTTTAATATGGAAAAATATATATATCAGTACAACATGGCTGGATAGATATTGTAGGAGAGCTCTCTTTATGTTTTAGTTCTTGCTTTTTCTGCATCTGTGGAGTGTCCTCACTGCTTTATTAAATTATATACATTTTTCTGGTTTGCAAAAACTCAGGGAAAAGAGGAAGAAATTCTGAAACATCTTTGGGTTTGGGATTTCAAAGTTTCTTGCGAAGACCAGCACTGCAGCCTTACAGAGCTAGGCAGAAAGGGACTGTATGGAACCAACAGACTGATACTTCCTAAAGATTGACTTGCCTAGGCTTGCCAGTCCCTTTCACCAGAAATTCCTACAAACGTGCACACAGTTGGCACCTTTAATTATTTATCATTTTGAAGCCACTGCATCTGTTTTCTTGTTTACTTGTAATTGAATCTCCTCGAGGACTTTAAAGCAAACAAAACGTAAAGCATGTAAAATGTGATTGTCCCGCTCTGCTCGGCTCTGGTGCTGCCTCACCTTGAGTACCTCGTGCAGTTTTGGGCTCCACAATATAAGAAAGATATAAAGCGATTAGAGAGTGTCCAAGGGAGGACAACAAACACGGTGAAGGGCCCTGAGAGGAAGCTGTATGAGGAGCAGCTGAGGTCACTTGGTCTGTTCAGCCTGGAGAAGAGGAGACTGAGGAGAGACCTCATTGTGATCTTCAACAATGATCATGAGGGGAAGTGGAGGGGCAGAGACTGATCTCTCCTCTGTGGTGACCAGTGACAGGACTCGAGGAAACGGCATGAAGCTGGGTCAGGGAGGTTGGATGCCAGGAAAAAGTTTTTCAGCCAGAGGGTGGTTGAGCACTGGAACAGGTTCCCCAGGGAAGTGGTCACAGCACCAAGCCTTTCTTAGTTCAAGAAGCATTTGGACAACTCTCTCAGGCACATGGTGTGATTCTCGGGGTGTCCTGTGCAGAGCCAGGAGTTGGACTTGATGATCCTGATGGGTCGCTTCCATCGCAGCATATTCTATGATTTTACAAAAACTGGTTTGAAGCAAGTTTTGAGTTACTTCATAAGAAGGTGCAGACATTGGTCTGGACAGGTGGGCAAAATGTGTTGAATTATTCACAAACTCCAGTTTCAACAACAAACGAATGCAAAAAAGAAGTTGTTTGTTTCATTTCGCTTTTCTTAAAGAAATAAAATTTGGTGTAAGCCATCTGTAAGGGTGTTCATCCCAAAGGAGATTTGTGTGACAGCATTTTGAGGAAGCTGAAAACTGAAATTCAAATGAGCAAGCAGAGCCATGGAGAAGACGGACTCCCTCTGGTCACCTAGAGTCTGATAAGCTGGAGTTATTTTCATGGTTTCTTTTCAGTGATATTAGATCTGATGCCTTTCTCTACTGTGTGGCTACCAGAAAATTTCATATGGGGAAATTAAAACATTAAATGTGTTAATACAGTATAAAATTAAGTCCTTTTCTCCCAAGTGAGCATTAGCAGCATTTACGGATCTGCAAATAGTGTTTGTTTTTCTCCCACCATGTCCTAGTACCCCACTTGTTAAACAACTGCTTTTGATTTGTAGCCCTAAATTTACAGTTTAGGAGCCCGTATCTGAAATAACAAATTTGCCACTCACTACAAAACACTGAAAGAAAAACAGACTAGTGTGTAACTTGGACTCGGCAGCCACCAGCTGCACCTCATCTTGCTAGTCTTTAGTTGGCTGTTTAATAATAATAATAAAAAAAAAAAAAAAGGCGGGGACTTTTAAGAGTCAAGTTACACAACTCTCATTTTATTTTTTTTTTTTAAGTGAGTGGATTCCTTGTTGCGTTGTTGAGGATGATAAATTGATACCACATGTTGCTTCCAGACAAAAAGGACTCTGTACTGCAGTGGAAGCACTTGCAGCTGGTGTCTGAGTTAGCGGACAGACTCCACAAGGTAAACATGGCTTGGAAGAGGCTGAAACAGGCACAGGGAGGGGGAATTTTCCCCATTTTAAAGGCTCAAGCATTTGCTGCTGTTGCCTGACTGGGTCTGGGTGTTGAAATAACATGCAGTCTCAGCCTCCCTGGGAGACTGGTTCAGTTGTTTGTATCAAATGAAGGATGCAGCCCTTTGGAAATGTTTGAGTGTCCTCTCTGTCAGCTTACCCCTTTGCAGTCTTAAAAAAGTATCAAGAGACACATGTGGTAGGACATGGTAGCTGATCTCTGGGGGCTTTTTTGGTGCACGTGTGGCTGAATCCCTCGAGGAGTATTAACTGAATAAAATGCGGTGCAGTGGATCAACATTTATTAAAGCTAAAACTTTGACCTTGAATTTGGGGAAAGTGCTGTAACCTCTCATGTTGCTGCCCTGGCTACTGTGGGCACCCAGCTCACCCCTTCTCCTGGTGCCATCAGCCTAAGCCAAGGTAGGACAGCAGCCCCACTTGGCTGTAGCACTGCACTACCCTCTGCTCATACCAGTTCCTCCCTGCCTCATGTATGTTCCTCTGCCCTGGGTCTTCCTTGTCTCCACAGACAGTCCTCCCTCCCTTCAGGACCGCTTTTGAAGGGGACTGGGACCCAGCTGTCTGGCCTCAGGGCAGTACATGGTGCTCTTGATGTTATCTGCAGGAACCTCAGTCTTCTGGCTCTTAGCAGAGCGAATGGCATTCTTCAAGACCAGTATAAATAGTAACACTAATAAAGGGAGGAGCTCATCATATTTCTTTTCTGCTCTGCTTATGTGCAGTGCATATGTTGTACCCATCGGTGGTATCTGAGCTGTCTGCAGCCTGGCTTGCATCTATCCCGTATGTATATGGTCTCCAGGACAGATGATGGAAGTTCCTTTATAGATCTGTTAAAGTTTCTCATTGCATTTTGGCATGGAAAAATGGATTATGTTTCCATCATCATGGCCTAATTCATCTCCCACATAAATCAAAGACAAATCCCCATTATTTTCATCAGCAGTGGCTTCAAATGATAAACTGTGTTTTCATTGCTTCCCCGCCTCCTTTTTGGTTTGTTGCATGGTCATATGATAGTAGTGCACATGGTTGTGAGCAACAATTGTCCCAAGATATTTTCCTATAATTTAAGCAGATAGGAATATTTTTTGACAGCTCAGAAAACAGGTAGAAAATACAGCTATTTCCATCCAGATTGCAGCCTGGTAGCACAGTGCAACAGCCTTTACTATGTGAGTTGTCAATCCCCATGGCTTCTGTAGCAAAACTTGCATGTGAAAGGATAATAGGATCCAGCCCTAATTTGATTTGGCAGAGCATCCAACAGAAGGAAAAACCAAGAAACTCAGATACTGTTGCTGAAGAGGTTAGTGGGGGAGGTTACATGAAAGAAGTGGGTTTTAAGGCAGTGTTTGAGCAGAGGGTGGATACGGGGTACACAAAAATAAATTGGCCCATAATTATACTTAAGAAAACAATCTTCCTACAGAAGAAAAGCAAAATAAAACAGAAGCAGGAGTATAAGTGGCATAGTGCTTAATGTAAAGGAAAACAAACTGCTTGGATTTTTTATAACCACCAATTTTCAATGCAAAAGGATTATTACATTCTTTCATTACTTGTGTAAAACCAACACTGAGCGAAAGATATGATAAGAAGAAAATTACACATGTGCACATACATATCCACACATGCAGGAGTCCTCATCCTGAAAGGTGCCTCAGTCTCACAGTTTTACCATTTAGGATTTTTCATGGGTTTAGGCCAAAAAGTTTCATACTATGGATACCACCATCAGAAATAAGCTCTTTAATGAGAATACTACAGGCTGAAAACTGTTAGCTGCTGGCATTTTGGCTGAATGTTTTTATATCTGAAGCTGTGTGTGGCACACTGTGTACAGTGCCCACCACCTTGGGTGTTTCTTTTCTGTGTTTTCTAAGATTTATTTTTCAATAGCAAGAATCACGATGCTGTGTATTCTTATACCCAGCATTTTTAGGTGGGGAACAGCATGGTTTATATAGCTCTTGTATGGCTTGTATGGTGGTGGTCTAGCTCTGATTGTCCTCGGCCTGCTGCCAACTCTTTCTGAGGAGAGATCCTCATGCAGATGTTTTCACATGTGTTTGTCCATGAAAGTTATGGGGAATGGATGTGAGAGCTACCTGTATTGATGCAATCCAAGGTGGAATATCAACAAAGATTATTTAAAAAAAAAACAAAACAGTTTTACAGGGAGAGAAACCTGAGCAAGTAAGCAATGGTGCCTAGTTATTAGAAGTTAGACCATTGCCAGGCTCAAAATATAGTTAGAATGTCGTCAGTTAAACAATAAAAAGCTCTTTCCTTCTTTAGGCTGAAGAGCTATTATGGTGTGACTTAATCCACCATATTCTGATGGGATGATAGTGCCGCAGAAATGGACAAGTTTATAGCTGAGGCACTGACCCGAACTTCTCTTGATCATGTCAGCAGAATCTGATCTGCTGCTTTTTGTAAATTGTTTAAAACATAGCAGTTGCTATTTTGAACCGTGGTCCATATGATTTCTCTTTTCATTAAGTGATAATCACAACCATGTCTGCTGTCTGCATGTGAGAAGAACTTCGGGCGTGTTTTCCATTTCTCAATCTGACAAAAACCACAATACTGAACAGTGGGGGACAAAAAGGCATTTTATACTGAAAAGAATTATTTTAAAAAATGCTAGGCTGTATTTCTGTATACATCAAATATATCTCCAGTTTACTTATGTCAAGCATCCATTTATCCTAAGGATGCAAATGTTGAAGCACTTGCGAATGATGTCTTTGCCCATTTAAATCTGGAATTTCTTCAGTGTTTTATAAATGAAGGACACTTTTCCTGGATGGTTTGATGATGCTATGGTCCTGTTGACTTCTTGTTATTAAAGGACAGGACAAATGTGATTTTATCCTTTTCATAGATATTACCTGGTAATTGCACAAATTTAACAAAAAAGAGCACTGCAACTCGTTGAACTTGGAGGAATAGCACAAGGGTTTTTTCAAAGGAATGTGGGATAGCTCCAAAAATCTTTTTTACTTCCTCATTGGAAAAAACCACATTTGTTTACCAAACCTGGAAGCATTCACACTAACAAATACTATTTGCTTTCCCTTTCTTTGATTCATATTTTAAGCACAAGATGAGCAGGATGCATGGAGTGGGATTTTCATCTCAGCTATTTTGGTTTAAATCTGGTGCCATTTCACTAGGGGTACCGTGGTCTGGTTTTCTCAGCTTCTTTCTCATTCTGAGATGATTGTCATCGTTTTGAGGCAATGTGGTTTTTGGATGGTAGATGTTGCTGACTAGTGCAAGCGGGTAGAACGCAAGAGCAGTCTGTATGCAGGCTCCTCGGAGAGTACTGTATTTTGTAGCATCCTGTACAGCATGGAATATCTGACTGTGTACAGCAGCTTTATACAACTCTGTATCCAGCAGCTTACAGGAACAGGGATATCGTTGCATACTGTGTCACATCATGTTTTGAAGGCTGTGAGGATACTATAGTGAGAGGACAGCTGACCAGTTACTGAAGTACGGGCATAATTCTGGTGCCTCTAATCAAGAGACAAAGTATATCTTAGTCATCACAGAGTGCCTGTGGGAGAGGAGGAACAGCACTTGTAGTTTTCTCAAGAATTATTGTAACAAATATACAGCACACGTGCCCATGAAGAATTAAAAAGACATTTGCAGAGGCTGTGATGAGTGTGACTACCCATCCAGCCAGATTTTTGCTGTGCCTTTTCAGTTTTTATTTCAAGGAACTGATGGCAAGGTTACTGATAGCATAGAGATTTGTCCTGAGTCAAAAGCAAGGGAGAAACATCTAGCTCCGTGCCAGCAGGAATAGAGCTGTGTCACACTCTTTTCCTTAGGATGCAGCTTTTAGGGGTGTAGAGATGGGCACCAGGAATGCATAGCTAGTTCAAGCTCGGGGAGTGCTTTACGGCAGCATGCTGGCATGCCACAGTCACACTCTAGTCCTCCTGAAATCCAGCACTCTAGAAATCCATGGAGATATCCAGAAGGGTCCAATGCTTTTATTCATGTTGCTTTTTTCATGGGGTGTTGGTTTAATGATTGAGATTTGGGTCATAAAAGAAGTGGGGTGCTGGTCTTGATGTTTTGTTTTGTTCCTTCCCTGCAGAATTCGATCCGGCACAACTTGTCACTCCACAGCCGATTCGTCAGGGTGCAGAATGAAGGCACTGGGAAAAGCTCTTGGTGGATGATCAATCCAGATGGTGGAAAAGGCGGCAAGGCACCCCGGAGACGCGCTGTGTCCATGGACAACAGCAACAAGTACACCAAGAGCAGAGGGCGGGCAGCTAAGAAAAAGGCAGCCCTGCAGACCGCCCAGGAGACGAGTGAGGACAGCCCTTCTCAGCTCTCCAAGTGGCCAGGGAGTCCCACATCCCGCAGCAGTGACGAGCTGGATGCATGGACAGATTTTCGCTCCCGTACAAATTCAAATGCCAGTACGATCAGTGGCCGCTTGTCACCAATTTTGGCAAGCACCGAACTAGATGATGTTCAAGATGACGATGCTCCACTTTCTCCCATGCTGTACAGCAGTCCATCGAGCTTGTCCCCATCGGTAAACAAACCATGTACTGTGGAGTTGCCTAGGTTGACTGATATGGCTGGGACAATGAACTTGAATGATGGACTGACAGATAACCTCATGGATGATCTCTTGGACAATATAACACTCCCTCCCTCCCAGCAGTCACCCACAGGAGGGATAATGCAGAGAAGCTCCAGTTTTCCTTATGGTTCCAAAGGTTCAGGGCTGGGTTCCCCGTCAAGTAGTTTCAACAACGCTGTGTTCGGGCCATCGTCCCTGAATTCCCTCCGCCAGTCGCCCATGCAGACAATTCAGGAGAACAAGCAGGCCACCTTCTCTTCCATTTCTCATTACAACAACCAGACGCTGCAGGATCTTCTCGCCTCTGATGCACTTAGTCACAGCGATGTCATGATGACACAGTCTGACCCACTCATGTCACAAGCCAGCACAGCTGTGTCTGCCCAGAATTCCCGCAGAAATATAATGCTCCGCAACGACCCCATGATGTCGTTTGCTGCACAGTCCAGCCAGGGGGGTCTGGTCAATCAGAACCTGTCCCATCACCAGCACCAGTCCCACAACTCCTCTCTTAGTGGCAGCCGTGCCTTGTCCAATTCCATCAGTAACATAGGCTTAAGTGACTCCAACAGCTTGGGATCCACCAAACATCAGCAGTCACCTGTCAATCAGTCTATGCAAACACTTTCTGACCCGCTGTCAGGCTCCTCTTTGTACTCTTCTAGCGTGAACCTCCCGGTCATGGGACATGAGAAATTCCCAAGTGACTTGGACTTGGATATTTTCAATGGGAGCCTGGAGTGTGACATGGAGTCCATTATCCGCAGTGAACTCATGGATGCAGATGGGCTGGATTTTAACTTTGATTCCCTCATCTCAGCTCAGAATGTTGTCAGTCTGAATGTGGGGAACTTCACTGGTGCTAAACAGGCTTCATCACAGAGTTGGGTACCAGGCTGAAGGATCTTTGAGAGCAGGGAAAATGGGCAAACAGGTCAGTGCCCCATAGATGTGGTAAAATAATTGGTTGCTTAGTTTTATTGGAGTTCGCACAAACCCCTTAATAGTTAGTGCACACTAATAACATTAATTTGGCTTGTGATGGCTTGCTCTGTGTTTGTGTGCAACAGGCACGACCAAGAAACGTGGAGATGTGGAGGGAAACAAGGCTAAGCTGTAAAAGCTGTTCGACTGCAACACTGTCAGGACGCATCTGAGGCTTAGCGTCCTTCTTAATTTAGGCATGAGAAATGCTAATGACAAATCAGGCAAACCAAGGTGGAATATTTGTGGGTTTTAGGAATCACAGAGCTCTAACTCATCGTCTTTGAAGTCGCAACAGATGGATTCTTTCTTGCAGCCGATGCCAGATGTAGCCAAGCTGTGTTACACAGCGATGGGGCGAGGGGCTCTGCAGTCAGTGGAGCAGTGTTGCTGTGGGGTGGGGGGAGAAGAGTATCTTTGCAAGATCAGTGCACTCACTGGGGGTTGGGTGTGTGGGGCAGATCTAGACAGAATCAGGGTTGTACTGCTGCTGTGATAGAGACAACGCTAGCAAAGCTGTTTGTTTGTTTGTTTGTTTTTTAAATTGTACTTCTTGTGGGGGAAAAAAAAAGGTAGCAAATGGAGGAATTATGTATTGGAATAGCAAAGGTGAGATCCTGGAATCAGGAATTTCCTGGGTTTAATGTTTTAAGGAAGCAAAAATTGTTGTGCTCCTTCCCCCCTGACGAGGGTAGATGTAATTTTCTTTTGGAGTCCAGGAAGAGAATATCTGTAGGTTTGGGTTCTGGCATAGGTGCTTTTTAAATGTTAGCCTCGTCAGATTAATTTTTTTTCCAGATTGATCCGTTCTTTTCCATTGCTTATTTTCCACAGCTGGGGGCATTTGAACTTGTAAACATTGTTTCTGTCATCCTTCTGTGATTCTGCAGGCTCCTGCCCATACCTCTGCCTGCTCACATGTACATACTCTCTGACTTGCAGGGCAGGTGCCACACAAAGTGCCCTTTCTCCTTTGTTTATTTATCAGTATAAGGGAGTAGATTTCAAAATACAGTAGGATAAAAAGTTAGCTATAAATTATTGAAAGTGTTCTATTAACTTCAAAATAGTATGTGGAGTATCTCAGTGGTGAGGTTATACAAGGCATTCATTCAGTGTGAAGCTTACTTCCAGCTCTCTTATTTTCCAGATGAAGGATGGAAAGAAGGAGTTGGTGTCATTTGACTTTACAATGCATAATTTGCCCCTTTCATCTTTAATTGTGTTTTTGGGCACTGTTTCACAGTTAGGTGTTCAAGGGGGAAGCTTTGTGGTATGTGAGCAGCAGTGGTGAACCTCCTGAATGCTTTCCTGTTTCCTGTGTGTACGGAGGACCTCAGGAGATATGTGCTGTGATCTGCTGTCGGTGAGGGAGAACGAGACTGCCCAGGCGTCCTCCTTGCACTTGATCTGCAAAGTTGCCGTCCTCTGATGGAGTGGTTAGTTTGCACAGTCCTTTCTGTGTCAGTAGGAGGATTTCCTCTGGTTCTTGCACATCTCACTCGAAGTCAAAGCGTTGCACTTCACGGCCGGGAGATGGGCTGTGGAGATGGGCTGTAGAAGAAAGACATCATGTCCTTGCTGACCCTGTGTGAGATGGCAACTTGGCAAGTCCAGGGCTACAGCTGAATTTTGGGTTTTCTTTAGTTCCAGTGATGGAGAATTTGGGAAGGAAAAGGGGAAAAAAAGATAATTGTCTGGAGAACCAGGATGCAAGAATTTGCAGAAAGTTGTGCTTTCTGACAAGTTCTCTCTTCCTCTGGATTTAAAAAGTTCTTTGCATGATGTTAAAAAAAAAATGCTCTAGAAACTTTGTTGCCGTGAAACATCCAGCAGTACAGTCTGTCAAATGGGGCCTGAAAAATAGATGTTATTGACAGGCAAATAGGGCAGCCTCCTGCTTCCATGGCTTCATTTGCCGTGTGTAGGTAGAAGCTGCCGCAGGGGGACTTGCCTAGGCAGCACGGAGACACACCACCCCACCTCCTCACTGATGCTCGCTGCTGCCTCTTCACCCCGGCCTCTGGCATTCACAGAAAGCGTAGCTGCCGTGATCTTTTTCAGGCTGCTCCCTCCGAATAAAGGAACTGACACATCTGTGTGAGCAGTCTCATTGCAGAGGACAGATTTATTAACGAGACAGCTCTCCTCAGCGGATTACTGTCCAGTCATCTGTGGAAGCCTTTCTCCCTCTCTCTGACAAGTGGACCGGCTGCTGTGGGGAGCCTCTGGTATCAGGTGCAAGTGCAGATGATTTCTGCTGAGCTGGTTCATCATGCACCCTTCCTTGCCTGTTAAGCAGCGCTGTTTGAGAGAATGCCTCCCTACGAGCATCTCATATTTTGATAGGGACTCCTCGCATGACACCAGATGCAATTGTTCTGAAATGCTCTTCTCTGTTACTTTCTCCACTGTAGCAATAGGAACCCCTGAATTAAAATCTTCTCTCAGCAATGTTCATGACCCCAGTAATGAATCTTACAGGCTCTGAAGACTGGGGAATGCTTTCAGCAAAACAGCCTGGTGACTGTTCATGCTAAATCCATTTTACAAGGGCAGCCAGGTGTGTTTTGCAGGCAGGCAGAAGCAGTTACAATGGATTAGTGGCATACCTGGGAATAGTGAGTGCTGTGTTTTCTATGAAAAATAAGAGAAACGTTGGAGTAAGTTTTCAGGAAGAAAAGGCGGCATATACATAGGTTTTTAATTTATACATACTGTAGGTATAGAGGGAGGTTTATTTTGGAAGAAAATCAAGTACAGTTTCTTCACTGGGGAATTAAAAAAAACCCTGCAGGAGACGCCACCATTGCAAGTTAGTGGCTTTGCACATTTGGTGTACACAAGCCCATGCGTGGTCTCTGGAGAGAGCCCCACCCAATCCCATGACACTGGCCTGTGCCCATGAGGCTGGCCGTGCCCAGCCTTTCAGAGGGCTCTCATTGAGGCATATAAATGAATTTGGTTTTGTTTTCTTTTCTTTTCTTTTACAAGAAAAAAAGGAGAAAATCAATACTTTTTTTCTTCCTTTATTCACTCAGCCATAATTTCCTCCTCTTACACTGCCTGGGGCCTCTGTCCCTCTATCTCTACCTGCTTCTCAAGAGCACTGGATAATGCCCTCTGCCCACTCAGATAATCATCACCTAGGTATTTCAACTTGTTTATCAATAAATAAAGACATCACTATTCCCTCACCTGTCTCTAGAATACCTTTTATTTGGAAATTATTGGGTCCTTCTCCTAGTCTGGGGTTCTTACAGCTCTGCACTTTGCTCTGGCGTCCTTCTCAGCTGACAAGTCCAAAAGGACTTGGTTTTTGCCAAAGGGTAGTCCCAAACAGAACATCAGGGGAGACTATTCAGGACATTTGCTACTGCCTGGAAGGTCAGGAGCTGGTGAAAAATTACCACTTGGGCAAACATTTTCTCTGGCATCAAAACCCATCCAAGAAGTTGCTTTTACCTGGATTGTTTCAGTGATCCAGTTTGCAATGGCACCGTGCAGCCATTGATGCTGGCAGGATTGGGCATGGGGTGGAGAATGGCTCGGCACAAGCAGGGCAGGAACTTCTTGAGCTGGTGTCACCATCTGGAAAACTCATCTAAGCTGCATCTTCTGAGAGAGATTTCAGTGTGCCATTTAGCGGGATGCCTCTGGGCTCTGTAACAGAGCTGTGCTGGAGTCACGTTGACTTGTTTGAAAATTACATGTAAAATACTTGACAGATCAGTTAAAGTCACTCATTTTCCCCTAATATCATATAGGTCCCACATCATCTTACTGCAGCAGTAGAGTGCTGCAAATAGCAACATCAGTGTAATGTTCACGCAATTTGATGATCATCATCTCTGATTTAAAAAAAAAATCTTATGAAACCTAGCAAAATGCCTGTTCATATTCCATTAGTCTATATCAGCTTGAACTACTTGCCAATTTGTTAATTGGTGTTCAACCTGTTTCTGGGTACAATTCATACCAAAGATGAATAGGTCTGAGGATGACTTAATATTTACAACACCATCTTAAAAGTGAAAATAGTTAGTCAGACGTATCCATTTGGATGGAGTTTTAAATCAGAGAGTTCTGTACCATATGCCACAAGGATGATGATTTTTGTTTTCTACCAGGAGTCCTCTGCCCATGAAAGCTGTAATGCAGAAATCAGAATTGGTGGACCACTTGCCTGAGGACATTGACTGCCTGAGGACCATAGCTGCCACTCTTACTTCCAAAAATGAGGTCTTAGGGGTAGGGCTGGCAGGTTTCTTACACAAGCCCAAATTGGGGCTGGCTGCCTGTAAAATATCTAAAGGAAATTCAAGAGCAGCAAATTCTTCTGCTCCATTTCTAATAGGTTAGTGGTTAAAGTGGTGGTTCTTGTAACATTTAAGTGTTGTTTCTACCAGTGCAAGTTTTGAAAGGTGGTTTTGTGACTAGTTGAACACCACACGTGCCAAGTCTGGTCTTTGAACAAAAATATCTATGTAGAAAATGTGTTTTGTGAGGAACAGGGATCCCTTTAACTCCAAGGAGGGCCTGCCCTGAGCAGGCTCCTTGGTCCCCAAGCACACATCAGTGGCGGAGGAACAAACTCCATGCTTGTGGCTGCTAGGGAAGAGAAGAAGAGGAAGCTAGGCAAACCCCACTGGGGCTGCCCATCGAAGCCCCTTGGATGCAGAGGCCAGTCCTGTGCTTGCAGGGATGCTGTGGCTTTGGCTGTGTGAAGGCAGCAGAGGCTGACAAAATGAATTGCTCACTCGTTCTGGGAGTAGGGCTTTTTGGGTTTGATGGTTTTTTAATCTGGGTTTATGTTTGGGGGTTTTATTAACCCAGGGCAAAGGTCTGTAAAAGCCAGGATTGCCTCCACAGGTTTGTGTTGTGAGTGTTCAGCAGCTGAAGCCAGGACAGTGGTCTGATCCTGTGGCTTGGGTGTTCTTCTGTTGGTGTTTTATATAGATGTATTTTTTAATACCTCATGCTTTGTCATGTGATTCAGCAGCAATAATTAGGCAGAAACTTGCTGTCCCTGCAGATGCCAAGATTACAGGATGACATACTCTCACCAGATGACAGCACAAACTGATATTTTTAGAACAGCCCGCATCAACTGGTCTCCCCAGTGCTTTCCTCCTTGGATCAGCAGTGCGCAGATTTTATTACAGAATGAGTCTTTGCAAATTGTCTTTCTCATGTGAATGAGCCATAATGATTGTTTAGAGCTGCAGATCAGTGTTGGTCCCCAGATATGCTGTTGCCTGATAGCTGGGCTGGTTACAGGTGGTTTTTCTTATTTTCTTTCCTTCTTCTGAGCCAGATTTTTAAATAGCCCCCATGATAGCATATTTTCTTGAAGAAGTGCGTAATGAGAGATCCTTTTTAGAAGCATAGCATCAGGCAGCTGAGGAAAGGTTGAGATCTTTTTTTTTTTTCATAGCAATTTGGCACTCAGCCAAGGTGATGAACTGACAGCCGGAGAGGTTTAAGTCTTGTGCTGGTGACAGCCAAAAAGCACAGGTATAGCGTGGGCGGCGGGAGCACATGTATTTGAGTAGTACCGTACATTAATAGCAAGGCTTTCTGTCCTTTCTGCCCCGGGGAGGGAGGGTGAAGGAAGGATGCTCATGCAACGCCACCCTCGGCTCCTGGTGCCTATGGTGAAGAACCTCCGGCAAGGTGTTCCCATCAGCATGGTCCCTGATTGAGTCCCTAATGGTGGGGGGACACTGAACCCATTAAATCAGGTACCTGTGGCAGGGTGGTGGGAATGCTCTGCTCTGGTCCAGTCTTTGGGGCCTGTTTAATCAGCTTTTCCACTCAGATTCCCACACAGGGTGGCAGTTATTGGAGTCTGGCAGAGTGGACATCTGCTGAGCAGCAGTCGGACAGAGACACAGCTCGGCTGACGGAAGCTCCTGTGCATCCACGGTTGTCTGCCATTACTCCAGGAAAAAAGCCACTTTTCCCAGATGATGCTGTGGAGAATGGCTTGCGTTTATGCACTTTTACAGCTGAGCTGAATATCTTGCCCATTGTTCTTCCCTTGTGCTGCCTGCTTCTCCTGGCTTTTATAGGTAATTCATTTCATAGAATCTAGTTTTGAGGAAGGACCTTCTCTCTCTTGCCTTTTCTGCCACTTGTGGGTCATGATAGAGGATGTCCTGCCTTAAATCAACATGGTGGAAATCTTCTGGTGTGAGCCTTATTGGCCTGACATTTTCAACTTACTGCAGAGGAAAATGAGAAGACTCCATAGCAGGGAAGATGTTTTTAAAATAGGCTTGGCACCTGGCAAAGAAAAAGAAACTCTCTGTGAGGACATTCAGACTAATGGGTACATAGCATGTTTCCATAGCACTATAAACCCATGATTCAGGATATTTCCAGCCATGCAGGTACCTTTTGCTCTAAAATGTGACTCTCATTCTTCAAACTACAAAGTGCAAGCAAAATCCTTCTCTGGTCTTGCACAGGTGCAGTAGTTATACATCCTTTAATGATCTGCCATAGACATCTCCTTCCCAGTGCTCCAGAATGTCTAAAGAAAGCACCATTATTCCAGCTGATGGGCTTTATCCCTAACAGAAGATGTATTTTGCAAGCATTTTTGGCCTTCTTCCTTTAGTCCAGCAGCATCCTGCCTAAAATGTGCTGTGTGGAACACCCAGGCTGATGTTCTCAGTCAGTGGCAGTGTCACCCATAACTGGCAGGATTTCCACCCCACTTCTTGGGCTGCTGAACAAAAGGCAGGAGATAAAAATCCACTAAAAGGCTGTCAAGTAAGAAGCCTGATGATCTTATGGAGAGATGTAGTCCTGTGCCTAAACCCTTTTGTGTTGGCCAGGGCAGAGGATTGAATCCAGCCCGATGTAGTGGTTCTCGACGCAACTGGGTATCAGCAGTGCTTGTGCTTAGTGTTTACTTCTCAAGTGTAAAAGGGGTAGAAGGGACCTTACTCACCTTTGAGGGTAAAATGAACTGCCCAGAGGAGTAGTGGACTCTCCCATGCTGGAAATATTTCATACTTGACAGGGCCCTGAATAATCTAACCTGAGGCCCTGCCTTCAACAGAAAAGTTGGACCAGATGATGCTGAGTCCCTTCCAGCCTGGACTTTTCTATTAGACACTTACGGTTTACACAAGTGTGTAAACCTATGTAGTCACCTATGTGACTACACCTACCAGAACAGCAACACTTTAGCTCCCATTAAGTCCTAGTTCTTTGCTGGCATTCTTCCTCTTTCCATTCTTCTCCCTCACTCTCTGCCCCCAATTCTGAGCTGGAAAAGATCTATTTTTACAAGTAGAGCTTAAAGAGAAAATGTGAAGTTTCAACTGCCTGAAAGTTCAGGAAATAAAGCACATGAAGTTGCCAGCTCTTTTTTTGTCCTTCAGCTTCATCCCCTGACCTCAGCGTCGCCTCTCAAGAGCTATCCTAGGGCAGCATGTGCTAAGCCTGTAGGGTGTCACTGTAGCATACCTCCTGTGGCAGGCATCAGGATTCCTAATTCTTATTGTCCTTGAACAAAAAAAATCTCATGCTGCACTTTTGTGACTATAGAAGGACTGGCCAGAGTAGTTACCATCCTTACTTGTTTCTAAAGAAATACTGTGTATTTTTCAGTCTAGAGCTGTGAAACCTCAGGCAGAACACAAACTGGTAACCACACGTAGTCAAGTCTTGCTTTTTGGACCTCCCCCCATTTCGGAGTAGAAGCTCTACTGCTGGAGGCGATGACAAATCGAAGGGCAGAGGCACCAGAACGAAGGACACAAGTTTCCTTGAAAATGTTTGCATCCCAAGTGTCTGGACAGTAAAAGTAGTTACTGGGATTTCCTGTCCCTGGAGAGTCACTGCAAAGTGGTGCCCTTGTTTTACAGACCTCTAAATGGTGACATTTTTCAAGATGCGATCCACTCAACAAGCCTTCCAGCCAAATCAGGAGATCCTTGGCAGGCTGCCATCCAGAGGAGCTGTGTGTTGGTAGTGCAGTTTCTCATACCCTAATTATGTAAAGGAGCACATAACTTGTAACAGAAAATTGTATGTGCTGATTGTTACATTAGCCCACTGATAAACCAGGGCACGTTATCTGTGTCTCACTCTGGGTAGAGTGCATCACCTTTCTAAAATTTCTGAAGAAATTTCCAGCACTACATAATTAGCATCATTGGGAATCAAAGGAGAAAGCAACAGCAGCAAATGATCCTTCAGAGCTGCTCTGATGGTGCACAAGCTGGCATGGGGCTTGGTAGACGGCTGTCCAGTTAAGTGGTGGAGTGATGTGAGACAGAGGCGAGGAAATGTTGCTGGAGGGAAATCACAACCAACAGCTTGGCCACAGAGTAAAACAAGAGCAGCATTTGTAATTGGTCAGTAGCAAAGGTAGAGGATGGGAAGGCAGAGAATAGGGCAGAAGAAAGGGACGTCGTCTCCTGCATGACTGTTTGCAAGCAATTGTGCAGACCTTTTAGCAGGGCCTGTTGCAATAGGACAAGGGGTAATGGTTTTAAACTAAGAGACGGTAGATTTGGATTAGATATAAGGAGGAAGTTTTTTACAATGAGGGTGGTCAAACACCAGAAACGGTTGCCCAGTAAGGTGGTGGATGCCCCCTCCCTGGCGATGTTCAAGGCCAGGTTGGATGAAGGTATGAGCAACCTGATCTAGTTGAAAATGTTCCTGCTGACTGCGTAGGTGTTGGACAAGTTGATCTTTAAGGTCCCTTCCAGCTCAAACCTCTCTGTGATTCTATGATAAATGGAGATGTAACTGGAGCACTTGCTTCCCTGCCTTGATAATGTTTTCATTGCTATGAAGCAGCAGGCTGCTAACGCAGGGTATACAGAGGCTTTTTGTGGTGAGACAGAAAGCAAGAGTCTGTGGGTCTATTACAGACTTTAACAGGGTAATTTGAAGACAGGCAGGTTAAGACTTTGATCTGTTTCTTTCCTTTTTTTAATCCATTTGCAAAGTCCATGTAAATAGAGCTGTGAAAATGGAACATGGTTTGGTTTTGCTATGAGCGAATTTTGCCTCAACTGTGTGTCTGTCTCCTAAAATGTTGTCTCTGTCAAAGGACAGGTGTCCTCAGGAAAAAAATATCAGGCAGTGCCACTTCCACAAGTGACGCTCGTCTTCATTCATCCTCCAGTTTTTTCTTGTCACTTTGTTTCATAGTACAATATTTCACATAGATTGGTACCGTAAATGTTAAACAGTACTCTGGTATACTTCATCATGAGTTTCTGTACTTGTTTGCTTTTAATTAACAACTTTATTCAAAGTCGGCAAGACTTCTCACACGTGCCAAAGTTAAGCCCATGCTCAGCATAACTGGTGGATGCATGTGGGGGAGCTGACTTGCTGGGCTGCGGCGCTTTACCATAAATGTTGAACAGTGCTCTGGTACTTCATCGGGAGTTTCTGTACTTGTTTACTTTTAATTAACAACTTTATTCAAAGTCAGCAAGACTTCTCACAAGTGCCAAAGCCCATGCTCGCATAACTGGCGGATGCAAGGAGAGGGAGCTGACTTGCTGGGCTGCGGCGTTTGGGACCCGAGCCTTGCCTTGGGAGGAGGTTCTGCTTTGGAAAGTCGCTGATTTCCAGCCCCCTGTGGTGCTAAGGCTTTAAGGGGTAGGGAAAAGGATATGCACTTGTTTGAGCTGCATACGAGCCACTAGCCAGGTTTTACTGGGGGCTACCAGGCCTATCTGGGTGTCTTCTGCTGACCTTGTTACGGCCATCAGGACACACTTACCAAATGGAGTCGTTGCCAGGCAGTCACATTAACGAACGGCCAGCGTTAATTTGCCCTTTGAAAATGAAGAAATCAATATGTTGATCCAGTTGGAAATCCCTTTATTCACAAAACATTCTACCCCAAACCCCTCCACATAATTAAGGCTAAAGCCAAATTTTGTTTGGGTGAAACATGCAATCTGTCTGCTCCCTAAGCTGTGCTGAATGAAGTTCTCTCCTAATGGCACAGGGAGCAGCTGTCACACTGTTGCTCTAATAACCATGAGCCAAAATGATTAAATTTCCATCAATCATTTAGCATTATCAGAATAGGTCATTTTAATAAAATGTTATCATAGGATCAGTGCCTGGCACCTTAGAAAGGAGACAGTCTTCGAGTGATTCTCCTTGCAAAAGATGCTGGTCCAGATTAAACCATCAGTTCCACTAAATCCGCCATTTTTCATGGGGGTGCCTGATAGCAGGATCTCGAGAGTAAAGACATTCCTGCAATCAACTCCATGGCTTTTAGGTTTCAGCCACTGTCCCACTGTTCTTGCACTGTATAAAAAAATCACCAATCATTCATTTTGGGGAAAATCCTTAACAGGTAGTAAGTGGTATGAGGGGCTAAGCCCTGTTTTCAGAAGCTATTTCAGAGCCAGAAGTTACATGGCAGCATGTCTACCAATTGGGCTTTCTGAAGATCTGACAGGATTTCATTGGAGTGTTTAAATGTCCATGCTTTCTGAAAGCCTACTTGGTGCCTTCCTGTATCTTTAAGCCACTTTTAAAGCCCTGTTCCCTTGGCCCCCTTGGTTGAAATGTTCATCTGTTTTCAGTGTTTTACCTACTTACCATGTCCCTTCATAGTCATCTCCATTCTGGATCCAAGGTGTCTTTGCAGCGTCTCTCCCTCTGCAGAGAAGTTTCATGGTTACAGAATAAGATGGACCCTAACCCAGTTTTTAAAGCCAGGTGGACCCTGTCTGCTGATGGTGTATTGTGTGGGCAGGAAAATGGAGAACTCCAAAGTCCACACTGAAATTCGTGGCTCCTTACTGCTTCTTTTGAGCCTCTCCTGCAAGGCTGGCTGTCGATGTCAAACACTGACAGAAGATTTATCCAGCCTTATCCAGCCTTTTGGTGATGCTGAGAAAGGGTGATCATGAAAAATGGAGAAAAGCTGGAGGATACTTCCATATTTCACCTGCAAATACGCTTAACAAATAGACAATGCACTGGGTTTCTGTAAATCAGATTTGGCCATCATTTTTCTTTGGAGAGAGGGTTTTTTCTTCTCTATTTGAGAGCAGCTAAATCAGCAACAAAACACTCAAACCTTGGCAAAGGAGAAGCATTTTCAGGCAGGATCACAGTGCAACATATTCCTTGCTATATGTTTGAAGCTTCTGGGTGCAAACAAATCTAAATTGCTCGTCAGTGTAAGCTGTTGTTGGGTTTGGATGTGTGCTTGGTTGCCTTTTTTGTTGTGCTTTTTTCCCATATGCAGTAGTCTCACTGTCTTTTCTTCTTTTTCCTCTCCAGGCCCTCAAACTGACACGAGATGTAGAGAGAGAACCCTTTGCCAAATCTGCTGTCAGCAAGTGGACAGTGATACTGTTTACAGCTTACAACCTTTGTGAACCCTGCATTATTTTCCTAATGAAGCAGACTGTTAATAGGCCCCTGACTGGAGTGAAGATCCTACTTCTTTTTTTTTTTTTTTTCTCCTTTCCCCCCCCCCCTTTTTGTTGGAAATTGAACTCATTCTGAAGTATGCAAAATCTTCCTTTTCTGGGATGGCCAAGCACCTGCTGTGGAGACAATGTTCAGCACCATCCTGTTGAGAACACACTGTGTAGCCTTTACAGTAGTTACTTGTCAATGAGTATGTGGTGTTTCAATATATTAATGGTTTATGGGATGTTTTAAGTTGGTTTTCTTTTTGGAGGTTTTCCCCATCTGCCCAGCCTCCCCCCTACAACCTCCAGTTTGATTTCCTTAGATTTTATTGACCGTTTTTGCTTTCTCGCCCTAGGGAATTTGAAGTACTGTGCACACGCAAGGAAATGATCATAACCCAACACTGCTCAGGTGTCAGGGTTTTTGAATATACAGCGTTTGTTAGACCGATCAACTGGCTGAATTCCGGAGAGAGGGGGTGCGCGTGGCCTGTTCGTTTGTTGGGTTGGTTTGTTTGTTTCTTTTTTATTCTTTCCTTAAATTTAATGGTACACCCCTGCCTTCCATAAGTGTCAAGCCAGAGCTGACTGCAAAACGAGGGAAGATGGTGGGTTTGCCTCTTGGCTCACAAGGGCAGCCTGACAGCGGGTGCCGTTGCCCTCACGTGCCCCAAGGCAGGAGCCCATGTTCTGCCCGGTGGAGCAGGCTCCCCTCCTGCCTTATGTTGGTAAGGCTGCTCCTACTGCCTCAGTGAGCTGGTGACAAGTTACAGGCTGAGCTGCCAGACAAGGTGAACATAGCCACCTGTAGAGATGCTTTGAAAAAGCAAAAAGTAAGGGAAATGTAGCAGCTGGGCATCGGCAGGTGACTTGCAGTGACAATGCCAGGACCTGAGGCACAGGTCACTGCAGGGTGTGTTACTGCATCAGTGATCCTTTTTTTTGTTGTTGTTGTTGTTGTTGTTGTTTTAGACATATCCTTGATTATTTTTTCCTTCTCATTATGTATAATCCGTTGTGGCAGAAGAAGCAGGAGTGGGAATGGCAATGTGACAGTATCATACAAATGGCTTTTTCATGTGAGCAGAGATTGTATCAAGACAAATGACACTGAAAGACAAGGCAGTTTTATATATTTTGCTTCTAAGATTTTCTTTTATAAAATGAATAATAATTAATAATAATAATAATGAATAAAAGGTATGGTGCTGTATAGATCCTCTCTATAATCTGGAAAGTTTGATTACTTTTTATTAGTATCTTGGGGGGAAAGGGATACAAAAAAAAGAGGGGAAAACACCAGTGGTACATAGGAACTCAATATGAAGAGGTTCTGAACAGGACAGTGTATACATAATTCTCCAAAGCGATATATGAAGTTTTTTTTTTTTTCCTTTGCATAAAAGCATTATGCATATAAATATATAAATATATTTTATTATGTACAGAAATGGATCATTATGCATGGATGTTAGGAAAACAAACTAGCATTTTAACCCAAAGTCTCAGTGCATGAGTTCCCACCGACACGTGTCCCATGCAATGTGGAGTGACTCCCTCTCGCCACTGCCACCGCACATGCACAGCCATGCACACATGCGCGCATTTGTGGGCCCTTCCTCACTCCTCACTTTCCAGGTCCCCGAGGTGAAACAACAGGTGAAACAACAGCTCCTAGTGTGATGGAAGTTTTGTTTTTGTACCATAGCCTCCACGCTGTTCTCTCATAAAGATGCACCTCTTGGTTTCTCCCCACAGTTATGACTGTGTAGGCTCTGTGCAGTTGTGGTTAGCATAGCCCTGTAGCATATCAACTCTTCCAAGCAGCCAAGGGTTTATCATTTGCCTTTTAAAAAAACTTCTCTTTTTTACACTGAGGTGGTCTATTTGTCAGAATGTGGCTTAGTTTATTGTGTTCACTGGAGTTGGCTGGTGCTCATTGCCCATCTCTATCAGAAGCCAGCCTCCCAGGATGCTTGCGTGGCACACCTGGGCGCCTGGCTTATTGGAGTCCAGTTGCAGGCACCTTTTACTGAAATTGGCCTAGGGTCTATCACTGGCCTCCTCTGAGCATGTACCATTAGCTCTCAGCTTCCCAGTATACCCCAAAATGTCAGTGTATGCTGAAGGACTCTCCTTTAGTGCTTATTTCCGTGAGGCTTCTTTGCAGCTGCCACCCTGTGACTGGACTTGTCCCCTGGCCCCATGGTTTTGGCCACCAGGAGAGATCACTCTGTGGCTCCCCATGCTGGGGTGCAGCATTTGATCCCTGCATGATTCCTCTCCGGTAAGACCCGAGGTGCCTGCCCAAAGACCCACCAACCAGGTCACTGAGAGATCCAGTAAGGCCTGACTTGATGGTATGGCCAAGCTGACCAAAACCCACAATTTTTGTTTGGTCTTGGTACAGATTAAGTTCTTGTCAAAGGCAAGGGAAGGCCTATTAGCTTGAACCAAGTAGGGGCAGCTTCTGCTCTGTTCTGGCAGCCTAGCCTGCTGGAGTTCAGTGGAGCTGGCTCCTGCTGACAGAAATGAGAGAGAGAACTATGGCCTGCTCTGTTCAGAAAATGAAGAAATAACACCTGATTTAGAGGCAGCCCATCAATGTCAGAGAAGTTTTTTTAAAAAGTAATAAAAGCATTAGCAGCTGAAAGGGTTAACTTGCCTCCCAGCAATGTCAAGGAGAGCATTTCCATTGGCATGGCTGGAACACCTTGAGCCCCTGCTTTGGAGAACATCTCAGCACTTGCTGAAGAGGGTTGGACTTGGCCTTGGTTTGGTTTCTTTTGCTCATTTTTGGGGCCAAACTTTTCCAGCACAAGTGCCTGGTATCAGGCACTGAACACTGGGGACTCTGGTGTGGTCGCAGAGGTTGAGCTGCTCTGTCCTTGTCACTTCTTGAAGGAAGGGGAAGTGACAGGTCCCCCCAGGCCGAGGGGAAAGTCATCATCCTCTACACCTGCTGAGGTGCCCAGCAAGGTTCCTTCACTCCAGAGGTGCTAAATAAATCTCACTGAATTCAAAGGGCCACTTACTTAGGTGTCAAAATACAGACTTGAACCGCTAATTTTGGGAACCTACCTTTTGAAAATTTGGCCTTTGAGTCTTTGAACATGTTTATGCCTAGAAGTTTTTCTTATGAAATAGTGTAAAACAGATAAAGGTCATGGTCACAATTACGTAGTTATCATTTGGACACTTGGTCTAAACAAAAGGTCTAAAAAGGTGTTATTTATGCAGTTTCTAGTCACAGATTGGGGCTTGATTTAATGATTTTGTAAAAAAAATTTCTCTTGAGAATAATGGGATAGTTAAACACTGTTGAACTCCAGAAATTTTTGTGCCACTGCTTAAAAAAGTTACCTTTTAGGTTATGTATTTCTCTAAAATTATGTCATTGCTTGGCAATCGATGTCCTGTAAGTGTTTCTAGTACACAATATACCTTTGGAATTGCCAACAGATGCGCAGGGGGACCAGATACATTTCGTTACTATGGGTTGGAAAAAATGGATTGTACATTTGGCTTCACATGTTTAACTTTTTTTTTAAAAAGTTGCATGATTGGAAAAAATATGTATACAGTATCTGTAAAACTGTTTTATCTGTTTCTGTTTCAAGCCATGTAAATTGGAAGAATATTAAATCCACAGCCTTATTGCGCATGGCCGTCTTTACATACCGAAGAGCTGAACAGTTTATACTTTTCATTTGGGCTATCTTGTACTTTCATTTGAAAGCAGACACTCTCACGTTGCAGTCTTACTGAGGATTTTTTATTTAAAAAAAAGAAAAAAAAAGAAAAAAAAAAAAAGAGAAAAAAGATGCTGCCCTGGAGGAATATATTACCTTACTACTCAGAGGTTGGAAGGAAGTTTGTTTTGGAGCAAAACCTGCCCCTTTCCAAACGAAGTAGAGACGCAGTGCTTACTCCACTTGGTGTTAGTAGATATTGCCTTGTGTATTCCATTTTAAATTGTAATCTAGTTTGTAAAAGAGATGGTGACGCATGTAAATAAAGCATAATGGATCTCTACATTGCACATTTGCCTTCCCTCCGTTTCATTGTGTCATGGACAGACATGTAAACACAGGAACTGGAGAAGGGGTGATTCCCAAGCAGCAGGTGAGAGCGGGTGCTGGGGGGTCTGGGGCTCCCAATCCTGCATCCAGTAGTATCTGTAAATGCGTATTGACGTGGGCCTCTGCACTTCAACCCTTCAGCCAAGCCAGCATAGCTTTGGTGGTCAAATAACCCCCAGTGGGATCATTTACTGCTGCTAAAAAAATCACAAAGTTCACTTGATTTTGGGGACGGGGTGGGGTTGTCCCCTGGGGTGGCAGCTGCACCCTGCAGCTGTGGACAAGCTCGCCTGACCTGGGAGACAACCAGACCAACTGCAGACCTGTTGGAGAAGAGTTACACACCCACCCCTACCCCTTCCTCCTCCACTGTGGGCTTGGCTGGGTTTCAAGCTGTCTTTGAAAAATGCCTGGAGTACTTAAAACCACCCATCTGGGATTTGGGATAAGAAAACCAGCAGCCTGACTCGGCAAAAAGCTATACTGAGGGCTCTGGCCGAGGCACTAGGGAGCATGCTCAGAAACATGAGATGTGGGGAAAAAAAGCTCTTCTCCCACCCTGATGGGAAGCCCCAGATGTATATGGGGTTTTGGAGTTGTTTTTCAAGAGCAAATTATATTTTCAAGAAAGAGGAGCCTTTCCTCACAGCAGGGAAGGGTTTCAGATGACTCCAGGGGGACAGCCTCCATGTTGTCCCTGCAGAGCCCGCAGGAATGCTGTGCTGAAGTAGTGCAGCCATAAAGAGCAGATTGGGGATATCCCTTGTTTAACAATAGCAAAAGCTATTCAGGCTTTGTCCTAAATAGAGATAGCCTGAAATATTACAAGATCCAGTCAGAGAATAGCCTTTGACCAGGATGAAGTGCATGTTAGCCTTCCCAGAGCGAGAGCACACTTGTCCTGCAGCAACTACAGCTTCTCCTCAGAAACTGAGCTGTTTTGCTTGGCTTCTTTTCTGAAGGCTTGTCCAACAAGGCTCTGTCACGAAAGGACCCATGTCCTCTGCCTCTTTAGCATTGCCCCACTGGTATTTGGCATAAAAGATGAGAGCGTTTGGCCCAGCAGGGTGCCAGGTCAAAGGGCCTCAGCTTTGACCTGAATTTAGGCAAGGGCAGCAGCAGCACTGATGAGCTGATCAAATTCTGTGTGAGTTTTGTGCTGAACCTACTTGGTTGTGTTGTGCAATGCCTTAACTGTGACCTTCAGTTCACCTGGCCTTGGAATAGATCATTCTTATCTTTCAGAGTACTTTCAAAATAAGTTCAAACATTTTAAAACTTCTGTAAGTTGTCCCAGAAGACAAAAGACTTTTCAAGTTGCTTCTGAGGCTGGTGAGGCAACCGAGAGCTATTTTGGGAGCTCCTCACCACATATGCTGAGTTGCGAGTTCCACCAGACCAGGGAAAACAGTATTTTACAGCTCTTGTTTGGCTACTGCTGCCAAGGAAGTTAGGGGTGCTTTCAAGAAGTTTGAGATAAGCAAATCTGGGAGGCTACCTCTTTTACTGGTGGAGTCACCGTGACTGGAATCTCCCTGTTCAAAAGGAAGTCTTCTGGGAGGATGTGGAGCCCAAGCCAGATGGAGTAGATACTGCTCATTGCTGGTGCACAGATTCATCCCACTGCCAGCGGCTTCTGCAGTGTGTCATGGCATCTCTGTTTGCCCAACTCAGCCCACAGAGCTTTTTTCCCACTGGCTCTGCCTGTGAAATTTTTTTAAATGAAAATATATTTATCATGTAAACACCAAACATAGAAAATTCCATTAGAACAAACAAACAAAAAAGTGAGCTTTTTTTTTTCCCCCATTAACTGCTATTTAAATCTTTAAGAAACTTTGGAATTGTCTGACAAAATTCAGTCTTCAGTTTGGAATTTTTACTTTTGCACCTGGATTTTCTTTTCATACTCATGACATGAGCAGTTTTGCATATGCCAAAACATTTACTTATTAGAAGAAAGTGTCTCCTGCTTTTATTGTTTGATGGTTTGATGGCATAGCAAGGAGCAGTTTAATCTAGAAAATGAGATAAAATGTCCCAATTCAGTAGAGCAATTGGCCTCGATGAGGGTAACTGTTGTAACAGTCTTTTAATTTTACATTATGCCATGCAGGTTTAAAGATGTCTATATCCTATGAATGATATGTGGTGAAATGGGGGGAAAACAGTAAAAATAAATGATATCTCATAAAAATATTTCCAACTTCCAAGACAAAATGTAATCCTGATCAGGAGTCCCTTCCCTCAATTTTCACTCTTTTTCAGGTGATACTTAAGACTTTGGTTTTCCTGAAATTCAAAGCACAGAGCGGTTCCCAAGTGTTGCCTTTCTCTGGAGATTAGCCTTGTAGCAGTGCTTATCAGCTGTGCATGCTGCCCTGCAGTGGGCATTGAGGCTGCTGATGGCACCTGTGGAGCCTGACACCACGTGAATGTCAGGCTTTGGCTCTAATTCGTGCTCTGGGGGCCTCTGTAAGCCCTGAAAGATTCCACGGCTGGTACAGCAAGGTCCAAGGTGAGAGAATGGGGAGGGCATCAGTGGGAGCAAAGCGCAGCAGATGCTAGCACCCTGCCCTGTTATGTGATAACCTCTCTGAAGCTTCATCTGCTGCACGGACAATGGTTCCTTTTTCTGTTTGTAACCACACTGGAAAAGGATGGCTTTGGTTAGAAAGTGCTAATCAAGAATTAGAGGTATACACTACTAAGAAAATACAGATATACACTACTACAGATATACCCTCCAAAGCAAAAGATGGAGGAAAATTGTGCATTGGCACAGCCACCTCAGAGGTCCTCTCTGGGAGCAGCATAGGAAGCTGCTCGTGACACCCTCCCCTCCAGGAGGGAAAGGTCCAGCCTTTCCAAGCCGCTGCTTTGAGTGACTGGCCCGGTGTCTGTCTTGCATTTGTTGTTTCAGTAGAAAATTCATAACTCAGTAACCTTTTATCTTAAATCTCTATGGGCTCTTCTTACTTAAGGCTATCCAGGTTTGTACACCATTAACTAGTTCATGGGTGAATGTTGTGGAGAAAAGTCAATACTTAGAAGGCAATTCATAAAAGACATACAATAATAGTAATTTTTTTAAGAAGTAGTCCTTTTACTCATTAAATGAAACCCAGTGACATTCTCACTTCTCTTGAGAGTCGTACTTGTGATATCAAACTGTGTTACCAACCTCAGTGTGCATCTCTTAGGCAAGACTGTCTCATTTATACAGAATTTTTTGCTATGCACTGTCACTCAGCCTAGCAGACTCCCATGGAAAAGCCACAGTTTAAGCAATAATTCTACTGTGCCTGAGCAGTTATAAAATTATAGTGGCTTTCAGAGCTGGGAGATAATCAAAACCTCTTCCTGGAGAAGGCACCTACCTTTGCATGTCTGCTCTGAATCTTCTGCCTCTGGGGAATGTAGCAGAGGGGAAGGTCAGGCATGGATATACAGGGAGTCTTAACTTTGCAGCTGAGTTGTGTTTGCTCTGAAGTCCAGGTGAGGTGTCCCGAAAGGGTCAGTGCTGACCACCTTACCACAGAGCAGAAGGGGTTATGTGGGAAGTTTCCCGGGAGTAACACAAATGCGAAGCCTCGCTTCCCTTTTCCTCACCCATAACTAGCACTTCAGGGTGAGCCCATTTCACTCTGTTTTTCACTAAAGGACTTCAAGGTGACAAGTTGTCTGCAGAAAGTGCCCTGAATTGCTAGGTCTTGGGGGACATGGCTGAGATTCTGCTGCTACATTTCCAGCCTCTTAAATCTCCTGCCTGAATATCTTTGCTTTTCCACAATTGCCTCACCTTCCTGTGCCAAAGCTTTGTTCTCTTAATAAGAAAGGGCCTTAGGGACAATGACATGATGTTGCTGTTAGCAGGAGCCTCTTGTGGTTTGGTTTTCCCACTCAAATGCATGTGTGAGGAGCAGGGGGGTGGCCAGCTCCCACCTTACCTATCTTACGGACCATGCATCTGAATGGACTTCTCTGTCCGTGCACAGAAAATCTCAAGAGGTAAGAGCATGCAGGAATGGAAAATAAAGCAGCATGTGAAAAGGGCTTAATAAATGACTCCATGCCATGGGGGTACCTGAACCACTCCTTCATTCCCTTCAATCATTCTTCAATTCATATCTGAAGTCATGAGTGTTTTCCATTGCTGTCAGCAATGATCTTTCTATCTTTTGATCCCCATGAATCTTTCTCTGGAAATCTTTTTTCTCCTACTTTCTCTGTTTTTCTAAGGCCAGTTATTAAAATGTTTGTGGGGTCAATTATGTAAGTTGTGGATACGATTATTTTTTATGATGCTTTTGTTTAAGCAAGAAGCCCAGGTAACACAGTTACCTGGTAAGAGCTAATTGCCAGTACAAGTCACACCATTCCAGCTACACCAGCAAGAAACACATCTGAGTCTGAAGATGCAGTTTGCTGCTTTAGCTGCATCAGCCACCTTTTCCTAACATAGGCAAAACCCTGAACGTGGTTTCATGCAGAATAGTTAAGTTTGCAGCCAATGTGGTCTGGTGGCTGTATTCAAAGGTCTGCTCAGGTCAGGAGATGCAGAGCTGAGAGTAAGCGCAAATGGTTTGTGGACTTCTTACCACGTATGGTTGCTCAAAGGGACACGAGCACGCCACTTCAGAGCAAACTGCTACAGCCATAGGAATGGGAAAAATTATCACCTTGCTCTTTTTAAAAGTGTCTCTCTTTGTTCGTGCCCTGCCAAGTCTTTCTGTGAGAAATGGATGTTGTGAGGTAGCTTTGTACAGCCTAGATGCAGGCTAGAACAACCAGCTACAGAGTTGGCTGTGGTGTCTGCCTCTGGCAGTGCTGGCACTCATGACCTGCAGTACTTCCCTGGGCTATAATCTGCAAAATAAAATCGAAAAACTCTGATTCTCTCTATTTTAGTGAGTCAAGAATCTGCAAACTTTTCCTCTTGAAGGTTAACAGAATTTGAACATTTCATGCTGATCACCTCATCCATAAGGTAACAAAAGGCTTATCTATTTCTTTTCCACTATAATTGACAGTCCTCTGTAGGTGCATGTTCAGCATTTCGAGACTAACTTAAAGGTCAAATTTACCATATAGGCAGACTGGATGAGCTCATGGTTGAGGAAAGACCATCTAAAGGTGACTTGTCTAACATAGCTGTGCAGACACACACACACACACACAAAGCCCCTACACATTTCTTTCCAGCGTAGCCTTGTCTCAGACATGACCCATGTGCCAAGAGTCTCAGGATGAAGCTGTACTAGAAATGTCAGAGGTGGATTAAATTTGGCACCTGAAATAGAAGATAATAATAAGGGTCTGACAAAGAAAATGTTTTAAGAAACAGACGGAGCAGATTTTCATTGTTCTGACCCCCTTTATCTGAAATCTGAAGTACACCAAACTGCTGAAGTGCCTTGTTTGTGTTAAAGCAGTTTACTCCCAAATTTTGTATCCAGACGTGGGGTTGTGCTACACCAGAGAAAGTGTACAGATTCCTACACCTCACTGCACATGTCCACGTTCAGCACAGGCGCTGCAACAACCAGTAACAGCACCTGAAACAAACACTGGGGACCCTTGTACCCCACACATGGGCCAGTCATCCACAAACAATGGCCTGTAACAACACCCGGGCACGTGCTAAGTCTTGCTCAGAGCACAGCTACCAGTGAAAGTACTGCACCTGCTCGGCTTCTTCACACAAAATCAATGTACAGAACTCAAAGTATGATAAAACTGCAGGCACGGGTGAAAGTATGAAATGAGGAGCGAAGGTGGATAACTTTCCCCAATTAAAATTTGTGTCTTCAGCAGCACCCCCTGCACCCAGTTTGGTAGGCCATTATGGGATGCAGACTTTCCTGTTGGGAAACAGTTATCAGCTGGAAGTCCTGTTCCCCCTGGAATTTCTCCTCTATATCCCACAGACTTTTTTGGCCAGTTGACAGTTTTCAGCCCATCCTCTTTTCACCTGGTAGAAAAAACACAGGTGTTTGGCCACAGAGGAGGAATTTGGAGATAGCAACTGGCTTTTCACCAAGATACTTCAATAACTATCAGCTTTCTCGTGCGTGCTTCCAAAAGTAGAACTTGCATGCTATCTCCCCTCCTAACTGTCCTGTTCTCCTGTGAGCCTAATCTCGTGCCACACTTGTCCCCTTGGTCCCCCTGTCACCTGCCCCACCCAGCTTGGCTGGATGCCCACGGCCACAGGGCCTTGGAAACCCGAAAGTTGGCAGTAGCCTCTGCTGGTTTGTCAGCCAGCCCAGCAGCTGGAGAGCATGTGCCCCGCACCCAAAGCAAGGCCCTCGTGCAGAATGAGGAGTGCCATCATGTGCCAGCCTGAGGAACTGGAAGGGAGTATCAGCCAGGTGAGGTTCAGTAGACAAAGGTGCTGTGCTGAGGAAAGAGATCAGCTGCGCAAACACCAAGTGGGGTGCAAGCAGCAGCCCTCGATAAAAGGCACTGTGGGTAGTAATGGGCCAGACACTGTCTGAGCTCCTGCTGTGGGGCTGTGGCACTGGGGCAGTCTCGGGTGTTTGAGCCAGCCTGAAGAACAAAACGAGCAGAATCAGTGAGAATGGGGACCTATGGGAGAAGGCTGATTTTATTGGAATGATTTGAGAGGGGACACGAAACACCTTTACATTAGTTAATGTAGAAGATTACTTAAAAAAACCCACCCTTCATGCCCACTAAGGAGAGGACATAGCTGTGTTTCATCTGCAACAAATGTAGGTTATGTTCTCTTAGCTATAAGGATAATTAACACATTTCCTAGAGGTGTGGACTTTTCTCCACTAAGGGTGTTTTTGGGAGCAAAATGTTTGCCTGGATTTTCCTTGGCCCTGTCTCAGAGCAGGAGGATGATCTCCTGAGGTCCCTTCTAACCCCATGCTCCTATGATGGGCCTTAAAGACTTAAAACAGCTTTAAAAAAACAAGGCCAAAAAAAAAAGAAAAAAAAAAGAAAAAAGGTGCAGAGACTCCTACCCTTTCCTACCTGAAGCATAGGTCTCTAGGTACAGTAGCAAATTGTTATCTTTTCTCCCAGTTTGAGTGCAACAGGTGTTGGGTAATGTTGTCCCAGTGTGGTGACACATGAGCCAGGGTGTGGCCCAGACCCCAGAGAGGCAGTGATGTAGTACAACCATAGAGTCCTAGAATCACAGAATAATCTAAGTTGGAAGGAACCCATAAGGATCACTGAGTCCAACTCCTTGCCTTGCACAGAACACCATGCGCCTGAGAGTGTTGTCCAAATGCTTCTTGAACTCAGACAGGCTGGTGTTTGGTTTTCTTCTGTTCTCTAGTGTCTCCATTTGCCTCCAGAGAAGCTTTACATTGTTCTGATTCATTCTCCAGACACATCTCACTGCAAAAGAGTTGCTCTTTCCTGTTCCTGGTGAGACTTGAAGCTCTGAGAAGATGTCCTGCCCCATAGGCTTTGTTTTACTGATTACACCAGTGCAGAAAGCGCTCCTCTTTGTGGCACCCTGTGCTCCAGCAATTATCTATCCCTCTCATGGCCAGATGTCTGCAAATCTGAAGGACTGGAAGTATAAATACAGATGAAAATACAGATATTCCTGTGGTGAGTCAGGTTTATTTCAGAGGTGGCCTGCTTCCCCTGCTGAGGGCACATGTTGGCTCTTCTAGAAGGGATGATGGGCTAGACCAGGAAAAGACGCAAAGCCCCACAGACTGTGAGCAGCAGGACTGGCATGGGCAGGGATATGGGAGACATGTCAGGGAGACACAGCTTTAGGCTAGAACCCAGGCCCTGGTGAAAGATGCCACCTAAAGCCATTTGGGGTGTCCCCATCACTGCTGTCAGGCTACCAAGGCTGGTGTCTGGGAGGTTGTCCCCTCTGGGTCGCAAGGAGTCAGACAGCCCATGCTAGCAACCGTGGGCAAAGCTCAGGTGCCTGAGCAAGCACGTGATGGGCTGTGCCAGAGAACAGCAGGGATGCTCAGGGCAGGATCAGCCTCCTCTCCTGCTGGCAAAACAGAGTGGCAGCTGCCTCCTTGCCCTCCAGTGGGGCCGGCGGTAACCTCACGCAACAGAGTCCCAGCGTAGTCAGTCAGTAAATTGTACCAGACTTGGGCTCCCAGACAGAAAAAACAAACCCCTGCCCGTTCGATGTTTACATTAGATGTTTATTTTACAGTTCATTTCACAATCCGTTTCTCTTCTCCCTTTGCTGCGAGGTGATTTATGGTGCTGCAGATCCTATCTGCCTGCCCTGCCCAGGGCACAGACCTGGAGAAAAATCTGTCGAGGGTCTGTCCCTGTTGTTGTTGCTCTTTTGTCTACAACTGCCCTTACCTATGAGTAAAACTAAAGCAGTTTCTTCCAAACAATGAAAAATTAGTCTCTTGCTACCCTGTGCTTGTGTTGATGTTTTGAGGGGTGGGTGGCACAGGGTCTCTGAAGAAAACAAGCAAACAAACAAGGTGCAAGGGGCTGGCCTAAGATTCCAGCTGGCTGACTAGTGCCCTGGTCTGACTGGTGGGGTGTTGAGTACTCCTGGCACACCATAGAACTGTAGACCCTGCAGCCCATCCACTGTGGCCCCCTGATGAGGAGGTGTCATTCCTGGCTGTGGGGCAAGTCTCTGAGCTGCTGGGATGTTTTATGTCTGCAGGAGATGGCTGGTCCCTGCCCGCCCTGCACCATAAGGGACTGTCGGGGCTGCTGGGATTAACAGGGATTACTTGCTCCGTGGTACATTTAAATGCTGATTTTTATGCTGCTATGTCTTAGCAGAATTTGGGGAGGTGGCTTGGCCTCACTGGTTTAATCAAGTCCTTTCCTCCACAGCTGAACATGCAAAAAAAATATGCTGCATTTTACTGAGAAAATAGGGTATGTGATCTGAAGATCTGGTGAGAAATCCCTGAGTAATACTCGACCTTCCTTGCTATCTGTGAAGGTGAAGGATTCAGCTCTTCCTTGTGCAGAGCCAGATGCTCCCCATGAATAACAGGACCCAACCTAAAGGCAGGAGGAAGTGTATATAAAAAAAACAGAGGTGTGGTAATGACACTATCAGGCTTCATGTGCGTTGTGTAATCCATGTATGCGTGCTCCCCAGTCGTGGCTAAGTCACTCCTTGAAAACAATGATAAAATCCTAATAAGTTGACTGGCTAGAGGTGTTTGTTCTTTTTCCCCAGGAAAATTATACTCACCGCAAGCAAATGTGTATTTTTGTGGACCGAAAGCTCATGTGGCAGACATACTGGCTCGACATCCAAGCCAAAAGAATCTTTTGAAAGAAGTTTTCTCTTCCATTTTTTTTTATCACAACTAGTTGCCCTGATGCAGACAATGTGTATGGATGGTAAAAACCAGAACAGTTTCAAATGGAGGGCACTGCGAACCTGTGATTACCCAAATTAATAGCTAAATAAGTGTCTCCCCACAAACTTGTTTAGCAATTTACACCTTTCAAATTGCAGTTGTTCCAAGTGGGGAGTTTGATGTTAAGAAATTATTTTCATGTTCAACTTGATGCAAACTAGAAGTCTAGAAAAAATGAATCGATTTGGCAATATTTTAGCTCTAGCACACTGGTCCAGATTTAGTCCATTCCTACACTGGTAACAGTTCTTAAAGGCAATATGAAAATACCTGTTTTGTCTTCCTTTCCTACCAAAAGCATATGTACTTTTATTTAATTGTGGAATCATTCTTTCTTACCAGTAATAATTCTCCAGGCATTTGAGACTGACGTTGGAAATAGAGAAAGAAAATAGCCAGGGAAGTACAAACTTTTCTCTGCCTTTGTGCACATGACTAAATACTTAAAAGGAAGATCTGCTACATTTCACTATTTTATGTCACTAACACCTCCAAACAGTACATTAAGAAACAATAAACCAACACTCTGAGTATAATATTTGACCCCAGGTTAGCTAGAATTATGTGTGATAAGCCCCAGTAAAGCTTCAACCATTTGCACCAGTACTGTGAAGCTGGGGCAGGCATTGTGGGTTTTTTTGACTCTAACTGGAACTGCACATTTTAGGAAAGCAGGCAAGTCTGACACTGCTCAGCAGCCTGCTGTGGAGGCATTCCTGGAAGCTTGTAAGGAAGTCAAAGGTAGAACTGAAAAGCTGAGGGGTGGCAGCACTAGGAAGGGCAAAGATGATTTCTGCAGACTGATCAGGAGGTGCATTTCGTAAGAGAGAAACCTTCTCCCGGATAATTTTTCATAGCTAGCAACCATGCCTTGCAGTTTCTGTCTTGCAACACAAGTTGTATGCGGAGATTGTGTCTCCCTACCTGACCTGCATGCCCCGAAAGAGGGTCATGAAGCCTCAGGGAAAAACACGGCCCCTGGGGAGTCCTGAGGATACCTCCTTGGCTGCCTCTTGTCCCCCACAGGCCATGGGTCTGCAGAAGGGGAGTGACTACTGAGGGTGGATCTGAGATGGGGTAACCAGAGGAATGAGAGCAGGATTTGCCTGGGCTGGAGTCCCCAGGTGTGGACCAGTGATGGAGCCTCCCTGGGCTCTGCTGGTCACCCTGGCACTGCAGAGGGGCTGTGGGTACCCTGGCGTAGCAGCATCAGCATGGACAGCCCAGTACTGCAGAGGTGAAGTGGGGAGTCTGACATTCCAGAGATGTCAAAGGCTCCCAGGCTTTGCAGAGGTGCCATGTGGATCCCTCTTGTGCCTGGTGTAATCTCTGCTCAAGAACCATTGCAGAACACATGGAAACCTGCCTTCATGTGGAGCAAAAGTGGAGGAATTGTCCCTCTCACTTCCTGCCAGCCTCACCAGCCAGACCAAATTCAAAATCCCAAGGGAAAAGATTCAACTGGTGTGTTGCAATATCCTTCTGTATCTTTTTGCCACCCCCGTTTCTCAGTCTGTTGGCTAAGACCGAGTATAGTATCTCAAGGACACTCCAGTTCCAGAAGGGAAAAGGAGAGATGAAAACAGTTTTGAAAACACTTGTTTACATTATTTTGTAACTTCTGGGGAATCCTAAATGAAGTACATCCACCCATGAAATGAAAATAACCCTAGGAAAGCAGTTACTAAAGGGATTGTCAATATATGCAATGAGAACTGAAATATGGTAAATATAACTCCACTAAAAAGAATAGAGATATAGCTGCTGAGGTCTGTGTTTCTGTGGTTTGCAAGTCAACTTTAGTGCCCATTGAGCATGTCCAGTTCCTACTTTCTGAACAGTTTCACTCCTGAAGCTCTGCTCCTTGCAGGAGGCTTTGGGTCTCCGTAGTTTTTTCTACAAAAATTCTAGCAGTTCATGAGGAATGATTCTCTAGCACTTTATTCTATCACATCTCCTAAGAACGCAGTGTAGGATTAAGAAAAATGATATATGGTATCTTTACAGTGCAGTTTGTATTTAGCAGCACGATACCTGCAGTACCCGTACTGGTAAACCTTCCCCTGAAAGTTAAGTGCCAGACACAGGGCATAAGCACATGGCTCTCCCAGCCTTGCCTCGGGAAGGTACCCAGTGTGACAGGGACAGGGCAGCCAGCAGCTGCATCCCAGGGAAGGACAGCTTTGTGAGAGGTTGGCAGCTTGGGGATCTGCCACGGAACAAGCTATGAGAGCGGTGGGCCATGGGCATGCAGACCAGACGTAAAGGAGCAAACTGCTGGCATAAAAAGAGTTCCTGCTCTTTATCTGGCATTCAGAAATGGCCTATGATACTAGGAAGGGATGGATCAGAGATCTGTGGAGCGCTACTTTTTTGTGCTGATTGCAGGGGACTGCATTAATAGGGCTGCTGAATGTTGATAAGGGTTGCTACAGTGAGAGAAGCCAACTGATGTGATAAGAAATGTATTTTTGTGTCATGTTTCAAGCCATCTAATAGCACTGGGTGGGGGTGGGGTGAACAGGAGCAAGAGTTGGGTTAAAAGATGTCCTTTGTGTTAGAGAAACCTACTTGAACTCACTTTCCTGTAGTTTAAATGAGAAACTCAGTTAAATTAGTCCTGATAAAGTGCTAACTGCATGAATTATTGTTCACAGGCAGGAAAAGTGCAAATTTCTATCACAGTTCTGCCCATGCATCTTTCTGGGTTTGGGGTGGGATTTTTATGACCCCCCCATAGGACTGTACTTGAGGCCTTTCCCAAATAATAGAATCAGTTGTAAGAAACTGCATGTGAGGATTCTGCATTACCACTAACCCAGGAACAGGAACGTGAAACTTGCTTTCATTGTGGATGATTTGATTAATCTTTTATTGAATCTGTGAAAGGCTACTGAACTGACTCAGACACCTTTTCTGTCTTTCAGAGACACAAGGTGTTTTTTTCATCTGGTTCCTCCCCTTTCCCTCTGAGTGCAGAAAGGCTGCAATTATGGGCAGTTTTCAAGGATGGCAGCTTTTGCTAACAACCAGGACTTGTTGGGGCACAGAGTGCAGGAGCTGAGTTGCACTTGGACCAGAATGAAAAGTATTTCAAATGGTGCCACTCAAACCCCCAGGGCTGAGACCTCCCCTCATTTCTGGATGTGTATGCTTGGAGGCCAGGATTTGGCCTTGGACCAGGCATAGCCCATCATTCCAGCTGTAATCAGTTGCTCCTCTGCTGTGTGGAACAGACACTCAATGAACCTATATGCAGTTCCACGTACTCTGCTGGCACTCCAAACTTCTCTGGCCATGCCTACAGGTGCAAACCAGGAAAGGGTAACATTTGCACGATAACTCCCAGGAACTGAGTGATCACAGAGATCCTCCCATCCTGCCATGCTTGACCAAAACTGGGTAACGGTTTCAAGAGCTTCTGTACAGGCAGTGTCTGACCTTGTATGACTTGCTTGTGTAGAAAATCAGGCTTGAACAAACCTTGAGCAGACCCGAATGCCTTTGCAGAAGATGAAATTTCTTCGCTTGTCTTGTGTTCCCTGGAGCCTTTCAGAGTGGGGTCTGGGTCTTTTCATAATTTTTTTCAAGTGCCCCCTCAAATCCTTACCTGAAGTACTTTAACATGTGGTATATTTTCATCAAGGGGCTATGGCAGCATTAGCATGTGGTAACACTAGGTGAGGAGAATACAAAGGGCATTGCTGGAGAAAAGGGAAAAGCATCTTGTATGAGCTCTGGTCTTCTCAGTGAACCTCAGGACCTTCCATTAGAAGATGGTGACCTGCTCCTAAAATTTTACTGTGATGAAGCAGCTTCCTTTGTAGGACTCACCACCCTGCTCTGATGTATCTCATTCTACATTCAAATGTAGGTGACCTGGTGAGTGCTTCATGGTGTCTGTCACATTTGTCTCTCGATGTGATCTGCCTCTGGTACTGCAGGCAGCTCTGCTCTTTCAGCCTTCAGTCTAGATAGTTAGCTCATTTTTACAACAGTGCAGTATGCTTGTGGAGGCAGGAGGATTTTTACTCCTTGCAGAGGCAATTCTGGATCTTTCTAGCAGCTTTCTGTGTTGGCTCACAGGGTTGTTAATGTTAATGGTTGTAAAATTATTGCACCCTTTCCCAATATCAGTTGACTTTGGCCTTGAGAGACGGTGCTACCCTTTACACTTTAGCATTTCACAAAGACTTTAAATGTTGGCAACAAGAGCTGGGTATGAACTAATCTGGGCAGCAAGTTACAGGTTGCTTCACTTAAGCTTTTCCATGTGTTGATTTCAGGTTCATAGTTTCTATGTGACTCCAAAGTATGTAAATGTGAGAGTTCATTTTTCCCTCTGCACTTGCAACTGAGCTTGAAAAATATAGTTCCTCTGAAAGCCAGTCTGTTATAGGGTTTGCTGAAGTGAACCTTTCTTTCCAGGGATGTGGAATACTGGGATAAGACTAAGCTTTATGATTCAATCCTTCAGTTTGCAGCCACTCCTCTCCTTGGCACAAGGCTGAGATGACACAAGGTACAGATCGTTTTCTTTCAAAGAAAAGGCAAAGTGTTCTTCTAAGAAGGCCTGAAATACCAATGGCCTGAAAACTCCTTCAGGAATGTAATTTTTAGTGCATGTTTGGGGATGGGGGGGGTGCTGTCAGGTAGACATATCCCATACAGTTCTATCTGCACAACATGTATGTTTCTTTCTAAGCTCCTTCACTCGGAATTGCATTTTAATATTACAACTGAAAAAATGTATTTAATTATTGTGGTTCCCATAAGAAACTCCAGGCTCTTCTGAAGTCCTCTGAAAATGCAAAGTGTTTCACAATGTATGAAGAGCTAATTTGCATTGAGAATCAATATGCTAATTATTGTGTCAACACTTACTGTTTTGGCATGTTTCTTGGCTTCTTGTCCCAGGGTATACAGCCACGTATGGTCCCGATTCCTTTGAGAGATGTAAGATGTGCCCTGGCTCTGCAACAGTCACAAGACTTGTTAAAAGAGATGCAAACCCAAGAAGACTGGTACAGTTTGTACTGTCTTATCCAGTCTAGCCTCATTCTATTAGAGAACATCAATTAAATCAGATGAAGAAATTAAGGAGCTTTTGTCTAGCTGGTAAGCTAAATAAATAATGACTAAAATAAAATGATTGTTAAACAGATGAGTCAAAATAACTACCATACCAATCTGTATGTTTATACAGTGTCAAGTGATGTGGGAATACAAGTGTCAAATATAGGCCCAGAGATGTTCTCCTTCTTCATTTTATTTATTTCGAAGATGGTTGTGCTCTGAGTCAGGAACCAGGAATAGCTGTGCCAGGCACTGCGCTACCTCAGAACAAAAAGATGAACTTTGCCTCTTGGCTTCTTCTGCAGCCTGGCAGCTCTCTGGGACACCGGGGCTGTGCAGGTGTTGGGAGGAGGGTGAGAAACAGGCAGACAATCATGGCTCCAAGTATGAAATGATATGAACGCAGGGCACACACAACATGTGTCTGCAGAGCATTGGGCCAAGAGTTTCTGACATGACTCTGTGACAGGGCTGTGAACAGCCCAGGATAGAAGTCAAGATGGTCCTGGGAGCCTAGAAAAAGCAACCAGAAAACGTCTCTCTCTGCTAGACCTGTTAGTTCTTAATTGCTCCATGGTAACTAATGACTAAGCTGCACAGGGAGAACTATAATGCAAACTTGGATTACGCTTCCAGTCTTAAAGTGCTTGCTTTAGGGGCTATGTATACGTGTGAGGCATGGCAAAGGCTGGTGAAGTGGAAAGGTAGGTGCTGTAGGTCAGGATAAGTAGTCATAAGAGAAGAATGTGGCTCTTTCCTCACCCTTACTGTCCCTGGGTACAGCAAAAAACAGTGCAGGCAAAAGGGAGGGGTGCGCACCTGAGAGCTCCTCACTGTCCAGGAGTTCACAGCACAAATGAGAGTGGCTGGATCTTTTTGGTTGCCCAAACGACCACTGCAAACTTTCTGGCAGATCACTTTGCATTTCCTATTGTTTCCCCCTCACCTGGGAAAAAGGCTGCTAGATTATTGCTTTGCCAGCCAGGTGCTAAACTGCTACACCTGCACACAGTAAAGTCTGACACCCCACTGGGCTTAAAGGTGCTCACCAAACCCCATTATTCACCTTCCAAGCAACAGAATGGCTCTTCTGCCCACCCTGTATATGTGTTCTCTGGGACACATGTATCTGTTGGGGATCCCAGACACAGGGGACTGAGCCAGAGGCTGGTGATGGGTGATGCTGGGTCAGTCATGTACCTTCTTCACGCTTAGTCCCCACCACCAGCACAAGGAAAATAGTTATACACTCTGTCTCTAATGCAAAGATAAAAAGTAAAAGCTAGGAAGGATTTATGAATCTACCTATATTTACCAATAATTTCCAGATATAATTTTTTTAAGTCTCTGTGATCAAGAGCTAGGAGAAAAATATTTGTAAATGGTGCTACTCCCCAACTCAGCCAGCCATCAAGCACTTTTTTTTTCACAAGTAGTTCTAGTTTTACTTTATCAAGGCTGCCAAGGACTTTCTGAGCCTGATGACAAGCCTTCCAATTTGAACAAGCACATGTTTGGGTGGGTTTTCTCACAAAAGGTGAGTGATGATACACAAGCAAGGTGAAGCTAACCTAGAGATGGCTTGCCCTGCTGCTGGTTCATCTCTTTGGTTTTGGTCTCTGATTTGTTTTACTGGAAAATTTCTGGGTTTTGTTTGTTAGGTTTATATTCTAACACTTAATAATTTCACTTTACATGTCAGCTTTTCATTTTGAAATTGCTAACTACTATCAGGTAACTGAGCTTAACAGAGGTTTCTTTCTTTAGCTGTACCTTAGATAGCAGAGAAAGATCAGATACTATTGAGAAGTCCCACTCAAAATTTCGCAGGGTGCTTTTGCTCCTTTACCTGCAGCAATTAACCTTGCCCCCCACAGCCCCTGGTGAGCAGCTCTGCCAGCGGGACACCTCCAGCAGCCGCTCTCGCAGGTGAGCACAAAGGCTCACAGAGCAGAAACGCCTTCCTGCCCCCGGCATGTCAATAGGCCCGCTCAGCTATGCTGAGTTTAGTCATGCATTTTAAGTTTCTTCCTGAACCGGGGTCTTAATCCTTGTGCCATTTTACTGGAACAAAGAGGTCAGATTATTTATAGGTCGGCCGCCTTTGTGTGCGCGAGGCTAGCAATGCCTTCGGTGCTCCAATTTCTGGGACTCTTTTTCCCTCCGGCTCTTAAGTCTCAGCTATTCTCTCCTAATGCAATAACAGTAATTATCCTATCGCCGGCCACTGCAGCACCCTCCATTAGCGCCTGCCTTACCCAGCGCACAGCACAGGCTGGCAGCCAGGTAAAATCCCTGTAATTTATAGCTCATCAGAGAAGCCAATCAGCCCACGGTCTTCCTGTTTTGTAAAGAGACAGACTTATCACCTAGACGCCGCTGTGATGGGTGCACTGGAAAGGCAGGAAGATAAAAGTAGTGCACAGGCAAGCTCTGGCCCCGTCTCTGTTTATGTTCTCTGTTGTTTCATCCAGGCATGCAGTCAAGCAAAATCATCATGGCTCGATGCAACTAGAAGAAAATATTGACATCTTTTTGCTTCCCGGTAGACCCATGACATTTCGCAACCTAATTGTTGTTTCGCATCCGGCTGCTGAGTGCAGAATGAAAGATGTGGAGCTGGGCATGCTAATGTTTCTCTGCTAAGGCACAGAGAAACTTTAGTTTTCGGCACAGTGGTGACTTCTTAGATGTTTTATGTGGCTGGTATCCTATAGCATCCTATAGGGTGTGCTGTGTGGTGCACGGGCTGACCTCACTTCTTCTTCAGTCCTTGTACGTTTTCATGACCAGAGGGATGGAGCAACTCTCGATTGAAGACAGCCTGAGAGAGTTGGGGTTGTTCAGTCTGGAGAAGAGAAGGCTCTGGGGAGACCCTACAGCACCATCCAGTACTTAAAGGGGGCTGCAAGAGAGTGGGAGAGGGACTTTTTCAAGGGCATGAAGTGATAGGCTTTACGCTGAAATAGTTTTAGATTAGATATTAGGAAGAAATTATTTACTGTGAGGGTAGTGAGGCTCTGGAACAGACTACCCAGAGAAGTTGCGGATGCCCCATCCCTGGAAGTGTTCAAGACCAGGCTGGATGGGGCTTAAAGACCACCTGGTTCCAGCCCCTCTGCCATGGGCAGAAAAGTGTCCCTATCCATGGCATGGTGGTCAGAACCAGGTGGCCTTTAAGGTCCCTTCCTGCCCAAACCAGCCTATGATTCTGTGAAATTCTCTGTCATGACAGCACTTGTGGTGTGTCTGCTCTTAGGAGGAGAAATTTTTTTTCTTTAACCGCTAGGCTGACACATCCAACAGGATTTGGATGGCAGTGGTATTTGGTAAGGATAGATGAAATGTAGAGCAGATCTTGAGAGAATCACTCCTGACACTTATCCCAACCTCATGCAGGCAAGGCCAGATAGTCCTTTGTGCAGAGGATGCAAACACACACACATCTGCACTGGAGAGATCAGTCAAGCAAAATCTTCTCCAATACCATTTGGACTTTGCCTGTTTCCGTTCTTCAGGCAGCGAGGAGCATTTTCCAACGTGCCTTAGAACACCTGAGGATGGTAACCACATGCTTACCAGCATAAAAGTTTCTGGCTGTGTATTGCTGAGAAGCTTTTGCACTTCTGATGGTCCCACAGCCTCTGAAACTCAGTAGGAGAAAAGCTGCAGGGTCAGAAATACGATTTCTCTTTGTTCCTTTAGCTGCTGTTCATGTTTTTGGCTGAGATAAAAACTCTTCTGGAAATTATTCATGTCTTCATTCAGTGCTTTGGCAATCTGAGGAGACTGCATTACTCAATGATGCTTCAAGTTAGCAGTGGTAGGGCCCAGATATCCTTGGATTTGACAACCAACAAACATCTTCATCAGTGAAGTCATACAAGGCAATGTTGTTTTGATGTGCAATTAAGTTACTAGCGATCTAGTCACAGAGCAGAGCTTTGAACTAAGTAGCTCTCCCTGTTTGAAGCAAATGGGGGAATAAACACAAATACGTGTACGTCTGAGACTCAGGTTGCCAACGGGCAAACTGACATGTTCCTCAGCAAAGCTGGCTCTAGTGGAGAAGGTGGAAGCTTTGAGTGCAGGAGAGGCACAGTCAGAGGCATGAAGGTGAGGCGTCCTGCACCCTGCCTGCTTGCTCCACGTGACTGTGATGCTCAGTTCTCTGGTTAATCCTGGAGAGTCTTACAGGAAGAGTACTTGATCATTTAGAGGTCAAGAAATACCAGTGTGAGTGTCAGAAGCAAAGCTGAGCTGAAACTTGCAAAGTGTTCCTGAAAAAAATGGGAAAAACTTCTCCAAATCTCAGTGTAAGAGAGGAAGAAAAGCAAAGTCAGACTGGTGTGCAGTAAATGAGATTAAAGATAATTTAGGCATGGCCTGCAATCAAAGGAGTACTTTACCTCTGCTCTGGTTTAAGAAGATAAATCCTAGGGGCAAAAGCAGGCTGGTTAATGGGAACGGGGATATGGAAATAGAACTGACAGTGTGCTCAAAGAGCAGGCGGTGTTACTCTTGGGGAGCCTGTCCAGGAGTTCTGGAAAGACCAGCATGTAAGGTGGCACCTCCAACAGCAACTGTTTTTATACATCTGCCAAGTCAGAGAAGGACTCCGTGACTCTGGGATATCCATTACAATGTGTTCATTTGTGCCGAGTTAAAAAATAATCCAGTCAGCCATCATCGTCCTTGTAACTCTGAACTCACTGGTATGCAGGGCTTTGGAACATGCCTTGAAGGTTAATTAAAAATGCAAAGGCACATCAAAAATGGGATGAAATGCAATGAAAGGTACATCCTGCCAGACTAACCCGATGGTTCTCTTTGATAAAACAATTATTTTTCCAGACAGGTGATATCTGCCAGATTTCCTTTATCTAGACTACTTTAATGTATTTGCTATGATGTCAAGTGAGAAACCACTGATGTTGCTGGAGACAAAACAGATCAGTAGAGGAGTTGCATCGTTGGTAAGAAGAGGGGACAACGAGTACTGAGGCTGGAGATCTCAAGTCAGGAGGAGTTATCTAGGAGAGTTCTTCAAATAGGAGTTTTGGGACCAATTTTGTTTCAATATTTGCATTAATGACATGTTCCTGGCCCACGTGAGCGCTGTGTTGGTGAAATGTGCTGCCCAAAGCCATGACGCATCGCTGGCATGGAGGTGGTTTGCAGGCCAGGCAGGATGAGCAGGGCACCTTGAGAACCACTGTAATAAAAGGAGGATGACATTCAAGTAAAAGACGAAGAGTCATGCAGGTGAAAACTGGTGTCAGGGGCTGCTTTTGCTATTAACAGTGAGTGAATCAGTTGGGAAAAGAACTAAGGAAAAAGCAAAATCGGCATTAGATAGTCACAGGAGAGTTGTGTGCTGCCAGTGTGATTCCTAGGCTGCACTTATTTCCAGTTGAGATAAGGAAGTGTTAGTGCCCAAATGAACTCTCCTCCCTTCCCACCCCTCCTTTTGGGAATTATGCATTAAGAGCAGAGCAACAAAGAAGAGCTGCAAGGGAGACCAGGAGACCAGAGAACCCCCTTCCTGGGAGGCCAAGTGAAGTGCCTGGAGCACACGCATGGGGTGATGGGTATGGAGTTTGATGGAAAAGCACCCTCCTGCAGTCTCAAGTATTCAAGCACTGCCTGTTCCAACCTAAGGCCAGCCCCCATTGTTGCCAGCCACTAGCACATCCTCATCTATTTTCTTTGGATTAGGGTCAAAAGCGGTCCCTGGAATAAGTAGCATGAGTGGGGGTAGGGTGGAGGAGGGAGGAAAGGCCAGGCTGGACCAGCTCAGTGGTGCCTCCCAGTGCTCTGGTGCCAAATGAACCTGGATTCAGTGTTCCACTCTCCCTCCCAGAAGTCCCTTCCACCACCAGGGCCCGGTAGAGGAGCCATAGCCTTGTGGGTCCGACTCCAGCAGTGGTATTCTCTGAGTAGCAGTTGTAGTTGCATGCAATTCCATTGGGTTTAATATTTTTCCTCAAAGCTTGGAAAAGTAACTGAAAAGAATGCATAAAAACAACTGCCTGTCTGCGTGATTTCACAGCCAGAGCAACCAACTACGTCTTGCTCTGCCTAGCAATTACCAGGAGTTTTTATGCATGTGTTGAAGAGAAGGGAGTTTGCAGGAGTGCCTCAGGTGGAGCTTAACCAAAGAGGTATGAGCAGAGTCCGACCCTCTGGCCATTCTTCAGGCCAGTCAGACATGGAGCAACATGGGTCTGGAAGCTGCATTTCTGCCTTTGTTGGAGATGCATTGGGAGAGGGGCTGTTGGCTGTGGACTGTCAAATAAGGCCCAGCAAGCAGCTAAGAAATGGCTTCCAACCCAGGTTTGTTGCCCAAATGCTCAGGTCGTCAAGGGGAGCAGAAGTGCCTGGAGCAAAGGGCTGCAGGGCTGTGCCTTCTACAGAGGGACTGCAAGGTTACATTCCAGAATTTCTGTAGCTTCTCTAGGAGCTCATATTGTCTCCATCGCTGCTGCCTTTCTAAAGTGAGGAGTGGGAGGGAAAGGCAGACTGTGAGAGAAGGGCAAATGAGAAAGAGAAGAGCTGGATGCCCATGCAAAACTGCAAGAATTAATAGTAGTGGCTCTTAAAGCTTGTGTAAGACCCACACAGCATTTCCAGGCTTGGCAAAGAAGTCAGGCAACCTCCGGCTCCTCTCGCAAGAGCAGTCAGGAGCAGAGTGGGACTCTCCCACAAGGGACCCTGGCAGGCTGTTGATTAATATGTTGGTGTTGAGAAGCTAAGTCAGATACAATTATTAAACTGATTATTCATATTCCATTCTGTTCACTGTGGGAAGATACTCCTTTTGGGGTTATGTTTACGGGCCATACAGATTGTCAGAGTGAATCTAATTAGCAAGAGAAATCCAAATGGAACAATGACTGGTAATTGTTGTTAATGATGCAAGTGTATTATACCAGCTCAGAAGAAATCTTAGGTTGCAAGCAGCACTGAAAGGCAAAGAAACATTTACAGTAGTACAGAAAACACTACAAGTCCTTACCTCACTGCTCTCAGGTGTGGTTGAGCTAAGCTCCTACTTGTAAAACAACCGTGACTTGTCAAATGCTTCCTGGTCACCATCAAAATAAAGTGTTGGAAAAAATGAATGACCTGCAGAGCTGTGGTAGGAGAGGTGGTCTGTGTCTGGGCTGAAAGCTATGCCTTGCTTTGCTTTCACTAACACAAACCTCAGCTGCCTACAGAGCTGATTTTTTAAAAAAAGGACCCTTTTTACTTGCACAGTCTCTGGACTGTGTCTCCAGCCTGGGGGTTGGAGCATCCTGGGCTACCAGCTGTTGGTGCTGCTCTTGGCATGCCTTTCCAGCCCCACCAAGAAAGTGTGGGGCGGGCCGCCATCCAAATATTTTGAATTCAGTTTGGATCGTGAATTATGCAATACACACAGGCAAACACACAAAACCTATTTTGTTGTTTCTGCCAAAACAGGTGGCAGAAACAACAGGAGGTGGGCATGTAGACCTTTCCGACTGTACAGTGAGCTCTGCATCTGAATTTGTTGGAAAGATCTGGTCGGGCGCCTGCATTTTGGTTAGCAGTCCCCAAACTAGAGTGCTGGTCACTGGCGTTTTCAATCTGTGGAAACTGCCATGCTTAAACAGCCAGTGGAGCTAGGACAACTTGTAGCAGTCATGGATTTGGTCCAGCACTGAGCTTCAGCTCTCACATGAGATGGCCCTGATCCCATGCCTTGTTTCTCTCTTTCCAGCCTTCAAATTGTTTTGGACTGGTCTTTAGTTCAAGGCCTACTTATTCCTCTGCGTTTTTGTGGTAGGATGGGTTTGTAAGAGATGAATTGCATAGAAATATTGAGAAAGGTGGTTCAAGCTGCCACATTTTGTTACACAAGTTGTGTGCTTTTTTGGCATTACTATAAATGTAAATGTGATGGGAAGCCTGGACAATTGAAGCATTTTCTAATTATTCATCCTTCCAAATGTGTGTGGGCAACACAACCTGGTACAGGCAAAAATGCAGAATCTCCCTTGCATCAGTAACATTTTCTGTGGCATGAAAGAGGAGAGTTATGATGGAGAAAGGTAGGAAGGAAAGTGTGAGGAAGAATGTGAGTGACAGTTTTGAGACCAGGCCATTGGATAAGACCTCCATGTCTGCAGAACACCCTGTCCTGGACCACAATGTGCAAGCTGGCTGATAAATATCCCTTCATTCATATGATGTTAGAGTGTTGGAGATGGTTGGACATTCAGCTGAAATGAAAATGTTTTAGTTAAAAGAGAAAAAAGCCTATATTAACATTTTCAGAACTTGAATAAAAACAAGGGGCTGTTAAAATCTAATTCAGGTACTTTTGTTTGAAATACCATTTAAGATTGGTCTCAGATAGCTGTTGTCTTATAAAAACCCTCAAAATTTCAACAGTAATTTTCAGGATTCTATTTATATAGATTTGGCAAAAATTTTAAAAACTTAGAGAAAAGAAACCTTTCCTCTCTGTAGTCCTCTTCCTAATGCAGGTTTGAGTTATTATAATGAGTCCATGATAGGCACTCAGTTCTGCCAAGGACACGTAAGGTTAAAAATTAAAAACCTGTAAAAGTACTCAGTACATTTAATACATTTCAAAGACTTTTGTTTGAGTTTTTTCCAATGATTGGCATAGAAGTTTTTTCATGTGTCTAAATTCATACTTAGAAATCTATTTTCCACAGCTAAGAGTGTCATCATAACCTCAAACTTGTCTTAAAAATAATGATGAGATTTGACTTTTTCTACATTTTATTTCTTCAGTATTATAAATGGTTATTTTTTTATTTCTCTTTGCTTTTCAGATGTGTCAAGAAATTTTAAAGGTAAACAAAATTTTGCAATTGAAAACAAAATTCCTACACTGTCAGGCAACCCTTATTTGAAACATCAGGAGTAAATTGTTTCTTTGCAAATTATTTGCACAAGTGAATACATAAAAAAAACAGTCTCAGTTTTTTGAGATATTCAAAATCAGTTGAACAAGGTACTGCGGAGCTTGAATGTAAAACCTGGTATAAAACCTGGTCCAGCTCTGAGCAGGGGTTTGTACCATACGAGCTCCAGAGGTCCCTTTCAACCTAAATTATTCTATGTTACTAAAATTAACTTTTATTCACAATTTTTAAGATCGTCTTTCTAGACTTATTTGAATCTATAGTGCTTCCAGATTTTTTTTTTTTTTATCAATACCTGGCTCAGAGTTCATTTATATCTTCATTATTATCAGTTACAATAAATAAGTCTGATATCTTCAACTGGAGGGCTAGAGAATGATAAAAAATTACAAGGAGACCTCTTGGTATCACTTTAACAAGAGTGAACAAATGCTCAAGAGGAATCTTCACAAACCATTTTGCTAATTCACTTACCAATACTGTGTAAGAAGGCATAACAGAATCAACTGGATCATATTAAAACCAAGTTTTATTCTCTAACAGCTCCAATACAGTAACAAAACCTTATTTCTTTATTACCCAAAACCATCACACTGTAGTTAACTTAAATCACCTGGTGGTTTAAATGTACTTTTACAAAGAAATCTCTGTAATGCAAAATTCTCACTTGAAATTATCAATTGATGGATCATTTAAGAATACAAAAACGGGAGAAGTATGGCAGTACAGGTCGAGGTGGGCTCTCTGGAATAGAGCTGGACTCCTCCTTTTGCAGTAACTTAGGGAATGTGCCATCCCACACATACAGTCCCCAGAGCAGTCAAGAAGAATGTAAGTCTTATTTATTCTAGAATCCATGAACCTGCATAAGTGAAAATAGTTTATGTTGTTAAGCCAGAGGTGAATCTTCCAAGTTTGTTTCTTTTAGCACAGCTCCTGTGGGTTTTCAGGAGCTACAGCTATTCCACTTGTGACTGAGAGTGTCCTAGAATGACTCTTTCTGTGTCACAGGCACAAAAAGTTGTTATCAGAAGCTTAAAGGACAAAAATTGTAATTGCATTTATTGATTCGATGGCTGCCTCACTTTTTTTTTTTTTTTTTGGTTGTACACTCAACGCTGTCCCAAGATGTTGTCCAATGTCAGTGCCCACTACTCCTTTTTGTCCGCTTGACTTCTCTATTCATTTGCTTTCCCATGGGTTGATGTTCTGTCTTGTCTATCAATACAGAACCGGAGGAGGCAGCAGCAGGAGGAGAAAAAACAGCAGCTATCCAGCTGGGATAGGAGAAATTTAGTTCCTAGCCTGTGAACATGGAAACCTGAGAGAGATCTGTGTCAGAGCAGGATGAGGTTTACAGCATCTAAATTCCATATCAGTCCTAACGCCTAATTTTTGCTGTTGGACATTTGTCCATCTCCTGAAAAACACTGGTTAAAAAACCCCCCACCAATACTTTTTAACACCATCTCCCGAATGCAATAAACCTTCGTAACATTATTAAATGTGATTATCGAAGAACAAAGACTTTGCCCTACTGTCTTTATGATGTACAATTTACATACTACCCCATCCTTCCAGTACAGGTTGGTAATTTTTAAAGGGCACTAAAATATGATAATAACAAGTATGCTTGCTGATGTATTATGAAATGTATCCCATTAGTCACTTTGTATTTGAAAGGCAGAAAAAAATTCCACCTAGCAACAGAAAGGCTTTTAGGATTATAAAAAAAATATTTGGCAGGCAGTAGGCGTGTTAAACTATGCCAGGAGGAACCCAATTGGAGGTTTCTAGAGACCACAGGAGCATAAATAAGTTGTCACCTGTGTCTCCCACCACAGAGCTGGAAGAAAATTCAAAGCTTTGTAACCTGAAAGAGCAACAGAGAAGCAAAGGGCAGCCTGGTGGCAGCCGTGGGCTGGCTGTGGAGATCCCTGGGAGGAACCATTGCCCTCCAAAGCCACAGAGAGAAACATGGCAGCAGATACTCCAGTTCACCTGATCCCTCTGTGCTGTGCTCCTGATCATCATGTTGGCCACAAAGAAGATAATTCACTTTCTTAGCTTAGAAAGAGTGATCTACTACCAAAAATGCCCAATTAATGACGGCACTGGTGAGACAGATTGAGAGATTCTTGCTAAGACTTCTTTTTTTCCCTCCAGCTGGTGCAAGAGATCTTACCATTGGAAAGCAGAGCAAGCAGAACACTTCAGTTTTGGACCCAAGGCAAGCCAGGCAAAGGACAAGAACTTTTCCAGTTTATTTATATCAAACACTGCCTATAAAATTTTATTTTCTGTGACCTGTAATTTATTCAGGGATAGAAATGTCCTCGATAGGCCAGGAAAAGGCTTTTTCCAAGAGAATCGTGTTTTAATCACATTAGAATTTTCATTCAGTTCTTTTCCTTTGGAGAAGGAGATCTTTTAGCAGAACAGGACTATGCAGCCAGCAAGTCTCCTCGTGTAGCTCAAGAGTGGCCTGCTGAGGAGAAATAGGCAGCAATACTTAATTTCCCATGTGAGTCCAAGCTCAGGACCAGGGAGTTCAGAAGGCTTTAGCGAAGACCAGAAATATTTTCTTACCTCGGCAGGAAACGTACCTTAGCTACGCAGCACTACATTCCCTAGTCATCCTAAAGTGAGATGAAGGAATTGCTTTTTCTCCTTCTGAAGTGACACTGCTTTCATGTCTGATCACAATGAGTAAAATGTGCAAAATAAATATAAAGGGGAAGGACATCGACCAGATGGAGCGAGTCCAGAGGAAGGCCACCAAGATGATTAGAGGGATGGAGCGAGCATGTCTCCTGTGAGGAAAGGCTAAGAGAATTGGAATTGCTCAGCCTGGAAAAGAGAAGGCTTCAGGGTGATCTAATTGTGACCTTCCAGTACCTGAAGGGAGCCTAGAAGAAATACAGGGAGAGACTATTTATATGAGCATGTAGTGATAGAACAAGGGGGAATGGCTTTAAACTGAAAGAGAGTAGGTTTAGATCAGATACTAGGAAGAAATTATTTATTGTGAGGGTGATGAGGCACTGGAACAGGCTACCCAGAGAAGTTGTTGATGCCCCAGCCCTAGAATTGTGTAAGGCCCAGTTGGATGGGCTCTGAGCAACCCAGTTTAGTGAGAGGTGTCCCTGCCTATGGCAGGGGGGTTGGAACTATGTGATTCTTTAAAGTCCCTTCCAAACCACACCATTCTATGGTTCTGTGATACCATTACATGAGCATAATGAATGCATATCACCTCTCAGTCTGGCTTCTGGTCCTGGAGGGTGCTGGTTTATTTACGGAACACTCTTTCTGCTGAACACTGAAGATCATCAGAGGAAGGAGGCCTGAGAAAGGACAAGTTTTTTCAGATGCAGCCTTATTGAAGAGGCAGGAGTCAATGTGCCCGCTCTCTCTCTACACCTCATTACATGGACATTTCTGGACATCTGGACTACTCTGTCTGTTTGTCAGGAGAATTGGATCACACCCTCAGCTGGGACTCACTAACACCCTACTCCAGTATGGCGTTTGCCTTATTTTATCAGTAGTGAGTGACAGTATTTGCGGCAAATCTTTGGAAAAGGCTCTATGCTGCACAAGAAGGCAGCAGGGTCACTCCGAACTGAGTGTTTGACAACACTGAAAAGCAATGAAACACTGCCTGTGCCTCCTGCAGCCTGCTCCCCAAACGCCAAGCACAAGCGACCCAGTGGCACCACCATGCAAGATGCCAGCGAGCAAAACAGTGCTGGGCAGGGGAGAGCGGTGTGCTGCTGGTTATCTGAGAAGACATCAGATGCTTTCTTTCTTTCTTATTCCCACCTACTGGAGAGGGTGCTGGGACTGATATACCTCTGCCTGGAGTAAAACTCTTCCCACCCTTTATGTTAAACAGAATCCACTTTACTCTAGTTTGGAGACAAGTCATAGGCTATAATTTGAGGATACCTAAAATGGCTGTGCACTTCCCTTCTGTTCAGCCTAGTCTTTGTGTTCCCTATCGTGAATTAGGTAAGGCAAACATAGCCAGAAAAAAACATGGGCTGAAACCTGCCATCAGAGCTCTGCCCCATCACACAACCAGTGCCTGAGGCTGGAATTCGATCATGAGTGAGCTAATAATAACAGCACACAGCAAAGAGCAGAGTACCTTGCTGCTGTTGCTGAAAGCATGAAAAATACGATCTTAATTCAGAGAATTATTATGGCATATTATGGCAGGGCATGCTGATAAATGTGGAGCAAGCTAGAAGTGCTGTGCTATGGTATGTACTCCTATTGCAATGATTAAAAAAATTACCTTCTGAAAATACAATTTCAGAAAAAGAAATTATGTTCCACTGTTTATTCAACAACAAAGACAAAAAAAGCTATGACAACCACAAAATACTCTTTCCTCAAAGTGGGCAAAAAATAAACTAAAATGAGCCAAGTTACTTTTCTGCCTTTGAAAACCTGTTAAACGCCCCCATGGCCTGAAAAATATTTCACACAAATTATCTGGATCTTTTTCAGATTTGTTTTTCACCATTCTTAATATGTCAATTTTATAAAATGTTATTCTTAAAAACAGTAAAGCTCACAGTCAAAGAAACACAGGAATTTCAAAGCCTGGTGGTACTTCATGGCTTTCATTTTACCTGGATGTGAGAAAAAACCCAAAAACCTTTAAGACACATTTCCATTAGCTCAGTTAGGATGCAGTGCTTGCACATGTGTCAAAGGCAGCAGCAGATGTGCAGGACCCATGAGTTTGCTAGGCTGCTTCTTGTGCTGCTCCTTCTGGGAAAGCAGAGCTGGTCTGCAGACCTTCTGGAGGCTCCCTTACTTGAAGTAGGATCTCAGCTTCAGAAGGAGTGAAATCTCTTGCTCCTCACTGCCCTTGCTTTCCCAGCAGACTGGGAACAGGACAGCTGAAGAAACTTGGTCATACCATGAGGTTGCTGTCGACTCACATCCCTCAGAGCCATCACTGGTACTCTGTTGGCACCAGGGCTCCCTCATGTTAAGCAGAACTCAGGCTCTTCTTTGCTTTTGCACGGCGTCTCCTGTAGCAGAGTGGATAAAGCCACCATAGTACAGGAGGAGGCTGCGCCACCACCCGCAAAGTCAGAGCGCTCCACATGCACCCTGGGAGGTGACCTGCATTTCATTTAAGAGCAGCTTATAATTATTATCTGGGGTTTCTTAGTGAAATACTTGAGAAATCGTAAATTCGATTGGAAAAAGATCAGCCTTTTCTGTTTGCAGTTTCTTGCTGGAGAGATTATTCTCAGGAGCTATAAACCATTCTCCAGCAAGGAAGGAGTGTTTGGGATTTCCAGCGTTAATGCTCCTAAGAAATCATTTGGCTGTCACTAATGTTATGTAAATAGATGGTTCATGTTTATACTCTATAAAACGCATTTACAAGAAAAAGGCTGACTAATTCCGAGGTCAGCTTCTAATTCAAGGTTAGTGCTCAACAGTTTTTTTTCCTTGCCAAATAAAACCACTAAAGGCGAAATTAAAACCATGTGCTCTAACCTACCTTTATGTAGTTACTGATATAAAGAGGGTGGAAGCAATTTTGCTGTCAAATTTAATGCCACTGTCTAAGGAGTAAAGTAAAACATCCTACGGAAGCTTTTGCACAAGGACATGCATCATGGGTGCCTGACCTAGAAGGTGTGAAGTGCTCCAGTACCTGAAAGCCACCTTTCAGTGACCTGTTACTGTTATGGATTAGAGGCTTGATTTCCCAGGAATACATTGAAATAAATAGCAATTTAATCCACAAATTATCCTCTTCATTAGGAAGAGCAATTGGCTACAGGGGAAAAAAAAGAAAATATCAGCAATTAGACATTTGATCCTCTTTTAGATGTTCAGATATCCCAGTGATGGTGAAAGAGGTTAGGTCCATTAACTCCCTTTACTGGATGGTAATATTGAAGATGGCCACCAAATTTCTGAAAACTATCAATTCCAAAATTTGTACAAGCATTTTATTCTCCCTTCTAGCCATTTGTTTATTGCTGCTTAAACATTATCTGGTCTTTAAAGTTTCACTTAAAACTGAAATGAAAACTAAACACCACCATTTTTTATTAGCTTCTTGGGTGTAAATAAAACTTTACATTCACTCAGCATCTTCTTAAAACATTTCGCCTGGAGAGAGTGGGAGTGAGTGCTCACTTGAGCAGAAGGTCAGTGACGCTGTTCAACTCCTGCCAGACTAGAAGTAGAGCGCAATGTTTCTGTTTAGACTGATGAACATTCTTCAAAACAGTTTGAGGACTATAGTCCTCAAAATAGTTTGAGTCTCTCAATCCCCCCGTGGCTAAGAAATATTTGGCCCACATCCGTGAATGTGTGTCAGGGTGACAAAAACCCAGGCGATGGGACTGCAGCGAGCAGGCAACTAGTTCCCGTGTGGAGCCAGCCTGGTCAAGAGCTTCCCAGCTCCTTCGATACTGAGCTATGGACCCTGCCTGGGGTCATGTAGCCTCTCCCACACATCCCAAACAACACTTCTAGCGCTTACAGCTGCAGACGATAACCTTCAGTTTATAACTGGAGAATTCAGCTGTGAGGCATTCATCTGCAGAACCAGCCAGCTCAGAGAGTAGATTTCTTTCTGGCAAAATCACTGTGGTTATCTGAAGTAATTTGCTAACTTTGAAGTATAAAATACAAGTTGGATTATGAAATAAATAACAAATATTTGCACTTCATTGCCTCAGTAAAAACAGCCAGTTAATTTGTATTACTGGTGTTTGCACCTGTTCCACAGCATCAAATATTTCATCTGTCCAAGAGCTCAAGTGTCCTGTTTCCCACAATGTCCAGCTTTCATAACACACTCACACATCACAGTGGCCAAGTGCATAACACACAGACTACAGGTGCTGGAGGAAATACAAATAGCAGTTAACTGTAGGATGTATCTTCAGTTTAGTGAAGGCCAGGAAATAAAGAGCATCCATTTATTTAACAGTGCTAGGCAGGGACAGCACGGGCATATGGCAGCTGAGTGCAGGGCTGGGTTTGCCATGCTTGGCTGCCTGCTTCCACCCAGGTCAGGAAGGCTCCTCTCCCCTACACAGGACTGGAAGGGCCCCTGCAGCCCCACAGCCAGTGCAGAGTGGAGGTGTCAAATGAGCCTCCCAAATGCTGAGTATTTGCGTTACCTGCAAAAGCACCCTGTCTAAAATAAAAATAACAGGCATGGCTCCAGATTCAAGGCACTGGCTCAGACACTAAACTGTGGCCGAAAACCATTGCCTGAAAATTAGTGAATCTGTCCAGAGCAAAACAAAGATTTCACAACTACTATGAAAAGTGCTAAGTATTCACTCTCCCAAGAGGATTTCTCAGATGCTGAAGCTTATCTATCTCTGCTGAAATCGCTCTTATTTCCCAAATCCTCTTCTCATTTCAGGTGTTACATCCATATGGTACCTTTAAACCCAAAAAATCCTAATTTCTTTGCTAAATTGAACTATCATCAAAATGTAAAAAGATGTATTTTAAATACGTGCCCAGACTAGAGGTGGTGACACTAGAAGAACTGTCGGTAGGATCATCTCATATGCAAAATTTTTGTATCTAAAAGTGGTGACCACACACTTTTATAGTAGGCTCAGTACTGTCTGTAGATCTAGCACAGTATCCAGGGATGGGACCCAGCACTAAATGGGAGTAATCAGAGGGATTATGACCTGACATTGGGCCTATATAACTTTAATGGTTCACATTGTATCTGTACCAGATTCTGACTATGACTATAGGGGTAACATGACTTCCATGAGGCAGGATATGCTGCCTGAAAAGAAAGAGCTTTAGCTTTTTGGGTTAAGTGGAGAAATAGTTTTGAGTGGATCAGCCAAGATAGCAATAATTGTCATGAGGTTTAATGTAGCTTGTGCAGACACTATTTCTCAGTTGCTTATGGTGGATTTTCAGATGTAAGAGCAGGCAAATTGAGCAGACTGTGAAAATAATCCTAGCATAGCTTCCAACAACGGAAGTAAAACTTTTTTGTTGCTAAGAAATGTGAAATTACAAAAAAAAAAGTAATACCAGTTGCTGCAGAACCAACAAAAGCATAAAATATTGTTAGCTTCAGTCATTCATTATACATCATCTGATTAAAAGAACCCAAGAAGTAGCATTTTTCCAAGACTTGCCCTTAGACAAAATTATATGTTTTGGCAGAAAAGGTCTTCTGTAGTGGCACGTACATAGTGAAGCTCTTTGCATACTGAGAAAACAGTTTTAAAAAACTTACTGAAGAGAGTATATTTTTCCCACTGTTCACTAAAGACTCAAATAATATTAAAACACTAGCACAGATTTTTCACTATTTGAATGGGGATTAATCAGTTATTCGTCTGCATTATTTCAATATGATAATGAAGCAATGCTAGGAATTTTTGAAAAAGTAAGACAAAAAACAGACTACAATCAAATTATTTGAATTTCAATACTATCCTTAGTTGGAGATGCCAGTATTAACTTTGGGAGATGCTACTTTCTAAAAATCTAATGAAAAGTGAGAATGAATGATTGCTGCCAGCTTACTCTTGAAATAATATATAATGCATACATCCATAATAGATGATCATTTAATCTTCATTTAATCTTGAGGGTTATGCTTAGCTTTCAATCATTCAGGGGGTTTAATCATCTCTACAAATGTCAGAATTACCATCCTTTGTCAAAGTTCAATTCATGGGAACGATAACGCATGCTTTCACATAGTAGTTTATCTCTATGTCCTAAAGTTGAAAGATCTTAAAATGTTTTCCAGCTAATAGAAGTTATTTTTGTTCAGTAGCTAAGAATTGCTCGTTGCTATTTTAAAATTCCTTAAGGATGAGAAAGATGATGATGAAGGAAAGATGTTTTCAGTGAGTGAATACTCCTTATCTTCATCTCATGCTGTGCTAAAAGTTTGACTGCTCTAATTTTAAAGCTATCTAATCTTTTATGTGTTAAAGCATATGAAATCATCCATTATTAGAAGTATGAATTACAAGAAGAGTTCATTTATTTGGTGTTATATATAACCTTTATATAAAATGCACTATGTGATTAAAAGTTTTTCATTTAGTAATATTCATTAAGTCTCAAACTTTTCTTTCAGAGAACAAAATTGTTTCAACCTGATTGAGATATTTTATCTGGGGAAAAAAAATGAATGACTTTTTTACAAAGAGTATAATCATCAGTGAATATTTTGATGCTTGACAGTGAATTGGATGTGATTCCTGTGTATAAAGGATGTTCTTTACTGGGAGATCCAATCAAGTGAGTGTACAGGCCTCAGGAGTCTCACACTGGAAGAGTCACATATTCTTCCTTCAGAAATGCAAGTTTTTGAATTTCTTAGAACATGTGGAATGTGTTATATTCATTTCATTGTTGCATCTGAGGCATGCATGAATATTTTTGTTGTACACACATAATTGGAAAGAGTGCAAAAATCTATTAAAGGAAAACTCTACTTAAGGTTGACCTTTCAATTTAGAGTGATTTTAATTGTAAGGAATTTTATAAATTGATTTCTTAAAAGATATGTTTAAATGTAGTAAAACAATGCTTATCAGTTTACCAATAAACTGAAGCTTTTCAGAGTGGAATGCCACTCTTGAGAGCAGTGGACATTTCCAACTTGGAGAAAATCAGACGATACTTGAAAGGCAAAATAGCTTTCCTCTGAAATGTCCTTTAAAATAATGTTCCTAATTCCTACCCAAAATAGTGGTCAATGTGTCCAAGAATTATGCTTTCAGGACAGATGATTTGTTCTACAATGAAAACACAATGTAAGCCTGCACTCATGGTTTTAGTCTAGTCCTAGGACTTGGGGGTGTGTTTTTTTGTTTTCAAGTGTCACTAAATCTTTCTCCCTTCCCCTCTGCTGCTAGATTAATTATTTTGTGTGCGAGGGCCCTTCTTTCAAAGTCCTCTATTATTCTGTTTTGACCATACTGGGGAATTTATCCAAGTCAACAAAAAGGCAGCCTTGATCACAGAGGGGCTGTTGATGAAGTGGATGGTTTCATATATTACTGGGGGAGAATTGCCTTAACATCGCCTATTCACACTGCTGTGCCAGGTGCATCCACTTACATGGCTCAAAACGCTGCTACCACCACATCCTCCGCTGCCAAGACCATTATGTGCTCTGAGTGATGGAGCAAGAGGCTGGACTTAGATCTTCTCTGCTGGGAAGCAGAGGGAGAGAGACCGATCTTTGTGTCTCAAAAAAAAAAAAGAAAAATCTGCTGTAGGGAGCCTTTTAACTCGCTGCAACTCTGCGACTGTGAGTGCTTCGGAAGAAGATGAGGAGGAAAATAGCAGGAGTTTAGAACAAGACTCTGCTCTGCATCACTGCCCCAAGATACTGTAAAGAGGACAAAGGGAAACTGGGATATAAATAGAGAATGACATTTTCCTTGCATTGTCCACAATGAATACATTTGTACATGAACAAAATCGTTGGAACGAGACAACATGCATGCCTGATGTTGAAGAAAAGCTTGTTTGTGCTTAGTACATTGGAGACATTGTTCGAAAATAGTTCATCCTTTTGTAAATATTGCCTCGGCATTGGTGCCAGGGTCACTGTTGCTTTGCGCTATCAGCTGAATAAGTATCAGTCATGCACATGCTGCTGGGAGAAATTTTAATACGGGCACCAGCTCTAAAAGGAGAAAATTATCCTCTTAAGGACTGTCCCCTTCATTCGTAGTTAATACTCCCTGCTTTACTCTTACTGTTTTTTCTTCCAAACTTACCCTGCTTTCTTGCACCTAAAGGGTGTTTTGTACATGTCACTAGGAAATAAAACTTGTCCCATCCCTCAGGCACTGCTAGTGTGTGTATAGAAAGCAGACATCCTTTTCTGACAAAACCCTCGTTGGAGGAAATTTTGCCTGTGCTTTTCATCTCCGGTGATACAGCTACAGTAGATCCAGGCTATGCTCCCTTCTCGTGCAAAGTGGCTCATGTCAGCTGAGGCGGCGCCGCGATGGAGATCTTGGCTCTTTGGTTTGTTTGCTTGTTTTCTGGAAAGACATTTACGTGGCAACATTTCTTTTTTTTTTTTTTTTTTCCTCCAGAAGTTCTGAGAATTCAGCAAAACAAAGACTTGTACTACATGCAAAACCAATAATAAAATATGTTCTGAACTCAGTGAAAGCCTCCTTGTACTCCCTGAGCAGAAGGCAAATATGATGAACAAGATACTTCTGTATTCGTCCCCATACCCAGATTTTTTGGCAAGATAAACCACAATCTGAAACTACAAAAATTGCAGGACCCTCCAGCATTTCACACTAGCAGACAAATACAGCTATCCCTCCGACACAGTCAAACAGATGAGGGGAAAGTGAACTCTTGACTTGACCAAAAAGTACGAAGCGGAAAAGCCGAAAATTATAACTTTAAAAAATGCTGTGATGTCCAGGCAATTTTGAAAATGTTTCTCTGCCCTAAAAAAGGCATAGTTCAAGTTCAAACAAGATGTGGTAGCAGCTATTGTGCCAGGCTTACACAGAGCCTGAATATAATGATGCCACCCTCCTGAAGATTACTATATTCTGCCACTCTCTGCTTTTATCTATATGGCCATGCCCCAGGGTTGAAAAGTGGCACCCTTCAAATCAGGCCTCCAGATTTTACAGTTGGAAGTGGGAGTTTCATTAGGTTCCCTGACAGAAGGGGGACATCAGAAGTGTTTTCCTTGCAGCTTGCGCTGCACCTGGTTTGAAGTTAAGCTGTGCTGTGCTCACCCACCTTCACCTGGGCAAAAGGGCCAGGAACTCAGTGGTGGAACAGGGGTAAGGGGGCAAGAGTCCCACTCTGCTGCCGGCTTGCTTGGTGACAGTGGACAACTTCTGAGAGAGCCCTCTGGGAAGAAAAGGGATGGTGACATAGGTTGGAACCTAGGGAGGCTGGAACTAGATACTCTTTCAGGTCCTTCCTTACATGACACATTCTGTGATTCTGTGATGAGTAGGCACCACGGGAATCCCAGTTTGCTAGGAGGCCCATATGCTTTAATTTAGCAACTGCTTTTACGAATTTGACCTCTGCCTGCATTTATGGCACAGAAGATGTTCTCTTCCCTGCTCAAACAGACTTGCCCTTTTACCACTCGACTGTAAGTTGTGGGGGTTTTATTGCCATGTTATTTTTGCCATGTTATTGCCTTTTATTTTTTGCCATGTTATTACAATAAAAGATTTCATATTCTGCTATCTCCTTAAAAAAAGGTAAAATAATCTACAGGTCAAGCATGAATGTCCAAAGACTGTAATAATTAATTATTGGAAAATTTACTACATATCTGATAATAATGATTTGCTAAAAATTACTCCGTCATATGTCACTTCAAGCTTTCCTGATAAATACCGTAATGCAGGCAATTTTATTTTTACTTCAGATCTACCATTTAGGAGCTATTTGAAGTTCATGAAATATTAGATAATTGCCTGTAAAACTGTTGCACCTTTTTTCCCCAGAAGTGATGCCACAGGCCCACCCAAACTAAACATACCTATGCTTTCACAGACAAGAGTCAACTAACAATGATAAAAAGTATAGAACTGAAAAAGAAAAAAAGGCAAACCACTAAAATTCATTGTTCACTCATTATTACTATTATTATTATTATTATTATTATTATTATTATTACTCAAACCTTTTGTGGCTACTGCACAAGGTGATAAACGGATTTTTATTTTTTTTCTAAATTGGTTCTGTAGTTTTTGGAACTAAAATGTTGAGCAGACTGCTCAAAGAAAACTACACTATCCAGAAAGCTTTTTTTGAGCTCTGAACACCCTTAGCTCTCATCCCAGTGTACTCCTCTGCACATTTTCCAGTACTGCAAGAGGCCAGGATTCCATCCTTCCTCTCTCAATGGTTCAAAAAAATAAGAAAATCTAGGGGTCAAAGGAAAACAAAATTCTTTTGCAGTAAAATTAGGTTGACTAGAAATGTGAATTTAAATAAGAACTAGAATTTATTTCTGTAGTATACACTGCAGCAATTGGCTTTCATATATATATACATACATACACACATCTTTTGAGTAAAATTTGTAAATTTTATTCAAAAAAAAATCAGAGTAAAAAAGTTCCTCCAGGCCAGCAGAAAACAAAAGATCAAAATGTTGCCATTGCAGAAATTTGGACTGATTACTCAAAGAAATGGAGGACTGAGTAGTCAAGGAGACAGAATATACTAATCCTAAGCAGATTTTGCTTCCCTCCCTATTTATGCTTTGCAGTGGGTATAGAGCCTCAATCTTGTGCCATATTTCTGGGAAGTAGAAAGGAAGTTTATCCATACCTTCACAGGACAGAATGATAACAAAAACATTGCAATACAATGGAGTTATTTCAAAATACTGCTTCTTTCAGTATTGGGTGGTGCCTTGATAGACCATAAATATAAATATCCAAGAGAAAGCAGTGTCAACAAAGGAATGTCCTATATTATGTCCTGGGAGTGATTTAAAGCAAGCAATTTTATTAATAGGATTCTAGCAGTAGCCTATACAAGGCTTTACCACTATCTTTGGATGACACCCTGACATCATAAACACAATGTATTATTAATTATAACTTGCTTTTATCATCCAGGTGTCCCTCTTCAGACCAGGGACCTTTCCTCTAGGGACTGTAAAAATTCATTAGAAATGTGTCTGGAGAGATTAAGATGAGTATCTGGCTACATCTTGGCCTTGATTGCAAAAGAGCACACTGTCAAGAATCTTAATAACATATTTACTGATGTTCAATTAGATGCTAGAGAACAAAATTGATTACCATGCTTAAAAATATTTGCTGCCACCTTACAGCAGTGAAAAGCGTTACCATCCATCACGTATATGGCAAATCCACTGGCTGAACATCAGTTCCTGCAATCGCCCTCCATGCCTTGCAGAAGAGCTACTAAGTGGATCCAGCCCTGATTCCTCCTTGCCTTCAGTTTTCCAAGTGTACCTGAGCAGCAGGGACAGGGAAGGCTGTGGAAGTCTGAGAATAAAAGCCCTCTGAAAAAATGACGTCCTTCCTGTCCATCTTTGGTTAATGGATTCAATGTTTTTAACTAGTTCTTGCAAGATAAATTCCATGTTGTCCCGAACAGCTTTCTGCATGTGACTGTGTCTCATGTTTTCTGAGCACAAGTGATCTGAATCACAAATGGTATTGCAGATGCGATTTAGTCAGGAAACCAGATACTGGAAATCCCACATATGCACTTGTTAGACCCTACACATGCGTTTGCTTTTTCCCAGCTGCAGTGTCCCACTGGGTCAGTTCAGGACCTTTGCAGACCCTCATATTTAACTTGCAAGCTCCCATCTGCAGTTGAAACTCCTACTAATTCCTTAGTGTGCAGACATTACATTTTTACTTCCTTTATTAATGCATGGGACACATTCACTTCCACTGCAACAGCCTCGTCCTCTTGTGTATCAGCAGCAGCTCCCTGTTCTTGCCTTGTTAGCAGATTTCACCATTACAGGGGATACATGGATTGTGTTGTTGGTACAGGGTCTTTAATGAAAATATTAAATAATCCTGATCTCTGAGTTATTCCCAGTTCCTCATCTCGGAAATCATGTCAACAGAGTCTGCTATCACATCTCTTTTGCCCGGCGTTTTGTGTGCTTTAGCATTACAACCCTGGCCACAGTGCTCTCTCCCGCTTACCAATAATTTTTAGCACGGCACTGAACAACTCCTTTACTATTATTAATAGATTTGATCTACGAGGATAAAAGAGGGGAAGAGAGATGCAAATGAGGGTCAGAGTATTGTACATACTCACTTTCATCACCCCTTAGCATGTGTCCAGCAGTGCCATGGCTATCCTCTTACGCTATTTCTTTTCTTTTTGGCTTTTCTGAAGGTGGAGGAGAAACCTGTGAAGCAAACTGTTGTCTTCCTTTACTACAGTGGGATTTGTTTGTTTGTTTGTCTGATATTGGCTTTCTAGCTTTGATTTTGCAATGTTTTTTAAACACAGGCGGGTCCATGCATTTATGCTAAAGTCAGCCAGGCCAAAGAAACATGTGCAAGACTTGGAAAGTGGTAAAAAAATTTTGCACAGCACCATAATAATAGGATTTAAAAAAAAAAAAAATTTGTTCTCTGTCCCTTTCTTTGTAATTCCTAATGTTTTGCTTGCTTTTTCAACCACCGCCAAGCAGTGCATTGATGTTTTCATGGAAGCATTTATTATAACCTCACAACGCTGCTCCGGAGGGGTAGCAGCCAGCTGAGACCCAGTCTTTCCCCCCGTGCAACACAGGGAAGTTATCTACATCGAGGTTCTTCTGCAGTTCTGTTGCTCAGTTACTCAGCTTCACAGTGTCTTCCCTCATCCTGTCTTCGTGTTCACAGTAATCTCTGCAGCTTTCATTCATGCCCCTTCACAGAACATTTCTGAGCACGCTGTACAATGCTGGTGGAGGTGCTCTGCTATTTGACTCCCATCACGTTCATTTCTGACCTTTGTTTCCTCTCTTTTCATGTGATGTTTGCCCACGTGAGAAGCTGCCTCTTTGCCCATGCAGCTTAACTCCTTTGAGAGCCTCTGGTAAAAGAATGTCAAATGTCTTTTTTTAATTCCTGCTAAGTGTGTCGACAAGATCTCCCCTCCCCATACAGAGGGACTCACAAGGCATCGCTTCCCTTTGCAAAAGCTGCCTGTTTCTTGCCTTATGTCACGCTTACTTACCCATTTGCTCATTAATTCTTTCCTTTAACTAGTTCACCTGGCTTGGTTATCAGGCCTAATATGTTTCTCTAGAATCCTTGCTAAAAATTAGTAACTTGAGCCAGTGAGTTTTCCCTCAAACTAATTTATTTATACAGTTAATTTATTTATACAGTATTTTACAGATATAATCTGCCAGATAGATTTGTCTTTTCTGGTATCTTCATTTGGGTATAACTTCTGGTTTTTAAAGGATGCTTTTTAACTTGTAGCAGCCTTAACCAGGTTGTTTAGCTATGTTCACACTCTCTTTAAGACTTTACAGAACCTACAGGGTAAGACCAGCCCTTGGCTGGACTATGAAAGTATGAAAGTCTTGGAGCAGTAAATTGCAGGATTTAGATGCTCTTATGTCTATGGTCTCCTCAGCTACATGCTAAAGGCTCCAAGAAAATCCATGTTTCACCACCATCTCTGTGAGTGAGCTTCTCCATGAATCCTTTAGATGGAGGTAAAATGGCAAAAATCATTAAGTTTTGTTCTGGCTTTCTTAATTTCTGGATGGGAAAACTTGGTCCTTGAATCCAAGCAGAAGAGCAGTCACCTCAATCAGAGTTTAAAAGGATGAACAATTTGGACTGCCCATCAAGAACTTGGATGGGAGGAAGCATGGGATTAAATCAGATAAATAGAAAGTAAGAAAAACACTCCCAATCTTCCCTAAGAATAGATTACGGCACACTAGCCAGACATGTACAAAAAACCAGAAAACCTTACTTTTCTACATCAAGGAAACGAGTTGACCTAATCTGACTGAATTTCAGGAAAACATTTGTTAATATGCTACTTGGAAAAAAATAAACTAAGGAAGACAACAATTGCTAAATTAACTCTTAATACAAATAAAAGCCTGCAAAGTAGTTTTGAAGGGAAAGTCCTAAGCTAGAGGACAACTGATACTGGACTTAATTAAAAAATTATCTTGGACAGATTTTGCTATTTATTTTCACTGACTACCTTAACCTAGGAATGATCTTCTGAGGGCACAAAGCTGGGGTACTGCTTGCATGAAGTGGGGGGGAATATTGTATAACAAAGGGCACGAAAGTCCTTTCACAGAATGGGCTTGACTCAGTACCCTGGAACCCTGCATATACCAAACCTAGGAAAAGTCCTTCAATATGGTATTTTCACTATAAAGACAAACCAAGTGGTCAAGTTTCTTCGTTGTCCCACAGGCACAGAACTAAAATATATCCAATAAAACGCCGCAATACAAATTTCATACAGTGAGTTCCAAGGGAAGACCAAAAAAGAAAAAAAAAAAAAGAAGAAAAAAAAAACCCCAACCAAACAAAAAACTAAAAAAAAAGGAAAAAACCCCAAACCCAATAACAACAACAAAAAAATCAAAACAAACCAACCAAACAAACAAACAAAACCAAAAACACAAAAGAGGGGGGTTTTTTGTTTAATTAGAGACAATAATAATGTCACTTAACTTCCAGAAGCAGAGCAGAACAACCAAAATCCTGCAGGTTCTTTTATTAAGAAAAAAATAAAATTTCCTACTTTTAGATGTTATTCAAGAGTATCACACAACTCTTGCACATCCCATTCCCCCTTCAATTTCACGGGCATCACCTACAAACTGGAAATTAACCTACAAGATCAATAGAAGCAATATAATGTGACACTAAGTCCATATCTTCTGTTGATCCTGTAAAAATATTTCAGAATTTGGTTCCTTAATCCCAGAGCTGTCAAAGAAAGACAGTGCACAACATCGAGTCAGAAGTACTGTACAGCTTTCGGAAGGCTTACCTGAAATAATACCCTGAGGTAACCTAATACTAGAGACAACTCTTTCGTGAGCTAAGCTAGCTCACCTGTAATGCCCTGCACCGTATCATGTGCGTGTGCCAGCTCACGTCCGTGGTCGTGCAAGGCACAGACGTTCCTGAACAAATCCGGACATGCCAGGAGATTCAGAGGAAGCCCGTGGCTTGGATGAAACTGATTACACCCTTTTATAAAAAAAGCCTTTTGACACCCTTGTAACGCAATACCATGAGGATAGTGCGAAGGTCAAGGTCATAAACTAGGAATAAAGAACTTCTGCTATCAGCCTCCATAAAAAAAGGGTAAGTTGGGTGTTTCAGTCAGTCCTCAAGGCTTTTGAGATGTTGACAGCAGGTAGCTCTAATACAAAAATAAATAAATACAAATATAAAATATTAGTTGTTGTGTATCTAGCAGGAATAGAAAGGTATTAATGCCACGATGAAAGACCCCGGCAACATCTGGAGCACTGTGCCTACTTCTAACCCTGCAGATTAAAAGAGATTTATCGGAAGTGGAGGTCCAAAGAAAGGCTAGAAGAACAGTCAGGGAAAAACACTGTTCTCTATGACAGGTATGGCACAGCTGAGTTGGATGAACTGAGACTGAGCAGGTTTTGGCAGTAACCTGTGAAAGCTCAAGGGGAGACAGACTGGAATGGACTTTACACCAGGAGAGAGAAATACCCTTTAAACTGAAGTCAAAGACCTTGTAGAATGTGAGAGGTCCAGCTGGTCATGACACACATTATCTGAAATCCTTAACTATGCAGATGAACAGAAAATCAGCTGAGGATAAGGGTAGCTTCAAGATGGAGTCTGGTGTCTCTGCATGTTAAGTTGAAGAGTGTAACATGGCTGCCTGCGATAGAGAGGATCAGGCCCGGCAGCAGAGGAGGTCTTCTCCAGCCCTGCCCATATCAAGGACAGAGCAGACTATGAAAGCTCTGATTTGCAAAACATGTATCAAATTTACACCTTTGTCACCGGCCAGTTTATCACCACCGCTATCTTACATTCAATAGTGTTACACAAGAGTGTAAATTATTGTGGAGTGCAATCCTCCTAATTATTACAGTTGGGGAACAAATGGGGCCATGCATATGCAAGTATCTAATTAGTCACGTCGTGATTGCCTGTCTGTGGAAATACCCTGTTTGACTATGAAATCATACAGCCTGCTTTGGCTTATACAATGATGTGTGTTGCTGTGACTCTTGCATAAGGAGAATTAGTCCTTCTGTTTTAATAATACTGCACCATTCTGCTCAGTTCTGAGCCCTTAATCTTGCATCACGGTGAAATACTGTAGTAGCAACACATAATTGTCTATTTTTCCAATTTTCCATTTTGTAAAACGCTAGTTCCTGACCTCTGCTGAATGCATAGAGTGGCCTACCTTGACACAATATTAGATTGATATTAACTGAAAAGAGTCCCAGTGTAGCTGTAATAGTACAAAGAATATGACTTCACCTACCCCTGAATTCCAGGTTTCGGTCTTCTTTTCTTAGAAGAATGTTATCGTCTCACTATGACACATGCGTAGTTTCACAAGTTCTGTTTGTTTTAGACTGAGATGACTTGGCCTTATTAGCTCCTTCTATCCCCTTCAGTTTTGGTGGGGCCCCAAGTGCCTCCTTAGCAGTATTGCGAAAGGAAATCCCCATAAACCACATAAATCCCTAAAAAAGCTGAGGGCAAAACTGAGCGGATCTCTCCTCCGGCAGGCAGCGTCCTCCCCTTTGCACAGCACTGCCACGGGTGTCGATGGCAGCTCTGCAAAGAGACGGAGAACAGCACAGCAGCCTGCAGGTTTTGCTTGCTCTCCATGGCTGAAAGGGCACCTGCACCCCGAGTATCTTTCTTGTATTTGCTCAGTGTTTAAGGGAGTTTATTGCTGGGATTTCCAGGTCAACATTATCACCGTGGCCCTTCTGGAATTTACATATAATGAGTGACAAAACAGAAATGTAGTTTGGAGGACCAGGCACGATAGAGGGTCGTGTTCTCTCAGGCTGGCAAGACAGTTGTCTTCCTGTTCAATTTGTAGGGCTACTGGCTCATTTCTGAATTATAACTACTTCATTTAGATGAGCATCGGCAATGGACAGATAAAAAATATGTTTTGTGGTTTTAAATACCTGGACCTTTTTTCCAGAATATGATAATTCCTTATCTTCTTGTTTATATATAGCAATTCAGATTCCTCCCAATGACTAATTAATTTTACAGTTATTTTTACCTCCTTCCCCCTCTCCCAACACACAGAAATGTATATGCTTATGTACATCCACATACGCATACCTCATCAGAATTATTTCAGCATAAGTATGAATACCACGAACCAAAAGTTTGGCATCCCTGCTACTGTGAAAGATGACTGCCACCTATGGGTAAGAGCTCATGCTAACATATTTAGATAAAATCTTAATATTGTTCCTTTTACTTAATTCAATTTGTAATTATCTAGCAGGACAGAGTTTTGACTCATTTGATATATATTTTGTCAATAACAGTCACTACTCGTCCTCTGGAAGTTGGGTATTGAACCAACTCCCTTAGGAAAGAAAGTCAGCTTTACGACGAATTAAAAAAAAAGGGGTACGATGTTCTTATTTTTCTTATTCTGAATAAAGACAACATAGAATTACTCTAATTTCCCATGCAAAGAAAAAAAGACTCATTGCTACACAGCTAGGTACAGCATATTAGATAATGCTGTATTTAATTACTATAATTTTAAGGTTTAGCCATCTTGAGGTTTTAATATTTTGCTTGCTGTTTTCTTTTACTAAATACATACAAATAGCTTAGCTATGCAGTCCCATGAAAATGTGTATATAATCAGTACATCATAGTAAGTTTCTTCTCAAAATTTTTCATTTTTCTTAGTAAAGTGAAAGCTAAGTGGGGGCAGGGAGGCAGTAGAAAAATGAATAGCTTGATTATGTAAGCTTCAATTTTTCTGATAATCAGTCTATGCAGCGTTTACCTAGAAAACTCAAAAGAAAGTACAGACAGGAAAGCCTAACTTATTGTATCAAAAAATATGCTTTTTCCGATTCAGCTTTCGGGTACTTACAAGCAAATAGTCCAACAATTCTGTATATCCGACTACCAAAGAGAAAAACACTCGATTTCAGCTGCTATGCTATAGTAAGCTGCATTAAAATGGATATCGGTATCTATTTCTCAGAAATACCACACGTAAAAATAACTGGAAGTCTAGCAAATTAATGCATGTATTTCAGTTTGGGAAAAAATAATTTTGCTCCAGTAAACAGAAGCTAATCGTAGCCATTATATTTCCCCCTTTAGGGGCCAGGGCACAGTATTTCGGATAGAGGAGTGGAACTTAACAAAAGAGAAAATGGTATGAAAAAAAATAGCAATTAATACAAACTAAGAATAAGTCCAATATTAATTTTTTAAAAAATCTCCCTTTTAAAATAATCTTCGTCCCGGGCCTTCTCATTTTTATTCTACTTTACTAAATATAGTAATTGGCCCATCTAAAAAACCTGAAATCAGTATTACACTAGTGCTTACCTCATACATTTTCACTAAATTTTTATTACTAAAACTACATTACAAACTTATAAAATACCGCAAAAGCAGTCAGTAAATGTCGCTCAAATATCTGAGGTTCACACATCAACATTTCATGCTTGCTTTCCGACGGCATCGGAATCCTTTATAATCTACAAAACTCAGATGTTTGTGGTAAAATCCTTGTGCTTCATAGGCAAAACCATCTTGTAGCTAAAGCAAGTGCTCCACACATGTGATGTATTTTCCTGACATATTTCAAAAACTGCAAAAAAAAAATGCATTCTCCAATTTACTTCCTTGTGTCCACTCTGGCTACTGAATCAAACTCTCAACTGTCCAGTAACGCTTCCCTGTATTTTCAAACCACAGTTTCAACTTAAACCACTTAGTCTCCTTAGATGGAAACTTCATATCAGACAAAAATTACTCCTTATCATGTGTGATGAATCCAGCTTAAAATAAAATACCAGCACTGCATGAATATCGACGACAAATTACTCGTTTTGTCATTCTGCTCTTTCTTATTTTATCTCTCACTCTGGAGAACAATTTCTTAGGTATACTGTGTTACAGTGCAGACCTCCTCCCACCAACCCACTGCTTGCAAAAGGAACTTAAAAAAAAAATATTTTCCATGTGTCATAACAAAATCTGAACAGAATATAGTTGAACCTTTCAAAATGACTACAGGTAAGAAAATAGAAATAAACAAATAAGCTAGTACCTCCAATTTACGAGAGCAACAAAAAGATTAAAAAAATTTAGAAATGCAATAGACGATTGTTAAACTAATAGATCTATTAATGGAATATGAAACCAACCCTCCTTTCCTGGTGACACATCACTGAGTTACTACTTGTATACTTCTACTGGTATAAATGGAGAGCAAAATTTTTCTATATATAGTGAGAATGACAAATTTTGAGATATTTCCCTTTCTATATCTTTAAAACTGAGGCCTTCTTAAAGGACAGGGCACTCGAAAAGATCTGCATGATACTGGAAAACCCAGACCGGTTTCTCCTGATTTTTTGCCACCAATGATCTCTGTGTTTCATAGAGGAAAAAAAAAAAAATCCTCACAAGTCAGGCAGCGTTCCTAATTCTCCGAAGAGCTTGCTGTTAATTTTATGCCTTTACAAAAAGACGAGTAAAATTTTACTTCCCAAGTAAAGAAATACAGAAGGTCGCATCATAGCTGTAGAAAAATGATTCTTTCTGTTCTATATAGATATCTCATCAATTTCACTTGAATGCTGCTTATAACAGAGATTTTACTTTAAATAATAGTGCTTAATGCCTATATGGATTTTTTTGTTACCTAATAGCTTTGCTAGATTGATCATGGATTTTTTACTGTGCTATGAATTTTTTCAGTACTTAGTTATATGCCTGCATTTTCCAACAGACGTTCAAAATATTACTGCATTCTGATCTATTCCACTGTGTTTTGACACTGAAGTGCATTCAGATACTCATAATATAAAATGCTTATAGACGCACCTAAACAAAAAAACGGACTCCCGTGTGATATACTGGAATGAGTGGGACTTTTCTTCTGATGGGGGAAAACCTGTTTGTTCAGAATAATTTAATTTAAAGATGGGAAAGGGAGCAGCGCACCTGAAATCAACTCACTGTAAATTCCAGAAATGCAAGGAGTTTCACAAAAAGTCTGCAGTTACCTTGTTTTTTAAGTAACCGTGCAGAGCTGACAGCTATTAGCAGTAGCAAGGACTTGCATAACAAGGACTTGAAGGAAAGCTTAGCACTATCCACGCTGGAGTGATTTACAGAGAATGAAGGCACGTATTTCTTTATGATGCATTATGTAACAACACAGAGGGCACTCTGAGGCATTCAAAAAAATACGGGACCCACATTTGCTCTTATACTTGTTATCTATCGCACAAATATTTAATAGTGCTTATAGCATAAGGCTTATGAAACACCTAACATAGGAATGTTATCTGATACAAATTAGTTTGAAATGTTTCAGCTGACATATTTTACGTTCTGTACATCTTCAGGAAAATATAATAGGTCCTACAATTCATTTGCTTCAAACTTCTGCAATACATGCAATCTCAGATAAAATAAAATTGTCAAAATCAGTGATAGCTGGACCTTCTGGTTCACATTAGTGTGAAGAGAAAACTGCTGTTGAGCTGACACTTTGATAGATTATGAGTTCTGCTGAAGAATAGCTAAAAATGGTGATTCAATCTTGTCGCTACTATATAAGAAGAATAACAGAAGTGGAGATGGTGCTCATGATATCATGTCTTTTATCAAAACCCTAAAGGGTTCTGTTGCATCGAACACATTCTCTTCCTGAGAGCTTCTGGCTCTAAAAAATAACTGTGTAAGAAACTGAAACTAAATTGGCCTATTAAAAAAATCCGGTTCATTTGTGTCCTAAATTTATTTAACATTAATATAAAGAGCCAATTGTTAAAAGACTATCTTTGGGAGGGAGGTGGGGGGGAGGTGTCCTCTCTTTTTTTTTTTTTTTCCCTACAGTAGAGATGCTGGTCTTGTAATGACAAAATGGAGAGCTAGGAGGATTATGAAACACAAGTAACATGAAGGGCAAATCTGACTGAAAAAGAGGGAGAATACTATTCTAATTATTTAAAACTTGGCTGGGTTAGTGCCTTCACTAACTTAAATCAATACATTTCCCCTGAAATCAATAAGGTGACACAGATGCATCCAAGACATATCTAGCATTTAAGATAATGCGGACCATCATCTTCTGTTAGGACAGTAAACATAAGCACACGTGTATAATCACTTTCCTAAACACCTCCCTAATCTTTAGATATGCAAAATAGAACTTTTAAAAGAGGGCATCTTAAGTACTTCTGCTATTCTACCCCTGGTCCTCCGTTAATCTGAAACTTGCGTGGTCGTTTACGCTGAAGCGAAGTTAAGTTTAAACACTGACTTCTGTCCCTCAGTGCTTCATACTTCCCTGTGCTGCTGCATATCACCATGGAAGGCTCAAGATGGAGGGAACAGGGCCTTGGTGGCTTGTGCCTTCCTCCCCCAAACATCACCAAATGCTCCCGGCGCTTACTTCTAATACATCCATGGAGTTCTGCAACAACAGAAGGGAAAACAAGGCTTCATAGTTCTCATCCTTCACTGAGAGGAATAACAGGTAAGGAGAAGGAGGAAGCAGAAACACGGGGGAGAACGGGAGGAACGATTTCTTATTAGAGGTTCACCTTCCCTAAAGGGAAAGAAACCTTGACACAAACTTCATGACATCACACAGATGCAGACACATAGGTACCTCAGATTTCTGATAACTCGGTGGGTTTGTTTCAGGGAAAGATTAAGCATTCATTTAATTTTTATTTTTACTTTTACCAGGGCCTCTCCAGTAAGTATTTTTGCAGCTTCTCCTGCGATAATTAATGTTTCATGTTGCATAAGAATTTCTTATCTTGTTAAAAAAAAAAAAAAAAGCTCTCCAACAAAACTATGACTTAAGCTGTGTTCTTAATTTGAGGAGGAATGGGGAAGAAAAGTAGCAAGGCATAAAGTTCATCACCCTGCTCTAAAATGTAGGGAGAAACAGAAAATTATATTAAATTTAAAAAATGTCTCAACCCTTTTCTGTGTTTTCCCTACAGTTTTTACACATGCATTTGCCTTTTGAGTATGCAGGCCGACATCTTTAGGATATTCAGGCAACGTTTTAACACATTGTGGATCCGGGAAAGAAACAAGTCAGAAATATTTGGAGGGTGTGAAGCAATAAACAGTAACCAAGCAGAAATGTTTTACGCAATGCTATTACGGCTTGACAGCAAAACAGATTTATGCATTCTCCTTTCAAGCTTGTAAGCTTGGTAGCAAGTGAAATGGGTTAAATTTTCTGAGTTTGGAATGCAATTGATTTATGCTTGTTCCACGATGCTACGCAGCTCTTAAATGTACGAGCTCTTGCGGCTGAAAGTCTGCTTTTAGGACAGGCCCTGCAGTGACAGGCTGCGGCATGGCAGGGAGCGAGAGACCCAGGTAATTCTGGCGGGGCAGCGGCTAGCGATGCAGGACCCAGCAGGTATCCAGCCATCCAGCCAGCCCGCCTTACGTAAGGACTTCATTTTCGTTAGGCTACATCTCGCCGCCGCGCGAGGCACAGGAGAAGAGGCTATTCCATCTCCCCGTGCAGCCCAGTCCCCGGTGCCAGGCCCAACATCAGCATCCTCGCATTTTTTTTTTTTTAATTTGTTTTTTCCTCTCCTTTCCGAACAGCACATCTACACAGTGGCGTTTACCTACTCGCTCGCGCCGCGGCTGCCACGCAACCTATGTGGGCGCCCGGCTGGCACAGCCCACGTTCACCGGAGCGATGCCGAAGAGGAAACCCCCGGTCCCTCTCCGGGCGAGGGGCGCGCCGCGGGCCGGCTCCGGGCGGGCAGCTCTCCCTCCTCGGCGGCGGCGGCGGCGGCGGAATGCTCCGCTCTGCGGCCAGCGGCGGGCAGCGTCCATTGCAGCTCGGCGGGTCCGAGTCCGGAGTCCGGTGGCTCCGGCAGCCAGCGGGGGCACCCGGCCCCCGCTCCCCTAAACGCCGCTGGCCAGGTGCGTTTATTTCTCATCCCGTCCGCTTCCCGCAAATCCACCGTCTGCGGCCGCCGAGCCCCGGCAGCAGCCCGGCCAGCCCACGAGGCACCACCGATCGCTCTCCCCTCTCTCTCTCTCTCTCTCTCTTTCTCTCTCTCTCTTTCCAGCTCTCCCCGAGGAGGAAGGGAGCACGGCGGGGGCCGCTCGTCCCGTATTTCACCGCCCCGGAGACGCCGCCACCGGAGCGACTAAAACAAAGCGGAGAACCCGCCACTTTCCACACTCTATCCCTTCGCGCGCCGAGCAACGCGGCTGGCTACGGGAGCTCGCCTTAGCAGGGACGAAAAACAAGGCGGGAGGGGGGATGTTAAGGGAGGAGAGCCCACCCTCCCGCTCGCCCGCCCGCCCGGCAGCCCCCCGGCCGCTCCCCGCGCCCGGCGCACCCCGGCGCTGCCCGGCGCACCTGACAGCCCGCCGCGCCGCGCTGTATTTCCCTCCCTTAGCGACAGGGGAGGGGCGCGCCGGCCGCCGCGTCCCCATTGGCGGAGGGCAGCGGCGCGGCGCCGCCATTGGCTGCGGCGGCGGCCAATGGCGCGCGCTGTATCCGGGAAGCAGGAGGCTGCGGAGCTATTTAAATCCTGGCCGGTGATGTCAGCGCGGGCTGGCGGGGCGGGGGTGAGGGGAGGGGGTGGGAGCGCCTGTCATCCCGCGTTAGGCACAGCGCGGCCCGCGCCTGCCGAGTCCTCCCTGCCTCACGGGGCACCTCGCAGCACCCCCTCCCCTTCTTCCCCGCGAACTTGTCCCGGTGGCGGTCCTGGAAGATGCCGGGGTAATTTCGGCGTGTTGGCCAGGGGCGCGCTTGGGAGCGCCCACCGGTTGTGCGAGCGGAGCGCTAAGCCCGCTCTCGCAGGGAAGGCGAAAGGGCAGCTCTCTGCGTTAAAAACACTTCTGCAGCCGTTCATGGGGAGAGACACCTTCACTTTATTTGCACCCCGTGCCTCCCCATAGCCTCGGTGACACTGGGCCCCTCAATTCAGAGAGCGCACTGAGATGCTGCAGCAAGTCTAGAGAATGGCAATGGAGCTGGTGAAGAGTCGGGAGCACCAGTCTTATGAGGAGCAGCTAAGGGAGCTGGGGATGTTTAGCCCGGAGAAGAGGATGCTCAGGGGTGACCTTATCACTCTCTACAACACCCTGAAAGGAATTCGTATCCGGATGGGGGTCAGTCTCTTCTCCTGGGCAACCAGTGACAGGACAAGAGGACAGTCTTAAGCTGCACCAGGGGAGGTTCAGGTTGCACAACAGAAGGAATTTCTTCACCTAAGGGATGATTAGACATTGAAATGGACTACCCAGGGAGGTGGTGGAGTCACCATTCCTAGTGGAAAGGCTGAACGTGGCACTTAGTGCCATGGTCTAGTTGACAGAGTGGTGTTAGGTCATAGGTTGGATTCAAGGACCTCAGAGATCTTTTCCAACCTAATTGCTTCTGTGAATTTCATCCTTTGAAGGCATACAACTTGCCCCTTGGTGTCCCAAGATTTCCTGAAGTTGCCTCAGGTTTTGATCCTGAAGGACTGCCACAGGTGGGAAATCCCAAAGTGGTTTAAAGGTGCAACTTTGGGCCATGAAGCACACCGACAGTAGCTATAGCCACCTGACTGATTTTACTCTTCTATTTCTGATTCTGGTCATGGCAGGCCCTGTTCTGTGGGTCTCAGGGAAGGCTTTTAGATACTAAACCCTGATAGATGCTGCTCATCACAAAATGTTCTGTTTTCTATTGTCTTCCCAGCACAGCAATCACAGATGGAGCTGAAATGGTGCTAGGTTACAACAGAAGAAGAAGCAGCCAAGATCAAAATGCACTGGTTTGTCTTGGCAGAAAATGTGAATTGTGCTACGCTTCAATATGCTGTAGACCTGTCCTGGAGCTCATCTGGTAGCCTAATGATGGCTGAAAAGTGGGAATTAAGTTGAGTTGTTTGACCTGAGGCATGTAATCATCCTACCTGCAGTCTAATGCACAGTTCTTTCCCTATCTTGTGACCAAAACACAGGCATCTTCCTATACACAAAGGTATGTCACTCATGATGGGAACACACATAAACATCAGGGAAGAGACTGCAAGATTTTCTCAGTTCTCTGCAGATGGATGTGTGCTGTGACCATGGATTTTTTTGGCCTATATAACTACGTGCATTTTGGTTGTCCAAAGATGTGCATTCAGCTCTATGGCTGCAGAAGGGCATATGGTGTGGTGACATGTGGAAGTGATTCCCTAAAAGCAATGCTGTGATGTGGTGAGCTGAATACATAGGAGGTCACTGAGCTGAACATTGTTGATGCCAGAGAAGATTTATCGTGAGGAAATTGGGACAGGAAGCCAGGAGCAAAGAGGCTTCTTATAACCAGAGGACTGAAGATCTCAACAGCTTCCCAAACAGGAGAGCGGGAGCACACAGCCTATGCCATTTCATTATGAAGCTTTATAAATTCAGAGTTCTGGTTGGTATAAGAAGCCAGGTTTGACCTAGAGCTTGACAATTAAAACTGGATCGGGGAGGGAATTGGTACCCCCAAGGAAGGATGAAAAGCCATTCCTGTTAGACATGAAGAAGCTGTCATTGAAACCATGTTTCTTTGCTGTGGCAGGATATGGCAACAGAGGTAGGGGAAAGCAGGGGAAAGCTGATCGTGGAGGTGGGTTCTGTGAGGGTAAGGCATGGCATATCATAATTTGGGGTCCTCAAGAGGAGTCTGATTTTCTTTTAAGGACATTCTTCCACTGAGAGTCAGACGGAAGAATGCGAGAACCCCTTTCAGGAACTAATTCCATGTGCCTTTTCAGTCCCCTGGCATTTCCTTGTTTTCCCTATTTGGGAAGCTGATTGGAATAAAGATTAATTCACTACACTCAGTGTGCTATTTATGTATTGTATTTGTCTGTCAGTGCCACAATCCAGATTTTCTGTGAGTTACCAGCCAGGCTTGGGAATAATATTTTTTGTTGTTTTGATGGAACTTTTTCGCCACTGGTCCCTGGGTCTGTTACTTCCAGGGTGACTTAGGGAAGTGTTGCCTTCTCTAAAATATCAGATCAGCATTAGTGAGAGATGAAAAGCTGGGCAGAGGTGTTCATGGTGGTCCTGCTCCTGACTCATGCATCTTGCTCAAATGCTTGGAACTAATGATCATATTTGACTTCAGAAGAATTTTTTTCTCTAACACGGGCTGTTGCATTTGGAGGGGAAAAAAGAGAAAGGGGAGGCATTCACCCCACTTGACAAGATGGAACATGGTTCACTTTTAAAAAAAGGAATATGAGTGTTTTGGGGGCAGGAACTGCTGGGCTGAATGAAGCCCTTGCCTTGGAACAGTATAAACTTTAAGTTTTTGGGGAGGAGAGGGGGTGTTCATATATGTACGTGGAAGATGAATGGGTCTTTTTGGACTTCACAGTTATGGCATAAACTTACTGGAACAGAAAGGAATGTGAAGAGTTCATATAGTCCATCCTACGATTTCACTACTATAAAGCAGGATCCAATCTCCCCACCTCTTTCCTGGTAAATATCCGAATTATACAAATAAGGGATGAAATTTTATAACCTCCCCAGGCATCATCCCTTTGAGTGCTCTGCTTTCCTTAGCTTAGGACAGTCTTCCGCTGCCTCCAATTAGAAACTCCTTATGTGCAGTTTAACTCCATTATTTCTATCCATTTAGAGAACAGGTCATTCCCTTCCTTTTCACCATAAAATTTATGCATTTTGAAGACTATCAGTATGTGTACCTCCAGTCTTCTTTTTTTATTTATTTTATTTTTTTTTTTTTAATTTTAGGTTAACTGAACTTGTAATCTGTTCAATTTTTGATCATCAATAGTTTTTTCTAATTCTCTTCATATGACCCCGGGAGACTGCAATTCCTGACCTCTCCTCACTTTGTCCTACACATCTACTTAAGAAAGGTCTGGAGAAACAAGGCTAGTAGTTATGCCAACATTTTCTCAAAGTCTTATTTTTTTCCTTGTAAACAACTGTGCTGAATGAACAAAATTAATGGCAGGTGAAATTTGCAGCCCTGGGAAAGGAGCATACACTGCTGGGGAAGATGGATGGATGGTGCTGAAGTGGTGACATCAGCTCTGAAGAGAAAGATAAGGACAGCTGGGTGCAGCTCCATTGGAAAAAAACAAACAAATGAACAAAAACACCAAAACAAAAAAAACAAACAAACAAAACCCTAAAACCAACCAAACAAAACCCCCCCCCCAATAAAAACAAAAAACCAAACTCCAAATTTTAGGATGTTTAAGGAAAGAGGATGTTGGATGATGAGCAATAAAATATTACTGTAAATGATACTCCCTGGAAATCATGGTGTGTTGCAGCAGCTCAACTTGAGTTTTACAGGGTCTACAAAGATTGCAGTTAAAGCTGGACAAACTGAGGCACAGGGAAACTAGGAGGTATGTGAATAACTGAAGCTCAGACAAGGCAGAACTCCTCTGGAAATCCCCTCCTAGACTTAACTCTTCTTCATCCTGGCCAATCTTTAGAAATCATTCCTACTTCTGACTACTGATATGTAATACTGTCATTTTGCAGAGGGATCTTTAACACTGTAGAGTTCAGCTGCATTCAGGCTACAAGACGGGATTACTGCAGTCCTCTGATTTAAATTATCGCTGATAAAAGTCTTCTTTTAAACGTTCTGGTCAGGACTAGTGAAGCTTTTCATTTTTGAAATGTGTTTTGTGTGGAAAATCCCTCTGTTAAATAATTAGCAAGTGCTTTGAGCATTACTGCATATTTTATATTTCATCTGCCTGGAAGAAATGGACGGTTCTGTTGCTATAGATTAACCACAATTTATTTTGAAATACTCTGACTGCTAAAAGAGAGAGACTTACTAGTTTACTTCTTTCACTTCTGATTATTCAAGGAATGAGGTTGGACAGAAGGGTTTAACCATAACTTTTCTTCTATTCCCAGTCCCAGCAGACATTTGAGTTCACAAAGAAAAAAATCTGTACATGCTGAAAATGTGAAAACCAGAGACTGAGGGGTCCAACAGTATGAAGGATTTCAGGGCTGGATCTTATTTTCTTGGCAGGCACTGGCTGTTATGGTTTGTTTATTTTACCTTTGACATAGCTTTATTCCACATTTCAGTGGTTTTTTTTTTGAGGCAGCAAAAAAAAAAAAATCATTGCTGCAGCTGCTGTTGCATGAATTAGTCTTAGATACCAATGGACACTAATTGTGTTTAAAATTAAGAACTTGCACAAGAAGCTGTTCAGATTTAACCTTTTCCTCACAGAAATGGAGTTACAAATGATTTTTTTTCATGGAATGAAGGATAAGATCACCTTTTAATTCATTTTGATGATCAGATCTGTGTTCTTTAGGCTCTTTGAACAGTAGGTCGTGTCAGAAGTGTGGCCCTGGCTCTACTGTGGGTATTTCTGTACATTTCCGGGCTGTTAGGCTATACCAGTAGGCCCCAGAAAGCAACACAGCATGGTAGCTGTCACATCTGTTTTCTTAGAAAGTTGTTTTGTCCTGTTTTTACGACAAACTTTGAATTCTGAGGTGGTTTTGTATCCCTAGCACTTCAATTGGCAGCACAGTTCCTGAAGGAAAAAAAAATGCTTCACTATTCGTGTGTTGTACCTAATAGCCCTCCAGGCAGTCGGTGGGAGGCTTTAGTATGCCAAAAGATGCAGACTTGGGCTCCTCACCCTGAAGAAATTTCCCTAGGTTACAGAATACAGGTAAATGTTGATTAACCAAATGTGCCTCCAACACACAGAATTTCTCAAAGAATATAAGCTAACTTCCCAGTTTTCTCCTCTGGTGTAGCACCAGTAGTTCAGATGTGTAAGCAGTCATCTTCTTGATTTCACAGCCCTGCTTAGGCGGCCAACCCAGTTTGTTTTCTAAGCTATGCTATACAGAAAGTCACTACCTGCACATTCTGTCTCGACATGCACTGGGGCTCAGGTGTGTGTATTTTGCCCACATCAGTTTCTTCCACAGTGTTGCCTGGTTAGCACTTGCAATAAACATCCTGTGCAGCCTTTAGAAAAGTCTCTTCCAGCTTGCCAGAGACAAACACAGAGGATGCTGATGACCACAGGGGAGTATAAAGGGGGGGATGGTTGCAGTGGTACTTGGTGGTCTCTTAAGAGCCAGATCCCTAGCCAGGCCAGCAGGGTTTGCAGGGAAAAATGAAGGGCTCGAATAAAACTAATTCTCCATTCTGGCAGTCCAGCTGGGGAAATACGTGTTTCCTTGCAGCCCTGCTGTGGCTTGCGAAAGCTCTTCCGTCTCCGAAACACTGCCGAGACTGATGCCAATGAAAATAACATGCAGAAACATTTTTTAACATTTATGCCACTCATTTGCAATTCAAGTATGGGGAACTCTTGTGTGCTGAAATGAAGGGAGCAGAATAGAACAGACCGATCTGTTTATGAAGACTGGAGGGGTTATTTACCATCACTGAGGTTTAAAGGGAGGGTTTTCCATGTTATTTATTGGTATTTCTAAAACACTGTTGAACTGTAGCTTTCCTGATGTGATAAAGCTGGATGACTAGCATCTTGATACTTTGTTAGTAGCTTGGGACCACATATCAAAAGGCAGGGGACACCAAAGAAGGCTGTAAGAATGTGTTCAAAATAGCATTAGAAGGAATTTTACGCAGTATTTCCAATGTACAATGTTCCTAAAGGCAGTGAAAAATTTTACTTTATTCTTTCTGAAACATCTAAACGTATAAAACAAAGTCTATTTTTTAAATATTGGCTTGTTTGGGCAACTACTCTTAGGTTTGGGATGAAGTATAGTGTGATGTGATGTCATAAAGGGCAGGGAACTTAAGAAGAATGTCCTTTTACAATCCTCTATAATGGAGGGGGAAGCTCATCAGCCAAATTGCCCAGTTTGTGGATTATCTTTGTTTTTAAAAGTTATCTCTCACTTTTCAGTGTTGCCTTTTTAATCCTCACAGTCCAGAAAAATAGACTGTTCAATAGCTAGCATAAAATTTAAGTCCAGAGGTGACTCTTACAGTAAATACCAGCATGACATTTAATATAAATTCTTGCCTAAAATACCTGTGATAAAGCTTAGATCCTATAGGTATGCATATATATGTACTGGTCCTAGAGAATGATCTAGGTGGGGGGATTAAGCACTGTGTTCCAAAAAAGCAAATCCATGTAAAGCACTCATCACCTCTTCATCATCTGAGCATATGCAGACACCTACCGTTTTTGTGACACTGTTTTAATGCTATGTGGAATGGCTTCATGAAGGCAGCTGCATCTTTAGCATACATGGAAGCTTACTGAGCTCAGTGCAGGGCTATTTCCAGATAAGAATGCAAAACAGCAGAGACGGTTGTTGTCCACCTCTTTCCTAATGGCCAGCTAATTAGAGGATAGAGAAGGACTTCCCAGGGAAATCAGACTTTCAGCACCCTCAGATAACAATTCTCACTTATTAGATGACAGATTTCACTGGATGAGAGTGGAATCATGACACATCCTCTTCCATGGTTTTCAGAGTTGATTTATACTCTCTGCCATGCTTGCATGGGACTGTTTTACTTTCTATAACCACTTAAAATGCTATGCTCCTCTGGTTTCTCTGGAATTCGTGGTCTGTAGTAAGGAAAGGAATAATTTTAACACAAGAACTGAAATCGTGCCTGACTCCCAAGTAGACAGAGAAAAATATCTCTAGTGCTATTTCCTTAGGTCTTTATTTCAAAGATAAAAGATGTGCATCTTTGCTCTGGTACACATACTCTCTACCTCAACTTCTCTTGCATCCTATGAATAATTATTCTGTTAGGAGTTGTAAGTCACACACTGCTTTTCAATTCATACAATTCAGCATCCAGGAAAAGTACATACCAAATTTAAGGACCGAAATGGAGTCATCAACCATTCACGAGGCAACGCTGTCAAGAAGGAGCACTCACAGCTTCTTGTCCTGAGCAATACAGAACACCAAGCAGCTACTGGGTTAACTTGTCCTAACACAGAGCAGAAGCCCCTGGAGCAAATCCAGCATTACTTATCTAAAAGCTGTGTCCATGTGTTTGACTGGTGTCTTGTTTTGGGTTTGTTTTTCCAAGGGAATCATAACTCATTTGCACAATCCCTAGTCCGTAATGAATAGCACCTACTGGGATTTATAACAGATAAATTAAAGGAGATGTGCTCATGAGACAGCAAAGCACACAGTAGTATAAAGGATAAGGGGTACCCTTTTCATTCTGTTGGATAAGAATGGTCACATAGAGCAGGATCTCATTTTAATTTCTAAGTTATCCAAATACCCACATCAAAAAAGGAAAACAAAGAGAAAACAGGTCATTATGGGGAGACTGTATCACAAGTGCTTTGGTATCTTGCTTTTGTATGTTGCATTCAATACCTGGTAGGCTACATACAGCACCAAAGTAGACAGGATTTATAAAGATGTCATTAAATAATGCGACAAAATAGGCTGCAGCACACAGTAAAAAAAAAAAAACCCAAAAAACTGGTCCCACTTAATAATTTGCCTGAATCTTACATGATGTTTTTTAGTGTAAGCAAAACAAGGACTGTTAAGCAAGTGGCAAGTCAGCTGCTGCTCAGCAAAAGGGGTGCAACTCTGTATAGCATCCTTAAAAAATAAGAACAAAGAAGAAGTTGTGATCTACTGCAGAGAGCTAAGGGTGCATGTTGGCCTTCAGATTAATTTAGGTAAATTTAATTTATCAGTAAATCAGCTATGATAAGATGTTGGAGAGAGATAATCAGGTTGTAAGTGTGGGTGGGAAAAATATATACACAGCAAAACAAGGTGGTTGGGTATGTGGAGAAGCGTGTTGCTGGAAAATCCTGTGAGATACTTCATACTAGCTGCAGTAACAGATATAAACTTGTGTCACGTGCTGTTGATCAGGCAGAATTCAAGTGCTGAAGGAACTGAGATGTGGCAGAATCTCTGTCTTTGCGTGATTGCCAAACAACCTAGTATGGAACACTTGGTAGCATCTTGCCATCTACCTTTTGCTTGTTATGACTACATAGTGCTGTTTCCTGACAATTTTGAGGTTATTTGAAGGGCTCTGGAAAAGGGAACCTGACTGGCATACATAGACACAGCAACTGCTGGAAGATGCAAGAGGAGGATTCATAGGGGAGGAGAAGAGCAGAGAGCAATGGAGAGGAGCAGAAGTGAACAAGCATGGAGTGTAAAGACAGAACAGAGGTGTACTATTACGGTATAGTTTAAGATATTACCTAGGGACAGAAGGACCTGTGGGAAGCTGAAGAGTGTGTCAGTGTTCTTTGCTTAGCATGGCAGACCTGTTTATTTAATTCTTTTATCTGTGGTATTTCTAGAAGTAATTTGCAAGCTGTACTGGAACGTGGAGACAAGCAATAAAGGCAGTTCAGCTGCTGGGATCTGTAGATGCTGATGCCTGAGGTCCCTCATACTCTGGTACGAGGTCAGCAGGAGAGGACAAAACATAGTAAAGGAGAGGAGAGCCATAGTACACTTGATTTACAGCTGTCACACAATAGCATTTCTTGTTTGGGAGTGAGTTTGGGTTAAAGCTCTTCAGAACTCGCCTAGGGCAAGGCTCCAGGCTGGAATGCTGTCAGGAATTTGCAGCTTAAAGCTCCTTGGCAGCAGCTGCCATTTTTTGGCTTTTGTGGCAGTGGAGCAGGTTCCTGGGAATGGTAAGGGAAATCTCAGAAGGTATTTGTGAGACACCTGGGAGATCCATGTAGGGATAGGGAGGGAGTCTGGGAGAAGTCAGCAGGGATGGATCTGTTGGCAGACCTGGCAAGGAGGGGGGGCTGTACTCAGTTTCTTTCCCTCCTCTCCACCTGTTCCCATCTTTTCCTCCCCAGGGGTGGATCCTCATGTTCTTGGAAGTTTGCAACTTTTGTCCAAAGTCTCCACGACTGCCTCCTTCCCACCTTAGAGATGTCTTCCTCTATCAAGTCTATTCTACCTAGAAAAAACCCTCCTTGTGGCTTTGCTGTAGCCTCTAATTATTCTCTGCTGAAAAGAAGACAATGCTGGGGTGTCTTCTGTTACAGAACAAAGAGGGGGCAGAAGGTGGGTGAGGATTATTTAGGCCAGAACAGCAGGTTCTGTCTCCCAAGTCATAAGCAAAGGCCCTTACAGTCTTCAGTTGCCTCCTCAGCTCTTGTCTTTCAAGTAGTCACACTGATGTCAGAAACTCACAGTTCAATCTTCATTATCTTGCTATGTAGTTGTCAGAGATGTATCTTCTGTCAGGTAAAGCAAAATCAGGTAAGTGTTATCGAGAAACATGATTGGTAGAAGTAGCAGAACTAACCTAATACAAGAATACTTGCCCAGTGACTTGTTATACCCATCATTAAGCAATGCTTTAGAATAGACCACCAACCAGTAAAGATCAGCCAAACTGAATGGTCCTCTCTACCTCATAAAACTCATCTACCTCAATCTGAAGGGCAGTAACAGAGACAGCTTGTGTAGCTCGAACCAGCACAATTAATGTTACTCCTGATTACTGACAACCGCTGGTCCTGTCAGCAAGGAAAGGGGAAGTAGAGATAGCCACTCATCTGTAACTTTGTAGTGTCCTTTGCATTATTAATCACCCTTTAATAAAGGTGATAAATAGCCACACTCCTTCCCACATATCCAATTATTGCATAATAATTAATGTTTGCATTTAGCCCAGCCTGACCTAAACCACAAGACGCTGAAGTCTCTCGTGTCAGTTCAAGACTGCCTTGTAGCTTTCTAAGTCAGGATCAATTAATAGTAGGCAATTCCTGCACACTCTCTCTAAGCTCCTCTCCCAGTTTCTACCCTTTCCTTTTTAAGTTTGGTTTGTAGTGCAATGATGGTCAGGCAGGTGTGGCTATTGAATACATCAGGATCATAGCTCAGTGGAAAGAGACCTGATGGACACACTAGCCTCTTTTGTCTCAACACCTTTAGGTGTATATAGAGGTTACATTTATGCAGCTTTGCATCTAGTTTAGATGAGAAACATTTAGTTGCTAACTGAATGTGCATGGATGGAATAAGACATTTTCCTCTTCATTCCAGATCTGTTTTCTGGCCAAACTAAAATCTTGGCCAGTTGACCTATCCACCTCATTGATAATGTTCTCTGTCTCCTACCATAAACAAACCACAGCTGTATGTGTTTCTTGCAAGTTATCCTGACTGATGACTAATCAGCTCTTCATTCATGTATTACCTTTGGTCTTCTCAGGGTCCTAATATCCATGCAGTGTGTAAAACTGGATGATTCTTCCCCTCAGTTATCCCTAAAATAGTTCAGTCTTCTTGAACAATTGAAACTTATTTGGACTTTTCTCATCCCATAGCTTTATTAATGAAAGATTGGTTTCAGATGTTGGAGAAGCTCTTTGTTCCCTCTCCTGGTTTTCAAGGAAGCTGGTTCCTATCTTTGCTCTGATAATTCTTCCATAATACTTTGTCTATCTGAGTTTCAACTCATGCTTCAGAATGCTTTCTTCCTCACTAGTCTTGAAGTCTGAATTATCCTTTACAAACATGTGAGGTAGGCCATTTTAAATGTTATCCTTCTTTCAGTCACTCTCCAAAACTATCTGTCAGGACAGGCTTATCATGGCCGGAGTTTAGTTGCTGAGATTCTGGGATTTACACTCACTATAGTAGCCACATCTTCATAAATACCATCTCTTTCTCTCTCTGCATCTACCTCTCTTTTTCCTAATAACTAAATTGCAAAATCTTCGTGACCAAGAACGCTGTCATATTGCTTCATATTTAGAGTAATTTCTATTATGATTGGGTTATCATTCATGTCTGGAATTCCTAGGTGTTACAGAAATACAAATTTCTTTTTTTTTATTTTATGCATATATTCATTTAAAAATACCATGTGGTTTTAGGGATTACTTTAGGAGATTTTAGTGGAATATTCCTGAGAGAAAATGTAAAATGTCAGTGATTCAGGAATCTATCCACAAAATTGTTTCTCCATTGCTCAAATTGCCACGGAGTCCTTCTTCTTACCTTGTTTGTAAAACCAATATTCTACACTTTTAGTGTTTATCTGGACACACACTACATGACCATAAATGGGATCAACCTTCACTGCAAGAATGTTGTGATATTAGGACAGAGCAGTTTCAAAACCTCAGCAACTGTGTATTCTTTTAGATACTTAAAGTAATAGATTTTCTAAGCTGTATAATCTCACCAGATTCTTAAAGGACACCATCTGTCTGTACCATCACAAAAGTCCAAGTTTGCCCTCCCCCTCCCAAAAAATGCAAAAGGTTTTTGAATCATAACTGTTGAATGTATTTTCACAATTTAAGAAATTTAACAATGTATTTGAAGATGAAAGAGCATTAACAAAACCGAGAAAGCAGATTATGGGACTTTTCCTCCCTAGACCTGATAGGAATGTGGAATTTGAGCAATGTTTTGTTCCCCCAGCTCAGGAACACCATTCTTCCTGCACTAGGGACAAAAATCATAACACAGATCTCTGGGTGTACCGTGGGAATAACAAGGCAGGATACAGAAATTAAATATTTACTTCTGACCAAGTCCCACTCCATTTAGTGCTTTCCCAAGTTAACATTGAGGTCAGCAACGATAAGGTTGAGTGCCTGTGGACCAGAATCAGGGGGAAGACCAACAAGACTGACATCATCATGGGTGTCTGTTACAGACCGCCCTACCAGGATGATGAAGAGGATGAATTATTCTACAAGCAGCTGGCGGATGTCTCAAAATTGTCAGCCCTTGTCCTTGTAGGTGACTTTAACCTGCCAGATATCTGCTGGGAGCTCAATACTGCAGAGAAGAGACAGTCTAAGAATTTCCTGGAGTGTATAGAGGACAATTTCCTTCATCAACTGGTAAATGAACCTACCAGGGGTAAGGCCCCGCTAGACCTGCTGTTTACAAACAGAGAGGAGCTGGTGGGAGATATAGTGGTTGAAGGCCACCTAGGAAATAGTGATCATGAAATAAGAGAATTTTCAATACTCAGAGATTCAAGGAGAAACAACAATAAAACCTCTACGCTGGACTTCCGGAGGGCAGATTTTGACCTATTGAGAAGTCTAGTCCATCCTGATTACTGACAACCGCTGGTCCTGTCAGCAAGGAAAGGGGAAGTAGAGATAGCCACTCATCTGTAACTTTGTAGTGTCCTTTGCATTATTAATCACCCTTTAATAAAGGTGATAAATAGCCACACTCCTTCCCACATATCCAATTATTGCATAATAATTAATGTTTGCATTTAGCCCAGCCTGACCTAAACCACAAGATGCTGAAGTCTCTCCTGTCAGTTCAAGACTGCCTTGTAGCTTTCTAAATCAGGATCAATTAATAGTAGGCAATTCCTGCACACTCTCTCTAAGCTCCTCTCCCAGTTTCTACTCTTTCCTTTTTAAGTCTGGTTTGTAGTGCAGTGATGGTCAGGCAGGTGTGGCTATTGAATACATCAGGATCATAGCTCAGTGGAAAGAGACCTGATGGACACACTAGCCTCTTTTGTCTCAACACCTTTAGGTGTATATAGAGGTTACATTTATGCAGCTTTGCATCTAGTTTAGATGAGAAACATTTAGTTGCTAACTGAATGTGCATGGATGGAATAAGACATTTTCCTCTTCATTCCAGATCTGTTTTCTGGCCAAACTAAAATCTTGGCCAGTTGACCTATCCACCTCATTGATAATGTTCTCTGTCTCCTACCATAAACAAACCACAGCTGTATGTGTTTCTTGCAAGTTATCCTGACTGATGACTAATCAGCTCTTCATTCATGTATTACCTTTGGTCTTCTCAGGGTCCTAATATCCATGCAGTGTGTAAAACTGGATGATTCTTCCCCTCAGTTATCCCTAAAATAGTTCAGTCTTCTTGAACAATTGAAACTTATTTGGACTTTTCTCATCCCATAGCTTTATTAATGAAAGATTGGTTTCAGATGTTGGAGAAGCTCTTTGTTCCCTCTCCTGGTTTTCAAGGAAGCTGGTTCCTATCTTTGCTCTGATAATTCTTCCATAATACTTTGTCTATCTGAGTTTCAACTCATGCTTCAAAATGCTTTCTTCCTCACTAGTCTTGAAGTCTGAATTATCCTTTACAAACATGTGAGGTAGGCCATTTTAAATGTTATCCTTCTTTCAGTCACTCTCCAAAAGTATCTGTCAGGACAGGCTTATCATAGCCAGAGTTTAGTTGCAGAGATTCTGGGATTTACACTTACTATAGTAGCCACATCTTCATAAATACCATCTCTTTCTCTCTCTGTATCTACCTCTCTTTTTCCTAATAACTAAATTGCAAAACCTTCGTGACCAAGAACACTGTCATATTGCTTCATATTTAGAGTAATTTCTATTATGATTGGGTTATCATTCATGTCTAGAATTCCTAGGTGTTACAGAAATACAGATTTCTTTTTTTTATTTTATTTTATTCATATATTCATTTAAAAATACCATGTGGTTTTAGGGATTACTTTAGGAGATTTTACTGGAATATTCCTGAGAGAAAATGTAAAATGTCAGTGATTCAGGAATCTATCTGCAAAATTGTTTCTCCATTGCTCAAATTGCCACGGAGTCCTTGTTCTTACCTTGTTTGTAAAACCAGTATTCTACACTTTTAGTGTTTATCTGGACACACACTACATGACCATAAATGGGATCAACCTTCACTGCAAGAATGTTGTGATATTAGGACAGAGCAGTTTCAAAACCTCAGCAACTGTGTATTCTTTTAGATACTTAAAGTAATAGATTTTCTAAGCTGTATAATCTCACCAGATTCTTAAAGGACACCATCTGTCTGTACCATCACAAAAGTCCAAGTTTGCCCTCCCCCTCCCAAAAAATGCAAAATGTTTTTGAATCATAACTGTTGAATGTATTTTCACAATTTAAGAAATTTAACAATGTATTTGAAGATGAAAGAGCATTAACAAAACCGAGAAAGCAGATTATGGGACTTTTCCTCCCTAGACCTGATAGGAACGTGGAGTTTGAGCAATGTTTTGTTCCCTCAGCTCAGGAACACCATTCTTCCTGCACTAGGGACAAAAATCATAACACAGATCTCTGGGTGTACCGTGGGAATAACAAGGCAGGATACAGAAATTAAATATTTACTTCTGACCAAGTCCCACTCCATTTAGTGCTTTCCCAAGTTAACAACATTACTAGCAGTAGATCTGATGAGCTTTCTCATGAACCTTCTTTCTACTGAACTATGACTTTCTAGTATCCTGCAAGCCCAAAGGACACAGCCCAACTGTGGGCAGCTGAGCTTCATCAGGGCCTTACAACGGGCCTAATAGATGAGAAGAGTTCAGTGTGTAGAGGAATCTGAGGCTCCATTAAAACCTTCTGCACATTTAAGATGATCTAAAACACTCTGGCTGAGATATGCTACAGCCCACCTGCATATGGTCTTGTTTTGCCAACGAAAAACCCTCATATTCTCGTGTACTCCCATTATTGTCCATCAAAGAAGTTTTATTAGTATACTCAAGTCTTCCCTCTCTGCAAGCATCACTTATACTTCTATTTACATAATTTAGAAGTATAAATGTTTGCATATGTGATTTAAAGGAAAGATAGATATATATATATATACACAGACCTATAAGAAGAAGAAGAAATGAGAGATTAACTGATATTTACAGATAGTCCTAATGCAGAACCCCTTTGTAGGCAAGTGGGAAGAGTAGTGTTTCTTTTTGCAACTGAAATCACATAAACATTTACAAAGTAGAATGAGACTTTTGCTAGAGTGCCTATTCTCTGTATCCACATAACCTCTGAAAGCTCTGCTAAGGTGAATTTCAGTTCTTATTTTGGATTTCAGGAAGATGCTGATAAAAAAAAAATCCCATTCAAAACGTCTCATCTGATCTTGCTTGAACTGGTAGTTGGATGGGCAGAGTTCCCACTTGTCTCAGCTCTTCAATAAATGTATTTCTTTTGTACCCATGATGGCAAAAGGAGCCATTCTCTGTATGTCATGTTGCTGGTGAGAGAGGCTTCCTACACACTCAGAGACCATCACTCCATCTCCTTTCTCAACAGTATCATTAAATCTTATGCTGGCATGGGGTTTTGTGGAAATCCCTCATGCACATAAATGAGTAAAATGATAATGACAGCAAACTGCCTCAGGCTCAAGTATCAGGATGCCGTTTCACAATTAGCCTAGGCTGGTCTCAATCAGTTTTGCTGTATCCTTCCACTATGCCCCACACCTGCCAACAGCAGAAGTGGTCCTACAGTTACATACAGACGGATCAGCCACCCTATTTGGCAAAACCAGCTGATTTGGAGGGGGCATAGTGTTTGTTTTCTGCTTAGGCAGGTCCCTTTCCTGATTACACAGCCCCACGAAAGCCAGTACCAACACACAGCAAGGGGGCAGGGGCAGCACACAAGGTTATGCAGAAATGCAGATAACTTGTTAAAATCTCTCACTGAAAAAGCTCTTAGAACAGATTGATAAAACTGAATTGTGGAAATTGCCAGGACTTGACAGTATCTATTCTTGAATTCCAGCGTAGCTGAAATATGAAATTGCTGCATTGCTTTTTGTGGTGTGCCGCTTGAATTGGCTTGGGTAACAGAAGAATTGAGCATGGAGACTTTGGGATATTTTTGGTAAGCATAAGCCAGTATGGCTGATTTCTGTATCAAGAAAATAAACTAAAACTGTAACCAAAACTAGAACTAGTGTTGCAGTAAGTGGCTAGAATAAAAGGAGTCAATATAGCTTTATCAGAGGGAAGTTGTACTTCAAAAATCTATTAGAGTCCTTTATGATGCGTGTATGAAAGCAAAAAAGGAGCTGAGAGGAGTTCAATTTGGTTTTCAAAACACTTTTGACCAGGCCCCTCAGTAAAGGCTCATAAAAAATTAACTTTCTGATGAAGCAAGAGACAAAATCTGTGGCTTAGTAACTGTTTAAAAGTTGTGCAGCAGTGGATAAAAATACAACTGTCTTCACAATAAAGATTTGTTACAATTTCACTATTATTGGTCTTTTATTACTAAGTGATGCTGAAAAGGTGAAGAATATGATACAGTGATGAGGCTTAATGATTACAATAAGTTCTTTGGGATACTAAAATCAAAAGCCAGCTGTAAAGTGTTGCAGAAGGACACTACAAATTGCTGAATGAGAAAAAAGCTAGCAAAATTAGGTTAACTTAAACAAAGCCTAACTTTTCCATGCAGGCTAACGTTTTCTGAACATCACTACCATTCAAGAAAGAGGCCATGGAATCCTTTTGGCCAGTTTGATTAAAATAGTCAAAGTTCAAAGGTAAACCACAAGGAAGGAAACTGAGATTACACAGGAAAACATTGGCATAGCACTCTACTTTTCTCTATCTTGTATTTTTCTATGTTACAAGGAGGAGCAAGAGGAATGATCAAGACTGTGAAACCTTTCCATCTGAGAAGATAGTAAATGAAAAGTAAACAGACCAAGATGTTTCTGTTTGGAGAAAGGGCATGTGAGAGGATACTATGGAAGAAATATATAAAATGGTGAGTGGTATTAGGGCATATAGGGAACGATCATGTACAGCTTCTCACAATAAGAGAACTGAATGGAAGTCTGTAAAATTCTAGTTTGGCATATCAAAACACAAGGAAGTAATTTTTCCCATAATGGAGAATGGAATGTAGAATACACATAGTGTTATGGTAATAAAAATGGGAAAGGGTTAAAAAAGGAATCAGAGTAATCTTAGAGACAAGCCTATTGAAGACTATTATGCAGTGGTCTAGAAAGAAATCTCCAGCTTGGAATTATTGGGAGCTACAGGATATGCCCTGGAAAGAATCAATCTGTATGTCTAATGAGCTTTTCATAAGCACCCACAATTGGCCACTGTGGGGAAAAGGGAACCGAGCCACGAAGATCTTTGGTCTGGCCAAGTACAGACATTTTAAATTCTACTTTCCAAACAGAGTAAATGACTTTAATGAGGGTTCTAATATCAACCACATAATTTGAGGTTAGCACAAGTACGGGATATTTTAGATGTTACATCTAGCTTGATCTTGCTTTGATTAAAGGCTATGAAATATCCATAGGGCATTATTTGGCATCATTCAAATGGCATCAGTCTTATGCCATGAATGCAACAAGCTTATGTAGGAGACCAGAGCTCTTTCTCCTGGTAAACACCATGCCATATGTTTTTATCAGGCACTAATTTGGAGGAGAATTAATCTTGAGAAAGTTATTATGTTAGAGTGCCCTAGTTATGTCAAGGTATAGAGCTGGGGGCTTCTTCATTTATACAAATATTGCTAAACATTTAATTTCAGATTCTCAGTCTGGTGGCTGATAAAAAATGACTACCAACCAAACTTGTAGCATTCAATGGAGACTTTATTTTTGGCAGCTCATTGGAGAGGGATTAATATTACTGGAATGGCTTTGTTTCTCAGCAATGCCTCCTTAAGAACAGCTTCCTCTGACCATATATTTCTATTTTACTGAGAAAAGGAAATACGGTATTAGAAATCAATGTTTTTAAAGGGTAATTTAAAGAAATCTAATCTTGGCAGATACTGAAATATTTTCAATTTAGAACAAATAGTATTTCTGTCATCCAGTCAGCTTTTTAAAATTAGACCATTACTCCTTGATAAGTTAATTACAAAACCGAAAGAGACTCAACCAATATAAAAAAGTGTTATTAATGAAAGTATAGAGCACATGTCTAAAAGCTGCTTTTACTGATTTATGGGTGAAATTTTACTTTTTATATGAAAAACCTTGTCTCCAATGTCTTAAATCATAGCAAAAATGCTCAATTTTTCACCCTATCACAGCTAATTTTTTACATTGGTACAATGATGGGCTATTGTTTTTCTGTTCTACCATCCATTATAAAAATTGACAGCATCAATTGAAATTATTTAAAATATGGTGTATTTAGATAATTCTTTACTTCAGTATAAATGCGACTACACACACAAGAAATGCTGCTACTGGAAATTGCTAGGATGAGTTACCAAAACGGAATTATTGCTCAGCAGGCCATTCTCCTCTGGGGGTAGGAAAAACGAAAAATATCATAAAATCTTCTGAAATGCAAAAAGATAGGAGGAATGGAAGGAACATTTTTTGTTGTGTTCGAGGCCTGGTCGTCCTTAGTCAAACCTCTGTGCTCCAGGGCAGATGCCCAGTATCACAGACCACAGAAGTTTCACACTGCACACTTAGGCTCCATGCAGACATGAGAAGCATGGGGTATGTTGCAACCATGAGTTGAAGTGTATCCAGGTCCACCAGCTGAATCCTGGTCTCACTAAAATCCCTAGCAAGTCTTTCACCTCAGTGGAGTGACAATTTCACCCCAAGGAAAAGCAAGGAAAGCAAGTAAAACCCACCAAAAAAATTCCTCTGGGTGATTGACTTCATAATATCTCCCCATGGATATCTCTGTGCTGCATGGCTGCATTTTGTGCTTCTTGCAGTAAGAACCTGCCAAGGTGCCCAGTGGAAATCCTTCCTGGTTAGTGCTGGGGTCTGAGCCAAAGCTGTGTCAGGTGTCAGTCAAACTATTTAACAACATGAACAGTGGCAAGCCAAAACCCAAACTAAATACCCTGCCTCTGAGTAGTTTACCAGAATAGAAACTGAGCCACAGAGTCAACTGGTTGGGCAATCTCTTTGGGAATCTGTCACTCACCGGTGTGTGCTGACTGGTAAACCCACTTCAACTGAAATCCTATTTAGCCTCAAACAACGGGACTAAAATATAACGGAAGATGAAAAGGTTTTAAACCTTACTAAAAAAATATCAACATACATCTTTCTTACAACAAATGTTGCTGTCCTAAAGTGGATAGGCAGATTTAGCCTTCCCAGATACTGTATAACTTCTTAGAATTTCACAGACCTGGCCAACTGCAGAAAAATGGCAGAGACAACAAACCTGTTTTAGGGGAGATGTTGTATCTATGAAACTGCAGAGGATCTGTAAAGGCTAAATCTGCTTCAGGACAGAAGCATTTTTGGGGTAAGAAAATATATATTATATTCTAATTATATTCTAATTATATTGAAGAGTACTGCCCATAGAATTGAACCTGGAGGAGCACTGCTGGTGACTGGTCGCCAGTCAGGTATAGCCCCATTAACTGCAACCCTTAGACTGTTGGACACCAATTAAAATCATAAGAAATTTTAAGGAAAAATGTTTGCAGGAGATTTCTATACTTCAAATAAAAAAAAAAAAAAAAAGCATGGGATACAGCAACACCACCACCCCCCTCCTTAAAACTTTTGAAAAACAGGTAATTTTTTAATGACGTGAATTCTCCTTTATACAAGGCCTTATTACTCCTCACATCACTACTATCTCAGAGATAACAACTGCCTATAAACTGCAGTATTGCTCACCTTCCTAAACGTGGAGGAAAATTTAGGCAGACACTAGGCTTTGGCTGTACACCTCTACCCCCTCCTTCGGATGAACAGCAATGCACGTACTGAAAAGTTTGTAACTTTATACTGTTACATGAGAATAACCCAGGGACACAATTATCTCCGTTATCAGAGAGTATACAAGCACAGTGTCCATCATCATCTCCAGATGCTTAGCCGCATCTCAGTGGACACTGTAATAGGACAGCTAAGACTGACCAGTCTGACCATTTCTTTAAAAACTGTACAGCAGGTGAACATCTTTTACCATGTATACCTGCAAGATTGAAGGTAATTAAGTGGCACATTCCAGGTGAGCCCAAGGAGCACCCTAAATTAAATCCCTGAGCCTCACAATGTTATTGCAATTAGCTGTCTGTCTTAGTAGGAGTTTTTTTGTTTATTGCATCTAGCCTTTGTGCTAGGGATGAAAAAACATAATTTGACACAAAATATTTTAAATGGTTTATTACTGAGATGAAGGCTTATTTTCATTGTTCCCAGACCACATGTTCTTTCTTTCCTTTGCTTTTAATTACAAATATTCACAGCAGTGAGAATGTTTAAAACTTGAGAAGATATTTTATTGTCTATTGCTTGCAAAACAAAGTAAGGATGTTTGCCCCTTCTATTTAGAGGGAAAACCTATCTGACGATGTTCGTTTTATCTTCACCTTACAAAGTAACACAGTTTAAAGACCCTTAAGGACAGGCGTGTTAGCTCTGCAGTTTTGATCTGGGATCATTCCAAGTTAGACCATTTTCCAAACACCACTAATTACCACTGTGGAACAGTTTGTATTTTGATGTAAATGAACTCCCTTTCTTTAAGTGGGAACTTCTAATTTCTACAGTGGAAAAAAAGGAAGTCAGAAGTTCTATATGAAAAATAAATATAAGCTGCATTGAAAATTGGACTAACTATGTATTAGTTCACATTAACATGCATTAGGGAAGTTACTGGGAGCGTGGCAGCAGCATTCTGAGCCCAGGTTTCAGTTCTGTCCCTTGCTTGTGGCTTTTCAGCAGCAGTTTCTTGAGTTGCTTCATGATGGAGCAATGTGCAAGGTCAAGTAGGAAGTGTCACCAAAGATCTGTGTTAGGGAGAATGTGGTGTCCCAAGCTAAGTCCATTATCAGGGACTGCATTTGACTCCTGTATTTATCATAGTTATTAATGTACCAGCTCAAAAGGTCAAGTGACTTGCATGAGATTCTCAGTTTTTATTTGAGGAAAAAAGTGTCTCTGGCCTTGTGCTTCTGGAGAAAAGATGAAATTGTAAATGTACGAAGGCTTAAAAGTGGAATGATACTTAAAAATCATTAAAAGACACAAGAAAAATGAAGAGTCTTTGATCTGATATTATGGTCTGGGGGGGTGAATTCATGATTTTTGAATCAGGGATGGGAAAGATGAGGATGGACAATAGAAAAAGGTGTGGAGCAATCTTCCAAAATACAGCTTATTTAAAGAGCTGTTGTCATGTTTAAAACTTGTGAAGATATTTTATTTTCTGTTGCTTGCAAAATAAAATTATGAAGAATCCATACAGTGTTGTAGATTATGATCTTTCTGGCTGTTATCTGACTTTAGTCAGTTGGAATTTTACTAACCAGTAACTGGACACCTGTTGTTGCAAAGTAGATCCACAAAAGCTGTATCTGCCCATGTAGCACAGAATTTCTCTTCTACAAGGGCCTCAGGACCTGCTTCAGGGCTGTTCCATCTCTGAGTATCCTGTCAAGGCTTCACACAAGCTTGGTGATGGAAGCATGGGGTAGAAATCATGGTATCTTGCACAGTGAAGTGAGGGAGGAATGGCTCTGCTGCTTGCATCGTCTGCCATCACCCAGTGGATCTCCATCTGTCAGCCGTTGCTGGAGGAAGGTTTCAGTCCTCATGTTCAACTAGAATGAAGGTGACACAGTGAGTAATCACAGCTGCAGTTGCACACTCCACTTCTGGCTTGGAGTTGTACTGGCCTTCAAAGGATGTGATGCAGAGTCTCTATTGTCTACTGTGAGTTCTAAGAAATACTGCGTGATGATGGCCTGTAAGTGGTTAATTTATTTTCTCAAGTTTCACTATTGGACTGATTTATAAAACTAATTTACAGTGTGTAATGCAGCTTTCATTCTTTTAATAGTTCTCTGTAAAAATAAGGTGGAGTGGGCTATTGTTTTTTTTAATTCCTGTTGTCATGGATTAACCTTAGCCAGCAACTCAGCCCCACACAGCCATTTACTCACTCCCCCATGGTGGAACAGGGAAGAGAATGGGAAGGGTAAAAGTGAGAAAACTCGTGGGTTGAGATAAAAACAGTTTAACAGGTGAAAGAAAAGGAACACACGTGTGCAAAGCAAAACAAGGAATTCATTCCCCACCTCCCGTGAGTAGGCAAGTGTTCTGCCATTTCCAGGAGATCAGGGCTCTGTCATGCTTAACAGTGACTTGGGAAGACAAATACCATCATTCCAAGCATCCCCTCCTTTCTCCTTCTTCCCCCAACTTTGCATGCTGAGTATGCTGCCCTATGGTATGGAATATCCATCTCTGTGGTCAGTTGGGGTCAGCTGTCCTGGCTGTGTCCCCTCCAAACTTCTTGTACACGTCCAGCCTCCTTGCTGGTGGGGTGGGATGAGAAACAGAAATGGCCTCGACTCTGTGTAAGCACTGCTCAGCAGGAATTAAAACATCCCTGTGTTATCAAAAGTGTTTCCAGCATAAATCCAAAACACAGGCCTTTGCCAGCTACTATGAAGATAATTAACTCTGTCCCAGCCAGAACCAGCACACCTATGCATTTTTTTTTGTTAGATTCCACATTAATTTGCAGTTCAAATTTGCAGTGTGTCCTTTTCTTGGAAACACATTGCTTTTAACAAAGTGAATTTGTATATCATTCAGGGATCAGGGTCCTCACAGAACTTCCTGGAACTAACAAGTATTTTCTTATTAGCGTTTGACATTGCTGGCAGAGAACTAAGAGAGAGTTTCTCTATTGAACTTGATGACTCCAAAATGCCCTTTTGATTAGCTAACCAGTAGTCAAATTTTAATGGGCCAAATTCTGAAGCACAGCTGCTTCAGGAGTGAAGTCTACCATTTCTTCATAAATGCTTTTCCTTTCATATCCCCGATGTAAGGCAAAACCTCAATATCTGAGAAGTTTACAACAATTGTTTTCTGAAAATGATAAACCTAGAAAATTTTCTTTTAGTGACCATACATCCTTACTTTTCACTTTGAACCCATCCTTTGTTGTTCAGCTTCATTTGTTTGGTTCATCTATCAGTTGCAAACTGATAACACCCTGGCATCCAGTCACAGCCAAGTTTTCATAATGTGAGAGGATGTATAAACACACTAGTAAAATGGTGTTCCATACAAGACACAATTGTTGTTCAACACAATCCTAAAGATGACCAGAAGCTGAGGAAGGAGGAGGATTGTTGGTCAATACACTACAGTACCATAAAGCACAACAGGCTGGATTTAGCTTGGCAGTAGGTCATCTTTTGGCACATATTTTTAGTCTTAAGGTTGCAGCTGTACAATAAGAGATCCTTATTTGCTTCTTACATCTACTAATATTATTTTGTTCTTGTATCACAGCTGGAGAGTGTTAGAAAGTACTTGAGAGCTTACTGAACAAAGCTCCTTGTGTGGGCTTGCTCCAGAAGCAGTAAGTGAAGAGCTGAAAGGCAGAAAAGAACTGCCTGAAAAAGTGGTGTGACAAAAGAAGACAATTAAAGGCAATACTGGAGCTTTTAAAGCTCTCCACCCAGCAAATGCTGTTTCTTGCACCTTCAGTTTCATCTGCTTCTCACAGTCTGTCTATACAACCAAATATGCCTACCTTTCAAATTTACCCCAGCTTTGGTCTTGCAGCTGCAAGACCCCGTAGGGTGTGATTATCTTATTTTCTGCCTGTCGATTATGTTTAAACATATGCTACACTGTAAAGGTCATTTTTCTAGCATGATTCTGGAGTACACTTAATGATAGTCTTGTTACCAACTGACCTCCTGTACCTGACAGAGATTAAACATCTTGGACAAATTTTCATTGCTTGAATCTGTGCCAAATCCTTCTAATGTGTGAAGGACTTCGTCACTTTTAAACTAGTGGTGCAGCGCAAATAAGGTTCAGTCACTTGATGCCAAGATGCCTGCCTGATTTTTGCAGTAAAGAAATAGGAATTCATAGCCACCTTGGGAATAGCAAAAGAAAATGTATCTGTGCAATTCTTTGTCAATAGCCTAATCTGATTCCTCAGCATGTCCTGCCTGGACAAGGCTGAGTGATGCTGCAGGAGCCAGCAATGCCACAGCCATGTTACCTCGCGTGATGAAAATACAGTTTCTGTGTCCATGGTTTATCATCAGAAACATAACCTCAGCTTTCAAAATAAGAGGTGTACTTTTAAAGTATTCATATTGTGGAAATTAAGGTAAATTAGACCATAATTGTAGTATTGGTTTTAGCAACTTGTACTTATTCTACTTCCAGTGTATTTAGATTTACACATACCTGAAAAATCTTATTACATCTACAATGGGGCTATTTTCAGGGGTTTTTTTATTGTTCCACTGGCTATTAACATTTCACAGCATGTTGCAATGCTGGCCTTTTTGATTCTATTGAGCCTTGCTGAATGGGAGTTTTTGTATCGTTTAAGCGCAATTCTTTGCACTGCCTGTATTCTATATCTATATATCTATATCTCTCTCTCAGAAAAAGGGATGATGGCAGTTGATGTCTCAAAAGATAAGTAATCTTCCACTACATACTCTCTGTCTACAGTAAGTTCTCTAGATGCTGTACATGAGGTTCACCAGGAAAATTCATCACGGCATGTTACCTACTTTATTTATCCATTCCACTTGATACACCTACTAAAAATAGCTGTTCTTAGATGAGTGAGTCTTTTTCTCTCACATGTGTCAGTCCACAGGATCTAATTCTGTAACTAATTTTACAAAACTGAAGACTTATAACATGAATGGGCTGCATTCACCTACTAACAAAATGTGAAATTGTATCCTCCAGGAATATTTTGATGATTTAAAAAATCCTTAGGATAGATGTCAATTAAAAGGAAAAAGAAAGAAGGAGGATTCCATGCACCTTTCCATGCTTACCTCCTCTTCTTCACTGTGTTTCCCTTTTATTTCATCTATCCTCAGATAAGCTTCCTATCACCAAATTAATTTTGCCATTTTATTTTCTCTTCTTTGCTTTTGCACATTCGTTGTGGTTTAACCTGTCAGGCAGCTAAATACCACAGAGCTGCTCGCTCACTCTTCCCCACCCCAGTGGGATGGTGGAGAGAACTGGATAAAAAAAGTGGGCTGAGATAAAGGCAGTTTCATAGGACTGAAAAGGAAAAAAGTAAAATTAAAAAAAAGTAGAATTAGAGTATGCAGAACAAGTGATGCACAGTGAAATTCTTACCACCCACTGACTGATGCCCAGCCAGTTCCTGAGCAGCAGCCCCCAGTCAGCTTTCCCCATGGTTTATATACTAGGCATGATGCCATATGGTATGGAATGCCCCTTTGGCCAGTTTGGGTCACTGTTTCTGGCTGTGTCTCCTCTCAGCTTCCTGTGCTCTCCAGCCTACTTGCTGGTGAAGTGGTGTGAGAAGCAGAAAAGGCCTTACTTGACTTAGCGGAAACACTGCCCAGCAACAACTAAAACATCCCTGTGTTATCAACATTATTCTCATCCTAAATCCCAAACACTGCACTGCAAAAGTTGCTAGGAAGAAAATTAACTCTATCCCAGCTGAAACCAGGACAATGTTCTAGGTTACACTACAATTATGTCAGATATTTCTACTTATCTACAGGTATTTCTTTCATTTTTATTATTAATGGCAATGAGATTGGAACTAAGTTCAGCATCAGCCGATGGTTGATTGGTGGTCTTAGTGTTTGTGATAAGAATGAGCAGATAACAGCCAATTTTGAAGGAGAGAGTAATGATTATAAAATTTTGCTCACACCCTGGACTTATGTTGATACTCAAAGTAGAGAAAGTAGATAACTGAATTTAACAGTTTCTCACCACCAGAATGATTTTCCTTACATCATGACTGAAGACTGCACTGACAGAAGACCACAGAAAAGCTTGCACAACCTAAGCTGGTGGTTTAACATTGACCATAAATCTCCCTAAGACAGAAAGGATGGGACAGATTGTGGTTTGCTAGGCATTGGAACAAGGACAGAAGGAAAAATAATTCTTTCACCCAATCCTTCCTTTCTGTGCTCAGGGGCAGGTTGTAGAATACAAGAAGTGATGAAAAACAGCAGCTGTAAAAATATAGAGCAGCCCATCCTTTCTTCAGAGGTGGTGCTGAGCAGGCCAGCAGGGTTGCAAAAGGAGGTGGGCTTGGCACAATTATGAAGACTGTATATCTGCAACAGTGATAAGGTCACGCAAATATCACTCAAATATCTATGAATATTTGAGCTGCAGCTGCTGCCAGAAATTAAAGTGGGTTTTTCCCAATGTAATTCTACAAGTAGAAATATATTTTTGTATGTAGGAGAGTACCAATCCCCACAGGAAGGTTTGTGTTCCAAAATAACAAACAATACCTTTTTCCTTAGTTTATTTATCATGGAATAGAAGTGTCCACACAGAGACCTTTGCATTGCTAAATACATTGTTAGACTTTTACTGTTTCACTTTTCAGTGTAGGTAAACCCTAAAACTCGTACTTGATTAAAAAAAAAAAATTTGAGGAAGAACAGGAATAGTACTGATACTGGTATGTTCTGCAGATGGTACCCTTGTATGCAAACTCCATTGCTGACTTCGGATGAACATGGACCATCACACAAAACACTGCCAGCAATGAAGCACTGTGTTTAGCAATTTAGGAAAGAAATGTGATCCAATGGACAGGAATTCAAAGAAGCAACAGAGATGGTAGACACTTGGTTGTGTGTTTCACAAGCACAGAGCTCTCTTAAAATAACATGGGAGGAAGAAAGAAAAGCCAGAAAATTACATATCAGCAGTACTATTTCTAAAAATAATGGTTTTCAAACTTTTCCATGAGGCATTAACAGCTCTTTAAAGGATAATCTTTATTGCTTTGTAATGTACAAAGCAATAAACAGCTGCTGAGATTGATTAATAGCCAAAGCAAAGTTGAGGCATGTAATCAATCTAAAAAGCCATTTATTGTGAGTATACTACAAAGCAATAGAGATTATTGCTGTTGCACAACAAAGCATAACAGAGAAAACACACAGACTCATACACACACACAGAGCAAAACCAGTTGTTTTCTTTTCAAGGCTCCCAGTGTTACGTGGCCCTTTTTTCCTGAGCTTTTCTCTTTGACTAAGGCAGGCGACTGACCTGCAAACAATCTACTGGGAAAAGTAATGCTCTAATAACTTCAATGATATCTGAGGGAGAAATAATATTTGGGGTTTTTTAGCTCTGTATCCGGAAGTACAAAATTCTACAGGTATTCATCTTGTCCTTAGTAGTGGTACTTCTATTCATATTAGCAAGCAAAAAAATGAAATGGCACACCAATCAAAAAATTATCTAATTCATGCTAATGCAGGGCTCATTTTGAAATGAAGGGTGTTTACTTTTGTGTTTTTTATGAATGGCTACTAAATCACTTCAAAGTTTTTCAGAGGAATACTGAATGGGACAACTGGATCTCTGCTCCAGCTACTTCTGGCAACTACCTCAACCCCTTCTTTTTATACAACTTTAATACAGCTCTTAACATAGTTTGGTTTTTGACTCCTCCAGTCTTCAGAATCTTACTTCTCCAGTGGTTTTAAATCTTTTTAAAAATTTGCATTCTGATCTTTCCAGGTCAAATAATGCTCATTTGTTCCTGAATCAACATTGCCTTTTAGCATAAATTGTTCTTTATCTTCTTTAGAGAATCTCTCACCCTTCCCTTTGGCAGAACAAACAAGCTGTGCTACTGTAGCCTTACGCCATGATAGGCTTGTCCCTGAGTCAGTCTCACCAACCTTTCTCTGCACTCATCGCAGCCTCAGACCCTCTCTACTGAATGTGGATGCTCTGGATGACAGTGAGCTACAGAGGACCTCTCAGCACTGCCTCCTCCAGACACTCACTTGCACTGTATACTGAAATACCTCACCCAGTAGACCCTAGGATCAAATTTGCCTTTTTCACATCCCCTTACCATCTGAAGCCAGTGGTTAACTTGCACTTCCAGGCACAACTTGCACATTTCTGTCTCTGAACTGATGACCTCGCAGCTTATGACAGAAATTTGTATTAGTACAGAAGGGCACAAGCTTACAATTTGCACTATTAAGTTTCACTCCATTTCTATTACTCTAGTTCTCAAGGTTATTCAGGTCTTCCTGTATCATATTGCCATTCCTTTCCTTATTAATAATGTCTCCCACTTCTGTGTCATCAGCAAATTTCATTAACAAACTCCATCTTCCTATTTTAAGGTAATGAATAAAAATATGACTGGAGACGTATCCTTGAGGAACTCTTTGTAAAATACCACTCAAAGTCAGGTATCACAATAGTAGGAACTGAATTCCCTGATTTCACATTTGCAGAAAATACAATTGAGTTCAGTGGAAATTAAATTTTAGATCCTAGTGGATATAAACTTTCCAAACTCCTATTTTCAAAAATCAGGACTATTTCATACCTGAAATTACAAAAAATTTAATAACACCTACTTAATAAAATAAGGATTTTCATAAATTCATGTACATACCTCTTTGGAGCTATAAAAATTTGGAGTGTAAGAATTGTACTCATGATGTAGTGGTCACTTTGATTATTTCTAAGCATTTGACTCTGGTAGTTAAAACAATTTTAAAGTTATTTTTGCCCCAGCAGTCAATTTTACCCTTTAGCCAGTCTTATATTTAATTTCTTTTCACTTTCCTACTATTCCTGCAAATCACATCTTCCCTAGAGAAGATGATCCCAATGCCTGAGATGACATTCTCCTCATTTTTCCACTTTGTGCAGCCATGCCATTCTTCTTTCAGGAAATGCTGTGCCTTGATTCACAGCCTTCTCAGCCCTTACCTGCATTTTTATCTTTTTATCCAGTTGGAGAGTTTAGTGTCAGCAAAATCAATGAAAATCTTTTGCAGAATCACAGAATGGGGCAGGTTGGAAGGGACCACAATGGGCCATCTGGTCATACCTCCCTGCTCAAGCAGGGCCATCCTTGAGCACATCCCCACAGGATTGTGATGAGAGGGTTCTAGAATATCTCCAGTGACAGAGGCTCCACAACCTCTCCAGGCAATCTGTTCCAGTGCTCAGTCACCCACACGGTAAAAAAGTTCTTCTCCATGTTCAGGTGAAACTTCTGTGCATCAGTTTCTGCCCATTGCCTCTTGTTCTATTGCTTGACACCACTGACAAGAGACTGGCTCTATCCTCTTGACACCCTCCCTTCAGATATGTACATAGATAAGGTCCCTTCTCAGTCATCTCTTCTTGAGGCTGAACAGGCCCAGCTCCCTTGACCTATCCTCATAAGAGAGGTGTTCCAGTCTCTTAATCATCTTTGTAGTCCTCCACTGAACCCCCTCCAGGAGCTCCATGCCTCTCTTGTACCGTAGAGTCCAGAAGTGCACACAGTTCTGCAAAGCGCTCCTCCCAAAGCTTTCCTCAGTAGCGCTGAGTAGAGGAGCAGGATCACCTCCACTGACCAGCTGGTAATGCTCTTTCTAATGCATTCTAGGATTCCATTGGCCTTTTTGGCCACAAGGGCACACTGCTGGCTCACAGAGGGTTTGTTGTACACCAGGATCCCCAGGACCTGCTTTCCGGCAGGTTGGCCCCCAGCCTGTACTGGTGCATGGTTCAATAATTATCAATAATTATTTTTTTTCCCCTGCAAAAGCGATGCTGTATTTGCAAAGTGATTGTCACTGAAGTATGTCATCTTTTGTCAAAAAATTTAAAGAAAACTTCCACTCACAGCAGCCAAAATGAAGCTCATACCTGTCTCAGCTGGGTCTAACCCTACATTTGTGCTGCTGATCAGTCTGAGATCTGAAAGAGATCTTGTTTTGTTTCCAGCAGAGCATAGATGCCATTTTTTTATCATTTAGCAGAAAATTACCTACTGGAAGCTGGGTTTACTGCACGGGCACAGTGCTGCAGAGAGGGGGCTGCAGGAGGAGTAAGAAAAGATGGACAGTTGCAGCCTAGAGAGAAGTGCTGCGTAATGCCAATGTAACTGGACCAAAGAAGAAATCTTCTGCAGATTAACCATCGAATATCAAGACTTCACGCTAGAGGAACTTCAGCCATAAGACTGCCTTGCTCAAACAAGGCTGGCAACAGGAGCCTACAGAAGAGGAGATACAGATTATGATGCATGTTGGCCTGGGTGTTGGAGGAGAAGGGCAGCTGGGCTCTCCCCTTGCCTCTTGCACTGCTGCCACTGCGCAAGCAGCCACCAGGAGCACTGCTCATGAGGCATCCTGAGGCTGTGTAACTGCTGTTGCTGCTGTTGCTGGCCTTGTTTGAACTAGAAAGTTTTATACTGGCAGAAGTTCTGCTGGCATGTACTACTGACATATCTGTTTTGGCAGGATGTGTTCACATTTGGCTGTTTTTTAAAGATGCAGTATGTCTTTAGATCATCAGGTTTTTATCAGCAAAAGAAGTCTGGGATTATTGGAAGCTGACCCAGAATACCTTGTGTTGTGTTTGGTAGACTGCCTTCTGGTAATTCTTTGCAGCACATCGTGGAACTGACATTGTATACTGTGAGGTACAATGTCCCATCACAAAATCTGTGTAAATATTAGGTCAGATTTTAAAAAAAATTCTTCTGTTTTGTGCAATAACCTATTTTTATATGTGTTGTTTCTCCATATTGCAGATTTCTCACTGCCAGAAATCCAGACTGTATCAAACAGCAGAGCTCTCTTGTTCATTTAGGGCAGATGAAAGGATTCTTTCATATCCAAAGAGGAACCTAAAATATTGGGCACTGCGGGTAAGTGGGACATAGAAACGATGAATGGTAGCTAACTATTTGCAGTAAGTATTTGCTAAAGTACAAGAACAAACTGTAGTTTCGAGACATACTGTAAACGCTGGATACAAGAAAATTTCAGGGCTGGATGTCAAGTTTGTGTTATCCTCACAGCACAACTTCACCCTGAGTTGAAGAGCTGCTTAAAGAGGAGACGGTGGGGAAATAGGTGGTGCCAGCTTTCTGGAAAGCTGTGCCAGTCTGGGCATTTTGGCATTATTTGAGGTGCTCAGACTCCAGTAAGCTACACAAAATCAAGTATTTCCTGCTGCACAATCTTTTTATGCTGGGTAATGTACTGGAAATAAGAGATACAATGGGCTTTGCTGATTGTGGTGGAACAGTAAATAAGGTTTATGTCCAATTCAGTCCCATCTTATTTTGAACATTTTATATCAATGTTGTTTGTGAGAAAGCCCATGCTTTCCTTCCCACCTATACTGTTGTCATTAATAGAGTTACAAAGCCAGCTCTGGCAACAGAGACAAGGCAGTTCTGGTTGGAAAAGTGTCTGCAAAAACAAAAATGCTGTAACTGGACAAAAATAACAGACATATCCACCAACACACAAAACTTAAATTTAGCAGTCTCCTGCAAAAAACATGCGGGGTCTTATAGGGTCCCTCCATTTGAATGGAGTTTAATCCTGCTTCCTGAATTCAGCACAGAGTCAGTGGCAGTGCTTTGGTTTTATTCCATGACATTTCCAGATATTAGAGGTAACTGCATTCCTTAGATAGCTATCATACATGTAGAATACATAGATGAATGGAAGACACACAGAGCTTAGAGACCATATGTGCGCATGGAACCTGCTGGACTTCTGTATAACCACATGAGTAAGGCGAGTTCTGAACAATGAGTTTGACATGTTACGGACATGCAGCACCTGTGGTCTGCAGGCACCCTGTACACACGAAGACACACTGAGAGTCTTGGGGCTGTTCACCCTGGAGAAGGCTCCAGGGAGACCTTAGAGCACCTTCCAGTACCTAAAGGGGCCGATGAGAATGCTGTAGAGGGACTTCTTACAAGTAACTGTAGTGATAGGACAAGGGGAAAAAGCTTCAAACTGAAAGAGGACAGGTTTAGATTAGATATTAGGAATAAATTCTTTACTGTGAGGGTGGTGAGACACTGGAACTAGTTTCCCAGAGAAGTTGTGGATGTCCCATTGCTAAAAGTGTTCAAGGCCAGGTTGGATGGAGCTTTGAGCAAGCTGGTCTGGTGGAAGGTGTACCAGCCCATGGCAGGAGGATTGAACTAGATGATCTTTAAGGTCCCTCCTAACCCAACCATTTTATGGTCCTATGACTTTTTGAACTTTTGCCAAATACCAACATTTCAGTACTCTTACTATTCCCTTTCGTCAGCAGCTGATAGATACAATTTGACAGGAGAATCTGTTAGGAGGAAAGGCAAGGAATGCTGATGTAGATACCTTGAGAAAGAAGGAATAACCCCATGCACCAGTACATGCTGGGGGCCAACTGGCTGGGAAGAAGCTTGGCAGAAAAGGACCTGGGGATCCCTGCTGTCACTAAGGTGAACATGAACCAGCAATGGTGGCCAATAGCCTCTTGGGCTGCATCAGGAAAAGCATTGCCAGCATGTAGAAAGTGGTCCTTTTCTTCTGTGCAGTGCTGATGAGGCCACAACTGCAGTGCTGGGTGCAGTCATGGGCTCCCCAGTACAACATGGACATACTGGAGTAAGTCTAGTGAAGGGCCACTGAAATGACTAAGGGGAAGGACTCTGAGGAAAGGCTGAGAGAACTGGGACTGTTCAGCCTGGAGAAGAGAAGGCTCTAGGTGGGATCTTATCAGTGTGTATGAATATCTGAAGGAAGGGTCACCATGTTAATGCACCAGTTCTATTCAGTGAACCCCCTTCCTCTATTAACTATGTGTGTTCAACAAGCTCCCTACAGGGTTCTATATCTCAACTGTTTTGACTTTATCCGCATCTCTGTCCCCAGAAATCTCTTCAAATTTAGCCAGTTCTTGGTATTCTTCACCACAGGCTTCTGTGAATGGTAAGTGCCATGTCTGACCTCAGTACGCTCCATAATGAATGCAGAGCCATCATAAGTTCTGCACAACAAAATGCTCATAAAATGAACACTTGGAACCACTAAACTGAACATTGTGTCTTGTGAGAAAAAAAAAAAAAAGTCCTTTCTTCTTCTTCACATGGCACTTGTTCTTATCTTGGCTTTTAGGCTTTACATTGGATTGCAGCCTCCATAATCTTCACATTTTTCTTCCAAATCTATTTGTTCTTGAAAAAAGGCTGTTTCCCCAATATCTGTTCCAGCTCCGGCTGCAGAAATTTGCATCTCTTAAACTGAGAAGCAGCACCAAAGTCATGTGGAGTCCTGCCTGTCTACTTGCATCAAAAGGCAGACTAGAAGAAAAGCAGACATTTTGCTAATAAGCCAGGGTTTTCCAGTCACTGGCAGAGGCAGCAGAAATATCAGGAAATCAATGAAAGCACTCACTGATGTAGGGATGCCTGCATAGTGGGTGTGCAGCTGGTAGATTGCTCATGACGCTTAGTTAGTTGGTACAAGAGGTCCTTGCACGCCATGTGTTAGCACAAACATACCAGAGGGGTGTTTAACTTGGGAAGCTAGCATAACTTCACTGGGAAATCTCAGCTTTTTACTGAAGGGACTGAACAGTGAGCATGGGAGGACTCAAGTGCTGGTTCAAGAGAGGGTAAAATGCAGAGTTTGCAGGATGCAGTGACCAGACCACACTGAGCAATGCAAGCTAGAGATTGATCACAGCAATTTCCAGAAACTTCAGTCAAATCTGAATAAGATTTTAAGAAATTAAAAAAAATTACATCTATTACAGAATAAGGTTTAAAGTGACCTCTGGAGATCATCTAGGCCAAGCCCTTTGCTCAAAGCAGCCAACTAGAGCAGGTCACTCACAGACTATTTCAATCAGATATTTAATACCTCCAAAGATGGAAACTACACAACCTCCAAGAGGAACCTGTTCTAGTGTTTGACCACCTTCATCATAGAAATTAATTTTTATGTTTAAATGGAGTTTCCTGTATTTCAGTTTGTGCCTTCTTCCTCTTGTCTTTTCACTGGACACCACCAAGAAGTCCATCTTCTTTGCACCCTTCCTTCAGATATTTATACACACTGATAAGATCCCACCCAGAGCCTTCTCTTCTCCAGGCTGAACAGTCCCAGTTCTCTCAGCCTTTCCTCATATGAAAGATGTTCCAGTCCCTTAGTCATTTTAGTGACCCTTCACTAGACTTACTCCAGTATGTCCATGTTGTACTGGGGAGCCCATGACTGCACCCAGCACTGCGGTTGTGGCCTCATCAGCGCTGCACAGAAGAAAAGGACCACTTTCTACATGCTGGCAATGCTTTTCCTGATGCAGCCCAAGAGGCTATTGGCCACCATTGCTGGCTCATGTTCACCTTAGTGACAGCAGGGATCCCCAGGTCCTTTTCTGCCAGCTTCTTTCCAGCCAGTTGGCCCCCAGCATGTACTGGTGCATGGGGTTATTCCTCCCTGGGTGTGGGACTTCACATTTCCCTTTGCTGAAGTTCTTGAGATCCCTTTTTTTCTCCAGCCTGTCCAGGTCCCTCTGAATGGCAGCACAACTATCTGGCATACAAGTTACTCCACCCGGTTTTACATCATCAATGAACTTGCTGAGGGTGTCCCAATGACTGGCCTTCTGTTGCATTTTGTGCTGCCGATTTTAACCCTTTGAGCTCTGCAGTTCTGCCAAATTTCAGTGCAGCTCCGTATCTACTCTAATGGCCCATACTTATCATTTTGTCTGTCAGGGTGTAACAGGAGACAGTCAAAAAAGCCTTACTTAAGATAAACAGTGTACACCACTCTCCCCTTATCCACCAACTAGTCATCTCATCGTATACTCAATACTCTTTCCAGTGACAGATTTCCCTGCTGCATATAATGGAGATTGTAATTAACTTGTTTTATAAAACTTATTAGGCCACCTAGTATAGGAGTTCTTTCTAACTGCTGTAAAATGAACTGCTCCACCTGCCTTTGTAATGAGCTACAAGTGGTATGAAACACAGAGCTTATTTAACAGCACATACCAGATGGTCTATGCAAAGTTGAATATGATGGGAAGATTTTTGTCCAGATTGGGGGTGGGACTGTTGTTTTGTTTTGAAAAAGAGGAAGGAAATACAGAAGCATGGGGACTGTGTTGCCACTTGTGTTGCTCAAGTTGCACTGGAGGCTGCTTTTACAGGTCAGCAACTAGAATCAGCAAGTGTAATCAATGAACACTCAGCAGGCAAAGTGCTTAACACTGTTAACTAGTTCTGAAGACTGGATACCAGCACAAAACCCCTTTCATGTTTCTCAAATTAAAAAAAAAAAAAAATTAAAAAGAAGTAATTTTAATGAATATGACATAATTGGATACTTTGTATTTTTTCATTAGTTAGGCAGAAATGCTCAGAGCACATTCTTTTCACCTCAGCAATCTCTTGAGCAAATACTAGCTTGCCTAGACCAAGTCAGTTTATATGTTTTGATGATACTTCCATCCTAAAACACTGTTACTGCAAATAAGATTTAATTATGTACCTGCAATTAAAACAGGTGCTGAGAGAGTTCATTCAACAAAAAGCACAAAAGAGAAAGCATTTAAATGAGAAAGTTGTAACAGTTGAGACAGAGCAGAGAGATCACAAAAGAAATATTTGCTATAATTGCCAAAGCTCAGAAAATGAATAAAATTTAACTCTTCAATTTGATGACCCAGAAAATAGAGAGAGAAAAAATAATGTGCATATGAAAAGGATTAAAGGAGAAGCCAAGAAAGAAGCCTTAGTGGGCTTAACTGGGTGGATTTAAAAATTGACTAAAGAATAATGAGATGATAACAGTAAAAAGAGATTCAAACTGGCTTTACTAGGAAACAGATCTACACGCTCTTCTGTTAAACTTCCCTTGCATTATTTTAATAAAAGAAAGGTGCAGAAGAAAGTAACAGAAAAAGGGATAACTGATCTGAAAATAGCATGCACGCACATGCACACTCAGAGATTATTTTCACTTTTAAGGAAGAATATACAAAGAAAAGCAAGTACAGTAATAACAAGGTTTTCATTACTTCTCAGGTATTGAACTTGGCTGCACAAGAAAGAGGACTAGATGTCTAATAATTAGAGATAATGTAGAACTTAGCAGAGATAATGGCACGTGTTATGTAAACCAGGTAGGGTTACACATGGATATCTTTTTACTGCTATCATAATGCCTGTCAGAATCAAACAAGGAACAGGAAGAGGATATTTTTGTAGAAGAGAGGGGCATAACAAGACTTAAAATAATAATAATCAGAAAGACAAATTAAATTTAAAATATCAACAGGGTTCTTGTCTAACAAACATAAGAAAGTAAAAGTTGTGTTAGCAAACAATTAGATTAAGGGAACTTCAAGCCAGTAAGATATATATGTACAAAAAGCATTTATTTGGAGAGTGCTTTCAGATATATCTGAAGCACATAATAAAGGAACAAAGGAAGAAGTTTGGTCAGATGGGCCTGTATTTGTTGTGTTTTTCTGTTATTCACAAAGAGGTGACAACTACCCTACTACAGCAATTTTTAGATAAATTTCAAAACGCATTTACAGATAGCAAACATAGACTGTCCTTGTCAGTCACGAACAACCCACTCGCCCCAAGAGGCCTGTCTTTGTTGTTGTTACATGTCTGGAGATTTTCTGATACGAGTCATGATCACACTACCCACTGCAGTAAGAGGGGGCATGCAAGGAAGATGTTGAGCAAGCGTCTGGTGCACCTGGACAATGGGATCTCAAAACCTGGAGGTGGGACCTTGCCAGGAGGCAGCTTGGGGGAGTCACTGCAACTGACTCCTTTGTGCCAATCCAAAAAAGCTATCCGGCCTGTGGGACCCAGTCATGCAAAACTCTGCTACAGACAATGTGAAAATGTCCATCTTTTGGCCTTCCAGAGAACAGGAGGCGAGCGGGAGATGCAATAGTTCTTCTGACCTGGCAGGGAGCCGCTGAGGTGAGCAATCCAACCCTCAGTGCCTGACCAGAATGACCCAAGGATGGGATGGGGGTTTGTGGCTGCTGATCCACTGTGACTGCGAGCCTTGGTTTTTACTGCGGGAAACTTTCAATGTCTCCATTTCCAATGCGTAAATCAGCTCAGAGGGAAGGTTATCACAATGATGCTGACATCTCGAGAGTCAGAGACAGTTAACAATTCGCTCAGAGACTTAGAGAGAATGGGAAAGGGATTGCAAAACAGTCTTGCCTTGTTAGTCCTCATAATTTCAAAGGAGGGACCATGAATTAAGGACCACTTGGGCTTTTATTGAATAGGCTGGGGTCTTCTGTGTCAGCTCCTCCTATGTCATCTGTCTATTGTCTCCTGCTGTGTCTCTTGTCACCTGGCTGGCCACAGATCCCTTATAATGCAAGGCATTGGTGCCAGTTCACAGCCTCTTGAGTCCAGCAGTGGGAGATTGAGACCACCACAGACCACCAACTCAAGAAAGCCACTTACTCAAAAGAAGAGAAAGATTGAGCATGTGGACTAATTAGCATGAGAAGCAAGAGAATAAGTTAACCAATAGAAAGTAGAATATGAATTAATAAGACAATTAGCCAGTGAACTGCAATCTTTGTTTGTTAGAATGCATATACAGAGTAACTGGAATAGGCTGCTCAGAGAGGTGGTGGAGCCACTGTGCCTGAAGGTGTTTCAGGAAAGACTGGACGTGGCACTTAATGCCATTGTCTAGTTGACATGGTGGTGTTCAGTCATAGATTGGACTCGATGATCTCAGAGGACTTTTCCAGCTAACTGATTCTGTGATTCTGTAAATGTTCGAGAATCGGAGTGCTTGGTTTGTGGAAAACTTCCACCTTGCACTCTGCGCAAGAATAAACAGTGTCTCCTTTCTAAACTGGGCCCCGTGTCTGTGTTTAGAGAGTCCTCAACTGGCAACAGGTCACACCGAGTAAATTCTGCCAACGGAACCCTGGGCTTTTTCCAGCCGCTACCGTGTCCTAAGCGTGGGGCAGGACTGGCCGGGGGAAAGCGCCCCTCCACCGGAAAACCCAGCGTCCGACGTGCCAGCGCTGCGCCATGCCCGCTCCCGGTCCCTGCCGCCGGGACGCGGGGACACCCCCGGGACGCGGGGACCCCGCCCCGCTCGGGCAGCGGCCGCGCCGCGCAGGCGCCCACCGGTGCTGGCGCGTGCGCCTGGCGGTGCCCGGTCCCGCCGCGGGGGCGGCGGAGGCAGCGCGGCGGCACCGGAGACACCGGCGGCACCGGAGACACCGGCGCTGAGGCAGCGGCCGGCACAGGCGAGGGAGGCGTCCTCCCGGCCCCGGCCCGCTCCCGGATCGGCCTCGCTGCGGCCCCGGCCCCGTCCCGTCCCGGCGGCGCCATGGTGTGTGTACTGTTGCTATGGGAACGGCGAGGCGGGAGGGAGGGTGAGCGGGACCGGGGCTCCCGACCGAGCTCCCCCGCGCAGCGCCCCGGTGCCGCCCCGGCCGTAGGGCTGTGCCCGGGGGTGCCGCCTCGCCGGGCTGTGGCTGTGCGGCGAGTGAGCCCTGATATTAGCTCGGTTGGTTAGACGTGGTGCCAACAGCACCGAGATTGTGGGTTCGATCTCTCGTATGGGCCATTCGATCCCGTATGGGGCGTTCACTGAAGAGCTGGATGGACTCGGTGATCCTTGTGGGTCCCTTCCGACTTAGAATAGTATGTGAAAGTTGGGCGGGAGGCGTTGGAAAAGCGGACGGAGAGGGAGACCCCCTGTGCCGGTTCCCGGCAGCTGGCAGTGCCCCGTTCCCAGGAGAGGCTTGTTTGCGGGTTTGGGCTGGGTCAGCTTTTACTCCACAGGCGCTGCTTATCTGGGGAGTTCCTCTTGGACGTGTTGTCATGGCTGTACTGGAAAGCTCGCTCTGTTGAGGGTTGCAGACTTCATTGTGCTTAACTTTGTTTTTGTTTCTTTTCGATAGTGATTTCTCTGCATCAGAATTTCACCAAGCTGAAAGTGTATCAGTTGTGATTGGTAAGTTGCTGGTGTTTAAATTGCTGGTGTTTAAAATCATGTCTAGTAATAGCTATTATTTGTATATTCTTACTAAACCTAAATGCTTGTGTGCTAACTATTGTGGAGATTTCCTAGGGCAGACAGAACATGGATTCAGGTGTCAGCAGAGTCTTCACGACTTGAGTATGGGACTTCTGCTCAGTGTACTTTGTGTTTGCAAGGATACCCACTCTGCATCCTAGCAATTAAACGACACTGGTTTTGAGTTGGGAGAGAGGATGGCAGAGCCAGTATGGCATCTGATGTAGTCAGCTGTGCTTCTGTCATCTTGATTGACTTAAGTGCTGTGAGGGTACAGCTGTCTTGATTCTGGACATCACTAGGACTAATTCGGGGTTCTCTGATCCTACACCATTATCTGCTGCTTTCAGATCTTCCTGTACAGCAAAGACCAGACCTCTGGAGTAAACAACTGGGGGAAAAAAACAAGAGCCCAAGTGTGGCTTTCCAGACACTGCTGTGATAATCTGCTTTCCAGCAGAGAGTCAGAGGAGAGATCTGCACCTGTGCAAGTTAAAGGCTACTTGGGAAGTGGTGGCAGCAGCGGGGGTCAAGATCTGTTTGTGCCAGTTGTGGGGTCCCCACTGACACTCCAACACTCCCTCTGTCTGTCTCTTGCTGGGATGGGGGAGCAAAACAGGTACACTGCTGGATTTTCAGAGAGAAGCACTAATAATTGGAATTATTTCTTTGCAGCTAAGATACTTTATTTTTAAAAGTGCATAGAGTTCACAGAAAAAATAGAAATCCTTACAAATAAATACAGAACCAGGCAGAACAAGTCTTGTATAAAGCAAGGGTAAAAGCAGATTGTATGCTGGGCAGCCAGTGCAGTAATTTCTCTTCCGCTCTTATGCTTCCTCTTTATCCTATACATCCACCTTCTGCTTGTTGCATGCTGTTGCAACTTATTTTAAATGAGTCTTTGGTGCTGTACAAAGCCAAGAAAGCTTCTGGTGTCTTTATCACCAGGAGGCTTATCGTCAGAAAGCTTGTTGGTACCGTGCCACTATCCCAAATCTGAGCATGTACAGTGCTGCCTTACGCAGGTTGACATGCTCCTTGGGCCAGTGCCGAGTGCTGGGTTCTGCTAACTGGTACCCCACTGGGACACCTCCTGTCTTGCTTCCCTTGCTACCCTCTGCCAGCCTCCCTGCTCCAGCCGCAGGGAAAGGCTGTGCTCTCCCTCTCCTCTGAATCAGCAGTGCAGCAGTGAGCTCAGTCAAGCATTCAAATGAAGTCAAGTTCCCCTTGTGATGGTAATCGTCCGAGTGTTGTTTTATAATGGATTGGAAGGGTGACTAACAGTGCTCAAATAGTAGGACTTAACTAATTAAGCTTTTAGTAGAAAAGTTCCTTTGCCAGTTTAAAAGAAACAGGTAAGATGTGAAAGCATCAACAGAAAAAATTTGCAGTTTCCCGTAGAAGTAACAAAACCTTGTGGATCAATTCCAGCTTCTGGTTCTGTGGTCCTGTTATTCTATTGGAGATAACTCCTGTTCCACAGAAACACATCATATCTCTCAGGTCGTTTCTTGGTTTAACTATGAAGAACATATACATAAATCCCATAAAATACACATTTCAGTGTCAGAGGACAGAACCCATTTTAAGAACTAAAGAAAACTGTGTCCTTCAGAGATCGAATGTAATAGATTAGATTACGTGAGAGGATTTATTTAAAAATTTAGCAACGTGAATTGAAATATATAGATCAGAAAATAAGAAATGTGGATTAATTCACATTTCTGATTTGTATTCACAGCAGTTGTTTCCATGTATGTTGGATAAAAACAGTATCAGACATATTACTTACACAGAAGACCTTCCACCCAAGGTCAAAATCTTGACTCCCAGTAGCTGGGAGAATAGGGAATGATAATCTGCCTTCCCTTTCTAGTGAGGACTGACTGGGTAACTGCTTTGAACAGCCTACTGCAGTGGAATTCCTTACTTTTTTTGAATCACATTGTGATAGAGGGGAGAGTAGGGAGCATAGAGAACCAAATTCAGTCACAGTGAAGATAAGTAATATATTAATGGTAATCAGAAATCTTAAAAAAACGGATCTGTTTCTGATCTGTTCCTGTTTTTTTTTTTTTTTAATTACACATCATTTAGTGAAAGAGGTTGGTGCACTTCTCCTTAACATCCAATTTTATGTCGGGTAGTTCTTCTTAAAGGGTTGGGTGTGTATCAGTGAAAGACACTGTGCCAGAATGTAGAGGCTGTTGAAGAAGAAGCAATTGGAAAAGTAGATTTTTTTTACTCCATAGTTTAGAAATAACCAAGATGATGGTGTCTGATCTACTGTCAGTTCATTGTCATAAACTATGTGAGAGAATAGAAGTTACCAGATGGTCTGAGTCACAATGCAGAAACATGTTTTTCTTTTTAGGTAAGTTTGAAAAGCAGAAGAGGAATTTTGGATGGTTTAAGACTCAGGATAAATTTGCTGTAAAATGACAAGGATGATATCTACAGAGAACTGCACTATGATAAGTGATTGGGTTTGCGGGGCTTGAGAGATTTTGGAGCAATTCTTTCGCTGACCACTGCATTTGCCAGAAGATGCAGCAGGACAGAACAATGATTGGAAGTTTGAGTTGACAGTTTATGTTACATTAGTGTTATCCTTCTTTGCATGTGCTTGGGGGTGGGTTGAGGAATAATTTCTTTCAGAGGAAGAAAATTGATTGCTTGTTCTTCTTTGTCTCTGCTTATCAATTGCTGATAACTGTGCTTCAGTTACTGATAATAATGCCTCACTGATGTATTAGGAAGCTGCCCTTGGTAAGGTTGATAATATATATTGGGTTTTTCCTAAGCTGGAAAAAACCTGTCTCTTTACAGCATAGTATTGAATTCCTGTTTTGGCTGTAATGTCTCCTAAGTAATCAAGTGTCAAGAAACAGATTTTCTATGGTATTGGGAAGGATCACATTTGGCCCATGAAACACAGTGGTGTATTTTAGCTCCCTGTAAAAAACTAAGGGTCCTCCATGTCAGATGCTTTCTGCTCTTCAGTATTTTCCTACAGAACTGGGGAACAGAGTGGGAAATGCAGTATCAATGAGCCTTATTCTGCACTAGTTCAGCACTGCGTAGGATTTAGTTATTATGTCCTTTTTAACCACACTGTGGTAGCATAACCAGTGATGAATTAATAGTTTGTGGCTTAAAATGAGCATAATACTTTGTGCCTTTCACATACATTATCCAGTGTTCTTCCTGTGCATTACTTTGCAGAGGAATGCAAGCTTCAAAGACTGAAAATACAAAAAAGGCAGAACCATTCTACTGGCTTTCAGTGGCAAAGCAGAAGACCAGTTCTGAGATTATAAATGAAGCCAGAAATGTTCTGCGAGCCGTAGGAACTCGAAGACCATTTACACCTACGGATGATCAAAGGAAACTTTTTGGATTTGGATCCTCGCGAGGTCCTCAAAGTAGACCTCCTTCAGTTTTTAGGTACTGTGGCTTTAAGATTTTTTCAAATATCCATTAACAGCAAGAGATTTGATTCTGTAATTATGTTTCCGGTGATTATTTTCCCCGTGTTAATCTGTATTCCTAATCACATCCTTTGCCTTCTTCTAATGATCCTTACTGTTGGTGTTAATCTATATGTCTAGGAAGTTCCTGTGGATTAGAGCTACCAGAGGCAGTCATTACACTAGTTTTCTGTGTGGAGAATAATATGAGAAAATGGTCTGTTATTTACCTTTTTTTAAAATTCGAAACTGAATGCTTTTAATTGAGATAGTCTCCATCTTTTTTCCAAGAACATGTGAAAGCTTGCTTGTTTCCACATAACCTGTATGCTAGATATTTTTTCAGAGCATTCTCAGGTCTTTTAAATGTAAAATTGTAAGTCTTGAAGTTTGAAGTGCTCATTTGCAACCAAAATTTATGCTACTTTGAAATTATTTCTGTGTGGAGTTTTGTTACGTACTAAAATTCACAGAGCTCAATAAATCTGTCTAGAGAAAGAAATTATGTAGTGAGCTATTTTCAACCATTTTCCCAATCATCTTTAGCTCTCCTTATGTACCAATTCAGTAGTGACTGGAGGGAGGAGATATGAGCTGTATTTGTAGTGTCAGGTGCCAGGCATGCCAGAAAGAATGCTGAAATGTGTTTGACCGTATAAGCCAGTCAGTGTCCATGCTGTTTTCATGGCAGCATGACTTCAGGAACTCAATTTGTACAATACTCCTTAGTGCATAGGGTTGTGCCCTTAGAGAAGGCAAGAGCCTGGTAATCTGGTAATGAGGTCCCTCTGGCTGACATCCATGCTTGTTCTCTCTGTGCTGCTTCTTGGTGTGGGAAGGAGCAGGTTCATGCCTGCACAAGGCTGGATTTTCTGCCCTGCAATGTTCAGCAGCTTGTGTGAAATAGCTTGGGCAGTTGGGTTTGTGCATGAACTTAGGCTTACATTAGAGAATTGTTCTGGATGTATAAAATAAACTGTATCATGGCAGGTGTGCAGGGGATCTTGTAATTCTTCTTCCTTATTGTGCTGGATTCCCAGATATCAAAGCTGAATAGCATTCATGGAAAAAGAGGGATAGTGTGAAATAGTCTGTCACTCCTTCTTCCTTCTTTTCCCCATATTCATTGGCAAAGGGATGAAATGTAAAATTAAAAGAACTAACTGATCACAAAACACTGGGTCTGCTTTATTCATATCATGTTTCATTTCTTTGTTAGTCTTCATGCATCCAGTTTTGATTTGGCTGAATCAAGACCAGTGTCTGGTGTTCGTCTTAGTCCACTGGATCATGTGAGTACTCTGGAAATAACTCACGCAGTACTGACATAAATATGTGTCTCGGTAGTGCTAGGAAAAGATATGATTTAAAGATGTTGGGAGGTAATGGATGCCTGTTGCAATTGTAGTCTGAGACTTATAAAGTCAGTTTTGTCATTTTTCCCCAAAAGAAACCTGAAAATAATTTAAACTGTTTAAATACTGCTGTATTGCATTATAATTCTAAGTGACATTAACAAGAGTCAGAAGACAGATACTCGAGTCAGCTTTCTTGTGTAAGTTTACTAAAATAGAAAATGTTCATGAGCATCAGTGTGAGCCAACAACATACCCTTGCCATTGAGAAGGAGGCTGATGGTATCTGGGGCTGCATTAGGAGGAATGTTGCCAGCAGGTGGAGGGAAATGATTCTTTTCCTCTACTCAACACTGGTAAGGCCACACCTGGGGTGCTGTATTCAGCTTTGAGCTCTCTCATATAAGGAAGACGTGGAGCTAGTGGAGAGAGTCTGATGGAGGGCTGCAAAGGTGATGAAGGGACAGAGATGGGAACATTCAAGCTGGAGAAGACCAGGGAGGATATTATCTGTGTATAGAAATACCTGAAGGGCAGGTGGAAAGAGGATGGGGTCAGAGATTCTTTTCCTTGACACAACCAGAGGCAGTGGGCACAAACTTCAACTTAAGGAAACACTTTTCTGGCTGTGAGGTTGTCGAAGCCCTGGCACAGGTTACCCAGAGGACCTTTACAAGCTTCTTGGGCATGGTCCTGAATTTAGGTGGCCCAGACTCGGGGCACAGGGATTGGACATCCAGAGATCTCTTTGGGAAAATTGCAAATTGTTTTCAGTTCATAAATGTATCTGTTCTTTTAATTTTATTTTTTTTAATATTTGGTCTCTAAATACAAGTTTAAGTCATGATCATTTGTTTACTACCTGAGAGAACAGAGATGATAAATCAGTAAAATATCCTTGCTGTATGCATTGCTTCTTCAAGGCAGTAATGTAAATATAGCATTCTTTTGGAAATTTAAGGGGAAAAAATCCAAGAAATCCAAGTAATTTTGATAAGGTAATGTATTTATATGAATCACGTTGAAAAATTCTGACCATACTTCTATTTGGATTAAATACATCTACAGTTGTATTTAAGTACTGGTGTTAAATTTTCATTTATTTCGTGTGTGAGAGTGGAAAAAAAATAGAGATAACTATTGACCAATGCAAAAACTGCCTTTTTTGCTTTACCAATAGATATAAGACTATAAGGAGATATATATATATATATATATATGTAAAAGACTATGGAGCTCTACATTTGTTAGCACAAGTCTTTGACACATTTTCTTTGATAAATAAGCATGTTGCAGATGTAATTAAATGAGCATTTACAAGGAATAAATAATTCTGAGTTTTTCTACTGCAGCTAGTTTTTGTTCTCTGCACCCCGAGTGTCGGCTTTTAATGGCTTTCTGTGGTGATAATGGTATAGACATCTGGTTGTTTGGTGGAGTGATATCATTAGATTGTGGATGTGAAAATCTCTTAATGAGCAAACCTACGATTTCTGTATGATTCTGAACTTAGCCCTTTGCTATAAATCCTGTGGGTTTCTATTTTTTTTTAAATTTTTGCTTGTATGACAATGAAATTATCTGTGCTTTTATTTAAAAGTCTTCTTTATCTTTGTCACAGAAACCAATACTAATCACTTCTGCAAAAGATGAAGATTCTTCTTTTCTCCTTCCAAAACCTCCTGCTGGGGCTGCAGAGGTTAGAAGAGTCAGCAGCGCTCGGGCATGCTTATGTAGAACAACTTCTCTGGGAAACTTATTTTCTGCTAAAGTGGTTCTTCCGGATCAGAGTAAGAATGTCTTGATACATATTATTATTTGCTAGAAAAATAACTGCATGATGGGTTTTAATATTGTTAATTACATGAATTATTATATTAAAGGTCCTTTCAGTGTAAATTTTGAAAGTATTAAAACGGCTTTAAGGCAGTTTTGAAACTATGGTTTCCAAAAATGATGCTGGCCTTCACCTCTGAAAGTGGGTTTAAAGCTACTCAGGTGCCTCTTTTTCCTATAGGTTTACAAGTAGTGGAATTTTACTGAAAGTTTTCTTCAATGAGTAAAATGAACAATAAATGGTGACACGTTTAAAGAGGTAATGAGATGCTATTCATCTAAGGAGATTCCCTGATGGATTATTGAGCATAAAAGGAGGAATAAAAAGGAATGATATGTCTTGACAGGCCTCCAACTACATCATATTTGTTATTAAGAGTTTTTTTAGTAGAGTCTTAATAAAGGTCGCTAAATGTGGGATTTAGAAGTAATTTTCTTACAGATGAGAGAGGCATCTTGGTTTCCTGCATGTTAGCTCATAATGAAATGTGCTGGGACTCTGTCTTTAATGAAGGCTCATTTGTAATAATATGTAGTTTAATCCATTAGCCTTCATTAGTAGTTGAAGAAGTTGAGAACCTAATGTAGTTATAGCCTGAGTTGGTCTCTTCTCCCCTTTGGGGATCATGCAAATGTTTACGTGAGTGTTTTTGTGGAGATTCTTGCCATGTGTATATACCAAGGTATGAGATTAACAGTTATCTTCTCCTTGAGTTCCTTCACAATATTCAGATCCTGAAATACAATCACTGTTTTTCACAAGGTACAATCCACTTATCTGTAAAAAGGAAATAAAAAAGGATGAAATATTTAAATGTTAAAACCCTAAACTGAAAGACTTCAAGAAATGCTGCTCATAAGAAGACATTGATTACTTTACTCTTAATAATCTAAAGCTTTCTTACCTTTTAAATTGGTGCAAGCAAATTTTGATAACGTAACACGACAAACAGTAATTAATTTTGAGCTCTGTTGTGTGTGCGTATTGTGTAAGGACCCTCCTACAAAATGTATTCTTTTTGACTCTTTCAGACAAAGAGAAGCTAGATTCTGAGGAACCAGCTATGATGATGAATAATCTTGCCAGAAGTAAGAATAACTACTTAGCAGAGCAAAGGTCGTACACACCAGTTAATGATGAAAGTAGGCAATTAATTTGTAATGAGCGTATCAGCAGATCGGAGAGCGAAGACTTCATGGAAGGGACATCAGGAAAATTTTCACTTCAGCTGAGGGGAGAAAGGTCAGTATTGGTCAAGTATGGTAATATGCATCTTCCACACAACCCTCTTCCTAAATATTTAATTATGCAAGAATCAAAATGTTCAAAACTGATGGAATTTGAAGGTAACACTATATAATCTTTAAAATGAAAACATGTTTAGATTATTACAAAAATTTACGTTTTTTTCTCTTAGGAAATTTCTGCACTCAAAAGACTAACTTTAAAGTTGGTAGAAATTTGTTTGATATGAAATAACTTCTTTTTGTTTGATTATTAACATTTCAAAACTAAGTCTTCTAATCATTGCATGTAGAATACTCAAGTGTAAATTCAACGTGCTTACTTTTGCAGTTCAGTCCTGTTTTAAGATGCTATACATTTTTCCCTTAGCTCAGCAAATGAGTAGAGCCCTTTTCAGTTCTTGTACTGGGTAAGTACGTGATCATACACCAAAAACAGGCTTAGATTCATTGGCAGTAGGGGCAGAATTTTTTCTGGCTTAGAGTTTTTAGTTTTTTGGTGGGTTTGTTTTTTTTTTTTTTTTTTTAGATGACTGAACAGGTGTAAGAAATTAATGAGATTAATGAGTCTATTTCTACTGGACCTACATTGTTATATCCATTCTTTAATTCACAATTAAGTAATTTGTTTTTCTTTTGATTCCAACTTGAATTCTTGCAGAGGGAGGAATAGTCCCTTGGCACTCTGCTCAGTAGGTGTATCAGTTGCTGCTTTAGTAGTTGGATGAACAACCATTTTGTGCTAATAACCATGTCAGATCTGTCAATCTCAACAACAAAGAACAAAACCCACTTTATTTTCAAGAACACATCCTTATAAACACTTGTTCACTCTTACAAATAAATATTTACCAGTAGATATTTTCTTTCTAGCATGTCTGTATGTTCAGGAAAAAGCTATTTCCTTGGATATTCTTAAGCATCTTTCATATTAAAGATTATATTCTTAATTATATAAAATGAAAGACCTTTAATTTACTAACTGGATGATAGCACTAAATAATGTTGTCCATTGAGGCTGTTACAGCAAATGATACACAGCAGAGTTATCATAGCACACTTTTTTATATTAAACTGTAAGCAGAATTTTAAAAAAAGAATCTGAAAGACTGAAGACTTTAGTTAGCAAAGAAAAAGCTTCATGAGTATGGAGGGAGGGAGAATGAGAAAATAAGCCTAGCGATGAAATATGTAGGTGAAAGAAAGGAAAGTACCAAGGAGAATGCTTCAGTGCAAAATAATTTTCTCCTAAAATCAGTGATCCAATAACTTCTTAGATAAAGACTGTATGGATTATCATAGTACATAAATTACTGTAGTTTGAGTTTTATGTAGTAAAGGTGTGGTGGGAAGTACTTTAGTGTTGCAGTTGAAATGGGTAGTTCCTTTTGTGGAATGTGTATCCTGCTGTTTTCAGTCCTGCTTTCAGTTTGGGTTGCTGTTTCAGTTGATGGTATCCAAGTATCTCTAATAGAAAAGGAGTCAGTTAATACTTTTATTAATTGGAAAGAATGACCTTCCTTCTGAGCCATAATTTTAAAACTTGGAGATATAATTGAACATTTAACCCATTAGATATGCTGTCTGTCTGTTCAAAATTATGTTTGTCTTTATAAACTTGAGAGCTCTTCAGGTTTTTGATTTTGGGTTTTTGTTTCTGGTGGTTTTTGCAATCATGAATCTCATGCATCACTTAAATTAGATCTCAAATTACTGGCCTTAGGATAGTACAAAAAATTTGTTTTCCAATATTGTTCTGACTAGTTTTCTCCAAAATAGAACAGTAATATAATATTCCTCCATCATTCTGTGTTGCATGCAAGATCTGTGTTTTTGAATGGTCCATTTTTACCTCTCCTGTGGATTGTGCAGGCTTTCTGTGTACTTGAGTGAGAGATGTTTTTTGCCAATGCTACCTAAGCAGTGGTACCTGACACCGTTTAGGTGCTCTTACGGCTTGGAGTACCAGACATACCTGCAGAGCTGAAGTATGCTCAAAAATAATACAAAACGCTTTCCCTTTAGCAGAGGACAAAGATCCCTCATCTATATCAGCCCAAGCAGTTCATGCTATCATATGATGGAAAGGCTGTAGATAATCTCAGCTGCTCTCATACATTCTAACTCATTGCTAAGACTTAAACCAATGAACACATTGACCCAGTATTTGAGTATGATACTACATGAGTCAGGCAGACCTTGATCTATGTCCTTGTCTGAGTTCAGAGATGTCATTCTTCATCTGACAGGCAGTTGCACGGTACCACAAACCTAGCCTTCTATATAGTTTGTTGAGTTTGGTCTTCATAGTAGTTGTATATAAAAGGCTGCAGAACCATAGAGGGCTCATTTCAGTAAGAGTGTTTTGGCATTCTGTCTCAGTAGAACATGCTTACAGGTACTAGATGATTAGGATTAGATTGCATCTGGTTCTGTGTCATAAATACTTAAGACATCTTGTATGAAGTTTCAAGATATTTTCTATTTAAAGTACATTGTATTTTGGAGTAATAGGATAAAGGCTTAAAGGAATATGAAATATTTTATTACCTAGAGTCCTGACATTCTCAATATGAAGCAGTTGTGTCAGCCTCCATTCTGTATCCCAGTGTTTTAAAATTGTTACTGGAATTAAGCAAGAGGATTGTAGAAATAGTACACTTCTTATAGGAGAAGGTGTGTGAGACTCCTTACTCCCCTTTCCCCACAGTTCCTATATATGTACCGAAATAGCTTTTCTAATAAAGCTGGTTTCCTGCTAATGATGAAACAGTAGAGCATGCCAAAATAGCATGGCAGATCCCTGCCATTAATGCTATCACATTTATTTCAAAGGGAACAGAAGGGAAGTATTTTATTCCAGCAAGAGACTTGCTCATTTTCCATCTCATATTCTTTCGTTGTCCCAAGGACTGAAGCAAAGAATGAGCAGTGCTAATGAAATCACTACTGTTTCATAGAGGTGCGGGGGGGGCAAAAAGCAAAAAGGACTTTTTGAGGCAAAAAGTTGTTTGTCATTTTGTTTGCAATTCTGTTTTGCAAATAACCATCTAGTTGTAATAGAACAGGTATATTAATTGAAGCAGATTGAATATATTGACATGTTGCCTCAGGAAAGCAAGGAACAATTTCTGACAATCATAAAGAAGCTAAGTTTTGTTTACATCTTCTTCCAGCCATTGTGCCTTGCCATCTATTGTGATTGCTATAGAAATGAAACTTCTAAAATGTTTTCTTCATTCATATATTTCAACAGAGGTGTCAACAGCGATGGCAGATTTGCTGATGAAGAGCAACAGTTTCCCTGGTGAGAAAATATGTTTGGTTTTTTCCTACTCCAATTTCTCAAAATTCTGAAGGCTTATAATGTCATTCCAGGACTCCTTAGAAACATAGATGCCTTCAGTAAGGAAAAGTTTGGTGGCAAAGAGTTCACTCCCAAGTGGCCTGTTCTACACTACTTTTAATAAGTGATTTCTGTAAATAGCTGCAAAAGGTTTAGCAGTTGCTGTAAAGAAGATATACTGTACCCTGTTTTCTCTCACCGTTGGTCTCCTTATAAATGCCTATTTGGCAGTATCCTTGACATGTATTCATCAACTGCTTCCATGACACTACTTTCTCTTTCTTGTGCTTTTTAGAGTTTTGGAATATTTCAACAGAAAATGATAGAAGCAGGGGATAAGTGAATCATAGATTCATAGAATAGGGTGGGCTGGAGGGAACCACTGGAAATTACTTCTGTTTGAGTGCTTAAACTACCTTCACATCTGTGCCCAAAATATACATTAATTTTCTCTTCAAAGAAAAGGATTCCTACAGAGAAGAGAAGTTTCTTTCCTAAAGGGAACACCCATTCTTTTCTACTCTGGATGATTTTTTGAAATGAATGACATGGTGTGGATATGAGTTTGTTGTGTGATTTAGCTGATTCTGTAGACTTTTTTATCAGGATTTGTCTTTTTCTTCTATATATTGACAACTTCTGGAGTTCTCATTAAGACAGGGAAACAGGAAGCTAGTCTACTTCTAACTAATCTTTCTCTATTTCTGCCTCAGTTCCACTTGCTATTTGGACCACTAATTTAAGAAAAAAACAACTGAATGTTGGGAAAGACCTCAAAAGATTATCTGGTGCAATCTTTGTGGAAAAGAGCCTAGATGAGATTGCCTAGCACCCTGTTCATGCACGCCATGAAAACCTCCACCACACTTGGACTTCTGGGACCAGTTCTGGGCTCCCCAGTGCAATAGAGATATGAAACAGCTGGAGAGAATCCAACTACTAAGATATGAAGGGAATCCTTTGTATGAAGAAGGGCTGAGAGAGCTGGGACTTTAGCTGGAGAAGAGAAGGCTCATCAGGGGTCTTATCAATGTATATGATATCTGAAGGGAGGGTGCATTGTGACACCGTCACTGACTGTGTGAGAAGAGCTCGCTCTTCTCCTCCATGGCAGGCACTCAAAACAGGAAAATGTATTTACTCACAACTGACTGTTCTTTTTAAGGATTTATTGGTTGTATATACTTTCACAACCTCCTTGCAGCTTTTCCTTTGTAGTCCATATAGAGTTTGTAAATCTTCAGTTGAAAGGAAAGTACCTGACTGTTTAAATAGCCAAATGATCCTTATCAATAGAAGACATGCCATCCTGGATACCTCCAGCAATAAAAATAAACCCAGATTACAGCGTAGATGCAGTCACACTCTGAATATACATGTGAGTAACATATCAAAGAACAGTCTTTCTAAATGGCATATCTGTTTAAGGATTATCCACAGTCAGGGCGACTGAACTCCGATCTAGTCTGAAAGAACACCTTTGTGCCTGGTAGTCCTTTTGATACATCTAGCTTGCCTAAATAGGCCCCCAGGATCTGCTTAGCATTTCTGTAAATCTGTTCCTCTTAACACTTAGTAAAATGTCTTGATTTTTGGGTGTAGATGCACCATGTCTGGCATTCCAATGCACACAACGTATGTTTGTAAAATCAGATGTTCAGTGCTTGTATTTATGTATAAACAGTCTGCATCTTTTACTTACTGCCTTACTGCCTAGTGCCTAGAATTTTTTCAGAGCTTTATGAAAAGTTAGAAATTGCTCTCCTAGACTTTTGCAGACCTGAAAAAATTGATATATCAAGGATCCAAATTAAATTTATAAAACTTTGAGTCACATTTTTGGGTTTTAAATAAACCAGAAGAAGAAAGTTTGGGGGGCTGAAGGGAGTGGAATGAAGGAAAATACATTGGGGACAAATTGAGTGACTTTGGAGGGAAAATGGAAGAAAAGAGGAAGGAGGATGGGGAATGCATCAGGGTGAAAAACATGAAGGCAGAAACTGAAGGAGAACTGTAGGCAAGGCACCACAACAGCACCCCAACACCAGCACCCCAACAGCACCCTTCAATTTGCTGCAGGTATCTGAGAAGCTTTTTGGTCACTGTCAGAGGGCGCTGAGCAAAGTGGACTTTCAGCATGACCCATTATGACTTCTGTATATTTTCACTGCATAAATGGCTAGTGTACTTTTAGATTAAGTAGGACTGGGTTTGTTTACCTTACCAAAATAATACAAACAAATAAAAGAGCTCTAAGGATAAACAATGAAACTATCTGCAGCCTAAATTTCCTTACGAGGAAGGAACTTAGGAAGATAAGAATTATGGTTCCAAGGGTATAGAAAAGGTTCTGCCGATATAGATGGTTAGAAATTGTGCACTCATAATCACAGTTTTCTGACTGAATAAAAAGGTCATCAAAGAAACAAATTGAGAGGCAATGAACTCAAGTACCTTAGAAATTTATTTAAAATAAACAGAATCCCACCCCCCCAACTAAATATTACTTTACTTTAGAACATGCTACTTAGCAGTGAGGCCAGTGTTTTATCGAGAGCGCATGGGTGATCTTTCATGCGATGGCAGCACAGACTAAGACTTCTTAGCAGGAAGGAGATTCTGAAGAGGTTTTTCTGTGAGTGTCTGTACTTACCAGTTTTATGTCTTCTTTTGATACACTGTAAAGTTGAAGACAAGCTTTTGGAGTAATTAAAGCATGTTCTGTTTCATATTTTTATTAACTATATGTAAATGTGGGTTCTGTAAATGTCAGTGCTATTGTAGTTTGTGCAGGTGATGCCTTCAGAAGGCAATGTGCTGTATGTCTTTCCAAGTATCTTCCAAGGTACCTTTTCTGGTTAAAATGTTGCTAATGATTAGATTTCCAACTGTTTGGTAAGTGTTGTGTGGACCTGAGTGAAAGAAAATGGAGTTTTGTTAGTCAGTTGTCAGATAGTCCTCAGATATTATGCCTTCTGTTTCTGTCATTGGAAACCAGTTCGGTGGATCTGATATATTCAACCAACCCCTGCCCCAAAGAAGTTGCCTTAAGCAGTCATATAACATTTGCCAACAAAATATACTCACAAACCTAAGGGTGCTCTGCAGAATCATGTTATATTCTGGATCACAAAGCTGGCAATCCATTGTCATTTTCTTGTTTAAAAATGGAAAAGAAATCTGTTTCCAGACACCACATAATGTCTCCTCTGTCTTTTTCAGAGCATCTACTCAGGGCGTGATGCACAGTCTGCATGTTAGTAGCTCTTTGCCTTTTTAAGAGTCTGTTGAGATTCCAGTTTACATGAGATAGTCCTGGTTCCCATCTCTGCTTCAAGAGAGAGTCCACAGATTCAGTTTACATGGGTGCAAAAGAAGACCCTCATAACCTCTGGACAAGCAAAGTTGTGTGAGGCCTTGGCACTTGCAGAAGCAGATAGTGTGGGGCTTATGACCTTTTCCATCCCTGCTGTCCCTGTCTTTTGTTCGTTCCCTGTTATTCCTACTCTTCACTCTGAAAACAAACACGTATATTCTTCATCCTGTGCTTCTCTGTTCTTCTCCCACTTCCATGTTATCTAACTTTGCCTCCCAAAGCTGTAAGGATATGTAAGGTGTTACAGGAGTCTTACCATGAGGAGAGAGGGTAGTGTGGAGAGGGAATGCCTTGAAGTTGGACAATTCAGAGAGATTATCATGTTCTCTTTTTGTTCTAGTTAAGCTTTGCTACCTCATTAATCACAGGTGTTTGATAGAGACAACTATGCAGAGAAGCATTAATTTGCTAGTATTAGGCCATGTGTCTCTCTTAGCTAGTAACTAAATAATCGGGGGCACCAGGGATACATCTGTACTAATAATTGATAAAAATTAAACAAAGGAGTTAGTCACTGGCTTGGTGGTCAACTGCTGTGTCATAGGTTATTGTTAATACAATTAAAATAGTTTTAATTCCCTCCCTCCCACACACAAAGTACTGTCTGGGAATGTCCCTACCTCTGCTGGTCTGTGCCCTGTGCCTAGGCATTTGTCAAGGAAAGTACCACCTTTCTTGGGCCAAAACTGTAGCAGTGACAAAGCTAAGGGTCTAAACCTGAGGAACAGTGTGACCCAAAATGCAGACCCATTACCAGACTGTTCTACAAGTAAAGAGGTAGCCAGATTCTCAGATGTTTAAGGCTCAGTATGAGGAAGGAGCCCAAAACACTATTCCTCCATTGGAATCTTACATTCACAGTTGTGATTCGAACCTTTGTTGCGTGCAGCTTCTTCGGAGATTACTAGTTCAGTTCTTTGCCTCTGGGATGTAGTTGGTGGAAATGTAGTTTTCCCTGGAATACTGTTGAGGGTGAGAGTTTGCATTAACAAGAGGCTCATGGCAAGAACAAACAAGTAAATGTCTAAACACGCAGAATTTCTGAATAAATGCTGCTTTCATTTAATTATCCATTCTTTCACCAGGGAAAAATACTGAACATGTATTGGGGCTGGCTGAGATGGAGTCAGTTTTCCCTGGAGCAGCCCTCATCGTGCTGTGCTTTGCATTGATAGCTAGAAGGTGTTGAAAACACACCAGCATTTTGGCTACAGCTGAGGAGTGCTCCACCAGCCTAGTGCTGTCTCTCCACATTCACCCATCACCAGTAGGCACCACCACTAGGGGTGGGCAAGACCTTTGTAGGGGACATAACCAGGACAACTGGCCCAAACTGACCAAAAGGATATTGTATGTTGTGTGATGTCTGCTCAGCAATAAAAGCTAAGAGAAGGGAGGAGTGTGGGCACCCATGTCCTCCAGAGCAACCACTACATGTACTCAAGCCCTTCTTCCTTGGAAATGACTGGACATTGCATGCTGGTGGGAAGTTGAGAATAAATCTTTCTGTTTTCTTTCCTTTTGCTTTATTAAACTGCTTTTATCTTGACCCAGAAGTTTTTCTCCATCTTGTTTTCTCCCTTGGTCCTACTGAGGAGGGGAGTGGTAGAGCACTGTGATTGGGCACCTGGCGTCTGTCCCAGGTCTCCACACCACACTAGTGCAGTGCTGGCTCACTTTCCTCTTGGAATTCCTCACACTCTGTGGACGTTTAAGAAAGCAGTGTTCTTCATAGAAGCGACTATGATTTCTTTTACATGAGAAGGATAGAGATGATCCAGTTGCCAAGTTCCTTTTCTTCTGTAAGTCATCAGAGCCTCTGTCAGTTAATGTCTTGATGAGCCCCTTATCAGATGATCAGATTTCTGCCAATTGACTTTGTTTCCTAGGCAACCACTCTGAAGCCAGTTCCTTTCAATAGTAGGAACTTAGTTTTTAGAATAGGTTGATTACATTTTAACTGCATTGTTCTTAACAAGATGCTTAAGTTTCAGTAAAAAAATGTAAAGATATGTAAAGATAATGAAGTGAAAGTCTCTGTAACTAAAATGAAGTTGGCAGAATGGTGAAGATATATAAAGTGATTTTATAATCTCTCACAAAATTCGTAAATTGTTCATACTCCCTGAAGATAAGCCTGCCCACCAGTCATTCTCATTTATATATGTATTCAGTGTATTCTTTTTTCTGAAAATAATGACAGTACCAGTAATTTACAAGGATGTTTCCCAAAAGCACAGATAGTTAAACAGAATACCAACAGTAAAGCTGTCTGCTTTCCTACTCATTTAAGTCTCTGAACTGGTTGATACTGGTTTTTAAGAAACAACAGGTTCCAACCAAACTTTTTTTTGTGCAGTTGTCATGGCCTCACTCTACATCTCGCATATATGGTGTTTCTATCTAGTAAGTTACCACATCCTTTGCTTCAGTGTCTTTTTCAATTAATCTGCTTTTACTTCCAACAAAACTCATAGGATTGTCTTTGTTGCGGTTTCTTGGATTCATTGTGGGGATTTACATTTTCAGGGAAGAAGCACAAATGGGATATAGTTACAAAACTCTTTTTCTGAGGAGAGCAAACTCAAACATCCATATTCATACAGGCATGTGGTGTCATCATGTTGAATTTATTCTCCTGCTTATCCAGTGACTTTTCAGGTTATAGTCTTGATTTCAGGGGTGGCTGAAACTTGTAGAAACATTTCTGAAACTTCTAAAGTTTATAGGACAAGGTATTCACATAAACGAAATCAAATTTTAGTTTCTGTCAAGGCACTGAATTGTATTTAATGTGTGCTGTAAAACTCTTCTTTCTTAGAGGTGTCAGACAATTTTAGAGTAGAAATGCAAGCTCTTGTCTTTTTTTTAAAATTGTTATTATTTTTTAAAACATTGCTTCCTCAGAGGAGTAGAAGTTGCTGTATATGAGCTGAAATAATTTCAAGATAGTTTGTGTAAGCATTTTGGTTTTGGAGCACTTAAATCCACATGCTGTAAAAAGAAAGCATTATTCCCTGTTAGCCATAATGAAGCAACTGTTCCCCTGTAATGTGATTGCTTGGGAATTTTTTGACTGATCACAGTGAGCTATCCACTCCCTTTTGTAGGGAACTGATCTTGCAAGGGCTTTGTCTTTTATTCTGTCTCCATCTGTTGATAGGATGACTTACATCTTCTGTCTGGACTGACAGACAGGATTTAGGCGCCAATCCAGCAAACCACTTAAACAACAGTTTAGCTTAAAGCCTTGTAGTAACTAAATTAACTGGTTAAAAAAAATCAAATCACATTGCTAACACACTACTGTCATCTTTAGAAGGAAATTCAGGAGATTAGGTTGTATTGGTACATGAACTTTAAATGGAATAAGAAGTGTTAAATTAAAGATACATTGAGAATAGAAAACACTAATTAAGACCTTTATCTTTAGTATGGAATTTAAAGGAGGAAAGACTCCAGTTTAATAGCAGGGAATCTACATCTTGTATATTGCTTTAAGATCAGTGCTGTTTGAGTGTGTAAATAGGCAAACAGAATAAATAGGCTTATTACAGGTGTGTGTGTAGTAGTTTCCTCTGACCAAAGAAAGACTGACCATAAAATCAGCAGGAATTACAGCATTACTTATTACTGTTTTACAAAGAAATGGCAACATACCTGTTTCTTGTACTAACAGAACTAGTGACCACTACGCAGTTAGCAATAATTTACTGGTAGTCCTGGAAATTTTAATATATTCTTTAAAGGTTACTAAACCTTTTCATTAAATCTTTTTAAAATGTTAATTCTGTCAGAAAAATAATCCTGTCCTTGTGAATGGATGAAGTTACAGTTTTAAGCTAGTTGAGTTTATACTCAGTTAGTGAAACTGATGATAAAATAAAAATTGGCTCTTCCTGAATTTAGTTTGGTTCATCTTTCAGTTTTATTGTACGAATGGAAATGCTTTAGGTTTTGTGTTCCATAATGGTGACCTCTTGTGGTGTGAATATGTCAGTATTTCTGAAGGAGCTTTCTGTAATTGGTACTGGAGGAAGTTGTATTCATATGTCACTTTTAATGAGCAGTAGTAAAATAGTAAAATATCAAAATCTTTTCCAATTAGTTATTAATATGCTGAATGTATGTGAAGAAACCAGCATTTTGAGAATTGCATTATGATAATAATTTTGTGTGTCCATACTGTGTCTTTTAGTAACCAGATGAGAGAGCCTGGCATAAATTCATCATGGCCAAAGAGTTCAGGCTGGAAGAGAAGAGTAGCAGGTACTTTGTAAGGCATTTCAATCTCCATTCAAAAGATGTGAAGTCAAATATCAATAATCTAATTTTTGTGATTTGAAGATCTCTTTCTTTATTATTCGCTGAACAGTATTTGGTTTTCTAGATATATTGGGGTTTTTACTGATATTAGTAAAGAGAAACAGTATTCAAGAGATCTTCATTCTAAAAATCTGTTGATATTTTTCTCTCTTGCTTTTCCCGTATGTAGGCTTAAGAATTTGCCAATCCATTAACATCTTGTTTGCCTGTCACTTTTTGTAATCTGTTGTAGTTGCACAGAAAATGATAAAGTTATGCCAGGCTATATTATCTGAAGAAACAGATTCTGGATTGCCATGTAGGGATGCATTTTGCTTACTTAACATGCCAGATTTTAATTAATATTTCCTCGTAACTGGCATGTTTGACACATTGTAAGTGTGAGAGTCTGGTATGGAAACCTGAATTTTCTTCTGCAATGTCATTATTCTTTATTACTATTTTTCTAGAACTAAGAAGTTGTGTTACTCTGGATCATTCTGGCAAAGGCTGTATAGTGCTCTGCTTTCATTTCCTTCAGAGAGGCTGAGAGTATTTACCATGTCATGGGAGTTAGTATTCTTAAAAGCCTTTTAATTTATTTGTGCTATTTTATTTGTGTTATTAAAAAAAAATCATGTGTGTTATTAGGATTTTTTCTTTTTATATCTACTTTTCTTAACATCATGTAGTTTCCTTAGTCTGTGCATGCTTCATCATTAATCCTAGAATAAACAGTGGGATAGCAGTAGGAATCCTCCATCATTTCTTCTCTGTAGTGGGGTCTTGGATGGAGTGTTCATTTAAAGATTGTTTCTGTATTCTAGTAAGATTTTTGCTTATACTTTTACATTTTAGAGAGGAGATAGAATGTTTTAATATGGATCTATTCGTAACCACTCAGTATTCAGTGAAAAGGCTAAACATTTTAAGTCAGGCAGCACACAGCTTTTGAAAGCTCAGTGTTGCTAAGGCTCTTGTATTTACATGCTAAAAACAGCAACCAATAAATGTAGACTGATTAGTGATTTTTTTTTTTTTTTTTGACCAGAATGCAAAGCAGCAGTTAAGACCTATGAAAAACTGAGACAACCAACTCCAACTTGCTGCATTCTTTTGCTTGAGTGTTTTTCCTGTTGAATCGTGATTCACTCAATTGGAAAGTTCAGGACAGCTTCTGCAATATTTTAAATACAGCTAGTACCCTAACTTTTCATCAGCAAAAAATCTCCCAGGACTGAGACACATACAAGTTTAAAATTTATTAATGTTACTTTTCTTTATAATCAAGTATTTTCAGTTCATTTTTATTGCTAGGATTAATATTGTTTAGTAAAAGCTGATTATCTCCTTTTTGTCCTAGTTATAAGAGATATTTGTTTTAAAAAATTATACCATTATGACTTTCATTTTCTGGTGAATATGGACAAGTGAAACAGAGTGGTACAGAAAAATCCATTCTTTTCGTTCTGAATGGGAAATTAAATGGCTTTGTTAATTTTTTTTTTTAAATGAGAAGTTTGGTTCTATCTGCAAATGCGTGCCTGAACTATTCTGTTTCTTGCCTGATGAAGTTAAGCATGTGTGTAGTTAGAAAATGTCTCATCTTTCAGAGAGGTAACAACAAGTCAGAAAGAAAAGAAATCATTGAGTCAATATGTGGGTTTTGTGGCAGGAAGGAACAGTGCAAACTATTGTAGAGTTCTCATTTCGCCTTTGCTATTGCATTTCCCAGAGCAGAACTTTTACTTCATTGCAAATACTGCATAGTGTTTTATTAATTAAGCTACTTATCAGTCTAAATAAGATTATCAACTCATTTGGTCTAGTATATAAAAATGGTCTGCAAAATAAGTAACAATAATATTAGCTAATAAAGTGTACTAATATGTATATATGTAAATAAACACCAACAATATAATAGTTATTGTAATAATAAACTTACCAGTGTATTACTTATGAAACAGCATTTTTGTATAATCTGTTGAAATAGATATATATGATAGATTCATTGTGTAAAAAATGTAGGTAGACAGTTAATACAGATCAGAAAAAGAATCTGGATTATTTTCTAAAGAGTAAGCTTTTAAATTAGGAAGTTTTTAATTGTTTCAGAGTTCCAAGTAATGCTTAGTAGACAGTCATTGTTTTAAGGTCTGAGACACTGCTCTTATGAGGCAAACTTCTCATTGGTGTTCTCATGTAGTATGGTATTTTTTGTGTTTGGTGATGATTATGCTAAGGACTTATAATAATTATATTGCCCTTTAAATGCAAGAGCTAGTAATGAACACCAGGAGACACTTTCAGGCAAATCTGTCACTTAAAAAAAGGTATATATACTAGTCTTAATGACTTTCTTCATGTTATTTAGTGGTGTTGTGTGACTTTTATTTCCCTATTAAAAAAAAACAAACAAAGCAAGCACAAGACAACAAGCCATACCCTGTCTTTATAACAACTACTAGGGTTGCCTGCAAGATAAAGAGCTTAACCCAGTCTTGAACTCCAAACATATGCCTGTATGCACCTTTGTAAGCAACTGTTAGATCCTTTAAATCTTAAGTTGCACAGAAACTCTGGCTCTCCATCTGTGGTGGACCAGTGGTTAAGGCCAGAATTCTGTCATTTCTCATAGTGCTTGGTGAACGTGAAAAGAATGCTCAGCAAGTCAGAATAATTCCCAGTGATACTGCATCCATATGAAAGTCAGTCCTGGATCCACTTTTTAATAAACTGTGTTTCACCAACTCCTGTGTCCAATTTGAACACAGGTCCATGCTCCCAGTCCTGTTTCCAAAAGTCTATTCCACTGATTTTTTGGTCTTCCAATTTTTAACTTGATGTCCGTGATAGATTTTTTAAAAATTATTTTCTTTTTGAAGCAAAGTATAAAAAAAGCTGAAATATTTTTAAGCACTTCTCTTTGTTAAGTGGACAAGGTTTCTGATAACAAACAGTAGCTTTTTCTCAGTCACAGGAAATTGTTTGAGTGTGACCAAGAAAACTGGGAGTTGGTTGCCTTGAAGATTTCTGGTGTGTTTATTGGAGGCAAAACATTTTCTATTAGTTCCCAGGTTACTGTGTGAAAAATTGTTGAATGCAATAAAGCATAGGAGGGAAACATGCATTTTAAAAAAATTTAGTTGTGAAGTTCTCAAAAATATTTGCATGAAGTAGTTAGAATGGCTAACAGAGTGTAATAACTAATAAGACTGTTTTCACTAAGTGACCAAAGAGTTGGTGAATCAATTTTTGTGTAATATCATACATGTGCACTAGATAAAATTGTACAGTGCTAGAGGATTGTCTGCTGTATGGATTTTTTTAAACACAGAATAAGCTGTCATGTGGACACAGAGCTGAAAAATAGTAGGACACGTTGATATACAAGTAGTCGTTACCTTCAAATTCAGCAATCAAATGAAACATTGATGTCAGCAAACAGAGCTTTATAGTACAGCTTTACATATCAAAATACTTATCCATCTAGTTTTGTTTGAAGCTTTTGGTTCTGAGAAAATGTAAATAAAAACAAAAGCTTGAGTGGGTGAAATAGCCCAGATTATAGCAAAATGGGACATTTAGGTTTTTTTTTCTGATGGGCTAATAAAGTATTTGTAGCTATTCATTTGTGTAGAAATTGAAACTGAATGTGTGTTTTTGTTTTGAATGTATTTTGAAGGCTTAGAGGATGAAACAAGAATAAATGAGTGCGAAGAGGAAGAAGTCTTTTGGCGTATAAAGATTCTACCAATTCTGCATGAACTGAAAAAAAGTGGGTAACACTGTTTTTGAAAGGGTTTACTTTCTGTACTGTTTCCTGAGGGAAGCATGAGACTCATCTGTGTTTACTACGAAATAGTAACAGTAATTGGACTATGTGGCCTTTTATGCTTTGGTGTGTTCAGTGACTTTGTGGTGTAAAACTAGCCGGGGCACTCTAGGGGTCACCTGTCTCTAGGTGGCCCTGCTTGAGCAGGGAAGTCGTACCAGTGTGAGTACCAGGAGTGATGACCTCCAGTGGTCCCTGCCAACCTTAACCATTCTGTGATTCTGTAAAAAAAAAACCACAACAACACAAAACAAAACAAACAAACAAAAACCACAACAGAAATGGTTTGGAGAAGATACTGTCTGACTAAAGTACCTTACTTTAGATCACAGAGCTCTGCTAGCTTAGCAGTCAGTGATGAGGTAATAATTTTAAGAGTAAAGCACTGCACAGATTCACTTCTTTAACTGTAGACTGTATTGAAGGTCTCAATTAATTTTAGAAAACTAAGGAAATCTTAATGAAAATTTCCATTTATGCTTAAAATATTAGATTTATCAGAAAAGGATGTAATGACACAGAATATTGAAGCAAAATTGAGTAAATTAAATATGGTTTGAAACTCTGAAATTCATTTTAATGTTTCATTCAAAAGGTTGTTCAGTTGCTTTCAGCAGGCACTATATTTATCTGAATGGTGGAAATATAGAAAGTAGATTTGTTTTTACAAGTGGTTCTGTTTTACAGGATCTTTGCAGTGTTTGTTGTAGCATGATACAGAGTGGAATTTTTTTTGCATAGTTTTGCAGATGTTGATGACTATGAAACACCAGTACAGTACTAAGTGATTCCCCAAATATGTAATTATTTTAAAAAGGCAGGATTCTCATTCCCATATCTGTCACTGGTGGGTAGAAAAACAGTCATCAGGAAATTTGAAAACAGCTATGCAACTTCACATTTTCGTTGCTTATTGCCAAGACTGTCAAATATGAGCCACTGAGATATAGTTTTGCACAGTGTGATAGTTTTATTGGTAAGCAAAATAAAATTTAGAGGTAAAATCTAATCATGTCTTTCCCTTGTCATGAATGTAGCTAAGGGAAATGGATTGTCATGCCCCTTTTCCTCAGTCTTTACTTGATTTTTTAGTGTGTTGGGGTTTATTTAGCTTTTTGAAAACTTGGTTAGGGCATAGTTTTTCTAATAACAGGTGACATTATCTAATGATACTTTCTCAGCAGTTGTTTGAATGCAGTGCTACAAAAACCTTAAAAGTTGAGTTTCGCTGCTTCTTGAATATTCACACAAATTGTAACTGAATTGCATCATTACCTCCTGCAGCCACGTGATATATTGCTTTCTTTAGGCTGTTTGCTGCATAGTTACAGTTTCTCTTATAAACATGAATATTAGAATTCCATAATTTTAATGTTTTGAGTAGGCCTGTTAGTAATTTAATATTTTTTAATTTCATGTGTAGTCATTTGCTTCATACCTTTCAGCTAATTCCTTGCACATGCATTCAGTTCACATTTAGCTTTTCAGATATTAATAGAAAAGCCTTTTTCCTCCTCTTTCTCCCTTAAAAATATTTGCAGAAAGCTTTCCATTCAAAAACAAATTTGAATTCTGATCTGGAACTGAATTATTGTCTAAAGTCTTCTGAATATGATATGATTGAGATGATTGTTATATGACAAAAACTAATAAATCTCCAAAGTCTCTTTTTCTAGAGGAACAAAATTTGTTTTGTTACATTCCAGTACTCAGGAGAATAAGCTTCAAAAACGTCCCATGGGATGAGTGATGAATAATTTTTGTTGTTGTTAATTTTGATCAAATGGAGTGTGAGACCATTCAGTTTTGGTTCCTGCTTACTGGAGCAGAGTATTTAGAATAATGCTAAATTTTGTTAAATTTTCTGTCACGATGGGGGTAGAAATGGAATAGTCATTGCTGTTCCTTGAGTGCGATGATTGCAAATTGAGAGCTTCCAGGCACTGCTCAGCATGAGAGATGGGTCCTTGAATCTGCCGACAGGTCTGGGGCCTCAGACATGTTTTTTGTTGTAATATCCTGGCCATACATATTTCATCACAAGTGCTTTGCCTCCTTGAGTATGACTCTACTTTAACTGTGAAGCACATCCTGAGTAAATGCAGAGTTTATACAGGCAGCTTAAGTGGATTTACATGGTGCTTTGTAAGTATCACCTTATAGACAAAAGCAAATGTAAGAAAAGAGAAAAAAAAACCTCACTGTTGAATATTAAAAATAGACAAGACTTTTCCTTTTCTCTCTAAATAGAATATGTTCCATTGTGCTGAGATGTGGTTTTTGTAATAACTTACTGTAGGTTTTATCTTTGTATGTTTTAAATAGAGTTTGGGGGACTTGAGTGAGGAAGTAGATGACTTTTTTGTCACTAGGCCAACATCCTACTTAAATGTATCTTGCACCTCTGCTATACATTCTAGTTTTTACACAAGTAAACAAGTTTTTATGTTCAGTTACTCTTAATCCCAGCACGGTTTGATATATAAATTTATGTATATAGGGAGAAAAATATTCATTATTCTTTTTCCTATGTAATGTTTGGTAAGAACACTTTAAAGAATATATCCAGAGGCACAGTTTCCTGGTAGACATTTGATCAGTCTGATTATAAGCATTAAAGGTGAGTTTCGTTTTAGCTCTAGGTGCTATTTTGGCTCTGTGACTTCTTGAGTCTCCTCTTTTTTAAAAAGCAAAATAAAACTGTTTCTGAGTATCATGTTATCATTTTAAAAGATTTATTTGGTGCCTTATTTTTGTTGTTGTGCAACCCATTCTTTATTTTGTTCTCCCCTGTCTTTATCTGTTTGAGATGCTCTGGATAAGGTGGCACTGATAATTATTTTTTATTTTTCTCTCCCTTCCTACACCTTTCAAGTAGAAGACAATATAGAAAATCTTTGTCTGGCTTGTACTAAGCTCTATCAAGCACTGACTGAAGGAAATATGCTTGGAAAACAATTTAAAAGAAGAAGTGAGCTTCTGAAGACATTATATAAACTTGTAGACATTGATTCAGATCCACTTTGCCTGAAGCTGGCAAAGATTATTCTGGCTGTAAGTGTTTTGAAATGCTGTTTGGTAGAATGTGAATCATGAATTACAACTTGCATTTAATTTTTTATTTAATATTTTTAATCTGCATCTAAAGTAACCCTTTCCTAAGTACAGTTTACTACCACAGAGATACTAGGCTCCCATTCATCTACATCAGCACGTGCTGGAGCTTGTCTTTTTCAGAGAAATTACATCTGGGGGAGGAAGGAAGGGCACAAAATAGGGTAGCTGGTGTATGGTGACAGGAATATTGTATAGGCATGGAAAAGAGGCAGTGTCCTAAGCTGGGATACACATGCAAGGATTTGAACAAAACAGTAATTAAAAAATTTAGACATGAATTTAGAAATGAAGCTTAGTTTTTGAATAATATCATGACCTTATTAAACACCTTTATCTGAAAATACCAAAACAGAATTTTGGTTTTTTTTTTTTTGAAAGTAAGTGTAATTAGTCTCTTTTTTTAGTATTTCTGGTTAAACCTCTTTGAACCTCTTGATTCATGTTCTACGAAGTATGTATGGACAGTCACTGGTGAAAGGATGCCAGCTAGCATTGTGTTGGAGACATTTTAGTAATTTGTATGTGTGTGTTGGGGGAGGCATGTGTGCTCCTTTAAGGCAGTGTGTAAATTATTTTAATCAGAAGATACAGTTCTATACTCAGATACTACATAGATGTTTAAGTGGTGCTTATTAAAAGAAGAGCTCCCTTACAGACATTTTTCTGTGGAATCTATTAAAAAATCATGAATGTAGAAGAAATTGTCCTTGAAATGCAGAGGACAGGAAGACATATGTCATTGTATTTTTACCACTGTAACTTCCCTTTCATGATCTCTCAGTGACCATTACAACATTGTAAGATCTTTTCTGATATCTGAGCATAAGTTTCATTATGACATGTACTGTTGTACTGGCGTTCTTTGTGGTATGGCCATAGATGCTAAACCACTGATTTCTGTACAGAATTTACCTCTAAGAGTGAATTAGAAGTAAAACTGCAAGCTACTGATATACTACCTGCAGGTTTACTACATTAAAATTTGCATATCACTAAAGTCAGTCAGCACAGTGCTAAATAAAACTTAAACTATCTGTGTTTCAGAGTCCTTTAATTCTGCAGATTTTTCAGTTTGGTTTAGTATATTGTTAGGGTTGCATCTGGACTTTAATAGCTCGCTCATAATACAAGTTTGCCACGGTGTCAAACTTGTAGAATGTTATGGTGCATTTTTGTATATCGATTTTAGTTGTAATTATTATGTCTTTTACTTTTTTTGCAGATGAAAGTGGATGGAAAAAATCTTCTTAGTGTTTGCAAGCTGGCATTTAAAATCTGCAGGAATGAAAAAAATGATTACATCGTTCAAAATGATAGATTATTGGGTATGTATTCTGGTCTTGTCTGTAAGTTAGATGTTGACATTCAGCAGTTAGATTGTTCATCTTTCAGGAAATGTTCTCAGAGTTAACTTTAGTGATGGATTAAAAATTGCTTACTACATCCAACTAATGATTGGTCTAGTCCAGTATTCTGTGTATAACTAACAATGGCAGCAGGGGATGCTGTCTAGGGAGAGCATCGAAGCCTACATGTTTTCTGTGATGTTTTCCCTGTACTCCCTCAGCATTCAGAAGTGTTATATTCTTTAAGGGACATTAGGTGGTGCATCCCTCTCTAATTCCTTTTTAATCTCTGTTTATAGATATTTTGTTCATTAATTTGCCTAATTCCTTTTTGAACTTTTTGATTCTATCTGCTTCTCCAATTTCACAGAACAACAATTTCTGGAAATTCTCTGTCTGCTGTTTTAAATCTATGTACTTTTCATTATCCCCCTGCTTGTAGTTTTTGCAGGATTTGTGAGAGTTTCTAGTCAGCTTACCCTTCACGATTTTTTAAACCACATTCATATCACGTATCTCTGCCTTATCCTTTTCAAGACTGAGCCATCTCAGCATTTTAGCTCTCTCTTTGAAAGGATATTGTGTCATTCATTGTTTTATAAGCTCTTCTCTGTAGCTTCTCAAACTCCAGTAGATCCTTCTTGAGATTTACAGTACAAGACTGTATAGAATTCAAGCTGTGTCTGCACCAAATTTTATAGGAATGAAATAATGCTGACTGTATTGTTGGCCATCATCAGGGAGGATCTTGAGAACAATCCCTCTCTTTTTTTATAGCTGCTGCTGCACATTGAGGCGATGGTTTTGGAGAATTGTCAGCAGTGGCGCTAAGATCTCTTTTGTGATTGTAGCAGTGTTTGTGTCCTGCACACAAACCCCTTGCAAATATGAGAATTATGAAGAAAATGACATTGTGTGAATGATACTCAGTATTCATTTTATAGTCATTTATTTCATTAAAACGTCATGATGTTTTGTTAATGTAGGCCTTGATCTTGCAAACCTTTATTGCATGTAAGTTAAGGCATATGTGTATCTGCTTAACTAGATGAGAGTATTCATGGTCTTAAAGTTCAGTACACAATTGTTGTCAGAAATAAAGATAAGATAAACCTTTCCAGTAGTAAGGAAAGGACTCAGAGAAAAGAGAACAGCTCAGGTTGCTTTGACTTTGGATACTGAAAACTACAGTTTTGTAGAGATTAGCATCATACATAGCATCTGGGCAAGTCACGTGGCTATGTGTGTGTAAGCACTGGGTTTTTTGCTCTCATTTCCATCTTCATTCACTTGTCTTTCACTTGCTCTTCTTTCCCTGTATTTTAAAAAGTAATGAAGAAAGAACATTCTTGGTAGGAGTTGGTTTGTTTGCTTTTCAGTCTTTATGTTTTGGACCCAACTTATCCAGGCAGAAGATATGAGCCTGGATTTACATCATAATCACCACTGTTGCAGTCACTGGCTTATATATTTAATTTCTTTTTCTTCCTTTGGCCCTGTGAACTATTCGTGTGCAGTGGAGCAGCTCTAGTAGAAGAAATAAGTTAATTGTTCATCCTAAGATAGACAACTACTGTTCAAGACCCTGTTTAATATTGAGCAGAGCAGGAACCTGAAACTGATTTCTTACATTCCCACAACCCAGGTGATTTAGTTGGTAGGGGGAGAGATTGAGCAAGAGCCTGGTGTGAGTGTACATCAATCATGTAGCTTTTATTCAACTGGAACTTGATGGAACATAGTCAGCAGAAATAAATATCTGTTTCAATCAGTTACTAGAAATTCAAAACTATAAAGTTGGTCAGGATTACTTATTTGTTTAAGATACCCTCACCAAATTCAGAATGTCTCCATTTGACTGTGAAAGATACACTGAGCTTGTGCCCATTATCAACTGTTAAAATTAACATTTCAGATATCTGACACTGGTAGCATAAAACAGGACTTTTACAGTAACTTTACCTACATAAAAAGTAAATCTAAAAAGGCTATGAACAGATTTCAAATGTGAGATTTGAGTTAGGTCCCTGTGCTTTTTAGTGCTCCATTAGAGATACTTTAAGGCATTTGATTTTTAAGGAAGTAGTGAAAATAAACCTCTTCGGAATGCATCAAGTTTAGTACACAAAATTCCAGGCACAGACAATCACTTTTGCAAATGGTGATTTCAGTGATTCCTGCTATGTGTTTACAACTTACACTGGTTCTTGAAGCCTGGGAGAACAAAAGTCAGGCCCATTCTCTTATTCATCGATAATTGTTTCTTGGTTTCAATCCAAATACCCAATTTTTCTAGCCCACTTATTAGAAATGTAAGAGTTCAATCTGAGGGTTTTTTCCCAATTGTTCATCTCTTCAATGACTGGACTGTATCAAATATAAATGTTAATATTAGAGTTTCTGAATAATGATTTTCCTTTTAGATTGTTTGTTGGAGGTTCTGAGAAATGAAGATCTACAAAAAAACAACGAAGCTTTCCTCTATTGCATGGGAGCTATAAAATTCATGTCTGGAAATGCAGTACTCCTTAATGAAATGGTCAACAAAGGAGCTGTTGAAATGTTGCTGCAATTAATGAAGCAGATTAATAACATAAAAGAAAATGACACATATTTCTCCGAGTTGGGCCACGTGTTAGTCCAGGTTAGCATTTACTTTTACTTCTAAAAGTACACACTTCAAGGGCAAATTAAAAATTTAATTAGAGGAGATAAGCTAACCCTGTGTGCCACTGACAGAATTGTACCTATATTTCAGTTGACTTCTTTTTAAGAAGTTTAATGAAGTTGTTCAGGACCTAAATTGAATTACCATGGATATTTTTGTGTAGTCAATTTTAAAGGCTTTAGAAATTCTGAAGTTATAGAAATATTTTTAGGTACCTAATAAACCAGTTTCTCATTATTACTTTATGATGCTGGTAATGTTCTGGATATTATAGTAAACAGATAAAAATGTGTTCTCTGTTTAAATTCTTTAAGCTGAAATACTAAATACAAACTTGTTCTGCAATACTTTAGGAGATTACAAAAAACTTTTTATTACAAGAATAATGTATTTTAAAAATGCATAAGAAAATATAGCTATGTCAAAAACACTTCAAAAAGTGTTTTTGAAGAACTTTAATGTAAGGAAAAAGTGCTTGCAAAAGTGAACAGTTTTCGAATCTTTTGAAGGCAGCAGGCTCAGGCACCTTGATGAATGGTGGCTATGAAAACTAATCCTTTGCTCTAAAACTGTTTAAACCTTAGTGTTTTAGAAACACAGAGTTTTTCGTTATTTATCAAGGTAGATTCCTTTTTTTATCAAGGTAGAAGGCTTTTGTCACTTCTGTGGACTTCATAGGAAAATATATTGGACAACTTTCTGAGGTAGTATTTGCACTAAGTTTGTTACTAACTGTGCCAGGTTTCTTTAATTATTTGCTAGCTTACAAGCAATAGATATTAAACTTCTTGAAATTGTACGAGAAAACAAATAGCATATGTCCTCATATTACTGTTACTGATTTTGGTCTGTTGTTTTAGTGGTGCTATGAGGTATGTCTGTGCAGAGTAGTGTGTATAATCTTAAAACAAACATAAATAGATCAGGAGATGCTACGGAACACTGAATGAAATGGTGTGGCTTAATACTTATATTTTGCAAAGGAAGTGGCAAATTGCTCGAAACTGGGAGAATATATGATGAAACTGGAAATTTTGTGCTTGTCATGTTCCTATTTCCTTCCTTTCTGGTCCTGTCATCATTAAGTTCCCGTATTTGGCATGTTAACTTTCTTGTGGCACTATGAACTCCCCAAACAATTCTAAAATAATCTGTGCCATTTTGTTGATATCACACCTTATATTCTGTACAAAAATTATATATGGGATTTCCAAGCCTTTTTTTTCCAGAGAAGATGTACAATCTTCAGGGTTTTGCACATAGTCAAGATTTTGATGACCGTATTTTTCCTGAATGTTTCTGGTTATACTTCTTAAGTCCTGGTACTACTCTAGTGCCAGCTTAGGCAATCAGTTTAGGTAGAACCATCACAGGCGTTGAGGGGTCCAGAATAGATTCTGTTCTCAGCATAGGTATTTTGAAACCTATATTAGAGAGATGTATCCTGTATCTTTTTTCATGTCTGTGTATTTTAAAAATATTTATCCTTCTGAGAGCGAGATGGGAATGGGTAAAAGCAAAGTATATTATTTACTGATGTTTGATAGCTGCTGTTGGCCTTAATCATATAATACATATAAAGGGAATATTGTTGAGTCAAAAGAGATGGAAATTTATGTGAGTTAGATATAAAAAGAAGTCTTTGCCATTTGGGGCATTTAAAATAACAAATGATGGCTAAATAACAAAACTAATGAATCCATTTATTTTCAACATTTTGGCTAGCTGTCTGAACTTCCCCAGAACTTTGCAGAAATGTTTTTCTTTAATTATTTGCATGTGGATAAATTTAGTTTTTTAGATCAAGAGTTTAATTTGTAAATGTGTGAAAGGAAAATGTTACATTTTACACCTCTTTTTTTAAAATCTCTCATTCTCTGCTGTTTTCAGTAGAATTGGAAGTGTAACAGAAGTATTTTTACAGTTTGAATAGACTGGCTGTTTCTAAGAAGGCCTTGAATTCTGTGGAAAAGTCGTACTGACAACTGTCTCTCACTGAGGCTGCTCTTTCACTTGTTTGTCTTCTCCTCTATAGTAATACAGATACTTCGCTTTTCTTCCTCTTGTGGGAAAAGTAGTGATTCCTACTGCTATGGAATTCCTGTGCAACTTTCTCATATCAGTTCCTTCACCAAATCTATGTGCAGCACTTCTTCCATGTGAGTTAATTGTTCAGTTGTCATAGATGAAGGAATAGTTCTGTTTCCAGGGATAGAGTACGAAGAAAGCTTTTTCTGTGGTTCGTGTCCTCAGAATAAACATGATTTTTGTCGCATACTGTAACTTTTAGCAACAGATCGAATATCCAGTGACATACAGAAATAAAGAATAAATATAAGTCTTCAGGGATAGAGAGCAAATTATATTGGAGGAGAAAAGCACCCTAAATATTCGCAGTGGTCTCTGAGGGAGGCTCTGCCATCTTTTAATCCTGGTAGCTGAAGTATCTCGATTAACTGGGACCAGGTCTTCATTCCATAACTGTATAATTGCACAATCACCAGATGGCAGTGTTATACATAATCTTGCTAGATCCTTTTTGTGGGAATAAAGTCCCTATCTGATTTCTTCATTCTTCCACAATGGGTTTTATGCAGAAGTCCCACAATACAAAAATAAAAATGTTTGCAATAATTTGGGGTTTTTCCCCTAATGGAGAAACCAGGGTCATCTTTGGCTCATTTTATGTCGCTTAACCTAATAGTCTGGTTATATTTATACAAAATATGGTAATACTTATTCAAAAACCAGGATTTTTGAACTGTCACTGAAAAGACTTAACAAGTACTCCATTTTCTTTAATTGAAAAGAATTTAAATGTCTTCTTCTTTAAAAATAGCATTTGTCTGCAGTTAAATTTTCTATTTGGGTGAATTTGATCTTTCACATGGCAAGATAAGGATTAGGGCTGGTGGGGATTGCTAGAACCAATTGTTATGCATTTCTCCCTGAATCATGGTGTGTCTGCTTGAAGCAATGTGAATCTCTCCAGAATTCATCTGCTGTCTAGCTTCTATTATTTTTTAAATTGTACTCTTCAAATTTCAGTTGCATATTAGCTGTTCCTTTGTGTTCTATGAACTGCTGATTGTCATTGTCTTGCCACATTTAAGTGTATATGTTATTTTACCTTACTTTTCCTTTCCAATCTCTCTTTTTCTGAGAATGGCTCTTGATAGAATTTACTGCTGGAGAATTTTGAACCATCTGTCTCGGGCAGTGAAAAAGTTTATTCTCTTTTTGGAAACCTCTACACCATTGTCTAGTGATAAAGATTTGGGCTTTTTCTTTGTCTAATATGTAAGTCTCTTTTCTGCAGTAAAAACTCTGGTCTGCATTTGAGTAACACTTTTAATATGTGATTCATCCTCCATTTTCTTTGTTGTGAGGCTTAGCTAGAATTCAACAAATATCATCCTAAGCTGACTGTGAACATCTTGTATGTGAGCACTGAATGGAGCCTTTTTTGTCTGTTCCATTTGACAATTTTTCTATCAAACCTTTTGAAAAGTAAAGTATTTCATCAAAAGTATTTTTATTAAAATCTGTCTCCAGTATTGTGTTAATTTTTGAAGCATCATGCCTTGAGAAAGAATGCGCATCTGGAAACGTCTTTTTTTGCAGTTGTTCAGTTAAAATAACAAAAAAACTCCAGATGTCTTCCTAAAATATAAGCGATATAATGCAAAGGGCTTCCATAGGTTCACTTTCTGTGTATTCTGAGTATAGTATAGATTTCATATTTAGTGCTGAAGCTAAATCCATTCACATATCACATTCACATTATCACGTAATTTTTCCCCCTGTGCCTTGCCTCTCCATTTCGACCCATTGTTTCTTCTCCTGTTGCTCCAGAACATCCTTTGGTAACTGAAGACACGTCCACTATTGTCAAATTTGTTGAAATGGGACAGCAAATTTGAAAGCTGCTGGAGAATGGACAGAGTAGTGCATAGAATCCCATGTGCAAAAGCTCAAACACAACGACTTAACCTGCTCCTTGTCGGAGTTTTTCTTTAAAATTAGCAATTACATATCACTGGACAAGCAGTGCAATTTAGTGATAAAAGACTTAATTTCCGGAGCTTTTTGTGATAACAAACAATTTGAACAGATAGTTTGTGTGCCTTATCAAACTACATTTAAAACCAAATTAATGTTAATAACTTCACTCTTTGAATAAGGGAAATTTGAAGAATTCCCATATTCACTTAAGATTGAATGACTTCACATTCATTTTATAGTAAGTTCTGGATTAAATCAAGATTAATTTCTATGTCATTGCTTGCCTGACCTTGGCATTTGAATGCTCTTACCTCGGAAGACAACCAGAATATTTCAAAGTATTCAATAGCTTATTCATTTTGCATATCTGCAAATGTTAGTTATTTTATGCTTAAAGCTTCTTCAAGTTGAACAATATCATGTGAAAATATTTTGATTGCTCCAAGTAAGTTTGAGCACTTAAACTTTTCATTTTTATATTATAAATATACATATTGTAAATATATTTATATGAGTATTTATTATATATAGTATATATTATAGTGGATTTATCTTGATCTCGGTTAACTTTTATTTTTTTAATTGGAATAAATGTTATTGCCTTTTAAAATAAATTCATATTAGTTTGCAACTTAGTATCATTATTAAAATATACATTATATATCAGTATTAATTTGCAACACTTAAATACAAATTTGCAAAATCAGACATTATGCAAAAAATTATTTTAACCATCTACAGCATGTCACCTATTTTCCAAGTTTGCAGACACACACGAAAGATTTTAAAATGTATTAAAGATCATGTGTCCCTCAAAGGAGGAGTTTTCACGCAGGCAAAAGCAGCATCAATCTCTCATTTTCAAACAGTTACCTCAGATACACAATCTTGTGGCTTACACGTTTCCTGTTGTTATTTATTGGTGTCTACACCATACCTACAGAACGTGGACAGGACATTCAGACTGCCTTAGATGTTACAAATGAAACATGAGCTTTATTAAATTTTCAAAGCAACGTGTATTCTGTTGTAAAAAGCTGTGATTAACAAATGTTTAAATAATCTGTGTGCAGCTGACAGCTACTCTGCGAAACCTGGCTGACTTGCCTCCGGCAAGGTGCCAGCTTATTTGCGGTGGTGCCGCCTCTGAGCTCTGCGTGGCGCTGGAGCAGCGTGTGAAGGATCAGGACGTGTGCACCTACATCGTCAGGATACTCAGGTAATCACAGAACGCAGTGCTGGTTCTGCGTGCACTCAGGTCCCTGCTACTGCTTCCAGTGGCCTCAGAGGAGGCAGGATCAAGCACTGAAGCTGGAAGAGTTACGTCCAATTGTGGGTTTTAAAAAGCTCTGCATAGCTTTTAATGATTGTGGATGATAATTGTGTCCTTATTAGTACTTACAGAATTTTTTGTTTGTAGCCATACAGGCTCGGATTCATTGTGCCTGTGAAAAATGTTTTGTTGTATTGTGTCATTCTTTGATCCCACAGATTCTGACTGAGATTTAGCATTTCCTGTGTTTTAAAGCTGCATACATTATTAGGCATTTATTAATCCTATTTTAGGCCATATTTAGAAAAAAAGAATGACAGAAATTACCCAACCTGAAGTTATATCAGGAACTGTGTATTGTGACATAAAATACAGAAGAGAGAAAATGTGACCAGTGTTTATTGTTCTGAGCTGTCACAGAGTGTTTGAGGGGATTAATCTCTGGGATCAGAGCTTGAGTGTGCAGATGGAAGTGCTGAAAGAATGTCAGTTTTATGAGCAGCTCAGTGACTGCTTCCCAAATTGTGCTTTTGAGAGGGAGATCAGCGTGAGTGAGTCACCAAAAAGATCATTTTGCAGTCTGAATAGTTTCTTAGTCAAAAAATTACCAGGTGCAGTTACCAAGCACCAGCTTGTAATATCCAGTGCTAAATGGATTTGCAAACAATTTAAAGATTTTGAAGAAGTTGTGAAATCAGCTGTTGGTAATTTCAGGAGTTATTGGGTTATAAGGACAGTTTATGAATGATGTTCTGGATTGTTTGCCATTGCTGTTTTGTTATTGTATTGAGTCATGTTGCCTGTGGCTCCATGTTCATTGAGATTCTGCTATGGACTTCTTCTCCTGTTGACAAATCATCTGTCATATTCTCCTTTCTGGATGAGATCGGGCCATGCTTTGAAGAGCAGCTACATATAAGGGGCTGTCACTCCTTCCTCTCCACAGCTAAAACCAGGCAAATCTGGTCCTTTGCTATCTGTGAAGCATTTGAATCACTTCCCCAATTCCATGCCACCTTCTCCACATCTGTTGCTAATTTTATTTCTAAAAATGAGTTCTGGCAATGATTACAGCACTTTGAGCATATTTGCTTCTTCTGAGGAGAGAGCATTTCTTTTACTTGGAAAATGCCATGGAAAGGGGGGTAATGGGTTTGTCATTAAGTGTAATCAATACTTACACTGTAATTCTGATAAGGACATAAAGGACATTGAATCTAGAATTCAATATGGAGCAAAAATAATCTGTCTTATTTAAAGCTTCCTACTGGTTCAGTTTTTTTTCATAAATTTAGAACTGCATGCTCCAAGGATACAAATTAGCCATAAAATCAATTTAATTAGCTTTCTGGAAATTGCAGTCACAAAAATAAGTGTACTGTGCGGTAGGGAGCTCAGATTTGAATTTTGTTTTGTCTTCTAGTAATACAGAATGATTATTCTTTTCTCTCAATCAGTAACTTTAGGCAGCTTCTTTGTAGCGAATATGTTCAATCTCTTCAGATTATTCATTTCTCTAAGTCTGTAAGTCTTCTGGTAGTTGGTTGTAATTGAACATCAACACAGATCTGTCCTGATTTTGACTACGTGGGAGGTAAGAGGTTGTCCAGGGTGGTTCTGTTACTGCAGTATTTGTGGCGTGATCGAAGCATGTCTGATTCTCTGTTTTGGCAATGGTCAAGGTGAGCCGTGTGGGGCTGGAGCAGCTGTCAGGGAATGCGCAGAGATGGAATCGTGTCTGTAAGGAGGCACGTTCTCCAGTTTGCTGATGAGAGATGTGTTCTGTTAGTGCTGTCGTTGGGCTCTAGATGTGCAGTAGGAAGGGACCCTTCATTTCCTCTCCTGTCTGAGTTTGCATGTCATCCTGACGTTACGGTTCTCCCATTTAGCGCTGAGAAGTGCTGGTGTTAGCATACTGTGCCCATATGGCAAGCAGGTTGGGAAGCTCCTTATGTTCGCTTCTTCCCGTAGTTCACTGTGGCAAGGATATCTAGACTTCTGTTGTGCTCTTATGTAACTGCATATGCCTCTGCTAGAAGTCAGAGTATTGGCATTCACTTCATTTGTTGGAAAATACAGCTCTTAGAGTCGAAAGCAGAGTGATTTTTTTAAAAAAAATCTGTCGTGGAAAAAGTAATTTCATTCATTTATGTTTTGTTTTTTCTGTTTGTAGCAAACTTTCTTCCTACAATGACTTCTGTGCAGCTTTAGCAGACTGCTCCAGATGTTACATCTTATTTTTAGCCCTACTAAACAAACACCAGAAGCAGCAGGTCAGTTTTTTCATCTCTTGATTTTTATATATTAATCCTCTGATGTGTCTGTGTATTATTGTGTATAAGCTTGTTTTCACTGACCTACTTTTAAGCATTTACCAAATAAAAATTTTTAATGGTTGACAGCATTTTGAAGCAGTAAATAATTGAAATGAAATAATTTAGGTTAAAAATTCAAAGTAATAGAGAGGACAGTTGATTAACTTGTCTGTCCTTTGCATGTGGAAACAGTCGTTTGAGTACTTTTTCTTCCTTAGTTTTAAAAAACACTTTTAAAAGCAAATAGTTCATTTGATTATTTAATAGTAGGAAATTGTTGGGATTTCTTCTGCCCTTCTCTCCTGCAAAAAAAAGTGAGTTTTCTAGACTTAAGCAGTGGGAAAGCAAAGAAAAATATGTTCCTTGTTAACTGCAGAAGCTATCAAAATGTCTCTCTCCTCTACCAGAGAAAACCATATACCTAGAGTACCACATTTGGGACATTCATGTAGAAATAAGTGTTTAGACTTTCTCAAAATGCATCATATCGCAAAGTAAAATCCTGAGTGTAATTAGAACTTCAAGGCTCAGGTGTTGCTGTATTGTGTGCTATAGTGATCTTTCCTGCATTTACTGGAGCACTGGGCCCTTGGTGTTTGGTGCAGGATCACAGTCTGTACAGACTGACGTGCTTGTAAGAGTGGAGAGCAAATTACTCAGCTCTATTGCCAGGTTAGTTGTAAGATGAAAATAATTTTTAGGTAAGGCATGGACATTCAAAGGTGGAACAAGGTTTCTAAACATAGAACACTAAATCACATCAGGATTATTCTTGAAAGTGAGGAACTTTCTTGACTGCTCCAGCATCTAAACTAGTTTGAGGACATTTAGTTATCCTATATATATATCTCAGGGCTACTAATTTCTGGAGATTTGTTGGAAGGATGTCTTTTGGGCTGCTATTCTTAAAGTGAATTAAGGAAGGTAACCAGATTGGCTATGCTGAACAATCTGTTCTTTCTCATGCCAAATAAAAAAATAATTTCTCCCTTTCCTGTTTACCTGCATCCCTCTTTTCTGTGATAATACACGTGGAAGAGGAACAAAGATTAAGTTGTTTCTAAATGTCTGCTGATTACCACTTCTGCAGAATATCTGAGTAATTCTACATTCAGGCTGCTCTTGCACTGTATAGTCTTCTAAGACACTTTAGTAAAATACTATGTAAATACTACATAAATAACATGAGAAATATCAAAGGCATGATATTTTCCTAGACTTACAGTTATTCTTCCTTGTGACCACTGTATTAAAAACTCAACCAATTATGGAACTGGGAATAAGGAGTTTAAATTAAATAACATCTTCCTTCAAATTCCTAATCTGTGATTTTAAGGGGAACTTTTCTAGACTCCTGGGGTAATAGCTTTGTGTCATAGTGAATTATAGGCTCATATATGCCTTCAAATTCTTTGTTGTTAGGTAGTTCTTGCTTGTCTACTTTAAGTGGTCCTAAAATACATCTTTCTTCACTAGATTAAAATTGTTTTTTGTGTTAAATTGTATGTTGTTTTATCAAAATACAAGTTACTAAAGAAATAGCTTGTGCATTTAAAAATCTTAGCTGTTATGTTGTGATGATTATATATGCAGCACTTTCAGAATAATTATTTCTTACTGCAGTTTTGAAACGAGCGTGCAGTTGTCAGTTGTCAGCTTAGTGAAACCCCGCAGAAATAAGAAAAAGGGACATAGATAATGTAATGCACCACTTTTTCTGTAGTGTATAATAAACACTTGAGCTGTGAGGAGTGCAAATGTTTTTCCTGAGGTGTAGTTGGTGCTGCTAATCTTTGTTTTAAAATGCTGACAGCTAGTGACTTAACAGCGCGAGTTGGTATGTGTTGAAAAGAAATCAAGTAACAACAGTGTGAGTAAAATTGTCTACTGTGGGAAGAAGCAAAGAAGAGGATAAAATCATCATTATTAAGTCAAAGCATTAAAAGTCCTCAGGACCAAAAACTGATATGTGAAGAAAGGAAGTATATGAATGTTTTCTGAATTTTCAGGTTGTAAGGTTTGTGGGATCAGGTTGTTTACTGGCAGTCATGGCAGCTAGAGACATACAGTGGAAAAAATAGAAGAAAAATAGCATTCAGACTTTCTCAGGTGCTTTCACAACTGTGACTTTAAAAATAAGTGCTAAATATTGTGAAAGTGAAAATGTGAGCACAGGAAATAGGATTAATGACTTGCACCCACGCCATAGACTGAATTCCACAGATGCCACCCAAGTAGTCTCTGTTCTTCTCACTACACTGCAGTTTCATCTCTTTTTTTTCTCAGTTTGTTTTCTCACTTGGGTAAAAGAATCAGAAGGAATGGAAGAGTAGTGGTTTAACTCTATGAGAAAGACTTTTGAAGAAACTGAGTTAGCAAGACTTGCTAAATTCCATGTGTCATAGTCTTGGGTAAGGAATACAGAAAATTGCAAAGCTGGATCTGCAGGGTAGAACTGGGGAACTCAACGGTGCTTTTGAAGTATGTGTTTATGGTTGATTTTGGAGCTTACTTGTGTGGAATAACAAAATCCTTGGTGGCTGCCACATGCTGTGAAAGCTGTCAGAAGTATTCTTGTAGAGCTTCTGTCTTGCAGGATGAGCTTTCGTGCTTCTGCTTCTAGTCAGCATTGTAGACTTTTGCCCATCTTGAGAAATCTTTTAGCAAGATGTTCTTCCCTTTCTCACATCATTGTCATCTCTAAACTTTTCAGATAAAAGATATAAAAGGTGTCATCCTCAGGCTGTGGTTATTGTCACAAGTCACAAGAAGGTCATGCTTTTGGAACAGACACATTGCCTAAATAGGGCAGTAGCTTCTGTCAATGGTTCAGGCACTGTCTGAGCTTAGGTGGCCTTTTGGGGGCCCTGCCAGCTCCTGTGTAATGTTTTATCAGTTAGGAATCTGTTTTCAATCCTAAGTGCACAAACAGCGGCTGTGATACTAAAATTTGTATCGAAGCAATGTTGTACCTGTTGTATAGCGAAATCCCTTTGTACTTCAAAGTATCCAACTTTTTAAATTACGAAACATTTGTTTAAGAATCTGACATCACTGGATGCAGTAATTGCCCCTTCAGCAAAATAATAATGACATTGCATCGTGTGAACAGTTCATCCAGTCTGCTAATCATACTCTGCAATGGTGAAAGTCAGATGTCTAGAGAACAATAAAAGCAGAGCAGGCATATACTTACCAAACCTCCAGCTCTTTCCAGTTTGGAAACACCCTCAGCCCGCTGTGTATGAAATAAACCTCACTTGACTTTTATTCTGTGAAATTCTAGAGCCTCTTCTCTACCCCATATAAATATGTTAAAGATCCATTGACAAGGAGTTGCCATAGCAAGTAATTCCTTTTGCTTGTTTGAATTTGGCCTTAACAGTCTTTATTTGATACCTTCTGGTTCTTGTATTGAAAAAGCAGTGAATATTTAAACCTGTTGTTCATTTCACACCTCCCTTAACTTTCTAGACCTTTATCCTCTCCTCTTTGAGTTATCTCTTCTTCATGCTGAAGAGTCCTTTCTTAGACCTTTCTGATACAGAGACTATTCCATACCATTATTGTATCCATGTTGCTTTTCTCAGGACATTTTACAATCCTGATTCCTGTCTCTTTCTTTGAGGAAACCAGAACATGGCAGTTAAGATGTGGCCATGTCATAGATTTGCATGCCTGCATAAATTTATTTCCCAATAATTCCTAATGTTTTATTTGCTTTCTTGACGTCCTGCGAGCCTTGAACTCCCATGAGGAATCTGTCATTAACCCCAAGATTGTTCTCCAGGTGATTATAGTTGGTTCAAAGGCAGTAATTTTATACATGAAGGTATGTTTGTTCTGTTTTTTTCCACACATCATTTCATATTCATCTGCATTTAAAATTTCTGCATATTTTATTGCCAGTTGACTACAAATCCTTTTTCTGCTCTTTGGTCAGCCTTCATCTTTGCTACTTTGAATATCATAGTGAAGTCAGGAAACTCACCCGTATGACTGCTGCCACCCACTTTTCTGTGTTGTTTAGGGAGAAGTTGAACACAACAGATCCCAGCACAGAACCCTGTGCAATTCCACTGGTCATCTTCCACCATGCAGGAACGACTAAGTTACCCTGTTTTCCATTCTCTTATAATTTACCTGTACCAAGACATTTTCCCTTACAGTGTGAGTCCTTGGTTTCGCTAGGATTTTGGTGAGTGGCTGTTAAAAGTCTTCTGGAAAGCCCCGTGGTGATCTCAAATGGGTCTTGTTATGCATGTTTGTTGATCCCTTCAAAGAACTCTAGGATTGCTAAGTCAGAACTCAGAAGTCTTAAAGCTGATTGTTTTTATCTGGCTGTCCACAGATTTTCTTCTTTTTTTGTAGCCTGTGTTAATTTGTCTGGTCCAGACACCAGACTTGAATGGGATGTTTTCATGCGTGTTACTGTTCCAGTTCTTAAGCATAAAAACAATTTTGGGAGGTTGCAAATTGCTGTTAGTAATTAAGCTATTTAATTAATTATTTATTTTAGAACTATTGGGAAATTATCCAGTCCTGGTGATATACTACTCTTTATTTTGTCAGTTTCTTCCTTAAAATCTTTAAGGATTGTGATTGCTTCAGTTTTTGGACAGATCTTCTGATGAGTCTTCCCTGAAGAAGGCTGTAGCATTGAGACCTCTCTAATTGCTTTCAGAGTGAGCATGAATCGATGCAAAGAACTCATGTAGCTTCTCCACAATGACTTTTTCTTCTCTGAGTGCTTCTGTTTGATCCTAATCATCAATTAGTTCTGCAGATTCTGACAAACTTCCCGATTCTGATATGTTTGAAAAGATTTGTTATTATTTTTGCATCTCTTGCATCAGTTAGAACAACTACGCTAATTTTCTGTTGTAATTTGCACAGTGCTGTTTACCTGTTTAACTGTTTGATTTAACAATCAGTTCATCAGAATCAATTTATTAAATGAAGAATATATTGGTGTTGCCTTATTGACCTCTCTAAAGACATGTCCACATTTATTGGGTTCACTGTGCCTGGTTCTGCCCTGCCTTCTTTCCAAATGTATCTACCAGGTAGTGGGTCCCAAATAGTCCTCTTTGAGCAAGCAGGCTTCTGCTTTTGAGACTAGTTCTTGTTGCCACTCCCCCTCAAAATGTCCCCGCTCATTTTAGACTGTTAAATGCCCTTTTGGTTCTTAGGATTCCTGCAGTGGGGGAGGTTGTCACTGATAAGGCCTGTAGCTGCAGGGAATTTTCCCACTTTGTTTTAACTTTATTTATTAGGCAAAGGCTTATCTGCATGCAGTGACTGGTCTTTCTGGCTGGTATTTTGGCTGGCTTATGGAGAATTCTGTGATGAGCTCCCAGGAACCTGTTTCAGTCAGTCATGTAACACCCAGAGGCTCTTCACAACATAGTGTAATGCTGCAACTCTGTTTAGTTTAGATATGCAGGTTTGCCTTTTATGTGCCTTGAGGGTGTTATTGATACTTTGCTTAGTGACATCACAGTCTTATAAGATACCAGAAGTTTTCTATGTTATTATTGTTGTTGGGGGCACTGGTGTGGTTTTTATCTATTGCTTGCTTCTAAAGAAGTGGTCCTCGGTGCTGACCTCAGTGTTCTTTGTGTTTTGGTTACTCACTTTTTCCCGCTGTGCCATCCTTCATTTGGACTGAGGACAGCTGTTTGTGTGACAGCACGATACATCATGTCAGACAACTGACCCAGCTTCCAACAGCCTTACAAACAAAAAAAAAGAACCTCAGTCCTTTCCTGAGTTATCACCTGCATTGCTTTCCAGTCTAGTTTGTTGAACAGCCACACAAATACTTCCTTGATCACAAATACTGAGGAAACAATGAAGGTGAGAAAACAAATTGTGAGTGGAAAGGAGATTGCGTGCTGTTTATGCCATCACTTCTGCTGAAGTGCTTGTCAAGGTAACCCTACAAAGAATTTGCCGTGATAATTTGGTTGTTTCTCCTACATTTACAAATACATATTTACAAATACATATTTTCAGTTGTAGTCCTCCTCCATCTAGCCCAACATTATAATAGTGCCTAGGACAGTTGAAAAAGGGAATATAGTAATTGACCATTAAAGAGCAAAAATACAAGATTTTCTCCTGTGTTTTGTGCGTGCACATGCATATTCATAACTGATTATTCATTCTCTCTGAATAACCTTTTTTTTTTTCCAAGAAGGAAGTATCAACTTTAGGATATATATTCTGACAACTCTTAAGGAACCTTCCTGCTGACAAATGTGAATAACCACAGAATGTCACTCTTTCCCTACAGTATGATTTCTGACAGTATGCCAAGCTGATAGTGTATTTGCATCTTCCTAATACTTTAGTTGTGAATTTTTTTTCTTTTTTTTCCTTTTTTTTATCTGAAAGAAAAAGCAAAAATGGTAAGAGAAGCGCAGAATATATGATGTATACTCTGAGTATAAAATTATCGGGAATGTAGAGCTCAAAGTTTGTAGTCAACCAGCCTTCATTGGTGTGTATCATATAGAAGCCTGCTTTTCTGATGTATCAAAAGATGCAAGTGCATGTATATAATCACTAGACAGGTAAATTAGAATATCAAATAAGAAGAAGATATTACTGCGTGGTGAGACAGACACTCTCACTAAAATATGTTGCCTTAGTTTGTGGTACTAATTTCTACAAAAGATGCTGAAAGTTTGGGAACACCTCTGAAAAGAGCAAAGGAATGATTAGAGTTTTAAAAGCCCAAGCAAACTAATTTATCCATGACAAAGGTCAGACCATTAGCAAGCTGCCTATTCATAGAATCCGCACATCTTTCTGTTAGCAGACTAGCCTTTAATCTAGAAAAAAGAACTAATAAGAAATAGTGGCTAAAGCTGTACAAATGTAAACTAGTAATAAGAATAAAGATTTTAACCAGAGAGATCAGTAATCATTGGAGCAATACTGTGAGGGATGTGGTTTTCAACTTATTTTCCCATTCATTTAATTTCTGATTTTTTTCTTTTTTTTTTTTTTAGAGAACGTACACTGCTTTTCATCAAATGTTGTTCTGGTGACACTATGCTTGCTTTTTTTTTGTTACCTTTCCCAGATGTCCAGGTGTCCACAAACAAACCTAAGAACATGAGTTCTTGATTGCTAAAAGTCACTAAGTGCAATTGAATCCTTTTCTGAAAAGTTTAGCTTAACAGATCGTATTTTGGGGTGTAGAAATTACCAGGTAGGGTCCTGTGATATGGATACACAGTAGTATAATTCCATATTTCTAATGGCCTCTACTTATCAAATACATCCATATATTCATATGTGGAGGGGAAAGAGGCTCCCTTTTTACTGACAAAATACTCCCTGCTATCACTGTGGCAAAGCTTCTCGTCTCTGCTCTTTATTTCACATTCCTCAGTCAAGCACCTCTTTATTTGCTGTTCATACTTCCAGGTTATTCTACACCACTCTCAGCACATTCCTCTTCCCCACTCCCCCCTGCCTTTTTTTTTTCCTCTTAAAATTGAATTTCATTTTGTGTCAGTTGCTATTTCTGGGTTTGAACAGGAAATTTCACATCTAGAACATCACTTCAAGATGAATCCTTACTATGTTTGTGAGAGATTAGCACCAGGATGGTATAACTACTGCAATTTTGTCTGTAGGTAGACTACCAGACCCTGCAAAGAAAACTCCCAGATTTTCTTTCCAAGGTGCATAATAAAGCAGAAATACAAATTTGGAAGTGAAGTGTAAATTAAATTTGAATGAGAAGCAGGGCAGGTGATAGAATTTTGACTAACTCCATTGAAGTTTGTGTAACATGGAGAGCGCATTTCATTTACAGCTGATGATTCAATAGGAACTCAGCTGCTGGCATCTGACCTTTTGTTTTGTACTATCCCTCCCCTTCTGAGGGCCCAGACACCAAATAAAGTAACAACAGGTACTTGGTCAGCATGCACAGACTGTGGAATGGACTCCCCTTCCTTATTTATCTTTTTTTGATTAGAAACTATTGACTTAATTTTCTTTCCTTTCCTACTGATAAGTAAGCCTGTACTGTTTGTACCTCTGTTCATCAGGCTTTACACTGAAAGGCAGGTATACTTTAATTGCCAAGATAAACTGTTAAGTTCTGTGACTCAGCAAGTCCATGAGGTACCTTTGCTACTAGGGCAGTGCAAGGAATAGATTTTTAGAAGTAGATAAGCAAAGAAATCTTTCATATCTGTGATCAAATGTGAATGTTCCAGTTGCCAGAAGAATAAGAGTTAAATGCTGATGGAGTATGTGGTGCCATTACCACCTTAAAAACAAAAATATCACAGTTTCTTCACAGATAGCAAGCAAAGAAACAGATCATCTTCTCAAGTTTCTCTTGATTTTTTTCTTCAAATTTGTTTGTATAAGTGAAGCTGTGTGGTCTGATATAAAGCCTTCTACTCAGGTTTGGGTACTGTGTGGACAGCATGTCTCACTTGAATACCTCACTATAAAAAGATGAAATAACTGAGTGTAATTCCTGTCTTCAATCTAATTTATCTTTAGTGTGATACATGTTAAAACCTCCGTATTATATAAATTGATCTGATAAATGTAATTTTTCTGTAAGTGTGCAAGAATGGCTGAAATTCCATATGCAGTTAATACTCAAAAAATTTGGAGATGCATAGTAATCTCACTTATATAATTTTATTTTTTTTAACTGTGTATGCAGAAAGGCCCGTGGGCCTTGCACAGGTTTAGTCTTGCAAGCAGTTTCAAAATGTCCTTCAGCTTTGCACGTACTTTTTACACAGAAATTCTGAGATGGTGTTTGTTGCTCTTGCAGTGCTTACCCATGAGCATTAAAAAAAATATTGCCAAAAATAATACAAACCCTTGAGCATTGTACTACTTGGGAGAAGTCAATACCAGCTTTCCTCTTTGACTCTATTAGTTAAATTTTCACTGGAAGATAATGAATCTTCGATGCTATTCTATTAAAACCGGATGTGCTCAGCTAAAAAAGAAGTGTTTTATAAGTTTGTTTTGCTGGGCTGTAGGTGGAAAGCACAGCTGAGATCACACTTCTCAAAATATCAGTTGATTGCTCTGCGGTACCTGTTTGTCTGTTTCCTGATTGGGCAGAGCTGTTGCTGGGCTGATACCATTTTGACCAAAATTAGAAAGTCAATATAAACGAGTCGAACTAGACTGCCTGCTTTTCTCAGTTCTCTCTTCTGATTCATCAGTTGTTTGTTTCAAATTTTTACAGCCTGTGTGAATTGGGTGTTGTGCCAGCAAAGGTGAAAGCTCTTGGTGGTTAGTCAGTAAGAATGCTCATAAAAATTTGTCTTGATGACATTTAGATGCTAGGAAAAAACATGATGCCTAGTTAAAAAAAGTTGGAGCAGGTCCTGTAGACTGATACTAAAATTAAATATATGGATGTGAGAACCTTTTCCTCACTTAGGAGACTGCTGCTTCTCATGTACGATGATAGCACTCGTGTTCCTGAAAGGATGTTATTGCCAATATCTTGTGGCAGAGGCTTAAAACCTGGAACTTACTGGGGAAGGCCTGTAGGAAAGAAGAACTTGCTGCTTACACATATTTTTTCCTTCACTATTAGTATGTATACAGAGTTTGACAGTGCCTGGTTAACTTACATTATTAATGCCAGAGAGGATTAGAATATGTGTAAATATAATTCAGATATTTGAAGAAAAACAACATGTTAATTGTGTAGCAAAATTCTAGGTTAGTGCAGGTGCATCTGTAAGGGTAGAAGAAATGCTGTTACTTTACCTGCCCTATTAAGATAAAGCTACAGATTTTTCTTTTTTGGAAATGTGTAGGTTTTGGTGCAAGTGACAGAGACAAATGTTTTAATTAGTTTAAACTTGGGTCACTTCAGACTTTCAGAACTTTTTTTTTTTCTTGTCACATACTGGTGGGTAAGAAAAAGATGGATATGTTGTTAAATGCCATTCAATGAGGATCCACTGGTCTTGCCACAGAAAGGCTTTATCTCAGTATGTACAGAATTAAGCAGCAAGAGATGTAATTCTTTATCCCACTGAAGATCAGGCTAGAAAGTGCTTTAAGAGAGCAACTTGGTTAAATCATGAGATCCCAAGATACTTTATAAAAATAGAAAGTAGGCTTCGCTTAGCAATGAGAAGGATAAAAGGGTAGGAAGAGCACATAAAATCAAAATAGAAAAAAAAAAAGGCACAAAATGAGACATAAAAAGAAACAAGAAAACTTTTTGTATTAGAGTAAGGAGACAATAAAGAAATAATTGCTCTAGTGTTCAGAAGAACGTGAACATTATTGACCGATGTCACTGTGAATAGTGAAGTGCTTTTTTTTTTTTGTGGAATGCCTTTTTTTGCTTCTTTTTCTGAAAGGGTTAAGTATGACCAAAATGAGTGATCTCTACTTCAGCTGGAGTTCTTTTATCACTACAAAATGAGCTGGAGCATATTTAAATGTCCTCAAGACAGCTAGGCCTGATGCAGTTTAACTTTGGTGTTTACAAAAGGACAGAAAGGGGATTCCAATCACTGAGATTCTTGAAAAATTATGTAGAATTTCAAGGTTGTAGGGCACCTGTTTTTAAAAGGAGAAAGAGGAGGAACTGGAGAATAACAGACCAGTCAACTTAGATTACATTTCTGGTAAAAATCTGGAACGAATAATTTGGCTGTCTGTAAGCAATTGAGATTAACAATTAAATGAGTAAGAGCTAATGTGGCTTTAACAGGAACAAATCAATGGGATGGAGTTTAACCTCTACAGTCATTACCAGGCCTAGAGGAGGAAAGGTTGTGGTCTTTGCCCGTCACAGCTGACACTTGAAAGATTAGTAAGCACTGGCCCATATGATTATTCTAGTTATATAAAGTGCTGTTTTAAGACGTTTTAAGATTACTGTGGGCTTGGTAAAAATAGATGACCTATACTAAGTATATCCCATTAGTAATTATCCCAGTGCTATACTAATTCTGTTAGATGTTTTTGATTTCTTACATGATTTGGGTTATGAAAATGGTAGCGTAAAAAAATTATTTCTAGGTGCTGTATCTGGAATTCCTTCAGTTGTTCTGGATGTGCTGTTACCTGAATTGTGAAACAAATGAAGTATTATCGTTTTAAGCAGCTAATACCTTCTGATGTTTTCCATGTAATGTGGTTTGTTTATTTATTTTACTGCAGGATTTAGTTATCCGTATCGTCTTCATTCTTGGTAATTTAACAGCAAAGAATAACCAGGCCCGTGAGCAATTTTTTAAAGAAAAAGAAAGTGTTAACACCTTGACATCATTATTCCAAACCTACTACGAACTTGATTTGAATGCACAGATGTGGTACCATGATAGACAAGGAAAAGGAAAAAAACACCTAAAGCATCCTTCAGAAGCAGAAGATGTTATGATAAAACTGATAAGAGTGCTGGCCAATCTCTCGATTCATCCCATCATAGGAGCCACCCTGGCAGCTGCTCATCGTGTTGTTGAATTACTTGTTGCAGTACTAGGTAATAAAATCTATGTTATGTTTGTTACCTTCCTTCAGCCTGTAATGAGAGTTTAGGATTTTTCATTGGAAGAAAAACCCAAAGTCAGTTTGGTGATATTCATAAACTATTTTATGTAGAAGGCCTGTTTGAGACAGTGGATGCATTGCTGCTTTGATCCTGACTTTTCAGTGTCTGGGGAAAGATGTTGTAGAAGTGTTTAATTCAGTGATCAAATTTGCAGATATGATCCTTAGGATAAGAAAAGAAATTTTATTTCAAACACATCTCACTGAGGGTTCATATATAAGGGAAGTTTGTTCTTATCAGGTGCTACATAGATGTGTTTGGTGTTGGTATTCTTTTTAAGGTTTACATTTTTTGGCTGTTCTCATTTAAGTATTCTTCTTGTTCTCTGCACTCCTAACTTTCAGCGTGCTCAAAGAATACTCTCTTATTTTTTTCTTCTTTTTCCAACCTTGTATCTCTTTTGGATGGAAGAGCATGTCCCTCTCCTGCCAAATGGAGGCTTAGGACTGTAGTTCCTTTACCGCTTACTGATCCCTTTGTAAATCTAATTACAGAGTAGGACTGGGTTTGTTCTCCCTATAACAGAGTTTAGCAGTGACAAGATACATCTCAGACAGCTCAGTGTGTTTTACTCTGTGATGAGATCGTTAAATATTATGTTAAGACAATCAACCTGATTATACACTATCTTATCAGTCATGGGGGATTAGAGAAGGCAGACTCACAACTTCATTCTGTCTCATGGGTTGAAACTGTCTTAATGTCTTAATCATTGTGTAAGTGCTTTTGAGCTTCAGAACTTCTCTCTGCTAGCCCTCCCCCTCTTCTTGGGCACTCTATCAGTCAGTTTACTACAAAATGTTCTCTTCTCCCCTCTTTTGTTTCCTTCATTCTTGGTTTCTGAGGCCAGAAACCTCAGGTCAATCAGTATACACAACTTTCAGACTTATGGATGGGGTTTTATGCTGGTTAATAATCTGTAAGGAACTCTTTAAGATAGAGAATCTTTCAAATATTGTTAAAGATTTTTTTATCCAATTTTTTTTTCAAGGTACCTGATATTTCAGTATAATAGTCCTTAGTATTTCTCTGTGTCTATCCCATAACCATATTTATGCATGTGGATTCTCCTCAGTGCCATCTTAAAATAGCAAATAGGTTCTGTAAAACGGCTTAGCTAACTAGATTTTAAATCATGTTTCCTTACTCACAATGATTTCTGTAAATTAATAGTTGTAAAGAGTGACTTTGTGTTGCCATTTTTGGATTGGGTGTTCCTGTTAGCTTCTGCTATGATCCTGAAAAACAGAATAGTTGACTACAATAGTGACCACGTAAACCATTATTCAGTTTGCTTTCGAGATCTAATGCACTCCTAAGTTAGAATCATGTGCACGTGAATTTACATATGTTTTGTGGGGTTTTGACTCCCAGAATACAAGTCCATCGATGACTGTGAAGAGCTGGTCATCAATGCTGCCACAACAATCAGCAATTTGTCCTACTACCGAGTGGAGAGTTCTGTGGTTCAAGACAAGAAGCTGCACATTGCTGAAAGTAAGGGCTTTTAAAATAGTACTTTTTGCATAGCTTTTAGAAAGTGGGAATGTTTTGACGTAACAGAAGGTAAAGACACTGGTAGCGTTTTGTGGTATCATATTGCAGGAATATAAAGCTCATAGGGGCTAAATTCTTCCCATGATCGTTGCTGATTCTTTTGGAAAGTAATTCTATGAGTTATATGAAAGTAGCTGGGTTGTTGACAAAACTCCTTCCTTTACTCCCCAAAGGAATTTGCCATATTGTTTTCTATGTAGCAACTTTTGCTGGTTTTGTTCAAAATCCATATACCTGAGCTGAAATAATCGTGTGGCTTTTTACTTCTCATCAGAGTACAATAAGATTTTTTTTTTCTTCTTGGTACCTTCTGTACCTGCAAATTCTGATTTATAAGCCTGTTTCTGGCTTTATAAATCCATTGGCAATATTGTATTGGGGTATTCTCTTCCCCCTGAGAGTATGGACAACAAAAATTTAGTGATGTGTAAGAACTGCAACTGAGTTCTAGGTCTCATTGTGTAATGTTGTGCAAAAGGTAGAGAGTCTATGTCCTGTACATCTTTCTGTCTAAATAGAAAAGACATGGGGGAGAGACAGAGCCTGAAGTTTGCACAACAGGTAGAACAAGGAATAGGAAAAAAATAGCCTGGCTGTCAACCTGGTGCCCTGCCTGGTAGAGATAACAGTTCTGCTGTTCTGGCACAACTCATTTTATCACCTGTAAGCCAGCTGCCTCTTACTGCTGGTTGGAAAACATGGAAACAAATTACTCTTCTGCCTGTCCCATTTGCTGTCCCTCTTCTGTTTTTATTGTTAGCATGTGGAACTAGTCCCATCACCTTTTCTCTGCCTGAACTGAGGAAAGAGAAAACCCTTTAATGGAAGACCAGCAGGCTTCCTCCTCCAGGAGACATTTTGAGAATATTTGCTGTATGATACGAGTGGTGGTTCCCAAAGACAAAAATAATAATTTCAGATGTCTCTTTAAGACAAGTTCAAAACATGTTCAGTATTGCAACATTCAGAGACAGAAGTAATGGGAACTAAGCCAACCTCTATTCTATATTTATTTTCTTCACTTTTCTGTGGTAGAAGGGTTAAAGGTTGACTTATTTGAATTCTATATAGGATGGACTGATTTCAGTGGTTTGTGTCACACTCACAGGAGACTGATAAATGTAACTTCTGTAACACCACTCTTTGCCATGCAGCAAAACCCCCCATGATGATAGCTCTTCCTAGGAAATGCTGAAGTTCTCGTTCTCCTGCTGAAGTGACACACTAATCATATATGAAGTTGTTAAGCAGGAAAGCAGAAAGGAAGTGAATGCTTCAGATTGAGACAATATTAAGTAGCTGCAGAGAAAATGTGCTTTCTTGTTATAGGAGCAACGAGAGAAAACAGAGCTACTGTCAGAAAGTAATTTCAGTTTTAGGAGACATCCCACCATAAGACCATCCATTCAGGATCTAAATCAAGTCTCTTATATATTACAACATTTTTTTAATAATGTCTTGCTGCATGTCCACATGAGCCCACTCAAAAATGCATAGCAAAGCTGGCTCCCATTATAAGAACTGTGCTTAGACTGTCTCCATAACTCTTTGTTTATTCCTTTGCATTTAGCCCCATGTTGGTGCTCTTTGTCTCATCTTCAAAGCCCTAGACAATTTAGTTCTTACTCCACCATCAGCTCACCCCCTCCACTGCCACGAGACAGACAGACAACTGTTCCTGTTTCTTACTTTTATTGCTGTTGCTGCTTGCATTCTGATACTCACTGATAAGAAGCCAAGCATGTATTTGTGATATACAGGTAATGGTTTTTGTTTAATTTCTCTGCAAACCAATAGTGCTTTTGAAGCTGTTAATGAGCGACAATATGGATGGAGTTGTGGAGGCTGTCAGAGTCTTTGGCAATCTTACCCAGTATCATGAGGTCTGTGACTTCATCATGCAGAAAAAGAGTGAGTTGCTTTTGCATTTGTAGGAGTCCTGTTTTTAAATGTCCATGGTTCTGAAAAGAAAAGGTTGTTAATAAGCTGTCCCAGTTACAGGGCCGAAGCAATCTTCCCTGATGTTTTGCAAATTAGGCAAACATTAGAATCCAATAGTAGTCATTATAAACAACCATTTTATTTCAGTTTCATTAAAATGGAAGTATTGGATTAGGAAAATATACCATGGTGCTTTTGCAAAGATAAATACTACAAAACCTCTGTTTTTCCTAAAGATTCAAATTTTGAAATTTCCCTTCACTCATCAAGCTTTCCAAATCCTACAGGTTATTAGTGGTATGATATAAAATGAAAATCCAACTAAATTCTCATTTAGGTTCATAATCACATATTTTTGATACCCGTGTTCAACAGTTTGTTAGCACTTTGTAAGATGCAGTTGTTTCACTGCCTCAACAAAGAGACCTCCTACTTGCCTCTGGGTGAAGTAGGATACAAGTCTTCTCAAGTCCTTTTGCTTTGGGTATCTGAAGAGCTTTGGGAAAAATGGCAACTCCTTGCTATCCACAGAGGGCGTGTCATCAGTTTAATTAGACACCATTTCACTGTAAATTTTCTTAACATCTACCTGTCTGCACTGAAAGTGAGGTGATATGCCTCAATATGCAACCCCATGTCAAATGTGGTCATAGCACCGTTTTTGGAGGTAAAGTACTGACGCTTACTAGATGGTTGCTGGTGAACTGTCTCAGTCAAAGGACTGTCTTTTCCAGCTGGGAGAGGCTGTGGACGGTGTGCCAAGCTCAGGAGGAGCTGAGAGGCTGCCTCTCCATTAGGCAAGACTGACTCCCTCGCTGGGGTTGCCTCCACAGCGTCCCCAGTCAGTGTCAGCAAGAGCTGCGAGACGCTGCTCGTCCAGCCTCTGCTTCTTGCCTGTCTCCCGCAGGAACCCCAGGCTGTAGCACTTCCAGCTGGACTCAGTGCAGTCTGGGGCAACCCTGCCCCTCACAGACTGAAGAACAGTGCCAGGTGCCAAATCCTAGCAGTTCCTGATGACTGTGCAATTGAAAGGAGGGTGATGCTTTTGAGAAATAAACTTCAATTCAGTTTGGTCAGCTTGATGTCTTCTGAACTGGATTTTCACATTTCTTTGGTGTATTTTTATAGAATGAAATAAAAATGTTGTGCTGTATGACGTTATACTCAGCCATGCTGAGTATAATGCTCAGCCATCTTCTACAAATGTCACAATAATATGCTACAAGGCTAAGTTTTTGGGTAGGGTATCCTGCTTTATAAGGATACATTTTTAATAAGTGTGTTGTAATGCCACTTGTGTGATAAGTCCATCTTCCCAGTAATACTGTTTCCTTCTTTACAATCCAGTATACAAGTTCATGATTGCTTTGCTTGATTCCAAGAACCGTGATGTCTGTTTTTCTGCCTGTGGAGTTCTGCTCAATCTCACAGTAGATAAGAACAAACGAGCTTTTCTGATGGAAGAAGGAGGAATTGGAAAGTAAGTTCCTGATTGTGCTTATGAAAAATGCAGTTTTGAGTAATTTGTCCAAAACATTGCAGTTGGATTGTATTTTTACTGGGGCTGGTAACTTGTAATAAAGATGCCAGCACAGAAGATAAATCGGCACCTAATGTTCATCAAGAAAGAGTCTTTCATATGGGGATTTTTTTGCAGAGGCCTTAAAGTGGTTTAGCCTTCTGTAGAGCCAAAACCCATAGAATAATCTCCCAAAGATCCTGCTGATGTATGCAGCAGAGGAGAGCACCATACTACAAAGCAACCAAGGCACGGCTTTGCAGTAGCTGCTTATGCTCGACTATATAAAGGCACCTTTAATGTGTATCTGGTGTAAATGTGAAGATTACTTCAGGAACCATGATAACCCACGTGGTGTGTTGAAATTCTTGTAACTACTTAGTACTGTAGGGAAAACTACCTGATGTAACCATGCTCGGCAGAGAACAGCTCCTGAGTCTCCTCTCTCTGGGAGTTCAAGTTTAAGGCACTGATATTATAAGGGATATTAAATCTTGATGCAACACTTGTGGCTTTGATGTTCAGATAATAGCGGATCCAGCTTAATTGGAGGAACATGAAAGATCATGTTCCCGTGCTCATAAAGCAGTTGGTCCAACCCACATTTATGAAACAATATGCTTTCCTGTTCATACGTCGTATAATTACTTTTTTATGCAGTATAAACAATGCATTGTCTTCTCATCCTTCCTTCCCATGTTCTAGTTAACTTACAATATGAAGCTGAAAAAGGAGAGTAAAAACAAGTTACAGGCAAATTGAGTAATAAATGTGAGAAATTTCTATTATATATTCTGTAGCATATAGAATCATAAATTTGGAATTTTCTGTACTGTGTCTGAAAATTTGTGAAGGAAGGAAAGAAAGACAGTAACAGCATTTGGACACTCACAGATTGTAATGAAATTTGATGGAATTTTAGTGTCCCTAAAATGGTTAGATTTATGATGCATGTCACTGAAATGGGGTAATTGGGTTAAAAAATTACAGGGGATGGACAGGTACAGGCAGCAAACACACGTCCATGTAGAAAGGCATGTTCATATCCTTAGGGAACTACGCTGAATGAAATGGGTGAAGTTACTGAGGAAGAAAGTAGCATCTGAAGTTTATTAACACAGAATTTTCCTGCAAATTTGCATGGAGTTTGCTGACATTTCTAGACTGCCAGATTCTGAAGGACTCAGGAGAAAATCAGGTGGAGCAAACCACTGTTTTTGTTTGGTACTGACAGGTTAGTTGACTGTTTGCAAGACTTCGGGCCGGCAGACTGGCAGCTATCTTGTTTGATATGCAAGACCCTGTGGAACTACAGTGAAAACTTCACAAGTGCAGCCTCATGCTTTGGAGAAGATACCGACACGTTGCTGGTGCTGCTCACGTCACTTTTAGGTGAGATTTGTAATCTTGGTCTCTTTCCCTCAATAAAAGAAACGGAAGAAGCAAAATCAAAGCAGTTTTAGTTTGGTTGGGAAGTCTGTCACGTGGCTTTAAGTGGTTGGCTGGTATAGACCATCCAGCAGCACAGTGGTCTGTTGCCATGCAGCACATTTCCCTCAGGTCTTACAGATTGCCAAGGTGGAGTTGGCAGCTCTCACTGCCCGCTCTAGTTAGTTTGCCTACTTGGCACGCTCCTAGTGCTTTCCACCAGCCGCCTTTTTGCCTGCTTAGACCTTCAGTGCAAAGCATACCTGTCATTGTGTGTGGGCCCTTCTGGCCTCAGAGGTCACTGCAGGTGTTATGAGGAGCGAGGGCTCTGCTGGTGGCTGCAGAGCTGGTTACTGCACAGGACACAGCGGACACTGCTGGGCAATATGGCTTTTCCCCTCAGCCCGAGGGCTCTGGGGGGCAGCAGGCTGAGCTTGCCGCTTGGCCACCCTTTGCTCAGCACGGCCTCTTTGCGGGCACGGACAACATCGTGACGATTTCTCATTTGCTCCCAAAAGCCAGGGAGGGCGGGCTCGCTCCTCCACAAATGCAGGCTGGAAGGTGGATGTTTGGACCCTGATGTACTTACCCAGTGGGATCTTTTCATCTGGCCCCTTACTTTTGCTTCAAATTTTATAGACTTCAGTTGCTATGTGATGGTCCTGTAGTCAATAGATGTGATTTTCCTTCTTTATTTTTTGAGCACTGCTTTGCTAATGATTTTACTTTGGGTAGGTCATTTGCAATTATCTTTAAAAACACTTTAATCTTTAAAATGTCAATGAAATTGAAGGAAACTAATTTTGATATGGTTTTAATTGGAAATTGACTGAAGATTTATGCTTGCTGTCAGATTCAGACAGAATGTGAGATCCCCATGGTCTCTTGTTTTTAGACAATCAGAAAAGTGGGTGGATTTGTGAGGATTTATTTACCTGAAAATATCAGTGTTTCAAGGTATTAGTGCACTTTTTAACATTCTGCAACTTTACAGCCACAATCATGCGTGAAATTTCTGTCATACAGCAAGGAATATATATCTTTGTTTTAGAAAATTTGTACTTACTTTTTCCTGTCCATTTAACACTGCTTATTCCAGCAATTGATTTGACTGCAGAGTCCGGGCTGGATAGTAATTGTGACTCTCACTCACTAAGAGGTATAACTTTCATGAACCAGAAGTTCATGTATGATTGCAATTGCAGTTGCAATTGTGATTGTAATGCAACTGTAATGACAAATTAATTAAAAATAGGTTAGAATGAAATCAGAGGGCAAGGCTTTCTTCACACTGTAGTCAGAAGAGCAGCAGTAAAAGAAGCACATCTTCCTCATTGGATCTGGTTCTTCTGTGTGCAAAGAGCCAACAAATCTTAGTAATAGCAGCTGGTTAATACTGTCCTGCGTCTTCCTCCTCCCATTGTATTCAGTAACAGCCTTGAACCATCATTGCTCTGATTCTATCATTCAGGAAGCAGGAGGCAACTGCTGGCCATCAGTGAACTGTACTCAAGCGTCAGCACACCCTCAGGAAGCGGAAAAAGTGGAGCATGGCACAGCAACACCTCACTTCACCTGCTGTGCTTGGCCTCCTCCCCTTTATTTTTCCCTCCCCTACCTGGCACAAGATGACAAGAGATTACGAGGGAGCCAAAAGGCAGTGGAAATAGCCTGAAAAGATGTTAGGCCCAAGAGAAAAACTGGACAAAAGATACCATTTGTTTTTCTTTTTCCCTGCTTCATCCCCAGAGCCTGAGATGCAGCAGCACTGCTTTCCAGTGGCACTTGTCATTTGTCTTCTTTTAGCTGCTCTTGAGTTCCATGTCACTTTACTGACTCAAAGCTTCTGGAGGCTGATGTTCCCAGGCCCCTGGCAGCAGCTTTGCCTTGCTCCAGGCCCTCAAGAATAGCAGTGGAGATGAACCTCTGTCTTGAGAACATTCTTCAGTTTGGTCATTCAGTGAAATTTCTTTTCTCCCTCGCTCTTTCCACACTTTTTCTTCTATTCGACTTTACCTCCACTATCAATTTGAGGAGGTTATTTTGGAATCTCAGTACATGTGAACTCTTACGTGACATATTAGTAGCTTCCTGGCCCCTGCCTTGCCAGTGTTATGAGGGTGGGTAGCCCTTGCAGACCACTGAAGTCTGCACTCTGGTCTTCAGCTTCCCCCATAGTGTGCAGACCCAGTGTGCTTTTCTTTTCCCTGGGCTTTCAGCCAGTTCATACGCTGTTTGGCAAGTACCCAATTTTCCTAGTTTTTGAGGAGAGTCGTGGGAAAATGAAATTATCTGAGGATGTACAGCTTGCATGTGGAACACTGATCCTTGCTGATCCACAGTGTTACTCACATTCTGTTTTGGGAAATTTACTGTTTCAGTTCAACACTTCAGCTTTGAACTGGTTCTGACCCTTGTTCTTGTAGTACTGGAATTCTTGACCTCAGTGATTCAATAAACGTTCAATCAACTTCTGGGAGCCACAGCTGCCTACTAAAAGGGAGTAATGTTTCTTGCTCTGTGTTAAAGATAGTTAATTTAGGTAGAAAAGTCAGGAGTAGGCAAAGCAATTCTCCCTGAAAACAAGGCCCATAATCCCTTGTCTTCCAAGGTTGTTCAGGTTCTTTCAGTTCTCTGCTGCTGAGTCATTTTAGGTATGTTGGGTTACTGTGCCATTGATAGGACAAAAGCAGACTGGCACAAGTTGCAATAATGTGAAATTCCAATTAAACATTAGGAAAATAAATTTTCTTCATGGCAGGGGCCAGGCACTGGAACAGCCTGCCCAGAAAGTGTGTGGAATCTCCGTCCTTGGAGATAGGTGTTCAGTACTCAACAGTACATGGATCAGAGCAACCTTATACATGGTGGCTCTGCTCCAGAAGTCCTGTCTGACCTAAATTATCCTATGACATCATCAAATGTAGATCTGATGACTGAGGCTGGATTTTATCTCTGGGTACAGGTTTTCTTCCGTTAGAGACATGACATCTGTCTTGACAGAATGTGGTTTTTTCCTCTTTATTTTATTACAGAAAGGCTTTAAATGGCATCTCTTTATGCAGAACCCTTTTGTAATCTACCTCACCTGTAATTTTGGTAGTTTAGAAACAGTGTAGTGGCATACAAGTTTGCAGTTGCTGGTAGCTTTGTATGAACCAGAGCCCATCTCCATGCACCAGGAATGTTGCTCCTTCCTTTATAGCTGTTGCAGCTCAGGCCATCTGCTCTGCACAGGCACCTTGGCATGCCTTTGGATGCTTGAGCATCTCTTTTTACACAAAGTTTGACTCAAAAGTGTGAGAACTGAAGTTTCTCTTCAGCCCCAAGTTGTTTTACCTGCTGTGACTGTGCAGTAAGATCCCTGACAGAGTTACTCGTTTAACATGTTGTGAATCTGGGGCTCTTTCATAGTCTAGGCCAACGGTAAGTCACACTTGACACTCCCATTTGGAGCAGGATTCCACCTTCATTTTAGGCCCATTTATGGTCTAAAGTAAATATCCTAATGTCAAATATCCCTCTGTTAAACTATATGAAAGCATTTGCTCAGCATTATCAGTTGTGTCTGTGGATTCTTGGATTCAGGAGAATGCCACTGGCTGCACAGACTGATTTCTTTTTTCTGTAAGAGTTTGTCTCTTTGCCACATCCAATGCCAGGCATAACAGAGGGGGAATAATGAGTGATGACTTCCCTTAATTCCTAACATTGCTTGCCTTTATTAAAGAGTGTCCTGTTGTTTTATTCTTGAAATTTGTGAGGAAGGGAGGGCATCTGTAATACAATAACTAGCGTGCTTCAAGTTCCCCCAGAATGATAGTAGAGTTTGAAAGGGTCTCCATGAACCAGATTAGCAAAGCAATTTGTGACAGGGAAAACATAGTTGTACTTAGATTAATTGATTCCTTACCTTAGCAGAGTTGCTGTGAGTAATGTTAAATCCTGGGTACTTTGCAGAGCGACAGTCCCAGTAAATGCTTGGTCTTGGAGACACAGTTTAGCTACACCTGTAAGAATAAAAGAACCTGCAATGTCCTTTTCACTGTCTGACTGACCTTAACATCCTTTATTTTCAATTCAGTCTAAATCCCTCAGTGATGCTCAGCTTATCTGAAGTGCAAAGTTATTTTTAAGCCATCAGCATACACAGCTGGTAAGCTGTATGTGCTGTAGTCATAAAATACATAGTTGGGTATATTTTTATTTGGAACTGATGACGATATTTTCCTTGATTACAGATGAAAACCTAGCGTTGGACTGCAGCCTCGACAGAGAGGGAAGGGACTCCCACAAACTACACTGGGAAAGAGAGTTCAAACCTGTGGCAGAAAAACTTCTCGACAGAATTCAAAGCCATCACTCCTTTCTTCCAGCTGTGCCTATTACTCCATTTTAGTCAGTCTTTTCTCTTTATTTATTTTTTTTTTCCTTTGGTGGTGTAAATTGTATAGCTTTATATTTCTAATATACCTGTATATTGTCATGGGGAAGAATGTTAAAGAGCGTGGCTATCTTTCTAAGAGCTTGTATGAAATTTTTGCATGTGTAATTATTTTTACAATAGACTTGAGCCAATCAAGCAGCTGCTCAGTGTGATTTGTCTGTTGATTCCATAGTTTCCTGGCTGGGAAAAAGAAACAATTGTATTTGCTGAACTTTTAGTTTTTAAAAGGTAACTTACCACTGAGTACTTGGACCTCTGTGGTACCAAAAATGCTGTGCAGTACAGAAGAACATTATGTGACAGGAGCCACATCTCACCTACAGGCTTGGACGCGCTTTTACTTTATAGGAAATTCTGTGACAGAGTAACCCAGATGCTACTGGGGCACAGTGCTGTGTTCCTCCATGAGCTTCACTGTTCAGACTGAATGCTGTCACTGGTTGGGGGAAAGTCACTTCCCCTTCCTTTGGAGATCCCCCTTTCTTTTTCTGATACTCTGTGGCTGGGGTCTGCAGTATCCCAGCTCCTGCCTTGGCACTTACAGCATATAAGCTGTGCTGGCCTTTCCTGAATTGGGACTTCACATCTTAAGGCAAAACACTTGTACCCCTGATGTCAGAGAGGATTTTAGCTGGTCTGTTGTGTTCTTCTTTCAGTTCTTCCAACAGTCCGAGGAGCCGCCTGTGTGCCTCTGCTTCTCAGACTTCTTGGCCAGTTGTCTCCCCTGAACCTGCGTCTCCATCCACGGGGCAAAAAAAGGCCTGTTCCTCCCTGTTCCTTCTGACTGCTGCTGGCTTGTTTATTGCTGTTTTCATCCTTTCAGCATGTAGAAGTCCCTGCTTGTAGCCCATGGATTAGCTCAGCAGGCGCATCGCTGGCCTCAGGCATTAACAGCCCAGTTGGCTCCAGGGAGCTTTACAGGCCTGACCCATTTCTCTCTTTTCTGACCTCAGACTGCTAAGCTGCCGGGCTTTCTGCTCCTGAGGGTCAGCAGCATCACCCTGTGCTGTGCAGCAGGGGAGCCTCCAGCCTGGCAATCCCTGCACAGGCTGGAAGAAGTTGTTGTTCTAAGGCAGCGATTCCGAGCTCCCTCAGCGGCACTGCTGAACCTTTGGCATTGTCCAGGCCTCTGCTTCCAGGTGAGGAGAGGAAGTGAGGAGGCTGGGAAGTGGAGCACAGTAGAAGAGTAGGGAGACCTTTTTCCTAGTTTAGGCCCCCTGCTTCTAAAGGCCAGGTGTGGGGAAATCTCATGGTCCAGGTTTTGGGAATGGTGAGGAGGAAACTTCAGTGAAGGTAATGAAATTTTCTGTGTTCTTTGTGTCTCAGCAGCGTCCTTATTTCTTGTGCCCAGTTGGCTCAGCCCCACAGTGAGTCGCTTCAGGAGTGTGGAGCAGCCTCCATTCCTGCAATCCACAGGCAGGAACTGCTCAGCAGTTCAGTGTGGTTTGGCTCTTACAACAGCTCTGCTGAGCTTGAAAATATCTCAATTATCATCCCTTCTTTTGCCATTTTAATTTTAGCTGAAGTTGAAGGGAAGATAAATGGCTCCATTTGTTTCTTGGAGAAAAGAATGGATTTGCTTTTGGGGAGTATTAAAGAAAGGATGGTGAGTAAATACTCCCTGTGGGGAGGGAGCATTTGTTCTTGGCATTTGCATCATGGCAAGGCAGGCAAAGACCCGGCTGTGCAGGGCAGGGTGGGGGCAGTGGAAAGGGCCTCAAGGATAAGCCCCGTCAGCAGCTCTGGTCAAAACTGACAAGTGCCGGGTCTGTCAGCGGCAACCTGGAACTGAGGGCTGGCTCAAGTCAAGGTGGTGTTCAGGCAATTAAGATTTGTTCAAATAAAATGCTAATTACGTCAATTCATTGCTGATCAAACTGTAACCAAGGGCTGTGTCCTGTAGCACACGGCAGATCTGGGGGTCCCACAGCAGGTACTGAAGCTGGGGCAGCCACTGTGAGTGAGCTCTGGCCTCTACTTCAGGAGGTGCCTTCAGAAGTGCTGGATTGAGTCAAGAGGGCAGCACAGGCCTCCAAACACCCATCAGCAAAGCCCAGCAGTGACTCCAGCGGAGCTGCATGGACCCAGGTCTTTCTCCGGAGAAAAAACTTGTGGGTAAGAAGCAGCAGCCCCAGAATGCTGAATTTCAGATGTGTTCTTATAGCATCGTCTACCATTTGGGTATCTTTGTCACAAACCTCAATGAAACAGGTCTCTTGTGTGCAGGAGCCCATTCCTGTTCAGCAACACCTCCCTTTGGGGGTGTTTGGCTGCTGCTGCTGCTGCTGCACGCACAAGGTGCTGCCCTTCCCAGCCGCACGCTGGGGCTCTGCAGGGCTTCCTGGGACTGTCAGGGCTGAGGAGTGCAGTGCCCCTGAGGTCACTGAGGCAGGGCTGGGGCCGGTCCCTCGTGCCCTGCCATCACTCACAGCTGCAGCCCCGGGCAGCCATCGCTACTGTGATGAAGCATCTGTCGACTTAACCATTGTCTTGTTTTTAAAGACTCACCCCGCTGTCTTTGGCTCACACTGTGCTTAACAAACAGCCTCGCTGGTTGTCTTCTACTTAGGACCACAAACCCCGCTGCGTTTTTTAATGGAAAATCCCTGAAAACTTTCAGGGCCCTTCTCCAAAGTGAGTAGCTTGGTGTGCAGTTAGGACTGCCTGCATGTTGTGGCTCGTGCTCTGATGGCAACTGTGACCGTATGCAGCCACTCACACACACATGCTGCAGTGTTCACTGCTTGTAAAGGGAGAGGGCATTTGCGTGTGCCTGAAGAGCATTGGATGGAAATGGCCAGGTTAGGTTTCTTGGAAAAATTCATGTCTACCTTTGACCCCAAAAAGTAGCAGGAGACTGAGATGCTGCAGAAACACCATTCACAGACTGGGAAGGCACAGCTCAGCTGCATGATATGCCTTTAGACAGGAAAGTTTTGCTCTGTTTTTTAGAACACTAAAATTCCTGTATTTTCAGTTAAGAGGAAGCACCAGATGCTTCCTGTTAGTCACAATTTTTGACGGTTTATTAATCTTTCTCCCCTAGATTTTTTTAGGTATTTTAGCTTCTTGGACTGTAAACTAAAAACTGTTCCCAGAATGTTCTACAGTAAGAGAAACTAGTCTGAGCTGAGACCCAGGCCAGAGGACACAAATCAGATTGATTCTACTCATGGGCTTGGGAAAATCCATTTTGTAGAATCACAGAATATGCTGAGTTGGAAGGGACCCATCAGCATCATCGAGTCCATCCCCTGGCCCTGCACAGAGCACCCAAAGAATCAGACCATGTGCCTCGGAGTGTTCTCCAGACACTTTGTGAACTCAAGACACGGTTTCCTGCCTTACAAATAAACAGGTAGGAGTTTTTACACTTAAACTATAATCCCTCTTACAACCAGCTCTAGGAGTGTGTCCAGAAGAGTTTGTCACTCCCTTTTAGCAACCCCCCCACTCTGTTACCTCTTGCCATAAAATTCCTCCATCTGACTGCACAGACCTCACCATCCTTCTGGCAGTAGCTAGTGAAAATTAGCAGCCTAATCTGGAATTAGTTCACAACTGAAGGTTTCTAATACAGTATTAATGAAGATCTAGATCTATGTTTTTAAACTGAATTTTCTCCCATCATTTTAGACTCAGTTGAAAAATTCATGGCTCATCATTTTAAGTATGCACAGTTGCTGTTTCAAACATTTTTAAAGTGGTCTTTGGACCAGTCAGAACACAAGCTTAAAGTTAAACCACACAGAAACACCAAGAGAAAAAGTTGTTACCTTTATTTCAAAAATACCAGTAATACTGACAAATTTAAAAAGCAATTCACACTCATACAAAAGTACTCATGTGTTCTCCAAAACCACTGTATATTAAACGTCAGCATTTTAATCACGTTTTGATTTACTAAAAATAGATGGTTTTTAGCCTAGTTATTTAAGCAACTGCAAAAATCAGTAAGACCAGCGTTGGGCATGTAATACAGTAGGACTGTTTGGCAGTCTAGAACAACATTCCCACACCTTGTCCTATCTCCTTCCTGGTTCATTTGTGAAAAAGAGGACAAGAAGCTACTCGACACTTTGCGTAGGTAGATCTCTAAAAAACTCTGAGGACTCCAGTCCCCTTTTTTCCATAGGAAGACCATTGCACTTTGGAGCTCACAAAATAATGCTGAACAAACGTCCTGTAGCATTTTAAGGCTAAACTAGTTGAGAAAATTGACTGCTATCTTTCAGATTATCAGTGTGGACAGAGAGGTTTAGTTCTGATTAAAAAGGGAATCTAAATAACAAGGCATTTTTGAAACCACACACAGTAAAGGCTCAGACAATAGCAGTGCTCACTTTCACTTCTAGCTTAACTGGAACAGCCTGAGTCTGTTCACTCCACCTGCACAAATAGCAGCATCAAGATTTTCTAAAATTATTCTTGTAGGGAAAGCAAATGTCATCAAGTCCCACTTCTTTTCGCGCTCCAACTCCCGCAGTATTTGCCTTAACACAAGATCTATATATCTATAGTTTGCTATATTGCCACAAGTTCATAGAATGTCCCGTACTGTCTAAAGCCAAAATACCATGAGCAGGCAGCACTTTCCGCACAACCCTGTCTTTTCAACTGCCAAGCATTCACTGCCGAGTGGCAGCAACGATATTCCAAACACGGAAATAGCTGAAACTAAAGGAGTTATGGCACAATGGGCATCTTAACTTATAGCTACTGTTGGTCCTGAGGCTTCGTATCTTCCTCTGCCACACTGCAGCTGCAGAACATTCCAACGTCGACAGGCAGCCGGAGACATCAGGTCATATAGCGAGTAATAGCTCTCAGAGCATAAAGTAGTTCGGCTTGCATCCGAGCTTCTACCAGAAGCAAATTTACATGGACCTTCAGGAAAGAGAAGTCAGGCTTTAGTGGTGTGCTCACAATGACGTGCTGCAGCAACAGGAAGCCTGCAGGGCTGTGGTTTTCGTGTCAGTGCTCGCAGCAGCAGCAGCAGCAGCAGCAGGGGAGCACTGCCTGTGTGAGCCACCCAGACCATCAGTTCTCCCCATGTAGCTCCCTGGGGACAGAGCAAGTGACATCGCACAGCAGGGGGACACACGTGCACCTGAGCAGGGCCGTGCTCCCAGGAAGAGGCAGTCACCCTTTAGTAGACCAGCTGGTTTAGCTGGGAAAAAACAGACAAGCTCTCAAGCACACAAGCCCTTCTTCAGCAGCAGCAGAATCTGCACTGCTTGTTCAAATTTAGCTTAGTGAGGTTAATTGATTAAAGGCAAAAGGGCAGCTGGTACCTGCGGAGCAGAGCGGGGTGTTAGCAAAGGCAGAGCTGATAAGGTCGTTTTCCCCTGCGGAAACACACAGGTAGTTATCACCTGAACAATGTGGAGCGGTTCGCCAAGGTGAGGCACAAGAAAAACTCTAAAGTGCCACAAAACTGCTGTCTTTACTGAGACACAGGTGTTCAGTAGCTACCGGAGTGTTCCCCTGCTCTTCTCCTCAATGTCTTTAATGTTTTTCTTTGAGGATGAGATCAGAAACTGCGTGGGGGAGGGCGAGAAAAGTATTTTCTCACTGACAGCAGGTGGCTTTGAGTTTGCTCCAGCATGTGAGGGCTGTGTGTGGTTTCATTTGCATGATTTCCCTGAGGATGGTTGGTGACTGCGTTCAGTGACACGTACACACACGATCATTTGGATTTTGATGGCTACGGAGACGCAAAGTTTTGGGCTTTAAAGAAGGATTTGTGTTCTTGAAAAGCTTGTCTATCAGTTAGTCTAACCAAAACACAGGTAGTGTTTTACTTGAACATTATTAAATCACTGTAGTTATGACCCTGTTTTAGGGGGTTTAGCAAGAACTGGAGCCTTTGATGATTTGAACACTAATGATTCAGGCATCTTTATGTTTCAGCACTGATTTTAAGTGAGGAATATTTTTCCAAATCAAAACTGGAGAATGTACACTTGATGGAGCAAATATCTGAGAGTTAACAGCAAGAAATATGACTGAGGGGTGCAATTCAGACTATAACCCAGTAGCAGAGCTTCAGGCTTTACCATAAAGGAACTGCTTTGGGGCCACCCATGGTTAAAGGACCAGGGGACTGCACAGACCCTGGGCAAGCCTGCAGCTGCTCTGAGTCTGAGGCCAGGGGAGGGATGGATCTCACATCACTTCCCTGCCTCTCTGGGATACAAGCAGTACCAACTGCAGTTGAGGTGAAGCTGTAGGATTAACGTGTCTAACCCCCCCATACTGCTCAGAGCTTGCACAGTCCATGTCAGCTGTTAGCTAGCAAACATGCAGTAGGAAATGGGAAAGTATTTCAGCCTGGGAATACTACGCTTCCTAATGAATTTAATGAGTGTGAGCAGAATTCCAGTAACACCAGCTAGAGCTTAAGTGCTAGGTGGGTAGCTGTGGCTGTCAGGGTGGCACCCATCAGGGGCCCGTGTCTTGTCCCTCAGCATGCACGCAAACTGTACCTTCTCAGAGTGTTCAAACTGCCTCCAGAAGCTATCATACATTCTTTTTGTGGTCTTTTCAGGAGTGCAAACCACAGTCTTGATGTAAACTTTAAAGCTGCGGTCCAACAACTGATTAATTTCACCATAGTCATAATCATCGTATCTGTTCGGAATTGAAAGAAAAACACTTTCATTTTCAAGAAGCAGTTATTTCACTTGCATTGTTTCTAAGTTCCTATGGCAAAATAAGTTACTGAGTCATTTGTACCTTCCCCATAAACACAAATATGTTTAAAAAATACACACGTTTGCTTAAATAACAGCTCTGCTTCCATCTGAGAAAGAAAAACTAACGCATTTAGAACAAAAAGAGTAAAACTGACCTTATTCCAAACATACAATGAATATAGTTCCAAATAGCTCGTCTTAGCATTGAGGTATCCACATCTTTGTGCATGGCCATTGTGTTGTAAGTCAGATTATAAGCAATATGAAACTTCTCATCAAGTAGCTGTCCCACATCTGGATAAAGACGATTAACCAAGGAATAGCCATGGTCTTCCCAGGAATAATCCTTAGAATAAGTAAAAAATGCAGAATGGAGAATGTCAGAAATGAACTTGTGAAGACCCAATGCTTTAATGTAATTGATCTCAGAGCAGATAATCCACTGGGAGGTGGGGGTTGTTCATTTGCTGGCTTTAGGCCTCATCCACAGGGCAGTAAGTGACAGCACAGTGATTTCCCTGTCTGGTATTGGGCACAACAAACAGACTGTGCACTAAGCCTCCCAACAGCAGCCCCTGTCCTTGTTACCTGAACACGAAAGGTGGGCACATGCATTCCGTGTCTGGAGAAGTCTTTGTAACCATAGCTGGTATCCTCAAAGTGACGAGACACATCTCTTGTTGCTGCAGATTCTTCATCTTCTGTTAATATCAAACAGAAATTCACACAATTTTGGTAAGAACAAATTGGAAGTCTCCTAGCAGAACTCTTGCAGAAGAATGGGAGCCTCTGTGCTTTTTAAACAAACACAGAGTTTCACTGGACTACCCGTATGAAGAGTTCTTTGGCACAGCTCGGTGTTACTGCAGCTGTGGTGTTCAGAGGCAACTCCATGAGAAACACTCAGATTCTTTCTAACAGACAAACATCTTTTTCTCCCTTCTTTTGTGCCCCAGTCTTCACCCTGTCCCCTAAGTCTAGGGGACACTTCCCTCCTAACTCAAGGGGTCTATAAAAATGTTAGGGGAAAACCTGTTTTGGAACAGAGAGCTTCTTAAAAAAGAGACTTCTGAGACTTCCAGATGAAGCTGCTGAAGAGTCCATGACAACCTCAAACCTTTAAGAGGTTAGGTATTGTCTCTCAGTCACCTGAAAGCAACATTTCATACACTTAAACAGCAAAGTGTGTTAAGGCCTTTTTTACAGTGTCTTGTGAGATGCTTAAATCTCTTGTGAAACTTTCAAATCTCTGAAAAGAGAGATTGCATTTCCACTGGAGATTTTTATTAAACATAATATTGCTATGGTGTGTTTGAGAGAAGCCACAAATTTTGGCACTACTTTGCTTTTAAAGTGTTCTGGAAGAAAACAACGCATCCCTAATCTTGATCCTTTCAGAGAAATGGTAATGTTTCTGAGACATCTAATAACACTTTTTTTTCCTCCCTTTTGCAGTGGTGAGTATTTCTTCAAATAGTCTGAGAAAGCCTAAATAAAGATATATACACTCTGCATCTGTTCTACCTGAAGAACACACGAACATGCTTTCTCTCTTCTCTCTTTCAAAACGTGTAGCCATCTCCTCCTGGCTGGCCTCCTCTTCGTCTCTGCACTCCTGTAGCTGCTTCATCTTCTCCATAAGAGCTTCAACTTCACAGACCGACTCTGTAGGCTTAAAAAGAAGAGAAACACGTTTCATTTTCACGCAACAAAAACTGACAATGATGGCAGAAATCGTCAAGCCAGAAAATTTAAACGCAACTGATATCCTTCATTTACATATTTAAATATGGACTTTTCAAGGAAAACATTTTTTGAAAGAAACCTGTACTGACCCAATGGTTCAAATTTAGTCATCATCTCTTCTCAGTTACATCTCTGGAATTTTCAGCACGATTTAAAAACAACAGCATTTTGAACAAGTGGTTCGCACACTAAAATTAGTTTCTCTTACTTAATCTAAATTAACAACTGAAAAACAAGGAGCTGTAACAGAAATTCTGATAGAGGAAGTAACCACAATTTACTACCCAACTGTATTTTTCCCCTTCTCTGCTCACAGAGAAGAAACACTGAAGGAAAAAGGAAGAGTGAGTGTAAATGCAGATTTAATGAAGCCTCAAAAGAAAGCTAGTTCAAGATAATCGTATTTCACAGGAGCTGTTTTAACACCACAAGACTATTAATTCAGCATTCGGTCCTGTAAAAATCCATCAGCACAAAGCGTAATAAAGTTATCTTTAATTTATACAGTTCTGCCCCTTTCCTCTCTGCCTTCTGCAGTTTGCTCCTTCAGAGAGAGAGCCAGCAAGCTCCATCAAACAAAATTTAAATGCCATTTAAACCCTCACTGCTGCAGGAAAGTGTCATCGGCAAGGACCCTGCAGTGAAAAAGCCCTCATGGCTGTTCTTAAACCAAAGTGCAGTTCACATCATGCTTTTCACTAAGTGGAGGCAAGTACAGATCAGCATAACTGCTGCAGGCAGGAAATGCTGGTTTAAAGACAGTCAGAAAACTGTGAGTGATCTGTTGAAATGATCTGTTGTGTGATGCATCACGGACACCTCAAGGCAACAAAGTCAGAGGCTGGAATCAAAGGCAGAGCCAACTTTCCACTGCACCCATGAAAAAAGCATTCCTGGCCACTGCTGCTCAGGACACATATCATGAACTAGTTGAGACCTGGAATCATCTCAGTTTGCCTTTATGAGAATGACAGGAGATCCAAAAAATAAGACAACAGAGATTGTATCTCTCTCGCTTTGGTAGCTTCCCCCAGCTTACCACTGTCATTTCAGCTGCTCCTAAATACACTTTTCCAGCAGGTTTAGGTTCATTTGTTCAGGTTCATTTAGGTTCATTTCGTTAGGTTCATTTCGTTCACTCCCAGTGAACAAAAAGAGACAGGCACCCTCCACGTATTAAGTTTACAAAGAAACTACTACTGTAGAAAGAGATTGCTTGTTCAGACAGATACTTACTGGATTATTTCCATTTGGGCTGGCATGGATTTCCTCCACCCCGTGGTAACCATTAGTAATATCACATATGCAGTAGTTACTGACAGAAGGGGGCCTGAAAGTGTGACCCCCTTCACAGTCGATCTCTGGGCTGATCCCACAGCCAAACGTGAAGGAAGCAAGGGAGTGGTAGTGCGTAAGGAGAACAACTGCATGGATCAGCTCTGCCAGGGACCAGCTGTTCTCTTCAGTCTTCAAAAGTTGCTTAAAATATAATGCAAGACAAAAGTCATTCGTAAGACCTTCACCTTAATGCAGCTGATCAACACACTTCTTTACCAGGCAAAATTATTTTTCCAACATCCAATCTTGCTTCCTAACTCTCCGCTGCCATTAGTGTGTGCTCAGTATCCTGTTACCAGGTGACCTGCCAGGGTTAAGCCACAAAGGAGATGACTTCTCTCCCTTCTCTAGTCCTCACCGATTGAATCAGTTTGGGTTTCCCTTTTGTACCGTGTGGTTTGTATTGAGGCCAGACTGACTTCCATTGAAATTTCACACCTCAAATGAAGATGCAACCACAACAGTTGCATGTTTCTTCAAATGGTCTTTGCAGCATCAGAAAACCCTGGCAACTCCTCGCAGATCAACTGTGTAAAAACCTGGCATCAGGGCCACGCTCCCTCCATCTTGTCCCTGGGGCTGGAATGCTCTAGATTTGACAAGAAGCTTCAAACCCCAAACTTCCCCTTCAGGCAGGAAAGTGTGGGAGGTTTGGGGCCTTCTGGCAGAGCACAAGCCCTCCCCCACAGCCCAGCGTCCTGCCTCCCAGCAGGACCTGTCATAGCCTCTCCGCCTGGCAAGGCAGCACCGAGAAAGTCCCAGCACCCACGTCCTCCTCGCTCAGGGCACAGAGAGAGCAGAGGAGGTGCTCCAGTAGCCAGGGCTTGGCCCGGGGCAGGCCTGCCCCTGCCTTGAGAGCTGCTCACAAACTGTACACCACACACACACACTGCAGTACGTGCCCTCGGAGCTGGCTGCTCTGGGTGGCCCTCAGAGGAGCAGCCCCTTGGTGGCTTGTTGGTGCTGAAGTGGCTTCTTTCTACCACCTCTGCTCCCCTGGGCAGCTCTGCCAGCCTGCTCCCTCCAGCCCAGCCTGAAAACTCAGCACTTGAACCAGCAGCAACCCAGACAAAAAAGTGGTGGCTGATGTTCTGCCTAACCTCTGGCAGCATCTCAAACACCCAGGCATTCTAGCTACTGAAAGCACACAACCTGAGGAGGTGCATGACACTCTGAAATGTCAAATTACAAATGTGCTGTAAATTAAATTTTAGTCATTTACGAGCAGTTATGATCACGTTAGTTTTACAAGGGCACAAGTGATACTGTATCAGGCTGTATCACAGTGATGTAGTGCTGAAGTCAAAGTCACTAATAGAGAACATCTTTAACCCACTCTGGCTCTTAAATCCTAAGAATCTGTGATTGCATTACTGTAAAAAAGGGTACATTCACATTACTCCAGGAAAGACCTACCTCAATATGTTCCTTGGTGATAAGCCAGGGTCGGTGAGCCAACATTTTGTTCAGTTCTCCTAAATTTTGCAGTTTTTGAGGTGCATTTTCCAGACCATTCAACCATTTGGGGTCTCCACCGACATGAAGGAAGTCATTCACATGGAGATTAACAAGGTAAGAGCACTGATGTCGTGCTGCAGCCTAGAAAGGAAAACACAATGTGATACAGAAAACAATTACAGAAAGCGCTTTATGACAAGTAACATGGTCATCATTTCCCCAAAATATTCAAGAATAACACTTGCAGTGATCAAAGGCTGAAGTAAAAAAAAAAAATCTGAGATTAACACATCAGCTTGTTTTGATTATTGTTCTCACAACATAAATATCCCTCATTCATACACACTATAACTATAGCTGGCTACAGGTGTAACTTCCCCAAGGGGAAGTACAGGCATGGATTTATTATATGTCCTGAAGCAAGTAATCCATGCTGCATCATACTTGCCAGGGGATAGAAGCTGTCTCTAGGTGAATTTTTATCAGCAAAAGCAGGTTTTAGGGCACATATAGCATGGGAGACTACAGGTAGCTTTTCAGCCAAGACAGACCCATTATCATTTATTCAAACACTAATTCTTTCTGCATTAAATTAAGACGCAGCCCAAAACTTTAATTCAACTTCAGCGAGCAAAGATCATTGAATGGGCAGATAAGGACACCAATAACAAACAGTTGTCTAATTTTTATAACAGATTTTTCCCCCTTTTTCTCACAGTCCTCCCAAAACCATGAATGTTAAGTGCTGATCTTATGAAACCACCTGTGAACCAGACACAAACAAAGCTACTCTGCTTTTCCCCCTTAGCTCCTGATGAAATGCCTTTCCAGCCAGAAGCTGCAAAACACAGTAATAAGTGCTATTAAGCAAGACCAGAGACTGCTGCCAAAGTGGCTGTTTCTGCTCGCTGCATACCATTATCCCGATGTAGTGTCGGTAATGAAGCGGGAGGGGACCATCCATTTGCAGCAGATAGTGCTGAGTTTTTAGAAAGCTTTCAAGATACTGCGGGTGGAAAACCATCACCAAGGTAACGTTGTCCAGTCGGCCCAGCGTGGCAAAAGAATCTGCAAACAGCGTGTGCATCGTGGCGTCTTCGTTTCCCACTTGAATTGTCTGATGGAAAAGAAAGAGCAATGAGCAACACTGTCCAAGTACCACCACTAAAATAGTAAATAAATGTATTACCACAGTGCTCAGAGGCTCCAAGTGAAAGGAATTATGCTATAAATCTATTAATAGCATTAGTGCACATCAGGCACATAACATCCTTTTAATACCTCTCGTTTAGGAGATCACAAGTGGTTATAGCAGCAAAAGAAGACTTTTGGCTTTGGTCTTTCTCTAGTACAACACTGACTTCTCATTTTTAACTGTCTCACCTTCACTTTCTTGAACACCCAAGTTTGATCTAACTTAGTTTATTGTAACTAAAATCTAATTGAATAATCACTTTTACTATGGAAAAAAGAGGGAAAGAGGTAAAAAGCTAGCTAAAATGACGAGAGAGAGAAATAAAAGCAAACAGAAACTTAAGGTTCTAAAATTCCTAGAAAACCACAGGCATAATACTAACTTTTCCTCTGCTCCAAATTCTCTTACCAGACAATTAGGAGAGAAGCACCAGAAATGCTCAGCCACGACACTCTGAAGCTTCTCAGATTCTTCAGAATGGCAGCAGCAGCTCAAGAAAAAGCAATCCCAGAGCAGGGGGGCAGGTACCTTGTGGACCAGTAGGAAATTACATCCGGATATTCACAAGGAAACAGTATTGGGTTTCTCTCATGCTAGATAGCAGTATGGGAGGGGTCATAACTATTCCAAAGCTCCCCAAGGCTCTCACTGTTCTAGAACTGTGGCCAAAGTCTCCCCAGGACTGAATGTGATCACTACTGAAAATGTTTTGCAGCTCAGCAGCTGTCTTGAAAGCAAATGTGCCCTACTACTGAACGGATGTTCCTTAAAAGCATAAAGTTCACTATGTACTTGAAAATACTACCACACCTCCTTCTCAGGGATGAATCTGCTTGGTCCGTGTCCCAGTGGTCTAGGAATTCTTATTCCAAGTTCCTAGAAGAGAAAATTACACCACCTCAGCATTTAGTTATAAACAGCTTTTTAGCTGTGGTTGCAAGACAGAGGAGAGTTCTGCATTCAGTGCTGGGCTTATTTGGGTACTTGTGGTATTTTTACACAGGCACTTTTACTAGTACTGTTTGTACAAATGCAAATCATTTTTTTAAACAAGTGCTTTATAATTAGCTGTGCTTGTTTACAGCCCACCGCCCCACTCCAGCAACAAAAAGTTCAACAACAAAGGCCCAGTCAAGTGAAGAAAATACACACAAATTTATATGCACATGCACACACAAACACACTACAGCCTGGTTCACAGAAAATTCTGCATAAAGCATATTTTGGCAGGGTGTCCAGGACAAGGAGTTCAGAACATGCCGGCTGCTGTGTGGTTATGCCACTGATACAAAACGAGGCTGCTGTGTGTGTGCACATCCGCAGTACGCCAGCACACAACACTCTGTGCATCTGTCAGGAAATGAAACAGCTGTAACCCTAATCAGATTTCTTTTTCCCAACCTCAAAGAGCACTTAAACTGCTGAAAGTACCTGATCTACATTTGCATCTGCTTTCTTTTCAAGACAGGATAAAAAGCTATTCACATTTGGAGGGAAGGAGGGAGGGGATTTCGCTCGATCAGATCAGCAGCAGCCACGTCCTTGCACACACTTCTGTGGACATGTTACCTTGCAGGTAAGGGGGAGGTCAGATACCCCCCTGGAAGTTCATTCCTTGTCCCTCCCTCAGCTAGATGAAGGTTTCTGATGGGCCTACAGCACTGTGGGCCCTTTGTGCAGCCAAGGAGCAAATGCCTAAAAGATTTGGATGCATTTGTGCCCTGCCTGTTACACCATTCCCTTTGGAAGGGTGGGAGCCATAGTTCAAAGGGTGGTCTCTGCGTTTGGAACAGAGCAGCCCTCAGAGAAGGCACAGCAGAGTCCAGGGGGCATGTACCAAAGCAAGATATGGCCTTCCCTCACACATTCACACATGCCCACCTCACCATCGCTGCAGAGGCTCCCTCCGCAATGTGTGCAGCACTGGCTGCAAACCAGCTCTCCTGAGGGGATTACTCCCCAGCAAGCAGCTTGGCTTCCCCAGGAAAGATGGGAGCCCTGCCTCCCAGACCAGCTCCCTGCAGGGCAGCTGATGACATGGCACTCTTACAGATGGAGGGAGGCCTGGGATAAATGCAAAGGCTGGAGCTGAGTGCTGAACACTAGGCTATACATAAACTAATGGTTTGGGCTCCTTATCTGTTCCATCTTTCTCAGTCATCTTTCAGAACACATCCATTGTCCTCCATTCCATAGCCCAAACCATCCATTTTGTGATGATACCAACTCCATCCAGGTTCTCAACTGGATTTCGATGAATAAATACTGTGTACTGAGCCAGTTCAGGCCACACAGAGCAGAGGGGCATCTTCAGCTGGTTTAGGCCTCAAAGCGCAGATGAAGCCCCCAAAACTTCCTGCCAAATGCAGTTTTAAACTTTGCTATGTTTTCCCCACATAGATAAAGGCTGTTATAAACATGAGATACTGGTTGCACTCACTTCTGCACTCTTTCTGTCTTTAGCTGAGGTTTCTATTTGCATGAGTTCACTGTACGAAAGCAATTTTATTAATCAGTTACTCTTTCCCTGAACTTTCCCCTAAGATTAAAAACCAGCTTCAGAGCCAGGAAAAAATCAGTACAGGTCTAAGTGGCAACCATCAAACTCTTCAGACTCTCACAGTCTCCTTAAATCCTAAGTCAGATGCCTTAATTTCTCAAGTCTTATTTGGATGAAGTAAGATCAAAGGGCAGCTCTCTACTAGTAGTCTTTTCACTTTATCTCTGCAATACAGCTTTTTTCTGCTGAGGGTCCCAACATTCCCAAGCAAATTTTCCCTGTCAGCCAAGATAGTGTCACTTGTAGGATGGAATTTATTGCCACCTCTCCTCAAAGCTCTAGCAGAGCTTCTTATTTCAGCTACAACTGCACTAGCAAATTAGAGAAACGTCTTACATCCAAATGACAGCAAGCAAAAAAACCTTGTAAGCATCATTTAAATTAGCAGCCTGTAAGCAGCATTTCATTTAGCCGATGTCTGCAGGTGTCTGCCAAATCAAGCACTCCAAGAAAAATACCTTGAAGTTTAGTTCTTGAACAACTATGTTTCAGTCTTTCCCAGAACAGTAAGAGGAAGAAAAAAACCCCAAAATTTAAGAACCTGAGATGAGCAGGCTGCTAACATATTCTGCCTGGCAATATAAAATACATCACTGTCAACACACTTCAGTTTTTTAAAGCAGAGGTCAAACTGACGATTACACTGCACATAACAGGTTACGCATTACTTAACTCGCCAAACACTCTCTGCAAAGTGACTTAAGAGGTTTTTTAAGGATTAAATAAGTTGCTTTGTTTTCACTGAGGAGAGGCATCATCCCCCCGATATCATGGCACCAACCCAGTCCTTGGGAAGCCTGGGTTCAAGTCTCTACTCTGACAGAGAAGTCGCAAAGGGTTTGTGAAGATGACCCTGTTTCCCATCTGCAAAAGGGGGGTTTCTCCCAGCGGGTGCTGAGAACAGAAGCAGCTTGTCATGAGGTGCATGCTTAACACAGCCATGACACTTGTGTAAAATATGACACGTTTAGAAGTCTTTTGAAAACTTTTATTCTTCAGTTAAAAGCTATGGTAAACCTTTTATACTGCCTTCCCCTCTTTCTCAGAAGCATCATTTAATAAAGTTCTCCTAGTACTTCAGAAATAGCAGGCATCTTGGGGTGCTCCCACTATATCAACATTTCAAATACTATCTAGATAACACAATAATAATTCTCAAAACAGTCCTAGAGAATCTTCCCTTCATTTTTAACATATTTCTATGCTCTTCACTAAGCCTCCATCTTCCAAATACACTTAAGGAGCACCAATCTCCTTCCCTTTCAAAGGCAAGACCTGCATCCTGACCAGAAACACCACATCTCTCTCCTGCACCTTCCTCCTAAAGCACCACCTCACCCAGAGCACCAACAAGCCCTTGGTAATGCAGTCACGGCCAGGACGAGCAGCAGTTGGAAAAAAAACTATAATTATTTTGGTTATTACAAAAGTATAAGCAACTTTCATACAATTCCAGACCACTGAGTTGCAAACCAAAGTGACCTACTTAGTGATGTGTTCTCGGCATCAAACTTCTCCCAGCTCCTTTCCTCCTGTTTGTCAACCTCACCACACCACTTTCATTTGGTCTAGAAACTCTGCAGCTGAATACAGCTCCATGCTCAGCAGAAAGCCAACCACAACTGAGGCTTTAGGTGCAAATAAATAATAATAACAATAATAATAAATAATAATGATGCTGCTGCATCAGAGGCACTCCGTCTTCAAAGCCAGACCATAAAACTCAGGTGTCTGCAAAGCTGAGGACCCAGGGTGGAACAGATTTCATTCCCAACACCCAGAAACTCAAGCTAATGGAGGGAGGTGGGCCTTGCCTGGTGCCAATCCACTCCACTGCTCACCTGCCACATAAATGCTGTATTGCTATGTTGGCAGAGACAACCGTGGAAATCCCAGAAAAGCCTCCTCTTTCCCCTTATGTAAGGTAACTTGTATTTCTCTACAGCCACTATTATTATTTCTATGGGAACTATGTTCAACAGGAACCTGATAAACAGTTCATCATCATTCCCTCATCACCACCGTATCATCTGAGCAACTCATCTCATGTATTTAGAGAATGCAAGATTCCTGTGAGGTAGGGCAAGTGTATTATCTCCCACTGAAGGGAAAAAAACAAAAAACAAAAACCTGAGAAACAAAAATCTGAGAAACAAAAAAGCTACATATGTTATCAGAAACTGCTACAGAAGACTGGTGGCTTGAGTTCCAGTCACAGGGAGCTGTAACCATCAAGACTCTGTGCCTTTTCAGAGACTTCTCAGCCAGGAAATGTTTTATGCAAATTCACACCAAGAAACAGCTCTTCAGACTGAGACAGAAAAGTTAATGAGACAAGTCTGCAAACTTAATTATATACTTCCCAGTTACCATTCTCTTTCACCAGTCTGGCCTACTTAGCACACTCAACTCTAGAAGGACAACCAGACCAAAAATCTGTATTGCATGCTCAAAGACCACTCTAAAGCCTCCAACACATATAAGCTCACACAACTGACAGCTTTTCTATATCTTACGACTGTCAGTCGAGTCCACCTTTTAGGTAACTTTTTTTAGTGTCTTGACAGGAACAGCATTCCTGTCAAATTTAAATCAAAGCTTGAGATAGAAAATCAAACAGCAGATGCGTAGAAGAGGTTTATAAATATTTAAAAGTACAACACATATCACCTCTGCTAGTAACAGAACATCATCTGCTTTGGCTCTGAGTCTCTTAAAAATGTAAGTGAAGAAAATAAAAAGTCACAGTCTAAACAGACATCAGGTATCAGAAATTTCACCTAGAAAAGCACCTTCTGCTTCTTCACCTGAAGCAGAGCTAAGCTACGAGCCAAGTCACAAGGCCCCTGGAACAGGAACAGCTATCAAACCTTAGCTGCAGTTCTTCTTTCACAGTGTTCCTAAATGCTTTTTCAGCAATCCTGTTGCTCCCTCACTGCTGGCTCCTTGCAGCTAGAGGTCTGTCTCTTACCACAAAACCTCTCCCAAAACTCAATGATAGTTTGTCTGATGAGTTTGGGTACTGTTACCAAACTGATAATTTTCAGTCATTCAGGGTTCATGAGCTGAGCACTAGCTGTGACCCACAACGCTCAGACTGCTTCCCTAGTGTTAGCACAGTGAGTCATTTTGCTCCCCTCAATTACAGTCAGTACCACTATCAAATGTTATATCTCGCAGGGAGACTTATTTACATACTTATTTAGGTCTTATCTAAATGGCAAAGAGAACATTTTATCATAGACAAGCCAGAGGCAAAATAAAATTGTAATTATCAATTTACTTCACTAAATTTGGATTAACATTTTTATCTGAATCATCTGTGTCCTGATTAAGCACTAAAAGCTCCTAGATTCAAACAAAATTACATAAAAATCATATCCCATAATACAATATAAAACAATTTAAAGTAAGGAAACAGAGAAAGGAAATGAGTTTGAAATTATTTTTTTTGAGGTAACATTTTCCTAGAAAACCAGTCACCATTTTATATAATCTATGTGCATTCCTAAAAAAGTTTAGAGTTCAGAAAGGCACAACGAGCCGTGGGTTAAAAACTCTTCAACACAATCTCCTAATAGAATTAATTCCTCCAACATGCCAGTGCTGAAAATTCAGCTTAGTATACTACAAAATGGATTTGAGGCATGGGCATTAAAAAGACCCATTTAGGCCTTTATAAGCTTATAGGATGAAATGCCCCTAAGCATCTAAGTGGTCCAAGAAGGCTGTGTTGCATTTCCAAGAGAGACTTTGGCACTTACCAGCCTAAGAGGCTTCATGCTGCTGCTGCTGCCGCTGCTTCACTCACTGTGTCTGGTTCCTACTTCCCCTTTAAGGGTCACTGACAGCAAAACCTCACTGGAGTTTCCTTGTTTAGGACCTTAACGACAAGGACTGGCACAACTGGCCCCACAGGACAAGTTGTCACCAAGCTGATACATACTTATCCTAAAAGCTGTATTTTCAGTTCTGCAAAATGCAGTAAATGCTGTAGTTTCATATCAGATGGAGAGCTTTGGGAAAGGAAGGGATTAAGAAACAAAGAGAAGTGATTAAATATGTTTCTTCTCCTACAAACACACAAAACACCCCACAAATCTTACACCTTTTCTAAATGTGGGGCTATGCAGAACTGGCAGTTTTTCCTATTGTATTCATTTACCTAATCCTGAAGTAGCTGCAATTGTTGTGGTTTTCTCAAACAAACCTTGATTCACATTATACTGACAGGGAAAACATTACCCCAGAAATGCTCACGTACTCTAAATTTTTGCAGTGGATCCATTTGCTGGGCATCTCAGACTGTCGTTCAGCTGAAGCACCAGACATGTCTCCACTTGTACAGATTTAAAGAACTGAGAACAACTACTTCCCCTCTGTCACAAAGCACTTTGTTCCACAGACCTACCACTCTTCACTGGAATTAGAGCATGGCAAATGCTGAACTGTTTCTATTTCATACAGAATATATCATTCCTATATGAATTTAAAGACTTAAACTACATTAATTTCAGTATCAGTAAGTGTACTTTCTCTGAATGCCTCCAAGTCCTTTGAAATATCTGATTTTAAAAACATCCCCTTTTAGTTTATATGACTTGACTCAAGACAGAAATCAAGGCAAGGGAGCGTGTCCCCAAGGTCACACACCTTGTTCACAATGGGAGGAATAAAAGCAAAGCCCAGACGACTCTCCAGCTCTAACACCTCTTCTCTGGTCATCTTCTAGGTCTGAGTAGTATGAACAGGTCCAACTGGAGTAGTCTCAAGGCATCCAAGTGCTACCTACTCTTCCTTAGTAATAGCTCTTCCTAAAGTGGTTTTGTGACACAGCTGCCTAGAATCCACAACCCAATTTACTTTTGATATGAGCTCACTGAAACTGAGGCTGAATTTCACTGATTAGTGCCCAGCTCTTCTATCTGGCACTTCTGTAATGTGTACCATGTAACAGAAAGCAGTAAAGAGCAAAGGATTTGGAATGAATGGCTGCAATTTTCCTGCTGTAAACACTGCTTAAATACCAATAAATTGGTGACACAGGAGGAAACAAGTTTAAATGTGATACTTCGCATTTGCATTACATAGATGGTACTGATGGATTATGCCAAAGCAAAGCATATATCCACGTATATATCCATATGTACCAACAAGTTACTAGATCACTGCAAACCAGAAAAATTCAAAACAAGTTCTATGGCAATCTGAAGCGGTTTTGAGGATTCAAAAATTTCCTTTAAAAGAAAAAATCTTAACGTGGTGACACTAAGAAATTTACAAGAGAGATCTAAATCAGCAGGTTCATTCCTGCCCAAAATAATGCTCTGGACTTGCACTTGTTTACAATTACAGCAAGCTCTCCTCCATCAGCACTGCAAGGACCAGCCTTACTCTTACGAAAGGATAATCCAAGTCTATGCAAGAACGAAATAAATACCGGGCAATTCCGAGGCATAAAACCACCTGGGTGAGCCTGAGAACCCAGAGGAGACACCCAGCCACCACACACACATCGGTACACAGCCCTTTTGAGACCAGGGGCGATGGGCAGGATAACGACAGGATCCGCATAGTCACCGCAGGCTGCAGCTGGTTATCCCGCAGCTAGCCAGACCTGCGACCCGCGAACGACACCCTCCCAGAGGGGCGCCCGCAGAGCAGCGCTGCTCCTGCCTTCCCGGCCCCGCGGCTGAGCCCATCCCTCCAGCAGGGATTTCTCCGGGGGATGCGCCCGGGCAACGAGACCCCCGCCCCTGGGGAGATGCAGCCCCGCGGGGAGTAGGCGTGGGGACACCCCCTGCCCCTCGCCCCCCGGGAGTACCTGGTGCTGGCGGCCCGGCGCTGCGGGGCTCGGGCCGGGCTCGATGCTCTGCGGCCCCGCTGCGGCTCTGCCGCGGCCCCGCCGCGCCGGGGCGGCCCCGAGCCCGGCCCGCCCCCCGCCCGGCCCGGCAGGGGCGGAGCGGCCGCCCGGCACCAGCCGCTCCCCGGCAATGCCAGCGAACGCCCCGGGCAGGGGGATAGGAGGCAGCGGCCCCCAGCCCACCCCGGCCCCGCAGGGGTGCCCCGAGCGCCGGCCCGCTCGGCTCCGCTTCGCTCTCCTCCCCGGCACAGAGGCGCTCTTTGGGCAATGCATTTCCCCCCACCTCCCCAGTTCCTTATGCAAGAGTTTCTACCTTCTCTTTAAGCAACGAAATAATTACGGCTTTTAAACCGAGAAATCGCAGGAGGTTCACATTTTGCAGATATTTGTGTGACTAAGTGCCTGCTGCTGCTGCTGCTGCAGAAATCTGGCCTCCTGCCTATTCCCAAGATCATAACAGTCCTGGGCAAACATATGTTTTGCAATCGCATCAGCAAAACACTCGGCCTTTGTTTGCAGGAGGCTGTGCTGCGCCTGCCGACCCCCCAGGGCTGTAAACTCCGCCAGATGCCTCGCATCTCCCACTTCTTTTGGTCTGCAACTTTATGGAATCCATTATTTCAAAAGAAACAAGTCTCTGAGCAGGCCCACGTGATTTTTTTTCTTCTTCTTCCACAGCAATATAAGATTTATAACGTTACATTCTGTTAAATCATTTTCCTTCAAATATTTTGAATTAAAATAAAATATGATAGACCCCAAGAGGATAACTTCTGTCGAAGTTTTGATGACAGTGGGGCCAGGACAGCTCTGAACCCCCGAACATAACTACCTGGAGGAAGAAGGATTCTGCCTACAATTCAGGCTGCTCGGTTTTGAGCCCTACCAAGCTAGCCAACAACCAAGCAGGGAAATTCCATGCCGCCGAACTTTACACTTCTGTTAAATGTAAAACTGAACACTGAAAAATTGCTCACAGGCTGTTCCTGTTATGGGTGTACAAGCCTTGCAGCTAAAAGTGCAGAAAACACTGAGGACAGTGCTGTCAGGGGAACATGATGCAAGGCAGCAGTTCTGCACATCACTAATTCAAGAGCTTTAAAGGTTTACTTTCCTCTCCACCTTTCAAATACCACCACCTCTCTGGGCAATGCAATTAATTCTGAAAAGCCAAGGGATACTGTACTGTGAAAGGCTTAGCAGCAGTTATAAGGTTAAATTACCTAGAGATGCCCAAGTACCACAGCTCTTTCCTTTTTGGGGCCTTGGCTTGAAGCTGGTAAATTTCTCCAGAAGAAATGGAGTGTTATTCCTACCTTACTCACACTTCATGAAACACTGGACAGAAGCATGGAGAAAGAAGAATGCAATACTGGCAGGGAAGGTTGCATTTTGTGACCTAAAAAAATTAACTAATGGAAGAACATGGCTTAATTCCCACTGGTTACTTCCTTACTTCAGGCCAAATCATAACCAAAAAAAAAAGAATGGCCAGTTCTCTTTCAACACAGCAAAAGAACTGGTTTGCGCTCAGAAAAACTGTTGAAAAGGAGAGGAATTGCCTGAAAGCTGAAATGCAAGGAGATGCCTCACCATAAGGAATCTTCCTGAATGACAGATGAATGGTCATCCCCTTCAATGAATTTGTTAAGATCCTTGGAAGAAGGGGTGAGGGGAGGAAGGGCAGCACTCCCTCACTTCCAAAGTGGTTTTGCCCCACTGTGGTAAATTGCCCTGCCTGGGTATTTGCCTGTTTATATTAACAGTTGTTCCTGTACAAAGAACCTTGGCAGATACAGATTCTTTTTTGACATCACCCAAGGGAAATTCTCTCTCTTTAAACAACCAGCTCAACAACAGAAGGTAGGAAATTATATAGTGTCCTTTGCTTTCTCTATCAGGATAGATGGAGGCAGTGACAGCACGTCAGAAAAACTGTGTACAAAGGCGAAGAGGAAGTTGCACAGCCACAGCAAACAAATAATAATGGACTTAAAAGCTCTCCCATATGGCCTAAGTACACAAGCTCTGCTCAGGCCCCAGGTATGTCTCTGACTTAGCAGAATCCCATCACTCCAAACTGCTGCAAGCCCTTTCCCCACTCCAGCCCTCACACGAGTATTTCCAAAGTGCAACTCCTCCAAATTAAAGAGCACACACAAACCTGAGCCACCTGCTCATCTCATCTATAAACCAGTACACAATTGCAGACTGAAATTATTTCTATTTGGGAGCTGGTAAGACAAATTACATGAGCAATTTTGTCAGCGAATATGATTTGAGACTGGCACAAATCTCTTTTGGGTACTAATGAGTGCAAACGACAGCACAGCCAGGGGACACGAGGACAGATCTATGGTACAGTTTGCATAACTGGAGTGTTCCCCTGGGGAAACACATCAGTATGTTTGACCCTGTATCGATGCAAGTAAACAGAGATCTAATGAAATGCTCCTAAGGGAAAACACAGCAACAGATGTTTAACATGAAAATATCGATAGGTAGCCGCTTTCCTTCCACCCAGAAATAGCGCATGAGAGATACTCAAAACAAACACCACCTAAAGCATGAAAGCATACTCCTTCATAGAAAGCACTTCCATAAAAGTTGCTTGCATAAAAAAGTGGCATCTAACATCTGTGCACTCTAAGTTACCAGAAATGAAATTTTCCCTTATTGCTACAGTTAGAAGAAATGTCCTGGGGAAGCAAAAAGGAGACCAACTACAATGTGAAAAGCCTGATCCTGGAAACACATATGCCTGCACTTGGCAGCTGTAACTTAGAACAGTTATGTTTCAGTCCAATAACGAAACTTCTTTGAGTCAAGTTCAGCACAAAGAGATGACTCCAAAAACTGGCAAACCAAAATCCTAAATTCTTTCCAAAGAAAGCTATCCAAGCTGGAACACTTGAAACACCTGTTACTGCAGTGCCCACAGGCATCAAACTAATATCTTGGAGGATGATCTTTGATGACTCTTTCCCAGGAACATTTACAAATAAAACCAAATAATTCTCTGGGGCTCTGAGCTACCTGATTTGTTTTAGCTCCACCTAATATATGCGAAGCCTTAATGAAGTCACCAGGTGTTTCAGCAATGAATAGACAGCCCCACACCAGCTGCTCTGAACATTTCCTTGTGGAGTCCACTCGTTCCTCACTGCAGTCGTTACCCTTCCAAGTGTATCTATTAATCTCTTCTATCCCTTTATTATACACTTGTTATTTCTAAAACAACAAAAATCTTCATCATGATAATGATATGGCACAGCAATCAAACCATTCATTATAGTGATGAAAGATTTTAAATTAAATAGAAGAATGTACCATCCTAGCATGCAAGTTAAGAAAAAAATAGTATTTCAAAGCATTCTCCTTCATTTAACCTTAATCTGATTGTAAGTCTTCAAAAAAATCATTCTATTATTAGAAATGTTCCTCTAGGGAGGAGAATAAAATGTATTTTTCCCATAGTCTAAATTCTTGCTGTATGTGTCAAAAAGGAGCAGCCCCTTAGGAATGTCATTGAACCTGATACTTTTATAACAATAACAAAAACAAGTTGTTTAGTAGAGTGGAGGGCTGACAATTGCCCACATCAGGAGATCAGTTTAGACCAATATACAGAAGCTTTCCTTTTGTAGTCTTTAGGATTGTACAGCTGGCTAAGACTGAACATTTTACCACATTCAGACACTACATTTATTGTCTTTTCTTTCAACGTTATCTGTCCTTGAAATGCTATTTTTCTATTTCTAGATCTTTCTTACATTCTGCTTTCTTAATGCCCACATCTTCAGCTTTAATGGGCAAATGACCTGCAAGTAATTATGGGGGTTCATGAGTTATTATAAATCAGGCCATTTCTAGCCCACTGTATTCTCCACCAAAGACACACCATCTTTTTTCTCCACGGCTGTGAGACTCAGTTGTTTCACCTGAGCTTTTCTCACAGCTACTGACTTTAACTCACTGCCTTGAAAGAACTCTAGTGACTTCATTTGTTCCCTGAACTATTTGGTTCATCACTCAGGACTCTTAGTCCCCCCAAAGAGTCATTTTTCTGGTAATTTCTGCCCTTAATATTTCTACAGCTCACCCACCTCACAAGTTGTTTTGTTTTTAATGTCACCAAGGCTTGTCCAAATTTAACATTTCCTTCAGCAGTTATTAGGTAGCAGAAGTACAAAGTTTAATTTAGGGAGTTCTAAGAAGTTGAGATCTTGAGATTATTCATACTTTGGCAAGGTCATGTAAACAGAACTATGGTTTCTAAGACTACTGCAAATAGGTAGATTAAAGATGCATATCTAAAGCTTAGAAGATTGAAAGAATGTCCTACCAGATTATTCTTCCCTCTTTTTATGAGGGTACGCAGCTCCTCCTGGGCTGATAAACAGCAGCTGAACTATAAAAGTTGTTTGTCTGACTAGCTGTGGGTTCTTCTGCTACTGTTCTGAGGTGGCTCTAGACTCCCACACCACACAAGAATACTCTGGTTAACAACTCCCTCCAGACCCAGCTCTCCCAAAATCCAAGTCCATGTCAGCCAGTTTCAAAGCTGACCTTGGTAACTCACAGGTAACTTCTGATCTTTTGGTGGCTAGAGGGTGTAGAGGGAGGGGATCAGTTGTCCAGCTGCAGACAGTCACACCATGGGGAATGGAACATCTGCGGGCTGCCAGTCACTCCACCATCTCTCAGTACTAAACAAGCATTAAGTTTAAACAATGCTAGTTTAACCTTAATAAAAGAGTGTATTTGGAGTTTAGTCAAGAAAAATAAAATTTAACAAAGCTCACAGCTGTCTAGAACTAGTTTGACCTAAACAGGTCTCCTCTCGCTCCTTTAGTTAACAAACTGCCAGGTCATGCCAATGCCCAAGACATTTTTCACAGCTCCTTGGAGCTGAGATCCATGCTACCATCTTATACTCCAGTCCTTTCTCCCCAAAATGCATACTGAAAATGGATGAATATCCTGTCTCCACTGGGTGGAAACTCACCCTTGGAAACTTCCTGCAGCTCCTAGTCCTCATGATCGATTCAGTGAAGAGCAATGAAACAACGCAGTACCTTACTTGCTATGCTGCCTGGAATGCTGTCTGACCCTGCCTCACCACAATCATGTAAAGATGCGGTTGTGGAAGGCCTGTCCTGCACGGATGGAGGTGGCCTTATCACTCAGTGGGCAATCAACTGCAAACAAACCTTTTACACAATGCAAACATATGTCTTCAAAGCAAGGAAAGGCCAGCTGAATCATCTCCGTGAGTTTAAAGCTTCTGAGTTGTTTTTGACTGCATTAGACCTCAGAAATAGTCTTTATATGAAAAGAAAAAGCAGTGAAACGCATCTCATTATTAGCTTTCTGACAGAAATCAGACACAGCAGCAAACACATGGAGGAAAAAATGCCTGTAGGAGTACTGGAGTGTTACACTTGGCTTTACTGGAATTGGTGTTACCGCTGAGAGCAGGTGATCCAGAGTTGCACTGCTGTGAAGTTACAGCAAGTGTGCAGGAAATGCTGGGTGGGTGTCCTGTGAAAAAGGTGCAACTAAAACCTGATTTCATATTCTGGAACATACAGACATGCAACCCAGAAGCTCATCTCACCAGAAGCTGTTTGCCATCTTTACCTTTAGGGACTCAGGTGTGTTTCTAAAAACTTGTGTGATGCTCACACCTGACTTGATTCTGCAGATACAACAAACAAAAAGCTTATTTCTGCAGAGCCTTCACTAAGGAACAAACTAGCAATTCAGAAAATGCTTTGTCAGACTTCAAGTCAACCCTTAACGTCACATATATCCAAACTGCAGTCAAAAAACTAAGTGATTTTTTGTGGGTTTTCCTTTTGCAGGTGGGGTGGGTGGGGTGGGGTGAAGGGATTGAATGAATTCAATGTTTTCCCCACAAAAAAGACAAGTAAGAAGAATGGAATGCGACAAAAGCATGTCATGCCATTTAGTGCACTTCAAGATGACTCTCAGCTATTTATCTGTAGCTTAATTGTTACAATGAGATAAGTTAAATATTACTAAACTAATACAGGAATTACTGCTAGAGATTCAGGAACCCTTATGTTAGTAACTGCAGTTTGGGGGAATTGTTTTGTGGCTTTCTCTACACACGTGCCACTTTCAGGCACATGCTCAGAGTGCCCCAGAGCAGCAGACAGAAAAAAAAAAAAAAAAAAAAATCACTTCTTTTATTTTCAGTTTTCAGAGTCTAGCTGTGACCCACATAATACACGTTATTTTTCTGAGTCTGGAAGTTTTGGAAAACCATCAAAGTTTTTTATTAGGAAAAAAATCCAAATAATTATAACACTGTATTCCCCTTGCACTGTCTGTAATGACCTAACTTGACAGTTGCAAGTTCCTCAATACTGAATCTCTCACCATATTTACCTAATATATAAAGACAAGTACAATATTATCATATAGGATTTATCAACTCTTTTAGAACATTGTCTCGGCAAAAAGTACAAAAGCAAGTAGCATTATCCTGGAAAGTAACTCACATCACTGATTTAATGGTGGCCATTAGGAAAACAGATCATCCTCTAGTTCAACACTGGATTGTTATAAGTTAAGGAGATAACACCAGATTTGTCATTTTCATGTCAGACCTGTTTCTTTTTGCTTTTATACTCAAAACCAAACCCACTAAGGCCTCTGCTTGAGAAGAATAATGAAAAAACAATACCTAGATGAATCATGTATTACTTGTCACTTTTGGCAGTTATTATTGGTATTTTGTTTAAATTCAGACAGCACTCTATTTTTCATTGTTCCCCTTCTGAGAAGATTACATGGCCAAGATTTTTGACACAAACCATTTTATTGGTTTTTGCTTTCTAAAACAGAGGAATGGAGAAAAGCACTGATTTCCTGCCCATACAACTCCTAAAAGATCTGGCTTGTCTCCTACTCAGCAATCAATACCGTTCCCTGCAGCGGGTTTTCCTCTGTTGCCACTTGCAGTAATATGCTGGTTCTTTTTCTCTCCGTTAAAATTAAGTTAAAAGGTCACTGACACCCCCCGGAGGTACATCAGGGAGCAGAAACCTCCCAGCCCATGAGGAGCCACCCCTGCCCTGTGACCAGGGAAAACCAACACCCGCGCTGATGAGCCCCAGCAACCTGCAATGCCACTGCCAACACGTGCTTCAAGGACATCGTACACGTGCCCCTGTTTAACACAGCGTTTCTGCATTCTTCTAAATCCTGGATATCTTCAGAGCTTGGAGAGCTCCCTCAAGGCCTCTGGGACAAGCTGGCCTGGCATCAAGCTGCCTGTGGGACTATCATCTTACCCTCCTACCGCCACTGCCACCTTGGCACTTTTCCACTGGCCACAGAGGCTTTGGGTCCCTGCAGGACAACTGTAAAGTTGCTGGGAGATTTCTGCAACTGAGCAGCTCGGGATCTGAATAAATTCACATACGTTTCTGGACTTTGTAAAACTGCTGTCTGCAATGGTGATGTCCAAATCATGGACCTGTTAATACCTTCCCCCACCTACCTTCTCAAAAGCATATTTTCATGAGGAACTAAGTTAAAATAGGCTTGAAACCAATTCTAGCACTTTCTGTTCAAATACCACTGTGTCTCTTTTTTTTTTTCTAAGTTAACCACAATATTGGAACCTAGCCTTAAATCCACTGTTTGTAAACAATCATAATTTTACATCAACCAGTTGCTGTTATGAGAGAAGGAAGGCCACCTACTGTTGTTGGACCACCCTGTCTCCTTGCTATACAGCATTTTAAACACTCAATACTGCTGAAGTCCAAGCTACCACTGAAGCCCAATCTATACCAGTTTTCAAACGTAAAGTAAGTAAACAAAGTACAAGTAAATAAATAAAAATGCACACATACATTTTTAACACATACATTTTGCTAAGTATTAAAATAGGAGTTTATAGAGCTGTTTTACTGGATATGAAGCTATAGCATTCAAACACCCTCTCATTTGTCAGTAAAGCTACAAATCTATACGTGTCCCCTTGTTTTTCACCAGTGTGACAACTGCCCCCTGGACACTCCGCAGGGATTCTAAGCCAGCAAAACAAGGCAGAAAATGAAAACTCTGGCAGAACTGGAACATATTTCCAGTACCGATTAAGATGCAACAATAATCACTGAAGCCTGTAAACTGAAATGCTACTAAAAAAGCTCTGGTTCATTTGCTGACTTGCCTGTACTACTAACAGCAGCAGAGAGGATGCTTTCTCTTTATCGGGGTGTATTTGTCATCTTCCTAAGAAGTCTTGTGTTGAGAGAGACTACCTCAAAAATAATTGATTATTTTTGTACATGTAAAGATAAATTTAATAAGAGTAACAAATTATCATTTATAACTTAATGTGTAATGTGACTTGTAAGAAATTTACACGTCCCATCACAATCCTCTGAAGCTGGTAGGGCTGAGGCTAAATCAAGCTTGGATTGTAGCCAACAAGGGCCAGAGGCCAGCTCTTTAGAGCCGCAGCAAAGAAGGAATTACTTGGCAAAGCGTAGGTCTGGAGATGTCAAGGATCACTGCACAATGGCTAAAACAAATAAGAATGGGATGAGTCCAGGGGAAATCATGCTGGTGAGCTTATGCCTGGGGTTTGCAGAGAAACCAGAGTCAAACTAGGATTTGAACCAGCAAAGACTGGCAGGGCAGAACTCAGGCATTGGGCTATGGAAAGAAAGAGGACTCCTGAGGATCATCTGTCTAGATTTAAACTTAAGCCTAGTGGGAGTCATTTTGCTAAGGTTAGGTGTTTGTATGTCCAGCAGCTGAAGTGTAGAGCCTGCAATAACCAGGATCCAGACAGGGAGGTTCAATTATGGCAAATGAGAGGGCTCCCTGGGCTCCTTTTATTGTTTCTAAGAGGCTGATTCTCTACTCTGTAAGAATATGTAAGTAAAACTCCATGTCCCTGAATTCATACTGCAATATCATCTATATTCTTTCTTCCACATGCAAGGGCTACATCTTCTACAATAAATTCAGAGAATATAGAATAGTAGAAGAATAATGCAGCATTACACACACAGGCAGGCACTTTCTTAATAGCTGTCCTGCACTAACTATTTATGTCCTGCACTAACTATTTTGTTGAAATACAATCAAGACATTGCTGGGAGGGAATGTTTTAAACTGGGGTCACTTGAGACTTCAGGTTGTTTCTGGCAGCACATTGCCCTGGCTGAGGGAAATGGTCTTGTACAAGCAACCAAAATTAATTATCTGACCACGCCTAAGCTGACCCGAACAGGAAAGAAAGATAACCCCCATATACGCTTGTACAGCAAATATGTTAGGAGTGGAGGACTTTGCCCAGTTTCACATGAAACAGCAACTGGACAAATTCTCCTAACGGCTGTGAACCTTTAACACAGGCTGCTCTGAAGGGCAGAGGGAAGAAGAAATCAGCTGGAGGCAAGCTGGGGAGCTGGTTTGCAGGGAGAAGATCAGTAAGAGAAATCACATGAGAGGGGCCCTACATTTCTGGATGGTAACATGGGCACAGCCCAGGTGGGCACCGTACATGTTGTTAAATCAACAGATTTTGAAAACACATGAAATGTAACTGCAGTGCACCCAGAACCATCTATCTCACTGGGCACTACATGTATAATAGGTCTGAACCTGCTCCAAACACATCAGATACCTGGGTTATGCACACAGCATTTTACAGAGACTCTATAACCAGCTACCAGAAGCCTCAAATGACCAAATTCCTTTTTTCCCTTGTCTATACAACCTTCCAGGAGGAAAGGGGAGGGGAGGGCAGGGGTGGAAGGGAGAGGAATGTGTGTGGGTAACGACAGCACTATTTATGAAGTCCTAAAAACAGACTAACTCTCTGCATGGGTACTCACTGATGAAAAAAAACAACCCACAACTCCCTGCTCTGCCTCATAACCAGACATTCACATAAAACAAAACACACATTTAGATTTTTGGCTTAATATTCTTGTCTCTGAATTGTTGCTCTACATATCAACAAATGATCCTTTGTTTTGAGAAAGCCTTACCGGCCACAAGTTTCCCAAGAGAGGGACGCGACATCCTCAGGCACTGACAGGCCTGCCTGGTAATAAGTAACCGGCATGTATGGGATAGATGGCACAAATCCAGGGCTGAGTATAGAGGAATCACAAGAACACTGGCCAAGAGAGAGTTTAAGCTAAGAAGGCGTGTGGATACAAGAACAACAGAAAGGTACCAGACACAGTTATCCTACAACCCTGATACGCTGCCTTGCGTGCCAGCTGGTTGACATTTATGTGGCTATTAAAAAAGAACAACCACAAACAAGTCACTATGCAAAACTTCTTTCTAAAAGTACAATGCTAAGGAACATTTGGCACAGAGGTGTCCAAGCCAGTCTTAAAGCAATCAGCCTCACATTGAGAGTTACTAGCTAACAATTCTCAGTCAACAGTAGCTAAAAACATGTTCAATCCCAAGCACCTAGGGCATGGGAAAGACTTCAGCCTATTTAAAAGTCAGGAATATCATCAAAAGCTGCAGTAGAAACAGAAGTCTGAACTTGGCAAGTAAATGCCTTTTCCACTCCTTTTTAGACATACTTTCTTGACAGAAGCTGCCTATTTTGAAGCATTTTGCATTTGAGTTTCCTACTAAATTCTTAACTGAGCTATGTATGGTTAAAACTTTTTTTACAAAATACAAGAATATAGCAACTGGTTTTTTATGAACAGTTTGTTGACAGAATAGGGCAACAGTACTTACATTATAGTTTTCAAAGAGTAAATAAAATCTCTAAAAGCAAATTTATTTTATGTTTTCTGTCAACTAGCAAAGTATCAACTAAATGTTAATGGCATTTATCCTGCTATTTTGGTCACGATCAGATTTGAAGGAATACAGCTGCATCCATTTTTCCCATGTTTTATACAAGTGTCTCCCTAAATGTTTTCCTCCACTCATCAGACAAAACTTCCACCAACTGTTGGAGAAGCAAAGCAATTGCATTTGACACTAATGTGAACTTCCTGATCAGACCATCTACAACCTTTAGCCCATGTTTCCAGTTGTCTCAGGGGGCAAAGGCAGTGGGCAGCTGCTCCGAAAGTTTGTAACTAACAGAACATTGTGAAAGGAAGATGAAGGGAACTCGAGTCAACAAATTAGATTTGAAGATTTTTAAGCAGAGTGCCTGAAGAAACAGCACATATTTTCAGTCTGGTAAAAACTTGGAACATTACACAAGTGCACATCACCCTGGATAGAGTACAGTTCCTGGGGAGAAGGGCACTTTAGCTCCATGACTTGCTGCTTACAAACAACAGCTTACATCAAGCAGAGAATCCCATCTTAGGTGCCCTTAAACCAATTGGAAAACTTTTTAAAGTAGTGTTGCAATTATGTGAAAAGGTGAGGAAAGACCCAGAAAGAAACCTTCCAAGGTTTTCAATTAACTTCTAAGTGGCACTTCTAAGAATCAGCATGTCTGTTCCTTACTGTGAAATAATTTTCCAGCTCTTTCCTTTGCCCAGTGTTTTTCCAAATGGACTAGTACAGCCAAGTGCAGCTAGGCGGCTCAAAAGAGTGCACACTGAAAGACATTTCAGCAGAATTCTTGGTTCATGACCTATTTTATGTAATAGAGAATCTACTTTAAATATGAATCGAATGTAGGTATGAGAACTCTTTACATTTACACGATATCAGCCCATGTGTGTATCTCTCATGTATCACTACAGCTTGTACAAAAGTTCTTCCCTAGCAGGAAGCCCCTTCAACAAATACAGTCCCAAAATTCAGAACACAAAAGCCAGTTACTGAAGATGCCTAAAAGAGATAAGACTGTATAAAGAACAGCTGGGCTTTGAGATTCAGATCAGTGCACACTAATCACAATTTAGTCAAAAGCTGACTTCCTTCTTGTCATCCTGGGCTCCTTTCTCCATACATCAACCCTCCCTCATTTGTCTCATTGTTTCACCTGCCCCACCATTATTTCTCTACCTAACTTCAAAGAATCAGAGACTACTGTAGAGCAAATACAATTTTTCTCTTCTTACTACCCTGTCTTGAATTGCTTACTGTTGACCTGGTTGGGCTGTAATTATCTGAATTGTGCCCTGGATCTGTGCCTCAGCACCGCCTGCTCACCTGACTCTGGACACTGGCTGCAATGAGCACCAGTAATCACTTAATGGTGCCATATGCAGAATGAGGATACGTTCTCCCTTCTGACCATGTACTAGTTCCAGCAAGTGAAAATATAAAAAGTCGCTGACTCAGGTCATACAAAAGGAGGTATACAGACAGAAACCAGGACACCATTTTTCTGATGTTTCATTGTTTTCAGTTTCTTTTGCCCCTACTACTTCCCAAACTAGCTCAGCTTTTCAATGACAGGAGAACTAGAAGCAAAAGAGGTGAGAGTGATGTACTAAAGCTTCAGGACAACACCCCACAACCAAAGTAGGCCTGTGAAGACTTTCTACCGAAACATGCAAGAGTCTGATTTCTGCTCTGCTACAGGTTGCTACTATTTCCAAAAAACTTCTAGCAAGAGCTGGTCATTACTTTGCTGATGTCTCATTATCAAAGCCACTTGCAGACTGAAAATGTATGGACTGCCTCAGGAAACACAAAGTCTGGCAGAATTTACCTGGATTTGAGCTTGTTCTTATGAAGATGAAACTTGCACGAGTTCAGTAAATGCAGGCTTTGTTTCAGCTAATATCACACCACAATTTCTTTCTGCTTCAGAAGAACTCAGAGGGTAGAGGTTGGAAACTCTCCCTGGATGTCATTTATGTGTAAAAGAAGAAGACAGATTGCACTCCTCCCTAGTGCCTGATGGCTCACTGGTCATTAAGGACACGGGAGAGTGCAAAGCCAGAAAAGGCAGTTTCTGGAAATGAAGGATGGAAAACCAGAGGGCTTAGCTGGGGAGAGCAGGAAAGAGCATCCAGGTCCAAGGACTCCTAGGGAAATATATCCCTCTACTTGTCTGCCTTAGGGATAACCTCACTTAGTGTAGGGACTCATCCAGGACAGTAGCTTCATAAATTGCTGTGTAGTACATCAGCAATGACTGGAAACCACATATCCCAGGCTAAAAGCAGCTTTTGGGAGGTGAGGTTTGGTACATGATTAAACTTCACTGAAGTTTCAAACAGTGAAAGTTTTAAGATGGGGCAAGGATTTCAAGGAAGACATGGTTTTACCTGAGTCTTTGACCAAACTGCAAACAAATCCTTCCCAAAGGCCTGAGAGCTTTGCTGTATAATCTGTTCAGATAGATTCAGTTCTTAGAATTGAACTTTCAAGTTTTTTTATTAAGCACAGCTGCTAGCAAACAGAAACACGCAAATTCAATGTGCAAATAAAATTGTAGCCTATCTATTCCTTCCACTGCAGCTTCTGTATTTGTTTTCTCTCTTTAGACAAACACTCAGCAAAACTTGGGACAATTCCAGCTGGTTACACAGCAGTTTATACAGCAGTGGTCACAGACAAAAACTAGTCTTCAGTGTTACCCAATGGACTGCTATTAAAATTTCCTTCTAAAATCAGCAGCATTATTTAGAGACAACCTTATATGTTATTAAATCTATAGCATCTGGGAAAAGAAAAAAAATAAAAGAGAGGCCTTTATTTTTCCTCTTTGGAACAAATACAATAAAACACAGTTATACAGAGTATCTGATTATGACAGAGATTTTCAGAGACATCAATTTACCATTGTGTTAGTTACAGGGGCTGGGACCAGTTTATCACTATGTGGGTATAACCAGAACTGTGTATTCTACACCCTCTGTGTCATTTCCGATGGACTGTTAATAAATGGATTGTTTGCAGCACCTGCCCAGGGCACCCCTGGCACCTCAGGCTACAAGCTGGGTGTTAAAGAAACCCAGGTTTTCCTTTCCTTTTACTTTGCACCCAAGGGACCAAGTGGTGCTCAGCACAGGGGCCAACAAACACCGTTCTGTTCTTGTCCCAGAGTACTGGATTATACATCCGTCTTTGGGGGTTAAAACCAGTTTTTCTCTGTATCATTGTCTTTATTGTAATCTTCTTAGTAAACTGTAACTCTGACTCGTAATCTCTCTCATTTCTCGGACCGGTTTACTTTTAAACCAGCACACATTGATTTTGCAATTAACGCTACAGGCCATGGACAAATGATGAAGGAGTACCTGTTAACACAATTTAACAAAACCAGTTAAGTCCCAAAGCAAAGAAGGATTCAAAGCCTTTCAGAAGGCATGAAATAATGGACAGCTGGCACAACTAAGACAGTTAATGAATACAACAGCATTCAGCAGTAATTTGAAAACTGTCTGCTTGGGTAAGGCTGAGTTATTAAAGAAATCTCCATTTATAAACAGTGTTGATGGGATTTAGACAGCCTGTGTAAGAAGGCTTAAAAGTCAATTGAAAAGTCTGTACAGATAAGAAAGCAAAAAGAAACCGTGGCCTTGAATTCTGTACATAGTGTTTAACCTTATCTCAGTCTCCTGGCACACAGAAGGAGTAAAACAGGCTGCCTCATACACAGCTGGTGAGGTGGGCTTTTTAATGCTTGTGCAGAGCTCTACTGTCCCCTCACTCTCCCCTCTCCCTTTTTTCAAGATGTATACTAAAAATCATCATTTACCATCCTGTCAGTTACATTTCGCAGACACTAAAAAGAGACAAATTGCAAGAGTATGTCCAGACATGCTATAATGATTAGCTGTTTTCTTTCCTTTATGAAACTGATGAGCTTGCTATTCTCCATTAGAGTTTTGTAACTATCCACCTTCAACATAACTAATGTAAATATTGACAATAGAGAGGCAAGTGGGAATTTCTATGAGGAGGAGGAGTGGGTGGGAGATGAGAACTTGGCCTTAAGTTTTTTTTTCCTTCTTGCCTCTGGAGTAGCCTGTAACACTCTGCTTTACACAAAACTTATTATGGCTTTTAATTTATGTATCACTTAGAATAAGACAGACAGGAATACAAAACTAGCTCTTTTCAGTCATTAATCCCTCTCCTCTCCTTTCTCATCTTCTCATCTCATCCAAAATCCAGCCTATTCTCGTAACATAAGTTGCCTATTTCTGACGTGCCTTTTGTAAAATGGTCAAAGCTAAAGAGCATTTAAGGTGAAAATGTAGAATGCCACATCTTCTCTTGGTTTCCCTAGCCTGTAACATAGCCTAACATTTGAGTTGCTTTCTTTGGTCTCATCCAGGATACAATGAGAGCCTTATGAAAAAGCTCTGTAAGAATCTGGGCCATTGATTTGAACAAGGACTATTTAGCCATGACACACAGCACCAAAAAGAACTGTTGGACATGCCAGCTCTGGAAGCAGCACTGCCATTTCAGCACAGGGCTCTTAACAGCAGGACAGTGCTCGGCAGCAAAGCTGGACAGCCCCTGAGACCTGAGGTTATCTCTTTACTGCACTGTACCAGCCTGTCAGAGCTAGTTCAGGTGTGTCCTACACAGCACCACAAAATATGATGTAAACATATCCGATTACTTATCTGTGATATTTACCAGCCTATGGTCTTTCCAAGGGATCACACAAATCATTGCATAAACATAACTAGAATATTTCTTGAAGAAGGGGATAGCTATTCCACTGGGAAGTGAAGTTATATTTAAGAAACAAACAAACAAGCCACAGACATTTGGGAGTACATTGCATCCATGCAAATCTGGGGTAGAAATGAAGAACATCAGTATACAATAGCTGTGGGGAGATTAATTCAGCTCATTTGCTGTATTTGTATAAACCACACAAAACACTGAAATTCCGTAGGAGACATATTTTCCTAACTCTTATGGCTGCAGAGTTCTTTTTTTAAATGCAGTTTTACTGTAAGTCAACACAATCCCATTCTCAGTAGTCTGCTAGAGCACGAGACTACCACAATAGTAGCAATCTTCTCAGTCTTCTTGCTCTCCCTTACCTTTATGTAGGTGAGGAAGCTAAAGTCCTAGTAAAATATTGTTTGATGAATGCCTGCTTTAAGAGATTTCATTATAGAGTTGTTATCTAGTTACTGCATTCTCTTTTAATTCATGAGCATTCATTGCATTTTGTAACTATGGTTTTCTATCCTTCAGAGTAAGAAGGATATTGTCATCAAAACACACTTGTGACTGTTCATTTTGCAGCAACATGGTCATGGTCCAGTCCTTTCTCTGGATGACATACCCAGGGAATTAACATTGAGGAGACAGAAATAAACTTAACAAAACCCATCCCTCATTAAAGCTCATCGTTCTTTTTATGCAGTTTCTCCTACTGAAAAAAAGAAGCGTTTCTTGGTAGTTATTTCTGTTTGAGCTGCAAAGTCAGCATAGGTGAGATAACTGGGTCTCGCTATTTGTTGGTGTCCCTACCAGTCTAACAGGATAATAAAAAGGACTGGATTGCCTTTCTCTAAGGGCTATGAAGAATGAGGCGAACCTTAAAAACTGGAAAAGCACCTTGCATCTGAATGCAGTCTGGCAGCTGCCTCACTGAAACTCCTTAAGAGTGTCGGTCACAGGTTCCCCTGCTTCAATGCACGTAGTTAGAGGATTATGATCTAAAAATGTGCAGTTTGGCTCCAACACTGTAACCTCATGATGTTATTTGGGCATTTATGAATAGCCAGGTCGCCATTCAGCTGAGCTGCTAATAACATGGCACGTACCAATCACACTGCAAAGCAAGTGATCTCACCTAGGCAGCATGTGTAAACACAGCACAGCCACACAAATATGACAAGCTTCTGAGCATACTTAAGGTTATTCCATGAAGATTATTAACTGTGTTGCCTAGGAACACATAAATAGGGCTTTTGGGGTGCCACCCCCCTCAACTTTTCATACAGGAAACTTATGTATAGAACAAGAATTCCTTCAAAGAAGACAGTTGCTAGTGTGGTAATATAGTATACCACACTCTGAAGAATAATTTCTCTAAACAGCATTTCCAAACCCAGCAATCTTCCCTTCTGAATACCTATTTCCGTTAGGAAGTATCCTGCTGTTATAGCCAAGAACTGACAGCACTTCCAGTGCCTTATTTGAACAAATGTACACTGCTGGAATATCACCGATTCTCCCCATGAATGCATGTTGGAGAAGTACTATTTAAAGTTCCCTGGACAGAACAGTGAAAATTAATTTAAATTCTGGAAGAAAAAATATAATTCAAACCCTTTGAAAGAAATTATAAACATCTGTGTACCTTCTTTCTTAAACCAATAGACATTGCTTACTTGTTGGAAAAACTGGTAGGGAAATTAAGTCTTTGGAATGGGTAGATTCAACTGTTTAGTGGTCTTACAGAGAAACAGCTAAACCCCAGTTCTGCCCAAATTAGAAGAGGGTAAATCCTATTCACCAGCATTTAATCTCTCCTATACTACATTTTCCATTAATAATGCTTAAAGGTAGAAATCTGTTTCATGTGGGCAATGTTACAGAACTCAAATTCCATAGGAGTAAATACGAAGATCACTGCATATGCAATTTCTGGTTTGAAAAATATTTACCAAGAAACCTGTAAGAAAATAAAGTTTGTTTTTAAATAATGTATTTCATGATATCAACTAAAGCAGTTGGAAAACTACAGGGGGCAAGCCCTACTTCAGATCAGGCTTAAAAGCTTATCTACTATTATCAATTGTATGAGCTTGTCTAAGAAAAGCGAGTACCTTTCCCCACAAGTCCGATATGCTGTTACAAGAGCTATAGCACTATTTTTATTCAAAAGAGAAAGAACATTAGAACATTTGCTAAACATTTTTAGTTGTTTTTTTTCTCTCCACCAAAATTGCAAGTAATTCTCTCCTTGAAGTCTCCACTGCTACAAGCACCAGAGTAGGAAAAGAAATTCTGGTCAGACAACTTCCTTTAGAGATATATGCTCTGGATGAAGCGTGATTTCAGAGAAAAATTGTGTGAGAAAGAGGTTTAGCCAACAACTTTGCTATTTTTGAGGTAACTTTGTAAAGTAAGCAGCTGTTTAGTTTCAATATATAGTTACTGAACTCTGCCTGGCTTACCTGGTGGGTGTAAAAAGATCTAATGCAAAAGTGACAGAAAAGTATTACATACTCTTGAATATTTTAATCTCCCAGACCACTAATAAAATGTGATTTTCTGAAAGAAATCTCTGCAGCACACCATGAAGGGTACTTAGGAATACTTAGGAAACAGTAACAAGAAAACTACAAAATTATCCCAGCTGTAGAAAAAGGACAGATGGGACCCCTGAAAGCCTATTCAAAACTAACCTCCTGCTTCAGCAGAATCAGCTACAGCTTTGTCATCCTGACAGATGTTTGCCTAACCTGTTCAAAGGCTTCTAATGACAGAAGCGCCATGTCTCCTCTAAGTAAAGAGGGCTCGAGCATCCTTATTATAAAGATCTATATTTTACATGGTACCATTATCTGAATGGATTTGTGAACGCAGAATGACTTTTTGGTGTTATAAAAAAAAAAAAAAAAAAAAAAAAATTGTTTTCACAGAACATATTTCTAAGACATTTTATTTTTTTCTAAGAATTTTTATTATTATTATGCTCTTGCAGTGTGACTCAACCGCTCAACTGTCTTTTCATCCAGATATAAAACCAAACAAACTCAAGCCTAGGAGCAAACAGCATCAAATATAGTGCATAACAGAGTACAGTTGACAGCAGGAATTTCAACTTAAGTGGGGCTCAAAGCCTTTTTATTCTCAATCCTTTTATGGCCACAGTGCATTTGTGACTGAGAAACAGAGGGACAAAAAATTCTTGAGCATTTTTTGTTCTTCTCCAGCAGCCCCACTATTTAGTTACTCTATCAGGGAGAGGTTACTTCTTCAGAGACAGGGAATGGCCTCGGACAACAGGTTAGTTATTTCATCTTTGCCTCAGAAGATGGGGACAAAATGTTCTGCTTGTTCTGCACAAACTCTGTTACTGAAGAAAACAAGTAATGGCAAATGTACTGTGGTCTCCTCCAGGCTGAACAAGACAAAGTGACCTCAGCTGCTCCTCATATGGCTTCCCCTCCAGACCTTTCACTATTTTTGGGGCCCTCCTTTGGAGGCTGTCTAATAGCTTTATATCCTTCTGGTATTGTGGTGCCCAAAACTGCACAGAGGACTCGAGCTAAGGCGACACCAGAACAAAGCGGGACAATCACCTCCCTTGACTGGTTAGCCCTGTCAGAGGTCAATCTCTGTGCTTCCTTAGCAGTAGCTTTCCGCCTATGCTCTCTTCTATTGTTTCTTTCAGTGGCAATTTACAACAATTATATCCATATTCCCTGCTCACACGAACTCTGCAAACAGAAAGCAATCCTGTCCTACATCCTGGAAAGCCCATATATTTTTTTCCTCACACAACAGATGTCATCACATCAAAGAGCACAGATGATTATCAGCAAGCCTCTCAAGGCATACACACAGAAGGGAAACAAAAATACACAGCTGTTCAATAAGTCTTGTTGAGGACCCTCGGTATACTTAGAATGGCCAATAAGTCTCCAAGCAAGATTTCAAAAAACTAGTCACACTTGATAAAAGGAAGGACTGTGTGGAAACTCTTTTCAAGTTTTCCTGCGTAGAGTTGAAACAAAACTGTGGAAATCCAGACCCCTGCCAGGGTGAGATGTAGGTGATGGATAGATAACAGTAGCTTTTTGTAGTTTTATAGAGTCAATGTAAAAGGATATTTCTAACTGTATTAGAGAGGAAATTCAGGGTAGAAGGGAAAAGACCTTCCATCAAACCTGAAAAGACAGGAAAGCAAAAAGGATCCCAATCAGCTTCTAGATGAAAAGACAAATAGGAGGATATGATGGGGAAGGGAAAAAGATCTGGTTAGAGCTGATCCAGTTGGTTAGACATAAGCACCTATAAAAGATTCAAAGCACTTGAATTTACGAAAGTCAATAGGCACAAAGCAAACAGACAAGACAGTCAGCTAAGGGAAGGCAACTGACAGTGATTCAACACGACAAAAGCAGCACTTCTTGTCAATCAAGACAGCCAGTGCTGCCTTAAAAAGAGCCAACTTGGGGGCACAGTCTGATCCAAGAGAAAATAAGAGATGCACACAACATTTCCAGAAAGGCCACTAGCTCTCTTTCCTGCATCTTGTTTCAACATGTGGCTCTACAGAACATTCTGCTGTGACATTAAGAACAAGACCTTTTGAAAAAAGTCCCATAATATGCTCAATTTGTTTGAGCTTCTACCTCCAGTCTATTCCCAAGGAAGGAATACAGACTGGTAAGAACTTGATACATACCACGGTGGGTATGTTTGTTCACATGGATCTTAGGAAAGCCCAGCAGAATACCATTCATCATGTCCAGCCAAAGAACAGCCACATATTGCACCTGTGGTAGATTGAGGACACCACCGGTAGCTCATCCCTGAATGATAATAAAATCAATCCTACAGCAAACATGCTGAGTGCAGCTCTGACAGACAGCGTTGTAGCTGAGATGAGCGCCTTTCCCTTCACTGGAGCTTCGGAATAATTTGTGAACATTCACACCAGATGTGTGTGTACAACTGCACAGTAAAGACACAGAAAAGACGACTGGTGGAAAACTGGAGGTCTCTTAACATTCAGTGTTACCAGCCCTTTTCTCTCATCCTAAAAGGAACTTAGGACTCCCTGCCTCCTTTCAAGAACTCCTTAAATAAAATAATTTTGCCTGTAGTCATGCACATAAGCTCTATTTCCACCTTTATTTGTCAATCAGTGCTTGTTTTTCCTCCCTGTTAAACTGTCTTATTCATCATTATGGCTCAGTTTGAGGCAATGATCAGGCACTTCAGCCTACATGAAATAATTTCCCATGATAAGTCTCAAAAAGACACTTTCTTCCTACTTACAAACTTACCATCTCATTGGAGACTGGCAGAAAGAAAACATCATGCCAGAGCAGTTACCATACTGGGAACCCAGTCAATGACTACAATGTCTGGGAGCTGTCACAACGTAATAACAATAAATTAATACCTAGGGAAAAAGACTAAAATCTGTTGTTCATCAAATTATAATATGCATTAGTATAGTAATCCATGAAGGAAAAATGCCTACATATGTAATCATATTCCACGTGAAATCCCCCTCTACAAATATCTGATAGAGATTATTATTTATTATTATTGTTGTCTTTAAATACATTGATCTTCTCTATCCAAGTGCTGTACTTATCTGAAACTGAAAGCGTACCTCACCATCTGGAGAGGCAATTCTTTTCCTACAGTTGACATCTCAAAGAGTTCTTTTACATCTGCTTAAAAATGTAGTTGTGTTCATGCAGCATTATTTGGTTGCCCTTGCACTGTATCTCATAGTGTAAGGGCAACTAATCTCATACAATCAGTGTCCTTGCACTATATCTCATATAATTCCATAGGAAATATATTCAGTCCATAAACAAATGCTTTTTTAAAACAGTTTTATACAGCTGTACAGCTGAGCCTGCAAATTCATCCAGGTTCAAAAGTCTAAAGTGCATATCTACAGAGCATCAGTGCAAGAAGGTGTCTGAAAACAAGCCAGCTTTGGTGCAGAAGCCCTACAACTATGACACTGTTTTAACCATTTTAGAGCTAATAAACTCTGCCTCAAAGTGTCTAAGGTCTAAGCCTCCTGGAAGAGACTCAACTATAAAGAAGGTCAAGTTATAACCCAGATTCATACCTGCAATATCACTCTGTTTGCTTCATTAACAACCACAAAAAACTAGATTCCAGGCAGCTAAAATGGCTTTGCTGATGCTGCTCAATCCTGGACGACCACTGGATTCATTCTTACTCTACTAGAGAGTTCACTGAACTAACAGGAGTCAAAAGCAGTGAGCATTCATGCAAGTTGCTATGCTCAGCAGAGAGCTGTACTGTGAGAGGAGACAAGATGTGTTGAGAAGGCAGCCTTTCCATGGCCTGAGCCATATGCAGTATTTGTAGTTAAACTGCTACCGATTATTTAAAATGGGTTTGGTTAAACTGCCGCGAGCTATGTGCGTACCTTTTTAAACACTGTTTACAAATGGCTTAAACAAGAAAGAGATAAAACCAAGTGAACGAGAAGCTTTTATAAAACAGTGTACACTTATTTACATCAGGATTCAAAACAGTTTATATTTTACTGATGAGCTGGATTGTGTATGGAACAACACCCGCAAAAACAGACTACTGACAAAACTATGCAAACGCTGTTCTTGCAGTACTGTCAAGTCAGCTTGGGAACAGCTACTGCTGTGGTTTCCTTGTGAAAGTGTAAGCACTTTACCATCTGATAAGAGACTCTGTAGGAGTATATTATAATACAGAAGTTCAGTTCCAATTCTTCATCCTCATAAATTCGCTAGGAGTAATCACTAGGTTAACAACAGCACATGTGACAGATGTGCAAGTAACTCTAGGCTTTAAACATGAACACCACAGGTTTGAAGCTTAAGTAGTTGAACTTGACACTGCCTATCAATACTGGATGAGCCATAGCAAGATTCCAAATTCTGTCCTTTTTCAATCTTAGAAAAGAAATTTATGAAAAGCTTAGGTTCCAAATTAGCAAATTTAAATATGCATAATCCAAATATCTGCATGTCGTATACTTGTAATTCAAAATTAGCATACAGCTCTGTAACTGCATTCCAAATATTCTGCTGGATTACTGAAGTCAATTTATTGTTGAAATGCTCATTTCAAGAAATTAGTATAAATGGGGAAGGGCAGAAAATAAACTCAAGAATCACTCATTCAGCCATTACCTGGACATCAAAACGTTTGTATGTTGAAGAAACAGCCTCCTTTATTTCTCAAACATCGTAATCTACCTTCTGAAGCAAAACTTCTACCTGAACTGTACTGGTTTGAGAGAGATGCACAAGCAAAGAAGGGGAAATAGCTCTCTCTGTTGTGTGTCTTCAGGTACAACAAGGAAGTCCTCAAAACCAAAGAAACCTGCTTGTTGTATTATCTGTGTGGTAACAGCTTGGAATTATACAGTATATTTTGGTATATTCTGTAATTAATCTTTGGAAATACCGTCTATGATAAACACTTGTAAAATAAGAATACCTCAATGCATATAATTTTTCAAAACACCAATTGGCTAGCAGACATTGGTTATATTACTCAAAAATGTATGCTTTGTCGCTCAATGACTCTAGCACAGAAGTTTAAATAAATCTGCAATAGTCTTTAAAGTAGTTAAGAAAACCTGTGTGATATGCTGCTCTTCCCCATTCAAAAAATGGGAGAGGTAAAGGAAATTTTATTTGCCAAGCTTAGAAATTCAAGTCTTGTTTACCTGAGACAATAGAAAATGCTGCAATTTTAAGGAAGTTAAACTCTGGCCATAAATTACAGTGTATATAGCCAAGACTGGCATGAGTAATTAATTTTGAAACTGTGCTTTAATATCTGAAAGGCTGCTTTAATATCTAAGCAGGCTGTTTCCAGGAATACCATCTTTTTTGCATACCTGCCTAAGGGATCATAGAATTCCAGGGGTTTGTTTTTGATGAGGGAAGCCTAAGCTCTAACACCCGCCCCCCAAGACCAGCTCTGTGCAGCTGTGACACACAGACAAGTGCAAGCATCTCTGGTTTAAGTGTCAGCCTTGTTAACAAGGCACTTTCCTCCAGATTCTCTGGTCCTCCAGCCCAGTCTTAGGCCACATGACTTGACTGCTAGAGAATGATTCTCATCTAGGCAATCTCATTGTAAATTACTGGGACTTTGGTAAACAATTCACAGCTATTGATAAAGGGCCTACTGCATTCTTTAAATGCTATTCATAAATTGAAAATACTTTCTTCCATTAAAGTTTGTATTTCAGAGGTCTGGCTTTAAACTTTTTGTGCTACCCATAATGCAATGTGTGAGCATGTGTGTACACAACACGTATTTTTCAAAAAAAAGGATTTTCCTGACATGGGAATCTGGTCTCGGCTACAAAAGCCATAGCTGACTTCCTGCTCTTTCATTAGAGCATTAAACATAATAAGTCAAAGCAAAATAAAAAAAGAGAGTGCACATCACTGCTTCTCTGGGAAAAATTAGTACAAGCCATCTAACATTCAGTTAAAGCATTCCAGTATCAAGGCCAAGCTAATCTAATATTACCTTAATAGAAATCCTTGTCTGGATCTTCTGTCCATATTCCACTTGGAAACAACGTTATCCTTGCTTGTTTATTGTATTTTGGTCTATGTTGTTAATGGTCAAAAATAACTTGAATTATTTGGTATAGCTGCTATTTCCACTAGCATATGCCATTAGAACCTAATAAGATGCTGTGACATAGGCAAGAGAAGGACACTTGCATAGCCCTGAAAGGTAAAAAGACTGCCAAAACCTCAGAAATTTTGAAGGTTCAGTATTTCAGCACCTATTGTCCTCCTAACCTGGAATTAAAAGCAAAAATTTTGAAATTCAGAGATGACAATGTGTGGATGGAAAATAACAAAACAACAACATTACTCATACAAAACCATCTGAATTTCCTTTTTTAACCCTCAAAGCTCAACTTCAACACAAACTGTCAGACTAGAAGACAGAAAGTCAGTCTAGAGAGAATTATAGAAGCTCAGCCAATTAAAAAAATCACTCACATTTCACCTTAAATTTATAAAGAATTGACTGAAAGGGCTAGCATTGTTTTCAAGATTTTATGGAGGATGGGCAAAGTACCAAAAACTAGAGAAACAAGAAACACAGTGCTTTCATTTAAAGAAGGAAATAAAAAAGGAACCAGTTCAGCCAGATGAATTTCAATTCCTGAAAAAAATGGTGAAAAAAAGAAAACCCAAAAATTTTGAAAAGCACTTTCTAAGCGCCTGAACAATAATATGCAACTGAGTGCAAGGCAAAATTCAGTTTGACACACATGTTGAAGATAGATCCCCAAGAAACCACTTACCTTCCACAACAGGTAATAGGTCTGAACAAGGGAAGACACTGGCACATGTTACAGTTGTGACTTGAAGCTAAGGAAACTTTTATGAGATTTCAGCAACATGAATGCAGAACTGTCTTGTGCTGAAAGAGCACTCGATCAGTGGTTCACTGCTAGCATGCAAAAGTATACCATGTGGGATTCCACAGCAAATACCCCCTAAATCTGGTTCTACACAGAATAGTGACCTGAATTATGGCATTGAGAGAATGCTTATATTAAAGTACCCATAATATAAAGCTTGTAAGGACTGAGAGAACCTGAGAGGACAAACTCGAACTTCTGAAGTGCTTGACAAATTGCAGAAATGTTCTGAAATCACCTAAAAATAGAGAATACAACTCTTAGGAAAAATACTTAAATTATTACTCTCCAATAGAAATTATCAACTATACAAAGACAGGAAAGGGAAACAAAATGCTAGAGACTCTCTGCTAGAGACTCTGCTTGAAAGGAGTTAAGGTTATAAAGGATTATGGCATCATGAGGTCAACATGAAAAAAAACTAACAAAACTTCAATGTGATTCATAAACAGTAATTTAGCTTGCAAGACAGAGGAAGCAAACCTCTCTGTTCTACTCAGCAGGAATACCCACACCATCGTTTTGGCCAATGCACCTCAAAGGTATTAACTGAATGCTGTCCTCTGTATTCTCACCAACAAAAGTGACCAGATGCCTAGAAAAGATGACTGAGAAAGAATGACTGAGAACAGACGGTAAAGCCAAAACACCACAAAGACAGTTGGTATAAAGAGGAGGAGACTGAGAAGAGTCTTGACTGCTAGTAGTCTTTAAAACAGTTAGATAAAACTACTCATGCACGGCCAAATATAGTAATTGGTTCTTCCCTGGGGCACCTCAATAGAACTGACAGCTCTCTTCAGGTCCTTCCCTAACTTCCCTATTCTGGTTCCACGAAAACATATTTTAATATATCCAGCTATCCCATACATAAGGACAAAAGAAATAATCAACATGTATGCCTGGGAAAGTAATTTGGAAAGTACTGTCTCCAAAAAGAACACTGGGAACAGCAGATCAGGCTCCACTCTGTATTCTTTAGTGTGGTTCAGCTGCCTAGGTGGCTGATTTGATCTAAAATGTGTAAAACTAGAAGTTTCAAGTAAAACAAACAACCACCTTTCCTGCATATACTATGCCAACCTGACAGTTTGAGAATATGATGACTTTCCCGGTGTCCAAAATTATTTGGAAATACTGGAAGGATTTTTATGGCTCCTGTTTTATTTGGTAAAGAAAAGGGGCCTCTCAGTACACAGTTTAAAAACCTAAATATAAGTAAGTTATAGAAGTTGAGATTACTTGATTTTTTTGCATCTATACATACACATACATATGTACTTATATACAAACACACCCTTAAAACTTAAGATGTCTAAAAAGAAGAAAAAATTGGGGGAAAAAAATTAAGATTTTTTTCAGATTCATAAATTAACTCACAGAAAACTGTAATGAATGGAAATTGGCATTGCACAAATATATCTTGTAGAGGTATCATTTCCTGGCAGCAAGAAAATTAAACTCTGAAAGCTCTTACTACAGGAAATGTATGTCACTGCTTCAATTTTTTAAGTAAGTTTAGATATCTTTCAGAAAGATATAGTTATATTCAGCTTCTGGTGGAGAAACAGAATTCCCTGATTTACATACACGAGGTTATCAGATTATCACAATTCTCTAACCTGGTCTAGCAGCCTAAACATTTATTTCTCTCAACTATTCTGAGAGATGCTTTCTAGTCTATGCATTTAGCATCAGAGAGCCAAAGGGATTGAATATAAAAGTGACCTGATGCAAAGACAGACAAAAAAGAATACTCTTCCAGGTACCTCAAAGGCAATAGTTATCAAAAAATCATTCCTTAAATCACACAAAGTAAGAAAGGAACTTTAAGGCTTGGCAAGTAGAAAACTCAAAGGGCCCTAGGGAAAGGAAAGGCAGAAGGAGAAAAATTAACATATCAGGAGGAAGATCCATCAGGGAAGAAATGGTGAGTCACCTCTTGAGAAGGCTCTGGGCATGAAATACGTGCAAAAAGAAATGAAACTCATCTGCTCCCATAGCCTGGGCTGCCCAACATGTTTCATGTTAATCGTGCCTGAGGCTTTCTGTTGTCCCTCCATAGGCTCGGACTTGCCTGACAAAGCAGTTTTAAAGTCACTTTGTTTTCAGGGACATGACAAAAAGCAGGCATGCATTTTACTGTTATTGCTGTACTGATTAATCCATGTCTAAACCAACCCTGTACATTAAATACAGTATTTGTTTACATTTTTATTACTGTACGAGTTGTTCCAAAGGAATCTTTCCTTCCCTATAGTAACATTCAGGAAAAAAATTTTCCAGTAATAGATTAGGTTTCCAAGTGTGGTTATTGTCATAACAATTGAATCTTCAGTCCATCCTAACAACTACTGCTAGAACAATTTCTCCCTTTGGCCAGCAATGCATCAAGCTGTACTCCAAAGTACTGTCAAGGCTGCTACTGGATGCTCAACAGAAGACTTCAGCAATGTAACTAGTTCAGGCTACCTGTCTGCTAAAGAAAATTTAGGATTGCCAGTACAGAAAGAATCTTTTCTGTGACAGCAAAATGGCATGCCTGGCATACTTATATATACTTGTAGCATATCTGACATACTTATAACTTACTGATATTTTTGTTACAATATTACCCCAAAGAAATTATAACAATGGAATTTCGTATGTCAAAGTAAATTATAAAGTGGTTGGAAAACAGAAGTTCAGTGAAATATAATTAGTTAAAACAGTACTGTAGAAAGGATTTTTAAAAATTTAATAATGAGAAAGATTTATTATACTGCAAACACATATAACATTCCAGATGAGCCAAAACAAAACACTTATCCTTAATAAACCAGGAAAACCTTAGGGCTTTTTTGTTGTTTTGGAAGACATGTCAGAATAACTTAAATTAAAAGAGATACAGAACACACTCGTATTCTATAGGCTTGAATCAAAATATTAGTGACATTAGGAGAAAAAATACTTAGATTAAATTACAGTTAGATGAGATGCGTACTAAGGCTTGGAAGGGAACACTTAGAAAGGAGCCCTAAGAGATGATTACCTGGGGATTGCAAAGTCCCCAGAAAGAAGAGTGAAAGGATGTTACATTTCAGGGTTATCAAACTTTTGGAGACTGCTAAGACATGCAGGGGAATGCAGGAGAAGAAAAGCAGCCACAGACAGGGTTAAGTGTGGTACATGTTAGACAAGAACTTTCAGACTTGGGCCTAAGTCATGTCATGTGTGGGGAAAAAAACAGGAGATCCTGAATTTCCTCAGAGTGAAAATGTGGTTTCATAGTACCAGTAAAGTGTATGGTTCTCTTACATTAATCTCAGAGGAAAAAAACAAACAAACCAACCACAAAGTAGGATTTAGATTACAGATATGGTAGATATACCATATATCAACCACATGTGCTGTATGTTCAGGCACCCACAGAGAAACAGAAGGTGATGTGGAAAGTTGCCTTTCAAAAAATCCTGAGCCTGAATTAAATTTTGTGTTCCTGGGACACAATGACAAAACCTTGTTCTTTATGGCATGGAAACAATGAAATATGGAAGAATTCAGATATGTGAAGAAATATATATATATATATATATATCAGTGATGTGCAGGGAAGAAGAAGCAGGTATAACACAGCACTTACTACAGACCTGAATAATGAAGAGAAGGAAAATGTCATCAGCAAGGCATAGAAGAGGAGAACAGGCTGACTATGTTAAAGCTCTTCTGGAGCTGAGCCATCTATCAAAACATTCTGAGAGATAAAACGCTCCACGAAGCGCACTGAGACAAACTGCTTGTTTGGGAAATGGGGGATTCTATTTTCAGAATTGTAAGGTAGATTTTGCTCCTTCTTGCAATGTTTGGTACTTTATAGACACTTAAATATCTGGCAAATTACTATTATGATCTTCTAAAAACTATTAAGATTATCAAAACCTCTAAACCACTGATTTAAAATGTTCATAACACTTGAATTGAACTTCAGATGTCTTATAAACAGTACTTCTTCTTTTATAAGAACAAAGCAGTATCACCAAAGCAGAAGCCTGAATGACAGTACAGTCCACAACATGGGAATAGAAGCATCACTTTCTGAAGTACTTTGGAGAACTGCATTTAATGTTGATATTTAACATTAGTTCATATTTACTGAGCTTCAATTAAATCCTGTAAACCTTTTTTCTTTGTTTGTTTTTAAGCTGAAAGTGAAATTCAAAATTTTTCCTAATTTAATAACCAAGAGTCACATTAACAGCAATACCTCCTTACTGATACTTCCATATTACAGGAAAGTATTTGTCAGCTAAACAAGCCAACCAGGAGTTGTCTGTTTCAGTCAAAACTTAATTTTCTCATGAAAGCTAAGAACATGCACATCTACCTAGGAAAAACAGCTCTAAACTTGGCAAAACAGACAGGGTATAGGTTTAGTTTTTACTGCAGTATCTGTACCAGTACCAACAGTACATAACTTCTTCCTAGTCAAACTACCTCAATAAGCCAACAGAAAATTCTTGGGAGATGAAATACTCAGTAATCCAGAATCCAGAGCAGGTTTGAATTTTCTACTTAACGTCTAATTCATGTTGTGATGCTGTTATTCTAGAAAGCAAAATAACATTTCCTATCTTCTTTTCTTTTTTCTGAATCCATGGGCAAAGAAGCAGTATCGATAGCCTTGTATTTTAATTGCTGGTGCAAAACTATTCAGTCTCCCATTTATTGATTGATAATGCTCTGACAATCCTAGGAAAGGTTTAACATATTTATTTTTATGATTTCCATATGTAAATCAGACATTAGGACAGGGCTAGAATTACAACTTAAATTTCCCTGCTCCCCCCCATGATGAAGAGATACAGTACACAGCTTTCACAGTAGGATAAAGTTGATGAAAGTCATTAAAATAGAACTTGCTGTACAGTTGCTGAGAACCACACTCTTGTTTTCTGCAGTTTCAGCATTTCCAGAACTTGCAGGAAAGCATAAATAGACTACAACAATGAAACAGAGCTCCACCAGAGATCTGAGACAATGTGCGCAAACACAGGAACTTCCCTTTTTCAACTCTTGGTAGTCCCTGATTTGTAGAATATCCTACATCAGAAGGCTTAGAAGATGTACACTGGACGTGGGAAAGTGCTAAATTTGCCCTTGACTAAATTTTGAGTTTATATTTCCAGAATTTAATCAGACTGTGACTATGGTGAGGATTGCATGTTCTATGTAAGTGAAGAGAATGTCAGCACTCAAGGTGTGAGAATCTATGTTGTGTGAATGATTTTGAACACAAACAGCACCTGTATAAACTCCCACTAAGCTTCAAGCCTGCAACCTTTGGCTCTGATACAACACTGCTGTTGGTGCCCTGAGGTACAGGCATAACTTTACTCACAAGAGGAAGTTTTTTCACACATCACAGACTGTTAAGAGTCCAGAAATTCTAGTGAAGAGCCGTGTTCCAACTGTAATGTTTTCCCCCCATTGCAGCTCCAAGGAAAATTAAAATCTACCCTGTGTACTGACCAGAGTGCAGAATTGAGGACAGAGCCCAGTTTTATCCTTACACCTCCCCTCTCACAACTGATCTGACAGCTCCCTCAAACTCTCAGGCAATGCCCGCAACTGCTGCAGAGTTTTCAGAGGCATGTAACTGCACAAAGGGAAATCCTTCTTTTTAATATTTATAATCTTGACAAATCTGAGTGATAGTCATGGGAAAAAAAGAAAACACCTCTTGTGTAGTTCAAGTGCTCCTGTCAAATATCCAAAGATCTGCCGCAAAAAAAAATGGACAGACTCTCTCACAGGTCATAACAATCCTTTCAAGGAGAAGTTAGGGTATATCTGTGCAGGTTTCACACATGGTATTGCCTCATAATATAAAGCAATACTAATTTAGAAACAAGTACGGGTGTAGCTATAAAACTCCCAAATAAATACATACTAATGACAAAAGTACTTCTAGTGTTACAGTTTATAGCTGTGGATAAAATGGGAGAAGAATTTGTATTGTGGTAATTTTAGACTGACAGACATTTCTGACGTGTAGCATTATGAAATAGAAAAAAGAAAAGCCCTAGAACGTGCAGAAATAACAAAACTTATCTCGATTCAGGGTGATTTCCATAATCTATTTGATCTATAAACTGGTCAAACAACCCAAATTGCTGAATCATGCACTTCTTCCTCCCAACTCAAACCATATTCAATGTTTCCTCCAACTCTGATTTAGAGGCCTTAAACATTAAATTAGTCACTTGCAATCTATTTTTTTGTTTCAAGTCCTTTTTTACTCTTAAGTACATTTACTTTGTGGGATTTCATTTTTTTTCCTTAGTTTTCCAATAGAGAGATAGATTACAGCCACTTGTCTGCAGAAGTAAAGACAGAGAAGAGGGAGTTTAAGCTACGGTATCTGGAGCTTTTACAATAACTGAACAAACTGTTTACATATTTCTGCCTTAGTTTCCACTTGAAGCAGAATGGTATAACTCAGTCCAATCCATCTGTGTAGAAGACAATTATTTATCAGCTTCCTTTTGGCAAAGATTTCTTTCACCTCTTATTTTAAGGCACTGAGGGTACCAAGGTGTTTCCTGCTCAGCCATTTATCACAGCAGGCTTATGATTTATTTTCACAAGAAACACAAGACAAAAAGGATATCACAGAGAGCACAATGCCCCACAGTAAAAGGAATATAACTCTAATAGCTACCAAGACAGGGTTCCAGCGCCGAATATTCTCCTACTAAAGCAAGCACTGTCAATGCATGTTTAGTCACAGCATTGTCCAGACTGCTGACATATTGAGGAATAACTGCCTCCTCCCCATTTCCCCCCAGTTACACTGTTACAGTCATTTGAACAAATTACATCTAACACCAGAGATTACCAACAGTTTTATATACACACAAACACATATATATGCACACATGTACAAACATTCCTCACCATGTAATTAAAACTCTAGATTTCTTCTGTCAGGTCTCACCTTCTCAAAGGTGTGTGCATGCTGTTCCAAAATCTAGTTTGAAGAAATTAACTCTTATACGGCTTCCACATTCATTACTAGATTAAGACTCTTCCATTGTAAGAAACAATTAGCATCAACTGGTGAAGCTCGTTAATTTGGTTGAGATTTGAAATTGATACTAAGTTCACAATAACTTTGAAGTCCCTACAGACTTGACTTTTTTCTTTGCTGATACAACAGATATGTTCCTACTTCCTCCAGGAAACATGTAATTAAATTCCAGAGTTCATTAAGTGTTTGTGCTTTGCCTATTCCCTGGGCTGCATGATGAAAGGTTCTGGACAAGTGAGCATGGTGGAAGCTAAACATTTAAATCATTCAAGGATAAAATTTTGACTTCTATCATCTAAAATAAATCTGAACCTTTTTTAAAAACTTCACCTTTTCCTTGAAGATTTAAAAGAAGAAAGTTACACCCAAGAGGACTTTGAACTTTCTTCCTCTTAAATTTATCTTTATAATTTGTAAACACTGCATCTTCTCAGCACAAGGAATTAATCAGTTCTTCTCTGAGCTACTCAACCAATCCACTTTCCATTTTCCTATCCAAACATCTGTACTTGCCCTCCTCCATCTGCTGTTCTTATTGTTGAATTAATTTACCATCTCAATCGCTGCAATTTCCTTCTCAGTTTCATTAGACAATAGATTGGTGCTTTCCTGAATGAGGATGCCTTCCATCTTTTCCCCTTCACTAAACTGAGGTGAGAAGAAGAAACACAACTAGCAAAGGCTCATGTCCTTGGCTTTAAGAGAAATTTATTTTGTTTTATTCTCAGAAACTCATCCATGCTAATTTTTCCAAGATTAAAATTAAAATAATAAAAAATAGTAAGACAAATGCAAAGACAAGCCAAGAGCAAGGGTTCCTACATATTTTTTTTCCCTCAGAATATTCTGAGTTTGAAGGGACCCACAAAGATCGAGTCCAACTCTTAAGTTAATGGCCTGTATGGGGGTTGAACCCATGACCTTGACTTTTTTAGCACCATGCCTTTTTGAAGCAACACAAACACATTCCTGCAAACACATTCCTACTAGAACCATTGTTAAGCATTCACTGCCTGTGTGCAGTGTTAACCACTAGGCCATTTTCACTGTAGTTAATAAAGTAAATGTTCTGAGATGCTACCAGTACCCAAAGCTGTCAATTCTCGACACATTTTAGTCATATATGTACTGCCCAAATTATACAAGCCTGGAAATGTAAGAATCTTAAACAAACAACAAAACAAATCTTCAGTACATGAATTCTACAAGTGGAAGACTCAGAAGGCAATAAAGAAAACTGACAACTTATTTCTTTGAGTCTCACTGTTTCATGAGTTGGTGGAAGCCAAGAATGACCTAATGGATCAGACTGAGGAACAGAACTTTCCCAACAGCAGACTCAGCAGCTTCAAAACCAAACCATTCTACCATTTTATCATACTGATCTACATTGAAATATAAGGATTTTTTTAGACAACAAATTTAAGTAATTCCTAGTTTCCCTGTAACATGACTAAAATCTGAAATTTCTTGGGTATTTTTTATTATTATTTGAATGGTATGTGAGCAAATGGAACTACGAATCTCATACCAACAGTTAATACCAGATTGACCTGACTCATACAATGGTGCTAAACCCCTTATACACAGACTTTCAGTTCTGCTTTGTGTAGGATCCTCTTTTGCCATTACCAGCACATCAGTGGCTTACAGTAGCATGCAAAGCATCATAAAATTTAGCTACTAGTAGTTTGCATTCCTCTCTAACCCTTCTCCCAGGAAGAGGACTGTATGTGTGATATTTTCTTCTTTTATAATGTTTGATTTATTTTTTTAAATTATAAGCATCAAGCTTGATGTGACCTTTTCTTTTACACTCTCAGGGGAAAAAAACATGTGGAAGTGTTGTAGAATATACTTGTTTCCTTGTGGACATTTAATGCATAATCTAGAAACACTCACCTGCAAAATTAATAACTCTGCTTCCGAAGTCCTCCCTATGCTTTATTTTCTCAATCACAGTCTTGGGTTTTGAGCCATTTGCAATCTAAGGACTCCTTTTACAATACTAAGCCTTGTGCATCTTTAAAGTACTGGAAATAAGTGGTGATCTGACAGAAATCCAGGACTGCTCTACAAATTGAAAAGAAAAAATGACAAAACGCAATTGTTAAAAACAGAGATATTACACTGTTTGGGTAAAATGTGAGGTGATAGCCTCTCTGACTAAAACAACAAACACACCAACATTAAGCTCTGTCCTATCAGTGTCTCTGGATATCCATCTCCCACTATTATTGAAATACATTTACTAAAACAAACCTCTTTATCAATTCTTCCAAGAATTTTAAAATATTATCTTAATAACATATTTACCCCTGAAGATGAAACCTGGTCCAAGTTTTTTAGGTTGATGGGAACAAAAGCCAACTCTCCTGCAATTCCTTAAAATACCATATTAGGATTTTTGTTGCACTGCTCCCCTCCTCTATTTATTTATATCCCTCCCCACATGAGGGCTTAAAACATTGGGGAAAATGCTTCTGCTGTAGTCACAGCTACCCCAGCCACTCTGGAGTTTGCTTTGTGTTCCCCACTTCTCATTTCATATATGCTAAGCAGAGGACTGAGAAAAAGCATGTGGCCACTAACAACCCTCCTTGTGACTCCTTCAGCAAGGTGCTTCACTCAGTGTGCCCTCATTTACACTTCTGACCCTTGGCCTTTCTACTTGCAAGTGCAATCCACTCCCAGCAGTGTGGCTCACTATGTTTTTGAGGGAGGGCTACTCCCACGTTTGGGACAAAGGCACAATCATCCCTTGGTTAGTGCTAGAAAGAACAGCAACCAATACCAAAGGCCCAGAAAACAGCATAAGGTGGAAGTTTCACAGCCCACTTGCCTTGTTAAGGGGCTGCTTGCTTGCCTCCAGCAACCTGCCACTCATAGTAAGTCAGAGATGGGCAGTGCATTTAACACCCTTACAAAAGCCTGTCCCAGTTTCCATGTAGTTGTCTGAACCAGTATAGGCTACTGCCAGCCACACTAGCCTAAAGAAATTAAGTTTCAAAATTTAGCTGTGCCTTACTTAAAAAAATAAATTAAAAAGCCATCTCGTTTTGCTTACAACCTACCACCCAACAATGACATTGAAAACTCTTTATTCTTCCATATGAGTAGGAAATGGCACTGTTCTCATTCTTTAACAGGAATTAGAAATTAGAAAATTTGAACAGACAGCTCTATTGTAATTTCACTGTTTTCTGAGTAGTAAACACAGAGCCCAGCCCATCAAAGTATGTAAAATAAGAATTTGTTTCCCCTTACGCACGTGTCTTGCAGTTGTCAGTCTGAAATGCCATCTGCTATCCAATCACACTTGTTGAAGCTTTCTGCTACCAGCTTCCAGTTTTAGGAACTAAATTCGTATCAGTAATTATTTTAAGAGTTTAAGAGTGTCGATTAAGACAACAAAACAAGAACTCTCACCAATTTCTAAACCAATAACATATCAAGGCTAATCTTTTAAAAATCTTGACATGTTAATTCTATACAGATAAGAAAAATACAGGTGCTTGTTCAAAAGCTGATTGGCAATTCAAGCATTACTAACTACTGCCTTTATCCCTATTTAAGATACAACAGAAGCAAAACCCAATTAAGAGCTTTCTGGTAGTCAACTTCTCTTGCCTTTAATCTTCCCTCTCATCCATTTCCATTCTCATGCTCCTATGTATCTTTGCCTCTTCTACTGAAGGCAATAACCCCTAGAGTCAATACTTCTGTATCTGGTGCTTGTCCAAATCCTTGTTACTTGATAACAACCACAAGGTCCTCCTTCACAAACTAACTTTTCACAGCCTTCTGGTTCTGTATGCATCCAATCTGAACCACAACAAAAGTCACGTGTATTTTCCATATAATTTTCTACCCTTGATTTTTTTTTTTTTAAATTTTTTTTAGAGACAGGAAGTAGGTTAATGAGTTCCGATGTATTCAGTTATGCCAGATACTTACTCAGCTGGAACATACACTGACTGCAACTGATCAAATCTCTCATTCAGTTATGGTCTGGAGCTATTTTACATAGGGTATCACAACATTCTAGGTCCCTAACTTAAAAAAAAAAATTTCCAAGAAAATTCCAGATCTATTTTAATGATTAAAATAATTTAGAAAAGAGACATAGCTCACTAAAACATGATCAGAAATAGCAACTTGATATTTACAAAAACAGTGAAAGACAGTACTGCAACTGTAAATATTGTATAGAACAGCTTTAAAAGAATAACTGCTTTCATTATAAGCTGAAGTCAATACATTATAAAGTCTGAAAACAACTTTCAGCTCTAGTTAAGATACAAGAAAGTTTTTGAATATCATATATAACCACCCAGGAAAATGCAAACAGATCTAGACAACTCACACAGGCCTCATTGTACTCAGGAGAAATAAGGAAGAAAAAAAACCCAACCCAATAAACAAAACTCCCAAACCCTGAATTCATTCCCCTCATCTAAAGTACTACAGCCGTTCCAAAGAGGTTAACTGTGTTTGCACTAGTTTATTTGTATACTAAATGCAAGATAAAAGATCTCTAGGCGAAATATAAGAGATTGTATCTTATTTTTGGGAAACAAACAGATTCCAGAGGTGTATTCTCGCCCAGCCAATCCCGAGGCTGTCGTGCAGCTCTGCCACCTCTCCAAGCCCAATCACAGCCACGAAGGGAAACTCGTTTTGCAGTTTGTCTCAGCCGGTGCTGATGATGAATGGCTCCTTCAGGGGGAGAGATCAAGCTGTGTGGTAAATCTTTCTATTTCTTCCACCTGCTTTTCTATTTTAAAAAGCTGTAGTGATCAGCTTGGCACTCTACATTAAGTACATATGAATTTCATAACAGAAAACACTTATGTAAGTGAAAGCATGGCTTACATTTGTTGTCCCATTCTCAAAGTGAACACTGCAACTTCTGCAAGCTCAGAACTATCACTATTACTATTACTTTGTATCTACCTTCCAGAAAAGATACAGCATAATATAGCTTGATTTTACAGCTTTCAGATGGTCAGCTTTGCAGCCATAGCACATTTCAAGATGATGTCATTCTCCACCTTCCCTCTGCCTAGCTCCACTTTGCAATACAACTTGTAAGATGACAGGAGAAGTAATATGAAAACAGAGTATGTTTATCAGGCTATGCCCTTCAAATACACAAGGGCCTATCCTACAAGCCTTACTTATCTTGTAACTGTGCTGAGGTTGTGCTAGTGTAAGGTATGCCAATCCAGCCTGGCTCCAAAGGTCACCATTTTAAAGGAATGCTTTACAATAAAGCCCATTGCTGATTTCTAAGCTAAAAGGACAGGTAAACAAACTGAGACAAGCAACGGGGGTTTTTTTCCCTTTGGTTATCAAACCATTCCTGACTGGTCAGATTGCTGTTTGGCCAAATCCTGCTTTCCCTTAAACTTCCGCTTTGTTGTTCTTTATATCCTGACATACTGTGCAGCACTGCTGTGTTCTGCTAAACAACCTCCTTGCTCCTCAAAGCTAACTACATTTCAGTGGCCAGAAAAAAAAGCTCAGCGTCTTGATATCTACCCTAGCCCCAAACTGAAATGTCTTAGGATTCTAAGGAAGGAAAATGCAAGCACATGTAGATTCAAAAATGGTTATTCTCACCTCCTATTACTCATGCTCTATTTCTCTCCCATCGACTTAAATTCAGTTTCTTTGGAAGTCCGAACAAGTTTAGCCACTTCTGAATTAAAGCGCATGAAAAGTGAAGTGAAATGGCAATAAAATGAAATGGCAAGTAACAGCACTGTAGCAGCACTGTAGCAGCCTTTTCACAGTCTCAAAAGAAATTACATCTCTTAGGTGAGTTAATTTCCACCGTATTCCATCTATATATAATTTTCATCACATTATTATGTCATGCTATAGAAGTTTCCTAAAGTGCACTAGTGTATAAAAGTTAACTGGAAGCATTGCAATTTCAACTAAATATATCTCTGTAACTTCATCCTAGCAGCTCTTCCCATAACTTATAATTACTGTAAAGTTCCATGAGCATTACTTGCATTTTACAGACAAGCAAACTGACGGGGCTATAACTCATTTGAGATCACACAGCAAATCAGAGAGTGGCAGGGAGAGGAGCAGAACTCATCTGTACTGCCAGGCCATTCCCAAAACTGTTACGCCCATTTCAATATTCCTGAAGCAGCAGAAGGTACACTTTAGGGAGAAATGCCAGAAGATCTCTTAGCAAGGACTCTTGAGAAGTCAGAGAGAACATTCACATGCCACATCCTTGAGAGATTATATTTCTGTCCCCTCCTTGCAACCAACTTATAAAGTACTTTTCAACAGCAGGACACTTGAATGTGAATCTGACACCGAGCTGGCAAAGGCTTCAGAAGTTAAGATATGATCCTAAAGGTTAACTACAGTATCTTTGACTAGCAGAATTTAAAGCTGACAAGTTTACATATTCGTTGTAAAACTTTGCAAGTACAAAGACTGAACAACAAAATAACCAGAATCCCAGTGTTAATCTCTTAGGAAAAAATAAGAATTTTACTTTAATAATCTATAATAATCTAATTTTATTAGAGAACTGTCTATTTATACACTTTATTATTTCATACATTTCATTTTAGAGAAGATTTTAATATTTAAATAAGTTAAAAGGTTGTTAAAGAAACTTAGCACCTTTAAGAATAATTCTGGGGCAAGGAACATAATTTTCTGTGCTCAGGCAGACCCAAAGGAGACAATTTGAATAATACTATGATGAGAGCAGCATATACAGTTACATCATCCTACCAAGGGGTTTTCTTTTGGTTCACTACTAAATATTGGAAAAATAGTGCAAAATGCCTCTGCACAGGTATCTTGAAAAAATCTTTGTCAAAATAACAAAACAAAAAAACCCAAACAAACAAAAAACATTCTAACTACACTTACCTGCTTTCAGCAATATCTTAGGTTTATGCCGATGATCCTAAATTGTCACACCCTGTCAAGGAGCTGCAACACTAAACTGTGACTTCCCATAGGCTGACAGATTTTTCTTTCATTTGAGATTTCAGGCAGTTCAGCACTGTTTGCTTTATTTCCTCACCTCACCACCCCCTGCCCTGCCTCAGCAGTACCTTCTTCTGTCATGCCATTGTGCGTCAGAGGGGTGCGTTACTACAGCCCCGCATCCTGCGTGATGCAAGCGTGTGCAATCTGGAAGTGCTGTGACTGACACAGCCCCGGCGTGGTACGTGCTTTGTGGGCACACCGAGCTGGGCAGATCCTGCCTGTACAGTCAATACAGAAATCAATAGCTTCATGGAGAAAGTACCGGTGGAACTGAAGAGATTTTCAAAAACAATGTGTTGATTTCATGGCACATCATGAGATATTGTAGGAAAACAGTACAACGATGGCAAAGGAGGAAGTAAGAGCAATGAGATGATGACAGAATACAGAAGGGAAAAACTGAAAGGGGTTCAGTTTAGGATACACTGACTAAGGTAGTCATCAAGTCATCACACATGAATTTGATCTCTGCTCAGAGAGCTCAGACAGAAAATAGAATCTGCAAAACAGAGACCAGAAATGGTCTGCCTCAAAGGAAATGAATGCCAAGAACAGTGATGAGTTTGATCATGTAGAGTAAGTGTAAAAAAAGCTAAAACAGTAACACCCTGCACATTTGGTTAACATGAACATAGAGAATTTGCACAAAAATACTACAGTTAAAAATCTGTATTAGCCTGGGAATAAAGATATTTACTGAATGAATCTTACCATTCACGTTGCTTTCGTTTAAAAAACTCTGCCAGCCTAATATTTGCAAGTTCTGCTCTTCCCTTACAATCCCTGGCTGTAGAGCTTAGTGAAATGATTGGGTGCTAACTGCCAAGTATTCCTGTGCCTTAGCAGGATACATGCTACTTCATTCCAATAATATGATTTTATTTGGCAGTTGGTACAAAATAGGCACGAAGCTTATGATTCACTACTTGGTTGTCTCAACAGTCTAACACTGAATGTTCTTTCTCCTCATTCCATGAAAGCCTAATGCCAGAGTTAAGTATCTGATTTCCCCTTTAGCTTATGTTCCCCCAAACAACTGGGTCCACTAACTTAGAAAGGGTCCACATGGAACAAGCCACTGTGGGATAAATAAATGTACACTGTTTCGGCCAGACACATTCCCAGATTTTGAGCAGAGAGAAATCAAGTACTGTCATCCTTACCAGATTCCATTTTGCCTAAACTGCCTCTTTCCCTGGTTCTACACGCTAAGTGTAATTATATACAGTAAAGGGCTGAATAGAACCTGTCCATCTTTTCAAGGACATTGATAAGAATCTTAAAAGGAGGGGGTTTTGTTTGCCTTTGGGTTTCTTGCTTGTTTCTCCATTTGGTATTCTGAAGATTAAAACTTCACAGAAGAGGGAAGGAATTGCCCCAAAGGAAGCCTGCTAACCTGACAATGGGCCAGCCTTCAGTTCTATGCTAGCTATTCCAGAAACAACAACCAGCCAAACAAAAAACCTCACACCATTTTGAAGTTCCATATTTATAACTCCAGGCTTCTGATGTTCATAAAAGCTTTTACAACTAGGAGGTCACTAAACAGTCACCCCAGGTATTGTATAACTAATTAATGTCACTTGAGGGATGTGGGGAGATATTAGCCCAGTCTTATGGGAAAACAGGGAAAGAAGTGGCCATCATGAGCCACCTTCTTTAATCTACTGCCAATAGATTAAACCAATAATTGTCTGCAGCACCACTGGATGTTTGGCATTTGCTACATTTCCTTCCTTTCTAAAATCTTTTAAAGAAAAAGTTTTGAAGATGCTGGAATATATGCCTTAGCATGCAGGCATGCTTTAACACAGAAGGAAGAGTAAACATTAATAAGAGCTGTCACCAGAGCAAGCTCCCACAACTGCAAACAGTCAATTTACCACCATCTTGTGAGTTAAATCTTGTCACTTCAGCCACAGCAACTGACAGTACAGTCCCTGCTTGACCTGTGTTACACAGTAAATGAGATAAGTCAGTTTTGATAAATGAGCTACTCCAAAGTTAATGGTAATTTAGTTCACAAGTAATCATGTGATATTACCCTAAAATCAGAAGGCCTGAGTATGAAGTGAATTGTTACAGCCTACCCTGTGAGTTCAGTCACAGGAAAACATTCACTTGCTCTTCAGGTTGCAGATTTTCATGCTACTGTTCATAGAACCTCTGATATTTCAGGATGCCCATGGCCATCCACGATGAGCAAGATTCAACTGCACACAGATCTAAGGTTGAATGAAGCTCTGTTAAAGAGCTGAAAAATGGTAATATCACTAAAGAGACATGTATTTCATCTCCTATTGTTTGATGTAATTAGGAGATGGGGAAACAAAAAAGCCTCTGCACCTTTAATACATGCTATTATGTCATCTAGTTGCATGTTTGCTAGAGGCTTACTTCATTTGGCCTGAATATAAACTTGGAAGAACTTCAGGTTCTTTTAATGGTAATGATCTAGTTCCTGCATAGTACAGTCAAGTGAAAAAGCCTGACATGGGAAAATTTAAATAGCAACAAGAGTACACAGTTCTCTTCAAGAAGAATTTGAGCTTCACCCTGTGTTAAACTCAGCACTCAACAATACTTGTTGACACTCTTTTGCTCTTCCTTCAGACTGTTCTGCTGGTTCTGTAACCCTGTTTCAGCCACTTAGCTGCTGTAGTGCAGGTTATTCACATCTCACTGCACTCAGATTTTGAAAGCAAGTCGCAAATCTACTCAAGACCAATTTTTTCTTTTCCAGGTGCCAAACTATTCTATGAAGTTCTACACAAACATCACTGATATTTTAAAGAACTGTTCTTCTTTTCCTTTGATGATAACTTCTAGATGAGAAGATTTTTCTCCAAAACTGAAGATAAATAAAGAGAAAACTTACAAAAAAATACCAAGAGACACCAAGTTTTGATTTAGACCTTCACCAAGAGCATGTAGCACCTTTCAGCTATAAAGGAAGAATGAACCTACAGTGCCCTCAAGAGTGAGGGGACATGAACTGGAAGAAGTCTGGAGATCAACTAGGAAGAGGAAAGCTCTCAAGCCTTCAGAAAGGACCCTCACTGAATAAAACCATACTTACCTGTACAGGGGAGGGGAGGATAATTGTCCTTATGCATTAGGACAAAGTATGTACTGTAAACGTGTGCAAGAAACAAATGACAAAACAGGTCCACTTTCAACTGCCTTTTCCAAATTCTTGTAAACCAGAAGTTTTGTGTGCATTCTCACTACAGGAACATAGCAAAGGTAGTTATTTAGTGCAGAAATCTCTAAATAGTATGTAAAGGAAGAAGTATCTTAGTGAAAGGTCAAATTTTACATTTTACAGACAAGTCCAATGGTGGTTAAGACAACATTTCCTCAATATCTGAATCTCTTAGTAAAGATCACACTTCAGTTTATTACCCAGGAACACAAAAGTTATATTTATCACAGTAATACAAAAATAGAGGAGGGTAATGAACCTTAACCAGCACTCAAAACCACCTGCAAGTCAAGTTGGAACTCACCTAAGTTAGCCAACAGGAGGCACTGAAGAGAGGAGTGCATCTTCAGTCCAGTCTCTCACTGTGCTAGAGCTTTCTGCCCACCGCCAAAAGCAACTGCATTTATTCAGGACCACAACCTCAAGCCCAGAGACCGGTGCTCTCACCTCAGCAGTTAGATCATTTAAGACAGAGGCCAAGTCCAAGTCATTAATAAACCCAAGGTGATTTCGCCTTCTCCTCCCTAAACTAAGTTAAGATATTTAATGATGACAACAGTGTCAGCACTTCCAATTGCATTAGTCCTGCTTTACATACAACTCTTAAGGTGTTCACTAGCCCAGAAATTAGAGCAAAAGCTAGACCAATTCCTTCCTCTTGGGAGCCTAGGCATGTAAGGGGCATGACTTCAAATCACCTCAGGGAGAAAAGGTACTGAACCTAAAGTCCTCACTCTTTGGGAATGCTCTAACCATTACGCTATTACTCAGGAGTGGGAGGGGTAGCTCTGGTTTGTTTTATGCAAAGCCCATCTGATAGGTCTTCAGTAAACATGCTCCAAGAACATCATGTTCTGCAAGCCCTGAGAGGAGATAGAGGGAAACATTTAATCTCTGGATCCAGAGTGAGCTTACCTGAGCATAGGTGTGGAACTGTTGCCCACTGCCAAACCTGAAACACCCTTATGCATGGCTGAGCACCTGATGAAGTTCTGCCTAGACGCTCACTGACTTTAGCTATAGGGTTAGAAGGATCTTGGGTTTTGAAGCTCTAAGCTGGGGCAGAAACATAAGCTTCCTGAACTAATTTCCTGTCTTTAGACGGCGCAGTTACCTTTCAGTGACTTAGTGAAAATGAGAACATTTGTCTTGCTGAATAATGCAGGACAGAGGAACTCCCATGTTGGTGACCATAAGTGCCAGAAATCTGAAGAAATCTTATTCCATTAAAAAAAACCACAAACCAACCCAACCCTAACCCAAAACCCAACAAACAAACAAAAAAACCAACCAACCAAAACAAAACCCCACCCAAACAAAAACCCCACCAGCTGTACTACAAAAACATTAGGTTTGAAAAGCAAAACATTCTGACAGTTAGCACCTACCAGAAGTTGAATCTATCTAGATGATTCCAACTCTCAAGCTGACATTCTGCTTTTTCCTGCTAGGGTTACCTTTTCCTACAGTGCCATCTGTTGCAGAACCTCACCTCTTTTATTGTTATTGTGAACGATATACCTCAAACAAAGCAGGGACAAACTGTTCAATAAAAATGCTGCATAGTAAGCTCTGTCACAATCGTGATCTGTGTGTATACCAAGTGGCTGAATTACCATTCACCTGTAGGAGGTTGTAAGAAACAGGAAGAATCTGTAAGAAACACTGGAGTATTGCATATGAAAACACCTCAAAGATATAAGCTGCGTTAACTCTTTCTGTTGCACACATATAGTAAGGGAGTTGAAACAATTCAAAGAGTATTTTATTTTCATCTAAGAGGCCACAAGCTCCAGCACCCTTTCTCCCCCCTTGTTCAGTTAGAAATACCACCTACCTTCTGATGCATTCAAGACTGGTAATAAAGCTTTGGGGACACATACAGTCAGTCAGGTCATTGCTACAGCCAGGGTTGAACTAAGTGGAGCATCCTTCCTGCTGGATGAGGCCTTGCCACCAAGACATACAGCAGGATAAAAGCTAAAATGCTGCCAGGAAGTTTCACTGTCAGGGTCCCTTTGAGCATGCCTGAGCAACTCCTGTGTAATGCACCACAATCACATAGAAAATAACATTGTTTCTTCTAGCAAGCATGGACTTCCAACGGAAAAGAATTATCTTCTTTACTATCTTTCTTTATAACAGCGGACAATTAATGGTATTTAAATGGATTTTAGCCTGGACAATGCAGAAGTTTTAATCTGCTTGTATTATAAGAAAAAAAGTAACAAATAGCAACACTACCACAAAACACATGATTTTACTTAAGATAATAGAGTCCAGCAGAAAAATTTACTTTAGTTTAGAGATAGCTTAAATGTGCTCATGGTTTAAGTTTTGTTTAATAAAAACTAAAAAGTCCCAAAACATTGAATGTCAGCCCTTTCCTCCCAACTGAAATCTACTCTTCTGTAGAATCTACCCTTAGAAAGTTAGTTATGTACTAGTTTAAAATTCGTCACTGGTAAGCTCAAAATAAAAGTTGGGAGTTATCCACCTAAGTTTTCTGACAATTTCATTTCCCTCAAAGTCCTTCAGAGAGATCCTTGCTAGATCTTTCAGAAAAAGAAAACAGACTGATTATGGCTATTATTTTCACCTAGTACCTATACTAGTATTTTCTCATTAGATGAGGGACAGTCTCTGCCACAAACAGCATTAGAAGACACCATCATACATACTGAGGACTGATTTCCTTCACAAACCTCAGCTTTTTGACCCCAATTGTTTCAAAAATTAAAACACCACGATAGTTGAGCAGGGGACTATTTTGTTGCTCATTTAGGGTTTGGATATTTTTTTTAATATATGGGAATATATGTATTCTGTGTTTAGAAGATGTGAATTCTAACAGTATCTTCATTTTGTTTTTTTAAAGGCATGCTGATGCGAAGTTTTTATTAACACTACAGAGATACAATTTAGGAAGTTTCAGTTGAAGACAAATACATTATAAAACTGAAATCGTGACAATCATAAAATAAAAGTAGACACGCAACTTGAATATAGTGGTGAGCATTCATAACTAATATATAAACTGTTGATTCATCAACTATCACAAACTTCTTATTCATGCATGCTCTTCTTCTCCCTTTCCTATACCTGTATCACTAATCATTGCTTTCATATCTAGCTAGAGAAATCAGCCAGAGAAAACTAGCAAGATACCATCACCAACAAAAATACCTAAAAATACACCCCATGTCAAGAAGGTTTCATATTACTATTCTGTAACCAGAAATAGCATAAGGCAACAAGGACAAAAGTTTCATCTTTCAAGAGGTTTAGAATAATAAGATCTCAAATCACATTGGTGTTACTTCAAACAAATCAAAAAACTGGAAACAAAACATGAGACATGAAGTCTCCCCCAAGTGTTCCTTCAAATTCATTACATCTCTCTGGAATGGGTGCATCAGCTTCAGTTCATTCCATGTGGAATTCTGTGAAGCATGCACAACTGAGAAAGAGCTTGCTAAAGCTAATTGAACTGTTGTGGACTTTATCTATTTACTGCTGTGGTAACTGCAGTAAATAGATAAAACTGCACACCTGGTAGCCCACAGTGAGCCAATTTAGTCCTGAAAACACTGCAGCTGCATTCATTTGACACCCAAAACATGCTTCCTACATGTCTCTACTCAAGACGTAACTCTTCAGATTAAGAGACAAGTGTGAGTGTCAGTCTGGCACAGTGATCACGAACTCTAGGAAACCTGAAATCTGTACAAGGAGACACAAGATTGCTTATAATAAATGGAAGTACTAAGAATGTTTTGAAATGGAATCCTGCAGCCAGGTATTAAGAGGCTTTTGGACAGACCAGCCAGCACACAGCCTCAGCCCTGCAAGCTCACACATGCTTCACTTTAGCACACATGAGCAGTAGCTGTGTTAATTCAGGGATGCTCCCAGGAAAACATTGTTTCCAGGATAATGTCAAAATTGTATGTTGTACACAACACTCTTAACGAAGTGCTGGTTTGTCATCTATAATTATTAGATTATCAGATAGTAATAATGTAACTGCCCTCAGTAAAGTAGTTCCCTCTGCAAATGTGACAGTGTAGGTGGCCAAAATACTACTGCTAAGACAATAAATACTCCAGTTCAAAATCAAACTTTTCAGAAAAAAAATAAAGGAAAAAAAACCCAAAACCAAAAATCCATCCACAACAATCTAATAAACAGATGTGTTTAATATCATAATTAAGTTTCATCTGAATAAAGAAAAAATGCCTTGCTCTTGTGGTACAAAAAAAAAAAAATCTGACCTATTTTCTCTAGCACAACATATTTCCCCCCCTTCAAAAAAAAGATCCCAGAAGCTGAAGTTTCAAAAAGCTGTGTAAACTTGTACTCCATCCCAGTTTTCTGAAGTTAACATATTTATAAATGTTTTAAAAGAAACTGAAGATAGTTACTAAAAGTTATGATTCAGAAAATTATTTCAGCATGTTTTAGTCTTCACCAAAATTCTTGTTGAACTCCATTTATTTAAAAACTGGATTACGACTACTTAGTTAGGTAAAATCCTTCACTCCATCTCACAGGGCCTTCAAAACTTCCTCACTACTTTGGCTTTAATCTAAAGCACTTTTGGACTGAGGTAAATGAATTTCACAGCAACTGGACAACAAGTGCTTTTTCCTAACTTGATGAAATTTTTAGACCTCGGGTACTTATTTCTCCATGTACTTATTTCTCCAAGTCAAGTTTTGAGATGAGGTAGACCAGGTTTCAAACTCCAGTCCAGATCCCACTCATGCTTAAATGAGATACTTCTATATCCAAGGCAAACACTGTAAGATTTTTACTGCTTTAAAAGAAAACATGCAATTTCTACTGCTTAAGTAGTTCTACTTTGTTCAACTGCCCTCTTAAGTCACTTACCTGAGAGGGGCAAAGCACAGACTTGAATGTGAGACCTCCATGCTCATAGTTTTTGGCTATTCTAAGTGTACTTTTCTTTCCAGTCTTCATGGGACTTTCATTCATTACCAAAGAAATCTTCCCCTGCAAACACTTCATTAAAAGCAGCACATTTTCACAGAAAATATTTATTTTGAGGCACCTATCAGCTTTGTAACAACCAAGCAAACACTGCTATCTCAGTAAATTCCGAACTTCACTCTCAGAAAAACACAACAAAGACCTAGTTCAAATACTGTGGTGGGTTGACCCTGGCTTGACACCAGGTGCCCAGAAAGCTGCCCTATCACTCCCTCCTCAGCTGTACAGGGAGAGAGAATAATAACAAAAAACTCGTGGGTTGAGGCAAGGACAGGGATAGTTCACTCACCAGTTACCGTTGTGAGCAAAACAGAACTAACTTGGGGAAATTAATTTATTAACAATGAAATCAGAGTAAGGTAATGAGAAATAAAACCAAGTCTTCAAACACCTTACTCCCCTGCCCACCTTCTTCCTGAGCTTAACTTCTCTCACAAGTTTCTCTTCCCCTTTTCCAACAACGCAGGGGAACAGGGAATGGGGGTTGTGGTCAGATTATTACGTGTTGTCTCTGCCATTTCCCTCCTCCCCTGCTCCACTGTGGGGTCCCTCCCACAGGAGACAGGTCTCCAGGAACTTTTCCAAAGTGAGTTCTTCCCATGGGCTACAGTTCTTCACAAACTGCTCCAGTGTGGGTCCTTTCCATGGGACCTGTTCCTTCAGGAACAGGCTGTTCCAGCATGGGTCCCCTGCAGGGTTAGAAGTCCTGCCAGCAAACCTGCTCCAATGTGGGCTCCTCTCTCCAGAGGGTCACAGGTCCTGCCTGGAGTCTCCTCCAGCACAGCTTCCCACAGGGTCTCAGCCTCCTTCAGGAGCCTGCTTTGGTGTGGAGTCCTCCAAAGGTTGCCAGTGGAGATCTGCTCCATTGTGGACCTGAGGGGCACAACTGCCTCACCATGGGGGAATCTCTGCTCCGGAGCCTGGAGCACCTCCTCCCTCTCCTTCTCCACTGACCTTGGTGTCTGCAGTGTTTTCTTCTGACATATTCTCACTTCTCTGACTGCAGTTGCTGTTGCCCGGGGTGTTTTTCCCCCTTCTTAAATACCTTAAGCCAGAGGTGCTACCACCATCGCTGTTGGGCTCAGCCTTGGCCTGTGGCAGGCCCATCTTGGAGCCGCCTGGTGTTGAATCTGTCAGACATAGGGGAAGCTTTTATCAGCTTCTCACAGAAGCCACCCCTGTAGCTGCCCTGCTACCAAAACCTTGCCATGCAAAACCAATACAAATGCAGAACCAAGGCGGAAAAAAACCCCAGAACATTCTTTATTAAATATCCCGCCTCACACATTTCCTACACTTCATCTCCACGACAAGAGAGAAATAAAAAAGATTGATGTAAGATATTTCTAGAACTTTAGAATTTTCTTCAATAATGAGAATATATTCTTTAGGATACTTTACTGGAGATGAGTGGATTTTCAAATCAGTAGCATACTCTGTGAACAGTCATTATCCCATCTAATTAAATGAAGGAAAGCTACTGCCACAAGGACACAATAGCTGTTTCTCTTCTATATTTGCTTTTAATCAGATTGTTGCAACAGAATATTATACAGCAGGCTGGTTCAAGTCTTTATTCATTCTATAATCTTCAGAATTAAGAATTCCAGTAACTTCTTACAAGAAGCTTCTCTTTGCCATCTTGAAGTCTCAGAGTTCACTATTTCCCAGAGCTCAATGTTCAGAAGCACAAACTATGTAAAAGGTATCACTTATCTTGAAGAGAAAGTAGTTTACAGACTCTATTATCCACATTAAGACTGCCTTAATCTCTAAGAGATGTAGTCCTTGATTTCAATGAGAATCAGAATCTGCTGTTGCACCAGAAAAAGGAATCAAGTCTTAAACGAGGCTATTAAATTATATTACCCCTGGCTTCTGTTACGTACAGAAGATATTTCACATAATATTATCCCTAGTAAAATCCCTCAGTGCTACTTCAAAATGAAAGAAATTGTGCTTGGCTTAAGAATTTAGAGTTAGGTCTTTGTTAGATTGCCTGTCTTATCATACTGTATATATGTAACAAGAACTTCCAGGACATGCTCTTTGCAATTTGATTTCCACTTACATTTCTTGGAAGTTTTGGACAGCAAAGGGACTCAATTTTTACAAGTTGGATTGTACACTCTGATTTTAAACAAATATTCAAGAAGTACATAGTGCAAAGATTAGTATTAATTTTTTCTACCAAAGTTAGGAAAACATATGATGATACAGATTTGTATGTTTATTACAGAATCAAGAAGACATCTCCTTTTAGCTGCCTAAACCAACTACATATAAAGAAAAAAAAATCTGAGGGTTTTTTTTTCCTGATAGAATTCTAGTGCATAGTATTTTGGAAAAACAATGGCAGACCCAGTTCATATCTTGACAAAACTGTCATGTGTTCATTCCTAATGAAACCTTACTCAAAAACTCAAATCTTTTAACAGAAAGTCCTGACACCAAGAAATGAAGGAAAGAGAAGCGACACTTGACCTTCCTGATTTACACATACTCTTCTGACAGATTCCAGACAATATCCACCAGAGCTGTCATGTTATGAATAGTTAGAAAAGCAGAACACTACAAACCAAGATATCAATATGCCTTCTAAAAGCCAGACAAAAATATTTCCATTTGGTTTATTTTCTTGCACCCTGGAACAGAAAAGTATCAATAAAAATGTCAGAATTAAGCCTCTCTTACACAACACTATTTATACATCAGTTTCTATGTAAATACAAGCAACCATTATAAACGTAACTCTTAAAAAACACAAACAAACAAAAAATATAATCTAGGTAAAGTTACAAGGCTTCCAAAACCTTTTCTGTAACACAAGTGGGAAGGACAGAATGGACATATAGGATGTTAGGGCAAATATCAAAAGCAATGTTGTCCTGGTAAGGACTTATCTTCATAACATGATGAGCTGCAGGAAACATTTTGTGCATGGCAGCTGCCAAATATCTAGTACTGTTAAATCAACACAAGTTTGCACTCAGCATTGATTCAAAATTCAAAGATTAAAAAACTTTTTCCTCTCTTCAGTCTTTCTTTTATATGGAAATCAGTGTGAATCTAGTTTAAAACTTAAATAAATTGAAAATCTAACAGTTTAATCCAAGTGGAATGTGGTGTTGGCAAACAGGCTGCATTTTAAAGCTAAAAGTTTTGCTGCACCAAAACACCAGGAACAGTGAAGGCTCAGCAACAAGCTGCAATGGAAAAAAATCTTTCAGAAAAGAGGTTCTCCTCCCCACAAAGGAAACAAAAAAAAAGGCACACAAGGAAAGGCTTTAGAGCTTTAAATAAGGAAGGTTGTTCTCCTTTTTAACAAATACCATATTATTTCATGTTAAGGAGTCAGGGAATTCTTAAAACAAAACCCTGTTTTGGAAGAAAACTGCTTAAAACCAATTCAATAGCAAGCAAAAACATCCCAGAAGGGAAACTGAACTAAGAGGTTACTATACCTTCAGTCTCAAAACTTAGGCCCATAAAGCCAGTCAGCTATTTAGATAGACAAAGGACTTGTCAGGAAAGACCTGACACTAAGAAAAGCTTATTATTGAGCTTATCCTGGGAGCATAGAATAATGAAAAAAAGTTACAATTTCTAATTAATTTACAGGAAAAAAACCAACCACATATTTTCAGATGCCCTGTGCTATCCCTTGCTACAATGCCTCAATTGAAAGTAAGTTCCTGTAGTTGCCCAGAAGGAGACATATCTAGATTACATGACATAAGTACCATCACCTCTATTTTTAAAATACCAGCCCAAATTTTTTGGAGGGGTAATATTCAGGCATTAGAACACAACACCGGTTGATACTTTTAACCCAAAATTACTTGATAGAACAAGCTTAGTTTCTATATAAAGCTGAAGTAAGGAAAATGGTTAATTGTTTACTAGGTTTAAACAGAACTAAACCAGTTCACCTTCCCAAACCAACTTTTGGCAGGCATCTAACCTAAGCTTTCCAGAAAAAAGGGAAAAAAAAAAGAAGACAAAGAAAAAAAAAAAGTCCAAGTCATTGGAAACATCAAGAAAGCAGTAAACAAGTAAAAAACCACCACTTAACTTTTTGGATTTAATTTATGTATGTAGCTCCAAGTGAAGATTTCCATCTTTCACTTGATTTGTGGAGAGAGACCTAAGCTATTCCCACCCTCCCAACCCCCTTAAACTGCAAACAATTTACTGGAATAGAAAACCATACTGACAGCAACCATATTTTTGGAAATTTAAACACTCAGTATCCACAGGAAAATATACTCAAGCTTTCAAAACTATTTTTTCTGGCCCACAATGGTATATTCAGTACTTTTCCACTATGTTTATTTTAAAAGGAGAAACCCTGACCTGAAGAAAAAGTCAAGAGTAAGAAGATAAAACAGCAAGTATTTCTTCAGTGCTCACTTTACATTTGCCACAGTGAGACGATGTAATTTGATTTTAAGTTAGCTAACAGATGATGTATTAACTTACACAACCTAGAAGCCCATACTTTTTTTTTTTACTTAATACCATATGCTACTTTGTTTTGCACATTGTATGCTAATTTATAAACCTTTCAAATTCCTAGTGCTTTTCACTTTGCTTGAACATCTCCTCAAGATGCATACAATTCCTCCAAATGTGAGCAAAAAGCATCCAAATGTATGCCAAGACCCCAAAATAAAGACAGTTATTTACATACTAAATAGGAAAAAAAAATATTTTTAAGATTCAAGTAAAAATAAATTGGCTTTTTGGCAACTTAAAGCAGAGCAGAACTTCTAGCAAAGTCAGTGCAGAGAGGGGAAGGATTACTTCTATCCACAGACTATTAGTATCAGAGTGAGAAAAATAATTTAAGATAAACATCTAAGTTGACACTAGAATACATGAGTGCAGACTGGAAAGGATCATCTCCAGCTACGATTTGAAATGAACAGCCAACTTGTAGAAATACCTCTAGAAAAAGAAGCAGAAGGAAAAGAAAATTTAAAAAAAAAAAAAAAAGTCTAAAAAAAGCTCGTATGACTTAGCAAGTGCCAGGTCAGGAGAACAGATGCTGTTATTTACAAAATGCATTCAAGCTGAAGCATTTCTGGTTTCTTCAGATCTCTAGATATTAGCTCCTACAATAAAAAAGACAGGAAACAAACCTTTTTATCTAAGCCACCAATGCACATCCTATAGTTGCTTACCTTATTACTAAACAGTAAGAGATAAGGAAACATTTTGGTTCAATTTCTTCAGTTTAAAGCACTTCAATGCAGCCAAAAATTAAAAACCAACCAAGATAATATTGTCAAATGTGTGCTTCACTCTTCACTTCTTTTGAAAATAAAAAATCTAGTTATGATGCCTGGAAAATCAATTCACATAAACTCATAAATTTACAGATCAAGTTATTCCAAACAATTATAAGAAAAAAGTTGACTAAGCAAAACTCATTTCCATACAAGAAGATTGGCATACAGTTAGCATAGAAAATTATGGAATGGCTCCAAACACAGAAACAGCATCAGAAGTGACCCAGATACCTTACTTCACATCACTTTGAGAACCTCTGCTGTTTTCAAGCAACTCTTTATTCCAACCAAAGACATTTCCAAGGTCAGGCAATTCTACAATTGACAAGCTCAACAGATTTCCCTTCATCTCTCTCAACAGCCTGAAGAAAGGATGCAAACAGGCTGAAAGAGCGAGGAGACAGATAAGGCAATCTTAAGTATTATTGACAATTTAAGTCTCTTAAGAAATACGTTCACAGCCCTGCTCTGAATATTCCCTGACATGTCAAGATCAGGTCTTCTCCCCTAACTTCTCCAGCCAGTCTTGCCCCACACACGTGATACAGACCCATCATCAGAACATGTTTACAATAAATACTGCGGAGGTAGCAGAAGCTCTAAATGAGACTAATCATTTAAGTGCATCACGTGATTACTTTGGTAATCTCTCCCAATATTGAGAAAAGCAAGAGTATCCGAACACCACAAAAATACCCTATAGACACGATGTTTTGTAAACTAGTGATCTGGTAAAGCAACATATGGATTTTGAAGGGAGCACCCTACAATAAATAATCAAATCCATTCCACCTAATCGCTGGAAGAGACAGAACAGACTTTTGCTATGAAGTGAACTCACAAAAAAGGATATTTTAATTCACTTTATGCAAGAGTACCATGGGAAACAGAAACCGATTTGGGTATTGGCACTGTGCAGGGAGACTAGTCTGCCTCCAGATGGTTCAAATTCATCACCACCAGTGAGGATACTATATTTAAGTTCGTAAGCTTCAACAGACAATAAATTTCATCTGAGACACATTTCTGTGGTGACTGACCAACAGTAAGCACCACAGGGGAACATCATTACCATGAAGCAGGACACAGCCAAATTCACCTGGACAAAAGAAATCCCACAACCTAACAGATGTGCCTAGCTACAGATCTCAAAGTTCACTAAAGAAAGTTACTTGTGTTGTGCAGGAAGACTAAGAAAAGACTTCAGACAAAGTTATAAAGTCATTTATCAAAGATTACTTCAAAAGCAGATTAAAGATTTCAAAAGATAGCCAGTCTTCTGTAATACCAGAGTCATCAGGATAAATCATTTGAGAGCAAGGATCATAATTAAGTTTCACCCTTATTACTCTTAACAAGCATGCACCACAGAGCTCAAACATGGACCATCCACAAAGCAAAGAGTGAACTCTCTTGTGACTTCACATTGCTAGAAAGAAAAATCTAGCAATGAAACAGAAAAATAACTCCTATTTTATCCTTCATGAACACACACATGAGAATCACTACCTCCTCTCCTGGCTTTATTTGTCCTACCACTGTTGCAGAGGAAGAGGACATGATGTCTGCTTTGGCTGCGACTAGAAGTCTTCTCATCCCTTCTGGATGTTCATTTCATTTAAACCCATATAAGTGTTTTGAAAGGATTTGGGAATGTAAGGATATTCCATTTCATGTCCACTGCCAAGAAAACCTAGATCACAATCAGTGCCTGAAGGTTGTAAGACAGAAGGATATATCTGGCTGCTGACATGACCCCTCTCTTCTGTGCCGTAAGAGCCCTCAGCAAACTGTGGAATTCTGTTATGTTTATCCCCTAGGGCAGTAGGCCTGAGAAAACAAAGAGGTACTCAAAGCTCCCCTTCAAGCCCAGCTGATGCTTTAATATGAGAGACAGGTTCCAGATCACAAGTTCCAGCGCTACCTGTCTGGTAAATATAGTCTTGGAGATCAAAGGAAAAGGACTTAGATGGTGCTCAAAGTGCCTCCAAGTAGTTACCAACACAAAACACAGAAAAAGAACCCAGAAAGAAAAATCATCCAGTTAGCAATATTCTTCTGCCTTTCCCAGGGAGAGATCAGATAAGCATATTGCTCCTGACTGATTTTTAAGAACAGTTTAGGCAATGAGAGTTCTAGCAATGAACATGACATGCTTTACTATCCTAATCTTGAAATTTTCCCCAAATGTCTAACCCAAGTCTTTCTGGAATTTACACCCATTGATCATTCATTCTAGCTCACGTTTCCTTCCTTTTTGCAGCAGTCTTTTCATTCCTTCCAGCCCCCATTTATTTGGCAACATATTGTCCTAGCCTCCTTTTAGCTGACCATACCACCACTAAACACCTCGAATTTTCCTCACAAAAAAAAATCAGAGGACTAGATTATACAAGCTCACATAAACTATTAAAATAATTTTATATTATATGGCTGCTCTCCAGTATTCTTACTCTCCCTCCCAGCTTGTAATCTAAAATTCAACAAAGTGTAAAAATTTGTTACTCAGGATTGTGTTGGGCAGGACCTTGCAGAGTCTGTACCACGTACTTGTTACCTGACCTCACTTGCCTTCTGGGGATGATTTTCCAGCTAATTTTACTCATTACAAGGTAGTTTATAGATCATAATTCCCTAGGTTGTTAATAAGAATATTATGTGAACATTGAGGACTCCAATATAACAACCTATTAACATTATGGAATGTCGCTGCACCACAAGGCCTGTTACTCCATCATAAAAGTAGTAGCAATGCTGGTTTTAAAAGGTTTTATCCTGGATAAGTCTGTTTTGGCTGTTGCTCAACTTCTCACAGGCACCAAAAACGTGTTTCACCACCGGTCCAGTATTTTTACTTTGAGCTAAAGTTAAAATGCACCAGTTTCATCTTCATCCCATCCCACTTAGCCCACACTGAAGAGGTATGCACCAATTAATCTTTTTGAATCTGCTACTTCCCTCCACCATCTCAAGATTGCAATCCACTATATGAGATTGCTTCAGCTAAGTTGGATTTTTTTTAAGCATCTTGGAATTAATTTCATCAGGCCCTACCAGATTGAAAATCTGTTGCTTATCCAAGCAACCTACAGGTTTTCCCCCCTCTCCTGGCCTAGGAAAGTAGTATTTATGCTTTTATCATGGCTGCTGACTACACTGCCTGGATTAACCCTTTCAAAAAAAACATTTCAATCACCTCAGCATCATCTGTGGATCTTTTATTTCTTGCTTTCTTTCAATATTCACTTTAGCTACACCTCTTTATGGTTTTTACCATCCCAGTTTTATTTATGTATCTTTGTGCGCTTTGCATCTTCAGCAACAAATGGTTTCCCATTTTCTGTATGTTTCTTTTGTCTACACCAATGAAAAGACCAATAGAGAGCAAAATTCTTTTTCTCATTAATAATTTTTCTCTTCAGTGCAAGGGCTTGGTATCACTACATTATTTCTCAAAGAGGCTGAGATTAGTTTCTTTCTTCCTTGTATTTGACCCCAGTCAAGCTTTACATGCTAAGCTTTTTGACATTTATGGGGTTTATTCTGCTGCTGTCATCTTTTATCCTATGTATGCTGACATCTTGTCACACCTGCAGAACCTGCCTCCCATCTATGCGTTCTCTTTGTTTGTTTAAAAAATTCTTTTTATGAATTTACATCCCCTGAAGAGTAATATATTCTGCTCAGTCTCTTCCATTGGATGGTTACAAGAGATTTGAGCTACCTAATCTCACACTTTCAGTGGTTCTTCTCCAGCCACACACATACAACCTCGTATTTATATTCCAGTCTCATAAATCTAATTGATCTGATGGAGGCTGGCGGAATACTTTTAATAATCACACGCTTAGACATTCCTCTGCTGTTCTTTCCCAATTTATTTGTGTTGGAGTGCAGACACCTAGCATATTAGGCGGAATGACAGGCTATTCTGCAAGGTCATAAGCAATATGGTACAAATACTTGCAAAATACTACGTGTGCAAGAAGTTATCAAAAGCCATGATAAGTATTTGGGGGTTTAGCTCAAAAAAATGCTCAAATATTTTCAAATGCAAACATTCAAACTCTTTTCACTTGGTTAAAGCACGGCAATTTAAACACTTAAAAAATATTTTTTAAATTATCTATTTGGTCAAAGTGGCTTTAGGTCCTTCCTTGCTTTTATTAATAAAAGTAAGAAAGTTTTAATGAGAAAAAAGGAGACGAGTTTGCTGATACTATCTTTGTAATAACTCTTACAAAAACAACTTGTCTAATCTAAATGAGAAATTAGATATATTCTCTTGGGCTAAAAAGTATATTATTATTATTATATATAACCTACAATAAGAAACTCAATATCCTGAACATAAGTCAGATCAACAGGACTTTACGCTAGGCACTAATTAATTTTTATAGATTCTGATACTATTTATTAATAATAGCATTAATAATGCTATTTTTAATAGCAAAGAAGAAAGTTGCACACTTAGCATTCCACCACATATCAGAGGAAGTTTTATCCAGAGAAGAGAAAAAACAAAAAAAAACCATAACAAAGGCAGGCTTAGAGGGATGCCACGCTGACACAGGCTGCTGCCAAGCCTGCAGCTCACACCAGCCATATAATGCATTCTACCAACTTGCTCCAGACACAGAGCTGCAAAAACAGGAGCAGCACAGTTGCTCATGCCTAAATATTTGCTGATTGCCCCAACAGGCAAGAGGTCACTAGCCCCAGAAATAAACAGCCGTTAGACCGCATGGAAGATTCAAATCTTGGATTTCCTCACTGATTTATCCTGGAAGCAAAGAAGAAAGATGAAGACAGCACATTTTACAATTCTCCATTTTGAGGGGGATGGGGGAGGGGGAGAGATGGAAGGATAAAAAAAATAAATCAGTCCAGGCTCAGACTAGTAGTTTGATTTGGACTATCTGACAGGAGAGAGAAGGAGAGGAGCCCCAGCTCCCAGGAGAAATTCTGGATTTCAAGTTGCCTCTCTTGCCTTGGGCTCTATGTCATTTAATAACCTGGAAAAGAATAAGGTTTATACAGCATAATGGTACATATTGCTGTGGACTTAAATATTGTTTCGTATCCCAAAACAAGGGAGCTAAAGTAATACAAGTGAGTCCTATGAGTACTGATGCTGTTCTGAATAGGATTTCACATTTTTAAATTATTATTAAGCTGTTTACCTTTGGAATCACTGCTGAAAGCCGTAAGTTCTATGGGATAATTATAGTTAATAGTTTGCTTTATCTGCCATCTTCATTGCAGAGATTTGAATAAAATTCCTCTTGGACATGTAATCAGTAGAAAACCATTTCATGCCTGACAAAAGTCCTCAGCATCCAAAACAGAATACTTGGATTGGATTATTACTTCCACACATTTCTTTGCAGATCCAAATATTACAACAAACATTTTCATTTATGAGCACAGACACAAGAAATAAGATTTGCCACCCTAAATTCATAAAATATAGAATACATCTCTCTTGGAGTAGCTTTTAAAGATTTTCTTAAAATAATGTTGCATTTGATTTTATTTTGCTTAACTTGCTGTTAAACCTTTACTGCAGCTTGTGTGCATGCAATTGGTTTCATATCTATCATACCTTCCACATCTATTTTTATTAATCAAGCCAGCTATGACCATGGGACTTGAATTTGCAATTGCTCAATGAAGATGGACATATTTTCTGCCAGAACTTTTTGGCCTAGTTAAAAAAAAGCTAGTAACAAAGTTTCTAAAAAAGACTAATAGTTGATCGTGGCTCTAACTTCAAATACATAAACACCTAAGAGGGAGTAATCAGGTCATGCATTCTGACCTACTCCAAAATTTAGGTGAGAGATCACCATCTGTTTGGCCTTTGAATAGACTGATATCTTGAACCTGATAAAAACAAGCCTTCCCTTAGCAGTGTGTTCCAGTGACTCATCGTTCTCACTGGTAAAAAACTCACTTTTCATTTGAATCTTTAACAGGGAAGATGATGTTGCAAAGGTGCCAGATTAAGTTTTCAACTCAGTATTCAAGTTTGGGGTGGTTTGTTTGTTTCTCTGGTTTGGGTTTTTAAAGAAAAGCTGTCAAGCTTTTCACATAGACCCTGTGAAAAACAATCAGCTTCCACAGATAAAATCTGCTTTGAGAAAAACATCCCATACAGTCTCAACTGTACAAAATAAATTATGCTGTATCTATCACATTGCAGACTCTTGAGAAGTTAGATAAAATAGTTCTTTCAGCTCCAATAACCCAAACTCAGAATGTATTTCTGCATGTATTATTAAATATAGTGGTTTTCATGTAATACTACGTATGTAATGTATAAATTATTAGATCTATAATATTTTAAAATATTATTATTGTTGTTGTTGTTATTTTTCCTAGATTCCCCTTTATTTCACCTATTAATGTTCAGGGAGAAAAAGCACAATAGTGAGAATTGGGCAGATAACTCCAAGTATAGTTCTATGTATTTACTTGTGATTAAAAGAAATACCCTTCCTTTTCCTACTCTGCAGCAAGCAGTATTTTTAGCAGAGCTGCTGGACAAATTAATAGAAGAATTTAAAGACCTGCGCAAAAATTTGAGGTGAGCAAGAGAATTGCAATGCGACCGGCTATAATTAGATTGTAACAGTGGAAGAGTACAAAGTAACATTTATTTTTGTTAGCATTAGGTCAGTAAAAGTAATCCTCTACTGGCTAGGCCGCCTAGGAGCTGTTAAAAAAAAAAAAACAAACAAAAAAAAAAAAAACCCACAAAAAACCACAAAACTTTGGATCCTATCGATTCCAGTGGAGAAACTATTTTCCAATAAACAACAAGAAGGGAATTTTGACAGGCTCTGGCCTTGAAGCTCACACGGCTTTCAAATGCTCCAAAACTTCCCATTTATATTTTCAATGGGTAACATCGAATGTTAATAGTTCCTGCTTTTCTGTCAAAGGTAACCTAGAAATATCGCGGCACGGGTCAAGCAAACCGAAACCAGAGTGTTAAAGTTGTCATTTCAGCGCTTCCTTCGGGATGTCCCAACTTTCCAGCCATTCGCTGCCAAGCCCTCTCCGCTTTTTCACAGAATCAGAGAACACTCAGGGTTGGAATCGACCTCTGGAGATGATCCAGCCCAATCCCACTGCCAAGGCAGGGTCTCCTAGAGCAGGTTACACAGGAATGCGCCCAGTGGGATTTGAACGCCTCCAGAGAAACACTTCCCCCCCGCCCCCCACACACGCACATCTTGCCTTTAGTAAGGTTTTTCCCAATGTTTCTTCGAGGGGAGAAGGGTGGCGGAGAGCATTTGGCACGTATTAATGCACGAATAAACCCGACAGAGCGGGTCAGACCTCAGAAAAACCGAGGGCGCCCCGAGCGGGACGGGTCCGGCAGAGCCCCCGACCCACACAGTCAAAGGGGGTGGGTTCTGCTGCGCTCACCTGCACCCCGCCGAGGATCGCCTCGCTCTTCTCCCTCACGTCGGGGAAGGGGCAGCGCTTGGAGAGCATGAGCAGGCGGGCCAGCGCCTCGCCCAGCCCGTCGCGGGCGGCGGGCGCCGGGAGCCCGTCGGCGGCCGCGGCGGGGGCGATGCTCTCGGCGCGGCGCAGCACGGCTTGCCCGATGGTGTCCAGGGCGGCGGCGCGGGCGGCGGCGTCGCGGCTGCACAGCCCGTCCCAGCGCACCTCGCCGTCCCGCTCCTCCATGGGGCCGCCCGGCTGCCGCTCTCCCGCCGCCGCCTCCTCCTCCTGCTCCTGCTCAGCAGCCCCGCCGCGGCCGCCCCATGGCGGGCTCCCGGCAGCCGCCAGCCCGCCCACACAGACGAAGACGAGCGCAGAGCCCGCTGTCCGCGCCGCATGGGGGGCAGCGCGGGCGGGCGCCGCCTCAGCTCCGCCGGGCGCCCCCGACAGCCGCCGCCTCCGCCGCCCTCCCGCGCCGGGGCTGCCGAGCGAGCGGCGCCGCTGCGGCTTCGCCTTTCCCGGTGGGAAGAGGGGCGGCCACCACCCCACGGCGCCGGCGGCTCCTCCTCCCTGCCCCGGGCATGGAGGGAAGGGGCCGCCCCGGGAGAGGCAGGGCCGGGGCCGCCCCTCAGCCCTCCCCGCCGGGGCCGCCACGGACCCCCGGCAGCCCCTCACACCGGGCGGGGGGCAGGAGTTCCGCCAGCACGGGGAGCCCGCAGGACGGACACGCCGACCAGCCAATTGCGTCTCAGCGCTCGCTGGCGGCGGCCCAATCGCGGCGCGCAGCGGCAGCGCCGCGAGGGAGTGCTGGGATGTGTAGTGCGGCTGAAGGGCGGTGCGGAGGCGCTCGCGAGGGAGGACCACGTGTCCCGGCAGGCGGAGCTTCGCACGGAGCGGAACTACATGTCCCAGCAGGCAGCGCGGCGCAGGGCTGGTCCCGCCGGATCGTGCTGGGAAAGCGTAAGAGGGAGCGTTCCCTGCGGGAAGCGCGCACGGTGTTCCCGTCATGGAGCGCAGGGGGCTAGCGGCGGCGGGGAGTGAAGCAATCCCCGAATCGGGTTTGCCTCAGAGCTTCGCACGGGCAAAAGCTTAACCATACACGTGTTTTAAGGGACCCTGAAGGCGTGTGAGAGGCGCGCTTCAGCAGGAGCCTTGGATACAGCTTGAGGAATCTCGTCAGAGCGAAGGGAGAAACAGTCGGTGCTAGCGAAACACGGAGCCATCATCACTCGAAATGTCAGGGGGAAAACCATCCCCGCAATATTTAAATTGATCAACAGTTCCGCAGTGTTTTTATCCAAGTTAATGCGAGGGAAGGGGTTTAATCCAAATGATGCAGGGGCTGATGAACTTGGAGGAAGAGATGGCTCAAGAGGAAATCTTGTCCATGTATATATCCATACATTTATGTATGGGGACATACATTCCCTCCCTTGGAGGGAGGGATGAGGACAGAGCCAGGGTGTTCTCGAGGTGACGGGCACAAACTGAAACAGAGGATGTTCCCTCTGAACATCAGAAGATACTTTTTTACTGTGACGGTGACAAAGCGCTGGCACAGGTTGCCTGGGAAGGTTGAGAAGTCGCCATGCTTAGATATTTTCCCTCCAACCATCTGGACGTGGTCCTGGGCAGCTGTCTCTAGGTGGCCCTGCTTGAGCAAGGAGGTTGGACCAGAAGGTCTCCAGAGGTCCCTGCCAACCTCAGCCATTCTGTGATTAAGTGTAATCTGCCACCAAATGGTCTGGTATTGCTGTTTCCCATGCTTTTACTTAAGGGGAAATAAGGTGCTTTTTTTTTATTATTCCCCCCCCCCTTTTTTTTTTTTTCTGATAAAGTTAATTTTCAGCCAAGTCAGTTCCTTGATCCAGCTCACCTCTTGGCAGAGAAAAGGGGAGGGAAACAAGAGCAGAACTGTTTACAGCTCTCACATTAAAGCAACTGTGAAACTAAAATTTTGCATATATCAAAAGGCAAAGGAATAATTGGAAGTAAATCAGTAACAGGATATTGGGCCTATATAGTGTCTTCTGTAATTATTTTTTGTTTCTCGCATACACATTTCCCACTCTACAGCTCAAACCTCAAAACTGAAGTTAAATACAGAACAATCTACTCTTCTGCCACAGAAAGATACAGAAAGCACTTCTGAGTCCAGGAACAGAGCTTGGGCTGGCTCACCAGCACCAGCTGTTTTATTTGTAAAGAATCTGGTTTCTTCATCTGACATCCCTTTTTCTTTTCCTGTGCCTGTGTCTTTAAAGCTTGCAATGTAAGTGTCATTCTGTCATTACCTGTGCCTTTCAAGGAAGACCAGTCTCTTATTCCCATGAAATCCTTTCTACAAGGAGACTGCATTGCTATTGTCTGGCAGCATGCACAGGCCTGGACTGCTTCACACAGCTGCTTCCTCCAGGCCTTTGGCACCCTCAGGAACAATGTAGTCTGCCGAAATCATCACTACCTGTAATAAATACGGGTCTTGACTTCTCTGAGCTCTGGAGGCCTCCACCCATCATGACTGATGGGTTCAAAGAAAATAATTCTGACAGTACTTTTTATTTTGTTGGGGTTTGGTTTTGTTTTGTTTTTTACATTAGTTACCACTTCAGCTTCCTGTCCCATTCTGTCATCACTCACTATGGTCTCCCATTTTCCTGTGAGTAGACTCGTCAAGCATGTTTGTTTTATTTCTATCTAAATTTGGATCTTCAGAAGTTGGTAGATCTTATTTTTCCTGTGATAAGTTTGCACTTGTTGGGTGTCTCTGACAATAGCTACATACATCCAAGATCAATAAAGTGAATGAGAATCAGAACTGGATCTTTGGTTTAGACTTTGGTACAGCTGTATTCACATGCTGAATGCTAAGACTGATAGAAAGCCACAGCACTGCCTTTTATCTTTTAGAAGTTGTTTTTTCCACTGGCTGCAAATGAACTCTGGCTACAGGAAACAGATTGTGAAACTGGCTCCAAGGCCTAAACTTCAGATTTCAGCTCTTTGTTTTATAGATTTTAGTGTAGTACTTTGGTAATGGAGATGAAGGTGGTTTATTTTTTCCAAACCAAATCTCTGCACTTTTCTGATACGAGGTCAAGCTTCTTTATGCACTGCAAGACATTGTGGAAATCAAGGTCAAAGGCTACCAGTGGAATTAATCAGAGCCTGAAGTTAGGGGAATGTGTTTGTTTGATTTGCGTGCTCACTGACTGAAGTTAATATGCTTGTTTTTGATCTCTAAAGAATGGATAAGAGAAAGGCAGAATTATGAAGGAAACAATCTGGCAGCTCATCCAGAATTACAGCATTTGAGTTTTCAAAATGATAAGCTGAAGAAAAACAAATTTGTAGCTGTTTTAAACCTCGCTACTTCCTTCCTTGATGATGACTTATCAACTTCCCTCTTTTTTTAACTAGATAAGGACTTCTATAGCCATATGCAAATGCTACCCAATGGCAGAATTATGTTTGAAAATACAGTATCTAGTGGTTGTATTCATGTCCTTTCTAACATCTAAGACCTAAAAAAATTATATTTACTTTTAAAAGTGCATTCCAGTGTCTTTATGTCACAAAAGAGCAGTTTACTGCAGAATACATTTCAGCAATTACTATCAAACTAATGCTAACCTTCAGCTTAGGAGGAACTGCTTTTTAAATTACATTCTTTCAACTGCTTTCATATACACCTAGTTTTGTTAAGGCTTACTTCATTCCAAATATTAAATACCTAGGATGGGATCACTCTCTTCTAAAATTCACCCTCCCATTTTTAGATATGGGTATTGGCATGTTGCCACAATGAATGACACTCCACAGTGTAATGCATTTTTCTTCACAGTAACCCTCTGAGGAAACAAAGTTCCGTGGCTCCTGTTTTGCAGAGAGATACCAAAAAGCCAAAGACTAATCCTCTACTGCCTTTGAACACAGGCTCAGGCTTGGTGTCAAGCCCAGCCTTGTATACCATTCCAACAGACTGTCCTCGGAGATCGAGCAAACTACAGCTTAAGGTGTTTAACGTCTGTTTAACGTCTTTATCAGTGATGTGGACAGTGGGATGGAGTGCACTCCCAGAAAGTTTGCTGACACCACCAAGCTGTGTGGTACAGTCAATGCGCTGGAGGGAAGATGCCATCCAGAGGGACCTTGACAGGCTTGAGAGGTGGGACTGTGTGAACTTCACAAAGTTCAACAAGGCCAAGTGCAAGATACTACATCTGGGTCAGGGTGTCCCAAGCAAAAATATAGGCTGGATGGAGAATGGGTTGAGAGCAGGCCTGATGAGAAGAACTTGGGGCTGTTGGTGGGTGAGAAGCTCAGCGTGAGCTGGCAATGTGTGCTCACAGCCCAGAAACCCAACTGTGTTCTGGGCTGCATCAAGAGAAGTGTGGCCAGCGGATTGAAGGGCAGTGATTCTACCCTCTACTCCGCTCTTGTGATACCCCACCTGGAGTGCTCTGTGGTCCTCAGCATGAGAAGGATGTGCAGCAGTTGGGATGAGTCCAGAGCAGGGCCATGAAGATGATCAGAGGAGGCTGGAGCACCTCTCCTATGAACACAGTCTGAGAAAGTTTAGCCTGGAGAAGAGAAGGCTCTGAGGAGGCCTGACATCACCTTCAGTACCTAAAGCTGGAGAGGGACTTTTTACAGGGGCACATAGGGAGGGAATGCCTCACAGTGGCACAAGGGGGAACGGCTCTAATCTGAAAGAGGCTAGCTACAGATGAGGTATTAGGAAGAAACTCTTGATGTTGGGGATGCCCCATCCCTGGAAGTGTTCAAGGCCAGCTTGCATGGGGTCTTTGAGCAGCCTGGTGTAGTGGAAGGTGTTCCTGCCCATGGCAGGGGATGTCAAACAAGATGATCTTTAAGGTTCCTTCCAACCCAAACCATTCTGTGATTGTATATGGGAGAAAAGGTGGCCTTGTTTTACTTCTGAGCATGTGTTTATACATTTAGCATGTGCTCTGGCCTGTTATGCATTGCAAGTGTACATTTGCACCAAATTTTGCCACCCTGCCTCCTTAGAGGTCACAAATGCAACAGGGATGGGCAAGTTAGTCACTGGCTTATCCTTAGGAGACCAAATCTTTCATGCAGAAAGCCTTTGGAATAGGTTTATGCTGAAGGGTGCGTTGCTTTGAGAAAAGCTGGGCTATGATGTTCCAAAACTACAGGCCACCTAAAGTCCTGCTGTATTTTGTCAACCTCTGACTATACTACATTCATACTTAACTGTTTAAATGTAGTACTTAACTATATAAATGTAGCCTGAAGCGCTGAAGACTAAGAAAAGAGCGTGGGTAAACTAAAAGTTCCATTCTGAGCAGCCACCTGAACTCTCTTAGTCTGTTAGTCTGTTTCTGGATAGAAATATTCAGAATTTCTCCAAACTGGACATCTTGGTACCTGTCTCCCCTTTGTGCCCATTTGTGGTCTAGGAAGTAGGTAGAGCAGCTCCAAGAGAGGTCCAGCTGAGTGGAACCTCCCCAAGCCCAACAAGTCAAGTTCTGCTGTTGTACCACAGCTAGCTTCAGTGCCTGGCTGTATTTGTTAGAGTGCTGACCTTTGGTAGAGTGCTGACCTTCAGTACACCTTCAGTGATGAGAGAATTGGCTTTTAGCTCAAAGGCATTTATGTCAACACCTCCTAACTCCCAGGAAAGTATCCCAGGTGCTCAGAAGGACTGCAGAATGGAAAGGAAGCATTCATCACCTCAGTTGATGAATTTGTGCCCTGTTAGAAAATGTGGCAAATGTGTGTCACTGGTGTGAACTAGAAGGAAGGGGACACAGGGAGCTATAGGCAGTTATTCCTGATTTCTGGTAACTAGTCTCAAACCAGTGATGTTTTTTATCTAGGGACTGTTTATTAGTAAAATGTGTTAATAAACCCCGGGACTCTGTTTTAATGATTAAACTAGATGAGAGAGACACATCCTTGTTTTACCCTGTCCATTGCCTCAGCTGCCTTATCCTTGTTCTGGACTCTTACATGCTTTTCAGGACAGGGTCATAACTTCAAACAAAAAGGTGGTGACTCTCTGTTTCCTTCCTGCTCCTCTTCCTCCCAGTCTAGCATGATTCTCAGGGATGAGTTCCTCAGGAACTCCCACTTCCAGGCCAGTGCTATGACCATGGGTTAGCAGCACAGAGAAGATGGATACTGTTTCCTCCAGCTGCACTTTAAAAGAAAATGAACATTGCTTATTGGGAATTTTATATCTACTGACAGGCCAGAAGGCCTTTTAAACACCTTTGTCAAACTGTCTGTTAATAGAGACCTTGGTGTTTTCCAGCAATAACACAAAGAAAAATGCTGTGACCAGCAGCTGCATGAAATGAAGTCACAGACCAGAAAAGCTACAGAGACTCTTTATTCGTTGTTTTTAAGAATGGATTTTGGCACTCACTGCCAGAAAAGGACTCCAGATTCTGAGTCCAAATATTATAAATGTACCAAGCAGCAGGGTGGGTCTTCACACACATCTATGTTCTTAGAGTCTCCCCCAACTCAACTTTTGTTAGCTTCTCACTGAGTTTGCTGCTTGTTTTGGACCCATACTTGCACTTCTTTTATATTCAGGGAATGTAAGCCTGTCATCACCACAACAGCCCTGAGGCTGAAAGGCTCATGTATCCTGGAACATTAGTCCCTTATCAGTCCCATCCCTCTAACTTATTAAGGTCACACAGAATGGCAAGGATTTAAGGCAAGACACTAGAGATCCACTAAATTTCCTTGCAATCAGAAACTGCATATAGTTAACAGGGAGGAAATGCCTTTAAAAAATTTTATAATCAATTGAAGTTAGTTTTCTGTCTGCAACATTGTGCAGAATTTTGTAGCATCTTACTCAGATTTACTTTGTATCTTTGAGGTCATGCAAGAGTAAATATATAGAAGCAAGTAATGTCTTTGAATACTCGGGTCAGAAGTAGGGATTTTTGCATTTCTGAGTACTCATTATACCATGTGATAAGTAAACTATTTGGCAGTAATATTTAGAATATTTTGCCTGGTCAGGATGGGCAATGAGGATGCGTTGGAGTTGTGATAAATATTCTGAGTCATGTAAAGAGATTATATTATTTTAAATTATTCTACAACAAAATAGGTCTCCAAAATAAGATTAAGGAGTTGCCCTGACTCAGATTTGCTTGCAGTTTTTCTGTGTAGCTAAAGACAGCTGTTCCTGACAAAGTAGGATTTTCTTGCCTGAAGTGAAACTTATCTTTTCCTTGTTAACATCTTTTTTTCCCCCCTCCTTCTGGTTCCTAGGTTGCCTGATGTACAAATGAAGAATGGAGTTCTTCTTCCCTACCAGGTGGCTAGCTATCAGTAGCATAGGAATATATGAAAAAAAATTTAGGTGTGGTAGTTGGTAAAAAGGGACAAACCCTATGAATAAATACCTTCTTTGTGCTTCTCTGCTCATCCATGTCAAGCCTTTATAGTTATCTGTCTAAAAATCTACCTCCTACTCTATCTTCGTGCTAGGATGCTGGATGAAGAGACTGACAGTTTCCTTGGGAAAGTATTGGTAAAAACAGAAGTTTACTTTAAAAATAAATTCCAGGGCAGTGGTGACAACGCGATCTGTGTTTCATCTGCCTAGAGGGCAAGTTGCAACACTCGTAACAATCTGTCAATGATACTATTAAATATTTGAGACACAAAAGGTGAAAATTATCATGCTGTAAAAGTATTTACTGTGAATGAGTCAGTACCTGCAAGAACTATCCCATACCTTGTAATATTTCTTCACTATAACTGTCATTTCAACCCACTCTTACATTTGCCCTGCCCTACTCTAATATGACTTTTCCTTTTTTGCATTTTCCTTTCTAATCTCTAATTATTCTGCCTGTGCACAGATACAGTCTTTTGGAGTCAGTTGCCCTTGAAAACCTTCCCTTTCCACAGCAGCAAAGCCTTCCTCTTTTTAATCAGGGGTCTATGGCCAAAGCCAGTAATTTCCTCCTGCCTTCCAATCTGTCAGGACACACTAAGCTAAACAAACTACATATGGAAGATAGTGTGATGGCATCAGCAGAAAGTAGAAACTGAAGAGAAAAAGGAACTTCTTACATTCTTCATGTAAAATACAGAGGAAACCACCTTCAGTTACCACATCAGTCAGTGGGAACTGGATTTTAAGTATAAAAGGAAGAAATTTGATAGTAATTCCTGTTTGGGGGGAAAAATGTATATTTTTACTTCGGAAAAAAATCCTAATTTTTTATGCTAGAAGAGGGAGTGGGGAAAAAAAAAGAATGCCAAATGAAGAAGGGCAAGGAACAAAGCTGTAGGAAGATATAAATACATTAAAAAAGAGGAGATGAGGGGCAAAACCCAACTGAATCATGGGGGTGGATGACAGGAGAAGAGGAACTATGAGCGAAGTGAGGAAGTATATTAGTGACCACTTACAGTGTTTGGGTTTGGTTTTGATATTTATTGCAAAAAGGTTATATTTAATTACTTTGGACTGATTAAAGACTTATAAATGTAATTATTTTGATAATGCTATATTCCAGGCTAAATGGTTTCATGCTAACATATTACTAGATAGGAAATTGCAGTCTTGCTCCTCTGAATTCCAAGTTCAGTCATTGTCTGTACATGCAGGTTAAAGCACTTTGCACCAACTGGATTTCCCCACAAGGTATTGATTATGAGTCTATCATACCCTTTTGAATGAAGGCCCAATTGAATGAGGAAATGGGTCTGCTGTGCTCATTGAAGAAAACAGCAAAACTCTAATGACATTATGACCCAAATTTGCTTGCTTGATACACTGCCAGGTTAGAACCTATTCCTAAAAAAGTTGTTATAAAACTATCTTAGCTTTTTCCACACCAGGTTATATTTTTTCCCTTGTTTGCAAAGTACTTGTATAACTCATTCCATTTTCTTTCTTCCTCTTTTTTTGTTCTCTTTCTTTTATCTCTAGCAATTAGGAACTGGAGAAATATGAGTGTAAATGCTTAGGTCTGACACAATGAAAAGTCTTAGGAGCTTGTTGGGTTTTGTTTGTTTGGGTTTTTTTTCATTAAAATGCCAGGTTTTATCCTACTTGACAGTACATACAGTGTCATGAGAAAACATAAAATGGTATTCTTTTCCTTTTCTTCCAGTACTGAAGAACAATGATTGTATGAAAGTTCTGCATGAGACTTGAGATTCAGGAATGAATAGGTTTTGCTACAGTAGTATCAAAGAAGAAACTGGGCACTTAACCTTTATATATCCAGTTCTAAGTCTTCCAGTGTGTATCTTGCAGTTTGTACAACACACTAACTCACAGGGACTCATCTGTGTCAGTTTTTCAAAAAACTCTCAGGTTCCTTGATTTCTCCAACAAATTTTTGGCCATTTTGTCTAAACTTATTTAAACTGGAACATGACAAACCTTAAAAACATGTTGAAATGCTTTATTGATTCAGTGAGGTTTTACTTCCTGTTAACTTTGCAGCTGTCACCATTTCACTTCTAACCCACTTAGATTAGAGATGGCATGGGAGTACCACTTACTTAGGTATGTCCTGAGCGATGTCGTATGTTTCAGGTTGATTAAAGTGATTGTGTCAGGATGCTGGAGTCTGGGTGTTCCCAAAACAACAATGCAGTTTGCCTACAACGTTATTTATTTCTTTTTTTTGCCTGTGGAAGGGCTGTTCTTTTTCTGTTGGGAATAAGGCTGAGTGTTGTGGCACAGCGAGTACAGCTGAACAAGCTTTTCCCCTGGTTCTCAAAGGAAAGGGTGGAAAAATAGACCAACTTGGATTGTGTCACAAAAATGGCTTCTCACATAACCTTTCGCCAGCAAAGCTTGGCTCAAATAGTCAAAGCAGCAGCCAGAATTCTGGGAGTTTCTTGGTATAGGCTGTGTTGGGGTAGTTCTTAAAACTTCTGTTATGTCAGATAAACAGTGAATCATTCCTTGGTTCATCTGAGACTTTGTTTTCAGTTATGAAAAAACCACTATAATTTTTGCATGCCCAGTAGGTCAGGTCATAAGATATATATCCTTGTACTTCTTTCTGAAAAATGCTTTGATCTGTTTTTATTTTTTCTTCTTTGAAGGTGTTCTGACAACACCTCTTTCTTTGGTTCTAAAAGGTTGCCCTCACAAGTGATTTGAATGAACCAGTGTCTCCATGAGATAACAAACATCAGAGAATTTAGTGGAAACATTCCTTACTTTATCACATTTTTCGTTTAGTATCTTTTGGGAGACTGTTAAGCCAGAATTATTCCCTGACTCTGCTGTAGTTCACATGTGGAAAAAGCTTTTCCATATGCTGCTTTACAGTATGAGACATAATTGTGTACGTGGCAAAAATGTTTCTATACTTATTGTTTTGGGAGACTTTTTTTTTAAGCTTTTTTAATGATGTAGCTAGCAATGGAGGGGAGGAATGGAAAGGAGGGGAAGAGGGGCATGAAGAAGTTATAACTGATCATTCTGTAACATTTGTGTTCAGCAACTCCCTAATGTTAGTATGCTGAAAGACAGCAGTAACTAAAATATCAATTGATTTTTACAGCAACCCAATCCAGTACTCTGGCCTTTAATGCAGGCCACATTCAGCAAAACTAAGTAGAAACTGTATGAAAGTAAACTGTGTTAGTGCTTCGATGACTGTGATGAAACGGGAAATTCCCTGTTTGTGTTAAGGTACCGAACTCGAGCTTGCTTGCTCTCCTTTGAGGCATGAAAGTCACATATGGACCTGATGACGGGTTTGCTCCCCAGCATACTTTGTGCAAGCTCACTCTCAGCCTGCATGGGATGGTGAGCCAGCAGGCAGAAGTGGTCCCACTGAGGGATGCTCATCCAGCCAGGGATGAGCACGCTGGCTGCAGCAAGGTAGGAAGTAGACACTGCATGTGCATTGATGCAGTGCTGTCGCAGAGCTGGTGTGCTATGCCTGGCATCATGCACCATGCACAGGGTTACAAACATGTGGCACAGAACTCTTAGAGCCTCCTGGCTCAGACTTGGAGAAAAACATAGATGGCTTGGTCAGGCTGATGATTAAATGGCAAGCCCGTGGTCAGCACAAAGTTGCCCCTTTGCCTGATGCAGGGTATGTAGGAACTGGCTACTTTGTAGTTTTCTGTGTAAAATAACATTGGGTATCTGAGCATCACCACTGCATCCACCAACACAGGCTGTTGGGCCAGTTCTGGTTAAAAAACTCCAAGGGGTGGTGCTGACTCCAGATGTGACCTGCACAGCACAAGTGCTTCACCCCACTCACCACAGCAGTGCAGGCTGCTGGGGTGGGAGTGCAGCATTTCTTCCTTCTTCCCCTCCCCTCTCTGTGGTAACTAGGGTATTTTGTCAGCCTCTGTTTAATATGCATACTTCTCCCTTGGCTGTTCCCCAAACTCAAAGGAGTGCACTGATCTCCTCAACGAAGGGCTTGTCTAAACAGCGGTGTTGTGGCTGCTTTAATGAGTGTTGTTCAAGTGCTAAATCCCCCTAAGCCTTGTGAGAAGCAGTATCTGCTTTAAAGCACCTCTCTAATGCAGGTGTCCACGGTAGCGTGGAATAAAAGAGTGATTTAAGCTTGCAATGCATGGGGGCTGTATGAGACTTTTTAAAAAGCAAACCTGTTTGTGATGGTTTTATAGAAGCTTAAATACTTGTGGGGGGAAAAGTTGATGGTAGGACAGTTGACGTTAAAACATACGTCAAGATACTTAATTATTTCCTGGTAGGTTTCTTTGTCGCGATGGGCTGAAAGTCGCCAGGATGTTTAGTGATGTCTTGCTGCTGTAGAGTGACTTGGTCCTTTTCCTGGCACATCTCTTTGCTTGAAGTCTGCAGTGTTGGCATTACTCCTATGCAGTATGGTCATTATAAGCTATATTTACGTGCTAAGATATTAGGACTCGACTACACCAGAGCACCTCTCCTAGAGTAATTATGCTGACAGAGCCTCCAAGCACTATAGCAACCACTCCTTCAGCCTAGTTCACACAGCCTGAGTCTGCGTCTGAGGAAGCTGTGGCAAAGCAAGGCGTCCGTAACTATGTCTGCAGCTGAGTTTCTGCAAACACAGGTGTCTCGGTCCTGTGGTGTTTTCTTTCACACCCTTCGCTGAGCCTGTGCTGTTAGGAGCAGCCTGGGGATCTCCCCGCTCCAGCTGCAGGGTGTGTGTTACCCTCTGCTGTGCTGACAAAGTTGCGAGTTTTCCTGCTGAAGCCCGCAGGGGTTTAAGCTGGATCACCACCACCAGGCAGGTGAGCTGGCCTCTTCTCTTTCACTTTCCTCTGGCTTCACTTGCAGAACTAAAGGGTTTTTACTTCCCTGTATCCCAAGTAGGTGTCCCCCATGTTCCTGCACCTTCGTGTTGCAGAGCTTGTCCCCAAACACTCACATTTTCTGGTGCTTTATTCCCTCCTTCTCTTCTTCATTATTTGCTTTGGATCACCGCCCTCCTTATTACAACTGCCCACAGATCCATCTCCTTGGAAACAGCAAAACTTGTTTATGTGAAAGTAATAAGGAAACTAACTGGTGCAAATCTGCAGAGGCATGCGAGGGAGCTCGTGTTCCACCGGAGGATGCTGGAAAAGCGAGTCTCCACTTACGCTGACTGCCAGAAAGTTGGGTTGTGTGAGCAAAAACCACCTTCTTCCTCTGGTGTTTCCAAAGTTGCCTTCCTTTGTTCACAGCAGTGGTAGGGAACTTCTTGCATGCCCATATGCTTATTTTTATTGACCTTTTTTACTAGTCATTTTCATCACCAACATGTAAGGGTTGAGAAGCAATGGGAAAATTGGTCAGTCTTGCTTATCTCTTATATTGTGGGACACTGCTGGTGCACTGTGCCATGCCACGACCATCTCCTCACCTATCTTGGCCCTGACCACCCCTGTGGCCACAGGAATTTCTCAGAGGTTTCTGCAGCTCCCTGTTTGTGCCCTTCACTGCTGCTGCCCCCTGTGTTGCTGGATGTGGCTGATAGGCCTGGCAGGCTGTTAGATTTGGTCCGGTGTCCCTGCACAGCTTTTCTAGGTCCTCCAGGACAGAGCTGTGCAGGCCTATAAGCAGATTCTGTGATCATAAATGTGGCAGGGTCACCAGGTGGGACCTCTTCAAAGAGATGGTGGAGGACCTGGCTACCTCCCTCTGTTAGCCCAGCACTGACAGCTTGTGACCTGGGTTTGGATGGGGTGGCCCATGGGGAACGCTTTGGGAAAAGCCTGTTGTACAAAGTAGCCTGCATAGCTTCCCACTTCAGGGCCAGGGGACTCACCCTGAATGTTGTGGTCTACCTTGGGAGTGTTAGCACACAAAAGTAAGATTCTTTAGGAGGTCTCAAGTCAAGCAAGCCCTGGCGAAGAGATGTTTATGTCGACAACTCTGTGATGACAGCTTGGACGAGGAAGAAAGGGCTTCTGCATACCTTTGGTTTAGTGCATGTCTTGAAGAAACAGTATGGATGGGGGGTGATTTTTTTCTTGTTTTATATGGCCTTTGAAACAGTGCTGTAAGAGCTGCTCCTGGAAAATTTATCCATTATTGAAAACTTTTTTCCCCACCCACCCAGTATGAATGGCTTTTCCCAGGATCTGCATCATCAGCAGGCTCCAGTCCTGGTTTTTGTCACTTCCTCCTGTTACTAGATAGCTCCTTTGGGTGACTTTCTTGGAGACTAGCATCTGTAAATAGCCTTGCCCAAGCGGAAAGACTGTTCCAGTTGCATGCCTTGTATTTTAAACTCAAATGATACCATAATTGTTGTATCACTGAATCTTCAGATAAGCTGATTTTCTATTATCTGAAACTGTATACACTCTTCATTTCTTACACTGTATCAAGTGAAACGCTTGATATTATTTTGCTGGGTAGCAGCAGGTTGATTTAAAACTTGCTTTAACTTCCTAAAAGTTGTAATAGCCTAAAGCACTTTCTGCAAGTTTCACTGTCCATGTCTTGAGTATCAAGGAAATTCACTATTTGACAGGGTGTGAACTGTCTTCAAATGTGTTTCTGATAAAACAAAAATGTGAAAGGGCGGGGGAGAAAGGGAGTAGAGAAACAGGATTTAATCCATATGCCTAATAATGGGGAGAATGCTGGGGTTATTGCATATTAAATATCCTTCTGATATCTCAACACTAAATGTGGAGAACTGTGTCTTTATTATGTAATAATGGTACATTATTTACCATGTGCAATTTGGTTTTTCATCCAAAAAGATGGAGAGAAGAGCACTGCGGAGGCTGCAAATGGAAACAGGCTGTAAAACTTGTAATGCTTGCTCTTCAGGGAGCACTTAGAGGCAAGACACTGAAGTCTGTAAAACAGTTAATAGAAAATGCTGTTATTACTTGGGTTTTAAAAGTACAAAAATCAGCATAAGTTACTAGAAACCACCGAGAAAAATCTTGGAAAATTTTGAGCGGTCAAAGAGAGCTGTGTTTAGTGTTATGAGACACATTGTTTTGTAATTATATTAAAATACAGGATTCATGTGTGGGTGTGGGATTTGTTGCTATTATGATGATGATGATGATGATGATTATGCACGTGATCTGGTTTGATATAAACAGAACCAGGGACAGCCCAGTGACATACTTTGAAAAATCTTACACAGTCTGTTAAAGAACTAATAACATTAAGTAGCTCTCTTTCTACAGGCTATGGATTCTGAATCAAAGAACAGTTTCATAGGAAGCTTTCTTCAGCCACCAGATCGGATGCTTCCTGCAGCCTTTGCTTATATAGAATCAAAGAAGTTGGCAGCTGTTGCTGGTGACAGGCCTTCTATCCCAAATAACCAGGGTAAAGCCAAAATATGTCCTTAAAGTGGTCTTTTTTAATTGTTCCATGTGAAATCTCCTGAGCAAACTCCCCATTCTGTTTTACTCAGTTCAATGCCTTGTTGTGATTATCAGACTGACATTGAGACAGGATGTATATGTGTCCTGAGGGAGTAGTCTCACTGAAGTCGTATGTCTGGAGTGGAAACCTCTGCAAGTCTTCTAACATCCTTATAAACTTTGGCTTTGAAATTTGTTTAACTTAAAATTGCCAGACTTCCTCTAAAAGCAAAGGATGATGCTTCAAACTCAGCAGAAGCAGTTCATGACTTTAAATACAATAAAGAAAGGTAATTAGTATGGTACATCCAGTACAGTGTGACTTGAAATTGGCTTTACATAGCAATATTTGGTTCCATCCAGCTTCAAATCCCTTCCAAGTGATTCTTTGTGTGGTATGTTTCCTTGGGAGAACTTCTGAACAACTGAACAACTCAAACTCTCAGGAAAGTTATCAGCATGAAAGTTAGTCTGTAAGAAATATGGGTCTGCTATGGTGGCTGTGTTCCTACATGGGTGACTATTCTCTGGAGCTCACAAGGCAAATGCCTGGGGGGATTAGCATATCTGGAGAGCTTGGTGAATGATAAGGATACCCATCCTTGGACTTACAGCGATAGCCCAGGAGTGTGCACGTGATCACGGTTCTTCACCTGAAAAATCTGATTACTTCTGCAGTAATCATATGTCATGCAGAGTTTGGGCTTTTTGGATTAAAATGTTCAGTGTAATGTTACGTAGCTAAGAGTTTAAGTAAGGAGATGTTTGGCACACCAGTAGAAAGATGGAAAAGGTGGTCCCACTTCATCTTTATGCTTTCTGGTATCTGTTTTTTTTATTTGGGGCAGAGAGGCGGCAGGGGAAGTTGTTTGGTTTTGTTTGATTGGTTTTGGGCTTTTTTTAAGGTGGTGGAAGTTGTTAAGGAGCTAGCAATATTTGATGGGTATTCCTGTATTGAGAAAATTGGAATAGGGACTTACAAAATGTCAGAAAATAAACTTGACTTGTTACAGAACATGTCTTAAACTTCCACAGGTGTATATACTTTTTGGAGCGTTGCTAGACTTTCTCTTGTAGATGAAATTGCCACTTTTATTTTTGACATAATTTTGACAAATACTGTTTTGTCAAAAAGCTAAAAGCAAAAGCTTTCAACCTTGTCTCTGTGGTTTAAAGAATCATCAAATACAAGAAACTAAGTATTGAATAATTAACTTTTGAAACAATAAAGTATTGCTAAATTTTCTCTTTGTATCTGATTTTTCTCCCTGTTCTGAGCATGTTTTCTTTTTCTAATCTGTGCAGACCAGTTGTATTACACCAAAACTTGTGACCTCACTTGGAAACCTGTGTTCCCTGCGTCTATGTAAACAGAAGTCCCAGGATTTATTGTACTCTGTTTGTCATGATTTCTTTGTGCTTGCTGCCATTTGGAGTGAAACTAGTTTTGCTCATAGACCAATGTTTTATACCTCAGTTATGCAGGAAACATGTCCATTTCCTCCCAGGTATGTTCTGCCTATGTTAGTGTACAGCTGTACAATTAATACAATTAATTTTAGGAGTGATCCTAGGAAGAAAATTTAGGTATTATACTGCACTGTGAAGTGTTTTCTAATAATGATAATCATCGCCATCATCGTCACAATGGGAACTGTCACTTAAGGTGTAACTGCTGCATTGTTTCCTAGCTGTAGTGGCAGCCCTGAAAACTCTTCAAGAAAAGATCCACCGTCTAGAGCTGGAGAAGTCACAGGCTGAAGCTGATCTGTGCAGCCTCTCCAGAGCAGCTGCTCAGTATAAGAAGGCCTTTGAGCTCGAATCCTATGAGAAGGACACAGCACATCAGGAACTGATGCAACACAGGAAAGGTATTTCTTTTAAGTGATAAGGTGTAGCCACAACAGCTCTAAGACTGTATAATGCAGGGAGTGTTTGTTTTGAAAAACTGCTAATTAACACCAGCCCCCTTTCATTCTTTGCTTCAAAATCGCGGAGGTACAGGAGCTTGATAATTGTGGATCAAGCTGAGATTTTTTTTTAACATATATTAATGAAGTATTGCATAACCCATAAAGCTATTTTAAAGTCTAAGCATATTTCAGGTGGTATGTTTAGCTCTTCCAGTAAGCAAGCAGCTGCTTACATAACACTGCTAACTTGAGAAAAGATAGAAGAAGGAAGAAACCAGATTCTGGTTAGATATATGCTGATACAAATGGAAGTAACTGCAGTGCTCATGTCTTTGGAATTCAAATTATGGACTATCTCTGGAAAAACATTTTGATTCTCATGTCTTATATATAAAATACATTTTAACCATATGATTTTTTTGTACTAACAACACTTTTCTTGCCTGTTTTGAGGACACAGAACTCCTCAGTGAAATTAGTCTGGCTAAGTGTGTAGCTCCCTTTGCTGTACCAAACATCTTGTTTCTTTCTGTAGATGCAAGTGAGCAGTTAAATGCAGCACAATCCCGCTGCTCCCTGCTGGAGAAACAGCTGGACTACATGAAGAAAATGATTTCCAGTGTGGAACTGGAAAAGAAAATTATTTTAAAACAACAGGTGAGGCCTTGTAGCATACTAACAAAGTAGTGATATAGTTCAAAAGTATAGAAATGTGCAGGACCTCAATTTTTTTAAGGCCATCATTTTTCCTCAGCTCTCCTCAGGGTGGTAGCAAACAGAAGCAATTTACTGTCTGACTGGCTGATGACAACCATTCAATGAATTGCATGAAAATATTCCTGGGTGGAACTCCTAATGAGCAAAACCATGCTAATACTTGCACATTTGGTAGACAAAAAGGTTACTGGAAACTTAAGTCGTCTTTATCTGCCTGGTATTTTTCATCACTTTGCAATTTAAAAAATATGAAATTTAAACTATTCAAATACCTTTGCTGTAGTGTGGGATTTTTTTTTTTTCTGCCTGAAACAATTTCACTCAGCTGCCAACTCCTTTCTTGCTTATTTTTTCCAGGCCCAGCTGCGGAAAGAGGAAGATCAGAACTGGCTGGAACTGCATGCAAAACTTGAAAAGCTTGAAATACTAGAAAAAGAGTGTCTTAAACTTACTGCTACTCAAAGAATTGCTGAAGTAATCATCCATGGAATGGCAGTCTGAAAGTCATTTGATATAATTTTATGACATACTATTAATAGTAACAAGTTTTGCAAAAGTTACTTCTGTTAAAGCATACCTGACTGAATGCTACCTTGGCTTCTTTTGCATCAGTCTTTTTTCAGTCTCTTTAAAAATTGCTACATTCCTTTGTTATCCTACATTACAACTGCAAGCTACTTCAGACTTCTGATTCAACATGGCAAACTGAATTGTGACTAATCACTCTTGTCTTCAAATTCAGGACAAGATCAAACACTTAGAAGAAAAGATTTGTAAGGAAGACCATCAGCATAAGCTACTACAAGATAAAAAATCTCAGGTAGACTGAAAAGGTTTTATTTTATCTTATTTTTTAGGACTGAAGAAAGCTGTTCTCTCATCCAAAATACCTTCTTTTTTATTACGTTTAAACTCCACATGTTTATTACCCAGGGAGAACTCCTGCAATACTTCTTAGACCAGTTATAAACTACGTATTAGAAAAGCTTGCCAGGTGTGTTGCATATCTCAGTGAAGAAAGATTCTACTTGTGTTTGTATTAATGACACAGCCTCAATGCTGCTTTAAGTGATCTAGGTAGAAAATTAATTTCTAGAAAATTTGCAACTAAATCAGATAACCTTTATTTGTGGCACCAAGAAATTGGTCATATATGAAACCCTATACCCCAAGTAAGGTTGGTTATTGTGTTTGTTTTCCTCTCTTTCTTTAGATCCGTTGCAATCTAATACATAGGGCTATACTTGGAAAAATCTTTGATCAGTGACTGTTATTAAATGAGATCTTGAATAATTCATTATTCTGCGAAGCCATAATCAGTTTGTTGGGCCATCAAACATCTGAGAGAGGAATATTTTCGGAAGAGAGCAAAATCAAAGAAACCTTTTGTTAAAGGGGTGAAGTAGTAGCATTCCAAACCTTGCTTTGTGGATAAGTAGCAGCCATTTGAAAGAGAGCAGTTGTGAGGAGATTCCCTTGGGGTGGGGTGGGGGTAATGTAGAGCTGAAGAGTAATTTTGAAAGAACCTAGCTATAAACAAAACTGACACCTTCATTTAATTCATCACTGCTGACAGTTTTTATACCTCATCCAAGGATGATGGGTTTTCATCAATCCAGAAAGCTTTAAATAACATGCAGATTGTAGCCCAGGTACCTGACCACCTCCAGAATCTAGGAGAATTACACAGTTGAAAACTTGCAGGTTTATGGGTTTCTTGCTTAAATGGCTTGCTGCTGCAGAGCAGAAAGCCTAGAACAGAGATTTTTGTCTTCTAAGAAACATAGTAAGAATGACTTTCCCAGAGCAGGTAGTCTGACTTTAGCAGTATAGAATAAACATTTGCTCAAGAAAGGACTCAGGTGCAGTAAACTGAGTCCTAAACTAGTACTGGTGCCATCTTAGTACACTGCAGAATGGATTTAGGTCTGTTGGATCCGGGCTGGGAAACACAGGGTGTGGCGTGGTTCACTTCCTTTTGATGACAGAAAAGCCAGAATATTCTCACTTTAGTGATAGACCTCCAGCATTGTTTAGCTGGAACTGTTACACGTGCCAAACCAAAGTCCTTGTCCTATGTTTAATTGGCAATGATTATTATCCTGTTTATCATGGGCCTTGATATCAGCTTTGAACTACAGAGCAATCTAAGTATTGTCCAGAAGCTTCGACCTCAATGTTACACAGAGAGGCTTAGTTTGTCCCCAGATTGTAAAGCCAAATGTTCATATTATTTGGATTTTATGATCAGATCCCCAGCATGCGGCAGGATTGGCTTATCTCAGTTGCTGATTGTCACAGTGGAAAAATACAGCTGCTGCAGCTGGACATGAAAATGAGGAATTCTAAGTCAGAGCTGTAAGATCTGCCCAACACCCTGCCTTCATAGTAATCTGTTCAGTTTTTACGAGTAACTTATGCCTTCCAAGCAGGACAGTTAATAACTGTCCCTTGACTGGTTCTTATCCGTGCACAAAAGAGGGAATTAATTAAAACACTCTATTTCATACTTCTAATATTACATTAAATGCTTGTTTTCTTTTTTGTTTATTCCCACAGCTCCAAACAGAATTTCATACAAACAGAATTTTGATGTCTTCGGCAACATCTCAACATGAACCTGAAGAGGAAAATGGGAAGAAGAAAAAGCCTAAGAAGGTAACATGCAAATTTCTATTAGCATACTGTTGCTGATAGCATCTGGCTCACACAGAGATTGGAATTTGTGGAAAATAGTGATGTAAGAGGCACTTGATTCATCTGCTGCACTTTACTCCATTTTTTCCTTTTTTTTTTTTCCTTTTCTTTTTCTTTCCTTCCTTCAGTAATAAAAATGGTACTAGGGGCGTTAGCACCTCACTGGAAAACCTTCCTTTATCAACTTCACGATAATCTTTGTTAGTCTTACTGCTGTCTCACATGTTCTCTTAGCTGCCTTTCAGTTTATCTGGCAAAATTAGTTTCCAAAGGAGTTTTAACTCAGCATCTTATGATGGTGTGTTTTGGGGGGATTGCTGAAATTGAGAGAATTCATTTTGCAACACATGTTGCAGATCAGTCAAAATTTTGCAACTGTTGTTTTGAAAACTTAAGCAAGATTCAATTTCTTTAATGTCAACCTAATTGTCAAACTATCTGCTACATGCATATGGAATAAAATTTATTCATCTCAGCTATTGCAAAATCTTACTCTCTACACATACAGGAGGGAAATTATTCTTTTTTTAAACCAGAGGGAAACTGAGGTGATGCATTTCACTGTGTGTTTATTTTAATTTTACTTACTAAAAAAATAAAGTTTAAGATTTTGCTCTTGGGTCAGCAGATTTGAATTTCTTGTCTTATGTTTCCTTATGGCAGAGAAGTCCTACAATGAAGAAAATGCACCTTTCACAATTACATGTAAAGGCTGGTGAACTACCTTTTGTGGCTGGGAAGGTGGGTGAAAACCAATGTTCTCACTAAAGTGGCATCTACAGTTCGAGTAAAGTCTTTACTGTAATTGTTATTTACTTCTGTAAACCACTTACTAATTCTCCTTTAAGTCCGTCAGCTCCAGCCATTCTGTCAGCGCAAACGTACAAAGTGTGCTGCATATTATGAAGCACCGCAATCCGTGTGTCTCATCACAAAGAGGAGCTACGTCTGGGATTTGCAGACACAGTGCCCTTTCAAAGTCTGTATCATCTTGTTCCGCGTCACCTACTGCCACCACAAGCCTTTCAGGCCTTCTGCTGGCCACGCAAGATGAGCTGGGCCAAATGAGCTCGTGAGTACTCGTCCCTGGTGTTATGAGTAAGAGTGACTTCAGCAACACCCCTGAGAAGCAATAGGTGTGCTATATATAGTTGAACCTAGTCTGTTTTGGGTGTAGGACCACTCCTTGACAGAATGACCTGAGCAGGCTTGACTGGTTGGATTTTTCTCATTCGAAAAATTCTTTCTCTCCTACTGTTTAACTGGTCTTGTGAGCAAGCAACATACTCTTCATCTGGGTTTTTCTGCTTCCACATCCTGTATTTACATGAGCTGCTACTGAAGTAACAGCTGCAGCAAACAAAAAATCTTTCAAGCATGTGCTTTTTAGAAATTATAAGCATAATCAGGGATTTACAGAGTAGGACAAAAATGTTCTCCAGGACAAAACTGCAAAGGTGGTGTTAATACTGAGTAGGCCTGCAGGATGCAGCCAGTCTGGGTGGTGGAATAGGTTAGTACGGCACTGGCATGAAAAGTCTTGTCACAACATCTGTCCTGTTCCTTTGTACTCACTCTGTGTTCTCTCCTCACATGCGTAGCTGATGGGTCTTTGTGCTGAGTCAGCCTGCCCTTCGTACCCTTTGCTTGTTGCAGGAGAACTTGCTGGTCCTGTAAAGGGGTTGTGAAAGAGGGACAGAGTCTCCTGCCAGAAAACTGGGCAGGGTGTGGAAGAAGCTAATGCATTAGATGGGAGTGTATGTATCATTCTAGCCATGCAAGTAAATGGGGACCACAACTTGTGTTCTTAGGCATCTTCTCATTAACACCAGCTTGTAGAATTGTGGGCCAAAGCTGTGTAGCTGGTCATAGCAGACATGATGGCATGATGAGCTGTGGTTTGAACAGAGGAGGGTGTGTTGGTTAAACCAGTTAGGATGTTGACAGTGATTTGAAATCCTTGATGTGGCAAAATTTAAACTGGCAAGCAACCTCACCTTCAAAAAAACAATGTCTGGCTTACTCATGGCAGGTCAAGGACAGGCTATGGGTTTTTTTTTTATAACAACCACCAGTTGCTGCAATTAAGCTGTCAAGGAGCAGCAGTTACTCAGAAGTCAGAAAAGAAACCATGACTTTTGTAAAGAAGTGACTTATCTAGCAGAGGGTCTCTGGTTTCAACTAGTTCAGATATCTAGGTATCAAGAAGATCTTCACAATTTCTTTTAGTTAAACTAGTTAATTTAATTAACCAGCCCACTTCTCTGCAAATCTTTTTGAGTAGAATATTTTAATTTGAGTAATCTGTCAGAAAAATTGTAATTTGAATGTACTAGTTTAAACAATACTCTTCTGTACCACACTAAGCTTTAAAAAGTCTGCACTAAAGGAGTCAGGAAGTAAAAATGCTGTATTGCATAGCTGCTGTTTGCTTTAAAAACCCTCATTTTGCACACTACTGTATGTGTAGTTGTGAAGTCTGTGAGAAGAGGGAAAAATGAGGCGGACATCAGCTACAAATTTGGAATGAGAAAATTAGATGCATGGGAATATATATCTCATGTTAATATATACCAAATTAATGTGTGTTGTGTGAGAGGGTAAATAATGCTAAATTGTACTCCAGACAAAATAGCTACCAGCTCCTGCAATACACTGGAGGTATTGAAAGAAATCCTAGGGACTATATCATGAATACTTAGCGTGTCATTCTTGTCTTTAATAGTGAGTATCAAGAACTTCTGAAGCAGATACAGGAGACTCAAGACTCCAGAGTTCGTGAAGGCCTGGAACAGGAGCTGGATTGCCTTGTAAAACAAATGGAGATTAAAGGAGAACAAATATCCAAGCTGAAAAAGCATCAAGCTACTGTAAGAATAATGTGTAAATTCTCTAGCCAGTCACATTCTAGTTGAAAGGCTGCCACAACTCTGCCTCCTGTTGTCATCAGCTGGAATGTCACTGGAATGTTTTAAGCCAGGATGTTCCAATATGAGTTATTGTAATTAAACTGCTACCTCGTGTTCTTGTACCTCCAATTCCTTCATTTGATCAAGAAAAACTGCTTGCAGCTGGCAGCTAGGAAGGTATGCTAGTGGGAAAACTTCCTGCCCTGTGGCCATTCTGCAATACAGAGCTGGGTTGCTCAGTCTGTCACTTCTGCTCACCATGTTAAGACAAACTGTTGAGATTTCATTCCTTTGTGCCCCTCTGGGAAATGAGAAAATAGAAGCTATATAATTCCTGTACAGACTGGATTAAATGTCTTTTATGTTTCTGAAATATTGAAGCTTTTTGTTAACTAAATAATATGTTGACCAGAGCTTCTCCAAAATCATAGCCAGGCAAGCCTTTCAGTTTTGTTTAACCCCTAACCTGTCTGCATTCTGTATTTGGTTTAGAGCCATAGATAACAACTTTTCATACATGCCCATATAAAATCACTCTTCTGTAGATGAACAGCTTAACCCTTTCATAGCAATATGTTTTGGAACATGTGATTAAAAATTAAATCCATAGTTCAGTCTGATAGCTTTCTGTTCTTCCATCTTATGTTTCAAGATAAAAAGATTCACCTGGGAATTTTGCTTATACAGGAAACAAAACGAAACTCAGTGTGAGGCCTTATGAAATGGGGAGGTTATGGTTAATTTAATTTAAATCTGACCAATTTTATTCATGCTCATTCTGTGACAGATTTTATTCACTCAAACTTTTTATGGTCCATGGAATTGCAGGCATGAAGGTGCTTTATATCAAGGCAGAATTGCCAGAGTCGCATGCTAGCAATATGGACTGAGTCCTTGTTGCCTCTCTTGGCAACGTCAACTGTTTTTTGGATAAATCTCTTATGTTCTTGAGGAGCCAACAATTATGGTGTTTTCCTTGTCTCAGAATCTTGCTGACTTCATCATCCAGGAACCTAAGTGGACAACAACTGCACCTTTATTTCTTTCTTTTGCGTATCTTTATGGCTGCAGTTTGCATTTGTTTTGGGATGATGAGGAGTAGCACGAACAACAACATGATGCAACCTTGCTGTCATCCTTGCCTATTATCAGAGTGCAGATCTTCTGGCAAGTCATCTGTGCTCCTGTACAGCCTCATCAGAGCACACCCTTTAGGGTCATTATGTAAATAGTAATGTCTGTATGATTACTGTCCTTGTTATGCCCTTGTTATCAATACAGGCCATTCCCATAACCCCTTTGCCTATACTGGTGCTTTTGCACACAGACACTTCTATTTGTGTTTTGTACGGACCACTCTTAATATTTCTGATGTATATTTCTACTTCTAGAACCTGTCATACTGAAAATGTCATAGCAATCTCTGTGTTTCACAGTTAATAATATATTCTAGAATGCAATTAAAGTTAATTATTTTTAGAAATGGACTTGAAGCCTAAATTGGCATTTGGAATGCTTCCAGCCTAATTTTATCTTTGGGAAGTGACCTTTTCACGCCAAGTGCAAGTCAAGACTTATTATTTGACATTTAAAAAAACATTCTTTAGCAATTAACCCTATTTATTCTGTTTTGCTAGGGAGGCTTCAAAGTAAGCTGCTTAGATACAGTAACCAGTAAGAAACAGTATACATTTTAGAGATTTATTGGTTTCATTTTTGTTTTGTTTTGTTTGTTTGTTTGTTTGTTTATTATTAGGGTAGTACAATATGAAGTGGAAAAAGACTGTTGTAAATATAGATTGGTAAAAATTATATTCTGTCTCTCTCAAACAAGCATTTTTACTTTCAACAACCTACTGGACATGGGTGAGGTTAGTTTTCTGTAATGCTTTCTGTATGGGCAAGGTCAGTTTTCTGTTACAGCAAGACAATTGTGCAAGATTAGCAAGTTTAAACTTTTTTTTAATGTTCCTTGGACATCTGTAGTTTGGAGTTTGGTATAAATCCAGTAATCTCTACAGCTGTGGGTCTTTGGAGTACATAACATGCTATCTTTCTTCCTAGGTGTGGAAATTAAAGAGAAAAACTCAGAAATTGAAGCAAGGGGCAACTCATGTCAAAACAAAATGTGGTGACCAAAAGGAAGGAACAGAGATTGGAGTCACTGTAAAGGAAAGGAGGTCTAAATCTTGTCCTGGGCAGAAAAGCAGAAGCTCTCTTCAGCTGCTAAAAACTGTGAGGAAACTTCAATCATCTCTGAAAAAAGATGATATCATCTGAGAATAATAGTTCTGAAGTATGCTATATTAGAAGTTTGTGAAGTTGTCTAACACCTAACAGATTTTTAATTGCACAAATAGAAAAATTTTAAAAATAAAATAGATATAGTATAGATGTAAATATAGATTCTAAACTGCTTATTCTCTAGTAGGTCTATTTGTTCACCTCAGAATTTACTTTCATGTAGGGTAGCTATAACTGGATTACACTTTCTTGTAATAAAGTGTTTTAATGGACTAATTAAATGCTTATTTATTAACTTGTCAAATAAAATTTTATACCATTTTTACTCCAAAAATGGAGTGCGATCTTTGGTGTCCTGTTTCTCCCACTGCCAAGAAGATACTTAGAGTTTGCTTTTCCAGAATAACTAGGACTAGTGCTTCTATGCAATTAAAAACAGTGGGTTTCCTTTGTAGAATTTGTGTACTTATACAAATGGAGATGGGTCTTTATGCTAATGGTGACTCTGTTCTTTTCCACCCCACACCCCCATGTATATGCAGTAAAAAATGTAATGGTGACTTCAGATCAACAATGGTTATTTAGTTGCAACAAATTCTTGTCTTGAGGTTTCTGGCTGATACTGAATCTCTTGCATGTTTGCATATGTCAGAAAAAAAAATTAACTTCCTCCAGATGTGTAAGTTCTGCTGCAGACCTGTTGTATAAAAAGAATGCAGTATTTTTTCCAAGCCTATATGCAGGCAAGAATAAGAAGTGGAGGCATACTCTGATGTCAAGGGTTTTGAATAAAGGCTAGTAATGGGATATGGTCCCAATTGAAGGTTGAGTCTTTGGATCAGTAAGTTTTACTCTGGCACCCTTCAAGGCAAAGGATTAGAAAAAGTTCAGATAATTAATTTATATTTATAATGGATTGTTACAATCTTTGTGTGTGAGCTTTTTCACTTCTCTGTGTGTGTGTGTGTGTGTGTGTAGTTTATATGCCCTAGATATATTTATCAGGACCATGGAAGACCAGGTTATTCAGGTGATATTCAGGGATGAGTTTCCTCCACTCTGTTAAATTGCACAGACACCCTTCTTACGGATTATTTCTGGCTTAGAAAAACACATTTTATGCTTAAAAATGCTTAGACAAAATTCTAAGCATGGTGTTTTCCTAGTGTAGGTTTATACATTATTTCTGAGGTAGGTTTATGCATTTCTGGACACTGGAATCACTGATACTGGCAGGGATACGATGCATAAATCACCTGTTCTCTGTGTCTTGACCAGGTGTTTTAGTTGACTATAAAATTCTGGGGAGAGGAGGCTATTTTGGAGTTGGAACTGGAGAAGGAGGGCCCCTCTTGGACAGGGGCTGTGGTGGAGGGCTGCAGCTTTGGGCCAGTCAACCAGGTCCTGGCTGGGGCAGTGCTTAAATGACAGCAGTCTTCAAAAAATGTGTGCATTGACAGGACCTGTCCAGTCCCAGAATGAAACTGCCGTCGTTTGCCCTTCTCCAGGGTAAGTGGCTGGAGGAAAAGGGAAACAGCTGAACCTGGTCCTACTGGACATTTCTCATCTCTGCCTGCTTCTTCTGCCTGAGCTGAAAAAGCTGTCTTGCTCAGACTCAGGAGCTGAGATTTGAGAGGGGAAAATAAGAATGGATGATATGTGAGATTACAGTGGTTGATGGGGGTAAATCGCTTGTATTCCACCTCAAAAGATTTAATTATATTTAAAATTTTTTTTTGCCTTTTTTTTTTTTTCCTGAAGCCTTTGTTTCTCTAGCACGTGTGTTTTCACACACTAAAGCAAAGCAGATACATTTCAGCATGGGCTGGGAGATTCAAACCGGATACAAAGGAGTTGTATCCCAAATCAGTTTTCTTGATTGAAGAAAGGCAGAAAATTTTTTTTCTGATTGTGTCTTGGGAGGGTAGAGTAGGAGGTCAGCTGACCTGCTTGTTTAATAGTGTATTCACAGTTTGAGGCAATTGTCAGTCATGTAAAATAAGCCTTCAAAGAAATGTACAGCAGTGAATAATTCTCTAGAAGCTGCAGGGGTGAAGTTAAGCTGGTGCACAACTGTGGAAAAGTTCAGCTCTGCGGGAATTAGGCAGATGACAGTGAATTTTGCTGGGATCTGGATGCTTCATGTCTTTATGCTCCAAAAATGTTCTGGCGTGTAACTCCATAAACGTACATTGGAGAAAGCACGGTGGTCAGAGCAGGGTTCTTCACAAGAACAATCTGTTTTTGGCTCAGTAAGTGCTTACTCTACTCTTTTACAAATCCTTGTTTTGATTTATATCCTAGGTGTTTTTGTTTGTCTTCTCAGATGAAACTGTATATTTATTTTTTTATTAATGTTTTGGATCTAGCTGTACAGGGCATTAGACAAAAACACACAGTGATCCCAAAAAAAGCTAATTGGTTTATTTACTCCAAATCTGGATTGTTTTACGCTGAGTTAGGCAAAACTGCCACAACGGGTTCCCTTGGTATTTGAATCTAGGGTCATATTTTATGTCTGGACATTAAGGAAATTGGACAAAAGATGTAGGTCAAACAGTATAATTAAAAATACAGACCAGCAAATTGTATCCAACAATAGTTCACTTTCCTGCTGCTAATGAAATATGCTAGCACAATTTAATGGTTTATTACTTAAGCCTACTGGAAAGGCTTTGTCCTAGTACAAAAGGCATTCAGTTTGAGCGTGTGTGTTACGATATTCTAACCAGCAAAGCTGGAGGTTGGACATAGCTATAAATCCAGGGTGTTCTGGGAATAGAAGCTGGCAAAAACATTCAGAGCAAAATAATCAGGGCAGGATCTCGCTGAGATTTGGACACTGGCTAATGTAACTGAGTGCAGATGTTTATGTGGACCAAAAGACATTCCCAGAGTAAGAATACTGTACAAACACATGATGATTTTATAGCAGGGAAGAAGCCAAGGAAGTGGGGATAATAAAACAAGTGCTCTTATTTCTGGTGAAGCACTTTCTGGTTTCCTCTGCTTGCCTGTGCTGAAGTGGTCAAGGCTGCCTCTGTTGTGTCCGCTGTTGGGGCCTGTTGAAGCTTGTGCAAGTTGCCTGTGTTATGGCTCAGGTGCTTACCTGAAGGTCTCCATGGGCTCCCCGTGTGGCTGCCATAGTCTGGCTTAGATAAGCAAAGAGAAGCAGGCACTTCTGATGGAAGTGTTACAGCTAAAACAGGTCAGCTGAGTCTTATCCCAAATGCCTGGTTCTCTCTGCTGAATGCAAAGGGAGTCTGGGGTGATAGGTGAACTTAAATTGGGGTATTTATATGGTACAGAGAGCTTGGCCAGATAATTTCTGATGAAATGTGAAGCTCTTTTCACTGATTTTTGGGGTTCCTGGGTGAGCTCTTCAAAATCCAGAAGCACTGGGTAAGTCCCGGGTTACCGACAGCCTGAGAATTCTGTGCATTGCTTTGCATACAACCCTTTTTCCTCCTGTTTTCGTGTCAGCCTCTTGTGCACTGCTCTACATGTGGGTGCCTATCCTGAGAAAGCACTTAGTGTAACTTCCCCATGATGAGTACTTTCACTAATCCCGAAACTAGGATATCAGGGACTCAGTGCTATGTTCTTTGGAAAGACACAGGATACTAGAGGATTTTATTTTGTTGCTGCTTAAGATGATTTCTTTTTGCAACCTGAATTTATTTATGAGCAGCTTAACTGTTTTGCCAGAAGTTTTTTCTCTGTACCCAGAAATGGTAATTTATATTCCCACTGCATCACTCTGCTACCCTAAGTTTACTTCCATGTTATCGAATAGCTGAGGTAAATAATTGCCATTAGTTTTATAGCCATATCTGAATTATTTTTATCTGAACTCCACTTGGCATAGTGGCATCATTTCTTTTCTCTTGGTTCCTTCTTGTTTGTACAGCTGAAGAACATCCTACTCTTTATTTTCCACAACAAATTTTTTTTTAGCTGATATTTCTTCCTTTAGTTTTGGGCTTCCCGGCCCTGACTTTTGGGTTAGCTCCACCATGGTTGCTTCCAACCTCTTCCCTCTGCTTTTACTGTTGAGGGCAAGTTCCATTTAACTTTTAATCATTAATTTAAAGATTCTCCAGCTTCTCTAATATCAAAATCCTTGAGGTATTGATTGCTTTGGAGTTTTCTAGTTACTTAAATTGATTTATCTATAATTAGATCTTTTTGGGCGTTAGCACTTTACATTCATGTCTGGTTTCGTTTTTCCGTTCTGACCCAGATTATGATGGTTTCTCTAAATGTTCTCCTCACTTGCCAAAGCTGTCTGGAGTATCATATAGGTTCAGTGACCAACCGAAGGCATTTGTAGAGCATGGTAGATTTTTTTCTTTTTAGTACTAATATAGTAGAAATCTTTAGCTTCATTCCCAAAAGTAAGTACTAATCTACTGCACATAGATTCCCTTTGACCTTTGAATGGTGCTATTCAGTCATAAATACCAATTTGTTAAAATAGCAGACTATCTCATTACCTTTAGCATAAATTCAGTCTTTGCAAAGCATCTCATGTCCTGCTGCCAAGGTGTGGTTGCTATTCTACTTTGTTTATATTAAATGCTTTTAGTGTCAGATTTCGTGTCTTATGTTGTTAATTCAAGCTCTCACATAAGCATCTCTCTGTAAATTGGTTACAAATGTCCCTGTCCTCCTCTTACCCTTTGCTTCCAAGTAACACCAAATCTTTCTGCAATTACTTACTTCTTCCCTTAGAAGCAATTTTTTTTCTTTCTGTTTGATTATGCCCTGCACTAAAAAGTGAATAGAATAATTCTAATTACAGATGGTGAAAAGAGAGCAAGGCTACTTTAGAAATTATCACAAACCAAATGTTTCCTGTTAGAACTGAGTGAATTTGGTATTAGCAATTATTTACAAACAGCACATTTGTTTAAAAGTGTCATTTCTTGCAAATTCTTTCATTTCTTTGATTCTGGCCAGTTTTAAATAATAGTTTCAGTTGAGAAAAATGGGGAGAAAATAGATTTTGAATGTCACCATATTTGGTTGTGAGGAAAAAAAAGAAAGCAAAAAGTTTTGTTTCTACTTGTGTAAAATGTTTTATTCAACACATCAAATTTAATGTTTAATTACCTAAACTTTCTCAGGTGTCATTAAGAAACTAAGTGAAGGAGGGAGGAGACGGCATTTGGTAGTGCAATGCAGGAGACCCAGTTTTTCTGCTGTTTTCCTCAGGCTGCTGATCAAACTGGGAAAAATCACATTTACCCAGTTCTGTTCCTGATATTAAAAGTCTTCTTGTTAAAGGAGATGCTGAGCATAAACAATTATTTAATGAAGTTGATATTGCCTATATAGCAGTGGAAATTTGTACTTTTTGCGTGCACAGATCTCCAGGTCCAGAGTTCACAAGTGATTTGCTCTTTAGAAAGGAGCTGCATCTTGACTGCTTTGTCTTTTAGTCTGTCAAACTCAAGTAGGCAAAATGGCTTCTACTGAGAAGGCCCGGCAGCTGGAACAAGAACTACCAGCACAGCTGACAGAGCTGAAGGCAGAAATAGAGGACAACAGGATACTCCAGGGAATGCATACACGTACCAAGAATTTGCTGGGGAATGAAGGAGAGTGAAGTTATAGTGACGTGTTGTATCTTCTTGTTGGTTTTTTTTTTTTCTTCCAGTTGTGATACAAAAGCCGTGTGTGTATAGCTGTTGAGTTTTGCACCCTGAGTACGTATGTGGGAGTCAGGAGCACCAGCTTTTCCATTGTGAGTTTACCACAGAATTGTGGCTGAAATGGAAAGGAATGTCAAAACATAAACTAAATTGATTTCATGGTGCATATTGTAAGCAAGGATCTCCCTGGCATGTCAAGTGTGTCCTTCTTACAGTGAAGAGGAAGCATCTCTAAACATAATGCTACAATGTATAAACAGAGTAGTCACATATAAGGCAGCTGCTCTTACTTTTCTCAGTGGTGATGAGATGCAAACTATGGCAACGTACCCAAATTTGCCACTGTGCTTCAGGGAAGCTGAAGACTACCTGGAGAATATGTGGAGGAAAACAGAGGCGAAGAACTCTTGATTAGGACAGTTGAAACAAAAAGGAAAGGAGCTGGATTTATGTGTCCACCCTGTTTTCTCTAGATTATAAATGTTGAGACACACGGGAGACTGCTGTAAAGGTGAAGAAAGAAACTTCTGTTTGCACTTATGAATAGGCCATAAAATAATGGGCTAAAATTCAAGCTTTCCAGAGATAGTGTAAATTAAACACTTATCTCTAGACTAGGAGGTTGCTGACCATCTGTAATGACCATCCATCTTTAAGAACAGGATAGATAAATACCTTTAGGGAACAGATTTACTTTCCTGCCTTAGAGCAGTGTAAGTGATAGATGATCACAAAACCTTTTCTGATCCTACCTCTTTAGGGCTCTGAAGTGTTCCATCAGAGTTTGCCATATATTGCTTTTGGACGAGACTTAGGAGCAGCTTTTGTTAATGGTCCAGTTTTTCACCCGTTTTCAATTTTCATGAATTTGTTTCACTCAAGTACATAAAAACGTGTAATGTGTGGTTCCTGTAAGCATATTTATCATAGAATCTTAGAATATCTCATGTTAGAAGTGAGTCATAAGAATTAATGAGTCTAATTCCCTTCACCTCACAGGGCTACCTAAAACTAAACCATATGACAAAGAGCATCATCCAGACACTCCTTGAACTTTCTCAGGCTTGGTGTCATGGCCACTTCCCTAGGGGCTTGATCCAGTGACAAACCACCCTCTGGGTGAAGATCCTTTTCCTCATGTCCAGTGTTGATACACAGGAATTAAAAACCAGTTCTTCTCTGAAAGTTTCCTCAGCTTCCCCTTCTGTGCCATGGGTGTATTAGGAAGGTGACTAAATTGCGAAGGATGCTTGTCAAGGAGCTCCATTGCATAGCTGTGCATTGTAGTATGTGTTTATAGGATTGGCAAACACCCTGATGGACTTTTTCAGGGCTTTGAGGTGGAAGAAAAGAGTTTGCCAAAAAATGTCTGTTAATTAAATAAATTCTCCTGGTTTAATATAGTCTTTTCATATCATTAAACTTGCTTACTCCTAAATTCACCATCTGAGCTATATTGGGCCTGACAAACGTTTGGTTTATACCAGCTTGTACATAGCATCCTACTGAACTTTTTTTTTCCCCTGAGGCTCTGTTGCAATTCCAAAGGATGCTTCCTGTTTCAGAAAAGAAAGGGAGGCAATAATGAAGAAAGGTTTATGGGTAGGTGGCTAAAATATACACCATTTAAAAAAAAAAATCTCTTCGCTCTTTACCAAGAAGTAACTGAAAACTAAAACAGAGAGAATTATATAGGTTTTTTTTAAATCTGGGCCTGTAAAGACAGACTGGGAAGGGTCGTAATGTTGTTTGCACAGTAATAACACAGCATGACCCTATTTGAATACTAATCTGGACCTGGCTCGGCAGCGTTTATTTATGTGACAACTCTCAAACAAATTCAAAGCATAATAATTTTTCTCTATTTACCACTTTTTTGGAATTTTTTTATGTCCTGAAAATTAGATAAATTCATCGTGTGCTCCTTTCACAGGTGCCAGAAGCAAATCCCTGTGTTATTCAGGCTGCTGTCATGCAGAGGGAGGTAGAGAGCTGGGAATAACCCGGAGAAGGGAGCACACAGCAGCAAGCTTGCCTCTGCTGCTGGCCCAGGTAGGGCTCCCACTTACTGCAAGGACCCAGGAGCTTTTTCTGGCCCAGCAGGTTACACTGTGCACTTTTGAAAACAAAACCAGCATGAAACTCCCTCCTGAAAACAGACATGAAAATATCAGTCGTTGCAGTTCCCTTGTATGATATAAAATTTTTCTCCTCTTTCTTTAAAGGACAGGAATCTATGTCAGATCAGATGGGCTGGGACAAGGTTCTCCCAATTCCCTGATGGTTCTGTGCTGTTCTAGGACATCTGTATTGCAGGTTACTGTTATTTTTATTTCCATTTTTTAAGTGGAGTTCAAATTTCTAGGTTCAGTGGACTGAATTCTGCCATTTTCTCATGGATTAACCAGGGTTTTTTTAATACCCCTAATACTTCCAATTGGTCACCTTAGGGGAAATACACTTCACTTCACTACTAGCACAGTGGTCTTTGGTGGCTGATTAGCTGTTGTTTTGGTGTTACTCTCCGATGCTAAGGATAATATATATGCTGTCCAAGTTTCCTGTAATGTCAAGCTGCTGTTGCTTACAAATGTGTGACTTGCTGGTTATTTCTGATTTTATTCACATTTTTGCAGGCATTATTCCTCAGCTAGTCCAGAGTAAATATTTGCATATGCTAAGATGGGAGAGATTTTGTACACACGGCAGTGTTATTGGACAGTTTTATCCCCTTTATCAGGAGGGAATCAAATCTAGGATCTAGCACATAGACATCTAGCACAACAGCTGTTCATGAAAAACAGTGTGTCAGCAACCGCTTTTTTTTCCACCCAAATTAAAAGCTGTTAACGCTAAGGGTAATTTTTGTCTAGACTTTCAGCTGTCTGCTTATGGTCAGAATTAGCTGCTCAGAAAGATTCACTGTTGGGACTGAAATTCCCTTTTCCTCTTTGGGTCGGAAATACCACTTGTAATCATTTAGGGAGGAAATAAACCTTTGAGATTACTTGCAAGCTATGATTTCTCATGCGGTGGAAATGCAATGGCCTTCTTGCTAATTGAGGAACAAGATGCAAAAGTGATAGTCTCTCTTTTATATATATAAACAAAAGCAAATTAGTCACATATACAGTGTTCAGAGGGCTGCAAGGCTCTCAGTGGCAAGGTAAAGTTTTCTGACAGGAAAGAAAAATCCAGTGACACAGGAAGATCTGGTGGTTTACACCTGGTGGTTGTAGTGTGTCACCTACAGTCTCTGAAGGTAGCTTTCTCCTAAGGTAAGATGAGCATTTTTTGAACAGTGAAGTATAATTATGAAGCATCTGAGTCTTGGATAAGAAAATAGACAGAGGAAGATCAATGTAAGAAATCTAGAGGTTTGTAGCTAATGAACTAGACTGTGTACATGTGACTTTCAATTCTTCTAGCAGATTGATTTTACTAGAAAGGAAATACTGCAATGATAAAAATTAATTTAGGTAAGTGGAATAATGAGCTCCTTGTGTGCAGTGTACCTAGCATTGAGTTGTATGGGTTTGAGGAGATCCAGGATAAGGAGAAAGCTTGAAGAGAGAGAGCAGGACAGTGTCAGGGACTGAGACATCTCAAGTCTGTAGACTTGGGGAGTATTTGTTTATTTAAGCATCACCTTTTGGAAATACATTTGAATACTTCCTTATTTTATCTAATTTATTCAATGATTTTATTTTATCAGTGCTGTAAGTCATTGACATTGAATAAATTTCTGAAATTATATACAATGGAGAACTACTGTTTGTTTTTTCTCTTTTGTGTTTTATTTTGTTACTAAATTTGCCACTGAACAGTTTTTATGCTTTCTAAATGACTAAGAATAACAACTGATATGTTCTTAACCTCAGGTATTCCAGCATTTATCTATTTCTCGTAGAACGAATGTGGCTGATGAGAAATATCCTAATGTGGTCCAAGATAACTGGGAAAAATTAAGAAGTGCTTTTGATAAGAATTCAGATATTTGTAATAGTGATATGTTTCCCTGTTCAACAGTTTTAGGAAGAAATGGGGAGAAATTATCAACTTTCTTTTAAAACCACAGTTCTACATATCCTTTATTGATACGTATTTTCTGAGAAAGGTCAACAGTGAAAATGTTGCCATCCTTGATTTGTATGATTACGAAATTTGGAGTGTGGCTTTTAAAGTCAGCAAAAATCCTGGAAATCTGGTATTCAGATTCCAGAGTCTGGAGCCCTGAATCTGCAGCGGTTGCTCCTTTGGCCTCACTGTACCCTGGGCTGCAAAAACAGGTGGTTCAGAAGGATACTGGTGGGGTCAACTTGGTGGAGAATCCAAGGTGTCCCAGTTATGCCAAATCCTGAAACTCACCCTTCCAATTTTCTGTGAAAATATTATGTAAAATATTTCTGTGGGTGGCCTGTTTCTGGAGAAGCTTAGAGAAGAAAGATGTTATTTAAAGACTTATACTGAAATATCTCTAGGAGAATTTGCTTGTGGTTATTTTCAAGTTCTCCTTCCTTTTGAAGGAAGGGAGTGATGTTGTTCGTGTAGAGTTACCTATGTGAGTGGTACTTAGCAAGAAAGGCAACATTCCTGCCACAGAGTGTTTAAGTCCTATGATTTAACCCATCCTGTTACAGAGTGGAAACGGTGTGGAACTTTAGGAGCTCACAGGATTATTGTCTCTGGAAAAGCACAACTCCTCTCTCCTGAAGGGGGGTTGGGGGCACACCTCCTCCTTGCTGGTGAGGAATGGGCTGGCCAGGATGGAGGAGTGAAAAGGGACTGTGACTTGTTCTCCCTGTCTCTTTTCTCCACTGAAAACCACTACCACAAGGGATGTACCTGTGGGTCTGCACAGAGGAGGAAGGCACAGCCCTTGGCTGGAGTACCACTGCCCAACCAGCGAGAACAGTGCTACGGAAAGTGCAGATTTACCTGGGACAGATAAGGGGCCTTTAGCCCTCAGTTAGTGGTCTCATTAAGCTCTAACTGGTCTAACTGGCTATGCTGGTACAGCCCTCTTTCACTCCTTAGGCCCAAGGGGGTCCCATGAGGGGAAGCTATGGCAGCACTGCCCCGGGAGTACAGTGGCACCAGTGCAGGAAGAGGGCAGTTAAACTCTTCCTTCCAAATGAAGGCCCTTGAACCTGCAACATTTATCTTATATGAACAGGATAGGAGAAGGAGGGATGATCCTTGGCCTTGGATATAGTGGGTTAATAATGTACAGAGAAGGATGCAAGACCTGCAACATTACAAAGTTCACCTGAGCCATTCTGTGGAGTAGAGCCTTATTGGTATTAAAAGCAGATGAGACATGCTCTTACTCATTTTGATCTTCAGTATCTAGTTATCTAATATTTGAGGAACAGTATCATATTATTACCATCATAAGCTTCATTAATGTGCTGTCTAGATCTGAGTGTCAGATGAAACAGCAGAATGATTAGACAAGACATTAAAAAACAAAGCAGAAATAAAGCACGGAGTAGAAACACAGATGGCCCTTTATTAATGAAATAATGAGGTAAAAATTTGATCTCATGTAGTTGCATTAAACCCCAAGATTTTTGCTGATCTTCAGCAAACTCTAACTTACCTGTTAGGATCTTTGCATGTATCAGCAGTACTCGCCAATACAGGGTAAAGGAGAATCAGTTGATACTTTAGGCTTTCAAAAGTCTTTGGATAAGAAGTAGCAGAAAAAGTGCTGCTGTTTGTTATGGTTTGACCTAAGACAAAAAACAGATGATCAACAAACCAACCAAGCAGTGTTAAATATACCTGTCAAAGAGCTGGAAAAAGGGAAGAAAATATGACAAAACTTACAGGAACACAGTAGTTTTTGGTCTTCGGTGATGAAGGAATACTGGTATCCTTCAAAGCCAAGAGCAAGCCTGAGACTATGTGAAGAAGGAGAAAACATTTCAGTTCTTCTAAAAATGTGTGCTGTGTTGCCAATAGACTCTCCAACACTGATACCAGGCCAAACTCAGCCATCCCAAGCACACCCTTGTTTCAGAAGTTTGCAATAGCAGCATCATGCCAGAATCAGATACCAGAGAGTGATAACTCTGAAATAGTAACATACTTAAAGTTCTTATGGCATGTGAAGATCTGGGAGGTGTGTGTGAGAAGAATGTTGTATGCTCCTGAGCCAGCACTCTGTTCAGGCAGAAGGATTTGTTAGCTGGCGTCCTTTCCATGCTAGAAGATAGGCACTCCTCCAAGAACTATGGAGGTGCCTCAAACCGCTAATAGCTGCTCGTCTTCTGGGGTCTGGCAGAAGGCCCTTTCTTAAAAGAGATATGAAAATAATAAAAATCCACACAATGTGGGTTTCCCCCACCATCACATTCCATTCTCTGACATACTTCAGCTTCAGGATTAAATAAAAGGAAATTACATCATTGTGTGGATACAAAGCAAAGGACACTGATGGCACTGCTTACTTAGACATATTATGCTCACGTTGCTTGAAGTGTTGATGTTCTCCAGATGGTCTGATTATGGCTTTTTGCAGAGTCCTGCCCCAAGGACACACTTTGCCCTGTCACAGCACTAAAACCCAGGAGCTGAAACCTCAGCTCCAGCTTCTGCTTTCTCACTTTGGTATTGACCATAACCTTAAGAATCTCAATAACTCAGCTGATGAGATGGACCTCTTTTCCCTGGTAAGTGAAATGCACCTCTCGGTGCTAAAAAAAACCAAACCAACAACAAAAAATCTTTATAAGCATAGAAGAAATTTCCATTTATTACAAGTTAGTGTTTTGTATCACGAAAATGAGATTGTGGCATTTTTGCTCTTGACAGAAAGCAGAAGTAAAAAGTTCAGCTCACTCCCACTAACCTCTAGTAGTGGCTGACATTCACATTTTCAGTATCATGGCTCTGAGGCCGTACCTTTGTTCTCTTAGCTCTCACTCATGTTTCTGTGGTTTTTGTGCATTTTCTCTGGTTTTCCTGCCCTTGTTTGGTGACTCCCTGAGCTGTGGTACTTCCACTAGAGGTCGGCTGCAACACACCATTGCCCAGGACCTTGCCAGCTTCCACAGCTCAGGGGACACCAGCAGGAAAACTCTCAGTTTTGTTTTTTTTCTGTCATCTAACACACAAAACCAACTGAAAATCTCCAGTGTGTTTCCAGGGTCTAAAACAGATGCGTAACTCTTAAACAGAAATAACATCCTGCTTTTAAATGCTTGGTTTGCCTTACAAACTGCACCTTGTATGAGTGCAGCCGAAAAGGAGGAAAGTTTGGTTGCATAAACTGGTCTGTAAACCTTTCCTCAAATTAACATTTGAGTAGTTCAGCTGAACTCCCTGAGCTGTCAGAGATAAGCACAGACACACTTGTTTACACAAGGAGGCAGTGATGTACATTACCTGTACTGTAGGCTGGCGGTGGCTTCTTAATTTTTGAACAGGATTTTCAAAGTACGCCTTCTAGGCTAATGCTATTCTTGACAAAGCCTGTGATAAGAAATTTACTATTGACTTTGGTTGAAGGACAGTGGTTTAGAAAATACTGGTCTTCTTTTTGGAGTCATCAGAATTAACAGCAGGGACTTTCACTGTGTCTGCTGGAAAAGAAGGACAACACAGGACCAGAATGTCTCTTTTGTTCCTTTACCACTCCATTTTTTTTAGTATTTTGTAGATAATATGCAGTATTACTTTACTCTGGGTTTTCATATCCATCGTAGGAAATTTATAACAGTAGCATCTCCTTTTGTGTTTTAGGTTCTCCAAAAATTTATCAACATCTTCTCAAAACAGCAGACAATGAGAATTTTTCCACTTTATGATGCAGAGGTTTCTCAGTCAGAGAACTGGGGCATGCTAGATCCAGCCAAGGCTTTGAAAAAGAGAGACAACTGGATCCCTTATTTAAAGGTAGTTATGAGGAACTTCTTTCTTTCGGTTAGTGTTAGTCCTAACCAGTCTTCAGGATGTACCAAGATACATTTCAGTGACTAAAGTCTAAAATATTCCTTTTGAAAATCGGAGTGAATATGTTTTAATAATTCAGGTCTTATCAAACTACAATATTTCTGTATAGTCAAGAGCCTCTATTCATATATGTTGAAAATACAAAATGAATGTGTTGCATTTTCTTTACTAAATATTGCCTCCTATACCAAAAACATGCAGCAGTATTCATAAGTTTTTTTATTACTTTTATGAAAACCACGTTAAGCCTAAAGTAGATCCCTGGAAACAAAAGCTTTGGATGAAATTGAAACAACAGAAGAAAGGAGCTAAGCTGATGGACCTTCATTCAAAATCTCTAGAGTTAATGTGACTTAAAGTGATTTAATTTAAAGTTATTTTAATTTATTTATTGGACTCTTCCAGGGAAATTGAAATCTCTAGAGAAAAGTTGCCTCAGATTTGTGTATCATGTATTTATGCCTGAATTCATTAAAGACCCATTACTAAGGTGCCACAGAGATATTTTCCCCTGTCTTTCTCAGTTCAGCAGTTTCAAAAGGCAGCTTGAACACTTCCATACATATTTGAAAGCTCTGAAGGTCACCTAAGTCAAAATCTCTGAACTTCACCAGGTCAAAATCAGCCCTGGAATTTGTTTCAAAGGGATTGTTCAGAACTGCTCTTCTTTTAATGTGATCAGGGTTCAGACCTGTGCTTCAAAGATAAAGAGAGGTACTCCAGTAGCAAGGTACAAGTTGGTAGGGCACAATGTGCCCCAGGGAGCGGTTACTGAGTGTCTCTATTTTGGTTCTAGCTTCTCAGGTTCTCTTGATTATGGTGATATAATGCCATTTTTTCATATTTTGAGGATGTGCTGCAGGACAGCTCTGTCTAGGTTGCTTGCCACCCAGCCTCCTTGGAAAAATGGCAATGTATACTCACAGATCAGGTCTGTTTTTGCATCCACAGCAGGCTTGAGGCACCTCTTACACCTCACATTCCTTTGTCCTAATTGCATCTTATTCACTGAATGTACCCTACAGGGCTGGCCTGCATCTGCCAAGGAAGCTCTCCTCATTCACTCCTACTGCAGGTGCATGAAGGAGCTGCAGGTGTGACAGACTGTCAGGTGTGCTGGGGTCTTGCCACCTTTTTCCGGTGAAATTTGAGCAGGTCTGGTACCCTCATCTGTAAAAATGGTGTAACAACAGTGCTCTGCCTCTGTAAGATGACATAAACTAATGCGTGAAGCAAGGAGGTTATCATTGAAACAGGTGATAAAGAGTCCTATAAAACTCCTATTCTTAACACCCTTATAATTCCTATCAAGGCTTTGCTGGAATTCCTGTCAACAAAATTTTGCTGACGCTAATAATTGCTAAAACATGACTATGCTTTTTAAATTATACTTCTGATAGAAGTGGCAATTAAAAAAAACTCCTGCAAGATTACATGTGTGTTTTAAAAATTACTTTTGTACTACTATAACTACAGCTACTAATTTTATTTAACCTGGGATTTGTCAGTACTCTGTATACATTTAATCTCCCTAGTTCCTATTTAACATTCATCATTACTTTTGTGGGTCTCAGAAAACATTTGAGCGAGAACTCACCTCACATTGCAAAAGTCAGAAAGAGGATGTGTAGGCTTTACAGCTGAGGTTGGCTTTACAATATTTTAAATAATTTAATGGATTTGATTTTGATGATACTCTTAGAAATATTAGACAATTATGGTCTTTTTCTTTAAAATGTATGTACCAGTGAAATAAGTTTTCTTTTATGATCCCTGTTTTCAGACCTTTTCCCCATGCCAGATACTTCACAAAGAAACCATTCTTTCAAAGCTTGCCATAGCAGGTAATTTTTCTGGAATGCTTGGGAGCAAGCCATTATCACTACTAGCAGAAGTAAAAATGGCTTTGCAGCTCACTGATACAATGGAAAAAAAAAAAGATCATTCTCCTTGGTTTTTTCCACTTTCTCACCAAATACAATATGTTTGATTTTGATCACCACTCATTAAGGGTAAGGGGTGACAGGAAAGGAGAGAGGTAGTCCTTCCTCTCTGTAAATCTCAGGGAAAAAAACCAGTTTCATACTCTTTCTTATCTGCTGTATTTCCTCCTTATGTTATAACAGGCAAGTCCATTTCTATATTTTCACCTTGGAGAGAGGGCAGCAGAGAACTGTCCCAAATCCAGGAGAAGCAGTAAGGAGCGGTGCGGCAGAGGCTAGATGCTCTGAATTGACCTTGACTCACTGCAGGATGGGGTCTGGCTTGCTGCTGCCTCATTGGCCTTGTGAATCTTTTGTCTGCATTTAATATGATTTGACACAAGGTCTCAGACAGGAGAGAGAGGGATGGAGGATCTCCTGGAACACGAGGTGTTTGAAACACATCCTGTGAGGTCAAGTTCCACTGCTTCTTTTCACGCCTCTGGACAGCAGAGCTATGATCATGTCTGGGAGGAGATCTGTGCCTGCACTGAACTCTACCAGAAGGGTAGGAATTATAAATAATGATCAATGAACACATCTAGCAGACGTTTGTCAGCTCTGATAGAGGGCTTCTCTATTAGATTTCTGTTTGGATACCAGCCTTCCTCTTTTTCAGAGTTCAGTCTCCTGCTGGTGCTGGTAAGCAGGAGCTGCCCAGCTGCAGTGCATGGTGTTGTGCCAAAGCTGTGTGCACCGTGCCCTCTCCTCCTTGGTGCTCACCAGCTCTTGTGCAGCCACTGGTCCAGTACAGCACAAGCAGTGTGAGATTGCACCTATGTAAAAATAACACGTGTATGTGCCTGCAGCAGGGCTGGGGTGTGGATCTGGCCACAAGAAGTGTGCCCTAGTATTTCCTGGAGGGTAATGGTGTTAGGGAATGGGTTAGCATGTGTGTATGCTGGAGAGGGGAGGAAGGATGGTGGCATGCTTCGGTTGCTGAAAGCCACCCAGCAGCTAGGCACCTGTGGACCTGAGGGCAGATACCTGCTTTTGTGCAGAGGCAGGTGTGATAGCAAGTTCCTCCTCTCAAGGAGGAAGTGGCATCTGTGGACATCACCTCACAGGGGCTCAGAAGCTGCGAGAGAACTTCATGTTTTGGAGGAGGAGGAAAAAAACCCAAATGGTCTCACTGGCAGGGTAGTGAATGAGAAGTAAGACCTACTTCTCCGGTATCTGGGGAAGTTGTAGTAACTGTGTGTCGAGGTCTGAATGTGAAGGTATCCCTTTGATGCAGATGGACTTTGATTCCTTATTTTTTTATTGTCCTTCTCATTCAGAAGTCCTCCACAGCCACTGCTTTGATAAGTATAAAAGCACAGAACTGTTATATCTCAGAAGTTTCTGTATCTACAGCCCAATGTTCAGTTTGTCTCACTCTACACATGCCTGCACCAGAGGGCCCTGGTGGCAAGGAAAGAAAGAACTGAAAAATCTCCTTGCTTTGCTGCTGTTTTTTAAAGAGGAAAGGTCTCAGCTACTAGGGCTGGATGCAGCCCTAATATTAATGAAAGGTCTTGAACCCCTGCACTGGGCCAGCACCAAACAGGGCAGGAATACAGGGGCAGGGGAAAGGGAACAGAGGGAGAGAGAAAGACCATTTAGTCGTCCACCCATTCCCTCTTTCCTGGTGATTAATCTGCCCCAAGCCTGATGCCAACTCCGTGTTAAAAAATATATCCACATTTCTCTGTAAGGAAAAACTCCCACAAATGAAAACATACTGAAATTCTTCCTACCTCAGGCTGACCCAGACCAGGAAATACCTGATTACTTAATGAAGACTTCAGAAAAAACCCCAAACATTGGGTTGACATGATGACTAATTAAAAAAAAAAAAAAGAAAAAGAAAAAATAACCAGGATTGCACTCTTCATCTTCTGTCAAGTGCACTAAGTCCACAGCTGTATTGGGAAAGAGTACCTGTTCAGGGGCCATGCAAGAAACATGACTGATCTCAATTTTGAAACAGTTTAGTCATCAGGGTTGTTGAAAAACTAGAATTAGATCCTCCATAAAGAAAGAAAAGGTGCTGTCCTGGTCTCAGTGTTTTTAAAATAAAAGTTTAGCTGCTACCCAAAAACGTGCTGTGACTTTTTTCATCATGTCACTCACGTTTTTCAGACAGTTTTGTCTATCTTTTTAGAGTGGAAATTTTAAGTGAGGAAGCTTCATCCATAGTCCATATACTTATTTTTGTATTTTATATAGATGTACAATTAATGCTGTTGATTCAGGAAAATATATTTTAATACTATTTGACCTCATGTTATTTTAAGTAATAGAGTGTCGTGGTTTTGCTCTGGATCAATTTGCTTTCACCCTCCACACAATTACTATAAGTTGAGAGAAGGTTTACGCAGACAAAAGAGACCTGATTGGGGAAAATAATATGAACATTTATTGCTAGCAAACTAAAACTAAAGAACTACATCTATAATAATTTTACTCAAGTAAAAGTACTATGTATTTACAGAAATACTTCTCCCCCCTTTCTATCAGTCCAAGGAGGAGAAGTAGTTTCTTTCTTCATTCTTGGAGCTCTAGGTCTCTTTAATAACTCTGCAGCACTCTCATCGCAGCTGGAACTCTTTCTCTATGTCGGCCTCCAGGGCTGGGCCTGCCCCCTTCCTGGGCTAAGACCAGAGCTTGTGAGTTACCCAGGCCCTGAAGGTCTTCTCTTCCATGGGCTTGCAAGAGGACACCTGCCTACCATGGATCTTCACCACAGAGTCACAGGGGATAATGGCTTATGAGTCCACCCCTGTTTCCTGTGAGGTCTCTCCCCACGGGAGAACAGTCCTTGATAGACCTCTCTGACATGGGTCTAGCATGGATCCCTCACATGGATCCCAAGCTTACTCGAGCCGTTCTCACTTCGGTGTAAGCCTTGTCTCTTTCAGGGTCACAAATTTCCAGTATCAGCAGCATGGATCTCTCACTGAGATCCCAAGCTTACCTGAGCTGTTTTCGCTCCGGTATAAGCCTCATTCCTTTCAGGGTCATAAATCTTCAACAGGACTCTGCCTCATTTCAGTCCTTTTCGTGAAGCTTCAGCTTCCTTGTACATCCACAAGCTCCTTTGTGAGCCGCATGGGGGTCTCCTCACCCCAACAATCTTCTAAAAGTAGCAGGGATTTATTTTTCAGTCTTTTCCCTGCTGAAGGGAGAGAGCGAAAGGGGGAAGAAGTAGCCCCCCCGCCTTCAAACTTCTCTCTCTCCTGCTGCAGCTTCGACTTTGGACATTTCATTATCTTTTTGCTGGAATTTCTTCTGCAGCGGTTTTTCATCTAAGCAGTCAGTCCTTTAAAGGTTTTTTTTCTTCACTCTCTTACAAGAGAGAAGGGGGGCTTCAGTGTTACACCTGCCCCTTGCCCAAACCAGGAGGAGGAGGGGGCCCTGGCCCTCCTTAGGGCCCGCCGCTGCTCCTACATGGCTGCCGCTTTTAATTTCAACCGCGTAACCAACCTTCTCTTCCGTTTTCTTAAATATGTAATTAGCAAAGGCGTTACTGGAACTTTTGATCGGCTTTTTGTCCATAAATCCACCTGGACAAAACCATCCTCAGCCCCAGGGGCTGGCTGGATGGGCAAAACCACGACATAGAGGTGGAAGGACCTAGTGTTTCTAAAGTTTAAGAAATAACACCTTTGAAGTCAATGAGGACAGGATGAGTGAGGATGATCATACTTAGTAAGGATAGAGAAATTAGTTCACAGATAATCTGTCATTTCAAGGATTATGTAAAGAATTCATTGCCTGACAGTTTGTCATCAAGATGTTTGGCTTGAAGGAATTTTTGGAGACAATACACTCACGTCAGCTTGCAAATTTATAGAACTGCCAACGTAGTCCTAAGTATATCCATGTCACTTCTATGAGTAGCTTTGTTAGGATGTCTTGTGTTGAGAGGGATAAATCTGACAAGCATAAATTTGTAAAGATACATTAATAAGATTTTCTTTAATCAGAAAAAACAATGCCAAGATCAATGCTATGAAACATTCAGAACGCTGGAAAGAATGCCATACAAATAAATTGGGATAGAGAAGATAGAAGAGTTTTTCTTATCTACTTGATTGTTTGAGAAAGCTGATTGGATAATGCCATGTAAATCACTGTCCATAATGATCCACAATAAATAAATACTGTGTGACTCACATTGATCTTCTCATTTACACTGATATTAATGCCAGTTTAATGTCACTGATACTGGTGGAGTAACTCCTGATGCTTGTGAGAAGGCCTTGATGGAATTGATACCAAGCAGGTGTAGCTGTTTTTCTGTTTGTTGCTCTTCTGCTACTCTTTGTACCACGGCTTTGAGTGTGCTGGAAAGCAGTGAGGAAAAAAAACACAGCTATTTAATTTAATTTTATAGAATGTTAGGTAGAGATTTTAGCGTATGCTTGTGTTGGGGGTGTTGTGTATACGTCACAGTAAAACTTTCCTACAGCTTAATCTGATGTTAACTTCTTTGTTCCACACTATGATTTTGCCCCATGCTCATCCTATGACCTGCTGGAGCCCAGAAATCAGTTTTTCTTTTAAGTCTGGAAGAAAAAGGATAAACTAGGAGGTCAGACATGTCACTAGCCATATCTGGGTTGAGCTTTTGATGAATGAGATGTTCTGAATTTCTTTGGAAAAATTCCTTGATCTGACCCTTGCTACAGTCTTGGCTTTGACATGGGGATAGCTCTTTCATACAGCCCAGGGACTTCATAAAAATAAACCAACAAGGATTGGCAAGCAATCAAATATTGTGGAGTTATATGCTCTGATAATTTCACTACTGGTTGGATTATGAATTTCATCCAGTATGGAACTTCTTTTCCTTTTCTTTTTACTGTGGTAAAGCCTATGCATAAAATTGTTTAATGTACATATATGTATGTATATAACAAAGCCTGAAAGAAGGATGAACAGTGATACCATTATACTGTTCCTCTGACAGAAGCAGTAGTGCCATCCTTTTCCATTATTCCATTCTGCAGGTTTCTGTGACTGTCAGTTCTGTAGGCAACACCAGTCTTCTTTCAGACAACAGACGTAGCCAAACTGTCTGCTTTGGAGAGGTTCAGAAATCTCCTTGAGTAGCAAAAATGTAATTACATTTTTCCTGTCTGGAAAAAGGTATAGTGATAAAGGCAGCTTATGTGCTGCTAGGGCTAGAAGAGGGCACAGCGACTGCCCACAGGGAGGACATGGTGGGGAGAGGAGCCTACTTGTCCCTTCTTTTCTTACATCACCCGAGAGTCCCTGAGCTAAAGGTAAAAAATATCCCAACATAAAATATGCAGAGTCCATTTTTTTAAGAGGGGAGCTGTCATCCTACTGAAAATGCAACTGTCTGCTTGCTCCAGAGAGTGTGCCTGGGGATCCACAACTGTTTCAATTTCATGGAGAGAAAAACCTGACCATCAGTGCCACTGGCCACTCCTCCAAGCCTGGTCACCTAATTGTCAGCGCAGAAGACACCTCAGGGATCTGTGCTGCCAAAAGAGGCACTGGGGTTTCTGGTGGCCTGAATTCTCAGCCATATGGTCACTACACAAGGTGAGGTATCACATAAGTCTTCCAAAGCACTTTCTTCACCAGGAGTGCCTAATCCAGTTCTGTGGATCTTTCCATGCCAACTGTGTTGTGATAAACTGCTGAATCGCCTGAGGGACTCAGGGTAACCTGTTCCTCAGAAACATGTCTTACCCTAACTGGCTAAATACTACCAGTGGTCTGTAACAAACCTAAGACATTTCAGTCACATGAAAGTACAGTGTCAATAATACCTGCCAGATAAATATTTACTTAGATAGGTGCCGCTGCTTGTGCTTAAACTAAGACCTTTGTAAGTGTGGGACCGTCACACGGCATAGAAGTTCCTGAGAAATTCTGCAATTTATGGAAAACTCCTAATGACTTCTACAATGTATTATTAGGTTTAGGTAGAGTTTAGGACTTTCCATTTCTTAATCCGGGATGAGTGTGTGTGGCTGAAGTGATATAATTAGTACACTTGCTTCACAGATTGGGAAAAAGAATTAAAAATTAAATTTCTAAGACTTATCAAACTTTGGTTCCCCAACTTTTTTGTGAAATATACTGAACAGAATCAATATCTCATGCTGACATTACTGGTTGGATGTGAGATATATAGTATTTCATATATATCTGAGCTGTAGAATTTCCCTGCAGCTCTGCTACCTTACACTCATCCCAAAGTTCTCATTTAGAAAGAGAAGAAGCATGAGAGTATCTTACAAGGATTTGTTTCAACATTTTGAAATCACATTCATTTCTCATTTGCCAGAAAATTGTTTGTTTCATGTAGAAACACGTAGAACTAAACACACAAGGTGTGTTTATAGAACACAGTTCTTTCACCTGCAAGAACTGTGGCTAGACCCAAAAAGGAAGTAGGCTTCCTATCACCATTTTTTGCTTATGTTAAGAGGTCAAATGCCCCACTCACCCCCCAGGAAAACAAAGCAAAACAAACTTCATGTCCTGGGGTACATCAGACAAAGCATTGCCAGCCAGTCGAGGGAGGGGATTGTCCTGCTGTGCTCTGCACTGGGGCAGCCTCATCTTGAATATTATGTGTAGTTTTGGTCACGGTGATATAAGAAAGATGTTAGGCTCTTAGAGAGCATCCAAAGGAGGACAATGAAGATGGTGAAGGGCCTTCAGGGGAAGCTGTATGAGGAGCGGCTGAGGGCACTTGATCTGTTCAGCCTGGAGAAGAGGAGACTGAGGGGAGACCTCATTGCAGTTACAGCTTCCTTGTGTGGGGAAGAGGAGGGGCAGGCACCGATCTCTTCTCTGGGGTGACCAGTGACAGGACCCAAAGCAATGGCCTGAAGTTGTGTCAGGGGAACTTTAGGCTGGATATTAAAAAGATTTTCTTCACCCAGAAGGTGAAGAAAACCAGCAGAGAGTGGTTGGGCACTGGAACAGGCTCCCCAGGGAAGTGGTCACAGCACCAAGCCTGACAGAGTTCAAGAAGCATTTGGATGATACTCTCAGGTACATGGTATGAAACTTGGGAATAGTCCTGTGCAGGGCTAGGAGCTGAACTTGATGATCCTTCTGGGTCCCTTCCAACTCAGCATGTTCTATGATTTTGTGATTTATTCTTTAAAAATATAAGCAGTTAAAATTCTTAAATGAAAGCTACTTGGAACTAGAAAACGGTGTTTTTCTACTAAAGAAATATTGAACGGAGTGTTCCAGCATCTTCAAATTTTCAAATCAGAAAAACTAATTTAAAAACTTTTTCTTTCCAACAAGATTTGTTAGCTTTCTGGGAAGCAGGTGTTGGGACAAAGTCTCCTTCCGAATTCTACGTAGCGTACACCTTTATTTTCGTTCCTCTATTTTCAGTAGCAGAAGAAATGATGCAAAGATCAGTTCTGACTTTCTGTGCATGCACTCTGGTGGGGAGCTTAGCTGTGAAGTACCTCAGAGAGCCCTAGCAATGAGAGAGACGTTACTGCACACTGGGCTCTCTTTCTTCTGGACTAATACCGGGATACTCTTGAACTTTAGCTAAAACCTAGATAAATATTTACTAATCTTATTACAGTTTATTTGGCAGTGAGTTTATAAGCAGAGGCAACAGTATTTCCTTAACAACAGTTTCTAATGTGATTTGGTTTTATTTTTAATTTATTGCACAGACTGTCTTTCAAGAACTGAAACAACAGTAAAGCCATTTTACAGGCAAACTATTTGACACCTATCTGACATATTTGTGGCATGTGACATAAACACAAAATGCATGGCATTGTTTCTTAAAAATGTTATCATTTAAGCTAAGCCCAAAATTGGAGAAGTACCTGTGTTAGGAATCCCTCCATATTGTAAGACGTGAGCTGTGAGCTGGTGAGATGGCTCAGCACACGAAGTATCCAAAACTGAGATCCTGAGTCAGTGTTGCATCCTCCCTAGCAGACTGTTTGGGGTGGAGGTGATCAGCAGTGTGTGTTACAATGACACAAAGCCCTGCAAACCGAATGTGTTGCGTTACAACACCTTAAAACCGTTTGATGTTCAGCTTGGATGGCAAAAAGGAAGGGGGGAAAAAAAAAATCACACAAATATCCAGTTACTTGATTTGTTGCTATAGATATATAACTGAGTTATAACATTTTTTTATAGGCATAAGTTGTATTTAGAAGGCTTGGACAGTGTCTTAAAAATATGAATCCCATATGGAGTCTCCCAGTATGATAGGGAGAAAGTCTTCATTTCCTTTTAGTTTTGTTTTGTAAGAGCTCTCCAGCTTTGTAGTCACATGCCTCTTTTGCAGATTGCAGTATTCTTGACTGAGGTTTTTAGGAGTGAGTCAGAGCAGGAATTGGCAAAAAAAAAGAAAAAAAATCAAAAGCTTTAAAGTGTAAATATTTCAATGAAAGTTTTTCATAAGGATATTTAAAAACACAACCAAAACCCTCTCCTATCTGCTACGATGAAGTCACCCCAGTATTTACTCAGTTATTTACCTTGATGAAGTTGAATTTAATTCTTCCATAAAGGGCTTTGATTTAACCTTTAGCAAATTCTGCACCCCATAATTACAGATCAGCCAAACAAATAGCCTGTTCAGAAGAATAAGGAAGGAACACAGAGTGCAGAACACCATAGGGAAAAAAAGGAAAGGAATCAGACCAGGCTTATCCAATATTATGTTCAAATTAGGTGTACATTTTGCAGGGCTGCCTAATTACCTTTATGGTAAAGAATCAATTCTGATCCATCACACATCTCTGAAGCTGGCAAGCTGTTCTTCTGAATACATTTAAATTTTACTCAGATTTCCATGACTGAAGGAAATACCTTTTCCTTTTCTCCATCCTTTCTTTGAATAAAATTACAGACACCCAGGTGCTAACAGGGAAACTTTTGGTAGCACTGGAGATCTTATCAAGGCAGATGTTGGGACAGCCAGTGAAAAGAGAAAGTCCCAGTAAATCATGGGTCATTATTTGGCACTGAAGTGAGAACAAAGGAGCATTACATACCAGGAAATAGCAAAAACAAACAGTGGAAAAGAAGAACCTTGTATTTGCTTGCTAGCTACTTATAATAAGAACCATTAAAAAAATTCCATGGCTATTACCCCTATACCAAGTGTTTATTTACACTGGAAGATTATCTTCAGTAGTTATATATCCAGAGATAGATGTATGTAATTCTCTTTGTGGCACTTATGGTCAAGAAACAGAATCTTTTGAAAACTAACACCACTTCTGTTGACTGCAGTACTGAATTCTTGCCTGGGTGTTACCATCGTCGCTAATGACTCACTGCCGAGGTAGACAATTCTCTTTTAAAGACGCTGATGTGCTTTTTTTGAAAATTAAGGTCATTGTTAAACTGTTCTGCTCAACAAGTGCTGATGTCACAGCAATCTGGGACATCAGTCAATGGGCATTCTTTATAATTAGTGCTAAAGTCCTTCTGTGTGAGAGCTTATCTACAAATCTTACAAGTGGAACTTAGCCAAAAACGCTTTAAAAATATGTTGACTTTGAATACCACAATTTAAGACACTTTTTGCCAAATTTGAGCTAGATTCGAAAAACGAAAAAAGTTCTACCTTAGTTCAAGAGCTAATCTTTTGCATTTTCAGGCCTTCTTGATGCTTTTTTGTGAATGTATATGACTGAAGGGAAAACTAGACACAGTAACGATTTCATACAGTTTGGCTTACTCTATGGTAGTATAAATGAAGCCGCAGTGTAGGCCTTCCCTGTAAAAAATAATTTTTGGCAACATTTTATTTAGTTGTTCTCTGCTAGTGACATGTTCTGAGGCGAGTTCCACTCTTAGGTTAGTTATACAGAACTGCAACCCTTTCAGAGCTGACTGCTGCTATGTGTCTCTTTTTCATAGCACAAGTCCACAGCACTGCGTTCACAGAGTTTGCAGAGGTGGAAAACCATGACAACTCTCACACTAGAGGAGATGGATGTATTCACACCCAAGACCGGTGAGGGGTTTACATCACGATACACAATGTGAATTTAGAGGACCCAAAGGAGTTTGGGAACCAGCTGCTGCTTCTGACCAGCCAGTACACTGAGAAAGATAAATGTAAGACATCCACAGGTCCAAAAGACCTGTGATAGTTTGGTTTGCTGTTTTCAAGGTAGGTCGATCCCATGACTCCTTGAATTGTTGCTGTACTTCCGCAAGACCAAGTGCTGACTGGATTCCTGGGAATTTTCTTTATTCTCCTGGTTAGCTAAGTGATGAATGTGCTACAAAGACCTAACTGAGCATGTGGAATTGCTTGTCACATGATGTTAATGTCACAATTTTGCACTTATTCAGGGTCACAGACATCAAAGTCACCCTGTAGGGAATAATAACACAGAAAGGACATTTACTGATGCAGCTAAGTAATATAATGAGCTAGCACATCTTCAAGGCACAGAAAGAGAGTCAGAAAAGAAAAATGTTAATTGTTTCTGAATGTCTTTTAATTAATGTATTGGATTGCTTTTCCACAGAACTAAATTTACTTCCCACCACTTTTAAACTTTTCTCAGATGTAAATAAGAATCCATAAATTATTTGACATTCCAGCTTTCCTTTTTTCTTGGGTTTTCTTTTTTCTTTTTTAAATAGTGCAATCTGAGTTAAGGGAGTCTGTATTACAGATTTCTAAAAAAGAGCATTTGTACTTCTAGATAGGTGGGGAGGAAAAAGCTTGGAACTGTAGAAAGTATAAGGGGAGGGTCATTAGAAAACAGTGAATAAATGGCACAAACACGTACAGTGTTCAGAGAATTCCATAAAATATCTCTTTAATCAAATTACTGAGATTACTTTCTGTTTTGGTAGGATAATGGTTTTGATGTTTTAGTATGCTTCCCTAAGACTGAATATTCTGACAGAATGCAGGGCAGACCTGAGCATCAAGATGATGAAAACTCTTTACAAACCTGTGAATGTCTAAATACCTGCTAGGACCTCTTCTGAAGTCACTGGAAGGTCCTCATTGTGAACCCTTTTCCTGGAGCGTCTTTTGTGTGGGGAAATGCTGAGAGAGCTAGGACTGTCCTGCCTGGAGAAGGCTCAGGAGGGAGCTAATCAGTGTGTATAAACACCTGATGAGAGGGAATGAAGATAAGGGGACCAGACTCTTCTCAGCCATCGCCACCATCAGGATCAAAGGCACTGGGCACGAACTGAAAGCACATGAAATTCTATCTGAACACAAGAAAACATTTTTTAACTGTGAATGTGATCAAACACTGATAAAGGTTGCTGAGAGGCTGGTGGAGATACTTAGAATCTGACTGGACACAGTCCTGGGCAATTCACCCTGACGTGACCCTGCTTGGGAGCAGGAGGTCGGCTCAGTGACCTCCAGAGATCCCTTCCAACCTCAGCCATTCATGGTTCTGTCATCACAGGAGGCAGGCTACTGAATGAGTCTGGAACAGCAGATCTTGTGTTTAAAGGTCACTTAATTATCACCCTCACACAGTACTCCTGAGGAACGATCATGTACAACTTGCCCTAGTTCCTTATGTTCCTTCTTGTTATGGTTTATTTCTGCGTGCCATAGACTCAAACATTACTTCCATGCTGACTTTTCCAGTGATCATGGACTTAAAATTACTTTCTTGTTCAGCTTTGAAAAATAAGACCAAGTCTGGGGCTGAAGAGTAGCTGTGGAAGCCTCTTCTATTTACACCAAGGCTGATTTTTAACCCTGCAGCCCTCAACTTTTCAGATTCACTCTACTGGATTTATCAGTTACTGTTAAAAATAGCTCTAATTTACATAGTATCACAAGAAAACAAAAGCATGATTTCTTTAAGTATTTCTCATGGGCTGATAGCATTGAAACATTTGTAATGATGTTTTCTTGTCCTTTCATAGTAATTTTTAAATTATGAAAATTAACTTTTCTGATAATAAGCCATTTGAAAAGAAAGCTCTCACCTCCATCTGCTCTCTGGCCTGCTATATCTCTTGGTAAAATTTAACTTTGAGTAGTATATGTTGCTTTTCTTTGATTTGAGAGTGAAGGTGAAGGGATGAAGATGATCCCAACATGATTTGGTGCTGTGAAAAATTAAGCTTCTATTCACTTTCCTCCCCTATTTTTTATATTTTTTTCTCTGTCTCTATTTCTTGATGTGAGTCTTTTGAACTTGAACCTCTCAAAGAATATTTGTTAAAAGCTGATGGAAGTGATACGTTTAAACCAAATGGCTCCTTGTGTAATACTCTGGGGTGCGCCAAAGCTTATGGAACTTGAAATCTTTTCCTGTGCTGGGGTTCCCTGCAAGCATAAACCACAATCCTGTGCTATAAATAAAGAGAATTGCCACAAGTCCTGGGACTGTAGGCATGTGGAAATCTCTCTGATACTGACATCTGCTTGTTTTCTTCATTTTTTGTGCATCTTAGGCAATGTAACTTGTGAGCAATTCGGTGGCAGCAACATCCTTGGCTGGGTACGTGCCTCTGGATCAATGCACTATGCTGCTTGACCTCTGGACCTGTGAAACTGCTCTCTTGGGAAAAAAATGCCAGGTACAGAAGCTTTTCGTGGTCTGAAAACAGTAATGTGCAATCTGTTCACTTCAGGTTGTGTAAGGTTCCCTTTCAACAATGTTTCCTGTTGCTTATACACAGATGCTAAAGCCAGCAACCGTATATATTCTATTAATATTATTCTATAAATTTATTTTCTCATTGTTATTTAATTTATTTGAGAAAAAAAAATGCCATGCTTATGTTGTTAAAAAAAACAACAACAAACAAACAACACTTAAATGTGTATTGACCAAAGCATAACATTTTTATTCACAATTGGTGCTGCATATTCTGAGGGCTTTCCCCTTCCTCTCTCTGATTCCAGACGTGTGACTGCATTTTGCCGTGGGTATGGAAGCATACAGGGTTTCCAACCAAAGATTTCAACCTCAAAAGATGAAGATTAGACAAGTTCAGAGGAATGGACCCAGAGGAGCCTGGAAATACATTTCTCTTTATGGGACTCAGCAGTCTCAAGGACAATTCTATGAGGATCAGGAAGTGGAGAGGAGCAGATAATCCACTTCAGAAACAGGGAGAAATGGCACTAATTGAGGTCGCCTTCACACACTTGAAATGTTTTGTTCTCAGTCCTGGAGTAACAGGGCAGCTCTCAAAATAGGAATGGCAGAGGGTGTTAAGGAATCTCCTGTGTACCCTTGAAGAGCCTTTAAATAGAAAACCTTTTAAACTAAAAGTATGTAGTTTAGGAAATCTCCTGAGGCCACTCTCCCACTTTCATAGGGGAGTGTTGCGTTACAGAGCTATATAAAATACTGCCTAATTCCCTAGTTCAACGAGCTTCTGCCCTCATCCCAACAGGGTTTACTTTCCACTGCTGTATGATCATGCTATCTCTATGAATCTACCTTTCATTTTTATCATGGGTCTTCTCTATAAGGAAACTTGCTTTATTTTTTAAAGAAAAAACTCCTGCTAGAGAAGAATGAGACCTCTACAGCAACAATACAGTAATTCTCTTCCAAAACCAATTCTGGAATTGCTCTCACAACCCAGCTCTCTAGGCAGGGTTATATGTATGATGTGCTGTTGCTGGAGGTCTTTTAGCTGAAATGGAATGGAAATGGGTCTTGCTAGCTTTGTTAACATGTGGGACAGAGTTCATGCAGAAGAATGAGGAAACAATAGCACTTTGTCCAGCAGCTGAGACAGCTTAGCTTAGCCAATATAAAACTTGCTAATGGCCTATTGCTCAAACACTGCCTTAGCTTCCTCAGAACAGTTCAAGTCAGGCAGGTTCTAAATCAGAGAACTTGATTATTGAAATCTGCATTCTCAGCTACCAAATTACCTCCTAAGCTTTTCTGCTTCTTCCTCTTCCACAATCTTCTGGTTTCAGTGAGGAAAATAATGTGAATGCTTTTCTACTTCAGTGTCAGTGCAAAAGAATCAGATCTAGATCATTGCACATTGACATTATCAATATATTCATAAGGAAGAGCACTAGACGTTCATATTTTCAATCCTCTAATTACCATTTGACCAAAAAGTACTACAACGTCATCTCAAGAGTTCCCACATGCCATCGTGCTTGGAACATTTCTTTTTCTGACCTAAGCTGTGGGTATCTGTAATTGAAACTTTTATTTAAAATACCCTTTAGAGCTGTTCTTGGTAGAGGAGCCTAAGGAGGGCTTGAGTATTTGTACATCTTTAATGACATCTTCAATTAATTTGGAGTTTCTCCAAAAAATATAAAGTAACAGTGACAGTGACTGCCAAATATGGTAACAGAAAGTCTTGCATGAGTCTGCTGGTTTCAAGTTGAGGGAAATGGAGTTTTTCAAATATATGAGAATGGATTGCTTGTGAAAAGAAGCAGGTGTTTTTAGAGCAGTAAGTACATAGCCTGGTACTTTTTAAAAGGAAAAATGGGTAGAATAAAAGTCTTTATGTTTTGGTAGAAAAAACTCAAAAGTTAACTTCACAAGATTTGGAAGAAACTTCTCCTGTGAGTGGTTTATTCTGTTGTTCTGTATTTGAGCCTTCTGAAGAAGAATTCAGTAATATTCTCTACTAGAAACATGATGCTGCACCAGCTCACCGTTGGTTCGATACAGGCAGCAACCACCATCTCCAGAAATCTCTCCCCAGCAAAGAATGAATATTTAGGTAAATAAACATTTTTAAATGTGCTTCTCTGTGTTTACTTTGAAGCTTACCAGCGTGCTTTGAAACCCAGAGGAAAGATTCACTTCGGCCCAAGCGAAGATCAAGATCATGGGTAAACATCCACGATTTGATCTCCAGCTTCAGTGTATGTCAACACCTACACAGATGAATGTATGTGTTTGCAACTTCACCTCAAGCCTCTGAGGGACACAGTAAACCAACAGGTAGGTTGAATTTACAGTACAGCCATGTTGGGCAAGCAGGAGGTGAAATCTGTAATGGGAAACTTTTATTAAAGCCTGCATGGGTTTACAGTGTTAAGATGGGTCAATATTAATATAAAAATGAAGTCCGTGGATGCTTTGTAAATAGAAGGCCTGATGCTCAAGAGAAAGCTATGATTTCCTCAGCATAAGAAATAAAATGTTGGGAAATTGCAGAGCTTCATCTGTCATGCCACATCTGGTGTTGTTTGTGACAACTGGAAATAATAGTTGAGAGGCGTGGAAGGTAAATAAAATGATTGCTGTGAATTACTGCACTTATAATTAAAGCACAGCATTTCAAATCCTCATGTTTTTCCTCTGGTCTAAAAATCTGCCTCAGCTTTCTTCTATATCCTGTCACAGGATATTTCCTTTCTTTGAGTTTTGATTTCAGAGACTGCAAGTTGGGAAGTTTAATTAGCTAACTTTTGTAACTTGCCTTTTAGTCCGCAAGTGGAAGTTTGGGGTTTGGTGCAAGAGGCTACTGTTGTGCTGCTGTTGCCACAAGTGCTACCATCTTGCTAGCAATAAAAATGGAACATTGTCAGCATCATTGGAGTTGAAGTTTTGTTTTGAATGAATATGAAAGACTCAAAATAATTTTTTTACATGAATGATTCATTGAGAGTGGGTACAGAGATAATTGATTTGAAAACCTATATATGCATTTATGTATATATAGAGAGACAATTTTTGCCAGCTTATGTTTAAATAAAGAATAGTTGAATTTTGACTTGTATTCTAGCTATATGTGAATTTTGTTGGCTAATGTCACTTGTGTTCATTGATAAGTTTTAGGCAGATGCCTAGAGGGAATACGCCCACAAGACTTGATGGCTTCTTTTAGAAGCTTTCCCCACCTCCAACTGAGTCAATGCCAGCTGGGTCCAAGATGGATCCACTGCTGGTCAGTGCTGAGCCCAGTAGTGGTAGTGGCAGCACCTCTAGGATTAAGGATTTAAGAAGGAGGAAAAAAACCTGTGTTCAGAGAGAGGAGTGAGAAGAAACAGCCCTGCAGACACCAAGGTCAGTGTAGAAGGAGGGGTAGGAAGTGCTTCTGGCACCAGAGCAGAGGTTCCCCTGCAGCCCATCACGCAGACCATAGTGAGACAGGCTCTCCCACGGCAGCCCGTGGAGATCCATGGGGGAGCAGAGATCCGCCTGCGGACCCTGGAGCACCCCACACTGGAGCTAGGTGAATGCCAGAAGGAGGCTGTGACCTCCTGAAACACCTGTGCCGGAGCAGACTCATGGTCGGACCTGGGGCCTCATGGGGACAGGAGCCCACACTGGAGCAGGTTTGCTGGCAGGACTTTTGATGCTGTGGGACACCCACGCTAGAGCAGCCTGTTCCTGAAGGACTGCACCCCACGGAAGGGACCAGTGCTAGAGCAGTTTGAAAAGAACTGCAACCTGTGGCAAGGACTCAGGTTGGAGAAGTTTGTGAAGGGCTGTCTCCTGTGGGAGGGACCCCATGCTGGAGAAAGGGAAGAGCATGAGCAGTCCTCCCACTGAAGAGGAAGGAGTGGCAAAGACAACACGTGATGAACTGATTGCAACTCCCATTCTCCATCCTTCTGTCCTGCTGGTAGGGGAAGATAGAGAAAATTAGGACTGAAATTGAGACCAGGAAGAAGGGAGGGGTCAGAGGAAGCTGTTTTAAGGTTTAGTTTTATTTCTCATTATTATACTCTGATTTTGATTGACAATAGATTAATTTTCCCCAAGTCAAGTCTGGTTTACCTGTGACAGTGACTGATGAATGATCTCTCTTGGCATCTCTCTCAGTCCATGAGGTTTTTATTATATTCCCTCTTTCCTATCCTACTGAGGAGGAGAATGATAGAGCTGCTTGGTGTGTACCTGCCATCTAGCCACCACATTGACTGTAAAAAATTCAGGATCCAACACCTGCAAGTAAGACTATTTGGAAAAATGACAGTCTTAAGGTGAACCAAGAGATAGATGAAATTCTCATGCTATTTAGATATCCAGGAGAAATCCCACCACCTTTACACTTGTCATGCCCTTTCATGACAATGCATTTGATAATCTTGCAATGCACTAGACCTTAGTAATCTTATGAGTACTGAATATTAAACAGTAATGGTGAAAGTAGTTACTGAGGTTACCCTTGTCTCAGGATTGTTGCAGTATCCTGACCTGTATTAATACTTTCCCTGCCCCTTGGCCACAGTCTATCACTCTTTTGAGTACAGCTGCCCAGCTGGATGTGTGTGCACTGTGAAGGCACATGTGGAATCCACATTCTACCTGCAGTACAGGGGCAGCACAGACCTGCCCCATGATTTTCATCCTGCAACACTCTGTGTTACACAAAGGGATCCCACAGCAGCTGTTACACATCCAGAAGACAAGAGCTCCTTGCCTCAGGTCCCTGCTTGCTTCCTGCCTCTGTCTTGAGCCCCTTGCCCTTATTCCTCCCCTCACAGACGTGATTTTGTGTTAGTTATCTGAGGGCTTATTTCTAAGTGCAGTTTTAATGGGCGGGCTCTTGAGTGTATCTACCAGGAATTCCACAGCATCTGCAGACCAAAAGCAGGAAGTAAAGCAAGTAATCTGGAAAAATAAGTACTTCAGCTAATAGCTGATAAGTGGCTAACTACGTAAAAAAACCCAGAAACTTTCTACAGCTCTCAGATTCAAAAGGATGTAAGTTCCACTTTTGCTTATGTTAGTGATAACTCTTTCAAGTAGAATACCCAAGAGTGTGGTCTGGCTAGTTCAATTACACTCGATGCTTAAAGTTATAGTTATGTGATTCTTAATTTATTTAATTTTTGCTTAAGATCAATGAAGATCCATTCTATCCACCTTTAAAACAAGATTTGTTTTCCATGAATTAACACAGAAAGGTAGAACTCTTGACCTTATTAGGTCAAGAAAGTAGGAACAACCAGCTTAATGAGAAAGAAAATATGCACAATTAAAACTGATGTGAGATCACAATAAGTCTCTAGACTTTACATTTGTGCATGTGTGCAGTCTGCAAAGGAAAAAAAGAGTGGACATTAAAGCAAATATTGTTATGGTTGAATCCAGTTATTACTGTAATGTCCACCATTTCCTGGTGTAGGACTCCAAATTTGGTTGGTTATAATTTTGATAAATGCTAATTATTGTGAATGAAATTACTGATGTTGGATGTCTCCAGCAGGTTGGGGCTTTTTTAATTAATCAGCTTAGTTGTTGCAAGAAATGAAAAATAAATAATTTTATCTGATTTCTCTACAAGATTGTAACACAGGTATGCTTTGGAGCATATATTTCAAGTTCATGAAGGCTCATTAGGTAGCGATACACTATGCTTTCATTATTGCCACATTTGGCCAACAAACTAAACTAAACGGAACTAAACTAAACTAAACTAAACTAAACTAAACTATGTTATTGCAGCATTATTGCAGACATTATCTGAAGTTTGTGTGCCCTGGTATATCTATAACTTGAGGCAAATCAGGACTTTCCACTGCAGTAATAGTGCTGGTCCAAGTGATCCATGCTTGATTTGGGTCTGACCATTGAAAATGGGTACCTGGAGCTGTTTACCTGCACTGTCACTCGTGTTGCCTTCACTGGAGGCAGCAGTGGAAGCTGGCAGAGCAGATTGCAGAGGAGAAGTGGCAGCTCAATTACTGGAGTAGGAGTGCAGTGAAAATACAGCTGTCTTGTCAGGTGTGGTGGCAGACAATGAATGGGAATGAAGGTTGGAGGTAGCTATAAAGCTGGGAGATGGGGACTGGAACTAAAATCCTGTGGATTCCTTCCTTTTGGAAAGAAAAAATATGGGGGAAAAAGATGTACAGCAAATTGGGGTGGGGCAAGGACACATTTCAGGAGGTGGTGGAGGATTGAGAATGATTTAGTAAAGAGATTATCTTAAGCTGTCCCAAACCAGTGATAGCAGGACTTGCTAATGGAGGAAGTGGGGATAAAAATGAAAAGTTTGAGGCGTGAAGACAGAACTGGCTAGATGAAGAGACTGTGAAGACAGTGATGGGCAATAAGGTATAGAGCCAAACTGAAGGCAGAAGGGCACAGCCTCCCAGAATGCTCCCCTCCCTGCCCTATAACAAAATACATGAATTATCTATCCAGCATCTCTCCATTGCCAATAAAATCCATAGGAAGTGTACCACTACTCTCTCATCAAAGGGACAGGAGGGATTTTGTTGTGTGTACCTCTGGCCCCTTCCTTTTCCTCCAACAGAAGCTGCAGATGAGACAAACAGATGCAGGCAGACAATGGTTCTAAGACACTGAAGTTGTAAAAGTCCAGCATATAGATTTTAGGAAATTTACTTTTGCCAGAGCAGATTTAATTTGGTTTACTCCTGCATAGATATGATGATGCAGTCTTCACATGATCACATATTGTTTTTCTTTACAACTTATTGTGTTAGAATCAACAGTTGTGTCTTTCCTGGACTGCTCCTTTTGTGACCCTGGACCTCATTCTTTCAGGTTTCTCCAGCCATTCACTAAGAATGGTTTTTCAAGATCCAATTTTTATTCCCCAACTGACTTCCTAAACATCTTCATAATAAATAAATTGTCCAGAGCTGATGGACTGTTGTCTTTTTTTCCAGCTCTCCACATTACCCATCTGCAGCTTTTGATCATTTTTCTTTCCTGGGGTTTTTGTTCTTTTGGAGCCCTCCATCATCCCAGTAGAAAAGGGGTCCAGCTCTGCTGAGTTAGATGAGTACAGGTGTTTGCTGCCCCCATTGTACAAACAGTGGCACATGTGCTGGGATCTCCGCAGTCTTAGAGGAGGAATGGCCTCAGCTAGTAATATGTGAACCAAGTTACAGAGCTCCTGCTTTAGAGGGGAATATACATCTTGAAAGCCTTCTGATTTTTGATTATAATAACGAAGGTAAATATTTTGTGTTAGATATAAAAAAGAAATAAAATAAACTCTGCTATGTCCTTTGAGTAAAGCCAGGTTTATAGACTCAGTGTCTTTACCTTCAAAGCAAAAGACAAAATACTGGTGTATTTTTAGGGGTCAGGATATGTCAGGGTGGGCACATTTCTGGACTTGCATGGGTTGCAAGTCAGAAACAAATCCAGTCATGATTTACAACTGATTTTTGAATGGTCCCTTGAAGTATTTAAAGGCCTTTGTTACCTGTATGTAAATGATTTCTCTGTTTCTTTTTTTTTTTTTTCCTTTTTTTCTTTGCAGTTATTTGATGGGGTACTGGCAGAAGACCCTGTGTTGGTGCAATAGATTGCTTTTTCACTATTGGAGATGGGAGCAGATGAACAGAAAAAGACAGGCAGAGGAAACCAGCTCTTTATCCTGAATTCCTTCTCCACTCTCCTGGAGCTTGTCGTGCTCTGCCACTGACTAATGGAGATGGCAATAGGGAGTGCACAGTCAGCTAGATTAGTGCTGTTCTAGCTGTGGTGACTTCAGAGAAGTGTGGTTTGTAGGGGAAAAAGTAACTTATTTTAAATAAGCCACCTACTATAGCTAGAAAAAAATACAGAGGGAGAATGCCTGCACTTGTGTTGTAAGAGATAAGTTTGCATGTATGAGGAGATGGAGTCTCTACAGATGGGGAAATGGGGTTTGCATATGTTCATGATTCCAAAAGCTAATGATGTGCTGCTCCTCAAAGCTTGCCAGGAGAGACCCTTTCCCAGTAAAAATACCAATTTTTTTTTCAAAAGGAGCAGGAGTAATTCACTGGTTGAATCAACGCAAAGATGCCTCCTGCAGAATTTTACGCAGAGTCTTCTTATTTTTAAGAGCCTTCTTATGAAAAGTAGTACAATATAAGAAAAAGCACACAAGAACTACAAGGTTTGTTCATCCCCGGAGGCAGAAAAGTCTCAAAATTGCTCTGGCTCTGCTGATCTTTACAATGATAACTGAATAATCTATACAAGGAAAGTCAGTGTCATGCATTTATGGATTTATCAGCTAGAGGAGATGACTGTTCGTACCAGAAGACGAAGATAAGGACTGAGATAATGGGGAGGCTACAAAGGGTAATGTTGAACTACTTTCTTGGAGGTAGGTTATTGGTGAAATTCCCATTGTTCAGCTCCATATTACCAGACATTTTTATTAATGATCTCAGTGGAAAATTCAAAAGGGTCTTATTAAATCCAAGACACTGTAGAGTGTCGGCAGACAAAACTGATATGGAAAATAATTGGAAATATCTTACTGGAAGAACTGCCAGTTCTAAGGACTGGACTAATAGAAAGGAGATTAGCATCAATAACACAAAGCTTAAGGTTATGCAAAATACTAGGAAATTCTCCCGTGGGTTTTGTACTTATTACTTGGAAGTAACAGAGGAGGAAAAAGAACTGGGTGTGTAGCTGACCATGGGATGATTGTAAACTGCCAACATATTGCAACTCTGATGAGGGGAAAGCCATTATTTCTTACTCTGAGACAGGCAATGAGTTTTGTGACCAGTAGATAGAGGGGAAAATTGATGCCATGTCTGTGGTTCTGGTAAGACATTACCTGGATTAATAAGTATAATTTGGAGATTTGTATTCAGATAAGATAAATTCAGACAGGAACAGGGGCAAATATAGATATATTAGCATGCTGAGGGCAAATGAACAATGAATGTTACAAAATCAAATGAAATAGCTTGGCTTGTTTATCGTAGCAAAAATGAAGGCTGAGAGAAGATAAGATTGTTCTCTATAAATACACCAGGAAGATAAGCACTGGGAATGGAGAGAAACTATTTAAGCTAAAGGCCAATTTTGGCAGCAGAACAAATGGATCTAATCGCTGTGAATAAATTTAAGCTTGAAATTAATAGGGGATTTCTAAGAATCAGACAATAAAGTTCTGGAAGAGAAAGAACAAAGGGTAGAAAACTAACAGTTTTAACTGTGGGGCTTGATTCATTTATGGAAAAGATTTGTGAGACAGGATTTCTTGCAACAGCAAAGCTGGGTGTGTAGGATGGATGACATTTCAGTCATGGTTTTACTTTGTCTTAACCCTTTCTATAGCTTTCTTCTTGAAAATTCAGCATCCGTATCAAAAAGTTAGCAGCTTTTATTTTCAGCAGTTGAAAACCTAGACATCTTTAAGATATGTGAGCCATGATGATTTAACTTAGTTTAGTGGAAAACCTAATTTTCTGTCACAACTCTTTTCCATTGAAATAAGAACTCCTTGATCTTTAATTTGATATGGAACTTTCTTGACCAAACTAACCAACAGGTTAACCTATTTCAACCCAAGCAATTCCACAAAGCAAGGAGGTTTTTTTTCTTGGCAATTCGTGTTTCCTGTTTGGATACTCAGCTTTCTAATAAAATAGAAATTCTAATTAAACTTCTGCTGGTTGAGTTATCTCTGAATGCCTTTACTTATACACATGCATACATACAAATATTTTCTGGTAATTAATAAGGAGTAAGGTTACACTACAACTTTTCGCTTAGCTTAAAAAATCAATATCCAGTTAAGTTTTTTTTGTGAATTCTGTAGGAACTTGGTATCTTGAAAGTCCTGTCTCTATCAGATTTCATTAATATTCACCAACTGATTTAAAAGTTACCTAGAGAAGACAGATGGGTAGCCCAGATCATTGCATGGCTGCATTTCTTTTGGGAACAGGAATAAGAGGGCATACTCATTTGAGATTACATACTTAGAAATCCCTTAAAAATAACAGTAAACTGTCATTTTCTAGGACAAGAATTCAGTGGAAAGTTGTGACAGAAAGTAAGACCTTGTGAGGAATATGTAAAGCCATAAAGCATAATGTTATCTTCATTTAATATAGGATGGTTCAGTAAATTTAAATATCATAAATATGGTTTATTTAATGTGTTACTTGGAGGTGATATTTTTACGTCTTCTTTTGATGTGATGTTCACAGTTCATTATCGTATGAACTGATAGAGACTCAGATTCAGACTGAAACATCAGAAAGGTTAGTGACCTCTTTTCCTGTTATGCAGTGTTCAGTGTAGTGAGTGCACCTACATTTGTGGATTCCTCCACCTCACACCACAGCTTCTGTCAGACTTTTGCAGGGGGACCCTGCCAGAATTACTCCCATTACTTGACTGTCTCTCCATTCTTGAAGTGGAAGGTCATTTACGTTTAAAAGTACACATTTATGCTGTATATACTGTTCCTTACATCTCTTATGCTGTATGTACTGTTCCTTACAGCTTCTCTTTGTTCCTCAGTGTTCTCCAGTTCTCAGTATTTGTCTTCTACCATTTGATGACCAGGGACAACTTTTGTAGAAAACTAGAGCTGGATGGTGCAGCTTTAATCTGAATTTCGCTTCTTTCTGGTTCTGTTTGACGCAGTCACCTTTTTAACATCTTTTATTTTTCTCTGGTTTTCCCCTTTACATGGCAACAATAAGCCAATTTGTGTGCCCATGACTGTTCTGTACAGGCCCTTTATATGTCTATACTGGTAAACTGAGAGCAACATTTATAACAATTAAACAGAGCTCTTTGTTTTAAGACCCTGGAGTTGGTTTTTGCTGTGGTCCATATTATTACTGATTGACACACTTGGTGTCTATCATATATTATTTTGCCTCTTTCCCCTTTTTTTCCCTTATTTTGCAGGCAGGGAATGACACCTGATTTTAAAAGATTAGGAGCTATGTATTCTAGGTCCTGTCTTTATCACATCCTCACAACTTACATTCTCTGTGACCTGATTGCTTGACTGATGAAACACCTGATTTGATGTTGGCAGGAAGCAAGGGAGTATCTTACTTCTTTTTACTCTGTACCAAAAAGTCAAAGCCCTCTTTTTAACATCTTCCTACACTATATGAGAAGAGCCATCACAGGTCAGATCAATATTTCTGTGGTCTTGTATCTGAAGGAGTACCATGATGGATCTGTAGGGAGGGAATGCTAAAAGCAGAACAGTGCCAGACTTCTGACACTTGGTCCTTTAGAGGTTTCCTGAGATAATGGATGCATCTAGACCATGTGTTTGCTGTCTGCTGAAGGACCCTTCTAATAATTCATCAAATGAGGGAGGTTGTATTAGGGCTGTGTCTTACTGGGGACATCTAGAATAAATGTTTCTTAAGTTATGAAGTCACTGTTTAATTAGTCATTGTGTGTATGAGCTCTGCTTGTCTATTGAAGCTTCCCCTCTGGCAGTCACTTCTTTGCCCAGTTTCTAGTCTAAAATAATGTTATTCATCTCCCTGCCAAATGCATTCCTTTCTAAATAGGAACAGTTAGCCTATTTCCTTTTATTTTCTCTTATGACTTTACAGGCTCCCAGCTGACTGTCCTTTGTAAGTGCTGTCTGTGCCAATTGAACAGGCAATACTAAGCAACCATCAGCTATCTGGGTACAACACTCACTCACTTTGTATCCATCATACCATTTCAGATGCCAAGAAATGTTTTAAGTTGAATGCAAGTGTCTAATTGAAACTAACTTGATGGATGTAGGTTTCTAGATGTGTACTGCTTACAGCAAAAGGAAAGAAAATTTTTCAACTGCATCCATGTGGATTTCTTTCTAAGTTATAAAAGGCTTTTGCAGTGAAAGAAGGTTTTGGAGAATTGTACCTGAGGCCCATGCTCTTTGAATCAGCATCTCACATGGAGAAAGCAGACCACATCCCACCAATACTCATTCCATCTCTCCTGGAAGATGACAGCCGTGTTGATAGGTAGACTGAATTTTTTTTGTGTTCCACAGGGCAAAATCTCTTTAGATCAGATGGGATCAAGCCTTAAGTCTGCTTAGGCTCACACATAAACCACAAAAACTTCAGTGTGTAAAATACATTAAATGATTCATGAAGAAAATTTAAAATGCTGCATGAGTTGTTTCCTATTTTTATAGAGTCTGGAATTGAATAATTCTCATTTGAAGCTGCTGAGTAGTGAAAGTGAGGAAAACACTGAATTTGCGTAGAACGCTGACAATTTTGCAACTAAAACGCATTTTCATTCAAAGAGAGTTATTCCTAATGGGGCTGACCTGAAAGTGACTGCCCCAAACCCCACAGGTAGTGAAACAGGATCTCAGAAATTGCTGTGATAAATTCCTAATTCTGAGCACAAAGAAAGCTTATTTTACTAGAGTTATATTGCACTTCATGAAGTGACCTCTTTGGTCTTTGTTTTTCAACTCAGTGACTACTGAACCCAATCTCTGAACAAGGAAAAGGCTATTTATTATCTTCCCGTTTTCTCTGGGAAAAGTGGCTGGAATAAGTAGATTTTACTGTCATTTACTCTTTAAAGAGTTGATAAATATGTGTGTAAAAGCATAAGTAAACATACAGTTTCCTATGTGTGTGTTTTGTGTGTATTTTAGACCAGGGTTTAGGAGGAAGAAAAGAAACAACTTGTGAATTCTATTGTTATGTTCAGGGAGAGCATCCTCTCAGTCATTCCCTGTGGCTAAGCATGGGCAGCAGAACTCCCTTTCCACCTGTACCTACACCACCTGCAGTCCTGTGCTGTTGTTTGCATCCTCTTCCCTCGCATCCAGTCTAGCCTGCTGTGTAGGCTGGGCTGTTCCAAACAAGTTTACCACTGGCAAGCAACTTGGAATGAAACTTCAGCTGCTGATTGAACTGAGGCAACAATGGATATCAGAGCCCAGAAGACAGTACAGCAGCACAACGCCCCACATTAGTAACCAATACTTAACGCAGGGCACAATTAAACTGAACAAGCAGATTTTTCACTAGCATAGATCAAGCTCATCTTGGAAGAGCTTCTGAGTTACTGTAAAGTCAACAATAAAAAGTCATGAGGTAATTTTCTTACAAAACTCCTTTGAAAACTAAAGCAACATCCTAATATCATTAAAGTAAGGACTAGAGTGACCAATTCCATTATTGTTGCAAATTTAAAGGAGAAAAAAAAAAAAGGTATTTCTGAATTTATCATTATTTTCCTTCTATCCTCATTTTGGCTCATTTCTGTGTCATAATCTCCATGTTGTTAAGTAACTTTGCTTTTATTGCAGTTATATTCCATCTAGCTAACCATTAAGCATTCAAGAAATGGACAGTCATACTGAAGAGTTTAGTGTCTGTACAAGAGATGGTGTAATGTCAGGTGAATGATTTAATTTGCAGAACAAGCAAAAAAAAGGTGTATTACATTACTATTTATTTGCTAGAGTATGTCAGGGTCTCAGTCATGGGTTTAGTAGACACTATAAAATTCACTGATTGTTTTTGTTTCTCTGAGGTATGATATGATAAAATCTACTGGTTATAATTAAGTTATAAAATTGCACTGGAAATTTGTTTATTTATGTGGCCTCAATACAGGTATCCTTACTACGACAAAAGTCTTGAACTCAGCAAAATTTAGTCTGAGAAAATTTGTTAAATAAAGCAGGATGCCTGTGTGTGGCTGTATGCACATATAACAACAATATTTGGTGTTAATTGTTCTGTAATGAAAGAAAACTACCTTAGTCTCCAGTGGTTTTTTGCATACTTAGTCCTTTCCTCCTTTTACAAGTGTATAAAGAGTATCACAGGCTGTCTGGCCATGGACGTTTCTTCTTTAAAGCTCTCCACAAAGTCTCCTTCTTGCCACCAACACAGTCATGGCCTTTGCTCTGCAGCACAGTGGCATGTAATTAAAAATTTACTAAGGAAAACCAAATGTTTTATTTGATATCTATTGCTTTCCCAGCCTGTTTGCACTTGGCTGCACCACCTGGCACTGTCCTGCTCTACCAGAGTAGAGCTGAGAACACAGCTCGCTAAGCACAAATGAATGAAATGTTTCCTTGATCTCCACATTTACTCATGATTCAATGATAACATCGTATACAAATATAATAGAAAGCTCTCCCTTACTCGCTATCCCGTACTTCTCCTTTCCTGAAATGAAGCTGCTGAAGTACTACAAAAGAGGGAGTGATGCCTGTAAAGTGAATAGCAGAGGAAACGCCTAACACATTGTTTTCCCTTGCCTTACTCTTATGTCCATCTGGAATAAGGATGATGCAACTTATCCTGGCCTGTCAGATCATTCAGAAAAATGCTATTTTGGCAGACATTCATCAAGCCTCTTTTGTTACTTGATCCAGTCTCCCCTGGAGATACCCTGGACATAAATGTTAGCAGGATCTTCTTCCTCAGTTTGCACTAGTAATAATAAGGTTCCTCAGACCCAGCCCTAAGAGGTTATCTGTTAGTTCTGCTTAGAATGAACGGGATGGCAGTCCTGCACAACACTTGGAACAGCATCACTGATGACTACAGGAACTGCAGTGGTTGTGTATTAGCATATGACATAAAAATAAATGGTGTCACATCGGTGATTTATTCAAAGTCCATTAGTTGGGTAAGTGATGAAGCACAGCTAAAAATACCCAAGAGAGGACTGAAAGAAGTTGGAGATGAATTGAATTCAAAAGGCACGGGTAAAATCTTAAAGCCTGTGGTATGCAGTAAGGCTAGCAATCACAACCTGACCTTGAAATGTGCATTCTTCTGGGATGGTGAAACCATGAGTTCCCACTAGTCTCATTTGTTCTGTCTTCTGAAAACAGAAGTAGGGTCAAGAATATTTGCTATGGGAAACATTAAGGCCAGCCTGATGTCATAATGTTGGTTGAAGAGCTACCTGCCACGATCACCAATCGATGTCCCTCATCTCATCTTATATTTGGATTTTTTCTTGTCCCATCCTGTGTTTAATATACAGTGTTCAGGAGCTGCTCTTGCTTCACACATGCTAAATTTTTGTAGGGCTCTGTGCTACATTTTCTTACACAGCTGTTGTGTGTCTCCTCCAGAGACAGATGCATTACAGTGGTGAGCTAAGTGAACTCTCATGCAATATTGAATCCATAAGCAAATAGAGATTCTTTAGGACTTGTTGTGCCTTCTTTGTGCTTATATCGACACCTCTTCCCAAATTTCTTCATACACCTCTTCCATCTCTACTCAGTCCCCTCTTGCCTCCCTGATGCACCCTCTGCTCAATCCCTCACCACCAGGCAGTATCCTCAGCCCATTCCTGCGAATGGGAAGTGCCCATGGTTTGCTGCCTAGCTAAGCAAGAAACACTGTGGTTTGCAGTAGGTTTGTGGCTGTGCACGTGCTCACTGCCTGGCTGGGAGGCTGGGAGCCCATCTGGCCGCTGCCTCCTGGGAGCTGAGCAAGCCAAACAAAATAGCTAGGGATCAAATCCTCCTCGCCTTTTCCCTGAGCAGAGAATTCACTAGCGGAATGCTGATTTTGCAAAACTGGAAGGAATTTTTTTTCCCTTGAGACCTCTGTTCTTATGTCAAATGCATTTAAAATTAGTTCAGAGGGTTCAAAAGTTGTTAGACATGAACCAGCTGAGGGAATGAGGCCAAAACATTTCCTGTGTGACACAACAGCAGTTTCTTTCTGAGTCTAAAAACAAAAAAGAGATGTTATCATGACTCTCTGTTGTCTCATTTTGGGTCACTCAGAGATGTAGCATGGGGAGAGGAGGGAAAGGCATCACATGCAGCTGCAGCTGTGACTTGCAAGCTTGTGAGGATGAATTGCTGTTCCTAGAGCAGTGTCCTATACACTTTCTTTCTTTACATTGGGGGTGAATTTAAAGGAGCTTCTAGGATCAACACTCACCCCAGAGACTGTTAAATACACCAGAAGAAACTTATTCTACCCCTACATGGTTTGTGCTCTGTCCTAACACAAGCAAGGCAGTGATTCTGCACTGTATGGCTGAGATCTACTGGCCCAAATAGATACCACAATGGCCCACCAAAAAAAAACCAGCTCAGTGTCACATGACCAGTGCTACCTGCTCGCTGCTGAGCAGGAACCCTTCACACCACTGAAACACAACTTTTGGCAGCACGCAGCCCGTGTCCCAAAGGAGCTGCTGCACTCTGCAGCCACTTGGTGGGCACCCAGGCAGTGAGGCCAGCTGTGCAGCCTCCCAGGGCTGGCCATGGCCTGCTTCATCCCAGAGACTGGTTTTTGTTCCCTCTCACAGACAAGTTTGATATTCCCTGTCTTCATTTCTAATCAGATCCTGCAGGACTGAAGTCTTCAGTGGAACTGAGCAACCAGTTGAAAAGGATTGATTTTCCAAACATTTGGAGCTCTCTTACTGTCTAAATGCTGAATGGTTTCTTTCCCACGGAATGGCAGCAACTGTATTTTTTGTTTTCAGATGTCTCCTCTCCTCTGTAAATCATTTAGTGGCTGCTGCATCCATTCTGAATCAGGTTTTGCTGATTTACAGTCAGTGGGTATTAGCTAATTTACCAAACTCAGACACAGATGGCAATCAATACAACCAACAGAGGCAGTGATAAGGTGGTCATGCATCTGTTATGCCAGAACAACATGTAAAACTGGGAAATAATCTTGTAAAACCTCCTTATATAGAGAAATCAGACGGCTGCAGGATGTCACAGCTGTGTCTGCACTGAGGGACCCACCAGTGCTGTGGGTTGTATGGTTGCCCACACGAAACAGGGCAAATTTTGTGGTGTCTCCCTTCAGCCTGTGTGAAGGTTGTGTGATGCCAAGGGAGCTGTGTGCTCTGCAGCACCTGCCTCAGTCTGGCTGGTTGACAGCCAACACCCATGGGCGGTGCTGTGAAGGGCACAGGCTTAACCATGCCAGGCTCATCGTTTGGTAAGTCCTCATGCAGACCAGTCTGATAGCAGTCTAGGACTTTCAGCATGATGAATTCCATGTATTTGAAATGCCAGTGCCCAGCTTTTCTATACTTTGTTTATGGGCTGAAATACTTCAGGAACGAGGACATTGCTCATGTCTGCCCATTAACTTCTAAGGCAGTTGCTGACCACTGGTTTTTTTTAATACATGTAGTATGTTCCCTGTGCTCAGAAGAATTTTTGTCTGGGCAATAAATCTATTTTCTACTACAACAGAGCCAAGGCGCTCTTTGGTAGATCTGTCTGCAAGCTATCACTAACCCAAGCCAAGATAATACTTAGTTAAGAGAAAGAACTCAGCCCTCAAAACATGACTTTTTTCCACCACTTTGGTCTTTCCTTTTCCCACTATACACAAGAGACAACAGTTCTCCTTGATCTGCAGTGGAATTAGTGTGCTTTTTCAGTACCCCTGGACTTCAAAGTGCCTGTGCCGCTTTTGAAATATGACTTGAACAACTTGGGAAAGTACCACTTGTTCCTACTCGAAAATTAGGATTATTTTTAAATAAATGCACAGAAATTTCTGAGGTTCCTTCATGTTAGGAGCCATTGGAACTTACACAGAAGGTGTAAGGGGATGCGTGTAGTTTTTTATGGTTTTGGGGAGGCAAACTGATTTTCCAGACAAGTGATCTAGATAGTACAATTATGTGTACATATTTGAAAATACGACTATCTGTGAATATTCATATTTTATTTGCAGCTGATTAAATGTTGTGAATATCGTCTGATTTATAAATAGGGTACTGCCTCTAAGTCTGCTGCTGCTACAGTTTCATTATGCCTGTGCTCAATGAGAAATGTTTTTTTTTCCTGTGACTTTCAATGATTCCAGTGAATTATTATAGCATAAAACTAGAGTAAATGAAAGCATACAGAATTGCAAATCTGCATTGATTTAGTAGGAAGAGCTGCCAGTCTTTATGAGACCAAGCATAGAATTGATATTCATGATATTTTAGGAAGGAAATGAAAGTCTAACAAGCTCAGAGCAGTTCAGCAAGTAAGTGGAAGAAATTCAGTGTCTGGGAGTGAAACAGAGGATTGGCTGCTGCAAGCAGTCACACCAGCCACTTCATTTTCTCCTTGGCATTCTCCATTGTTACACACCATCCAAGCCCACTCCTCCTGGGTAGGAGTCAGTCTGGTGCCTGTGCAAATCCCCAAGCTCCACCTGCTTTACATTGCGCTGGGTCTTCACCATGAAAAAACATCCTGATGGGCTCTCAGTCGTAAGGGTATGTTCCCAGACACCCTGTTTCGTGGTGTGAATTGGTGGTCGGAGAGTTTTGGCTGTCTCACCATCCCCTGTTGATGGCATTCAAGACCGGGTTGGATGAGGCTTTGAGCAATCTGGTCTAGTGAAAGGTGTCCCTGCCTATGGCTGTGGGTTGTAACTAGATGACCTTTAAGGTCCCTTCCAACCCAAACCACTCTATATGACTCTGATTTCACATCAAACTGCATGGAGATAACCTTTAATTAACTAAAGGAGGAAATTCAGATACCTCTCAGGAGTTTCTAAGCATCAGCAAGTTCACAGTTGAAAACGTTGCATATTATGACAAATACTACAGATAATGCAAGGATAAGGCCAAAAACATGACTTTGCTCCTCCTGTAGAACAGAGCTTGGTTTCAGGGCTTGTAAGCCCATTTACTATCTCCTGGATTTTACATGGGGTACTGTGTACTAACAAGGTACAGAGCTATTTTTTATATTACTCAGTGCTGATTAGCTGGAAGCTGAGCACTGAAAACTATGCTAATTGAACAACCTGTCGTTTGAAGGTACAAATAAAAGGGCATTCAATGTGCCTAGCCTGGCCCAGGCAGACTTATGGTTCCTATTACTACCTTAATGCCAGTATGAGGAGGCTGAGAGAAAGAACATTTTCAGTGGTCTAGAGGGATATATTACAGGTGGTACAAGTCATGTTGCTACATTAATTAATAGGTCTCTTTATTAGGAGAAAGGATCGATGCAGGGATGTTAAGCAGAGGCACACAAAACCAACACTTTTTTGGTATTTCAGCAGAAATACCATATAAGCATAATTGATATGAATGATGAATTGTAATGAAAATAATGTGCAGTAGATCAGAGAATGAATGAGTGGGATGTTCTATCCTTTGAGTTCAATCTAGTTTGTAAAACAATTTGGGAGGAAACAGAGGTTCAAACAGAGTCTGATTTTATTTTATTTTTTTAACTCTTCGATCATATGTAAGTGTGCAGTATTTTATTATTTATGTTCCCAGATGAGTTTACATTTTTGGGACTTTTCTCTTGGACACCATATCATGAGATTAAGCACAAATGCCAATAAAGAAGAAAAAAAAAAAAAAAAAAGGGAAATGAGCTTTTTCCACTAAGAAACAGACCATACTTGATAAGCACCCTAGGCTAGTTTATGTGTTTCCTTTCTACTGAGCATGTAGCCTCTTGTGAAGCCACCTAGAGCTGTGTGTTCCACTCTGCCAAAAAGCTTGGGAAGAACGTGGCCTGTGGCCAGCATCCAGTTATGTCATCCCATATGCCCAGGCATGCAAAGGTGCATCTGAGCAGCCTTAGGAAAGAGCACAGCAAGGAGAGAGCTGTGAGCAGAGAAGCTGTTCCAGTAAGCCGTGTTTTGTAAACAGTGCGGGTTTGTATTCATGTTGAAGATTCAGACTACCTTTAACCCAGGTACAGCTGATCAAGTGTAGCTCAGTGATGATGAAATCTGACTCAGGGTCATGCTGTCGAATTTCACTTCTGCATTTAATTCATCATCTCACTTAGCTACTTCCTGCTTCTGCTTTCTTATTGTAGTGCAAGTAGCAGCAGCTACCACAAAGTGGCTCTTGTATTAATTTGTGGATATTTCTAAACCGTTGTAAAGACACGAGTGTGATGAAAGGCATGAAACCTGAAATTTACCCTGGTTCTTCAATGCTACTTGCACAATTTTTATTGTACTGCTCGGCACAGAGGAATCATAGCTTGTCAATTCCACAGATTGCTTTTGTTTATTTCACAGAACATTCTCAGCTGGAAAGGACCCACAAAGATCATTGAGTGCAGCTCTTAAGTGAAAGCCCCATATGGGGACCGAACCCATGACCTTGGCATTATTAGCACCATGCTTTAACCAGCTGAGCTAAATTTGGCTGTAGAAGATGCCAAAAATGTCTATACAGAAAGAGGTTCAACAAAGGTAGAGCTTATCTGGGCTGATGACACCCTGAACAACACTACATATTTAAATTATATATATTTTTAGGCTAAATCAGTGTGTGTCCCAGCATTCCCTGAGAGATCAGCTCACTGAGTACTACAATAGCCTAAGAAGCCTCTTAGATGATTTCCCTGTCATCAGAGATAAGTACTTCATAATTGGACTATCTAAAGAAAAAAAAAGAGGAGCAAGACTTCAAGAAAAACCTTGCAGCTGATACCAGGCTTGTACTATGTTTGCAAAAGTCTTTCTGGGGGCTTTCTCGGAGTTCTCAGTCAATGCACATTATTAAGCAAAGGTGAATACATATTTGTAAAGGGAATGAGAGTCTGAAAGTGCCTTGAGCAGTGAGTTCTGCCAGTGTTCAGGCAATTTTTCATGGATGAAGAATGTGTACAGTCAGAGTTTCCTGAAAAAGCTGGCATACAGAGGAGGAAACCTTGGAAAATGTGCTTGTTTCTAATCCTAAGCACTACATCTAGGGGGAAAACCAAACAGATAATCTCATTTTTAGGATGTAAATCCTCTGCTTTAACGATCAAGCCTAGGCAGAGAGGGTTGTTCTGCCCTTAAAGTTTTATTTATTTGAGATTTAAATGAAACCTGTTAATAAGTTGCAGAGGTGTCAGAAGTTAGGAGAGAAAGAGCACACAAGAGTTTATGAGATGACCCTGTATCATCTGATCCTTTCATTTCAGAAAGCACAATTTTTTGATCGTGTCACAAGGATCTCCTTCCTCAAAACTTGTGTCTAGCAAGGCATGCCCTTCTGCTGACTCCTTGTAGGTCTCTGGGTTCCCCATGTTAGCACCAGCAGACAGTTGGTTTTAGAACTACTCCCCCAGTACACTGGTTTTGTTTTTGGTCATCTTGTTCCCCAGCAACAGACAGGCTGAGCAGGAAACACAAAAAACCCCATATATTAAGGTTCAGGCAGAAGCTTGTGTCGATGACAAAAGTTGGAAGTTGTACTTACGAGCCCAACAAATCAAAAAAGTTGAGAAGGTGATTGTCACCCCTCCCCTGTGGTTTAACTGTATGCCAGCTGCATGCTAGTTTTGGGCTAGTTCTTAGCTGGCTAGTACTTGCTGGGAAGTAACCCCATCACAGGCTGATTTTTTCCTATATCTACCTGTTTTAACTGGGTGATTAAAATGCTGCATTTTGCACTCCTGTTTCAGATGCCCTGAGAAGCTTTTAAGCTGTAGAGTATTTTGCATATTATCATAAGGAGTTGTGCACTGAGTTCAGCTGCAGAACAGAAAGATCTGCAGTTCATGCACTGTCTGCTGCTCTTGGAGTCCCAGGGATGTCATGCAAAGAATAAAGCCATGGTGCATTTCAGTAGCATCCATCCTCTGGACAGAGAGGGCCTTCCAGAGCATTAACTCCGCTGGGATAATCAACAGACAGATCTGCAAGTCATAGCATTGTGCACCCAAATTAGTTATTGGCTTGTGCCTCTTGGCCAAGCTCAGTTCCATATCACTCCCATATCATTTGATATGCTGCTTTTCTGTGCTTCATATACAAAGGAAGCCAAGACCAAAACCTTACCTACTGGAGGCAGGCAGATGTGAAGGTGTCCAGAGAGCAGTGAGCGTGGGGACAGCATGGGAACTGGGGATGGCTGCAGCATGGGGACTAGGGACCACTGAAACGTGGGGCTCTCCACATCTGCATCAACCTGCCCTGCACAGGCTACCACAGAAACTGACATTCTGACATGTCAGAAAGGGATCTGCAGGCAGCTTAAGAAATGGCTTTAATTAAAAATGGCTTCTGCCCTTTCAGCTCCTCTGGTCTTCTTTTGTCCCCACTTAATCAGTTATTACGAGTTAATGTTTCACTTTCTGGTTTTGTTTAACTGAGGCCAAGAAGCACCTTGTAGATAGCAACTGTCAATTAGTTACGATGAAAGCAGAAATGTAGCTTCCATCTCGTATAACAGGAGTTAATTCAATTACTTTCCTATCTTCTGAACTATTCCTGCTGCTTGCATTTGTGGCTGCCAGGTGCTTCTGGTGCTGAGCAGGCCCTGCCTTCCCTGTCCCTCCCTCCCTCCATTCCTCCTTCTCTCCCTCTGAAAAAGACCTGCAGCTGGGTGGAAGAAGTAGTGGATGTGGTGGATGAGGTGAAGGTGACTAGTTACAGCAGAGGAGATGCAGGGAGGAGAAAAGATCAGCAGGACGAAGGGAAAGCTGTGGACTGTACTCTGCATCCACCCTTGCGGCTTACCTAAGCCAATATCCCTTAGAAAAAGCACAAGCACTGGTGTGTCTGGATGTAGCAGGAATGTTATCTTACAGAGGATAGTAAAAGACTCCTGCAGCAACTGCTATCTTAAAAGTAAATGTTGGAATCGGGAAGAAAGAGGACAATGAAGGACAATGGGGTTTGTGCAGTGGTGCAGTCCTCTTCCTCCCTTCCCCCAGCCTTCTTTTTTGTTCCCAGATTTGGCAAATGAAACTAGGTCAAGGCTCTTAGTCATACAAGTTTTAAAAGCACTAGTCACCCTGTGAGCATGACAAAGCATTTTTGGGGTGTTTTAGGGTTTTTTACATAGTGTAGAAAATCTGTTCTATTAGTGATTAAACTCTGTTTTAGCTGTTTCTTGGGAAATGACAGTGCAAATTGTTCATCTGTTTCTGAGGTAAGCAGTACCTGGGCTTATCTAGATGCAGCAGGCTGTCCTTTTCACTCTGAGAAAGTTAGGTGCTTCATCATGGCAGGGTGACATTGCGTTGCAAGCACGGCTACAGAGAAGTCATCCTCAGTATCCTATGATGAGGGGTAGTGGGAGGACAGAACCTCTGACAGGCAGCTCACAGTCCTTGACTGCTGAAATCAGTAAAGATAAAGCACATCTGGATGGTTGGGTGTGTTTCTGTCTCTGGAGGAAACTGTGGTCACCCTGTTTTCTCTTGCCGTGCTGGTATCGTTTATGGGTTGTGATGTAAAGCAGAGGAAATGGAGAGTGTGAATACTGATCTCACCCTAAAAAGGATCTGGTTTCCTTAAGTACAATTTGTGCTTATCATTCTCGTGCAAAAGTTAGTAGGTCATAGCTGGTTAAACTCTCCCCAATTATGATTTCTATGTTTACAACACAGAGTATTTAACCTTTCATTGCTCCTTCCCACCCAAACCAAAGGTCTATTTTTTGCATTCAGCCTTATGGGATTTTTTTTCCTCAGGGAAAAGGAAAAAAAAAAAGATTAAACCCCCTGTAAAATTCACTTCAGAAAGATATGAACCTAAACTCCAAGGTGAATTTATATCTCTTATTTCAGAATGCACTAACTTCATATTGTACTTCATCCTCATGTATATGAAGACAAGAAATGGCACATTGTATATAAAAGCAGGAAAATACATTATTCATGTAATAAATGTTGTATTTTGATGTCTTCTGGCAAAAAAAAAAAAAAAAAAGAAAATGGGCTGCCTACTGGTAATTGCACATCATATTTTAAAATAATGATACAAATTTTTATGTGTCAGTTGCACTGCCCTGCCTGTTCCCTGCTCTAGCCAGCAAAAGCATGTTCCTAGGGGAAAAGACCCCGAATGCCCTCGGCACAGCAGCTCACATCCTTGCTTTACAAATTAGATGCTTTAAGAAAGTTTCTTCCAAATGCCTCTCAAATTCAGCAGGTTTTAAAGGTCAAACCTTTACCTTGTACTCTACACATCAAAGCTAAATCATGTTATGTCTAAAATACTCTTGGTCCAAATCTTAGAGGTAAATCTTATGTTCAAGTAACAGTTTTATTTTTTAAAAAAAAGTCTTTCTGGGAAATGACAAGCAGAAAGAAGCCCCAAAATACTGAACATTTCTCCGTTCTTACAGCAGCTCAGATCCTTCCATTCTCAACCATGGTCTCTGCTGTCTCAAGATGGATGCACCTTCCTTAACTTGTGGATCATCCCTCACCCTACCAAAGGGCTGATCATGTCCAAAACACTTCCAGAGAAGGTAAGTGTTGCTAATGCTAAAAGATATTCTGTTCTAGGCACTAAGCCATGGACATATTTTCACATGCATTACAATCTAGCTTGTCACTGGAGATGAGGAAATAACCATCAGCAGTTATAATCTGGATGAAGCCAGCATGTGCCAGTGGTAAAGGGTGTTGATGTGGAATACCTGCCAGAAACCACAAAGCCTTGGTCCTCTTGGTTTAGAGGTAGAAACGAAAGTAAAATAAAAGGAAGGATTCTTTAGTTTAAAATCAAAAGTTATTAAACCAAAACCCAGCCACTCAGCCACACAAATATTTCCTATTTACAAAATTATTCCCCATCCCATCAGTTTGTGTAGAATTGTCCCTGTCCCTGCATATGCTGAAGCATCAGACCTTTTGACTTATTTCTGTGGAAATAAGGAGGAGAGGGAACAGGACGTAGGAGGTACCTGGGCTGGCCCTGGCAGTGCGGGAGCTGGGAGAAAGGATTGCAGGGGGAAGGCTGCCTGACCCTGTCTATCTGCTTGGATAGATATAAACACTGAGAAAAGCAGTTGTAAGAGGCACTGGGGAGGCAGTTTCTTAACCAGAGTCTGTGACACTAGATGGAATGGTGACAGCTGGCAGTGATATCCTGAATCTGAACAAAACCCAGTGGCTGACCTTGCTCTGGGGTCCCCAGTGTCACCCCAGGGAGGTCTTGTTTGGTGTCTGGGAGCAGCTGTGTCCCAAGAAGCTAAAATATTTGCTACTTTGATGGGTTTGCTTAGGGATGATTACCTGAAAGATTTTATTTGTGCTTTTATCTTGTCTGCAGGCTGCTCTCAGAGCTCCCCACCTGAGCTGGTTGATGCATTTCACCACATGGTTTCATATCTCCTGGCTTTTACTCAGTTAGGAAATTCCCCAAACTGTTTTTGTGTCCTAAACTCAGAGCCTCTGACCCCAGATTGCAGAGGACCAGCTTTGTATTTTAATATCTCCAGATTTTTTCCCTTATATGTTTTTCTCTTTATGTAAGATTTTTATTATCAATTCTGAATTTATCATCTTAAATTTTCATTTTGGAAGGGAAGGAGTCAGTGAATCACAAATGCTTGTTACAGCTTTTATTTAACTACTGTGCTTGTGAATGTTTGATTTTGAAGTGGGTTTATTGTCTTTGACAAAATCCACTGCCTGTTCTGTGTTTTGAGCTCATTGTGCCAAGTGTGTATCCGTAACTTCATTTGTATATGACTGAGAAAGCTCATGTAAATTAGCATGCTTAATGAGCTTTGAAACAATCAAAAAGGCTGAGCTCAGTGATCAGTGAGAAACCACATAACCAGATGTAGGAGGAATATTATGTGCCACGTATTTCAATTTCAGACATATCTATCGTGTGCTTAGCTACCACACTCTTAAAACAGAAAATACGGACAATGATAGAGCCCTCAGTGCTCTGCTGTCTCTATAACACAGTTTGCACAGACAGTTTTGCTCTGTTGCTCATGACCAAGAGATCTTTTTGATTGCTGCTGCTGAGGAATAGTTTCCCTCTCCTCCATTTAACTTCCCTCAATAACGGCAGGCCCTTCAGTCTGACAGAGAGAACACTGGGTTTCTATAACAGGTACTTCCAAGTTAAATCATTTCTGCCATGGCTGTCTGGGGAGGCAGTCAAGCCCTGTGCACACATTTCCTACAAACACCAAGTAAGAGTAGGTACCCTTGTAAGGGTAATGACTTGTAGAGACCCATTGCTTTGAGAAGTTTTTTGCTAAGCTTAAAGGGAATAAAAAAACTTTAGAGCCTCAGCAGGAGGCTTGTTACCTTGCAGGAGTGAGCTACAATAATATTTTATTAAACAAACATTGGAAAAGTTGTGCCTCTCATTCCTTATCAGACAGTAACTAGCTTAGGTCTCTGGAGTAGGTAAAATGCTGTCTCAGGACCTGATTCTGCTTGTGTCTGGCAAACTTAATCTTGATATACCACCATCCTTGCTAGCATTTTATAATAATTATCTTTTTAATGAGAAAGGTTAATGAGAGAAACACTCTTTTGAGTTGTTCATAACTTTCATTCCTATGTCTTTTCCTCCCTGACTTTACTACATCCTCATAATTCTCTCCTGGCCACAGTCTCTATTTTTAAAGCCTGGTTTTTTAATGTTGAAGGGGATGTAAACACGTTATTCTTCTGCCTCAGAGGAGAGGGTGAAATATGGAGAAAGTCCTGAAGTACAAAACCCCTGGAGGGAAAATGAGTTTATAAAACTGACATATTTTTAAGCGCAGTTCCTGACACTTTACCTGGTAAACTTACCGTTCTTAGGACTTCAAGGACTAAACTTCAACACATACAGAAACTGATTGACAGCCTCCAGAATTCACTGAACTCTAGCAAAATATCTCAGCTGTTAGCCATTCACAGAGAAGTGTTCTTTGATGAAGCAATCTGGCATCAATTATGGTAGGAATTACAACCTGTTAGGGATGGGACTGGCACCTTTTTTAAAAAAGACGCTCTTTTTTAGTTGTTCACAAAGAAAGAAAAGAGTGTAAGAAAGACAAATTCAAATTTTGTCCATGGTACCTGCTTCAAGATCATGACATGTGCCCTCTAAGTGTAGACATTTTTGTTTCACTAAAAGTATCAATATTCCTTTAACAAAAAGTGCTGAGGGTCCTTACACGCTTCATTGAGGGGTCTCAACACACCATCTCTGAGTACAGCTGCCTATTACCTGGGCATTAAATCACCTTTATGTTCTGATTCATAGTTTACCAAATTAGAGAGGTTGGTGGCTGCTGCAGAGGTTGACTTGCGAGTTAATATTTTTGTTTTGCTGTGAGATCAACATTCAATTTTATATTTTCCTCTATCAAAGGATGCTTAATAAGCAGGCACAGAACTCACCTGCTTATACTGAGATCTAGACTTACCCTCTTGTAAAATGCTGCTCTTTACCCCATCACAGAAACCCCACTAAGATATACTTTTCAGGTCCTTCTAAAACATAAGTCCCTTCCTCTTTTTCCTCCACTCTCCCCCTGAATGCTTTCTGTCAGTAATGGTCACAGAGTGGTTTGAATGCACTCAACAGAACAACCTTGGCATAAGGGCAGCACATGCAAAAGTAAAGGAAATTTCAACTCTCCTCCCCTCTGTAGGGGGGGAAGAATTAGCCAGGGGAGTTAAATCCTTGCAAATGGCATGAAGACTCTTTGGGAACATACTGGAGGCATTCAAGAAATGCAAACCACATGTGAAGAAAGGCTTAAAAAAGGGTAAGAGGATGCTGGCACGAGTAAATAGCAGGATTAAACTGATATTAAAGCAAGAAGGCATCCTTCAAAGAGCTGAATTTTCATTCAAATGAAGAAAAAAGGAAGGGCTATAAACTATCACAGGATAAACATAAGAGGATTCAAGACAGCCCAGCAAAGATTTTGAGGAACAATTTTGCTGAAAGCTTTAAGACTAATAAATATTGTTTTAAATATACCCAGGAGCAGGGCACTTGCCAGAGAGTCTGAAAGGCCAGTAGGTGATCAGGAGTGTTCAGTGAAGATAAGCCAATAGTACACATTTTAAAAAGCGTTTCTGCACTCCCTGTGGAAGAACCTGAGGAGGTTCCCACACCAAAACTTTCTTAATGGGAGATCCATCAGAGAAGATGCTACAAGTGGCAGTATGGGAAAGTTATGGGACAACCAGACTGAACTGAAGATGAACAAGATGCCAAGACCAAACTCAAGGATTCATTTTTTTTAAAGAAGACAAAGTACTACCTATGATGTGTAGCTTATTGCTTAACACTGCCTTGATACCCAAAGGCTGGAAGTGGCTGATGTGTCGCCAGTTGTTAAAAAGGAGTGATTGCAAGTGTGATGTGGCTAGTTACAGTCTGATAAACCCGATATCCATAGTGTTCAGTTGAGAAGAAACTGCAATGAACTGGACCCGTGGATAAATATAATGTATCTGGGGAAGAGTCAACACCACTTTTGGAAAGTGCAGTCATGCCTTACAAAAGATATTGGGGTTCTCTGATGGTGTTAACAAGCACAGCCAGCGGGTTGATACAGTTTGTATGGATTTCCTGAAAATTTTAATAGCCTCAACAGAGGCTTTTAAGGAGTCTGAGCAGCCCCTGGATATGTGAGGAGATGGTCACATTCATAAATAATTTGTTGAGAATTAGGAAGGAGAAGGCTGTAAATGTAAAAAACCCTACAACTTTTGTAGTGGATAGGGAAGGCTCCCAGTGGCTTCCTACAGGAGTTTGAGCTTTCTCCTGTGCTATTCAGGTGCTCATAAAGACACTGAAGCTCCAGTGGCACTGTGTGTGCATGGTACTTTGATACCCAGGATAACAAGGACAAGAGCTGGCTGCAGAAGGACCTTAGAAAATAGAGTGGCTGCAAAATAAAACAGCAGATGAAGTTTAGCATGTTGGTAAAATGACGCATCTGGGGAGAAAAAAAGTAATCCCAGTGTATAAAATTATAACCTCTGACTTGATCAGTACATTGACCATGTAGTAATGAAATCTCAGAGTTACAACAGATAATTCTGTCACAAGTTCAACTCTGTAGTGATTAAAAAAAAGCACATTGATTCCCTCTAGATGAGGAAAAATAAGAACACCGCTACACCACTGAATAAATCTGTGTTGATGAGCCTGCACAGTTCTGGTCCCCACCTGAGGAAGGACAGAGAACTTGGAGAGAAGCCATACTGTTGCTGGTTGAAACAAGAGGTGCAGCTGGTCGAGAGCCCCAAAAACTGTCAGTCAAAGGCAGGGAATAAACATGGAGTTTTTGCTCACAGTCTTTTCCAGTGTAACGTGCACAGGTGAACACCAGGTAGGCAGCTCTGAACAACAAAACCAAAAAGGTGGTTCTTGCACATGGCTTGTAATTAGGCTGTGGGACTTCTTGCTGCACGGTGCAGCGGGTGATCAAAGTTCATAGGACTCAGAGAGAGCCTGCACAGGCTCGTGGAAGACAAATCTACCAAGGATTATTAAACATTTAGCAATCACCTCTGGCTGGGGAAATGCCTGAGCTACAAATTCTGGGAGGCCGTGAGAACATCAGTGGGAAATATCATCATAAGCTTGTTCTGGAGATTTTTGTAATCTTCTCATGAATCTGCTTTTGATCACTGTGGGAGTCAGGACTCTGAGCTGATGGACCTTTGCTCTGACCCAGTATGACCATGCTTGTGCTGTTCAGAATATATTTGTAGACTGAAGGTTTTTTTGAAGATTTGCAAGGATATAAAATTATCTAGTGCTTTAATTTCTATTTTTTCCTGATTAAAATACTGTAAAGGCAATTGGTGAGGGGAAATGTTTTCCTCAAATAAGGAATTGTGTGTTAACAGGAAGTAAGAAGAAATTCAGAATATCAGCTATTTCACCTATCTTGTTCCTTATTGCCAGTGCAATTAGTTTCCATACTCTTCACATCAGGGCTTACAGTGTGACACTAAATCACATTTAACCTCTTTTGAACTTCTGTGCCAAGTTCAATCACAGAAGCTTTTATTTGTCCCTGTAATTCTTTAGTTAGTCCTGCAACTGATACAAACTCCATGTAATTTAAAAAAAAATGGTTGAACAGGGGCTCTTTTTTTTTTTTAGAGCATGAGAATGAAGTACAGGAGAACTGAGGGTGACAAAGAAGCTGTAATGAAATGACAAAGTCATGTCTAAGCTCAGTTGAGTAATACATTAACATGATGCATAGAGTGCAGTAAAAGGTAGCCTTATGTGTGGGATAGAACAGCACAATGCAGTTCAAGCCTGAGGAGACAGTTGGGTCCCAGAAGTGCTGTACAGCTGTGTAGGAAGAGCTTTCTGATGATTTAGTTGGGTGCTGGAGCCTCTGCATTGCTGTGTGAGCCCAGGTCTCATGAAATCAGTGGGGAGTGTTGCTACTAAACCTGGCTCTGGACTCCAAATATTCTTTAATCTAGGTTCCAAAGCTTCACAAGCACTTCTGAAAACTTTGAAAAGTTTTAGTGGGTCTCCCACTTTGTATAGGAAATTTTCTTAGTATCAGAAGTAGGAGGCAGTGGGGCTTCTGAATTATTATCCAGTCTATTAGCTACATGAGCATTCCTCTCCATTATCTCAGACATATATTTTGCTGTAAATGTCCCCAATCAATGGCACTTTCATTTCTATATACTTACTATTTGTGCCTATTTGTTTTAATCAAGTCTGCTGCTATCCCTCTGAGTTGCTACCATGTTGGTTATGATGAGGAGCAAGTAATTTTGTTAGAGACCATTTGGAGAATTTTGAAGTCATCTCACTTCTTTTTTAATAAGAACAGAGAGACGGTTTTGTCCTTGGGGAATATTTCAGCCTACCGGAGTATTACAGAAAGGATACACATGCGCTCCTCCATTCAGTAACTCCATGATTCAGAGTGCATTTGCTTCACAGCTGTGACTCCCACACCTTCTGGATCCTCTGAGCTGCAGGGTGAGTAAAGTGTACTCTCAGAGGCACTCTACCTTCCTCCATTTGCCTTGCGCTTCTTGGAAAGCAGTGTCCTCTCCACTTCTTTTTGGTGTTCTTACTCCTTCCCTACCATAGTGCAAAGAATCTAACCACTAACAGCTAATTAAAAAATTCCCATGATCAAAGCTTATTAACTTGATTCTCCAGTAGGAGTTCCAGAAGGCACTCTCTACAGAAGTGAATAATAAAAATTTGACACGGAATGTAATCACACACCGATGTCACCAAAATGGAATTATTCTGCATGATAGATGTTAGTGATTCTCCCAACTTTCAGTTTTGGGTAATTACCCTTCTGAGCTTCTTTATCAACTGGCAGCGGTTTTGATCGCCCAGCATGTCTGTCGTGGTTGTGTGCAAGATATTTAGGGGGGAGTGGTGTTCTTAGATATAGCACCACATGGAGTTACATAATGCCAAATTACATGCCTATGTGCTCAAGAGGCACCTTGAATGACACCAGCAGAAAAAGCTGGTGTCATGTTAGGGAAAGTAAAGATGAGTCTTGCTGACAATACTAGCATGTTCCAAGGTAATAGGTAGTTTTAAATAATCATTCTGACCTCATGATTCTTCATTTTAATGCCATCCTGCTAATTATCCAATACTACATACTACCGTTATTCACCTTTAATAATGCCATTCCCAAATAATGATTTATAAGAATACAATTTTCTGCCTTGATTTAGGTGACAATGACACATAGGACCTACTTAGCATAACCGAGAAGCAGGATTTGTATTGGTATGCAAAATCTGGACATTTGATGAATAAGATGTCTGATGCCTCTGAGATAGGACCAGCAATAAATGATTGACAGTAGGTAGGTAAAGACATAGGAGCTATTCTGTGGAGACAAAAGTAGCACAGCATCTTGGTAGGAAATGTATTCTTAATTAATTCTTATTGGAATTAATTCTTACTGTTTCTGTCCCAAGGAATGATAACAGATGCTTCTCTCTTTTCTAATACATGGCCTACTTTCACAGTCAGAGCAGAGTGTAACACATATCAACTATTAGCTTGGCCTCTGAGTTGCCTTTTCCTTATCATATTAGATGGAATTCTCAGAACTAATTGAATGTTGTTCTTATTTACGAACAGCCATCTCTATATTTTTAGACACTCATGCATTTTCCTTGAAGGACATTCCTAATGGATGGAGGATTGTTTCCAGTCACTATCAACAATGCAACTAATATAAATTACAGCATGCAGGTACAGTGAGACAGCAGCCTTGTACTTATGCCCAAAGACATAAAGATGAATTTATGATGCAGGAATAAAGCAAATTAATACTATCTCATTTCTTTTCTTTTTTTTAAAAAAACAACCCCCTCCCCTTTTCTGTCCAAAAGCCCATCTTACCATCTGCTTCACATTTGACCTTTCTTCAAGCAGAACTGAGTATTTTTATTGATAATGAACCTATACTTAGCCTTTTTCTAGTGTCCTACAACCAGAGAATTTCATAACTTTCATGCACGGGCATATATGTTTTAGGATCATGGCGCTAAAAACTTGATACCCATTCATGTTTCTAACACAAACAATTTTGTGCTGACAGTTATCTGAGGTTTTCTATTACTGGTGAAGCTCTGACACCAGACCTTCAGAGACCTTCCCTTCCTCTCCAGCTGTGCCTGTGCAGCCTGAGTGATGCAGACCAAAGGGTTGCTCGGGCAGAGCTGGTGGTGATGCAGTTTCCAATGCAGGATGCACTGCAGAACAGCCATGGCTGTGCTGTGAAGGAGGCACTGACTGTCAAAGTCTCATTAGCTCAGAACAAGCAGGTGCTTCTAACGGTTCAGTTTGTTTGGGATTGTACAGCTTCTACACAGGACTCCTCTTGGTTTTTGCAACCATGTCTCTGTGAACGTAAATTCACCTAGACCTGAGGTGTGCCATAATAACATCACCTACTCCTGGTCAGCTCGTACAAAGCAAAGAGAACAGTGCTGTCCAATCAACCCTGAGTGCTCCCGAGAGCAGTAGCGGTAGATGCCCCTTGAGGACCTGTTGGTATCTTCAGATTTCTGGAGAAACCAGCGACTGTCCTGACTTCCTCCCACACCCCACTGCAGGACCAGCTCTTTCTTATCAGTGCAAAGGGAAAAGCAACAGCCTGGTCGCTGTCTAAAACTGAATCTAGTCAAAGAGAGAAAAGGTACTTCCAGGCTGTACTTCCCTGAGTGGGTGTGTTTGTGAGGACTGGCTGCTGGGGGCACCTAAAGCCTGCCAGGAACTATGTAAAGATTTGGTTCAAGGAATGGGGAGAGATTCAAACTGTTTGTGATGGAAAACAAATGCACAGATCGATTTGTAAGGTAAAATGAGTGGAAAGGACAAATTTAGCTATTTTAGGGTCTGCTTCCTTCATGATCTGACCTAAGAGTCTGATTTCTTGAACAGCACTTTTACCAGTGACCAAGGAGAGACTGATGCTGTTGAAGTGATCCTCTTGAGGAAAGCAGAAATAAAACAAAGGATTTAAGCTCTGTGAAATTTTATCCCCATCTCTGATGTATGTGAGTACCCACTGCAGTAAAAAAATAGGCCGCTTTTTTCCTGTGTTGTGCTCTGAATGACACTGATGTGAGGCTCTGTTGCAAGTTCCAATTGCACAATAGCCTGTTGCACGTCTTGTCTCACTGTGTATCTCATGAGATTATATTAAGCACAGAAAATCATGTGAAAAGCTTGACACAGCTTTCTGAAGCAAAACATTTCCCTGGGACTTCCAGCAGAATCAGGCAGAAACAGTTGACACTCAAGTGTTAATTGGTTGCATAATAGCAAAAGGGCTGCAAATTTTGCTGAGGCATCATGATTTGGTCGTATCAGCTTACTGGGATCTTCTCTGATACTGCGAAAGCAATTAGAAATACTAAAGGCGGAATGGGGTGTGCTGAAGCTGAGAACTGAGGATATCAGTATAGTTCCTCTCTGCAGTGAATTCTGTGAGCAATAAAGATAAGTTACCTTGGATGCAAGAATATTCCAGAGTGACCGAAAAGAGGAAAAATAAGTAATGTCACTGCCTTCTCCATCTATTTTCTTCCTGTCCTCGTCTTTCAATTACCTTTCCTTTCTCTTGCATTGTCTACCTTTATTTTTGCCTGTAATTAGCCTCGTACTTTCGCCTTTCTCTAAAGGCTTGTTACCTTCTGTTTCTTTGTTGCAGTTGTTTTTTACCCTCTTTCAGTGTATTCAGACTGTTTGTTGATTATATTTTCCTAGTGTATTATTCTCAGTCATGGGACCCGCCCCTGTATTTCAGGTTCCATAAACAATGTTAAATACAGTACTTGAATAAATGGAAATTTGGGAAGCCTGCTAGACGAACTGTAGCAGAATTATTCTTAACCCTCCTATTTGGCTTAACTTCTAGCAGTCAAGAACAGAAAACTGGAAGGTTGCCATCAGAGAGGTCCTTCTGAAAGCAGAAAATGGAAAACTGCTTTTTAAAAAACCTTGTCCCCGAAAACCACAAGAAAGGAAGTGAAAGAGCAAGATGACACAGTGAGGGTGAAAACCGTGTATGAAGGCACTGGAAAGCACTGTTGTCATGCAGTGGAGGAAGAAATGCTCAGTGGGCCTGTCCATACAATCCAAGGCATTTTAGATTGACAAGTCTGAATCCATCACAGAAAATCTATGTATGTGTAAAGAGCTGGTATCAGGTTTGCTCCATTCTGGTCTCCATGTATCTGTATCCCAGTGCTATTTCCCGTCATTACCACCAGAGCGGAAGAAGCTGAGTCCATTAGTGGAGGCCTATGGTCCTTGCCTCTAACTAATTTATTGAACTTCTGAGAGAGCAGCTCTGAGACAGAGCAGGACTGGGTTGCAGGAGGGCTGGGAGTCAGGGGTGCAAATTCTCCGTGTGGAGTGAGCGACAGCTTGTGCTTCCACCATGGGGCTGGGTAGGAGAGCCCCATGGCCTCAGCATCAACCAGTCCCTCCACAGACAGAGCTCTCTTGTGGTGATGCCCGAGACTGCTTTTAGCAGTTATTGCCTCCTGGGAGGAGAGGTGAGCTCCCTGCCCCTGGCTTTGCTTACGCTGGCCTTTGAGCATGAGGGAATACCTGTAGCAGCACCTGCAACCACTCTTTCATAGCAGGCAATCTGCTAAATCTACTGTATCCAAAAACCCCACTGTTTCCCTCCTCCAAATTCCCACCCATCCCCTTCCACAGATAAGACCTCTCTACTTCCCTCTCTAAGCCCTGTGCTGGCCTTTGTGTCATACTATTAAGGGTTTGAAAGGCTGCATGATTTAAGCAATAAAATGTAACGAGGTATACAGCTTGCTAATGACTCGTCTGTTTCTAAGAGCAGAGTGTCTGCCTTGGCACTTGGCACTCAGAAGGTCTTAGAAAACTCATGATCAGATACCAAGGAGAGCGGTAGGAGGTGGAGGGAGTTTCTTGGTCTATTTGATCAATGGTGATAGACAAGTTCTTGATAATGACCTTATTTCTTGCTTTATCTGCTTGACCCCTTGGTTTCTTCCCCTCAGTTTTAGTTTTGTACTACTACAAACTTGGAAAAATTGGTGAACTATGTAAAAAGGTAGGACTACTGAGGAAGAGACTGTGTCCTGCTTGTAGGTTGAATGGGGCTAATGCAGTGAGCTGAGACAACCACTTTCTGCGTGGATTAGAAACAGGAGCAGCGGAAGGAAAAGCTGAGTTAAGGTCCAAGGTCAGTAAACGAGAGAATGTGTGAAGCACCCATGATGTGGTGATTCTAGTGCAGATATCCTGTACCAGCCATGAAAGCCCTAGTCAGACAAACTGGTCACAGAGGAGGAGTTTCCGATAAGTGAAGTTCAGCAGGGGCCCATGGAGGCTGTCAGATGGGGGAAGTCTCTCAGATGTGGGTGACCTTGCATGAAACCAGATGTGGGTCCTGGGAGAGCCCAAAGCAACAGGGGAACCTGCCTCTGTCCAGACTATTTGTGGCACAGCACTAGGCATACAGTCAGCCTCAAATGATACTGACCTTGATATTCTCTCTGAAAGTTCTGTATTTTAGAGAAGAATGGCAAGACAATTGTTTTGGCTTAGTGTGCTACTTTTTGCTAGAAAGATGCTTTATTAACAGTATAGAGATTTAGAAAAAGCTAGTATTAAGCTTGATTCTACCTTCAAAATCTTCTGGAAAGCCCAGAAATCCACATGATCCATGATGTACAGAAGAAAATTAATCAGGAGATGTCTCTACTGACACCTGAAAGAGCCAGACAAGAATTGTCTCCTCACTGGTAAGGAGAATTAAAATACCCTATCTGGGAATATGTGAGCCCAATTCTTGCATGTGAAAAGTAGCCTTGATGCATAAAGGCAGCAAAGTGTTGTCCTGTGTGAACACCTTTGGTGTCAGCTCTCCACTGGAGTTTGTAGGCAGGCTGAAGCAGGCTGATGGGAAATTACTTCTCTCTGGGTTGGAGTGTTAATATCTTAGGTAATTTAAATGTCAGACTTTTTAGTATTTTAGGTATGTTATGCTGGTACAATTACTGCATGGTTATGGGCAATTTGGGTATTTACAGACAGAAACAGTAAAAAAAGAAAAAGTGGAAACAAAAGGTAAGAAAAATGTGCCCTACTGCCACTGGCTCTGATTGCAGGCAGCAATAATTAGTGTACATAAATGTTCAATTTCATACAAAAGCCATATTCTTTACTCAATATTTGCAGAAAACTCCAATACACAATTGTGGGCCAGGTCATTATTGACAGAACTGGTCTGTAATGAAATTGCATTTTGGCTTGGCTACCAGAACAAATTTGATATTGCTGCTCAACACTGGCTTTGCAATCTGTTTCCAATGACATTTACTTTTTGTTGTAAACATTTTAGGAAAGCTGAGAAGCCCTAAGCTATAAAGCATACCCAGTGTCAAATCCCAGGGATTACTGAAGGATCAATATTTTATGACAGTGATACCCGCTGATGTGGGGTTTTATTCTGGTTTTCTGTTTTCTCCCTTTGTACCCACAGAGCTCTGGAAACACAGCATAATGCAAGAAAATTTCTCAGTTGTACAACCACAGATAGTTGAAACATTCGTTCAACAGTTGATGGAAAACTACCAAGAATCAGATACTGAGGTACAGACCCTGCATTTCTATCTAAGCAACAGCTGAATCATGTTTACATCTTTATTTCTTAAAGCTTTTTGTCAACCAGTGACCTAAAAGAGAAACACATTTCTTAAGCTTATGAGCTTAGATGCAGATTATGTTGGTTTGTAATAGCAGTGTTGGCAGCAAACTTGTGTAGTGCCCTGCTGCCTTCTGACAGGTTTGTTTCAGCTCTCAGGACTGTAATAATGTGAAGATGAGTTAGGGCTGGAGGTTTAAATGCAACCGCAATGCAGGATTGCAGGACTTTATTCACAGAATCTGTCGTGGGAACTCTTCTTCCTGAGTCATTGCTAAATCAGGGGTCAATCACAATGTTAGGAAGCAGGTTTTGTTTTTCTCAGTGAAATTTAAAGAAAATATTTATGAAAATACAACCACTCCTGCTAAAACAACACAAACCACATTTTTCTGTGAGAGAAGGGATCTTGGGGCCCAGCTACAATTCAGGCAGTTTCTGAGCTGGTGATTTAATTTCTCTACTGAAAATTCTCTTTTAGCTTCAGATGGAAAAAACCAACCATTATACAGTTGCAGCTAGAACCAATCAAAAAAAAAAAACCAGACAAATCTGTTTTCCATTAGTTCAGTGAAACTGTAGGTTGAACAAAAACTTTTACACTGAATGATTTGATTTTTGCTTCATTTTGGTATTGCAGAAGCATTTTATTTACAATAAAGTGACCATGTTTCATTTTGATGTATGCTGTATATAGCAACCCTTGTGACTCAGGCCACCCACAAGGTTTCTTATTTTGCTTTCCTAGGTCACTTTTTAAAAAAGCCATTTAGAGCAGTGTCTCACTGTCCTGGGCTGTGATATCATGACCAGAGAGTGCAGCAACTTGAAGCCCTACTCCATGTTTTATGAAAATATTCTCCAGCAGCAGCATCATTTACTTTACCAAAAAGAACAAGTATTACCATTCTCAGTGCATTGATTCTACTCTCTGAGAACAGGGGAAGGTGGTTTCTCTGGGTGGGAGGTAGTTGCTAAGTAAAAAAATAAAGCCAAGCTGTCTGGCTGGGAATTTGCTGAAGTGGAGCTGGGCTCCACAAGCACAGTCACCACGCATCTTTGTGCTTTGCTTTAGGAGCTGGCAGCCCTAAAGTGATATGGTTCTGACACGGGTTGGTGATGGTGGTGGTCTGTTGAGTGGCAGTACTTAGTGCTCTCATTTGGGACAGAGTCCCACTGTACTGACACATTGTGACAGCCTTTGAGAAGGAAGGGTAGGGTGGCTCTAGGGCTCCTGTTTCTGTGCTCAGTGCCAAAAGTCATGCCAGAATGACTGGTAAAACAAAGATAACCTGAAGGCAAAGGTAGTTCCGTGGTTCACGTTCACAGTGGAGGATACACTGGTAACTTTCTGTCTTAAACTTCTACTGATGGGCCCCTTCCTTTGCAAGGGATTTCCCCAGAGTAATTCAGTCTTGTGCATTGTCTGAGATAGAAAACAGAAGTGGGTCAGACACGCAGGTACAATGTCAATACCAGGCTTGCTGCATCGTGGCTGCGTAACCAACTCTTCTTAAGTTCTGAGCACTTGATTTCGCAGCTTCAGCTATGTTTTACAGGATAGCTGCTGTGTGTAGGTGGAATTTTGAAAAGATGTAAACTCAGCCAATAAATCAGAAATGCAATCTTGTGGAATCGTGATATCCATGTAATCTATTAGCTGACTTGGAGGCAGGGCTTCATCAAAACAAACTCCACTGCTAGAGGCATGTCAGCTTCTACAGAAACCTACACTAGGGAGAGGACTGCTTGGGTTTCAAGGATGTTGGCACAGCAGTGTTAGAGCACCTGCGCTTCGAATTTCATTCTTGGGCTCCTATTCTCATCTGTCCATGATTTCAGTTCTCCTCTGGGCTTCTTATAACTTGTTTGCCCTGTTTACTCATGCTTTTTCCATTTTGGTTTTTTTATTACCCTGTATCCTTTTCTATATGGTGCCTGGTCAGCAACATCCCTTCTTGCCTGATTTCCCTGTCCTGTCCATATGTTTGAGACGGCTGGAGTGAGAGAGAAAATGAAAAATGAGTGTGAGGTTTCAGCTGAGTGGAAAGATACAGGAGGAGTCAGCTGGATTTTCCTGAAGCCTGGGGGCAGTGGAGTCTCCACCCTCTCCCTCCACTTTGACAATCCATCACCATCAAATTCTGTGTTTGTACTCGCAGGAAGTGGCTCAGGGTCAGGAGTTACCTTATGTCACTGGGCTCTGCTTCAACTATGTAAGAGACATCCCACTCTTCAGTTCGACTTCTCGTTAGCCTAAAGCAATTAACAGAGGCCACTGCAGGTCTGAAGAGCAAGCTCAGATGCTCAGTGGAGGTGTCAGAAGCCACAAGAAAGACTCAGGCATGATCTGATGAGATGGCAGATAGTTAAAAAACTAAAAAGTGTCTAATCCTATGCATTGTTCTTTTTTCTCCAATAGAGTCTCAAGATTTGACCAACTTTTCTTTTCTTTGCTAAAAAGAAACATAGATCAGAAGAAAGGTAGTGCTGCTCTGAATAAAGATCACCAGAACTTTTAAGCAGGGCTAAAGACTTGTATTTTCCCCCAATAGTAATTTTTTCAGAAATCTCTCAGTAATGTTTATGTAAGACAAAAAATTTGACACAGGAAATTTTACCAAGAACCCAGTGAAGTTATTAGCATTTACTGCTTAGATCTGGCATGCAGAGGTGCCAGGCAACCTTGAAAGCAGATTGTTCTGTTGGCTGAGCCTACAGTCTGCAGTTGTGCCTATTTCTTATCTGAATAATGTAATACATTAAGAATGACTTTTAGCTTTCCTCCATTGTGTTAATCTGGTTGCAAGTGCTGTTTAGCAGTATGAAAATAACCAAACATTTATACCTAGCAACGACCTACCTATGCGAAATTTAAATTCTCTCATTTAAATCTGTTTAAGTTCTATTCTGCACCTTCCTATTTGTGCTAACCTGTGTACCCTTTCTGAAGGTATGTAGATTGCCCAATATCAACAAATGGAACATGTAATTGTTTTTATCATATATTAAATGGTCTGCATGTACAAGGTTATCAGCAGGCAGCATATTTGTTCTGATAAATGCATTACCTCACAGCTTACTGGATGAAGCCTGGTCACAGTTGTTCTGACTTTCTCTCTGGAGGCAGGGGACATTATGCTGCGGGAGGCCAGGCTCACTGACGTAGCAGAGCCAGGCACAGGACCTTCTTCTAAAATTGGATTTCCTAATCCTGCTCCCCGATCTTCCTGCTCCTCTGTACACATTTCCTTCTGTCAGTTCTCACACCTACTAGCGAGGAGATCTTTCTTTTCGGATGACCAGAAACAGACATTTTAAGAGTACATATGAAACTTAACACATTTCACAGAATTACAGAACCATTGAATCACAGAATGGGTAAGGTTGGAAGGAACCACAATGGGTCATCTGGTCTAACCTCCCTGCTCAAGCATTTGCCACCTTCAAATACTGGTCATGAACTTCCTACTGTTTCCAAGGAATAAATGTTTCTAAAACCAACAGAGATGCACAAAATGGATTATTCCATATCATCAATGGATTATTTTCAACAAACCATTCAGTTAGGAAAATATTCTTCCTACAATTAATTAGGTATCACACAACATATTCAGAGCTCTGGATCATTTACTCCTAGGCTATGGTGATTGCTCATCCCTAGCTTTGCTCATTCACTTTTTCTGCTCTGATAGACTGTGGGGCTGTGCCATAGGATAATTATGGAAATAACAGCTCTTAGAGCCAAGCTCACTGATTTAGAGAAAGAAAACCTTCAGAGAGAAGATTAGAAAAGAAGGACGGGATAACTATGAATCACTAGTGCAGAACCTATTTGTGACTTGTGTCCATTTAAAAGTAGGTCCAGAATATGAGGGGATACTCGATCAGCCTTTTTGTGCTGCTTTATAATTCACCACAAGTGTAGCACTCAAAGGAATAAATTGCTGCAGTGTGCCAGGTGGATGAATGGGTGAATCATTTGTCTCCTGCTGCTAGAAGAATCTTGTAAAAATGTCTGGTGGAAAAATAGTGTGCCTTCTCTGAGAGAGGAGGCGTATTCTCGATGGAACAGGTACCACATCAGAGAGAGTGATGGAAGCTCTTTTTAGTTACAGTGGAGAGAACATTTTGGATATAATACCTCAGCTTGTAATATTCTGCATTATTTTTCTTGTAAACTTTATGTCCATTGTATAATTGTATTGCTCACTCTAACAATGCCTTTGTTTTCAAGCAGTCCACTGATTTCTTTGGGGCTACATATGTCATTACTTTACAAGAATAAGTCATCCCAATCTAGTCTGTAAAAACTCACCTGACTGTGACCTTAGAGGAACTACCTGCATCAGATCCCCTGCATTTTGATCTGATGGTCCAAGGGCCCATTAATGCCAACAGTGACTTGTGGAATGTTGTGATTTCTTTTGCAGTCCTGAGGGTGAGTCCAGTTTTCACCAGAGAGCCTACTTTTCCATCATGGTGCTGCTGCTTCCATTAAATACACACATCCCAGAATTTCCAATAGGTTGCCTGCAAATGATACAATTGAATTTCCATTTCTTGTAATGCCTGAATGCAAGAGGAATATTGCTCTGTCTCCCTGATACATTGATGCTAGAAAAACCATTATGAAGAAAGACCATCTGGTTGTAGTTGAGAGACTTTTGAAATCTTCTGAATGTTGTTTTCCCATATGTGCAGACTTCATCTTTTATGGGTTCTGTTTGTAATTGCAGGGAAAGTTGGATGTCTATCATCTTAGCACTGAGCAACTAGTGTTTGAAATCATCAGTGAAGTGAGAAGGGAAGGAGTTGACAACATGATTTATAAGAAGAAAAAGGTCGGCTCCACTAAAAATAATGGTGACTTGAAAGAACATTTGTCTAAAGTAAAGACATACATAAGTATGTCAGTAGACAAAGTGTGTCAGTAGACAAAGACAAGGATAATATCCTGGTTGAGCTTGCTGAAGATAGCTTACGTTATTTCACTCTGTCTGGGACAGTGGTTGGATGAAGAGCATGGAGGTGATCCATTACCAGACTCCGTTAATGACTACTCATTTGTCAGGCTGCCACAGTGTTAACGCTCCAAGTGCAGAAATGTTGGGCCAAACCCAGCCTGTAGATCCTGAATAACTACATGTATTTGAACTGAATTTGGTTCTACACTTAGCAACTCTAGTTTCAGACAGTTCTGAATGAAACCAACACCTTGCTTTCTACACAGATGAGCATCAGAGAGGTTGAACTTGGATTTGAGGAAGTATACACATGAAGATTCAATCATACATTAGCATTTTCATCTATTGCCATCGTCCCTGTTCTGGGCAGGGGAAAAAGACTGTGATGTTTCAGTGACCTTGACAAAAGTGTTGATGAGAGTTTTATCTTCTTCTTGTGCTACCTGGTCACATAAAATAATGGGGGAAGAATCCTTTTTTCCACTTGGGGTTATTCAGAAAAAAAAAAAAATTCAGCTTTATGTTTTGAAAAATTAACCCCCAAACTGATCTTCTGGGAGTTATAAAATAAAGCCTAGAAAGTAATTTCCAGGCTGTACTTCCAAATCAATCCCTTCCTTCTGAGCAAAGTTCAACTGGTACTGAAATTATGTTATTCAGTCAGTGAATACAAATGAGATCAAATGGATAATGGCTAAATATTTCTGTCTAAAGCAAATATGTCTGCAGATCTCTAAAGCAGAGAAGTTTGTGAAGCAGGATATAACTGCAATGCCAACAGAGTGACAAGGGCTTTCAGCACTCCCAAAGAACTGGGAGATAGGGACACCCAGAAGCAAATGAGGAACCAGTGGAAATGGAAGAGGTGTAGGTGTGGGAAGACTGCAGGGAGACTTCCATGTCTCCACTTGAAAGGGACACTGCACATGAAGAGTGGGGAGCTCATGTACAGTTAAAGAGCTGTGTTTGAGCAGAGCCATGGGAAGTTGGTGGGCTGGTGCACATCACAGTCATGGGTGGTTATAGGGTGTTTAAGAAGGATCAGTGGGGAAGATGAGGAGTGAGGATTGCCTTCTGTGTAAGGGGTTCTTTCCCTGCACAGAGCTGGTGTGTGAATGTGATGTACTGCTGCAAGCCTGTGAGTCAAGGTCAGAGGAAGGAGGAATGTTAGTGAAGATTAATGACTGTGGTGGGGAATCTGTGACAGACTGCCTGGTCAAGAGAATAAATTGGATGGATCTGTCTATAGAGGGATAAGAAAAATGTTTTTGATTTGATATCTTGGTGTTCATCTGGAAATCTACTGGAAGGGGAAAACAGCATTGTGAAAGCCTAGGAGGTTCCTAGACAGCATTAGAGATAATATCTCAAAAGCAAATGCTAGAGGAGCCAACTGTGGTCAATCCCTACTTCTGCTGCTAACAAACAGGGAAAACCGGGGAGTGAGTGTCATCTGAGGCTGCAGTGAGAATAGGCAAAATCCATGAGAAACTGCCAAGATAGAAAAAGTGCAGATGGAAGATGGTTGATTTTTAAATAATCTGAAGGGATTTCATAACCAACTACCCTGTTATGCAAGAAGACCAGGGAGTTTAGTAGAAATTTGGTCTTCTTTCCTTAGCAAGGAGCTTCTTGAGGGACTAAAATACAAAAAGAAAGATTGCAAGCAGAAACATGGACAGAGGTAGAGTATCAGAGTTCAGACTTGTAGTAATGAAATTAGGAAGGCCAAAGCCCAGCTGCAGATAAAATTAATATGGGGTAAAAAGGCTCAGAAGGTAAGTTGACACTGAATGGTAGAGCTTCTCTGCACAGATACTTCTGACAGGAGGGTCAGGACCTCCAGCGGTTCTCTGTAAGCTCTGTAACAGTTCTCAGGAGGAACTCACAGAATCATAGAATGTTAAGGGGTTGGAATGGACCTTGAAGATCATCTAGTCCCAACCCCTCCTGCCACAGACAGGGACACTTCCCACTAGACCAGGTTGCTCAAGGCCTTATCCAACCTGGATTTGAACACTACCAGGGTTGGGACATCCATAACCTCCCTAGGCAAGTCTGATATTTTGAGCAGAGAAGAAAACCTGATGACAACACTTTCCGTGAATCCATTAATTTTGGTTTTATTAAGGACATTGTAATTAAGGTGAATCAAGTATATGAATATGGTATGAACCATAATCCCCCTGTGGCGTAATAGTGTTCACCACCATTTATAGAGCTCCATTTTGGAGGGTTTCACTGCTTGCTTTTTTGGACTAAATTTCTTCAATTTTTTTCCTGTTCACATTTCCTGTTTCTGCAGAGACACAGTGACAGAAAGTTATTGGCAATGGCTGCACTGTTTCAAACTGCGAAGTTTGAGCATTTAAAAGTTAAAACAAAATACAAATAGTTGCATGCTTTTACAATTGTATTTACTTCCAAACCGCATTTCTTCTTGGGGAAATTAATCCTTTTGGGTCTACTCTTACCAGTGTCTTCTTTAGCAGGAACAGCTGCAGCTCTTACAGGATGAAAATATCAGGCTTAGCAAGCTGGTAGGTAAGCTAAAGGCTCTGAACTGTTAGAAGCAAACCACTCAGTAGGCACAGCTCTCTGCTAAGCTTAGAGATGCTGAGAAGATGATATTTCCTTATAATTTCATCTGTTACTAGTGAATAATTTTCACCAAAACTGGTGGTCACATTGGAGAGGCTCATGGAATAATAGTGAGCCTAGAGATGCTCTTGGTAACTGCACATTTTAAGAAAAAATTGTAAATATTTTTCCCCAATACATTACGGATATAGTGGTAATCTTCAAGTGGAAAGAAAGTGAAAAAAATTCCTGATGCTTGCTTGAAGAAAGAGTTTAGTAAGTGTGAGTAGCCTATAGTATTCTAATTCTGTTGTTGACTCAGAAAATGATTTATGACATTGTATCAAAATGTGCTACTTCATAACTGACCAAAAAGTATGAAAAAATAGACAGGCAGACGTGAAGTGACAATGAACTAGATTGTCTTCTTGGGAGTGGCTGACTTTGTTTTCTTTTTTAAAATTGGTATCTGATTAAATAAAGCAGAACACAGCATGAGGTTTATAAATTTAATTAGAAAAATATAAGATGAAGGCCCAAAGTAACTAAATTGAAGTGAAGATGGATGGAAAGAAAAGTGCCTCACTGCTTTAAATGAGTCTGATTAGGATGGAACAAACAGATTATTGATTGTTATAGAGGTTAATTAGCTGCACATGTCAAGAAAAGGCAAGGCAGAATGGAGCTTATTTGGTAACTCAAAAAAGGGTGAAAACAAAATGAGTTTTGTGTGCTTCTTAATTTTAAACTTTAGTAAAACTGGATGTGCTGTATCAAGGAGATGCTAAATCATCAGAATATTTTATTAAACAGCTCAGTCAAAAATGGATTGAATTATTGCAAATTTGTGGATTTAAATAAGAAATAAGAGCTATCTTCGTGGGATCTAAAAGAAAAGCCTGAAACTGAGAAAAATAAATGGGAGAATTTGGCTTTTTTAAAATTAGAAAGTAACTCATCTTGTTCTGACAGAGCTTTCTTGTGTTTGACTTTGGAATGATCCCAAAGATCTAAGAACTTGTATTTCACTGTCCCCCACTCTAAGTGCAGAGGATCCTGGACCTTGCTCTTTTCAATTCAAACAGCTGGAAAATGAGAAAGGGTTGCTGAATCTGTACGTGACATAGTAAGATGTATATACACAATCACAGAATCACAGAATCAACCAGGTTGGAAAAGACCTCAGAGATCATCAAGTTCAACCCTTGATCCAACACCACCCTGTCAACTAGACCATGGCACTAAGTGCCACATCCAGTCTCTTCTTAAATACCTCTAGAAACAGTGAATCCACCACCTCCTTGGGCAGCCCATTCCAATGTGTGATCACCCTCTGTAAAGAATTTCTTTTTAATGTCTAGCCTAAAGCTTCCCTGGCACAGTTTAGGACTGTGCCCTCTTGTTCTACTGCTGGTTGCAATAGAAGTGAAGAGACCAACCCCACCTCACTCCAGTTCTAGAGAGCAATAGTTCTAGAGAGCAATAAGGTCTCCCCTGAGTCTTCTCTTCTCCAGGCTAAACAACCCCAGCTCCCTCAGCCTCTCCTGATAGGGCCTGTGCTCCAGTCCCTTCCTACAGATTTATGTTTGTGTTTAAAGCAAAGAGACTTTGCCCAGAAGGAAAACAAGCTTCATCGCACACATTTTTATGTTTTGTGTTCTGCACTGCTCTGAGTGAATTGCTGACATATGAATATAATTACAGATGTGCAGTTGTACCCCTATGAAAGATTATTCTACGTTTTCTACTTTAAAGGACCATTCTTGTCCATCCTCTTCCCGACTTTGCTTTAGAAAAGATCCAGCTTTTGTTAGAAGATAGAAACCATTCAATCCCACTTTAGTCAAAATCTGTGAGAGATTTACTTTTCAAGAAACCCACTTCTCTATAAAAGAGAGAAAAACAACTGCTCTCATCACTGTTCTTGTTATGAGCTTTCTGCTTTTAGTAAGCTATTCAAAACAAAAAACAAATGAGGGTCTGTGATGATGGCAGAACTTCGAAGGTGACTTTGTTTCAGAGGCAGCTCAAGTCTGTAAGGAAAGCTCTTGCGAAATCTGAAGCAGACATTGCCAAGCTAAAGAAAAGGCCACATAAACTGGTATCAGAATTCAACGGTTCCTGGATTCTTCTGTCCATCTCACTTGTTTTAATGAAGAATTTGACTACTGTTATTCCAGGAGAGAAACGGATTAAAAAAACCCTAACTGCATAATATAGTTACTAAAGCTGGATATGTATTTTATGGCATTGAAACCATGTGTTCATGTAAGTGTTTTCACCATCACAGGCAGAGAGAACTAGGGAAAAAAATGTAGCATCTTGGAAAAAGTCAGAGTCGCATACCAAAACGACAGTTTACAGGCATTACATTTATGTATGTCATCAGCAGTGCCAGATACATGTTTTAGTAGAGTAAAAGACACTATCAATATTTTATTCCACGGATTTTAAAAAAAACTAAGTTACAGATCCTGAGGTTATTAGTCTTCTAACCAATCATTAAATTTCAAGGAAACATTCAGATATGTTGCCATTAAATACAGAAAAAAATTCATTACATGTTTTTGGTTTTGGTTTTGTGGTTTTTTTCCATCTGAGCGTCTTCATGGATATATTACTGCCACAGCAAACTGCTTTTCACTTCTATGTATGGCTGCCCATGCTGAAATGGCCCATTCCTCAAAGTCAGACTGAAAAGCATGCCCTTCACTTAAAATATATTTAACATCAGGCAACATGATTATATGGAAAATAAGTCTAATCAAACCAACCTCATTTCATTCTGCTGATAAGATTACAAGTTAGATACATAAACATAATGCTAGATGTGTAATATATATTTGGAAGGGTCCTGTGGGTTAGCAGCACATAACTTTTGTATTTTTAAATTTTATTATTATACAATACCAATAAAAATGCTAAATGGATTGAGAGCTAGACTTTTTGACAAATGAAAATGCATCATTTTCATTAACTTGATTTCCGATGGATTCCTACAGGGGTTGGTAGCAGAACTATCACTATTCAACATTTTTGTAAGTAGATTGGAAATAAATATAGAATTATAGATTATAAAAATAACCAATTACATATTTGGGGAGCAATGTTAGTGAATTTGATAAGGGACATTTTGTGGATAACTCTATGGGCAGAGCAGGAGTACAGAATCACACAGAAAACTTGGTTATCCCTCTGAGAAGTATTTCAGTGCCTGATTAGATATAGAACAAATGGAAGCTGGGCTTGCACAGCACAGGGCAACTGCACCCCTGGACAGGACAGGGATCGTGTCAGATGACTGGCCGTGTAGTGTGGTGCTGGAAAGGATGGATGCTGCAATCTCTTAGTTTATAAAAAGGCAAATAGTGCACAGGTATTATAAATTAGTTGGTAGCTTTGTGTACAACACAGAAACGCAGCTGCTGGTTCCAGAGTGTACCACTTGAAACAGATGAAGAAAAATATGAGAGAATGCAGTGAAGAGTTCCAAAAATTGTTTGAGGGCTGCAGGAAATGCTTTCTAACAGAGGGCTCAGTCTGTTTAGGCCACCTGAAAGAAGAGTGACATGATTACAGTCTACAGGTAATTCTGTTGGGAGAGAAGATCCAACATTTAAAGGTTCTCAGGGGAAGCTATAACAAGAGGCGATGCCTCAAAGTTGAGGCCAGAGAAACTGAAAATGAGGAATTAGAAACAATGTTTTCAAAATGTGATTAATGGTGGAAATGACAATATGACTGAGTATCATCAAGACTGGATACCTCCCTGGAAAACAGGGTTTAGCCAAACCTACTTGCTCATTCCAGTACAAGGGTAGTAAACATGATATTTAAAAACATGTCCGATGGCTCGATTGTTCCATTTTGAGCTTATCAATCTATGAAACTCCAACCTTAGTAAGGCTTAGAGAGCTCATCAGTGAAAAATGTTTGGGCTGTGACTGCTTTTAGCTCTTTGTGTTCAGATTTTTCAGAAGAGTGGAGTTGCCCTTGGTAATAGATGGGTTTTCTTCCTTGACAAGTTGTCAATTTACTTCCAGAAGACCCACTGGAACTGCCATCTTTCTGGCAGCAGTTTTTGTTGTTGTTTTTGTTTTCTTTTGGTTTCTGACATCAACTTCTGGTTGTTTCTTTTCTTCCTAATTTCTTTCTCACCATTGTGATGATGCTTTTTACCAATAGCAAAGTCCATCCCACAACCCTTGGCTGCACAAAAGGGCTTAATCTGATCTGGGTGGCATTTGATGTGGTACAGATTCCAGTATGTAGCCATACTGTCTGTCTGTCTCTAGAAACCATGTACAAACAACATTTGAAAAAGTTGTGCCCATATCTCCCCTCTTCCCTTCTTTATACGTTGTTTCAAAAACAACATTCACGTGCAGAACAAAGGCTGGTTGCAGAAAGCAGATTACAGCAGCGTGAAGAAATTGGAAGCAACTGCCTTCTTGTTTATTTGCAACTGAACGAGCTGTACATGTGCATGTTGCTTTGATACTTCTCTCTCTAATGAGCAATGGTATGAACACAGCATTCTGTTTCTACTCATCCTACCCTTCCATTGTGCTCCCTGTTCCCACAACCACGATTTTAGTTTGGGTTTAGGTCTGACTAGGGTCCTTTCATTAGATATTAGGACAATTCAGATTTGTTTGCCAACATTTTGTTATCTTCAGTACCAAGCCATGTGCAACTGGGTCTCTCCTCATTCAGTGCAGCTGAGCATGACAGCTGAGGACCGGTCATCAGGGTTTAAAAGGAAATCTAAAAAGGTGTGTATAGAAACTGGGGAGAATGCAACTGAACTCTGAAGATTTTATAATTGTATGTTGTAGAAAAAAATGCTGTTGGAAGTAGTACAGAGGAACATACAAGACAAGACCTTCCAAGACACAAGTAGTCTGTGTAATGAAAGCTAAAAACATGGAGAAGATGCTCCCAGATGGAAGACAAAGAGCAGAGAGTAAAATGCCTAACCAGGGAAGCTGAAGAACCTCCTAAAACATACTATCTTCAGTGAAGAGGGGTCACGTAAAAAAAGCAGCAGGTAAACTCTTATCACAGAATTGAAATATAGAAGTATAAGCATTTCTGGAGAGAGGTCTCAACATTTAACACTGCCTGACCATCTCAGAGTATGCCTTCAAGTGCCTGAACTTCAGAGCTTCACTGTAGCCATGTGAGTGCTATGGGTGAATGTCTTGCAGCAGGAACTTCAGCACTCTGCTGGGCCCTGCCTGCTGGGGGCTTTAGGGTCATGGTCCACTTGTTGGTGGCATCTTGTGTTTCTGATACTTCTCAGGGCCTTCCTGAGCCCATTTCAGTACCTTTGCTCTAGAAAGTAAGGACTATTCTATTCTCCATATTTTACAGGTAAACTGCCTAAGAATTTGTGTAAAGGTGCTGGTGCAGAGGGAGTGGGTGTATGATGTCAGATGGAACATGCTAGCAGCTCTGGGGGGATTGGGGGGTGTGGCAGCTAGAGCAGGAACTGGCCGGGTTTGGTGGCTCTGGAGGATCTACATGTCTCCTAGCTGTGTGCCCCAGGCCTCTGCCATAACCATCACTCTTGCCACCAGACTAAACAAGGAGCTTTGGAGCCTCACTTGGGCTCTGCCTCCGTGCTGTGGTCATGTTCCTGGGGCTGTAGTGCTTGTCATTTTCCTGGCTCTCCCTGTGACATTTTCCAGGCTTTGGCACCAGTGCTGCAGAGCTGACAAACTGCTGTCCTTTTGCTTTATCTATTCTGCACTGGACATAAACCCTCTGCCCTTACCTCTGTGTCACATTGTTTCAGATACATTACAACATTGTTCCCCAAATTCTGGACTGTATTGGGAAGGGAACTGCTTCAATCCAGTCTGGCCACAGAAATGGTATTAGCTTTCACAAAACTGATGCCATTGTACTGAACTGATGTACTGAGTTTAAATCTTTTATTGCATTGCTAATCATTGATGTAGTCTAACTGGAATCAGATCCACTCTTAAAGGATATAAAAGGAGCTGGGGAGCTTTAACTACTTCAATTTTAGAACTGATTTGGCCAAGTAAATACAATCTCTGTTTAGCACAGCTGGTGGAGTGGGCCCTTGGCTGTGAAATGTGCAGTGCTTCTTTTGTAGTACAGCCTGCAGAAAAAACATACTGTTTAGAAACCACTTGATTGAACTTTAACTAGATTAATCCATCTACTGACAACTTTGCTGCCTCTTACCCTTGCTTTCTTGGTCTATAGAAAAAAGAGGTTTGTAAATGTAACTGAATGCCTCTCCTCTAAACCAAGCAAAGTATACTCTGTCTTCAATCTTCTCAAGCATCAAGGTGAAAAAGCATGAGCTGTTTGTTTTGCCCGAGCCAGGATGACAAATGCCATTCTGCTGGGAATAATTTCTCAGGCTGTTGGTATGTTTTCTAAACAAAATCTTATGAGAGACTTTTACACAGCCATAGCAGTTGGTGCAGACACGAGGCCACTGATTTCATTGGTGGCTCTGAACTGTTTTGCTGTGTTTAGAAAATAACCCTTCAAGAGATCAGGGGTGTCAACACCTGTATCAGCCTTCACGAAAGCAGAAAGGAAAATAGTTACTACCACACAAAAGCCCCAGCTGCAGCTAGCACCTACATGGTCATTAACACTAACAAACTTTAAATATAAATTTAATTAGCAAATTATGGAGTCTGTGTGTGAGAGGTAAAGGAAGAGTTGCTGGCTTTTTCACATAAATCTGCCTTGAAAATGAATGCAGGACCTTGTATAATTAGGGCTACACACAGAGAACACTCAGAAAAGGTCTTTGTATTATCTTCCTCCAGCAATGCCTGAAATGCAGATTCCTATTAAACAATAATGAGAATGTCAATTTGCACTATTCATGTTGTATTTTGCATTCAGAGGGATTATGGGTATAGATCATCTTAGGTGCAATCACACAGCACCTACAGGATGGACATGGGATGAGACCCAGCCAGTACATGTTTAGGAAGGGCAGGTCCTGTCTGACCAACCTGATCTCCTTTTATGATCAGGTGACCCGCCTGGTGGATGAGGGGAAGGCTGTGGATGTGGTCTATCTGGACTTCAGCAAAGCCTTTGACACTGTCTCCCATAATATACTCTTGGAAAAGCTGGCAGCCCATGGCTTGGACAGGGGCACTCTGTGCTGGGTTAAGAACTGGCTGGATGGCCGGGCCCAGAGAGTGCTGGTGAACGGGGCTGCATCCAGCTGGGGGCCGGTCACCAGTGGTGTTCCCCAGGGATCAGTGCTGGGCCCAGTCCTGTTTAACATCTTTATTGATGATCTGGATGAGGGGATTGAGTCGTACCATTAGAAAATTTGCAGATGACACTAAGTTAAGGGGGAGTGTTGATCTGCTGGAAGGCAGGAGGGCTCTGCAGAGGGACCTGGATAGACTGGAGAGTTGAGCTGATTCCAACGGGATAAGGTTCAACAACGTCAAGTGCTGGGTCCTGCACTTTGGCCACAACAACCCCATGCAGCGCTACAGGCTGGGCACAGAGTGGCTGGAGAGCAGCTAGGCAGAAAAGGAGCTGGGAGTTTGGATCAACAGAAGTTGAACATGAGCCAGCAGTGTGCCCAGGTGGCCAAGAAGGCCGATGGCATCCTGGCCTGTATCAGGAACAGTGTGGCCAGCAGGACCAGGGAAGGGATTCTTCCCCTGTACTCAGCGCTGGTGAGGCCACACCTGGAGTGCTGTGTCCAGTTCTGGGTCCCTCAGTTCAGGAAGGATATTGAGGTGCTGGAGCGGGTCCGGAGAAGAGCAACCAGGCTGATGAAGGGACTTGAGCACAAGTCCTATGAGGAGAGGCTGAGGGAGCTGGGGTTGTTTAGCCTGGAGAAGAGGAGGCTCAGGGGAGACCTCATCACTCTCTACAACTCCCTGACAGGAGGTTGTAGCCAGGTGGGGGTCAATCTCTCCTCCCAGGCAGCTATCAGTAAGACAAGAGGGCATGGTCTCAAGCTCTGCCAGGGGAGACTTAGGTTGAATATTAGGAAGAAATTCTTTACAGAGAGGGTAATCAGGCGTTGGAATGGGCTGCCCAGGGAGGTGGTGGATTCTTCGTCCCTGGAGGTATTTAAGAAGAGACTGGACGTGGCACTTAGTGCCATGGTCTAGTAACTATGGTGGTAGTGGATCAAGGGTTGCACTTGATGATCTCAGAGGTCCTTCCCAACCCAGCTGATTCTATGATTCCATGTTTAGCAAAGCTGTAATTATGGATTATTTCAACCAGAAAGAATGGATGGCCTCTCATTCACATGAGTGCACAGGACAACAATATCTTTCCTTTAAATCTAGGCCCCTGCTTTGAGGCAGAGCTGTTGGAAGATGAATTTTTGTCCCTGCCATTAATCCTTTTACCATTTTTCAGACAGGAAGCCGGTTAACCCAAGAGTGCAGTTTAAAATGGGAGGCAGATTGACGAACTGCAATGTCAAGTTTATGACCTGGAAGCTGCAGTTACCCAGAGGAATGTGACTGCAGGTAAAGACAGGTTGTGAGCTATGAGTCTATGTCTCTGAATCCCTCCTTAATCTCTGAAGCAATAGGGAACTTAAGCAAAATATAAAAGAGAAGACCTCATCTGTAATGGAAACATTTAGGTAGAAGACAAGGACCTTAAACAACCTTCAGGAAAAGTCAGAAAACTCAAAAGCCATATATATATATGCCTTCTTACACCACAATGCTGAAGTAGCACAACACAGCGACTCTCCAGTTAACAGCTTTAAACTGTAACTTGTCCTATCTTTTGCTTTGTAGGGACACCACAGAAAATAACAGGAAAGTTGCATTTAGGTGAAGGGGCAACTGGGAAACAAAGGATCCCAAGTAGTAGGAAAACAGGCTTCAGGAGTGGTTCTCTCCTTGGAATAGCTAAATTGGAAATCATGTGGGGCTGTCGAACAAGACTTTACCCTTTTAATTCAATTAGATATATGCCTATGATTGCAGGTGCTTTTAGAGGTTATCAAGACAGCAGTGAGAGCTTTCTAATCCTTGACTGAATTAACCTGGAACTTAAAACTTTAACAAAAATCTTTCTTCTCAGCTGATTGTTAGGTAACTTTTAAATGTAATGCTTATGTAATTCATGCAGTTTTAAAAGCTTCATTAGGGATTTCTACTTCTAACTGTCTGAAGTTGCTGCTTTTCTCTTTGTTATTAAAATCCTACTTTCAGTCTAACAAACACATGCAGCAAAATTGATGGGCAATACCTAAATTCCTAGTAACTTAACAGGAAAAAACCCCAATGATCTTTCAAGCTTTATTTCCATTCTGTGAAGAATATGAAGAACTGCAAATTTAATTATAGGTTCCTTCTGCAGGAAAATTTTAGTTGTTCCTGCCACAGGAAACAGAGAAATGCTCATTAGCATGCTGCTGAAGACAAGATACAAAGCCAATGTGGAAAAATAAAGAAGTGGGAGATATCTTTAATTAATGCACGAATATACTTGGTTTCTCTGGCTTTAAGCCAATCGAGTTCAGGGAAAAAGTTGGTGCAAAACTTGTAAGTCACATTGATGCTACTGAGCACAAGAAGAGCAGCTGTGACAGAAAGGAGATGATTTTTTTTTCCCAGCAGTGAGTTACTAGTGTTAAAGATGATGCAGAGATGGAAAATCTGGCTGAGGAGCTTGGATTTCTCTATGCTCAACATAGGAGCTCCATCAAACTATAGACACCTAGCCTGAAACGTGTTAAAACTCTGCAGTGTATTGTAGCTACCTTTTCACTTGTGTTATTTTAATTCCTATGTCTGTACTATTTAATGAATGTTGTGAAGTTTGCTTCTGTTTTTCCTTTCAAAACGGCAGAAGACTGCAGAGCTGTTGTAGTACAAGTAGTGTAAGAAGTTGTTTTCCAGATAACAAGTCAATATTAAAGAGGTAAATTAATTTTTTAAAAGCATTAATACTAGTACTTCTGATAAGGCAATCCAGACTTGCATCATGTAAAGATTTGTCCTTTCTGTTAAACTGAGTTGCATTATGCCACTGGCCTGACTTCAGGCCTATAGCATTTGGTCAGACCTATCTGTATAGGGATGGCAACTCTTACTTGCAGGAGCTGTGTTTTGACTGTAAAGGGGAAGGTGTTTTTGAAACAGGTTGTGTGAACTTCAGGAATTACCCAGGTAGACTAAACTTTCAGCCAGTTTGTAAGAATAATCTGTAGATCAGCAGCCTGAGCCTCTAGGTGTTTTCTCCATTCCTTCTCCATTTTCACATTTTCTTCCCTCTCCAATGCACTCAGGTCATGGCGTGTCTCAGTAATGTAAAACTTTCTACAAAAAGTTTCTACACTTCTTTCTGGGGTCATGTGATCTTTGTTCAGGCAATCCTCTCAAGCCCCTGCTTCAGGACACATCTGATGCATCTGCCCAAACAGGGTAGTTGCACGCTCTGGGCAGCTGCCAGCTGCTCTCCTGCTGCTTCAGCAGAAGGCCAGAGTCCCTTGGACATGCACCCTGAAATAATGCCAGAAACAGCTAACCACAGCTAACATCTTGGATTATATCTGTCTCAATTAACAAATTAGGTGCAGGATTACAGCTACACAGTAAAAATACCCTCACCTTTTTAGCTAAAGTTAGTGAGAAAGATTAGCATAGGGTTAAGAATTGGTACAGTCACACCACACTGTACAGATACTAATCAGGGCTAAATCACATCAAGGCTGATAGCAAGCCAATCCTTTGAGTCAGTGGGGATTTTTTTTTTTAGGGGTTGAAGGGTCGGCATTAAGTGGCTGCAACTCTGCTTTTTAGAAACCTATGAAATTGAAGACTAGAATTCACTAGGGAATTCAGGGTACAGATCATTAACACCCATCCACACCTTTTAATCTTGGCTTTCAACAGGGCCAGAAAATACACAGTTGTCGGGCAGATAGTCACATATCATAAAGTAGACTTTGAACAGCAGGAATCTTCTGCTTCACTGAGATGTCTCCTGCTGCAGGAATAAATGCCAATATACTCATTACTATGAATTGAAAAGGCATGGAGAGAACTGCAAAAATTGGAGATAATGGCAATTTTTGTGAGTAGTTGCAACTATCTGCAAATAGTTTTGTTATATTTTCTGTCAAGATCATCCATTAACTGCTTTTTGCAGACTAAACAAAGCACTATTCAACTGCTGCTATGCTGAGTCTTCACAACTGGAGGTTCATTCTTTTTTTTTTCCTTTCACCCTAAAGCTGTGCAGCTCAGGTCTTTCAACAAGCTTTAGGCATTACCAGGAAACATCCTTTCAATTTTGACACAAGAAGCAGCAATGTCACAGGAGGAAACACTCTAAGACCAAAGACAGTAAGTAATGATGGCATTGGTAATCACTTGATATGGTTGGAGATTGAGCAAATTTTTTGCTAGTTTGCAAGCTGTGATTGAGACCTGCCCAGGTAGGTCTCATGTGGACATTAAGTCAAATCCCTTTGAAGACTGATCTTTCAGAGTAAGGTGACAGGATGTATTGCTAGTTAACAGGGTGGAAAATAGTTCTAAAATTTGACTGAGAAAAGGGAGTAAGAGGGAGGTATTTAGTTAACAGTGGTCTAGGAAGTAATTTTTTTTGAGTACCATGCCTTGGTTGCTGACACTTTTTATACATTACTTATGTTTTCAGGTGCCTAGCAGATGAAAGGAGAGAATGGCTATTACTACACCTAAATGAAAAGACTCTTCCTAATGTCTTCACACAGCTACAGCAACAAAGGCTGATCCAGAAGTAAACCCAAATGCATTTTTAATCTGTCCAGGTCACTTTAGAAAATGCCACTGAACAGGCAACCTGTGATTGAAGTAAGAGAAGAATAATGTATATGCAAATTAAAGACAGGCAGAAATAGTGTCCTGCATATATACTTCAATGTAATTTAATCTGCTAATCCATTTTTGGTACTGGGTGATTCAGATCCTCCTCCTCCTGAGCAAGAGCAGCACTGCATGTCCTCCTTTCACAGACAATGCAGCACAGGAGAGAAAGGCAAGGACATCGGTGAAAACTAAAAAGCTTCCTTTGATTGTGGTAACCGTGGAACATGATGGTGCAAAACACAGCTAAGTGCATAGGGCAAAAATATTGGTGTCTGGTATTTTATTTGGTTTTGTTTTAGACTGCTTTCATGTTGGAACCCTTGCCCACCACATCCTGCCCAATGCAGTGTTCTCACCCCCCGAGGCTGCAGCCTGTACATTACACCTTTTCTGACTGTTCAAAGATGACTCATCAAAAGCGTTGTCTTGACCTTCCCCGGCACCCTCTCTGCCCTCACCCCAGAATGGGGAAGAAGTGCAACTCCTTCCCCAATGCTACACTATCTAGAAGAAAATAGAGAAAACATGTAAGTTTATCTGCATTTATCTTGCATGGCAAAAAAAGTTTGTTTCTATAGCCTAGCCAATAAGGGACTCAGAAGTGTCTTTCAGGGATGTGTCAAATTGTATTGCAGCTATGGATCAGTTAGAATACACCTATGTGCCTTTTGGCATCATCCATGTCCCTGGATGCTTGTCAACATGAACAATCAAACACTTCAGCACTACTTCTATTTCTATAACTAAGACTTAAATTCAGGTAAACCTTAACAGCATTGCATTGATTAAACATGAATTATGTAGAGATGCAGGATTCCTAGCATAATGCTGACATCCTTGAGCATTACAGAAACAAGCTTTATTTCATTCCAGCTTGCTGCTATATCCGGACAAGTCACAGTACACACAGAATGCTGTTATTTGGCTATTGAATAACATAGTATGCCATAAATGAAGGACAAAGTGAGTGATAACAATCAAATGTGATTTTAGCACATTCCAGGAACCAGATGACAATTTGGAAGTAGAGTGATAGCATCAGTATGAAGCACTCGTGCCATTGCAGTAGCAAAAAGGAAACGGCTGTCTCCATCTAATTACAGCCTTTTGTTAAAATACTTTAAGTATTACTCAATAAAACAAAATTCATAGACTATTTTTGAACAACTATTGTATCTACAGACTAACTTCAAAGAAAAACAGTAACACAAAACCAGTACTATAGGGATAAACAATGGTGCAGAGACTTTCAGTGCTACATTGTAACAAAAACTTAATTCAGTCCTTAACTGCGTGCAGTAGCTGGATGATTTTCTGGAAGGCACAACAATTTTAAGCACATCAGAAAGCTCTTCATTTCCACACAGCCCTTCCAGAACCGGGACTAAATTTTTGCAATTTCTCATCATATGAGACATAGTTATGTCAATACACATTCACACCTCATTCACTACCCACATAAGCATCGAGGTCATGATGTGAAACTGAGGTTCCTTCCCTCAGAGCTGGTTATCATTTTAGTCAGTCAGCAACCACAGAACTGCACACTCTCTGTTCTCCTGTTCAAGCATACTGACAGTTATTCCCTAGCAATTTCCCTACCCACGTGGGTACTGAGAGAACTGGCAGATGAAGTTGCTAAGCCACTGTCCATCACATTTGAAAAGCCATGGCAGTCTGGTTTAGTTGCCAAGTTGCCACTGACTGGAAAAGGGGAAATGTAAACCCACCTTTAAAACAAAACACAAAAAAAAAGACCCAAGGAACTACAGGCTGGTCAGTCCCACCTTGGTGCCTGCTAAGAAGACAAAGCAGATCCTCTGGGAATTTATGCTAATGCATGTGGAAAATAAGGAGGCAACTTGTGACAGCAAACACAGCTTCACTAAGGGCAAATCATGCCTGACCAATTTGGTGGCTTTCCACAGTGGGGTTACAGCACTGGTGAATGAGGGAAGAGTAACAGACATCACCTACCTGGACCTGTGCAAAGCATTTGACACTGTCCTGCATGACATCCTTGTCTCTAAACTGGAGACACAGATTTGACAGATGGACCACTCGGTGGATAGGAGTTTGGCTGGATGGCCACACTCAGAGTTGTGATGAATGGCTCAGTGTCCAAGTGGAGACCAGTGATGACTTATATTCCTCAGGGGTCAGTACAGGGACCAGTGCTGTTTAACATCTTTGTCGGTGACCTGGACAGTGGGGTCGAGTGCACTCTCAGCAAGTTTGCTGACAACACCAAGCTGTGTGGTGCAGTCAGTAAACTGGAGGGAAGGTATGCCATCCAGAGGGACCTTGACAGGTTTGAGGGGTGGGACTGTGTGAACTTCACAAAGTTCAACAAGGCCAAGTGCCAGGTCCTGCACCTGGGTGAAGCCAATCCCAAGCAAAAATACAGGTTGGATAGAGAATGGACTGAGAACAGCCCTGAGAAAGACCTGGGGGGTTTGGTGAATGAGAAGCTCAACATGAGCTGGTAATGTGTGCTCACAGCTCAAAAAGCCAGCCATGTCCTGGGCTGCATCAAGAGAAGATGATCAGCAAGTCAAGGAAGCTGATTCTCGCTCTCCACCCTGCTCTTGTGAAACCCAACCTGGAATACTACATCCATCTCTGGGTTTCCCAACATAAGGATTTTGACTTGTAGAAGTAAGTCAGAGGGTTACAAAAATGGCCCAAAGGCTGGAGCACCTCTCTCATGAAGACAGGCTGAGAGAAATGGCACTGTTCAGCCTGAAGAGATGGTTCTGGAAAGACCTTAAGCACTTTCCAGTACCTAAAGGGGGCTGCAAGAGAGCTGAGAGACTTTTTACATGGGAGCACTGTGATAGGACAAGGGGGAATGGCTTTAAATTGAAATAGTGTGGGCTTAGATTAGGTATTAGGAAGAAATTCTTTAATGTGAGGCACTAGCACAGGTTGCCCAGAGCAGCTATGGACACCCCATCCCTGGAAGCGTTGAAACACCCAACCTGGCCTTGGAGCAACCTGGTCTAGCGGAAGGTGTCCCTGCCCAGGGCAGAGGAGCTGGAACTAGATGATCCTTAAAGTCCCTTCCAACTACAACCATTCTATGATTCTATGCAATCAGAAAAGAAATAAGGTTCAGAGTAATACCTTTTTCATGAAAGTTTTAACAGCCACTGTGGAACCAGAGACAGCAGCCCCTCTTCAGCCTGACATCCAATATTATAAACTTTACTGTGGAAAGGAGGAGTATTAAGCCTTACAGGCTACTGCAAGTGGAACACTTAAACACCTTGCTGTTCTCTGGCTTTTTGTAAAAAACAGAGTTAAGCTAACATGGAAAAACATGACCTAAATGAAAATTCTTTGGAGATGATTCTAAATCTGAATCAGTATTGCTGCACATACCATATGCAAAGTTAATACTGTATTTAGGAGAGTTAACAAATCTTTAATCCTTTTTGCCCTATAGTATTTCTCAATTCCTATGGAAAACAGCTTTTATTTCCACAAAGTCAGCAAGCAGATAGTACCCTCTGGGATTGCCCACGTTAAAGAAAGTTTGCAGGTAAAATTCCATTCAACAGATTTTATTTATCAATTTGGTTTCGCGATTACAACTGCTTCAGTTTTCTTCCACTGAAGACAAAATACAAACTTTTACAGCAACACTTGCAGAGAACATTCATAAGGTAACAGCATGATATTTGCACAAGTTGGCTTCAAGAAAAAGCCAGATAACTTGAAGAGTCACTACAATTCAGTGCCTAAAACTGATTTAGGGGCAAGTACAACTACAGATCTGTGAGTTACCTTCCACTTCAAAACACAAGGCCAAGAAAAACTGCAAGTTGTTACTTCAGGTTTTTTGCTAGTACACAGCACAGATCAGCTGATACTGCCATTTCACAAAGGAGTAATTACTTTCAACAGTGAGGCAGCCAAGCACACGGTGAAGATGTATAACCCAGCCTCCCCTCCCCACAAACAACTAAAAGGGAAACAATTCCAGCCACGACTTTAAATCTGTGGAATTATACCTTGCTGGCAAGGCTAATGAGCAAGAGGTGTGTAGTGCAGGCCCTTTGGAATACGACTAAATTGATATAGCACAAACTTGAGTTTCTCAGATAGGCATCTGTACATGTCAGAGATCCTGGGTTTCTTAAAGTCTTCGAAAATAGCAATTGCTGGCACCACAAAAAATTTAGTAACTAAGGCAAGGTATACTTTCTCCCCTTTTAAACAAAATTTGAGGCAAACTATTAAGCAATTTTAAGGCACTTTAAACATTATTTTTAGTTCGCTTTACCAGCATACTTTATCATCTGTCTAAATCAGGATCAGCATAGCTCATGAATAAGCGTTTCAGCAACGTTTTACAGAGCAACTCGTTTTGTGGCAGTATCTCATGCTATGAAGTGTTCTGTAGGACTTTTCTGCAAGTTTCCCAAAAGAGAGCCCTTTGAGGCCAAAAATTATATATTAGGCATAGTTTGCTTTGCTGAGCTAAAAGCGAACTGTCATATTTTAGAAGAGTACTTTGTTCACTTCAAAGTACAGAACACAAGCTCATGCATATTGTTTGAAACAAATGGAATAAAATAGTTCTTAGACAGGGAAAGGACAGATTTAAGTGATTTCACAATAAGGCCAAGGATATACCACCTAACTCACACACACATTGTTGCTGGAAACTGGCTGCTCACTGCTGTTTTCATAAACCTGAGCTGATTGTCTTAGTTTTGTTTAGAAAATCAAAAGCTAATGAACTCAAAGATACAGTACTGGTGAGTAACCTCTGCATTTTGTAGCAATTTGAGTTTTCTACGCAGCATAACAGAAACAATGCCATTCAAACTAAAAGAACACAAGAAAGCAACACTGTACACTCTAAATTTCCAACTGAAGTGCACTTAATTTGCTTCGTATTTCAAGTTGCACTGCCATGACTATTATCTGCTATTGATGCTATTTTGTTTTGGGTGCCAATTTCCAGTCAAGTCAGAGCTAATAAGACAGTACTACAAATTATCTCAAAATTGATGATATCAGAAGCTATGCATTATGTGCTACATACACCACTTGATTTTATCTTTCCTTCCATTTTTCCTGTGGGTTTATTTTCACAGGTGCTCAAGTCAGTCTGCATTGGAGATGACGTACCTTTGATACTCAGATCACATGGCTGATCCAGCCAAGTTAAAAACCCCAACCATTTGGCTGAATAGATTTCCTTAACCAGTTCACTGCAGGGAGACACAAACCTGATGCCAGGAAGCGGGAAGAGGAAAGAAAAAAAGGTGTAGCCTGCAGTCACAGGACTACAGCAACCCAGACTAGGATCAAATCAGCAGATCCTCTGAACTACCCTGAACTACTCCTTCAGCAAGCAGACATACAGGAGGGTAAAACAGAAAAAAACAACAACCCTAAAATTAACTGTAATGAATTTAAGAACCATTTGAATAATAAAAACCTCAGGACTTCCCAAACATCAGTATTTCAAGTATAAACATGAGTTCTTGCCTTTTTATACAGGGAGTGAACTGCACTTTATCACTAGTTTTATGGTTAGTCTTTGTAGGCCAGAACAAAAGGTAAACAAGTCAAAGCTTCTGTTTGTAGCTGAACATCACTGTACCACACACCTCACTATAAAACAAGGTCAATAAGGGACAGTCATTCTAGAGAAAATTTTTTTTAAACTGGAATGCTCAAGTCACATGTATTCTATTTTTCTATGGAAAGCTAGTACTTAAAAGTTTTATTTATCTTTGAGATAGGTGGGACACATTTGCAGCCTAGTGAAATTTAGTCTTTAAGGCACTAATATTTATTTTCCCATTAGAAGAATTATCCTTACATCCACCCTTAACATTAATTGAAAAAGGCATAGGAATTCTGTTAGGAATGAAGTATTTTATGAAGTAACTTTTATTCTTGTGTAAAAAAAATAAAAAGGGTTATGTTATTCTATTAACACATTAGCTAATTCTACATTTTTGTCCATCTTTATAGCAACATGCTGTAAGAGCCATAAGCTAGTATAAATGGTATTTCACTCCCTGAATTTAGTCACCAATTATTCACATCTTGATAGAACTGAAGGGATATTGTATCAAATGTGCCTTCACAACAAGTCATCATGAGCATCATGAGATTGTCTACTCAACAGTGTTACCACTGAATAAGAATTTTTGAACGTCTACATTTGGCATATCAAGAAAAGTCCCACAGCAGCAGCCACTAAAGGAAAATAAAACAGCCATTAGAACCCATGCAGCATATTGCAAGTAATCCTGTTGAAGAGATTCATATCACCTCTTGCCAAGTATAATGTTGAAAAATATTCATTTAAAGTCTTCTTTTAGGGATTTAAAGGATATTATGAACTGCTGTCTTCCATGAGCAACAGAAAATATTTTGGTTCAGTGAACTACAGGTGTTGGGCTACTAGTCCAATATAAAGTGGCAGATCCTAAAGTGTGTGATAGTTTCGGTCTTTTGACTTGCAGAATTTGTACAGAAAGAAAATAACAGCCTGCAGACCCAGAACAAGGACAATTCCACCTATGAAACTTGCAGCATCAAATGTAGATTTGCGTGCAGCAGGTGCAGGAGTCACAGTAGCATTTGTACCTGTTAAACACCACATTAGAAATTGTAAGTGCACAATGCTCACAACAGTTTTACAGATTTTAGTGCTGGCTTCCTTGTTTTAAGATTACTCAGCACATCATAGGGAAAAAAAAATCAAAAGTAAAGACACATCAGCATCTGTGTAGATTAGTGATACTGAAATTCTGATTAAATACTGATTGTACAAGACTAGACATATTTATAGACAAATTACTCTGGACCTCAATACTGAGCAATACCCAGCTGAACTTTACTTGTACTTCAAAAAGCCAAAGCCTTCCTCCTTTACACAGAAGTATATTATTCAGATGTTCACATTCAAGACACATTTACGGTCTCTGCTCCTTGCTCCAATAATTTTTTTGCTTAAATTTAAAATAAATTGTATCTTCCATCTACTGTATTTTACCACAAGAGTTATGCTTAAAGAAATCAGCTGAAATCACAACAAATATGAGTCTGGAACTAACAGCCATCTGCTGACAGCTAGTTTTAAAGAGCTTTACTTTGTGAAAGCTTTTCATGAAATAGCACATTTAGGACTGACATGGAAATAAAATACTTCAGCTTATTCCTATCACTATAGTTCAATTTTCATTTAACAAAAAAAAAAAAGAAAAAAAAAAAAAAAGGCATCCCATTATTATGCTGCAAATGAAAACCAAAATATTACCTCCCAAGGACAGGGGAGTTAACAAGTGACTTCCAGCCACACTATTAAAATCTTAAAATCATCCAGCTGATTTTTTTTGACCAAAATGTTTCTGACTTTTAATATCTCACCAGCTAGCTCTGATTCTTGGGCTACTACCTTGCTACATACATCCATCATCTTAAAAAAATTAGAGTTGCCATAAAGTTAGAAGTGACAACAGTAGATACAGCAATACTGCTTTGATGCTGTCAGTTGGTAAGTCTTTCAAGATAACTTTTAAAGCAACTTTTAAAGCAACACTAATTTCTAAGTATTTTGTGCTTTAATTACAGTAGTAGTAGCAGTTACCTGGAGCAGTGGGTCTCGTGATAGGTGAAGTAACGGGAGCTGTAGGCACAGGAGCATGTGTAGTTGCATTGGTGACATTGGCTGTTTGAGAGAAGACAGTATGTGCATACCATAAACCTCAACAGCAAAATTTGCAAGCACTGAAGTTCTTATGCAAATGATTTTTCTTGTTTTGTTTTAACAAGGATAAGCTTTGCCTTCAAACTATCCCACACAATTTAGGTGTTCAGCTGCATGGCTCTAAGCCAAGCTTCTGCAATAAGGATTATTTTCAAATTTGCATAATATTGTTATCCAAATATTTCAAGGTTCTCCACAGATCAGACACTGTTTCTTCAGACAAAACCACTTCTCTTTCAAGTACTAGTATAAATGCTGGTGTTTGAACAAGAATCAATACAGCTGCTTCAAGACAACTGAGAATCTGCATCAAAGCAAAGGACCTTCGTTAAACAGCCCTTACAATCAGTTAGTTTTAATTGTACAAAAAAGTACTTAATATAGTATCTCTAGACAGGACATACACATTCCTCCTATCCCCAAAACACTGTGAATGCCATCACTGGAATAAACCCACCCACCTATAGCTAAACTGCCTCTTAAAAACTCTTTCATTATCAGGCCAGAACATTGGGTCCCTGACCATCCCCCCGCTCCCCTCCTGACTAGTATTACTAAAAATGCATCAGTATTTCACCGTGTGCCTGGGACAGGTGCCCACATTTGTAGATTTACTCAAAGCTAAACATCGCCCTTCTGTACATTAGGCTGTCCTGAGACTAATCAAATACCAACTTGTTAGCTCCCAGCTCACTTGATCAGCTGATGCTTTTAAAGATTAGATTCATTTTTTTTGATAACGCCACTGTTAGGATGGTAGAGAAATTTTTGAATAACAACAAAAAAAAAAACCTCCTAAGAATTCATGGTTAATGGAAGTGATTAATTCAAACAATTACCACTGGCCCAATTTTTAAAGGAGAAAATGCTTCTTGCCTATATAATTAGTTTTTTAAAGTCCACCTCTTCCAAACCTTGGAACCATTTATGTATTCTGTACATCAGATGTTTACTACTGAAGCTACTACACTGAACTGTGGAAGAAGCCCTTATCCTTCATTTTATTCACCAGTTCCTACTTTAATTGCCATTCTATGTTCAGTGCTACTGTATTACCTATAGTAGTATGAGCTGTGGTAGCAGAACCAGATGTGGTTACACTGGAAGATGCTGTGGTAGCATTGGAAGACGCCGTGGTAGTATTGGAAGATGTCGTGGTAGTATTGGAAGATGTCGTGGTAGTATTGGAAGATGTCGTGGTAGTATTGGAAGATGTCGTGGTAGCACCGGAAGGTGTCGTGGCAGCACTGGAAGGTGGTCCAATAGTAGGGGAAGCTAGGAAAAAATAAGAGTTACATTAAAGAGAGTTACATTAATGTAAAGAGTTACATTAGTGATGGTATTTAGCTAAAAAGCAACCCAACATCAAGCAGGCATAGTTTTAGATAGCACTGAGTTGCACTGTAGTTTTAGTATGACACTACAGAGCAGCTGACTCCACCATACTAACATCAAAAGTTACATGAATGAACACATGAAAAATCTTGTCACAGGCAGCCAACCAAGCCAGTGTTCAACTGGCAACTCATGATTCCTCAAAGCAAACAAGAGTGAGAAGAGCCACACTGTACAAGCTTTACACAATAGGGAACTAGGCATAGAGTACTGCCTCCCAACCTCACTGCAACTTAAGACTGAACCTGACCTATCAAGTTCAATTATATATCAGAGTAGTTAGACAACTGAACCAGAATGAAGGGAAAACCAAGACCTCATCAAGAATTTGAAAGCTTAGCTAAAGCTTCCTGTTCTGAGAGCTGTTGCTCGATGTAGGTACTCTCAGCTTTAGTATGTGCTGTACAAAAAAAACCAACCAACCAACCAACCAACCAAACGAAAAACACCTCACCCAAAATGTAGAACTGTGAAGTCTTCTGCAACTTACTGTATTACCCAAGTTAATCACACATAAACAGCTTGTCTAAACTGTTGGTTAATCATACACTGATACATCAGCAAGCCTCCTGCTGAAATACCATGATATCCAGAACTCTTTAATACTCAGGCTCATTCAGATGTGGTTATTTACATCTTGAACATAATTCAGCACGGTGGTAAACCGGAGCCAACTGTTTCTACAGAAATAGGCTGGATATATCAAAATCTACCTTAAGTCCCACTGGCATCCAGTCAGCTAAGGCCACCTAAAAACTGGCCCACATTTTCCCATGTCAGTCCCTGAATGTAGTGCTGAGCTATGAGAAGTGAGAGTCCATAGCATATTTCCTCTCACACCTACAAAAATCCCCTATTAAAGGTGACAATTAATTTCCTTGAATATGCTCAAGCTAAAACACAAAAATTTGACAATGTCACTAGAAGTTTACCAGGAACAGATTGCAAAAAACACTTCTCTTAGATACAGAAGAAAGGCATTGTAACATCATGCTCTCTTTGAAAAGCACTAAAAAATGGTACTTTTAGCACTCCTGATTAAAAGGTGATTGTTACAATCTTAGAAACAACACACAAGTCCAATTCAAAAGGAATTATTTCTGACTGGTTGCCACCATGAGATGGCCCATAGCAGCGTGTTGTTGTGAGCCAGCCTCTTTAGCAGCACTCTTGAATTCAGCTGGACAAGATTATTCAGAATTTTCATTTGCTGTTCTAGATCTTAAAACCAGGAAATCCTATTTTAAAGTCCATTTCTTAACAGCTTTCAGAAAAACTAAAACTGGGGGGCTTCCACAAAAGTGAAATTCAAGATCTAATCTAAGTTATTCATACCCTGCACATCAGCTCTGCACAGCAAGCACAAATTAAAAGTCTGAAGTAGATAAGCAACTGAGCACGTTCCTAGCATGAAGGATTTCTCTTACACAGTTCTATATCCCAGACCCTGTATTTCAGAACTGCATGAAGAGTTGGGCTAGTTAACTATTAAAACTGGAAGGTTCATAAGTTCTTCCTATTTACTGCATCTCAGATGACTTAGCGGGTGAAACTTTCTTTGTTCAGTGTGCAGCTTACTGCCTTGAGGACACCGATAAGTTCCTTGGGACATGCTGTATCTAACAGGAAACATCAGTTTTAATCTTAAGAAAGTAAGGTAGTAGCGAAAAGACATATCTACCAAAATATGTCCAGCTTCTTAAAACAGCAGTAGTAAGCAGTTAAATGAATGCGCAATAAAATTGTGTATTCTAGTATCATATATTATATGTTTAAGCAAAAAGCAAAGGGCTTATTTACATACTTGTAAATGATTATATAAATTGCAGAAGGCATATCAATAAAAGGCCAACAGACAAATGAGTTGTAAACACAACTGCCTCACATTAAACAATGTGAAAGCTGAGTATCTAAATACTTACAGGAACACTCCTCTACAGCGGAACAGTTTCCAGTCTTTGCAGATGCTTCTGTTGCACTTACACACATCTCTTCACCTTCTGTCAGAAAAGAAGAAACAAGATATTTACGGCAGCCGAAGTTTGAAGTGTTGAGACATTGCTCCTGGGAACTAATAAACTGTTCATAGGGTCAACTAAACACAGTCTGCTAGCCAACACAGCCACGTTAGTATAAGGACCTCAGTATTATATTAATAATTACAGACTTTTTAGTATTTTCTTTCACTAGTTACTCCACCACTCAAATCAACACTTGGGCAATACTTACACATTTTGTTGTAACAGTATAGCTTGATTTTTTTTCTTCAGAGCTGATAAAATTAAATTTTTTCTATTTGTGGCATTTTCCAAGTTAAACATTTGCACCTCTATGGTAGCATCATAAAAAAGTATCTTACTGTCTGAAAAAATTCTATATCCAAGAAAAACTTAGTTCCAGCTTTTTAAACTGGTCCTTGACCTTGAAATTGTGGAATACAGTTTCTTATTCTCTGCCTTGACTTACTCTCCCTTGACGGAGAATAAGTCTCAACCTCTCTCTCAAAGAAGCTACAGAGATCTCTTGGGTGTTTGCAATATGTGCCTCTTGGTCCAACACCACATGTAGAATTCATAAAAAGAGCTTTCTGAAGGACAAGTTGCATCCAAAATTGATTTCATTAGTTCCAAAGCATCTTAGCCTTCATATATAACCTTTCTTGGTTATCTACACTCAACTGCTATAAAAATCACTATTACAGTCGAGCCATTCTCTCCTCTTACTCTGTTTTCACCTCACATAAGAAGTACAAATAGTCCACCTGAGGTCTGTTTATTTCATGGACTCCTCTACCTGTATTGCTTCAGTTCAGGAGCAGTGGTTGTGACCACCAGGTTCATGATGACCTCAAAAGGGACTGAAGCACAGAGCTGTGCTTGCATGTCAGAATCTATTCATGACTCCTTAACAGCAAATACAAGTGACCAGTTTGTCCTAGAAACATTCTGAATCATCTGGAAAACATTAGTTTATCAAAAGCACAGATTTAAATCAGAAGCTTAAAAAATCTGGGAGTATTTTGAACACATCAAACCTCTAAAGTTCTCAGGTAAAGACAGCTGAATGACATACAAATTATGAGTTCATTAGGTTATCAAACAGAACAGAGCATTTGTGTGATGAACATCAATACAGATGAAGTAGGTCTAGCTACATTCAGTGCAGGTGTGCAGCTGCAATATGATCTGCAGCCTGAGCTGGGAACTGGATGCATAACAAAGGGCACGGGGACCTGTGCCCAGCCAGGGGACCAGACACTCAGAGACACCGCAGGAGCCAATGACCCCAGACTATCACCCATTTAAGACTGTGAGGGTATAAAACCCAGGAATTCCTTTATTGGGGGGTCCCTCCTCAGAGGCACCAGCTTGAGCTGTTTCTGTGTTACTGCACTGTGAATAAATTCCTGTATGGAACAAGACACCTGAGACTCTGCAAAGGGAAACCTGGGGTTGAACTGGTAAGGAAATCTGGTCTGACTGTGTGAGTGTGGGGTGTGTAGGGAGTCAAGCAGGGTACTTGTTCGTGAGCTGACCCCTGCAAAGGGGCTTCAGTCCTGGTAGTTAAAGTTTCCAGTGTTGAGAGTCTGACTGCCAAAGTCTCCTGAATGGTCAGACAGGGAATTTTCCTTAACAAAGGTAAAGTAAGGATCTGTACTATGTAGTCCTCCTTACCTTTACATTTGATCCACTTACAGCCATTTGTGTCATTAGCAATACACGAATTGCAGTCAGAGAAGTTTCCACAGGTGTCTTAAAAAAAAAAAAAAAAAAAAGGTAAGCACTGATTAGGACAAAATTACCACTGTCAAAAGAGCAACTTCACCTACAGAAACAAATTTCAGATCTGTACTCTCCCATATGTACATCTCCCATGCTAGGCACAATCCTTTACACTGAACTAACTACAAGTGAAAACTACAACTTTTGAATGCTTTTGACATGAAGTAAATACATTTTCCTCCAGACAGTAGTGATACTCCTAAACCAGACCCCACATGTACACCAGGATTCTGCCTCATGCAACATCTAGCTACAGTAAACTCAGATAACAGTGGATATACTACTCTAGTGAAATTACCAAAGTCCACTAAATTAATTTTGCAGAAGTTTGTTGAAACCTCAGGTGGTAAAAGCCTGTTTCTTTTTGATTATATTTTTCCCTTAGGTAATACAGTCTTTTATTTAGGTAATAACCCTACTCTAGAAAGCAATCAAATAAAGATAAGAACCTGGAGGAATTCATATTCACACCCATTAAAAAAGGACAGCAGAAAGAAAGTCAATCTATTCATATTCTGATCACTGCAGAAGCCAGCAATTTAACTAGCCCAGCTGCTTTATTACGTCAATCTCAGTCAAATATTGTTGCCTTAAAACCACAATGACAACACATCCACTATCTGGCTCAAATAAGATCTCCAAGTCTGCAGTTTGACTGCATTAGTTTTAATTAAGACTTACTCATACAGCCCTCATACTCGGAAAACCCGCATGCAACCCACACGTTGCATGCTCTCCACAGTATTTCACACCATATCCACCTACTCCAGGCACCTTTGGGTGGCCTTTCACTCCCCTCTGTGAAGGGAACACTTTTTTATCCACAGACCTTTGGCAATCAGCATGGTAATTTACCTCTCAGATAACAACTACAAATACATTAAGCAACTTCAGTAACCTGACAATCCGAACTAAGCCTGAATCTTCCTGGCCTTTCTCTTGGTTATGGTAGGATCAGGTCAGAAATGCTAGTGCTATTTCTTCCCTTTCATATAAGATATGAAAAGACCTTTGTCGGTTTGCATCAGTGAGGTATGCAACAGTTGCACTGTTCCCTTTGGGAAAGCAGCACTCAAACAGTTCCTGGATAACAGATTTCAGAGGCAAAAAAAAATTCTAGGGAAAAAAGAAATCAGTCAATTATTATTCTGGATACACATCTGAGGAATGATCACAGCACACACAGCACTGACTTCTGACAAATGAACAACCTTCACTTTTGCAAATTCCTCACTGGTACACAGAAAATGTAGCACAGTACATCTGTGGAGACAGGAAGACAGTCATTGCAGCCAACTAATACCAGATGCACTAGGGCTTTTAGTTTAGTTTCAAAAACAGCTTTCCCAGACCATCATGGAGGAGGATCTGATGTGCAAGACTAAAGGATCAGGAGTGTTTTTTTATCAATGAGCTGTTAACTTCAGAACCTGTGGCAGGGTCTCAGACGTTGTCTCTTAGGTTCTTTTATACGGGATATCTGCAAGTTCCCCAGCTCTCCCCATTAGAAGATGCCTACTCTTCACTGAAAAAAATTACTCTGGTATCACGAACTCAGCTCTTCAGACTAAGCGAGCTGACGTTCGCTCCCAAGATAAACCTGTTGTACTGGCTCTCACACGACGTACTTTCGGATTTCCCTTACACTCGAGGACGAAACCTGGAAACAGAGGGTGTCCTTTTGGACCAACAGTGCCCTCTCCGGCTGCTGCGGAGCGGCTATTAACCCCTGGCTGAGCAATCCCGGAGCAACCCTCGGTTCCTACCGGATGTCCCACACCGTCCCGCATCCCGCCGTCGGGGTCTGGCTGCAGAGGAAACCTGGAAGGGCTGCGGGTACCGAGCAGCCTCAAGCCCAGCTGCCTCCAGCGCCGCCGTGCAACGCGGCCAGGGAACACCCAAGTACTTCCACACAACTTCTCCCCTTCGCTTCCTGGGGCACGGCACGTTTCGTGGTTCTCGGCCGGACAAACACGCAGCTCACGGGGCCGGAGCTGCGGGCAATCGTGGGCAAACCCTCGGGACGGATAACGGGGCTCACCGGGATGAGGCAGGAGCGGCAGCAGCGACAAACACCGCTGAGTCAGGGAGCCCTCGCTATCAGACCCGCGCCGAGCGCACAAGAACCACCCCCGTACACGGTACCGCCAGCGGCTCCCGGCTCCCTGCGGCGTGCCAAGGCGGCACCGCAGGCGGGAGACCAAGCGGGATAACGGATCCAAACACGGGATAACCGGGATAACGGGCCAAACGCCCCGCGGGCTGCGGCCGCGGCGCCCGGGGCGGGCGGCAGCGCTGCCGCCCTGCGGAAGCGGCGGCGGCCGCCGAGCGCTGAGGGAGCGCTGAGGGAGCGCTGAGGGAGCGCTGAGGGAGCGCTGAGGGAGCGCTGAGGGAGCGCTGAGGGAGCGCTGAGGGAGCGCTGAGGGAGCGCTGAGGGAGCGCCGAGGGAGCGCCGAGGGAGCGCTGAGGGAGAGCAGGGCGGGCCCCGGGCGGCGGGGGCTCCGGCAGCGGGCGCGTAGGGAGGGCCGGCGGGGCTCGGAGCGCGAAGCCCGCCTCGCACCCCCCAGCGCCGGGCACCGGGCGGGGCTGCCCCGTCAGCAGCTCCCGGGGGAAAGGGGCGGGGGAGCGCGACTCACTCACCGTCGGGCGCGTTGGGGCCGCTCAGCTCGGCGCCCGCGGCCAGCCCGCAGAGACAGCAGGCCAGGGAGAGGGCGGCGAGGCCGAGCGCGAGTGTCCGGGCCATGGCGGCGGTGCGCACAGACGAGTGGTCACCGATCCCGCTCCGAGCCTCTCCCGCTGCCGCGCGCACCCTCCGCGCGCCGCCGCCCCGCCCCACGCGGCGTCACGGGAGCGCCTCCGGGCGGGCCCGCCCCCCGCCCGCGGTGGTTCCGCCCAGCCTCCCCCTCCCCCCCCCATACGGCGGGTAATGGAACGGTCCGCACCGCGGTGACGCGGCGCCGCTACCCCACGTGACCCCGCCGATACCCAGGGAGGGAGCGTTTCCCGCGTGTCACACCCTGCGCGAGCGCCACACGTCTACGCGGAGGCCCCGCCCCCTCCCGGCTGGCCCCGCTCATTGGCTGGGGCGTGCTGGGGGGCGGGGCTGGGGCGCGCGGGCTGGCGCGTTCCCGTTTCCCGCGGATGGGCGAGTGGTTGCCACGTGTTCGGTGCCGTTCCCCGGGAGGCGCGGTGCGCGCACGCTCTCGCCCCGCGCCGTCCGGTGCCACCCTCGCAAGACAGACCGTCCTACCCGCTCCGCAGCCCGACCCCGGGTCTCAGGGCTGCAGCCTGTGCCCTCGGCTGTCTGCGACTTCACCCTGAAGTTGCCAAGGCCGAGCTGCTTCCTTCTCGTTGCTCTCACGCACCGGGACTTGTACCTCTCTCCATGCCTGTTTTTAGCGGTGGATCTCTCTCGGACAGTGGTTGTCTTACCCCTTTCCCTACCGTGAAAGAACTTAGTGAGTAGTATATAATAGTGAGTTAATTTCATTTTACTTAGTAATAAGTCACAGATGAACCTTAGCAGTCAGTGTGCAACGCTGTCCAACTGGTGTCCAGCTGTGCCCCTGGCAGCACTAGTTTGCTAGCGCCATAGGAAGCTGCACACCGGGAGTTGGGGCAGGTCCAGGATAAAATGCCTGCGTTACTAGAAGGCAAGCATGGTACAAACTGTAGCCCTTATCTTCTCCTGCTGCACCGGAGAGAGACCTGGAGAAGGCTCAGGTCATCTCGCCACTTTTTTTGCTGGTCTTGGCAGTGTTGGGGTTGCAGTTGGACTCGATTCTAAGGATCTGTAATTGCCTCCTCACCACTGGGAAAAGTTCCCCCTCTGCCAATCACATTTCCTGGCACTCTGTCCTTTGTTTTTCCCTAAGGCAGCTTGAGTCGATGAATGTCATCAGTAGTGGACTCTGCAAATAAAGGTTTGTTTGTGTAAATCTGCCTCAGCATTTTGTGCAGTGCCAACACCGCAACAGGCGAATGTTGGGAATCCAAGGCAAACATTCACGGCTCCTTGAATTCAAGGAGAGCTAAGCTGGAGCTATAAAGCATATTTTAGTTGTGAAAAATTGAAGAACTGATTTTATTCCAAGCAAATTAAAATGAACAGGGGGTACTAACAAAAGAACTATTTCTGTATATTTACTAACTTATAGGCGTACCGTGGAGACTGTAAGGTGAAGGGTCCTATCTGGACCTCTCACCAGGGAATCTTTTGCGGCCGGGAACAGGGAACAAATTATGAATAAAAATGTATTCCTCTGTGCCATGTGGATACACAGAGAGACCCTCCATGCCTTGCAATGAGAGGATGATGCAAGACCCCCCTGTACGAGCCCAGGGGAAGTATGTTACAACCAGCCAAAAGATAACACCCACTTCCAAAGCAGACAAATTACCTTTTAAGGCAACAAGCGGACAGTAAAATGAATATTCAACAACTGATATCAAAGGGTACAAAAAGCGCGGTTTTCAAACAGCGGTGTGCTCTTTGTTTGATTCAAAGGTGCACCCAGTGCTGGAAATGGGTACCCGGCACTGCAATAAAAATCTCTTGCTATATTTCTTTGTCCTGCAGGTATTTTTGCCGTCTTCAAAATTCCAGAGAAAAAGTAACTTATAACATTAGTGTGGTCCTGGTGAAAGGACAAATGGAAGAACAGAGTTATAATCAGGAAAATTCCCCCTTGTTTTTCCCAAGTGTGAACTGGACTTGGGCAGTAAAGAGGAAACCACCAAATAAATCCCTAGATTAATCTTCCACTTTACTTTCTTTCCTGAAGGTGTTTTATTGTCAAGAGACAAAAAAAAAATGCAGAAACTTTAAGGCAAGCTACCTGTCATGATTACTGAGTGAGCTCTGGGAAGGTCTGTAGAGCTGTTGGTAATACATAATTTGGGTAGCAAGCTTTCTGACAAATTTCTGTATTGTCATATATTGTGGTGTTCCTAGCAGGCAGGATGGCTAATTCTTTGTCTTCCTGGAAAGAAATCTTGGAGTGAAAACATTAAAAGAAAGATAGCAGCTGCAATGAAATGACCAAACATGTTCTGATGGATGTAAATGTCAGTAACGGCTGAATTTAGTTCTGAAAAGTGATGAGACTGAAGTCACACACTGACTTTAGTTATCTCTCATTCTGCATGTACTTTTTGCTGGAGCGTTAGTGCAAGTTGAGTTATTTCTGCAGTATGATGAAAGGTGCTGGCTTTTGAAGAAGAAATAATTTTTACATTCCTTATTAAAATACTGTGTTTCTGATCTGTCCTTGAATAAGCACAATAAACTGAGGAGCAGCATAAATAGATACTGCAATGTAACCAAAACTGCTTGGAATCTGCTTGCCATACCTGCAAAAATTTTTATGGCCTTCTGGGACAAGGGTCTTCTGCTGGGATCAGGGCTTGATTCATGGGATCTCTTTTGGTTTCACTAGACATGGTATTATTTGAACCCAGGCTTTCCTTTTTGCAGCTCTTGTGGGTTACGATATTAAATATATCTTCAGTAGTTATCATAGTGTTTGATGAGGGATGCAGTGGCAGTTCTGTTGGTGGGTGGGACACATGAGGTGTCATGGTTGCTGCAATCTGCATTTCATGAGGACTGCATACTAAAAATCTCTTTTCTCGAGAAGGAAAACGAATAGGACATAAGTTAAATGTGGCTGATAAAAGACAAAACTCTAATCAGTGTTTATATATATGGAAAAAGTGGGAGGAAATGAAGTACATAATAGAACTAAGATTACAAGCAAGGCAAGAATTACAGCACGTCTTCACAAGCGAGTAAAAATGTCTGTCATGCAATCCTGGGGGCTGGTGAGAATCCAAGGGAATGATAAATGTGGTTTGTCTGTTTTTTCTTAAAGTCAGCATCTTGGGACTTTGTTGTAGCATACAGTCAGCAGGATCATGGCAGTCTGGGTTGCTGCTGGATTTAAAATACCACATTCATCACTGTATTCAGTTTTCATTGCGCTGTTATATACTTAGTGGTTAGTAAGGCACTTACCTCTGTTTTGAATCTATAAGGAGTTCCAAGCACAGCATTACTGGAAAATTATGTAAAAGTCTTGACAAAAATGGGTAAAACCTAAGGGTCTGCAGATGTCCCACATTTTAAATGTAGTAAGTGCCCAGGATTTGAAGCAGATTGTGTTGTATCAATTGGTGCTTGGCAAGATGTGATAAGGGGTTGAAGAGGTTCCATAGGAGCATTTGAGATAATAAAAATAAAGAAACCCCAAAACTTAGTAGATAAACCAAAGGGACCCTGTATTTGTTTCAATTTGTAAACATTTGTTCTCATTTCCATATTAGCATTTCAACTACACGGAAGGAGAAGCATGTGTGAATTGTAAATACATGGTGAATGTTTTAATAGGGAAAATACAGCATCCAAAGGGGTTTTGGGGTATTTGGTACCTTTACATAATGATGGGTTATTGGTTTCTGGTGCCATTCACCAACTTTGTAATTGTTCAGAAATACTATATCGATTCCAGTGCTCAGAGCTTTGTAACCTTAGTTAGTCCTTGCATCATGAGACAGGTATGGTAGTAAATCCTGGATAGAGGTGTGTCTGATCAGGGCTGGATACAGCCCCAAGGCACATTCCCAAGGGTTGTGCATGCTGTATTGTATGACACCAAAGTGTGCATTTAAGGTTAATGTATGACATCAAAGTGTGTCTGACCCCAGCAGGAATTCTGGGTGAGAACATTGGTACCTGTACTGTAAAAGCTGCTTGCCTGGGACAAGCAAGGTGGTGGTGTGTCTGGTACACATGCATGCTGTGTCACAGGCACTTGCTCAGCCCAACCAGATGGAGTGGAAAGGCTGCTTTTAACATAAAAATAAAAATAAAACAATAGAGTCATAATGACATAGTAATGCTAAAAGGTTTTTCTTAGCTCTTTTAGAGATAGTGGTACAGGCTGATGCCTACTAAAAAGCCTAAGGCAAGCCAAAGGGACGTGTATTGAGAAGAAGAATGGAAGGCAGCAGGTAGAGGTAAGGTGGGGTGGAAGGACTAAACATTTCACCTGTGCAGCTGGAACTAACCACAGAACGAGGTTAGTCTAGTCTAGGTAACCAGAGGAAAATAAGGTTCATGTTGAGATTAAGTTGTGGCAACAGTACCTCCATTTACTGTATTTGTAACACGCATTTTTTGGTTGGCAGTGGTGTAATACAGCGGTGGGCTCTGGGCTGTGTCGGGCAGACACATACTCCCTGCTCCTAGGAGTTTAGCTGTGAGCTCAAGGCTGGCTGGCTGATAAAAGATGCCTTGGTCAGCCTGGGAGCTTTTCAAGAGAAGGAACCTCAGCAGGAGCTCCCCAACTTTTTCTTGGTGGATGTTATTAGACTGAGGCTCTTCCATCTTGGCCCCTGCCTGAGCTGTAACACCTTTGGGTTGCCTGTGCCTGTTCTTGGGTCCCACTGTCCTGGTGTCCACTCTTGCTGTGCCCTGTGCCCTGGACCAGTGCTTCTTCCCCCGCAGCATCTGAGGTACGGACACAATTGAGCTCTCTTGACCCGGCCACCCATTACTGCTTTTTAAGATCCTAAATCTCATCAGAATTACAGTAGCAAGATTTTTTCTATTAATTTTGTAAAAATCATTCTGCTTACCCATTTGCTCCATCCAGTAGCTGTATCACATCATTCTGAGCCATTTGATGTGCTGTGTATTTGTTATTTTCAGTAAAGTTTTTTTTCAAAATCAGGCCCTTGGAGTACCTTTTTTTTTTTTTCCTCCCTGGAATTGGTGGGAAGCTCTTTTTTTGTCTCTGCCTTACAGCTGGAGGTCAACAGTGAATTAGTGCAGTGTATCCCAAGCAATAAGGTATGTGAAGGGGAGTAGGAGAGAGCCGTAGCCATGACATTCTAAAAAGGAAAGTGAGGCTGGTCTGTAGGAAGCTGAAATATGTTGTCTAAGGCCTGTCTGATGTCAACATGAACATATACCTCAGAGATCCCAGGGCTTCCCCAGATCAGTGTAGAGTACCTACATAGCTGAGGAGCCACACTAACAATTTCTGGTGGCTTTAGCAACCCTCCTGGATCAGATCCAGAAACCCTCTGACCTTAGATTAGGTAAACTGCCTTGTAGCTAATGACTTCAGCCTCCAACTTTTGTCTGATCAGTGCTTGAATAAGTAAGGGGTGGTGATTGGAACCTACTCTCTGTGGTTTATTAACACAGTATCCTTGTGCTTTTAACACATACGCCTGTACAAAGAAAATTTGTGTGTAGTTTGAGGGCTTATTTCATCACTTTTCATTTAGAGCAGTATCTAAGAGAGTGTTTTGCTGGAGTAAGAAGCTCAGCATAAGAGTCTAATAATGCAAAACTTGAAAGATAACGATTTTTCTTACATCAGTGACACATTACATAAATAAAACACTGTGTAATCCAGTAAGATAATAGTTTTCTCAGAAGGCATGTTGCTGCCAGCTGTTCTTTATAGAAGGGAGTTTTTTTATAGGGTTGCTGGGAAGGGAACTTCTCCAAAACCAGCAGCTGGCAATGGAAGTCTTCATCTCCCTGTCTGCAGACTGCCCTGAGTTTCCTGGCTTTGTGGAGACCCCGCGGCTTGCCTCTGGACTTGAGTGTCCTCTGAACGCTTGCACATGCTACTTCTCTGCTCTGGCTCTCTTAGAGGCAGCAATGCTTTCCTGGTGACTTGATCATGTAAGAGATGTAAGTTACAGTAGAAAATATGGCACAAAACATAATTTTGGATTGAGCTTAAGATGAATATTCCTTTCCTGTTTCACTGTTCATCACCTTGAGCTCCTTAAGTGTATCCATCTTGCAGGCACTGGAGAACCAGGCTTAAAAGATACTCTTTCTTTTAGGTGACCTCTTAATACTAGATGAAACATTTTACCCTGTTTTTTTTCTGGCATAGTGTCCTGTCATGACCAATACAAATACAGTAATTATGGCTTGCCTGAAGAATTGTTATGCCTGAAATTCAGAACATTTCCTGGTTGTACTTTTCCTCTTCTCGTTACAACTTTTTTTTTTCATGTGGTGTAACTGCAGCCAGTTGTCCCCCTGGACTCAGAGAACACGCTGTGCTCTGGCTTGGTCCCTCATGGGGCACTGGAGTTACTGAGGCGGCAGCCATGCCACACAGCAGACCTGCCATGGGTGACCGAGCCAACAGCAAATAAAGGATCAATTAACTGGTCTTTTAGCATTGTCCTTTATAACCTGCAGAACTAAAATTGCTTTCCTGGCTTTAAGCATCTGAATATAATTTAAAATTCTTGCCAAAAATAAGAGCTGCTAACCTGTGTCTCAATACTGAGTTTGAAAATCATATCCTTTCATAGCAAGTCTCTGTTATTTATGAAAAAGCAATTTGTCAGGAAATGTAGGGTTTTTATGAAGAAAATATAACACTCTGTTTTCATCTTTGACCCAGAACTATAATGTGAAAATAATTACTCTCTAGGCAGATTGATTTGAAATGTTCCTACAGAAGACTTAGTTCCTACATAGTGATCTATGTATAGATTGCAGAATGCTGTAGAAAATGGAAGGATGAAATGCGTTAAAGGCTCCTTCGCTGGCTACAGACATACAAAGGTACTTTCGGTTAAATAATCCTTTTGGGTTTTGTAGCATAAGAAAAAAAAAAGCAAACCTAAATCCCCTTGCTAAAATTAAGACGATCTCCATACTCAGAGCTTGTGGAGATCACTCTGGGTCTATGCCCTTTTCAGGCATTCAGTTAAACATTTGCTGATTTGTTAAATTCATTCCTATTTAACAAGTAAACTTCAGATCGCTACTTTTCCTGCAATCCATGGATTTAAGCTCAGACAAAATTAGGTCTCTCCTAATTTTCTTTCTCCTAATATTTACCTAATTCAGCCTTCCCTATCTTACACTGGCGCTGTTTTGTGAGGTTTAGTGGCTCATACAGTGAGCCCAGGAGCAAAGGTCACTCAGCACAGTGCTCTTGGCAGCACTGGAAATAGAGGTGGGAGAGCTGCACTCTGACAGTGTCTGGGTTGCCCTGGCACAGCAGGGCTGGTCTCACCTCGTATCTGCATCCAAGCTCAATGAGAGTGTTGTTTCCTTTGAACTTCCAGTGCACTTGGTTACGGCCTCTCTCTCCAGCCTGCATTTTGATCTTCCACACATCATCTCTTCTTTTAACGCTCACCTGCTGTCCTCTGCTGAAGCCGTCTGTGTCCCAGCTCTGCACTGTAGGTCAGAGAGATCTTGCATGTAAGAAATCACTTACACTGGCAATCATTATGTATTTATGTCCACCCATAACCTTAACATTTCCTGTTTTGCAGTAACTTTATATGCAATATTTTTCTCTATTTCAGTCACTTTTTTTGTATTTGAGACCATCTGCTAAAAATAATTACTTAAAGCTTTTGCGTGCACTACCATTTCCTGGTTTTAGCCTGATGCAGCCCGACCTGATTTCAAGGGCATTACTTCTAGGTTAGAGTAGTCAGCACAGGATCAAATGTTTGGCCTTCACAGAGACCACAGTCCTGCAAATATGGGTTTTTTTCTTTTTATTCTGAGATGTCTGAATTACCATATACAGGCTCCATCTGGTGTCTGAGCTATATGGGCCTCTGAGTAATCTGATGTAGTTGAAGTCACTGCTCACTGCAGGGGGTTTGGACTACGGGAACTTTGAAGGTCCCATCCAGCCCAAACTATGACTCTGTATAGGGCAAACCTGGCAGGGCAGTGTTGATAGAAGTTGTGATAGAGGCAGAATTTAGTCAGGAACAGTTAGCTTTATCCCTATGGGTGTGTATCCATCTGTCCACCTGTGCTTTAGCCATATGTGCATTTTACCATATCCCCTTGTCTCTATATAATCATATTAACACTATTTCCCATAAATTGTAAATGCACTGAGATATGTTCACAGGTCTTTTTCTACACTCCTGTAAAAGTAATTTTTAATGTCTTATGAACCTTTCTTATTAAGCTAAAGGAATGTTTCCAAGCCATTCACATGTGCAAGAAGCAGTTTAATTTTTGCTGTCAGTGAAAGCCATGAAGGTCTGTAAAAAGCTGAGTGGGAAGTAATTCTCTACCTTACAGCAGGCAGGAAAACCAGCTGGCAATCATGGCTCAAAGGCCCCACAGTTAATAATCTTGCAGGCTACAGTAGGCCTTTTTTTATGTGTAGGTACAACTTCCAGTCTTCGGAGGATCTCCACGCCCTCGATCAGTTGCCTACAGGAGGGAGAAAGTGCACATATGATCTGTCTCCATCCAAAGCCGAGCTCTGCCACCTCTGCCTTGTGCAGGGCCATTAACAAACCCAGGCACCTGTTTCCAACTGACAGGCTACACTCTGCTCTTCAGAAAGTTATTCTTCTCTATAGAATTGCAAATGCTATCAGTTCTTGACTAAGTAGCCCCTAATTGGTATTTTAGGAGAGATGAAAATATCATGAAGCTACATTTATTTAAAGAACTAAGTGTTGTTCCATGTGCCCCAGCTACAAATGGCTTTTACTTTTGAGAAAAAAGAAGTCAGGAGACACACTGTCAGAAGTGACAGTATTAGAAGTGACTCCCTGAGAAATATCTTTTAGTTTTCTTCCTTCACTGTGTATCCTGAAAACAGTCCAACATTTTGCCATCTCTATGATTTTCAGCCTGTCCTGCTCCCACGCTGTGGGAGGATGAGCTGTACCTCCTGCAGGCACCATCATGGCAATGGATGCCAGCAATGCTCCATAAACCTTTGTACTGTATCTGATCCCACCCCATCCCATCCCATCCAGCAGTGGTACCAAGCACAGAGGACACTGCAGGTGTTCCTCGTCCAAGCAGGGATGTCAGAAAGACTGAGCAGAGCAGAGCTGGAAAGTGCACATCTGTCCTTGTCGTATGCTGTGGCTACTTTTTGCTTCCTCAGGATTAAATTCCCACTCAGATTTAGGAGGGCCTTACTGTAAGATCATGGATCACACACTTTTCAGATTGCACAGAGCTGGGCAAGGTGGAAACTTGAGGTGAATGTCACTGGTTATAAATATATCTGTCTTTTGGTTTGTTCTCTGTAGGTTTGACAGTGATGCTTTTTGCTACCTTTGAAAATGTTGTCTTTCTGCATGATGGTAAAATGGAAACTGTACTGTGAATTTCTCTCTTTATGGTAATACATATTTTGTTCTCTTCCATCAAACAAGCAGCTCAGAGCAATAATCTTGCTTGTTACATTCCTGAAAACTAAAATTTTTAACAGGGCCTGTCCTATACATTAACCTACTGGGAACAAACTTCTAGTATGCGTTCGCTAAAATACTTTCTTTCAGCTCTTGAAGGCAGAGTAGAGCCTGGAGGTTTTGTGAAATGCCTCCCTGTCTGTCAGGGCCCACTTTCAGCTGACACCAAGCTATGCAGCCACAAGTTTGTAACCTTGGTCCTGGAGATGCCCTGGCAGCTTCTTCAGTTCTGTGAAAGGGTTTTCAAGCTTGAGCCAGGCCAGGGCAGAGAAGGAAGGAATGGGGGTCATTAGGTACTTCAGTTCCACCCTCTGGCCAGAGGCATTTGTGTTTTAGCTGCCAAAAGGGTTTGATGGATGCATCCTCCTGGGCAGCAATGTCCTGCAGGGCCAGGATGACATCCTGCACAGTACAGTAGATGCCAAGGTTGTGTGTACCTGCCCACAAGCCACATATGTTTTATCCAGGTGTGGAGTTGGCTGGAAGGTGATATAGAACCGCAAGCTGTTGCTGTGGCAACCCTTGTTGGCCATCCTGAGGATCCCCCCCTCTTCTCTTGTGATGGATGGAGATGCTTTCATCTAGGGAAAGAGTTGGTGGATGAAGGGCCACAGTTGTGTTGCTCCCTTTGCTGCTATTCACCATGCAAGTCCCTTTTGCCAGCTCCCACAAGCTCCCCTTTCCTCCTTCCCAACCTCCCTTCTTCTTTTTCCTCAAAGGTCTCATCAAGTCTCATGCCAGCAAAGTTTGGTTTGAATCAATGTTATTTCTACAAAGAGCTTCCTGCTACTGTCTAGTGCTTAAGCCAGTATCGAAGCTAATGAAAAAATATCCATAGAAAAGCACTCTGGGTATTTTTGGCTCCCTGTTGTTAGTCTGGAATACCTCTTGCCAGAGGAGTTCTGGGTACTTCGCATGGCAGTTATTCATGGCTGCTTGTGATTATTCCCACCTTATGGATGAGGATGGTGGGAGGCAGAGCAGATGCTCCAAGCAGAGCCTCTGCTCTGCCTCCCCTCGTGCCTCTGTCAGCAGTGCAGGGGACAAGATCCCGCATGAGCACAGTCAGGGCTGTGAGGACAGGACGTGGCTGGCTGGGGCGGGCTGCCCGGCTGCTCCCAGTGCTTGGTGACTCACACAGGAGGGTGAGCAGGAGACTTCTTTATCAAAGCAATATGACAGAGCTGAATAAAGGGAGAGCAGATATTTAGTCAAGGAGGTCAGGGTGCTCCCAGAGTGGAAGCTTCTTTCCAGGACGAGGAGAGAAGGTAGGCGATGGAAACAGGAGCTGTGAAAAGGTGAAGAGGATACTCCATGCTGGCTGAGGAAGAACTGGTGAGGGAGAGAAGAAACGGCTCTCAAGAGGAATGCCTGGTTAAGAAGAGGCATTAGGCATGCTTGAGTTTGGAGGATGATGGCAAGAACTTGATTCTTTCTCTGTGCAGGGGAGCCTGGCTATGAGGGGGGGAGCAGGGAGTCTACTGATTCTGTCATCCTCCATCACTGTCTGATCTGATCACACTGAGAGCTCCACTGAGCTCTCAACAAGCTTTAAGGAAACTGTAGAAATTTTAGATTTTATTGTTCTCTGATTATTTTTTCTAATTCTTGTTACACTGTTTGAATGCCCTTCTCAGAAACTGAGTCATAAAAATGGTAATTAAATTTTAACTGAACAGTTTCTCCCTGTCTGCTGCCTTGTGGTTTGCAAAATGACTTCAGCAGACTAATTTTGGAGTGGGGTGCTTTGTCCTATGACATCATGCTCCAGTCCAAGTGATTCTGTGTACTTTCCCCAGTCCTTTCATCTTGTTACAGTAAAATGAGGTTGTATCCCATTAATTTCAGCAGGCTCTGGTTGCAGTGCCCAGACACATGCCAAGCACGGAGTCTCCCAGAACATTACTGGCTGACACGGGCATCTCTCACCCTTTTCAGATATAGAAGATAGTTGTCCTCTGCCCTCAGTGTAAAGTAGTTCTGCAGGAAGTATTAGGATAGCAATCTAAGCCTTAAAATAGAAAAGCATACCCAAGGGAACACCTTTCTCAACAGTGAAAAGCAACTTTTTAATTAAAGAGGGAGAGGGCAAGAACTAGCAACCCTCTCCTTTAATACATCAGGACATGGAGTATGTGCAATATGGATAACAAAGCTCTTCCAATGACACTTTCAGGGTTGACCGATTTCAAATTAAATGCACCTTAAAATTACGAAAGCAATTTTTGGTGCATTGTCCCCTTCCCACATGACATGGCTGCTTCTTTCCTGGGTAGCGTAGGGAAAGCACAAGCTCTGCTTGGAGAAGGATGGAGCCAGAGCAAAATGCTGCACATGGCCTGGGGCTTTGTGCTGCAGCCCAGGAAGTGCGTAGGGCCACAGCTCTCCTTTGTACAGAGGTGCCTGTGCATTCCCAAACTCATTTCTACCTAACATGTAGATCAGGTGAATCTAAGGGTCATAAAAATTGGCAATTTCTGCCTGAACAGAAAGTGCAAAGGGTGTGAGATGGGCACTAGAGCAAATCCATTGGATAACATTGCTGGAAAAGAGGATTCACAAAATTTTAAATCCTTGGTGACATCCACTTTACGAACAATTTAACATCCAGTCCTATTGTTTTCCAGTACCAGCTTATGTTCTTTCAGAGATGTGTGTGTCCCAAGAGGCTAGGCTTGCTGCTCCTCCAGGAACTCTAGCCCAAAAGAAGTGACTTTTGCCCCTTTCTGTCCACTCGAGGCAGCCCATAGCATTTACTGCCTTAAATCTCACACACTGGGCTTCCACCTCCATCAGCTTTCCTGCCTGCCTCTGCCACTATGTTTGACTCTGTCCAACCTGGAACCTTGAGGAGAGAGCAGCTTCTCGTCACAGGCGAGCTCTTCAGTATCTTGGGAAAGGAAGTTTTCAGCTACACTTGGCATTTCTGATCTCAGTGTTGGCTGCTGCCCAGCCTGCTCAAATGGCAAAGCTTTTATATAAGGGAACATAAATCAGTTTCAAAAGTGCTTTAACTGTTGTAAAACGTCTCGATGGGTAGCATTTAAGAGGATCCCAAATGCCTATGTCAATTTTATTGGTTGTTTTTCTTAAATATTGAAAGCTAGAATGTTCTTTTTCTATTTACATTTTATTACTTTATACCACTATGAGGGAACATTTTTTGTTAAACTTAGCTCATGTTCATGAACAGTCATTTCTTGAACTTCTTTCACAGTTTTTTTGTGAAATTCAGAACTCCACTTCCATCTGCAGAGTTGTAGCTGCTGGCAGGAATGCTTGCGGTGTGCTCAAGCCTGAAAAGCTGCCAGGTCCAGGAAGTCTAGAGTTAAAGCTGATAACTTCTATTACTTCAGATGCATTTAAACAGGTGGCACGGGTGCCTGGAGATCTGTAGCCAATCCACTTCTCCATTTCTAAGGTCCTTTCCCCAGAGGTGAATATTTGAAGTTTGAAGTAGGCAGTGAGTGACCATCAGCCCTCATTTAGGCAAGGAGAAGGGGCTGGTGGAGCTAAGTCTCGGGCAAGGGAACATCAGAGGAGGGGGACAAGGTTACAGATCAAAGAGTGTTCTCACTAAAGCATTCTGCTCTTGCTAATACAAGCAGATAATCTGAGTGAAAAGCAAACCTTTTTGCTTTAGGGAGATGAAAAAAAATTCCCAAGTTATTATGTGAATAAGATCATATCAACAACTTGGGTTTTGCAGAAATTCGCCATTTGTGCAGTAAGAGAGCTGAGGAAACATACCTTCAAAGGTGGGATCATAAATTGACTGTCCTTCACCTCCCTTTCCAGTTATGATATTGGCAGGCTTGATAATAGTAATCATCAGAGAGTAGGTTTATCACAGACATTTATCACAAGGTTGTCAGTGAGCAGCTTAGGTGAGGTCAGGAACGTGGGGTGCACATCAGCCTGGGAGAACAACTGCATCCATCTTTCTGTTTCACTACAGAAATGTTAACAGACCTTTGGGAAGAGCTCTGCTTCCGTCCCAAGAGGCCCTCTCTTTGTGAACTATTACATGCAGTGCATTTAATTGCTGCCCCTCTTAGAATGTCCAGCATCTGCTGCGGGGAGAGCTCTGGCAGTGGCAGCGCTCAGCTGAGGAAGGAGTGCTCCAAAGAATGACATCTGTCAGGAAGAGTAGGGTGAGAAGAAGGAAGGATGAAGATGCAGCTGTGATTCTATGGTGAGTTAAGGCCACTAACTTGTCTAAGAAAGGAGATTTGATAAGAGACTCATAAGGCCACTTGGGCATCTCCTCCTCATCCCCAGCAGTTGGCCATCAATGGAGGACATCACCAGGGAGACATATGCTCACACCTCACCTCTGAGTTCCAGCATTTTAGAGGGACACCAAAGCCTCCAGGAATTAATTACACAATTAGTGAAGAAGCAGTCGTAATATCCACCACAAGTCAAGTGGTCTGTAGTATTTTTATGCCTTTTCTACTTCTAAAACCACAAATCCTGCCAACTGGGATGCACTGGGCAGCATCTTTTGGTGAGGTGTGCCCTAAAAGTCTGGATCCTGCTGCTTGGGAAATTCTCTTATCAAGAGTCATCTATCTGTGTCTCACTTGGAGGGTAGCTCAGACTGAACAGGGAAAGCACCTGGAGAGCCCCATCTTGCCTTGAGGGTCTCTGAGACTGTTAAATATGTTGGGGTGGAAAAGCTCACTTTCAAAATCTGTGGGTGGCACCGAGCTGCAAGAGGCTGCAGTCCCAGGGACAGGGCACAAACAACCTAAGGATGCAAGAGTTACCTTCTTTGTCTCCTGTCATGCAAATTCTACTAAAGGATCTGCAAACTTGCTTGGAAACTTCAGCCTGCAGAGCCTGTACTTTCAAGGTAAGAAAAAAAGAGTGCTTATAAGCAGTTTAATACCCTCCTTACCCTGTCCTATAGCAGCTTGTACTTCCCTCATGAACTACAACCTAAGCCACCTTCTAAGCCGGTTATTGCTCTGCACCCCTCATGCCTCCGGTGTAATTCCCGACACTTGCAGAAGTACATGCCAATGGCTCTAAATCCCTGCTTGCAGATGTAGTGGGTATCTGGTTTTTCTCTGAAGGGCTGCTTCACAAATATTGAATTATGCTTGTACTGCTCCCACCCCTTCCTGCCATGTGAGACAGATGTAAGCAAGGAGATATTCAAAGATGTTGCTGAGCATCACGAACTGCATCTTTGCATGCACAGGCAGTCACAGTCCCTTTACTGTCCAGGAGACTGGATGCAGGGCCTTGAGGCAAGCGAGTGGCTCGGTGAAGGCTGCAGGGTGAATGTTTCCAGTCCTTGTTGCTTGTACTGTTGCCTCAGGAGCACACTGCTATTTAAATGTGGGACACCCCTGTCCATCAACGTAGTCTCATCTCCACGTGGGCTGTAGCACACAAGTGCCACAAGCTGCGGCCTAAAGCCGGCTGGGCTGGCCTTAAAGCATAAAGAATTGCCTCTGTTCATCTCATGATCTCCTGTTGCTATTGTTGGGATGGTGGTAGGAAAAAAATGGAAGAAAAAGCCAAGAGGCACACACTTCTGCAGCAATCGGCTGGGGAGCGAGCCTGGCAGATAAACTCTTACAGGCAGGGAGGGCAGAAAGGTCAGTGTTGTGCACCCTATGGCAGGCTGCACGTTGTGCCTCTGCCACACAGCTGAGCTTCCCAGGGAAAGCCTCCGAAACCCCATGAGGTTTGCAGCTTCCTGCTTTCTCTCTCATTTTGAACTGCCAGAGCTACGTTCAGGGCTGAGCTGTGATGTGCATGATATAGAGTCATAGAATCATAGAATCAGCTGGGTTGGAAAGGACCTCTGAGATCATCAAGTGCAACCCTTGATCCATTATCAATTACTAGACTATGGCACTAAGTGCCACAGCCCATCTCTTATAAATACCTCCAGGGACAGAGAATCCGCCACCTTCCTGGGCAGTCCATTCCAATGCCTGATTACCCTCTCTGTAAAGAATTTCTTCCTAATATCTAACCTGAATCTCCCCTGGCAGAGCTTGAGACCATGCCCTCTTGTCTTACTGATAGATGGCTGGGAAAAGAGACCAACCCCCACCTGGCTACAACCTCCTTTCAGGGAGTTGTAGAGAGTGATGAGGTCTCCCCTGACCTTGTACAGCATTGCACAGCTGTAACATTTCTCAGAGATGTAGGAATAAGGAGCTAAGGATGCTGCAATGCAGACCCCTGCCTCAGGCAGCAGCAAGCCAGTAGTTCATAAAACCTCATTTCTGGTGCCTGTACCTGGCAGTGCCAAAGGAAAACAGAATCATGAAATTCAGAATATTTTATTCCCAGGAGCTGCTGCCAGGCACATGCATTCCTCTGCTTATTTACTTCCAGTCCACACAGCTCCTCCTGCTCCCAACCTGATTCTGGGGCTGAAGCCCAGGGTAAACCTCTGCCATGCACTTGGCCACATGGAAAACTGGGTCCTGGAGCAGCCCCATCACCATGACTGCCACGGGCACCTGCTGCGTGCCCATGGCACTCTGGCCACCACGAGTTTGAGTCTGTCAGCAGAGCCTGACCCCACAGCAACATCAGACACCAACACACACACCCCACCCCACATTTCTAAGCACTCCCCAAGCATAACATAAGCAGGTTTAAACCCTGACAGAGATTGGGAAATGCTCCAATTTCTGTTTTCTCCTGAAGGAAGGAAAACGAGGTTACACAGAAAGTGTGTGGCAGAGCAGAGGACTGAAGCCAGCTCTTTCCAGAGCTCATGAGAGATGCTGTCAGTATAGGATCATTTAAAAGAAAGGATGAAGAGCCTGTTGCTAATGGTATCTAAGAGCAAACGCCCAGCAAGAAGTGGTAAGAAAAAGCAAACAAGAGCACTGCTTCACTGTTACTCTCCCAGCCAGTGGCAAGCTTCTGCTCAAGGATTTCCCGGTATCTTTGTGTTTAATTGCCCCTGGTGTCTCTTTTTCATGTGAATTTCTTTGCTTTTCAGACAAATGTAAAAATCTGGCACCCGCACATTTCTGTGGCAAGGAGATTTACAGCTTAATTACACCTTGTGTAAAGTGTGTGTCTCCTTTTGACGCAGACACTCCAACCCGCAGCTGTATTTGCTGGGCACTGCTGAGACATCATTCCTGCCAGCAGCGCGGGCCGAGCGCGACAGCGCGTGGATGGAGCAGTTCCAGAGGGGTCGGGGCTCCCACAGCAAAGCTTTGTGCGGCCGCGGCAGGTTTGCCCTCTTTAGGCTCATGCAGCACGTGCAAAAGCTGCTTTGTGGGACAGCTGTAGGCTCAGATCGGGTTCCTGTCAGCACGGCTGGGCCGAGTCACTTTTCATCTCTGATACGGATTAATACAACTGAAGTTCACACAAATTCTGTTCCTGAAATTTCATTCTGCACATAGATATGACTGGGTCCTGTTAATATTTTTTCTTTGAAAAAAAAAAAATAAAGCTTTTTTCTTTCATTGATAATTTCTAGGCAAGGAAATTCTTGTTGTCATTGTAGGCGAGGAAGGGGATTAACTATAAGCATAGTGCCAATAGTCAGCTGATACTCAAAGTCAAAAAGAAAAGCAACAATCAGCCTAACAAGCATAACTTTTTTGCACAACAGGACTGTTTTCTGAAAATTTATGATGGGCTTTTTTAAGAAAAAAAAAGAGCAAGCCAAGAGCCACTAAATACTTGCTGTTTCTATCTGTTCTGGTTTTTATTTCTCTCCTTTTCTCATCACTTTGTAATTCAGGTACATTAAATTCCATTCAACAGGTTGCCAGTTATGAAAATGATATTTATTAAAATCTCAAATGGGATGATGAATACTAATTTTGGACTCTTTCTGTTGCCATTTATGACAACACACTATTGTTCTGCAAGCCTTCGTATTATGTAGATGATCATAAATGTTTTGCCAGTGATAAGAGTTAGAGATAAGTTTCCTGGTGCTGCAGATAAGTTTCCTGGTGCTGCTCTGCTCACCAGCTGTGGCAGACGTGCCATGGTGCATTCAGTTTGGAGAGAAAAGCAATTGCCATGAAGGAAAAAATGGAAAACACGAGAGACTGTGCAGTACATTTAAACAATGATACTGTAACCCTTTCAAAGGTCGTGCAGCTAATGGTCTTAGAAACAGAATCAGAGAATCACCACTACAGAGCAGAGTGGGACAATCCCCTCCCTTGACTGGCTGGAGATGCTTTGCCTGATGCTCCCCAGGACATGGTTGGCCCTCCTGGCTGCCAGGGCACTGTTGACTCACATTCAACTTGCCATCGACCAGGACCCCCAGGTCCCTTTCCGTGGCACTGCTTTCCAACCTCTCATTCTCTAGACTGTACAAACATCCAGGGTTGCCCCATCCCAGGTGCAGAATCTAGCACTTTTCGTTGTTGAACTGCATATGGTTGGTGATTGTCCAGCTCTTTAATTTGTCACGGTCTCTCTGCAGGGCCTCCCTGCTTTCGAAGGAGTCAACAGCTCCTCCCAGTTTTGTATCATCATTTGAAGTCCTTTGAAAAGTGCACACATGGCCTGACGTGAGACGTAAGAGCTTTGCTCCTGTGTGATTCTCAGAGGGTTTTCTCACTCTAAACCTCTCCACCTGCTGTGGCTGCAGCTGTTTCAGTTCCTTTCAGTCCAAAATAGCATCTGAAAGGGACTGAGAAACAGAACAGAAAAGCAGACTAAATTGATTTAAAAAATTTTTTTGACAGAGATCCCCCCCCCCAAAGATACATTAAGGAGAGCTGCTAGGGGTCACCTAGAGACATCTGGGTGAAGGGCAAGTGAAATCACAGAATCACAGAATGGCTGTGGGCATCCAATCCAACCTCCCAGCTCAAGCAGAGTGATCACAGAGCACATGACACAGGATTGCATCCAGACGGTTTTCAAAGAAGTTTCTCCAGTGAGGGTGACTCCACAACTTCTCTGGGCAATCTGTGTGTGATCACCTGCACAGTAAAGAAATTCTTGCTCAGGTGGAACTTCCTGTGCATCAGTTTCTGCCTGTTACCTCTTGTTCTATTGCTTGGCACCACCAAGCAGTGCCTGGCTCTATTGGCACCCTCCCTTTGGATACTTACATACAAACAACTGCAGTTGTGTTTAGTTGTTTTTAGCATTGCCTTGCTAAAAGATGCATAAAGAATAACGCTGACAGAAATGCCAAATAACTTCCCAGCAAATACCTGGAGAGGAAATATTGTACAGCCTGTCTGAAGAAGCTGCTAAACTGCAACAATGGGATGTGATGATTAGTGGGAGGGCCACCAGCATTGTTTCAAGCCCTTAGGCTGCCACCAGTCCTTTCTGAGGGATACTATGCATGGAAATCACAGCTGTTAGATCACCCAGCAGTCCAAGTAAACATCAAAGGAGACTTCTAAAAATGGGGTCCTACTGCCAGGTAACAAAGGACAGATTCAGCTCCAGAAAGAAGGAAGATCTCTATGAGCTTCATCTTTCAGGTGAAAGGCAGAAAGTGACACCACTTTATTGAGAAATTCAAAGCAAGGCCATTGATGATGACAGAATACTAACTGGGATGTCCACAACACCCTGAAGCTCTCCAGGTGACTGCTGTAATGGCCACAAGGCAAGTTACCCTCCAGGGCAAGGAGGATCCAGTGGTTCGAAGGGAAGACCCATGAACATGTAAGAGCCGGTCCCCTCAGGGAAGGCACAGACAGCGGGATGTAGTTGCAGGTGTCAGAAAAACTTGAAGTACAGGGAAGGGAGTTTGCTAACTAAAACAAAACTCTGTTTTTGCTATTCCAAAGATACCTTCAATTGGGTAGGATTAAAATATTAGCCAGAAATGAGGAGTAAGAGTAGTACAGTGAGATGCTGGTTCACCTAGAAGATGCCTGGATGGTTTTTTCCATTTGGAAGAATTTCTTGGGACAGATATGAACAGTAGTCCCTCTGTTGTGGAAAGCCATTTGTTGTTCGCCATGTTTTATAGAGGATCTGAAAAGGGATAGAACATAGAGAACTGCCATAGCTCACAGGACTGCATCTCTGCAAGCAGCATACTCTATAATGTCTCTAATGAATAGATAAAAGAGGTCCGAAAATTGTAGCTATGGAGAGTATGGCACTACCTCTTCTTCCTCTGCTCTTGGAGGGAACCTGCAGTGCAGTGGGGCTGGGAAAAAGCCTGCATGGCCAGACTTCTGACAGGGTGGAGATAAGCGTGCACAGGAAGCACCCTGGACCGCTCCCAGCCTGCAGGGTACGCCTGCTGTGCAAACCAGCCTCCTCCCAGCCACTCCCAAGTCAGACTCAGCTCCTCCTGAATGAGGATACTTACAAGTCAAGGAGGCAGTGTGCTGCAGAGATGGAAGACGTGGGGAGACAGGAAAGGTACTGGGCTGTTGTGCTCACACACAGCATTAGGAATGCATTCCATACCAACTTTCAGTTAAGTGGGAAAAGAATGAAAAACCCACATCCCAGCATACTAGGAAAGATCTTAGCAAACCATGACCTTTGTCACAATGACTAAGCAGCTACATTAGTAAAACAAGTCTTTCACAATAAAGAGATGCAAGCAAAACTCTTTTCCTGAACAACTGGCAAGATCTATATCAGGCTCAACGTCCATAACTTTAACCTGTGAACAGGCGTTCTGTTGGAAAGTTTGTGGTGGGGTAGGGAGTCATCTCCTTCCTCTTAGACACTAAGAGGTAATTGCTGCACAACCCCTAGTAGTGCTTTTGAGTCCCTCTGAGCAGAAAGGCAAAGCATAAACCAAGTATTTAAATGACCCTTGAAAAGTTCCACCTGCCAGGATGAAGCTTTTCCTATTGGTAGGATAATTTGCTTTCACAGCTCATATGAAAGAAATACTCTGATATTCACCTATCAAAAACGAGATGCTGGGCTGGAAGGCCAAGCAGGGGAAATACGCACACAGTAGTCAGATATGCTCTTCACAGTGTGTTTGCTCTACCTCTTGAGGATTTATTTCAACTTGCACCTTGAGAACCAACCAAAATTTTCAGAAAAAGCCAAAATCTTGGGAAACTTGCATTTGAAAAAAAAAAAGAAAAAAGAGAATAGTAAAATCCTATTAGAGTTCAACTACACTGGGCAACTTAAACATGCAGCAGAAGACACACAGTGGTGTTAATTTCTCAAAAAATTGATTTCTCTGTAGTCCTTTTACTGTCCTGCATTTATGCCTAAAACCATAATCTCATTTTAACATACTAAGCAGCAAGATGGATTTCTTAAGAAGATTAGTCTACATGAGAAAAGGAGAAGTTAAGGTGTATACTGGCTAAGGAGTAAAGATATTTAGAGAGCTGTTTTGAACAGTTTTTAAGGGATGCCTTTTTTTCCTAAATAGTTCTCAGTGGCAGCTGGACTGAAAAACAAAGCTGAAGGGGTTTCCTTTCAAATGCAAAGCAATTGTAGGCTTCAGCCATAGCCTTAAAAACACACACAGAGAAAAAGGATTAATTTTCATCTTTAACAGAAATGCATTCACTAGAAAGGAAGCAAATGGTGTCCAGAAAGCAACATTTGTGATATGAGAGGCCACGCCAGCTTCTCGAGTGCAAGTTACAATATGTGCTGACAGCTTAAGCAATGCAGGGTGCAAGATTAGTCACTGCTGTGCTATTCATAGATGCTCGTTTCTTCACTGGCAATTCGTAGGAAAACATAAAAAATTCCAAACACAAAACTTCAGTTTTTGTTATAGGGAAAGCATTGAGAAGTCATTGTGTGGTAGCGTCTCATGTGTAACTGTAGCACTGAACTGAATCCTGCAAGGATAACTGCATAATGAACAAAATAAAGTTCCAAAAAAAAAAAAAAGAGTAAACAACTGAACAGTTACTTTACTGGCAGCCTTAGAGTTTAGCTTGTAACCAGTTTTTAAGCATTTCAGGATTCATAAATATACGGCAGAGAATGAATTCAGTGCAAGCTCCTGTAAACTTATGACCTGACAATGTTTTGGCTGCACAGTACAGTGTTTTAGATAAAATCAGAAGTTGTTAGGATGAAACTGACAGAATATTTAGTGTGAACTTATACAATTAATTCAGTGAGATTTTCACAGATGTTGTAAAGGCTTTAATGTATTTAGTAATGTGTTCTTACAGCATCAAGACTTCGAGCTTCTCAAGCAGGACTGCAGAATATGCTGTTTTGCTTTGGTAGCAGGAAGTACACAAATTTTATTTCTCCATTCTGAGAGGAAATAGAGTTTTGTTTTGAAATGGTTTTATTTATTTATTTAATTATTTATTTGTTCTCACTTAACTACCTTTTATCATAAAAGTGATCTAGTACTTTGAAAAAATGGAGATACTTACCCAAACGTCTGCAGCATACACTCAGGAGCCAGCCAAGTAGTTTGGACTTGAACGAGGAATATTATCCAAAATTTGGATAATTTTTCTTTTATATTCACCTTAATTTTTAGATTTTTCCTCTGTTATAACATAAAACCTCAACGTAAATCACAAGTATTTTAAAGTTGAAGTGAAAACTGAGCACGTTGTATTAAGTAATAGTGGCATTTTATCTGGATTTTAACACACCAGTCCCCTATCTGAGATGTTACCAAAAGCCAAACTTGGAAACACAAAGCATGTATTTTGGCAAGACATTTTATTAAGATGTCAAGTCTCTTTTGTTAGCAGCCAGTCATTGAAAACCGTCTGTATACATGTAATTTAGTCAACAAAATAGCTGTCCAACTTTAAGCGATGTGCCCCATTTATGTAGCTCAGTAAGCTCTGAAGTGATGCTCTTCATTGTTTAAGTTCTCACATAAACAATTACCAGTCTTCACACATATTATAAAGTATGATTACATTCTTCTCTCAAAAGTACAAAAAATAACACTTTAAATACACACTGGCTCCTAAGCTTGGACAGAATCCTGTCAGGAGGAGAATTTTGCACTTCAATAGACAGTGTCTTCAACATCAAGAGCTCTTCAAAGTGCTTGGCGGAGTGTGTGAACACCATCCCCACTTAACAGACGATGAAATAAGGCACAGAGGTCAACTACCTTGCCCCCAGTCACACAGAGACTGGGTGGTAGAATGAACAGAGCAGAATTAGGGCTTTTCAGTTCTCCAGTGTAACCACCACAACCCACTGCCACTATTCAAATGCAATGGCTTAAGCATTTCTGAGGAGCAAAACTTGTACAGCATACAGTGAACAGAAGGGAAGAGACAAGGCCAGTTAAAGGCTGCAACAGTTTCAACTCAAACCAAACCAATTTGGTAGCCAGTAAATCATAATGCACTTCAGGGAGTGATCACATAGAAAATTATAGATTAACCTGTAATGAGAAAGCTCATTAAACATAAGACATATGGTGTTAGCTTTGCAAAAAGTACTGGTTATCTTAAGCTTGACAGCAGCTCAGGTAATGTTGACTTTGTCAGCAGTACCTTCTGACCCACAGATGTCTTAAACACTGTTCTTCTACCAGCAAGGTGCACTTCTCTGGAGAGTCACAGAGAAAGGGAAATAAGGAGCCAAATATCTCCTCAGTAGGCATGGATGCGTATCAGGCACAAAACCCCACATTAATGATTTGTGAGGTACGGACTAAGTGGTAAAAAAATACCAATGTGGGAAAATGAAAAAAGTCTAAATATAAATAAAGTTAAGAAAACTGAGTCACCCATCTAAAATCACCAAGAAATGCATCCTCAGATAGATTACGCTGCAGAAAAATAAGAATGGTACATGTAATCCCTGTCTGGATGAGAAGCATGCTATGGCCTAGCTGTCTGATGGCAAATATGCATTTCAGAAAGCCTGTCCTTGGGTAGGATGCTCACAAGATGACTCATTTACTGACAGAGACTGCTGATGGGATTCAGAAACATGCACACTTTGATTCTGTTCCTCACTGATTTGATGGGAAGAAACCGTATCATGGCTAGAGTGGGGCTGTTGACTTGATTCCTGAGCCAGCTGCACACGCTGAGCTGGATGTGAAGATCCTGCTAAGTGGATTTGTTCGTTTTGTCCTTGATGAGCATGGAGATGTTCTAGTGCTTCCTTGGAAAGAGTGATTACATGCATTTGTTCGGGTTGGGCAGCCTCTATTTGGTTTGCCATCATACTGATACTTTGGATTTGTTCTGCTTGCTCCTGCTGAGCTGAAAGCAACAAGTTTTGCAGCTGCTGTGGTGGCTGCGCAAGCAGCGTGAGATTCGCGGCCTGCTCTGTTGTCATGTTTGGGGCATCTTCTGCAGTCACAATACTAATGCCTTGATTATGGCTAGGCACGAAGTTGATGTTGTGCACTGCATCTGTAACCAGCAGTTGAATTTCCTGCCCTCCAGAGGTGGCAAGTTGGTACTGCTGCAGCTGGAGTATGCTTCTCACTTCTGGGTGAGCGTTGGTGCTCCGGGCAGCGCTGGCTTCCTGAAACTGCTTTTCCTTGCTGTGAATTTTCAAATGAGACTTCAGGTTGTCCAGACGAGCAAACTGCAAACTGCATTCTGGACAGGAGAAAGGCTTCTTGCCTGTGTGTAAGATACAGTGTCTTCTCTTAGCACTGGAATCAGAGAAGGATTTTCCACATATACCACAAGAATATGGCTTTTCTCCTCTGCAAAAGGAGAAAACTTGATCTCATTAAAACATTCACTTAGACAGTGTTGCTTTATGAAACTTGTTCTATAATAAAATACTTAAATGATTACTTTGTTTTACTAAAATCATAAGCTCTTAAGAATAGTGACATTAAAAATGTTCTCCATTTGTCTTCCTGATTATTCTACGTGACTTCACAAACTGTACAACTCTTTGATTAGTATATGCTCAAGAGCTACAGATGTATCTGCCCTTGTGTCATAACCCCAGAGGTACAAGCTTTGTGCTGATAGACCTTGCCAAGAATGCAACAGCTTACTTTGCACAACTCTAAGCACTGACTATTTTAAAACATTTACTAACAGGGTGAGCTTTAAAAGAAAGTGTTGCGTCCAAATCCAGTTCTCCAGAGATTTAAAATCTGACATGCCTTTATGCAATGCATCACACTGACAAGGGTAAAAGACAACTCACGCTATTAATGAGACGTGATAGATTACAGAGTGACGGGACAATGCTCCAATAACCTTGTTACACCGTGCCTACTGTTCTGCTGTCACACAAAAATTCACAGTAAAACTTTCACATAAATAATATGGCAGTAAGTACCTTGTCATTGAACAGACACAAAACACCAAAGGACACTCTTACAATGTCCTGGCACACGAATATTTAGCAGTTCGGTACTTTCCATTATTGCTTATTTCCTTACATAGATTAAGCAAAAATGTTAGTCTTTACCCATCCACCCAAAATGCAAACAAGTTCTGACCATTCTATAATTGAACAAGCACTGCATACAGGTTATCAGATTAGAAGTTACATTTTTAAAGAATGCAATGAAAATTAGACATACTTTACCTGTGAATTCTAATGTGAGTCTGAAGTGAACTTTTAGCTGTAAATGATTTGCCACAAATCTCACAAGTGAAGGGCTTCTCACCTATCAAAAAGAAATGTGACATCACTTTTAATAGAGCACTTCTCATCAATATATTGAAAACATTTTATATTTTACCATACACAGTATCAAGTGAGTACTGACAGTTCCTCACATTTCTGACATGGATCAGGACAGATATCCAAAGCTGAATTAACTCACTTAGTCAAAATGAGGGTATTTTTAAATGTACACCTCTGGCATTTCTCCCCTTTGAAGATAAAGAATTAGGTGATCCAAGCCCTCACAGCAACCAAAAGCTGTACCTATGACACAGATGTGGTTGTTCCACATGGAACAGAAATGTTTTGAGAAAGGATGGCCCTGAACCAGTAGGCATTAATGCCAGGATCACATGCAGCACCATGCAGATGAGTAAGCCTGAATTTCCACAGCTGGAAAGCGAATCCGTTATCTTAACAAGTTGGCTGGCTTTGTCTAAGGCTCCATCACACTGGGCGTACGATATTCTGAGAACATCAGTTGGAAAAAAATTAAATTATCATGAGTAAATAAATTGTGAGTTTGTTTTGGGTTTTTTATTTGTTTGGGGTTTTTTTACTACATTTGGAATTTTTGTGTTTAATTGAGTGGAAGCAGAAAGGCCAATTAAATTATAAGAAGGTTCACAAGAAACAGATACTACCCAACCAAAGCAAATCCTAATTTACACCATAACAAATCCATGGGATTGTGTTGAGGTTCTTTAAGACACCAGACATCAGAATCCAGATCACTACTGCAGTAATTCACACCATCAAAGCACACTAAACCCAGGGATTTGACAGCAGCCAGTTTCTAAGGAAGCTTCACATTTAGCATAAAACTGCAATGCTTACCTGCCTTCATATGGCTTTGGAGGGCAGGAATAAAGGATGAGACAACAAGAAACATTTGTCAGAAGGGACCTCTAGTCCTCTAGTCCCAGCCTATTACTGAAAACAGGAGTAACTTTCCACGTAGACTGTATTATTATGGCACTGCTGCCAAAGCAGAACAGGCCTATCAACGTTAACACCTGTCCCCAAAGTGCTTTGGAATTTTACTGTTGGCTTCTGAGATGGGACAGATCAATTATTACTTCTGCATAATTAATACTGGTATCTTGCCTGTCTTTTCTGGAGGCAAAATATATTGCGAGTTCCTGCTAGAATTCAGCTTCATCTGTTTTTGCAACTTCCTTTGCGATTATGCTTCCTCTTCTCATTTCCCACACTAAACTCATTTCCCACTACATTTAGAGAGCTTTATCACCTTCAGCTACAAAACTGCTGTGTGTGTCAATAGTATGCTGGAGACTGAGTTATGTGTTACAACTGCAGACAACATGTGAAAGAATAATTTGATTTTGGGAGGAAACAATTGCCACTGTTTACAGTTACTTTAAAAGACAAATTATTTGCACATCACCTTATGCACCTTATTACACTTCAAAGAAAACTATTTTAAGAAGTTTATGCCTTGTTACTACCAGAGGGTAGATCAAATTTTTGTCTGTTCTCCAGTCATTCACTACACTACTACCTTGCCCTCTAAAACTTTTAAAACACCCTCTGACACACTTCCTCCTAGCCCACCTCCTCTCAATATCCAGTTTATTACAATGCAATAAAAAGGTAAATGGAAATAATTATTGGTCATAGCCCTTTTCATAAGCACCCATCCCTCACAGACAGGGGTGCCCCACTCATTTAAGACATACACTTTCTGTTACTAATTAGCTCAATGAAAGCCCCATAGATGCTGGATACAGCTCTCTGGACAAACTGAATTCCCAGTCCAGGATTTTATCATAGCAGAGCTAACTGGCATTTTTCGTAGCAGGCTTTGTAAAAATGGGGGATAACCCCTCTTCCTGTAATAGGCACTGCTTCTGCTGCTGTAAAACAAGCTTTTTTGAGCTCCTGCATTCTTGACGTCAAATCTCTTCATTAGCAATACAGGCTTCATTAAGTACAAGTAGAGCAGACGTTCCACAGAAACAACTGTCATTTGCCCAACATAGTTTTGTCTATGTAACTTCAAGAAAAAACAAACCACAAAACCTACAAAAGACCAGGAACACGATTACCTGTATGTGTTCTTAGATGTTTCTTTAACTGAGCTGCATCCATGAATTTGCGACGACACTGGTTACATTCCGGCAGTGAACGGCCTTGTCGCAATAATAAAAAAAGTGTCAGTGCATAAGTGATCCCCTGTATCTCTTCAGTGATCTTTGTTAAAGCACTTTCCTGTAAAATAACCACTTTGATATAATATAGAGATAAAACAAAAGGTGATTCACTGCCTCCTCCCTATCTTAACTGTCACACTCCTGTTTCTCTATTAAATATTACCATGGGAAAAGAGAGGACTGACACCTGCTCCTGCCCAAACACACCTTCTCTTGAAGCTTTGTAAATTCTGATTTTCTCCACCACTTCCTGTGTGTGTAACTTTGCCATTACTGGTCCAAAGCAGTGGACAACTACAAGGCAATTTGGACACCAGGCAGTTGACACAATTATTTATAAAATTCCTAGCTTTGATGTAGCATGGACAACAGGGCTAAAATAATAGAGCTGTATGTCAAATACAGCATAACTAATTTTTAATCATTGTAAGAGCCCTTCTCAATTAACGATTTTTTTACACACACCATTTTATCTTTTCCCCCTATCCACTGTTATATTAAGATGTGACACATCAGACACTAAATATGTCACTGAGGAAGAACTTTCAGCCTTAGTCAATTTTTGGGAAGACAAATCAGCATGGACTGTAAGCCAGCTCCTCAACCCAAATTTGTTATACCTGTGTGTACTCGATAGTGGCTCTTGAGCTGTCTCTTTTGGCTGAAGTATTTCCCACACTGATCACACGTGAAAGCCTTCTGCCCTGCAAAGAAAATCACTTATTAAAAAGTAAGCCACATCCAAAGCAAGTGGAAGAAAATAAATACATAACCCAGCACACATGAGACAGAGCAGAAATACCTTTTTTTCAGAAAGGCAAATTCTTGGAGCAGAGAGGCTACATTTGCCTTGAACTGTTTACCTGTATGTAGGCTCATGTGCTCCAGAAGAGAATGCTTTGTTGTCAGAGCCTTACTGCAGACAGTGCACGTGTATGGCCGTTCCCCAGTGTGCATCCGCTCATGGACCTGAAGAGAATGCTTCTGGGAAAAGCCTTTGCCACACTCACTGCACTTAAAAGGACGCTCTCCTGAAAGTAAAAGGTGACAATTTTAGGTATAGATGCATCATTTCTCACTAGATATTCTAAGCTGACAGTGAGATGCATTGCAATGTAGTAGCTACAAAAAAATTACTCCTGAGCAGTGGTGAGAAGAATTAAGAGACAAGCTTCACATAACAATAATTCTTTAACTATTGCCACATAATTCAGTCTTTAAACAGCAAAATTATTAACTAAACTGCAATCAAGATGAAATATAAAGGCACTGAGATCTGCTGGCAAGAATAAAACAGCGAACACAGGAGACACACCATAATTTGGATCAGCATGCGATTTTGGATAGCTCTTGCTCTAGAAAACAGCCAACATTTCAACAACTTGCTCGCATTCAGCACCATCACGAAACCCTAATCCAAAACCAGCGGTCTTTTAATGCCTACCTGTATGACTTCGCTGGTGAATAGCTAAGAAGTGATTATACTTAAATACTTTGCCACAGTCTTTACAGCGAGCTTCAGGACCTGCACGTTTTCTTTTTCCATCGGTTCTCTTTGCCAGTCCTTTTTCATCCTCATCCCCGAGAAGCTTATAATCCTTTAGTTTGATTGATCTCCTTATTCTGCGTTTGCTGTAACGGCTCTGAGTACTCTGTATTCCCTCAGATTTGGGATCATAGTTTTCATCTTTCTCAGCTGACAGATCAACGGCAGCCTCTGAGCCACACGCAGGTTCAGTTTCTTCTCCATCTTTCCTCACTGGAGCCTGTTCACTGGCAACTGCTTCTTCTGCTGCAGTATCTTTTTTCACAAAATTTTGCTTATTTTGCATGGAGTTGTTCTCTTTCAGCTGCACATCTTCTGCAGAATTTGCTCCTGATTCTTCTTCTTCTTGGACAACCTTGATTTTCCTCGGTCGCCCTCGTTTTCGCTTTGGTGGATCTTCATTTTTGTTGTCACTTGCAACAACAGCTACAGAGGCTCCACTGTCAGCTGGAGCTGGCAAGGCATTACCTGGGCTACAGCTGGCCAGGTAGTCTGTACAGACCCATACCAAGTCAGTCACTTTCAGCAGCTGTGCAGTAGCCAGGATTTGTTCTGTGCTTTTCTCACTGGCACAGAGGCAACCAGTGTAGATGAATTCCAGCAGAACTCCAAAGATGTCTGCAACCATTCCCTCCAACATGTAAACCGACTGTCCTATTTCACCCTCATTTACAAACATCATCGAGAAGTATTCACTGCTGGCAGCCAGCAAGGCTTTATGGGCTCTGAACTGCACATTCTCCACTATCAAAGTAATGTCGCAAAGAAAATCCTTTTTCCTCTGTTCTTCAAAATTAGTTAGAATGATATCTTTGTGAGCTTTGGAGTGGATGATGACCAGTTTCTCAGAACCATCTGGAGTTGCTTTTGCCATTTTAATTATGAATACAAAGGAAGTGCCTGCAAAAACAGAATAGCTTTAATAAAGAATTATTTTAGCAATCTGCATTACAAGACACCAAATATCATCTGTTTTACCAGTAACAGAGTTCAAGAGTTTCTGATGCAGTTCTGAATCCTCCGAACTTTTGAAAAATCAACACTATTGCTGACACGGATTTTCTTCAGAAAGTGTTTTTAAGTCCTATGAAACGGCTACACATAGTTTCTTTGATCAGAATCACTGCCTATCATTTGTTTATCTCTGATGTACTGAGAACTCTGTATTAACTAAAAAAATTGCGACCCGTTCTGAAATCTCCTAACTAAAATAATCAGACAAAAAGAATTGTTTGTTCACGGCTCCTTAGTAGAGTACTGGGTTTGCATGGCAAGGTTTTGTTAGTGGGGCAGCTACAGGGGTGGCTTTTGTGAGGAGCTGTTAGAAGCTTCCTCCATGTCCTACAGAGACTTCACTACCTGGATCCAGGATGGACCTGCCGCTGGCCAAGGCTGAGCTCATCAGAAACAGTGGTAATGCCTCTGGGATAACAGATTTAAGAAGGGTGAAAAATACCCCCACAACTGAGCTAGAGAGGAGTGAGAAACAGCCCTGCAGACACCAAGGTCAGTGAAGGAGGGGGAGGTGTTCCAGGTGCTGGAGCAGAGGTTCCCCTGCAGCCTGTGGTGCAGACCATGGTGAAGCAGACTGTCCTCCTGCAGCCCATGGAAAACCCCACACCAGAGCAGGTGGATGCCCAAAGCAGGCTGGAACCATTTGGGAAGCCATGTTGGAGCAGGCTCCTGACAGGATCTGTGGTCCTTTGGAGAGAGAAGCCCACACTGGAGGAGATTTGCTGGCAGGGCTTGTGAACTTGTGGGGAACCCACACTGGAGCAGCCTGTTCCTGAAGGACTGCACCCATGGAAGAGACCCACACTGGAGCAGTTTGTGAAGAACTGTAGCCTGTGAGAAGGACTCACTTTGCAGAAGTTGTGGAGGACTGTCTCCTGTGGGAAGACATGCTGGAGCAGAGGAAGAATGTGAGGAGTCCTCTCACTGCAGAGGAAGCAGCGGCAGAGACAATGTGTGATGAACTGACCACAGCCCCCATTCCCCATCCCCCTGCACCACTGGAGGCGGACAAAGCAGAGAAAAGCCTGGAAAGAAGGGAGGAGTGGGGTGACCTGTTTTAAGATTTGGTTTTATTTTTCATTATCTTGGTCTGATTTCATTGATTTCACTCAATAAACCAATTTCCCCAACTCAAGTCTGTTTAGCCTGTGATGGTAATTGCTGACTCATCTCTCCCTGTCCTTATCTTGACCCATGAGCTTTTTATTATATTTTCTGTCCCTGGTCCAGCTTGGGACAGGAGTGATGGAGTGGCTTTAGTGGGCACCTGGCATCTAGTCAGTGTCAACCCACCACACTGGAAAGAAAAAAGGTCAACTGCAGTTTCATCATTGCAGATTATTCAGGGATAAGGCTACGAAATCCTGTTACTGATGATAAAACTTCACTCGTATCGGTATGGCAAAACTTCATGACTTCTTTTACCCACTTATGTCATTCTGAAAGTTTCTTTTTCATAACACTCTACCTACTAAGCTTCAGCCTCAGCCTACGGAGGTAGGCAATAAAAGCAGAAAAACAGTAGCATTTTAAAGCAGTCTGTCTAAAATAGGGTTGATTATGGTAATTATTAACTATCAATTTGACTTGCTAAGAATTGTAAATTTGCAAAAAATTAATAACAAACAAAAAAATTCCACAAATTTCAGAAGAATCCACCAAATGTTATTATGGAAGAGATATGCCCAAAATGTCCAATTTGCAAGGCTCAGCTGAGCCAAAGATAAAACAGATTATATACTTGACATCTTAATTTATACAAGTGTCGTATCAAACACAAATAAATTTGCACATTTGTATTTAGGGAGTGCAGCAATTTCAATCACCTGAACAAATGCTGCATGAATCAACATAACAATACATACAGACGATACCTAAAAGCTACTGTGGTGGTGAAAAAGTGATTCTTTAGCCCAAACCATCTACCAAATAGTTCAGGGTGGAGTCAAATCGTTTTATCTGGGAGCTTTAATTTCTGGAGGATGTGAGGCTCATGTTTGTTGCTGGAACACCTCAAAGCACAGCTGCAGGTGTGATCCAACTCTGCCTTTCCGTGCATTCCAAGAACTCCCGAAGAGCTGCTGCCAACCCTGCCTGCAGGCATCCCCTGACACCCACACGTCTCAGACAGGGTAGTGGGTGTTTTATGGCTTTCGACTGTAGAAAGTCAATAACTAAGCGATCCCAGGGGAGGCAAGAAACTGGAATGGTTTATTGGACGTTCGATCACATCAAAAACTTCGGCGTCGAATCGGGAGGTGACACCATTCATATTTGGACCGCAAAATCCAAAACACCCGCCTGCCTTTGCTAAAAACCCCTAACAATTTCAGAGTGAGGCTCTGCACAAGGGCTCAGGAGCTCTCGGGGTGACCCCGGGGCGCGGCGCATGGCCCGGGGACGGGTCCCGACACGGGCACGGCCAAGGACACGGCGCTGGAACAGCCCGAACAGCCTCGGCGGGAGCGGGGCCAGGAGGGCTCCGGCGGCACCGCAAGCGCCGCCCCCCGCGCCCGTGTGAGCCCCGAGACTCGCTCCGTGACTCGCTCCGCATGTTCGGGCCGCCCCCCGAGGAAGGCCGCTCGTCCCCCTGCGGGGCCGGAGCAGGGAACGGGCGCTGCCCTCCGAGAGCCGCGGGCCTGGGTTCCCCCAGCGCGGCCGCCGCCCGCCCTGCCCGGCGCCCCCCCCGCCCGGAGCCGGCACTCACCCCGCGCCCAGGCCCCGCCGCCGGCACCGCCGCCGCCCTTCCGGCACGGGCGGGGCCGGGCCGGGGCTCCCGCCGCGCCTGCGCTGCCGCCATGAGCGGTACGCACGAGGCGGGACTTGGAATCACGGAACGTCCCGAGCTGGAAGGGACGCACGGGGGTCACCCGCGTCCAGCTCGCCGCCCTGGGCAGGACAGCTGCAAGGATCACACCCTGCGCCTGAGAGCGTTGTCCAAGGGCTGCTTGAGCTCTGTCAGGCTTGGTGCTGTGGCCACTTCCCTGGGGAACCTGTTCTAGTGCCCAACCACCCTCTGGGTGAAGAACCTTCTTCTAATATCCAACTTAAAGCTCCCCTGACACAACTTTGGGCCATTCCCTTCGGTCCTGTCACTGGTCACCAGAGAGATCAGTGCCTGCCACTCCACTTCCCCTCGTGAGGAAGCTGTACACTGCGATGAGTTCTCCCCTCAGTCTCCTCCAGGCTGAACAAGCCAAGCAACCTCAGCCGCTCTCCGTACGGCTTCCCCTCAAGGCCCTTCACCATCTTTTCAGCCCTCGTTTGGTCGCTCCTTAATAGCTGAATATCTTTCAACTTCAGACAAAAGATTTTATTTCTAAGATTCTGTGGTTAAGAAGCTGGTCCAAGAAGGTGTGACATTGTTCACGGGCCGTGTTACAGCCATGCTTGTGGCTCGTGGCAACGCTCCACACATTAATCCATGGAAATTGGAGGGGGAAAACAGCCCGCACTACACAAAACTGGGGCGTGTGTCTTTCAGGGAAAGGAAAGTCTTCACCTTGGCGTCAAGGCCAAGTGGCCGATCTCTTGGCTCCTGGTATGGGCCTGCCATGGCAGTCCCCAGGTAGGGGATGAGCTGGCAGTGCTCCAAGAACTGCACCAGCTTCCTCCTGTACATCTGTCGCACTGGCTCCGAGCTCCGGGGGTTGTATGCTGCAAGAAGTTAAACAGCATGTTAGTGTCCCCTGTCAACTTTGTGGAATTACATTACAGAAATTTTCAAAGGGACCAAGTCTACCCCTGATGATGTTACCTTTGGTACAGATAAACCTTCTCTGTGCTGGGGGTAATTAGACTCGGAAAGATCAAGCTTTTGTAAACAAACATGCTCAGCTGCTGTCAACTTCCCATTCCTCAGGGTGTGAGGTGCTGATGAAACTCCAGGCCATTACAAATTTGGGTAGTGCAGCAGATACCCTGAAGAGGCGCAGCCTGAGGATAGCCCAGGCCTGGCGTGGCTGGCACCAGGCCCCTGTGTCCTTGGCACAGCTGTTCTATGACCTAAATGCTTTGCCCATAAAAAGTGAAGAGCTGATCAACAGTGTAGAGGAGGGAGGGTTTCTCTCTGCCCTAAGCTCTATTTTGCATTAGTATTGAGAGCCAATCCTCAGAGTACACTTTATTATTTTAATTGTTATCCTGCAGCAAAGGGGAAGAAGTGACAGACAAACATAACCAATTTTTTCCTGTGGACAGTTCTTTATACCTCATTACAAAAACTGGACAGCGTGAAGAACTGTGCTACGAGATGCTTCTGCCCACTAGCTTTAAATTGCAGACAGCTGCATTTAACAGCTTCTGACAGATTTTTCAAGAATAGCTGCATGTAGAGCTCTTAAAGGAGTCAAGCTTGAAGGCCACTCCATCACTCTGGTGATATATTGTTTAACACTCTTTTCGCAGAAGTAAATCTCTCTGCATTTATGGTTGATCACCTGTACCTTCTCAGATACTGAAAGCAATCCAGTATTGTTGTGAGAAAAGCTGAAGAAGCAATTAAACCACTGTTTCTTGTGCCCTATTTAAATGTGAGATTAGAGAGTGACATAAATTGAAGATGAGAAAGTCTTACTTCAGATAGAAATAGGATGAAATAAATTTCCAGAGGACCACAACGTGAAGCACTTTGATCAAATTTTTGATCAAGGATGGCACAACTACTCTGAAGAGATGCACAGTAATATGCAATGCAGTATTTGCAACAATCACAGAATGGGTTCGGGCTGGGAGGTACCACAATGAGTCATCTGGTCCAACCTCCCTGCTCAAGCAGGGTCATTCTAGAGCACATGGCACAGGATTGTATCCAGGCAGTTCTTGAGTATCTCCAGTGAGGGAGACTCAACAGCCTCCCTGAGCACACGGTCACCTGCACAGTAAAGAAGTTCTTCTTCATGTTCAGGTGATTTATCAGTGTACAGGAATGCTGTATCTTAAAGTTGGAAGCAGTTCTACCTGGTATTAGAAGAAGATAACTTGTTTTTCTGGATTCCTATGGTCAAAGTGTTCAGCAATGCATGAGGAGATTTGTGCACTTGCATAACCTTTCTGGTTCATCATCCAGTGCTAATAATGATTTAATGTTGCAATATTTGAGCAAAGCTTTTCCTAGAGTCGGCATCGTTGCATTAGCAAAGCTGTTCTAACAACAGGATGAAAACAGCCTTTGTGGATGGAACAAACTACTAGGATAAATGCAGTTTGACATATTAGGAACTCTACATTTATGCAGGGGTTTACCATGTGCCTACCCTGTTGAGTGGTTTTCCTTAACAAAGCTGTGCTAGTAAAAAAATCTGTGGTAGTTCAAGAAAATTCTGGAGGACTCTGGAAACTACATGAGGAAACACAGAATGTCAAGAACTTTTAACAAATAATATTACCTAAAAGAATAAGTAAAAATGTCAAATAAAAAAGGCAAGGTAAAGTACACCCAACTTGAACAGGTTGACTTCTATAAGACAAAACTGGTGGGTTGAAAGAAATGTCAGTCTTGCTCCAGAAATCTCCAGCAGTACTGGAAACTAGACCAAAGCTGCATCAGAGCTGCAAACACGGATGCTGAAATAGAGAAAGCTGGCACCATTTAAGCTCATTGCAAACTAATAAAGATTACTATCTGCAACTAATATCTTGGATTAAGAAAACCCCAAACAAATACTCTTAAAAATAGCAACTATGAACACGGAAGATAAAACTAGAGTACTTTCCTCAGTGCAGGAGTAGTCCTAACCTCTGGTAGCTCCGTGAGAAGTTTTACTTTATGGTTATCTTGTAGGCTGAGTAGAAACACCTAATTAGTTTTACTTTATGCTTATCTTGTAGGCTGAGTAGAAACACCTAATTTTAATTTTGGACTGTTTATCTTTGTTATGGAAAAGTAAGGTCAATTGGACTATCAATTAAATTAAGAAGTTAAAAATAATCAACACATTATTCTGAATCACATTAATATTGAGATCTTCCCAGATAATTTCACAAATAAACAGACTGATAAATAACATTTCATTTATCTGCTAAAAACTTAAAAATTATAAAGTTGTCTTCAGGGTATCTGCAAGGCAAGGTTTCTTACTAAATTTTATTTGGCCACAAGATGCCATTGAAAAAAAGGCAGGCATTCAGGCACCTAAACTATGCCTCAGACAGTATTTCAGCAGCTTTTTGATACAGTAATATAAGTCAATTTTTAAGACAATTCAGGTTGTCTATGACTAATTTAAAATGTAGTACCACCTGGAATATAACATTTTACTTCCTGTTTATAAACTCCAACAGTTCCTCTTAGAAATGTTTTCAAGGCCATCAGGTTGCTGGTGATAAAGCGTTATTAAAGTCTCATGATTTGTGAGAGATCACTTATGTATCTACCTGTTCTATTAACCTTATTTTCCTCCCTGGTCCTTACACATTTCCAAGAAACCTGGCAGTGTGTACTCAGATCAGTATATAATAGTGGTTTTCCATGTTGGACATAAGAAAATGACGCCAATTAGCTATAAATGTTGTATCAGATTATTTATATAATTTTTATATTTAGTTATTTTTATAGCATATTATTTTATACACTACCTTTTAAATGGAAGGAGACAAACAGCAGAGCAGTTTCTTTCACACTTAGGAATGGAAATTTTGGCTTAAGGCTGCCTACTTCATGCAGAGCTTTTATTAGAGAAGTTGCTACTCCCTAAAGAAAGAAAACAGTTTTAGGAGACATTACAGAAATCCTGAAAAAAAATATATTCAAAGCCTTATCCTGTTGTCATGCAGACCTAACAATATAGGATGATACCCTAAGTTGGTAAATAGTAGAAGATAACAAAGAGTATAAAATAGGCAGGGCAGTGACCATGAATAATTTTTTTATTTATTCATGTGTCAAAATGTAACAAACTATCCTTAGATGATTCCAGATAAGCTTGTGTCTATTCTGGTGTTAAAAATCAAACAAAAATGTAATTATACAAGATATCATAAAAAACTAAGTAAGAAAATCCATCATATTATATTGCAGTTTATTATCCCCCTCTGATGGACTTATTTGTATTTTTTCCTTAAATATTTTAAAGCTTTTAAAAATTCTTCGCAATCGTAAGTATATTAAATTTTCAATTTAATATAATCCCATTGATAAATGTAAGACTCATATTGCATTAAAAATTAAGTAAACTGAGTGGGACATACTATGCATCACAAAATCATGTTTTAAAATACAAAAAGCAAAAACTGGCCTGTTCAAGGTATCCAGCCAAAGGAAGTGCAGTTAGTAGCATTGGCTCCTTTTTTGGAGGGAGTTTATGGGGAAGCTTCAGATTCCCATACTTCTCTGGTAACCTAACCAGATAAAAAGTAAGCACTTCTAACATTTATAAACCGTGACATGACTGAAGATTAAAATGCAAAATTGGTATATTCACCTCATAAACTTCTGAAGTTTCTCTTCACTTTCAAAAATATATACTTTATCTTGATATCTTGCTGCATACTCAGTATTGCCAGGCACCAAGGCTTCATATCTGAAGAGATGGAGCAAGAACGTCTATTCATTCCCAGGAAATGTAAACCATAATTTGTGTGGTGTAAATTCATGAGCTATTGGGAGCCTTCTGGTTATTAGTAAGTGTAGGAACACCAAAAAAGCAATTGAATCATCCAGCTTTCCACTACATGACTGACAGTTACAAAGCTCAAAATCTGAGAAAGCCTCTGCCTCAAAATTTGTTTATTAAGGAGCTTTTATTGTGCTTCTTTAGAGCTCCTTCATTTTAAATACCAATCATGGTTGTTCAGGAGATTAAGAAGGGACAGCATAGAACTGGCTATTCTGATGAGAAATTCTTGCACACTGAGGACTTTATAGTGGAGCTAGTTTTGCATCTACTAGGATTTTATGAGATTTCTTTGAACCATTGAAGGTTTATGATAGAGAGAATTTTGTCCGTTTTCATCATGAAAAGACAGCAAGTCAATACAGATCCTTGTAGAAACTGTAGCCATGTAAGTTTTAAAAGGTGATTTTATATTGATTTCCAATGCCACAGGCACAATATAGAGAATTGTAATTGCTTCCCATCCAAACCCTGAACACTGTTGAAAAGTATTTTGAAAGTGTTTCCTCATTAATATGTTAATATAGGACACATAGTCTGTAATTCAGATTATGAAAACTCCAGTGACCTACCTCTGTTTTCCATCTAGGTAAGTGACTGGACAGTATCCCCGCATTTCAGCCCTTAGAGGGAATGAGGCCTTCACTTCTGCCACAGTCAGTCTCTTTGGTAGCATATGAGGGGGTGGGAGAGGGTGAGGTGCCAGTGATGACACATAAATCTCTGGTGTGATTAAAAATTTCTGTAGAAAAGGAAACATTTTTATAATGTAAGAAGCACTGTAAGACTGTTAATCAAACTACAGAGGGCTGGCTCACGCAATTTAGATACTTATTTCTTCTACAACACAACAGTGTGTTGGCACTGCTGCTGCTCTTGGATAAGTAATTTCTTTTCCAACCCACTCTCAGTTGAAGTCATCGCTACCCACCCACCATCCATCAATATCCATTGCTATCATTACCCACTCTCTACAGCCAGTTTCCCTAAAACAGGTGGAGAAAGGAAATTAGTGGTTTAAGATTTAACGTTTGATCTGTGACAAGTTGAAAGAGGAGCTTTGGTTTAATGGACTCTGTGCTGCATTTTGTCTGCCTAGATGTTTGATAGCAGAAGTATACAGAACAAAAGCTTGAATACTAAGAAGAAGAGTGGTCTAATTCAGATTGCATGTTACTTATTTCTGCATGAAATCAAAGAATCTAAGCAACAGTGTTCCCCTTTCCCATGATCCCTTCCTGGCCTGGTTTTTGACACTTACGTCCAGTTCTTCCTGTGAAGCCATTTTGTAATAGCGCCCTTCAAATTCCACAGCAAACTGCAATGAGGAGGTCACAGAGCAGTCCACCAATTCACCCTTCTCTGCAAGGCTGACAGGACAGTACTGTCCAAACTCCCCCAGCCGCTCCTCCAGCTCTTTGGAAGTGATACATAAATCAGCAATGCTGGCAGCTTTTCCTGTTAATAAAAGCAATTAGTGATAATGTTTTATTTATGAAAGACATATAAACATCAAACAATTTCACTCAGAAATGTTACAGTTTAGAAGGTTATTCATAATTTGAAAGTGATATGAAATAATGAGAACTAAAATAGCAATTTTTAATAGATTGATAATAACATGAAATTGAAACTCATTTTACTAAATAATTTTAATAACATTTTTATAGCAGTTAAGAAATATAATAATTATTAATGATGTGGGTTATTCTGCATGCTCAACTTATTAGTCTACTTTCCCTGGGATGGTTTTATTTATGATTTATTGTTTTACTTCTTTGTCTTACTAAGGAACATTTCAGCTATTATTTTATTTCATTACATTAGTGAAAAAGAGTACAAGATGTGATGAAAGCCTCAGTTTTATTCATCCACGTCTTGCAAATGCTACAGTCTATCTGCATGAAATATATTCAAAATCTTGAATGTCATCTCAAACCCAAGATATTTACAAATAGTACTTTTCAAGTTTGATGTGAAAAAAATTAAATGTATTTTATAATTTTTGATTATGGCTCTGGTTTTTAAGAAGGGTGCAGCCACAGAGCTGTAAAAGTTGAAACCAAAAGGTGGATATAAGATAAGCAAGTCTGTTTGCCCTTCAGAGGAATTCTAGTTAAATAGTACAGACATGTTTAAAAGGCATATTTAATCCTGACCAATGCTGACCACAACAAGTCAAGCGAGAACTGTGTCATTTGAGACTAAAATGGGTTTCTTCCCAAAGCACAGAAATTAATATTTAAGCTTAATTCTGAACTTTTAATTAACATCTTCCCTCTCCTTCCCTCTTGCTCTACTAACACTACAGTGAAGTTGCAAGTCATAGTTCCCTTGTATACTTTGGGATAGCCTTTGTGATTTATCAGCCAGTGTTGCAGAATCTCCCATGGGCTCTGACTTCTACCAGCATATTTTTGTTACCCTGTTGTTTGGGGGATGGCCTCTGACTACTCAGTAGTTGGTTTTGTCTTTGCTTTCTTCAAGAGATCTCTTCAAGATCTCTGCAGATGAGATTGAAGAGTTTGAGGGTATGAACATGCCCAAGAACTAACTTAATCCAAAGAAAGTTGAAATGCCCATATTACAATGGGAATGTAATGGGAATGCCCATATTATTGTGGGAAACTGTTTTTCTTTTACCTTCTCTTATTCTTTCCAGGTACATCTGTATTTGTTTAACAACCACTTGAACTTCCTGCGTAACTTTGTTCCAGATCTTCCACTTGCTCTGAACAGCATCAATCACACACCAGTTCTGACGCTCCTTCATATAGTAAGTCCTAATTGCATCAATGTGCTGTTTATAGCAGGAATTTTTAATGGCTAGGATCTGTGAGCTGTCATGTTCAGGATAGGGAGGGCTGAAGACAATGAAAAATAACACTCATTTACATCTGAAGGTTAGATAATTTCATGTGTAAACTCTAGAGTTCACGTAAAGTTCTTTTTACAGAATTATGCTTGCCTGACACTGTAGAAATACAAATTTCTTATTAAGAATATTAGCAGGTATATATGAAAAGGAGCATACCCATGGTTAGACAGTCATGTTCAGAAACAAAGAACAAAACCTTTTCTACTTATGTCCCAAATACAAGTCAAAAATTATTTTGTAAAGGATTTGGAATGTATCAGCACATATTAACTGACACACATGCTGCAGATATACCATTAAATGGTACCCTGATACTGTACATTTGATTTGTATTTAAGCCTGTGAAATGTAATTAAAGTTAAAATGAAGTTTAAAGTAAATATTTTCAAAAGGACATAATTAATTTAATTTTTTGCAATGCAAATTCTCTTTAGTCTCTCAGTAAACAATGTAGCATTGTACTGATTACTTGATAAAAAGAAAGAGACAAAATCAAAGAGATATGCAATAATGCCCCAAGCTATCTGGAACTTCTTAGGAACACTTTGTCTAATGAGAACCAGGTTCTTATACAATTTAATTTTAAGGTGAATGTTCTGTTCTTTTTCATTCTCTGCTTACTGCTCTTCCTCAAAAACAACCAGCAGCTCTTTAAACAGAGTATTTACCTCCTCAGAAAAACAAAGGGGAATGAGCTGAATTGAAAGGTTTAGATGAATAACTCATGAATTCTGTATGTTACTAAACTATGCATTGTTTCCATATTTTAAAAAGGACTCTAATTAAGACTTAAAAGACAGCTTATTAGACAAAGTATCAATTTCTCTTAGGATGATAATCATTGAATGAAGTTGAACAATAAACTTCAGCAGCAGAGAGAACTGGTAACATTTCTGACATACAGTTTCATTAAACCAGTATAACTCAGCAGTGGGTGAACAGCACTGCACATTTGTGATCTCAGTCACAAATCGAGGGATCTGGCCAGAGCATGCCACAAATACCTGACATCTCCATTTCTGGTCTATGGAAATCAAAGCCTTAGAACAGGGAGGGCCTGGTTCCCATGCCTTTTCATTTGTGGAGTTCAGAGACAAGATGAGTAATGCTCCAGCTTACATACAACCTCTCTGGGTACAGCACTGAGGCACATAATTAGAGAAATTACTATATCGATTAGAAAAAAGTATTTCTATCAGCGTCACTACCTATTTGTGCTTTCCTTATCCAACAGTGCTCTTCTGAACACTTCCTTTGTATCCATTTCTAATTCAAAGATTTTCGCTGGAATTATCTTCACCGATTCCAAGAGCTTTACTTGTTTCCTTGTTAGAGGATATCCATCAATTACAACTCTGCATACAAACAGGAACAGAAAAAGTTTTCCTAAAAAGTAACACTATGTATGATCCTAGTACATTCTCCATGGAGACAAAGTCTACACCTGTGCTATGAAGTTATCACTGCTCTGACTTGATAGACACAATCTTCACTCCTAAGAATTTAAAATCAGATTAAAAAAATCAAGTAGGTAGAATATAAAACAGTAAAGTGAAAAGGAAATGCACAAAGGGCAAAAGCTAAGTGGATGGCTCTGACTTATAAAAATGGTGGATTTTAAAATTCTGACATATCAGTCAGAAACATCATTTCAACTGTGAGAAATCTCCATATGGATTGGAAGGAGCAGTTTTCAAAGTGGTAAGTAAAATGATTTACTACTGTACTTGAAGAATTTTTAAAATCATATTGAAGAAGAAATGCTTTTTGCATATTAGGCAATACTGGAACAAAATATACTGAAACAATATTCCAGTATTTAATATGAAAGAAAAGTTGAAAGAATTCTATCTCAAGCTCAAATAATTTTCAAAGATTATTCCAGAATTGCCTTTTCCTGTAACAATTCTTTCTGGGGAGAGGAGTTGAATGTCATGAAATCATCATCATAAAGCTTTTTAAGTTTGCCTACTTTTGAAGGTGTTTCAGTGATGGAGAAGAGCCTAGGAAATCAGGATCTCATATGAGTGAGGTGGAAAAACTCACTGGTTTCAATTCCTCTTTAATAACTTCAGTTGTTAACCAAACCACAAAAAAACCCTTGAATACTGAACCAGTCTGCATGATCAAAGGGAATCAGATGTGTCCAAGTTGGTTCTGGAGTTGGTATAAGAAAGACAAAATGGTACTTCTCAAAAGACAGTAGAAAGTATTGGCTTATTGACAGAAGAAAAGATAACTTTCATAAAGCATATTACTTGGATTGACTGGAATATACCTACTTGAAAATTGCAGAAAATTATGCTTTGATTTTATTTCCCAGAGTAGTGTGAAGGACCTCTTTTTTACAGATTATTTTCTCAATGCAGAAACCACTGATGTGTTTTATTGAAATTGGTTTACAGTGATAACAATGGAAACCCCCCAAATCTAGACAAGACTCTTACCCGGTGATGCTACACGTGTGGTTTAGCAGAGCCACATCTAGAGCCTGTATGGCCAGTTCATCAGGTACAGTCAGTCCTTTGTGAAGATGCCCCTTTATCTTAAGTGCCAAGTCGCTCTCTGGCTGGCTGTCTATCACCAGCCGTATGGCATCTCCCATGGACAGGCGCAGAAATCCATACACACTTGCAAGCTTCTTGGCAACTGCAAAACATTTGGATTTCAACTCACAACTTTTAACGCAAGCAACATCACAGTCTGTTGAAGTATGTCCTTGGTCTCAGAAGCTAACTGCTCAGCTCATTTCCCTGGTCATTTCCACTGCATAATCTTGGTAAGTGTGTACCTAACCCTGCTTAGGCCCCTGTAGGGCCCAGACCATGCATGTGCACAGAGCACACCCAGTGCACTTACACTGTTCAAGTCAGCAGAAACCTCAGGAGCAATCGTCAATATTATTATAAAATGTCTTAGAAAATATGCTTCCACTGTTGCCCCTTCTACAGAACAGCCCAGCAGTTAGATCACTTATTCAGAAAATGGTAAATACTGTTAAAATTTCCTCCTAAATATAATTTGAACCTGTCTCTTCTTCTTCTAACAGTAAAAGGCAGAGAAGTGGATTGACAGAGTCATGGAGGAAGAAGGAGAGGAGAGAAAGATGGAAATCTTGGGGTTTTTTTAATCTAGAAATTTGGAAACAGAATGGAGAATGGGAAGTTTGCGATCCTAGTCCTTAATCCTATGAATATTTTTCCATTCCAGAAATGAGAAACAAATTAGAAAATAATCATAAATAATATACAAGGAGTATAAATAGTGTAAATTCAATTTTTCTAAGTGCAAGTCCAAGTCACTAACATCTTAAGAACATGGGATAAAATTCAAATGGACAAGTATCTGACTATCAAATGAGACACTAGAGAATGTAACTAAAGGAATTTATACCCAGCAAGGAGAGCAGGAAGACCAACAATATTAATGGTTTATGATTTTTCAATACTAATGACAGATACAGCTTCAGTTCATTAAATATGATTTTGCTGTACAGATAACTGGCCCATACCTGTAGTCTTTCCAGATTTTGGAGGCCCCACAATTGCAATCTTAATTGGTGCAGCTGGTTTAGGTTTTGACTGACGAATATATTTGATGGGATTTGTCATAAATGTTTCTTTATTTTCTTTACTTGAAAAGAAATAAATATACTGCCGATGGATTACAGGAAAGACTTCATTTCCACGGTTTTGGTGGGGCCTGATTACATCTCCTTTGCTTATCTGTAGTGTATACAAGATGGGAATCAGTTCATTACGTTTGACAAAACCTCTTCTCCCTCCATTCCAGAGAAGTGGCTTTGTAGGCAGGTAGAGAAGTACCAACCATATGAAACAAACCATTAAAGCATTCTGAATGCTTTGGGCATAACATTTTGTCCAAGTCTGAGAAACTTCCATACATACACAATTATTCAGCAAAAAGATGAAATAAACATTGAAGACAGAAAGAATACTCACTACTTCCAGTAGGTGGTACCATAACACTTTATGTCCATCAAAATACTGGTCAGAAAGGATTAACATAATACCTTTTCTAATTTTCAGAGAATAAAGAAAATAATTTTATTCCTCAGTGAATTAAACTTGCTTACCTGCCTGACAGCAGAAGATACACTGAGAATATTGTATTCAGCAGAAGTCATGTACAAATGAAGAAAATGTAAAAGGATATCAGTACTTAACATTATGGTCAAGTGTAAAACCACAACAACATAAGTCAAAAAAGTTTTTGGTAAAATACATGCACCACTGATAAAATGTTTTCAAACACATCAGACAGCCCACTAGAAAGTCAGCAGTGTTGATGGATCGTTGTCAGAAATGGTCACTGCAGTAATGCTAAATGAATTTGTTGCGCCACTGTTCTCTATAGAAGAACTTAGTCATGTCCCTGTTACTTCTTGCAGGAACTGCCTTAAAGTGTCAATAAAAGATGTTTTAAAACTAAATGTTGACATCTGTAGAAAAAATTACCCAGACCAGATAGCATTCACCGTATATTTCTAAAGGGACTCAGAAGTGAAATTTTTACTGATAAATGTGTAACACTGGCCTTCCTTTGACAAAAAAGAAAGGTGGAGAAAGTTACCATTTTTTTAAAAGGGCTCCAGGGTGGATCCTGGCAAACATAGTCCAGTAAATCTGACTCTGTATTGAGCAAACTGAAATATATTAAGGAAAGTAGTTACATGCATACATATAAAATAATGGGGAAGAGCCAACTCAGCTTCTTGTCGAGGGAAATCATACCTCACAAATCTATTGCTATTCTTTGAAGGAGTCAATGAAGTTGATCTGGTTATTACAGTAAGAGATGGGACTCTTCTACTGCGTGGCATTGCCTTGCCAGACTCTTCTCATATTCTTAGGTTCCTATTCCTGCATGAAGTCATTTCAGAATCCTTGCCCTCAATTTATGAGATGTCATGAGTCTGTTCTACTGCATATCTGTTTCCATTCTTCCCTCAGCTCATCATTTTTATTCTCTGCTTATCTAATCAGTCACATTACTACTTCCTTTCCCCCCCAGATTTAATCTAAAAGTAATTGGCATATATTCTTATCTGCCTTTCTACCCCAAAACTTCCATTCTGTAATCAGTTTCATAATTTCTATTATATCCTGAAATATCCATAAAATGATCCTATTTCCCTTTCATTATTACCAGCTTGTACATTTTCACTGTCAGCACACAACTCTGATTTTATCTAATAGCTTCCTATGACTTCTTTCTTCTGACTGAATTGTACTTTTTTTATTGGCAAGAAACACTGTATAGAATAAAAGAGTGAACTGGAGAAATGGAATGACAAAAATGTAGTGAAATCTGATAGAACCAAGTGCAAGGACTAGAGTGTAGGGACTAATTAGAATTAAACACATAAACTGGTTCAGTAGTTGCAAATGACAGAAGAGCAGAAATACCTGCTTCTATTAATATGTCCCTAGATTATTAGATGCCAGTTTGATGCAGCCATGAAAAAGAATGAAGATGCTGCTTCAACTGTTAAAGAAAGACAAACATGATCTAGAAGAGGTGAAGACTCAACATGATGACTATACAAAAGCGATTAAAAGTTGCTTGATTAATTGGCATAGTAAAATGAAGTATGTTTCTCTCAGGCCATTTTTGCTCTCAATATGGTGTTCACTGGACTTTTTTTTATGAATCTTCCTTTCTCTTTTTGATTTATTCACAGTCCAACCTGTTTTTATTTCTTCCATTAAACCACAGAAATTACCTGCTAACATTTCACTTCCTACCTATAAAACTGTATCGGCCCACTTTTGGGGATAGACATGAGTACTTTCTGACTTCAATTTTCCAGATCTCTAGTAAAATACTATGGAAATATATTTGTTGCTTTTCAGAATTTGTAAATTTTCACAAGAAAGAATTATTGCTGATGAATTACATACATCTAACGTTTTTGTTTACTTTTTCACCACTGCTAGGGTTGGTGGCAACGTGTGTGTGTGTGGCTTCTTATAAATTTATACTCCAAAGCCTTTCAATTTGTTTCACCACTTCTGGAAGGCTCTAAGACCTCCTCTGTTGTCCTGTGGTTTGTGTATCATTAAGAGATAGGCATTTCTTTCTGTTTCAATACCACCTTTAATTGTGCCACCAACGATAGTGTAACAAATTTCACTAAATGCCTCTCAGCCTTAAATTAGCTGCAACACTGAAAAGACACCTTTTATTATTAATGCTTGCTGTATTTTTTGTTTATTCAGTGGTGTCATTTTGATTCAGTAATGTAGTTTTCATTCAATAGTTCTGGTGTTAATTGCTATTGTCTCATAACATCTTTTTAATGTAGAATACATTTTTAAAAAGTGTTACCTCTTGAAAATATTCTTCAGCCATTTAAGAATATTACCTTTATTGGATCCCACTGACCAAAAGAACTTGGAAATTTATATGAGAGAAATAGCATCTTCTCTGCAAGTGGCAAACTGATTGGGTAACATTTCTCAAAAATGCTTTCACGGTTTTCTGTTAGAGATCTCAGTTTGCTATACACTTGGTAGCACACGACGTGAGGCTTCCGTCCTCCATTGATCTCAATTGGTGGTATTAATAATTTTTCAAGTTCTTCCTGGTTATGAAAACATAATGAAATATTAGCATCATAAACACAATCAGATTTATAATAAAGACTGACAGCAAGATTTTCTGTCAACTATCAAGGATTTCTTGAGCATGTTGTCAGTCACCATAAATCAGCAAAATTTTGTTTGAGATGAGAATTGGACTTCCTGCCCACTGAAGTTTAAACTACCTAGTCTGTATTAAGGATCACACAATTACAATATTATATTATTATTTGCTTTTGTAAACTTTCTCTCTGATCAGTGGGTAGAATCTGGATCACGATTAGTTTCTTCCTGAAGATACTTACTACATACTAAACAAAGGTCACCCATTTGCTCACTGCTTTAGATGTGGCATTATCATGGCAGAAGTCTAACATTAGATGAGGTTACCTCACCATAGGTAACTGATTTCAAGAAAATTATGTTACTAGGAACTGTATTAAAAAATAGAGCTGTCTAGTAAGAATTTTGTCTCAAAAATTATTTTCAAATACTGTTCATATATTTGTAACTCTCTAGTTTAGTTGCCTTTATCAACTGACCTATCAAAAAGGAAATAAGGACACCAAGACTGGGTAGGCCTAACCAAACATTTTCTTTTCCCCCCCTACGGTATTAGTCATATAAATGACATACTCATTAAAGTCTATGCCTTATCAGTACAGCCTTCCATCTTGCTCACATATTTAGATCATGAGTACAGCAGCACAATTGTTTAAGCACTATAACTTTTAAATGTGATAAATAAACATGAAAATTCTTCTTGCATCATGTGAAGCAGTGGTATCAGTACCTGTACACTTTGTAATCTCTCTACTTCTGAGTCAAACTTTTCTGCAATTTCATTTTGCATGCGTTCAGCAACATCTTCTTCATCTTCTTCTTCTTCTGCTTCTTCTTCTTCTTCTTCTAAAAACTCTTCTTTAAGTATAGCTTCAATTTCTTCATTTTCATTCTCATCTTCCTCCTCAGTGGCTTCAAAATTCTCTGTATTTGCTAGAGCCTATAAAGGCAAAATATTTTGTTGTTTCATGTCTCTGGTACAGATGAAGGAATATACGGCATTCTTGTCTCCTTTTTAATTAGAAAAATCCTTAATTTAAAAAACCCTCATTTTGGGGTAACCTTTATCGTAAGCAAAAATCTAGTAGATCCTAGAATCTTATTTCAGAAGAAAATGCAGGGGTATTGTGCTGTGCATACAGTGAAGCATTGTCAAAACTGCAGTTTTTTTAAGAGGTGGGTTTTTTTCATACATGGTATTGTAGTTTGACAGGACTTCGTTTTAAACAAGCGTGTTTACTGAAAGTGTAGCTGACAGAATATCTTGAGCAGTCAGGTAGTACATTAATACATTTACAAATATACTATGTAATTGACTTTGGGCAGAAATTCTGGTGCAGTCCTAATCTGTATTGACCATGGATTTGACAGGGTACTAATTCCAGTTAATGGGGCTACTCTTTTGGCCACCAATTAGATTCATTGAACACACTCATAAGTATTTTGCTGACTTGGAGCACATATTGAGAATTCTTTTAAAATTGTTTTTAGTCCTCATGAATCAATAGTTTTTACAACAAATTAAAACATCATATTAATTAGTTTTGAAAGGAGAAGTTTCTCGCAGTCTATCCCATTTTTTCTATTCTACATTGTCCTGAAGTCTTTGACTAAAAATTTCTAAGGTATGAATGCAAACAATTCTATCTATCTAAAATCTTCCTTATTAGCTTGTTTTCTTACCTCCTGCTTCTTTTGTTTCCGTTCTGCTAAAAGTTCTTCCCTTCTTTTAGCAATCTTCTCATTCTGTTAATGAAAAAAGGAGGTAAGAAGACTGATATTTGCTAATAGAAGCTCTCCGAGAATTGGTAATGTGGCCTGTATTTAACATTGTTCTTTCCACCTTGAAATTCTGTTTCCAGCTGGTTCTAATCTTAAAACATACTACCTACAGTTTGAAATTTTGCAGACCCGATATACCTCTCTACTAAGCAAACATGTAACTTAATTTTAGTAAAATTAATTTGGCAACTTTTGAGATTGAGATTAGAGGGGGAAAAGAATACTGTGTTCTTATCACACTGAAAATATAGTAATATTTTTATTGGTAAACTATAGAGTTCCTAAACTTATAGGTGATTTCTGTTATTTGGCAAAGGGGTGACTGAAGACAGTATTAAATGTGTGCTGTTCCCTTTAACAGTTTAGGGATGTTAATGGTACTGTATGAGTCTTGTTCCAAAGTCCATTGTCCTAACTTCCTATGTTTCAGCTGCTCTGTAGTAACTTATCTTCAGACCTTTTCTGATAGTACATGTGAAGTACTTTATCTCACTTTTATAGAAAGTTAGGAACCTTGAATATATTACATGTGCCAATTGTAAATGTCTGCACAGAGGCCTCAGGTTACTTCAAGTAATTTGTAACTTTATCGATAGTAGATGCAGCGTTGTTTGAATGGGAGACTGTGCAGCCACAGAAGCACTAGAATGCGGCTTAGAGATATTACATTTCCGTGCAGAGTATCATAGATGGAAACACACACACACACCACACACACACACACACACCATACAGTACCTGTGAAGTCAACCTGTGGGAGATGCTGATCAACAAAACAGCACATGCTCAGGGAATCTGGGATGCAACAACATTACAGTGCATGAGCTCTGTATTTGATTTTTTATGGCCATGTTCACTCCCTTTTGTCCAGGATTTTCCAGTTGTCTGGCATTCTGTCAGACTGCCATTTGTCTGGCAGCACAGCTACTTCTCTTGGGCTGCAAAGTGCCTCAACTTCTTCATAAACTAATTGCACAAAAGAGGAAAGGAGCTCTAAATTTTTTTTCGTTCCTATGGTAAGCCTGGGAATGCTATGAATGTGTTGGACTGCATCTCCTGGCTCCCATATCTGTTACTCTGTGTGCTCTTCACAGCTTTGGGAGTTTTAAAATCTATATTTAGACCTCTGCCATTGAAATTACCAAAAAAAAAAAAAAAAAAAGATGTAGGTCTGAAAACTAACCCTCATTTTTGCTTTCAGGTCCTTCAGCTTCATTTTATATTCCCTTTTTTTCTGCCGTTTGTCTTTCCATTTTTTCAGACGTGGAGGAAAAAGACGGTCAAGAATGTCACTGTCTTCTACTTGAATATAAACTGCAACATCAGGACAGAGTCCTCGTTCTGACAAATATTTGGCTTCATCTACAGTACGAGGGAAACCATCCAGTATAAAGCCTGTGGACCTAATTGGAAAAGTGAGATATTTATCATTACACAGTGTAGTTTAAAGTGCAACATAATGAACATGTAATTATTTTGAAAAAAACCCAAAGGCCTCCCATATTAAATGCATATATTAAGAGTAAAATGAAAAGAATGCTTTCAGCTCCACTCTTTTTACAATGTAAAACTGATATTTCAGTATGTATTTTAATTATGTACTTACAAATTAATTTCTTCCAAGGTTTTAATGTGCAAAGTTCTATTTTAAAAGAACTTAAGAGAACCAAATAAATTGTGTCTTCAGACTTGCTTGTGTAACTCTAAAACTAATATTTCTTAGGTACTGCTCTCAAAAAACCAGAAGTTGCCCCAAACATTATTTGGGTAACAACTGCCAAAGAAATCTTGTGCCTGAAAATTTATGTTTCAGAAATGCCTCACAATTTCTCCTCTAGTATAGCATTAGAAATTTGCTATTCAGCGTGACTTAAGTCTGTCTTCCTGCAGATATTAAACCCAAGTCAGATATGTCTGGAAAGCTCAATGGCTTGTTGTACCTCTTACAGTTTCAAATTAGATGAGTAGTTATGTAAGACTGAATGTGCATTGATAAGAAGTGAATACTCATTTTTATTACTTTAGATCTAAATAGGATACGTTGTAAGCTGCAAAAAACCAAAGAAGCTACAAGGAGTGGAGGGAAGAATAATAGGTAGCCCTGGATGCTGTGTGAAAGAAGAGTGTAGCGCAGTGTAGTATAGTATAGTATAGTATAGTATAGTATAGTATAGAATAGTATAGTCTAATGTAATGTATTGCAATGTGATATAATACAATATAATCCACATTATGTGTAATGCTGGGTAATTTTTAGTCTTGGTGCGTTCTTTTTTTCCTAAAACTGGTGTCCTTGTTTTTACACCATTTGGAAAATGTCCCCTATGTGTGGTCTGGCAGGATAAAAACTACATGAAAATATAAAAGGTTTGTTTACATATTTATCCTGTAAGCCCATGAAAACTACCCAGCTATTTAGGAGATTTAATCCAATTCAAGTGTGCTTGTCTAGAACTGTGTACAGCATATGAGACATGATATTACTGTCAAAATATCAATCAAAATAGTACAACATAACCAAGACTGAGAGGTAGGCCATAACTCATAAAAAGTACAAAAGCATTGAAATAATCTCTGGGATTTTACAATTGTGGACCAAATGGATGATATACTTCCTAAGATTATTTAAAGAAAGAGAGAATCTAATTGCAGTTACCGGAATGGCTCTTTCTTCCACCAATCAAGAACAATGTTATCAAGGACTTCTGGAGGCAGTTCCTTACTAACTAGATTTGCCTTGATTGCCTCTTCCTCATCCGTTAACACCTCTTCCTTTATGTAAAGAAAATCACCCAGAAAATGAAAAACATACCCCAAGAGAACAAACAAACAAACAAAAACCAGAAAGAAAGAAATATCTACTTGACACATTTATTGGTTTTTGGCTAAGTAAGGTACTGTCTTCATTTGACTTAAACTCTCAGAAACAAATTCATTTCCCACATTTCACCATACTACATTATATATTTTAGGTCAGGCCATAGATTTCGGGCAATTGCTGCTATATGAGTTTTAATAAAACCTAAAACCAAGCACAAAACTTAAGTATTTAATTAAACATATACTCAATTCAGAGGAATAGAAACTGAAATGAGCATAGTGTCTCCTACTTGCCTACAAGAAGTTTTCCAATTAGTGATACATGTTCTTATGCTGGAAGACTATCTGCACTAAATCAGAATGTTTTTTCATCTTTCAAAAGCAACTCTTATCTTCTAATGCAATCCAAAAAAATACGTTAAAGGATATGTAAGGTTACTGGGTACAGGCACAGGAACAGATACCAGACAGATAGCACTGTTCTACAGAACCATAGTGATATTAATGACTCATCAAGTACAGAGCATTCAAATACCAAACCTAGTTATTAAATTCTGGTGAAAAACTGTTGGGTTTTTTTTCTCAAATATATAACACCGTAAGATTGATTTGGCTGAGGATGCAGGTCTCATAGAATGGCTTCCTGACACAGACTGTGGTAAAAAAGAATGAAAAGAGGGTACAGATTGGTGCCTCTGGATTAGTTTACATAAATCATGATATTAAAAACATATTTTTTACAAGAAGACTGAATAAAATACAATATTAAAGTCAGAAAATATCACTGTTCCTGACCTGCTATGTTATTTTCTTCATGGTAATATTCACAGAAGAAAATACTGATCCATAGTGACTCAGGAACCCTCAAAATGAAGGTAGGGAGCTGCTTGCTGCAAGGCCATGTCTGAATAAGATGATGACATTTATTCTGATAATGTAGCCAAAAGAACTTGAGAATATGTTGGAAGTCACAGGTTTAATGTAGTGTGTGTGTGTGAGTAATAGTTTCTCTAGTGCCTGAGACAGCATATATATTAAAAGATGTTTGTATGACAGAAGATACCCAAGAAAACAAAGTGGTAGCCAGATCTGTGATATGGAGACATCTTGAAAGAAATGTGTGAAGTGGAAGAAAACAGTAAAACAGATATAAAAATGTATCACTGATGTCACTGCCAATGAGCTGTTGGAATGGCATTTGTATCTACTAAAAGAAAAGAAACACAAGACGTATATTGCAGGTACAGAAAAGAGAACATCCCACTTAGCGGGGATTGGAAGGACAAGGCTGGCCCCCAGACCTGTCAATGTTGTGAAGGCTTTGGCTGACATATATTAAAACAACCAGGACAATATCTTTTTGCTAAACTTGCCAGACTGCATGGTATGTTTTCTTTGCCTTTAGTGGTCTTGCTTTGAATGTTATACCTGACATTACCTTAAGCTTTGATAGATACACTTCTAGTGTCTTGTGCCAAAGTGAAAGAGAATGATACAAATGGAATTAAATAAATTTTGGAGAGGTGGTGGCTCTGCAAAAAAACAGGACAGTCAGACAGTCCAGTGGTAGTCATACTCAGAGAAATGCTTGGGGAGTTCATAGTCTTGGAAACTGTCCCCTAGAGTTTTGTGCATGGACCAATGAATGTATTTCTAAACTGAACTGAAACTGCATCAGTTGTGCTTAGGTCATGCCATCAGATAAACTACTTTACAAGAAATATGAGAAAAAAAATACTAATGTAAAAGATTGTTTACCTGCAGATATAAAGATGACAAAGAAAAATTACTAACAGAAGTGCCTTGGTATCAGACATACTGACACCAAAAAAATAAAGCTGAGTGACAGTCAGCCATAACCATTAGTGCCAGGAACACTTGCCATATTTTTGGCTATGATGACCAAGTTGTAAACTCATTTGCCAAATTTCAACTGATGAAAACCTGAATTTTTGTTCTGACATCCGTAATTCTGATCTGTACTTTGTGTTACCTGCTCTTGTGTTACTGCATCAGAATACTACCTCCCAGTTAACAGGGACCTGCTCCGCTTTTCAAGAGAAAACAGAGTGGCCTTGAATGCACTTTTGGCAGCTTCCTCAGCACCTCTGAATGCACTCCATTGACCTGTATATGTCCAGTTTACGTAAATGATCCCAAATTTGATCCTCTTCTGTAGTGAGTAGTATCACTTTTTACCCATGCTTTCCTATTAGACACAGAGACCTAGAAGGCCACAGATCACTGCAAAAAAAGGCATTGGGCATCTCAGCCTTTTCGGTATTGAAAGGTCACCTGCCCAGGTGGCAGACTTATATTTTCTAGATCCTTCTTTCACTATTGTTGTTCTGCAGAAATTTTTCTGGTTACCCTTCAGATCCCTCGCTATTTACACTTCAATGGACTGCTCATCTTCCTAACACTGTGCTTGAATGTTGTTTCTGTATGCCCCTCCTCTGCAGCCTGCTTCCTCTCCTGCATACTTCCTTAAATCCTATAGTAGGAAATGTCTGAAGATTTTTGATGACTAGCTAGTAACTTGAGGGAATGTGGCAGGTATCAGGAGCAAACAACAAAAAGAAAGGCTCTTAAAATGTAATGCAGAAACTCGTTTCTTCTTGAAGCTTTGAGATTTGGATAAATCCTTATTTCTATTGTCTAGGAAGTAGTTTTCAGTTTCTTTATTCTACCCATTTCTTGAAATATTTATATGCTGTGTACGTGTGTTGAAACTTGACCACATAAATCCATTGCTGTCTAAAGAAGAATTCCTTTGCATTAAAAGCTTGTGGGTTTTTTCCCCACAACATATCACTGCCTAATAAAAGCTACCATTCTCCTCTGATAAACATTGATGTAAACGTTTGTTCTTCGGGAAAATTACACCGTCTACGAGATGGGGATTTATAATTTTATAGGAAATTCCTATTCAGGCCTGAAAATGGTTATTTTGTGTATGAACATAAAAAAGACTATTATTACCTGTTTGCTTTTTTCTGTCTCAGTTTTAGTCTGAGAGAAGTCTTCTAGTTCCTCTGATAGAATTGGTATTTTATTGTCATCTTCTTCATCAAATTGGGGCCCAACTTTCTTTCTAGTTTTGGGTAAGATCAATTCCTGTAGATATTCTTCAAACTGAATATGAAAAATGCCTAATTTCTCAGCTACCCGTCGTGCACAAGTAGTTTTACCTGCTCCATGAGTCCCAAGTAAACACACCCGTAAAGGAGGAGCCTATAGGAAAAAAATTGAATATTCTGTAACATTTTGGAGCATACACAATGCATCCCCTACTAATTTTAACTTCCAAAGTATCATTAAAAAAATGCCAAAAACAGTCCATAATTTTGCATTTTAATTTTTCCACACTTTCTATTGCTGTTCCAAACAGACTACCTGCTTTCTGGAAACACTGAATGAATACGCTATGACAGTGGATGTCAGAAAGTAAAAATGAAAATTCATTAGAGAATTCTGGTAAATCTTCCCTTCTTTTACCCTTCTTCCACTTACAAAAAAAAAGAAATGAAAAGAGAATAAAAAGCCCCCTAATATGTGTGATCTGTTAATCACATTTTAAGCTTATTGTCTTTATAATCCTCCTCTTTTCTGCTATATTTGAATAATTAATTCAATGTGTTAATTTAAATGTACACTAAAAAGTCACTAGGGAAACCATATGTCTATATTTCCTTCAAGGACTTGCCTAATATATTGTTACCTAGAAAAAAAAATCAGCAATAATAAACAATTCTAAATGGGAATGGAAAATAGTGATTTTAATCTGCTATTATCTACTTTAAATAATTATTCAGATTCTCACTTGTATCGGTTCATTGTGAGCCACATATTCTTCAGGATTCTTCAGAAATTTATCTCTATACTCAGAGGTTGAAAAGTAATAAATATTTTCTTTATATTTAGCTGCATTTTCCTGGAGTCCAGGGTGGAGGACAAAGTGCTCTTTCAAACTGACTGGACAAAAGTGTTTTGTATCTCCCATGTGCCTTTTCTTTTGCTTAATTGTTTCTTCATCCTGAAAATATGAAAATTTTCAAAAACTGTTAGAATTCAGTAGTTTACTGAGATTAAGTAGAACACGTAGATCAGATAAAGTAATGCCAAATACATTAACTGAGGATTGAATGAGGATTGCATTCTCAAAGTAGTTTGTAAGCCAAAAATAAATCTATGAAAATACACACTTTTTAGATTCTGAGTCAGACAACAAACTATCCAAGAGAATTACTGAGAACAGAGTTACCATTTTAAATTTGAAATTATAATATCATAGTTAGCTGTTGAAGACCAAAACTAGGGTAGAAGTATCTATAGTAAAACCTTTTCCTACTGTGTTCTTGAAACTGGTTTTCTCTTGCTTCTAAATGTAGACCTCTTCATAAAGGACAATGAGAGCTGGTGTTATAAAGTCAGATTACTTATCCAATAAAATTAATTTCTAAAAAATCTATTCAATACTGCTTTACTACAGTATATGGATATCCTGTACTGTGAAATTTGAGGATGGGAATCTTCCAATATAGGATTAAAATAAAAGAAAGGCAAAGGTAGACCTCTAATTTCATTAAAGTCGGTGTGTGAAAATTATCAATAGCTGAGATGAAACAGGGGATTGCACATTAGGACTCTGCATCTTCTGATGTTTACATGATGGCTCACAGATCACTGTTAGCTGATAGAAATCAAAGTTCACTTTTCTTTCTTTAATAAAACCCCTCTTTGCCATCTGGCAAAACTAGGTACATTCATTCTCTCTATTAGCATGGCAGGTATTTAAGCTTCTTGCTGCAGTAAAACTACTGCAGCCAAGACATAGAAATATAATGAAAGTGCTCTTGAAGCATATGCTAGTGTTTATTCTGTAAGAAGGCTTATATTGGATCATACAGAATATGACTTCTCTGGGGTTATGTTCAAACTGAAAATAAACGAGTTACAATAAAAGCATAAATAGATAAAGCTGGCATGCTTACTTCTTCATTTTCCTCTTCCTCTTCTTCAACTTCTTCTTCATCTACCTCATTTTCCTCTTCAGCAGCCAGATCTTCTGCTTCCTCTGCTAAGTCTTCAGCAGATAATTCCCAACCGTGATACTTAAAAGGTTCTGAAAAGGTTAGGTTTTTTCCTGTTTCAATACTTTTCATTTGTTTGTGCCTCTTTGTCCATAAAAGTAAGTGCATATGTGAAAGGAAATAAAGCCAACTGTATATTGCATTTCTTCTACTCGTAGAACAAAATGTTCTCCCCAGATGTAGTAATTAGGAAATTGCCTCCTCCAAAAATGAAAATTCTACTGGTTGTTTTTGGTTGAAGTAAATTGGTATTTTCAATGGGAACTTGTATTACAAGTATTATACAAGCACATGCAGATAGGGCCATTACTGTTTTCACCAAGTTGGTTGGTTTTGTTTGTTTGTTTTTGTTTTGTTGTTGTTGTTGTTATTTGGTGCGAAAAATCATAACTCAAATTTTATTTGATTACAAAGCCAGCACAATAGATGTTATGGTTAATAAAATACTTGCATTGTAGTAATGATAGGAAAAACGTAGTATTAATATTATTTATCCAGTGCTCAAAATTCTAAGAGATTTGAGCACACGAGTGAAGGAATGTACTTTGCAGAAAAAAAAAAAAATCAGTGTAAAATTCAGTCTTGAAATACAGTCTGTGCAGTTAGATTAGTACACACCCTGAAATTTCATTAACCTAATGAATATTGTACATAAGTGAACTTCGATATCTATCCATTTCTCAAACCAGTATCCTGACATGAACAGACAGACCAAGTAACTGGGAAAATGTGCTGTCAGAATGTTTAGGGAGCTATTATGTACATATTTGCATAGTCTATCTCTCTCTCTCTATATATATATATTTCAAATATACATATTCCTCCCTTTTCCTATATCTTAAAGGCTGCTATTATGCTTCTCAGCTGACCCACAGAACACAGCATGAGCCATTTCACATTAGTAATATCAAACTGAGTGTAGCCTAACACCCAATTTATTCATCACATAAGCTCTCCAAAATCCCTCTCGTCAGTTTAAGTGCAAATCACATAAACAGTATTACTTACTTTCCATAACCAGCACTGTTTGATTGAGCAGACTTTCTGGAGTTTGCTCTGTGATCTCTAGAACAACAACCTGGACTAGAGGTGAGTTCTTGATTTCTGATTCCACTGTTTGCCAATCATGCATGAAAAGTTCAATCTTCTTTTTAATTGCATCCATTTCTTGTGTATCTGGAAAAGCATCCTCTGCAAACTTGGGTAGCGTGATTTCTGAAAATCAAATCATATAATATGCAATGCTTCTCTAAAATGTTTTACATTTAAAAATTATCATTATGCTTTAGGATTATTTTTATTTTGCTCAAATATGGTGGCATATTTTTTTAAAGTTTCTTCTTTCCCGTATTTATGAATTATTATATTTAGCATTTTACAAAGACACTTTGTAAACTCCCAATTTAACTATGTTGATGTTGCATATACTGATGTTTCCTTCTCCAGGAAAATAAACGAGGTCAGATTGCTTAACCATATGGTTATTTAAATTGTCTCTCAGATAAATATAATGACTCTTTCTGCAAAGAAATATAATATAGAATACATTAATTTAAAAGTGATGATTTAATGATAACAGCTTTTGACAGGCTATCCATACAGTCATGCCTCATGCAAGTATAGAAAAAATAAAGAGCAGGAAAACTAACAAACACTGCAAGGAAGCAACCTCGTGTTCTGACCTGGTTCAGGTTCAGTTACTGAAGCTGTTGTGGAGTGTTCAGGTTGTATTAGGTATTTATTCGTTTTCAAGCTGAGCAAGTTCTCTTTACAGGACTAGAAATATAATACTACTAGGTGTTATTTCTCTATGGCATTAGATCTCAATATACAGATATTAATGAATTAAATCTTCATTTATGCAAAGTACAGCACACAGCAAAATCACAGAGGAAATAGAAAATTTAGAGGAAAAAGGTAAAAGAAAGGACTAAAAGAGAAGGCCGTTTTAAATATCAAGGATATGAAGGATGGTAGAAGACTGAAATCCTAAATTAATAAAGGCAAAGCAGTGAGCTAAAACACTAAATCATGCAGTGTAAGAGTTCTTAAATCAATTACAACTGTGGGACTGTTCTGTGCAGGGACTCTCAATGATCATTGTGGGTCCCTTCCAACTGAAGATAATCTATGATGCCTCTAACCATAACTAACAAATGAGGCAAGTCACACCCCCAAAAAGCAGCCTAGGAAACCAAGCAACCAGGAGCACTGCAAACAGAGCATGGTGCATCAGCTGGGGCATGGCACAGGAGTTTGTGCAGCAGTTTGTGTGGCAGGGCACACAGGGGGGCACAGTCCCCCCACGAGCTCAAGAGGTGAGTTCAGTTGGTGGTCATCACCCTCTTGGAGCTTAGCTACAATGACCACTGGGTAGAAAGCTATGTCCTCTGCACTCACCAGCATGGATATAGTAACCCAGACAAAGCCCTGGCACTGGTTACATGAGAACAGCTCTGTGAGGTGCAAACAGGTGTATTAAGTGCTCAGCCTGGTGGCCGAGCTGCAAGAGGAGGTGGAAAGGTTGCATCAGGGACTCCGAGAAAGAGTGTTACCAGTGACAGGCACTGGCACATCCCACAGCCAGAGACCTAGTTGTGGAAGGCCAGTCAGTAGATAATGTGGATGAAGGTCCATCTACACCAGAAATGTTGGCAGGGTCAAAGGCCTATCCCTGTATCCTGACCACCTCCACAAGGAAGAGCAGTGGAGTGGAGTGGTCTTCCACTGGATTATAGTGGTAGGCAAGAGTGTGGTGATGTTGCTGTTATTCCCACTTCCTGCACTCATATAAATATTTTTCAACTCTGATTTTCTTCTTTTTCTTACCATTTTTTCTTTTGTGTTCTGTTTAACAAGTCTGACATCAATGCCTTCAAGCTAACAGACAGAAAAGCAGTTGAGAACAATGACTTCAATGGTCTGATATTACTATAAGTTTGCTGGAACATAGTGAGAGTTGTGTTTGTCCCTTGCCAGAAATGAAGATGCAAAAAACCTTCAGCAGCAGATGGAGTGATTTTCTATTTTGCTATAATTTTCCCATTCTCTTGGTGTTTCTGTCTTGAGTTTGAAAGAGCAGGAACAGATTTTGACACAAATAACAACATATGCAGTCTATTCCAATGACCTTAAATGATTTTTTTAAAAATCAAAGGATCATTACTACTATTTTTCCTTATATAACTTCCAATACATACAAAGGAGAGGTATTACTAAAAATGAGAGTCTTATGAAATGCCTTGTATGTTAAAAGCTTTGACTACTTTCTTAAAAATACAAACCCCTAAAGTATTAAAATCTCAATGTTTTATGGTTACTCCCTACATTAAGCAGGCCAACACTCACTATGTCAGATTGCAGCACTGTAATATTCATTTTGAGCTTGTCCTAACCTGAAAAACCAAAAAATTTTTATGGCTAATGAAAAGTTAGACTGCCCTGTTACAGTTTTCATCATTAAGAAAACTAGTATTTCCTCCTAGGAGATTGTTGAAATGCACAAATGACACATTTAGTTTTCCATAACAGAGCCATATCAAAAAATGCTAAGTACAATGCAGCTGGATTTCAGTGATTAGGTACCAACAAGATTTGGCAGGAAACAAGACTAAACATAATGGTCAGAGTAGAGATGCTGCCTAATTTTTGTCTGAAATGCTACTGACTGAAGCATCAGCTGAAATAACTGGGATATCTGAGTGCCTGCAGGGCAAGGAACTTATGTAATATTTTTCTGACTTTGATGGCTAAGCTATCCATGAAGCTATTGTATCAAAGGGCAGTGCCACTACTGTCTCTAGAAGAAAGCAAGCCAGTGCTCTGCCTCCAGGGTTTTAATTGCCAAAGAGGCAAAGTTAAGGATTTCCATTCTTTTGTAATTGGCCAAATTTAAAAATATGTAGGATTTCAAATACATGCCTCCTTTTGACATCCCTTAATGTCTCACTAGGGTTGGCCCCTTGCTAATTTGCTACCTGTTATGCCTATTTCTACAGCTCTGTAGTCCATATATGAAGTCAGGCACTTAAAAGGTAGTACAGCAGTTTTGGGTACTGCAACGTCTACATCTTCTTATGGCTCTGGATCTCAATGTGTAGTCCTCCAATACTAAATATCCAAATACTTCAGTGCTTTTAATAATTTCATTCTTCTACTTTTGAGGCTGAAACTTTTATTCTCTCAAATTACCTTTACTATATATATGATAAACTGAGATTTGAAATTAGTCGGGCAGTCTATAGCAATTCATATGCTGGCTCAGGGACCTGAGGGCAGCCCTGGGCCTGGCTGTCCCCATCCAGCCCCTGGGGCTCCCCCAACCTGCCCAGGACTCCATGTCAGCCCTCGGGGCCATCAGCCACTGCCCCAGCAATGCTGCTGCTGGGCCAGCCTGCAGCTCCTGACAGCCCTGCCTGGCCATGGGCTCTGAAAAGCTGGGCCAACCACAGGCTGACATCCTAGCCTGGCCTCAGCTTGTTGCTATCCCCAGGGAGCTGCTAGAGCCGAGGGCCAGAGCTACCCTGCTCCTGGCTATGCTACCACACTCCACCGCCAGCTCTCTGTTCCTTCGGGAGCAGTTTGCCCTCACAGTGTCTGACAGGTTGCCCCCAAGGTGAACTGCAAAACTTATATTAACAAATAAGCATTTTGTTATGTATTTTTGCGATCTTTAATAACAAAGAATACTTAAATGCCTTTTCCCCTTTTTTTAAAGCTTGAAGAACACAGCTGTCAGACTGATGCCACAGTGGCTAACCTTCCTCCTGTTTGAATGATTAGTAGTCTAAACATAAACTAAAAGTGCAAAAGGGCATGTCATTAAGCAGAAACACCTGGCAAATTTCAAATAGTCTGACCTTGAATTAAAAAGTATTTTTTTCTTGAAATGTTTATGAACATTTACATCTTACTAAACTACACTTTTATCCTATGTATATCATTATATATATTATCCTCTGCAGTGACATTTTTCTCTTGATGTGATTTTAAAGAGGAAAGTGAAAATACCTTTTTATGTGCTTTAAAAAAACACGTTGTGTAAATGGTACCATTAATTATGTTGCATTCTGCAGTGATGTATTCCAAATGAGACAGAGATGTAGCCAGGTAAAACCTGCTTAAATTTGGGCAGCTCTAATGCAATATGTAATGATGATTCCATTAGGAATATAGATTTTAAGAAAATAAGCAAAGGATACATTAATAACTAGGTTACACTAACAGCTTGTTGTACATGTTATCCCTGGCACAGTCACACTGTAGAAATCACATGTGCTGCCTTGTGAACCACAGCCCTATTCACAGCAGTAACACATGGAAGACAGGGATGAGGGCTGTCTGGATCCAGCTTTCAACAGATCATCTCTTATAGTTCAGCACTTTAAAAACCTCTCAGTTCTGAGTAGGTCATGAAACTTTGGAAATATTAAGGCAGAATAATGGATTTAAATGAATATTTGGCATCATCTGAGACAGAATCATAGAATCATAAAATCATAGAATTAACTGGGTTGGAAGAGACCTCTGAGATCAAGTCCAACCCTTGATCCAACCCCACTGTGATTACTAGATCATGGCACTCAGTGCCACATCCAGCCTCAAATGCTGAGTATGCTAACAAATCCACTCAACAGAATGTTTCCCATTAGAAACTTTATCTCAGAAGCACACCTCTCCTGATATGATATTTAGCAAATGATGGACCAGCATGTGATCCAGCTTTGTTTTGCTACTGTAGGCACATAATTCCATCAGATTACCTCTATCTGGGAGGTTTTTTTGTTTGAGGAAACATATCCATTAGCAATTACTGCATACTTACAGAGTTTTTAAATAGATTACCTAGGCCTAAGTGAATTGGAGAAAATTTTCCCTCAGAAGAGGGGAGAAGTAACAAAAGAGAAAAGGTTTACATTCCTAGGGAAAAGGGATAACCTAAAAATCAGACAACCCAAACCTTATTTGGTTTTGGTTCAGGTATTTGAACCTTATTATGACAAAAATGTTGCCTCCCTGGCATTTAGTTTGTTTCAAACTGGGTCTCAGGTACCGAAAAAAAAAGGAAATATTTTTATGTAAGGCAGCTGTACCTTCATCATTAGGTATAAATTATAATAATTCTGCTTGGAGAGATTATTTATGGTGAGAAGATATTTTTAAAGACATTAAAAACACAGTCAAGAAAAACACTTGAAAAGACAGTAATGGTTTAAAAATAAATTATATAAAAATGTAAACAATTTGCTTTCTGAGAAGTTGGTGATCTATCTAACAGTGTTGTTCATAATTTCATTTCCTTATCACAGAGGTGATAGGAAACAATCCTTTCTAGACTTAAATCTTGGCCTTTCATAGGTAATGCCTATATGGCTACCTCTCATACTCTTTTTCTCTGTCTTCTTTGCTATTACTGAGCATAGTTACCATAGAGACAAACAATCCTCAAAGGTTTTCTGCCTCCACATTCTCTAAGTGAATTGCTGGGGAAGGAGAGGCTTTAATGTCTTTCTTCCCCAGTGTTCTGATAGTATTAGATATAATATTTTCTGCCCTCAGTCCATATTCAGCAACAAAAAAGATTAAAAAAATCCTTCTTTCCTCCTCTCTGAAACCCTACCAAAGCTGAGATAGAAATACCAGAAGCTAGCATATCTTCTTCATTAGAGTTTAAGTATCAAAATAAAGAGAAACACAAAATGTAGGATAACAGTTACACTTCCATTTCTTGGAACTGATACGTATTTCATTATGAACATATTTTCTGTTGTCTTTTTGAAACAGACCACATAGTTTGTTTACACAGACTTTTCATTACTGACTTATAAATATATACTGCCAAATAATTTTAAGCATATTACAGTGCAATGTACTTAATAGACAAACTTATATGGTGTGTACCAATTTATGGTATTTGGAAAGAAAACTTTGGCTTACAGATTAAGTTGATTCTAATGCACAGAAATGTGTATATTTAACAACTTGCTATTAAAATAAAATGGTTTGTACTGGATTTACTTCTGTTTTGCACTTTAAAATATTCTAAAAATCCTAGTAGATAAAAGCTACAATGTTTATATTTAAAACCTAAACCAGACTTAAAGACGAGTTGCCTTCAAAGGGTTTTTTGATAGAAAGCTGCTATAGGATTTTGGATATCTTTTCATTAGCTTATGTTTCTATTGCATTTACAAGATTGGTGTTGGATACAGTAAAGGAGGACAGATGGACAGACATTAAGCAAAGTAAATTACAGTGTCCTTCTTCTTATTATGTTTAGAAAGTGACAAGAGTTTTCAGAGAGACTGATAGCTCTAATCATATGCTTTTGTTCTTTTTTTTTCTGCAAAGAATTGCACAGTTGTTCTACATCAATATTCCTTAGCCTTTATTCCTCTGAAAGAGAGACTAAAAGAATTTAAGAACTGAAGGTATTTGGGATTTGAGAAAGTTGTTCTTAACCTCTCTGATTCAAATTTTGAATTTTTTCTGCCTAGAATGCTGTGATTACAGGTACTAAAATGTAATTATCACATCTGGTTTATGCAGGAGGGCAGAAATTGGCTTTGAAGATCATGCAGTTTTCCTCAAAGACTGAACAAACTGTGAAGTTAATATCACTAGAGCTTGCTTTGAAGTTTACAGAACAAGTAATTTTTTATCTCTTGTCTGCAGTTTAATTAACTGTCCTTGTCCAAACTTTCTCATTGAAAAGCCTCCAGTTAGAGGTAGGAAAAAAAACACAAATCAGGTTGAAAGCCATTCAAGAAAAACAAAGCAAATATATTTAGAGGCTGTAGGACTAAGTACACATTATCTGCCTGGTAAATGTTATAATTACAATTGATTCCGAAAAGCATCAATTTTATAATAACAATTGATTCCAAAAAGCATTTCTCTTCAAAGACTAAAGAGGAAATGTCCTATCATGAACAGGTTTATTATTTTTTTCTCTTGTTGTTTCAGTTATCTCACTGATTTTAACACGATGATACGAATAAAAAAGCAAGAACATAAAATAAAAGCCTAAGAGATGCGTATTAATTCGACCCTCCACCATCTGTAATATGGGAAAGGGGGGATTGGAATCATTATTAAAGAGCTTATAGCTAATTGATGTTAACAGCTGTGAAAGACAAGCGTAAGAGATGATGGCTGGAATTACCAGCCCCAGCTACCCATTTATTTTTGGCAAGAACTGCCCAAATACCAAGAGCAGCAGAAGAGACATCAAGGGAAGATGGGGTTGTACTAACACACCACCCTGAGCTAGTGAAGCATAGACTTGTGTGCTCCAGTGGAGTTTCTTATAGAAAAGGAGTAATCTCTGGCAGAAATGTGGCAGGAAAGGAATATGACAAATTTTACTTCAGGAAGACTGGAATGAACCCACAGATCTACTTGAAGCTGGTAACTCTTTTACAATGCCTGAATTATATTCTCATGAAGTGATATAACTGTCTCCTAGTATAAATAAATACATATTCATGCAAAGCTTCTGCAAAACTGGTTAACTACAGTAACAAATTCCTAAAAATAATTTAGGCTCAGAAAAGTTGTGTCAAGAAACATGAAAACAAGATGTGAGGCTTTAATTTTCAGCTAGACACTACAAGCAAGAGTTACCACATAAATTGATTTGTCTACCATCAATAGACTCTGCAGCATTGAACTTACCTTCTTTACTCATTTAAATACATTTGTTACATTTACATGAAGTCTCCTTCTCTATGTACTTTCACTCTCATTAAGACATTAGTAGAACCACTTTTTCCTTTTAAACACAAACAATATTATAAATTTGAATATGTTCAGTCCTCAGGCAATTCCAGGTCCCACTGAGGTTAAAAAAATTGCAATTATTAAAATGTGAATCTATTTATATAGAATAGAACTATTTCAGTTGGAAGGGACCTACAATGGTCATCTGCTGCTCATCAACTGCCTGAGCAATTCAGGGCTGACCAAAAGTTAAAACATATTATTAATGGAATTGCCTAAATGCTCCTTTAATGCTGACAGGCTTCGGGCATCAACTATATCTGTAAGAAGCCTGTTCCAGTGTTTGACCACCTTCTCATTAAAGAAAGGCTTCCTAAAGTCCAGTCTAAACCTCTCCTGGTGCAGCTTTGAGCCATTCCCAGATGATCTCATATATGAGAGATCAAAAGAGTATGATTTGGACTCTGGAGTATTTTTCTGATTAATCACTTTTATACCATAACTGTTACATATAAAAAAAAACCCCAAACAAACTACCAAAACTGTGAATATATCATTCATTTATATTGGTGTAAAGACATATCACATGGGAGAAAAGCTGCAGCAATGTGCTGATGGCACTACATGAGAAATGAAACAGATGTCAGCTGAAGAGCAGCATGACTGAAGTGTTTCGGTGAGTCAGTGTTTGATTATTGAAATAAAATGTAGGCGTAGGAAAACATGATTTTCTCTGAACGAGGACTTAACACGTGTTAAGAGCACAAGTGTGTACATGACATTATTACTTCTATCATTAATAAATGTTCTTTTGATCTACTCAGATCACTTATTTAGATACATCAAATTATTTAGATATTCAAAACTAAGATGCACTTTGTTGTTTGAGACACTGATGATAGAGTATCTTCGTAAGACCCTTTATAGCTAATAATATAGAACTCATTAATTTTGGAGAAGAGCTGTGTGTTTTATTAGGAACTATAAAAAGTTACAATGTGGGTTTTTTAAAGAGCTTCTATGTAATTTAAAGAACCCTACAAAGCTAGAGTATTTCTTTCAGAGAGTAGGTGAAATGTTACATCATTAAAATTAAAAGCATGTTATCATATTCAGTCTGTCTTACAGTACTTTTATGACTTAGACCTTGTTATATATAGGTAAAATCAAAGCTAAATAATAGAATTATTTTCATTCCTATTTGCTAAGTATGGTCTGCATACAGTAATGAGTTTTAGGCATCTGAGTAAAACTATATAATATAGACAACTTTCTTACTTCTTTTTAAAGTCAACAAAAGGCATATATACTGCTGAAATGTTATTATACTGTTGATTTCTATGGTTTTAGAGCTTTGTTTTCAATTTCAAGCACCTAGTAAACTGAGTCTGGGATACTGGAAGGTTATGATGAAGGCTGTAAGGGCAGACAACTGAAAGGATTTGTTTTATATTTCCATATATCACACGTTACTCCAACATTTATATTGTTTGCATGTGTACAAAGAAAACTATGAAGAAATAAACTATGAAGAAAAACATTTAGATAGAATATAAATAATGTACATATCTCTACTACTACAGCTGGTTGACAGAAATGAAGAATATGCTGTTCTGACTAGGAACTCTACTGACTTAGTTACCTTGGCAAATAGATTATGATATATAGCTGTGTGGCTAAAATCCATTTTCTTCCTTGGACTTAAAACAGTTTAGACTTGTTCAGGGAATAGTTTATGAAGTAATGACTCAAATACTGTGAAAATGTAAACTCCACAACTACATGGTTATTTAAATGACAGAAATTAGTGGGAATCAAACAAAGAGTTAACACAATTGCCCAAATAAAAAGAAAAAATAAAATTAACAAAATGAAACAAAATAGTTAAATTCAAGTAAGTGTATCCATAAGCAAAAAGCTACACTTTTAGCCAAAGGCTACAGCAGACATTATTATTGTCTCTTTTACCTCACTTTACTCATACTTGTTCTTCCCATATCTCACATGAGCACTGTCATCAACTAACATAGAATGTATTTTTATCTAAATTTTAACTGTGAGAAAGATGTCACTTAACTGTTAGAAACATTGGTGTTGATTTGAAGCGATGACAATTCTGTGTGAAGGGTTTATACTTTAAACCAATACTTTCAATTAAATGTATTTTTGAAAAACAAAGGGTAACTGAAGGGAATTTAAAAGAATGTAGCTCATAAAGCCACCTTTAAGTAACTCATTCTTGGTATTCTTCTGCAGAGATGAGGCATCAAAATGTAATTTGCCCTTATGTTCATTCTGAAATTATCTGAGATGAGGTCTTGAATGATGGGTATAGCAAACACAATTTTCTGACAAACACTGGATCTAGAACTTTCTCACAGAAACGTTCACTCTGTATTTGGTCTGTATATGAGCTCCAAGCACATTGAAAGACTTTTGGTTGAGATGTTTAAGGTGTTACAAAATTTCACAAAGCTACGTGACTAAGTAGTTTAGATAGGGTACCTGAGTTGTGAGGATGATTAGCTGATCAGCTGACATGCTTCTGAAAAGCTTTTTTTTTTAAATAAGAAATCTGTTCTGAGTAAACCGTATAACCTTCATGTGCTCAGGTTGATTTTTATATTCAGGAACAAGGTTTTGAAAAGCTCTCTGCATTGATTCCAATGTTGGGCAGTTACTGAGCTTTCTTGAACTACATATGAATAGACCCATCATGCCTCTCTTGAATGGAAGTTTCTGCCACTGGAAGACCTTTTGATAATGGACTGGGTTGGACAGGCACTGACCAAACATTCCCAAAGGTCACTTAAACTTGCGGTGTGGTATGAATTAGGCAGACATAATCCATTAAGACATGATTTGGCAGGCAAAACGTCAAACAGTATATGAATCTGTTCAGTTATTCATGCCTGATACCAACCTTCCTTCCTGCTTGAAACAATAAAGGAAAAATCCTTTCCTCTGATTCATGGATACTAAGCTATTGTATCAATTTGGGTAAGAAGTTACTCTTTTATTTTGATTCCTGGATGGAGAACAGGATACACCTACATACAAGTGTTTCTCTCCCCCTTTTCTTTCCAGCACAGAAATTTCATACATGATTTTGCAAATGGGGAAACCAATGCACAGGGAAATTTGACAGAGAGCCACATCGCAAGCTGGTGGCCAGCCAGACACAGAATGCAATAATCTGAAAGTACAATTCTGTCTAATTCTCTTAGTTCAAATTGTAAGAATTTTGGGGTAATATTGTTGATTCACTGATTTATTTCTTCTCTAGACCTCTGAAGCTTTATAAATGGAACATAAAGAGTAGTTTTTCTCCTAAGTTTGCTTTATATACAGATATCAACACGGAAAAAAAGAGAAAAGATTGAATTGCACTCATATGCATTTACTAACCATCTTTTTCTGTATGCTTCAGACAGACAACAGCGTCAGGTAGGAGTTGTTTTTCTGATAAAGCTGACCAGTGATCTACTGACAGAGGGTAGTTATCCACTACCCATCCTCCTTTCTCTGGAGCACCAGGAAACCTGTCTTTGTTCTTCTTCATGAGCTGTTACAAAATGTCAGGTTCAGTGATATAAAAAGACTAAGTCTGTCAGCTGTACAAAAAAGACTGCACAACACAAAATAATTTTCTCAATGTTATGATTTTTTCCTTTTTGTCACTTCAGGTCAGTAAAAAAATAAGACATTTTCTGAATGAAAATTAAAAGCTTTTTAAACGAGAAAAGGTAACTGTGATAATGATTTTTAAGTTCTCTATAAAGAATTTAGATTCCAATTTCAATAGTTACAAGCAATGGAACAAAATTAAAACAATTCAAGATTCTTGGATAAACCTTCATAAATAATTCTTTTCAAACTCTTTTATCTGGCGTTGAGCTCTTTAATAGTGACTAAGAATGTAAGAATAGGGCACACAGTGATCCTTTAGATAATTCTCCCAGCCTTTAACAATTTGTAGCCCAGGTAATTTGCAAGACAGAAACAGTTTGTGTATGTGTATATACACATATTTAAAATAGTCCTCAATAGATTTGTCTTTCATGATCCTGCTCAGTCTCTCCTCAGTTGTATGTAGGCTTCCAGGCATTGTGTTACAAACTAAACTGATCTTTCAAACAGAAAAATTAGGAACTTATTGATAATGTATAAATTGTTTAAAGTTGCTCTTAGGAAAAAAAGGCTTAACTATATAGTGCTTGTAGTCTTACCTCTGCAATAGCTTCCTCCAGTACTTCAGCATATATTTGAGGTGACAGTGTATCTTCAGAGACCAATGCACTTTTCATGGCTTCTTCTACCATCGCTTGAACTTCTGGGTGGTCAGCAGTTATCTCTGGTATTTCTAATAATACAGATTTTTTTAAAGCACTTCCCTAATTAATAGGAATCAAATAAAAGATTAAATCATAACTTCAGCACAGTAGTCATTTTAAGCAATACTACACAATTATGCTGAGAAAGAATCAAACACCAGTTCTTCTGAATGCAGTTCTAGAGAATGTTTCATAAAGATAAGTTTTAGGATCTTGGTTTGCTCTCTCATTATAAAAAACTCAACCTTTTTAGCTGTTCAGTATTTTCTACTGCTAAGTGAAATATTGTTTCAATATGAATAGAATGACATTTATGTACTAGAACAATCACAAAAAGAGAATTTCCCTTGATTTCTCTTTGATTTCTAAATCAAAAAGTTTACCAGATTAATTTTAAAATCAATACAAATCACAGATCAAAGGCAGTGTATTTTCAATAATCAAGAAGCCTGCATTCCCTAAGATGTACAAAATGTTCATATTGGACCCATATTTTGCTATTAATTGCTGGCACAACAACTGTAATTATTAAAAAAAAGAAATAAGGAATACTCATTTTACAGTTAATATACTAATTTGATAAAATTTGATGAAGAACTGTTTTAGCCAAATGCATCCTCTACTAACAGTGTAATTTGGAAAAAAAGTCATATTTAGTTTCTGTTATTATGTCAAGTTGTTTCCATGATTATGTTATTACTTTTTATGTGCACAAATTAACACAAATTTATCAGGTTATTTTTGCCAAGTTGCAAAGCCCCTGGGAAAGGGACAATAAGTTACTAATTTCCATACTGCAAAAAATCTCAATGCAGTGCAAACCCCAAACGGAGCAGACTTTACAGTTTTCTTAGCTAGAGATATTATATCCTACTTCTGCAATTCTGCATCTTTCTTTAGTGCTCCCTTTGGTATATTTTTCTGATAAAGGTTGTAATAAATTAAAGGAAGAATATCATTGAAGGAACAAATGTTTTTCTTTAAAAAGTCAAACAAACTTGCAAAAACGACCTCACAATCCACATTTATTTAACACTGATTTTAGCTCCCTCTCTCTATATTTCATTAATGTTCATTAATTGGATTTACCTAACAACCTATCTTGTTTGAGATGAAATAAGTGTCTGTTCTGTATGCAAAAATTACTATTATTTGTAAACCATATTAGGTTTACAAACATTTTTCCTTTGTTTAAGCATTTCAACAGGTTAAAACTTAGCATAAAGCAAAATTGCCTGGTTGTCCATTTGAACCAAAACTGGAAAAGGCAATTCTAATTCAATAGAGAATTTTCATTTCAAAAGAAACTATTTTGAAAAGCCCCTATTAAGTTTCCTGGGCAAAACCCCACAAATTTTTATTAAAGATATTTAACAACATATTATTTTCACCTTTTCAAAATATTTTCTGAATTCATGATGCAAAAACCTGGGCAGCTTAAGAAGTCTAAATGGGACTGGAGCTGGAGTGCCTTGTGAATGTGCCATCTGAGACAGCATACTTGGAAGCTGCTCCAGAGTGTAAAATCTGTAGGCTGTGGATTCACATCAGCCTAGCTGACAAGCTTCTTTCTTGAAGAGAATTTCAATTTTGTAGAGATTTAACTTAAGCAAAAGTCATTCAAATGGAAAGTTTTCAACCAGTATCAGTCAGAACCAGTTTCTACTTTCAGCTCAGAGCTCAGAAAACTCTTTCTTAATAGCAATGGTCCTGAAATTCAGCGGATTTATATATATATATACCGAATTCTACTAAGCTATCCCCCTCACTGCATGTTCTTTTAGTTCATATTTAATACACAAGAACCATAACAACTGTAACTTTTTATAAGTAAAGTGACAGCAACTGCTTCAGTTAAATAACACCAAAGCAAGTAAGATAGCTTCAAAGACCATAGAATGCTTTGCTCACCTGTTTCTCCTGACTGTTCTTCTGATTCCAACCTATTTTTCACTGCTGTTATAGCATTTTCTACTATATCCCTTTGCACTTGCTCAGTGTCTTTTTCTCTTGATTCTTCTATATGGTGTTGAATGAGTTTGGCCATATCAAGAACCTAGGGAAATGATTTGAAAAAACACAAATACCACAGAAAAGAAATACAACATCTGATCCATAAAAATTTACATATAATTCAAGTGCAGGGTTATTTTTAATTTGCATTTATATTTAATTATCTTAGATACAAAAGTTATAAATAATATTCTAATGCTAATTAATAATTATTCTAATACTAAAAGCATTTCTGAAATGCAGCTATTTTCATATAAATGAATTTTACTGAAATATGATGTTTCCTCTGTAATCCATATATTTGTAATGTGTATGTTAATAACACAAAAGGAAGAAGAATGTGCTTAACTGATTTCCAAGCCTCAGCTGATACCCTTGCTACATAAGACATTTATAAACCTACCTTTCCTTTATATTTGTGTGCAATTAGGTTACAAATAGTTGTTCTTCCAGAGAATGGAGGGCCAAATACTAATACTTTGCAAGGAGGAAGCGGCATTGGTGGTAAGAGGTAAGGCCGCGGATTCAACATAAATGTTTTCAATGCCTCTGGGGACGACAGTACGTACATTTTACCTAGAAAACTTAAAACAGAAGAGAAGCTAACAGATATGGACAGTTAACTCATTAAACAGAAATGAAAACTGAGTGTCAAATTGTGCTAACCTGACAGCAAAGTCTGGGTTTCCCATTACAATGTCACCTTCCTTTAGAGCCACAGGACATGCTTGTCCCCACCTGCTTCTACGCCATCGGTATCTGGGTGCTATGAGATTGTAAGATGACAGAGCACGAAAAAGTTCGTCCTGTTCATTAAAACAGCAATAACAGCATCTGTAATTTTTGTTTGAAGCTACATATGCCTTTTTCTTACACTTTTTTGAAACATTTTGATGGAAAATATGCAAACATAAAAGGAAAACCACATCGTGCTTTTTAGAATTTTTTTTAAATTATATATTTCAGAAATGTAGGACAATTTTAAGGAGAAATTACTTATTTTTTTCTGGTTTATTTAACAAAAATAGTACTTAAAATAGTTTCTGTAGGCTCTACTTATTATTTACAGTTTAAAATTATAATGAGGCACTTATTGAAGATGACAGAAAATGGCCAAGAATTCTTCTAAAAGTGATGAAAAAAGGACCATGGTCTGTGGTGGGGAATAGCAAGGCCAAAATATCTATTTTAGGCATGCGGAAATACCATGTGATAAAGTAAGTTTAACAGACCTTTCACAGAAGGTGAATAGTGAGTGAATCCTAAAGTTATGGTGACTCTAAACTATTCAGAATAGTACAGACAAGTGCTGGCCATGAAGAACTGCAGAAAAACCTTCAGAATCTACGAAGTCAGGCATTAAAATAGCAGTTTGACACAGAAAATTATGAATTAGGAATTTTCATTGACTGTCACTACTCGGGAATAGATCCTGGAATACATACTTCTATGGAATAAGATTATGTAGACTGAAACTCTTCAGTACAGCTACATAAGAGCAGGACAGAAGTCTGAAATCCTGAGTTATTAGAGGGCAGATGTAGAGAACAAAAGTATTGACTGACTTCTGCATATCAACAGCTGGAGGACACAGAGCTGAAAGGCTGCAGATGCAACATGAAGGGAATTAATTCTGTATATAATGTGCAGTTAAGACGCAGAACTCCTTGCCCCAAATACTGTGGTTACTAAAAGCTTACACACTAACTAAAACAAACACACAAACTAACTAAATACTAAATACAGATGACCTGTCTTTCACTTGTGAATTTGTCAGGAACTGAGAAAACAGAAAAGTGAAGGGAGGGATGTTTCTCTGAAAATGTGTGGTGGAGTCTCCCAGTTACAGTTTGGTTCACATATTCAAAGTTTTGTTAACGAGTAGGAAAGATGACCACAACTAAATACAGGTGAAGACGTTCATACAAAGACTTCTGTTTTTCAGTTTTATTTGAAAGGAACAAAAATTATAATTGTTGGGATTCAGCAAAATTCAGCACTAACTTGCCATGTTTCTAATTAATTACAGGAAATAGAACGAGTGTGATTTCAGTTAGGCAGAATGTTGCTGGACTTCTTTTAGCACATTGTTTCTCATTCAGGAAAAGAGTAAAGACTGAGCTAAGTGTCAGTTGCTGAGATTGTTATCCTTTGGCTAAAGTTTCTTTATTTTCTTGGAAGGAATTATTTCTTTATTGCTGAAATAATAATTTTGTTCAAAATTTTATTATAATAATCTAAACTTTTTTTTTTTTGTAATGACAGACTTTTTTATTTTCATACTTTTCAAGTGGATTTCAGTCCCAGAATTATCTTAAATTCTCATTTCTAAAAAATCGAGGTTTAAAAAGTGCCCTTATTGCATGGTAAAACAAACTAGCTCCTGTGAAGTAAATATGTTACAATGTAAGCTTACATCGGAAAAAAATCTAGTTATTACAGTCAATTAAAGTCCTGAAAAGCACACCTACATTTTTCTTTCCCTCCAGTGTTTCTTCTTCTTGTTCACTTTGAAGTCGAATTATAGGAGCTGCATTTCGAACATCCATAGACTGAAGCTGAAGTACCACTGACTGAAGAGAAAATTCCAACTTAGTACCAATCAAAACTGCTTTTGTCCTCTGAAAGGGCCTCCAAACTATATTTAAAATTGTAACTTATTATTTATATAAGGGTTAAATATACACTGAGGCCCAGCTGATAGTTTGGAGTCATGCTAGCTATTGAGCTGAGTTTTAACAAGCTATTTGGTAGATACAGGCAGTGCAAAAGGCCAAATCACAGTCTTTATATCTCCTCATTATGCTGTGAATCCTAAACCTTCTAAAGGCATAGGCTGTGAAGGATCAAATCATTGGAACTACTCAGATGAGCTCCAATCCGAAGAAGAGGCAAGTCTCTTTAGGAAATCAGATTATGCACATTCAGAAGTAATACAACTTTGGGTAGTTTATTTTAAAAGGTATTTAAACCAGATGTCTACCAATGAGAATCAGATGGTATTAAGTTTAAATTAAGTATTTCCTGAATGTAATCTTGCCTTAATACAAGTGTTCTTGAAATGAAAAAGGCAATTCTGTCATATTTGGATTAGTTTCATAATAGGTCTTTGTTTCTTTTTGTTTCATAATAGGCCCTTACTTGTAGGTGAAATGGTTGGAGTGATTACATAACTCGATTGCGTTTGCTATAAATTTTATGTTGTAATGTTCACAAAGAGATCATAAATGAGGAAATTGTATGTTCCAACCCTGCAAGATTACTGGGGTTTTTTTGCCCGTAGGACCAGTCTCGGTAGTGAAGTTCAGCATAAACTGAAATAGTACTTACAGAATTATAATTGATACAATTTGTTTCACAAAACAGAGGAGAAAATGAAGGAGCAGCTCACTTTCTACATTGTCAAAGACAATCTCCTACTTAATTTTCAACCCCATACTTTAGGTTCTGATTTGAAGCAACTCTTAGTTCTGAGGCAGAGGATAAGATTATTTATTTTCAAGATTTACCACTGTAGGTTTTTGAATAGGGAGAATGAGTTGCTATGTTATAAGCTAAAAATCTAGACACAAACACTCAGCAGAACTGTTACAAGAATGAAGTGTCTTTTATTATGTTGCAAAACAATATCAAAATTCATAAAAATTCTGTAATTATTTTAGACACAAGAACAAAATAGGCCAGTTCTGTAGATATATAGTACTGAAAATGTTTTATTTTCTCTTTATATTTTACACTAATACACATCAGAAAAAAAGCTAAAAACAGATAGACACAATACAAAAGGGTCTGTAGCCTTCCTGAAAATATTCTCATGTAACATATACATAAACTTGAAGGCAGTGCAGTGAATCTTATAACTAATAGAGCAATGAAAGCAAGTATTTCAAAGGTCATGTTTTCTAATAGTAATAAGTTTTAAACAACTTAAAATTCTGCTGACAGGAAAACAATCCACAGAATTGAGAAATTATTTTCTAGTGGAGGTTAACTTGGTGCATAGTTTACTTACCTCAAAAAGATCATCTGGTTGCTGATTTCCATCCACTTCAATAAGATATTGACAATCCTGTTGAGCCATCAATTCCTTTTTAAGAACAAAGACATACTCATCAACTGTGTGTAGTTAACCAGATAATGACACTGAAGCTAATTCTGTTCCTATACATATCTAAGGCTGGACTCCTGTGGACTTAGCAAATTCAAGATTTATTGTACTGATGGCTTATAAAATCTTCTGGAAAGAAACTTTTATTTGGTGACAGATAAATATGGAAAGAGTTCCAAACTTTGAGTTAAAATGGGTTCAGAAAAAAGCTCAGCTGTCAAATGCAAAACAGCTAAAAATATCAAGATACATTAACATTTTGTGTATGAATTCAACTTCTAATTGTCTAACTACCTTAATTCTTTGTTGGAAAATGATGACAATGCGAATTAACACATTTTCTGGAAATACCAGCCATGAGACCAATGTTTTCATTTTGGTCCTGATTCCCGATTTCTTTAAAATTTGAACAATATATTTGATTTTTCTTATTTTCAATTTTCCCATTAGTAAGTTAGGCACTAGACTAAAATAAACCTCCCATGTCCGTTGTTAATGCCTTTCTCTGAGGATTGAGAACACTCAGTCCATTCCTGACATACGCTGGTCTAACCTCAGCCCTGAAAAAGTGAAGGTGACTTCACAGCTTCATAGATAATCTGTTCCAGTTCTTCACCACATTTATGGTCACAGTTCATTTCCTGGCATCTAGTCTGTCTTCTATACTATAAATTAAATTACCTATCCTATGTTTAGTAAAAATAGATAATAACTAATTACATCTTTCTAATGTTCTTCTACAGAGAAGACAATAGTTTGTATTTCTCTTATATACAATGCTCTTATGGTCTTATAAGTACATCCACAATATTTGCATTAACACAATAACATCTAATTTATTAACTCAGCTTTGACTAACTAAACCCTCACATATTGCAGATTGTCTGCAGTACTGAGGTCTAGCCAATTATTTCACATTTTAATTGTTCATTAGGTTTCCTTCCTCACTGTAGTATTTCATATTTATTTCTAATCAATTTCATTCTAACAACTCATCAAGCAATTAAAGTGTGTTCTCCAAAGTTCATTCAACCTATCCCAGTTCAGTGCCAACTGCACACCCTAAAAGCTTTTATTTCCAGTTCATCATCTCAACCTCTACCTGGACCAACAACAAAACCCTATGTTCTTTTAATGTATTAGTGGACCACTAAGTATCTTCACTAATACATTCACCACTAGTGAAACCTAAGACCTACCAACTAGTGAAATGTGTTGAACCTGTTGAAGTTTGGTATACATCCTACAGAAATTTAAACAACTTTCCATTAGTTTGATTACGAGAAATCCATGTGAGATTGTGTAATGATTAAAGACATCACATCTTTTGTTTTCCCCTTCACAGCAGTAACAAGTTCGTTACTCTAGCGAAGAAGGTTATACCAGTTTTACACAATTTTATCTATAGGATTAACTAATCCATAGGGAAATCAAAGGGCATAATCAGTAATTGTCAAGTGGGCATCAAACATGAGGATTTTGCAGTTGTTTATACCAGGAGATAGGAATAAAGAGAAAAAAGAAAAGAACAGATTATTGCTTTGGACCTGTTCTGGTTTTGTTTAAATGAAAAAAAAGAAGAGACACGTAGTACCTCCACTTTCCTGAACACAACAGTGAAAGGAAAAACAATGTCATAGCTGCAGAAATGAAAGAGGCAACAAAGCAAACTGATGGGCTAATGTGTTTATAGGTCTGCAGACAATGAAGCAGCTAAGGAAGGGAATCTATTGGAGTGGCAGGCAATGGATGTAAAGGGCAGATTACTTATGGGATTGCATTCTGAAATGGACTCTGGTAATTGTGATGGAACACTGGAGTCTTCAAATACTTCACTTACTAGATCGAGAAAGCATCTGTGCTGGAAGGTATGGCTTCCTTTTTAAAACTCAACTTTTAAAACTCGATCTTGATCCCAGAGTGGAAACATCAATTACAGAAGGCAACTTTGTATCACTGATTTCAGAATGAATTCCAGAATTTGGGGATATGTTGTAGCATGATCACCTCCATACAACAAATCTCAAACTAAAAAACCCAATTAAAACAGTGCAAGATATTTTTAGAAATCTTCTGTTATGCGTGATCATATTACTTTGTTTTTTCTTACTTCTAGAGGGTGAAGCATTATATCCTTATATGTTCCAACTCTTTTCTCTGCATTTTCAAGAATATCTTCAGGCCTCTGCACTAACTGATGAAAAGATTCTGCTTTCTTATGTGGATCTTCTGTGGTCTGCAGAAAAAAATTTCAAGATACAGAAATAATGTATTAAAATAATTTGTCTTCACTCAAAGATAAATAAAGTAGCTTTGCAGAGTATTGCAATGAGTATCAGTCCAGTGATTGCTGACCATGATCCTTTCCTGGTGAAGTGAGAGGAATGTGTCTCCACAAATTGAGAGGAATGCATCTAGAACTTGCATTAATAAGTCTCTGTCCACTATTATAAAAATTCAACTTGAATTCAAAATTAATACCTTCATGACAAAAAAAAAAAAGAAAATTAATTTGTAGTAATGTAACACCAAAACCAGAAAATGAGCTAATGTCCTGCAAATACCAGTAAAACTTGCTACAATAAACAAAATTTAAGAACTCTTTTATTTGCCTAGGTAAAAACCAGGCAATGGAGAGTCACCCTTCTCCTCTGATGCACTCTTTTAATTTATGGCCAGTTCAGTGACTTCTGTGGTAAAGACTGAGTCCAGGTTAAGCTATACAGTCATCAGCACTTGCTGTCATTTAAACCTACCATTTAAGTATGATCCCACATCTCTTAAAACAGAACAGAAAGGGAATTAAGATTAAAGTTGAGCAAAATTAATTCATAATGTAGTGTAGTGATATTTTAGAGTATCAGAATTTGTTCTGTTTTGTCTAAATTATAATGTCTACATTATAATACTTTGCATTGTTTAAAAATTAGCAATATTTACCTCTTCCTCTCCTCCATCTTCTTCTTCTTCTTCTTCCTGCTCCTCTTCTTCATCTTCTTCCTCATGCTGATTTTTCTCTTTCTTAGGCTTCTCAGTAGCTTTAGGATCCCACTGGCTCCTCTGATATACCTGCCCTGAATCAGGGTTTTGCCTTTGTCCTGATATTCTTTCGCATAAGTCATAGTCTGGACACTAGCAACAAGTAAGTAAAAAGAAATCATGTGTTTATTGTCCTGCTATAACGTCTTTTTCTTGGAGAGACAAAATTTCTCTAAATTGATCTACTAATAACAGTATTTTATTATTCCCAGAGTTATGTAGAATCTCTCTTCTCCCTTTCCTTTTAATCTAATGAAAATAGTCACATTACTGACATATCTGTGAAAGCAGCTTGAATAAACTGAAATCAAAGGCAAAATTATTCATTCAACTTTGGGACAAGGATTTTTAATGCACATTTCATCTCAGACTTTATCCCAGAGGAGAAGATGATGATGTTACTACATGAAGTCAAGAATTACATTTTTCTTTCTAGTGTAGTTAGTATATCCATTTGTACTGTTGCATATGAAACTATACAGCACATATTCTCAAGAACTGGGATTTCTCACTACCTGGTATTAAAACAAAGATTGAGTTTCTGAAAAAAAATCAAGCCTGCCTGAAAAGTAGCATGAATTATGTTTCTCTAATGTTTTAAGATCTTTCCACAATCATAGAAAAAAGGTTTGAAGTAGGCATTCACAAATTTTTATTATGCATGTTCAAGCAAATTAAGTCTTAAAAGTAAAGGATTAAAATAAACATGGAGTTAAATCTGCAAAGTCATAGAGTGGGTCCATACCCTGAAGCTTAGCACCTGAAAAAGCACATAGATATGACAACCAGAATCAAAATCCCAATGAGAATGGAGCACAAGACCAGAGGCTGACTATTCAGAGCTGCCTCGGTAGGTCATTCTGCACATTCAAAGTAAAAGAGAGAAATAATCTAGTTGATAATAAATAAAACATTACAAGAAGGGTCTGAAACCTTGTTCATGACTATACATACTGTTATTTTACCTGCATGGGATCTAGCAGTTTGGTGTGGGCCAGCAAGTATCCTCCCCAGTGAATAGCTGGGCACAATCTGGAGAATGGCACAGGCCTGGGGCCTTTCCCAGTGGGCAGTTTGGGCATGGATATCCCATTCTGACTAACTAGACAGGTTAGTGATGTTTGGCCAAAGCAGTTGGCCTGATGTCTGAGGAGTCCCTCTTGCCTTGTTTTTTTACTAATATGGATGTATAAAGCAAGACCAATCTTTTAAGTTATAATGAGGAAGTCCTCTTAATCCTACACTTACAACGATTTATGGTTCTTTGGTTACATCAGAGTCACTTCTGTAAAATATCTGGTATGTCCCATTACAAATTGAGATTTGTAAACGAGATGCATGAATAATGAATAAGAAGCAGTTTCACAATTGGTCAGTGAAAAAATAGATCAATTTTCTTTCAAACTTCCATATGTGGGAAGTTCTTTCCTGTAATGTGAATAGCAGATGTACATTTATCCAAAATCCCATAATAATCACGTTACTCAAAATTTCCGTTTCTTCAAAACCTCTGTCTTCTAATAAGTAGAGGTGCAAAGGCTGTAACCACTGCTGAAGTTTTAGGAAATATTCATTATTTTACCTGAGCAATGCTTATAATGGAACAAACTAGTGAAATTCCATTCCAATATAAAAGAGAACAATTTATCATTCCTCAATAAATACTACAATCAAGTGCACAGAGGAAAATAGGATCTTTTGGTGTATGCAGCATATGAGTCTACTAATAATTAAGAAAATTATTAGCAACTTAATGAAGATGACTTTACCTTAATGTTAATCAGGAAATCCGGTTTTAATTTTAGAGTCTTTATTTTCTCTATTTGCTCTGAAACAGTCATGTATTCCTCCGAGAGAGAAGGAAATCCAGTGAGAACATAGCCTGAAAATACATTTTATGAAACATATTTTTTAGAAGCTTATGTCAAACATAGGGCTAGTTTTACTCATCTTTAAACAATACATTTAGTGGTGCAATTTTAAACCATGCATGTGATACAACATTACTAAAAAAAATTGTGCACCCATGTCTACTTCATGTGAAATACAGACAAAAAAAGTGTGTTGTTTTCAACTTTATTATAGAGTACTCTTAAAATTTGTTAATTAAGAATTATGAGGACATTAAAGATCATACTCAGATCACCTGCGTTATACAACCTTGGAAGGTCTTTGCTTGTATGGGCAAGCAAGGGAGTCTGAACATCCTTCTGCCTCTCAAAAGGAGGCACTATGCACATGGTATGCATGCAGAGGCACCCAACTTGGTAAGCATCTATTCACTCGGGATTCACAATGCTGAGTCCTGTTTGGCAAGCAGACATTGGCTATATATGACAAGCATAGGGGTAATAGTACTTTTTTTCCTAGTATTATTACAGTGCTCAGCCCCACAGGTGAAATTGTGGCTTCAAGTTCTTAGGATAGTACTGTAACTCCTAATGGATATCTCTGGTGCAGTGAGAACTACTGTTACAGCAAGAAAATCAATATTTATGAGGCCAGAATGAGAGACTAAAAAGAATTGGGTGAATTTTTTTTAGCCAAATAATGATAATATTCCCTTAAAGAAATGGTGCATGCTTAGAATTTTATGTGCTAACATTTAAATGCAAGTCTGGGCAGCACAAAAGCATAGCAGTGAAGACTCCTCCTTCTTTGGGGAGCTACTATCCATAGATGCAAAATTTATAGAAGAGGATAAGCAAGAGAGAGCATAATATATAGTCATTCCTCTAGGAAGTTAAAATCCTGGATTCTAGGTTGTTGATACCTTTAGAGAATTCTAACTGGTAGGTGTGAAGAGTCTGCACAGTCTCTGCTTACCAACACATCCCAGACAACAACAGCTGATGTGAGGGGAATGGGAGTGTAACATGGCAAACTTTTGTTTTCTGACAGTGTGTTTGCCCTCAAACCAATAATGTGAGGAGACTAACAATGATAAGGTATAGCTATGGCAACCATCAACCAGATCAAATAGTAATCAGGGGATTACCAAGAAACTTTTGAGAAGATAAGGAGCTACCTTGAAAAGAAGCAGTAAAATTTGTGCCCAGGGCAAGAGACCTCAGAGTGAGAGCAAGGTAAAAGAACAGGAGCCTAATCAGGCTTGATGTGCCAGGACCCCAACCTTCTGGCTAGGCCTGGCAGAACAGCCTCCCTCTTGGATGCTCTGAGTAATCTGCATTTCAACTACTGGGCTGGCAGAACAAGGTTAAACACAGTGACCCACACCCCCAGTGTGTGTATGTGAGTTCATGGGGAGCTTTCTCACTGGTGTGCAGCTTAGCAGACTGCAGGAAATGGAACACCAAGATGTGCCTGCATTTCCATCAGAAAGCATGCTTAAATAGGTGAACATGCATTCTCAGAAAAGGGAATGTGTCCTTATAACTTCTACATATCTTTGAGAGAGGGTTTGCATGAATAACCATGCTGGTTTGAGGATACTCCCTGCAATTAGTTTTATGAGGACGTTCAAAAATTTGTAGGTGTTTATTATATTGGGCAAGTGCCTAGTGCTGTGGCTTGTCTGTTTTGTGGCTGATATTGAACCTTTTCACTGATCACCAGTTTGCTGATTGTCAGTCAATAAATCAATAAACAACTTTGCTCCTGGTTTGATTTAGAGCATACTAATAGAGTAGTTCCCTCCTGAGATAATGACATAGATTTTGCCTTTGCAAATGTTATTTAGGTTAACCTGATATGAAGTTCTGGTTGTTTTCTTCCTCTATTGAAAAAAAAAAAAAAAAAAGAAGGAAAAAAGCAAGTGTGTCAGTTACATAGAGGTTATAATTCTGTATTTTCTTACCTACAATGCCCTAAAATTCAAGTTTGCTTGTTACTGTACGGGTCAATGTTATTTTAATAAGAGACACTGTTTGTTTCAAGAAGTAGCTTACAAGATCCATATCTGACCTACTTTGGAAGTAAAGAAAAAAATCCGGTTTCAGTGTCTTACAATTTTCAGATATTACCATTTGCATTAACACTTGTGGATATTTCTGGCATATCAGTTTCCAATGTGATAGGTTCATTATTTAAGACAGAAGAGTATAACCTGAAAGAATACCTTATTGTGTGCACTGTTGAGAAACGTGTATTTTACAAACATTAAAAGCAAAAAACTCAGCCTCTCATACAACAGTTTCTAAAGTCTTTAATGAATAATTAACAGGGAATTGAATGATCAATTCCTGCTGAAATCCTACTTAAGCTTCCCAAGGATTATACTAAGCTAATAGTTGAAAAACAAAAAGTTATTAGAATTAGAAAATACTTAAAAAAATTGGTTGTGGAGATGAGTTCGAGTTGGTGGGAAAAACAGTGAAAATGTTGGTTGTTCTATTCCTTGCTATTTTGGGGCACCTGTAATACAGAAAATGTCTTGGCTACAAGAACCAAACTTTTTCAATTTTACAGTCATGTTTACAGTCTCTAGGATCTCTGTGGTCCTCTGTGATATGCACATCTTCAGACTGACTCAAAAAGGGGAACTCCAATAACAGAAATGCCTCTTTATGCCTTTATTAGAGTCTTAACATATGGATTAAGAGATCTGGCATTTCCGCTGATACTTCTTCCAGCAAATTTTGTGTCCACATCATCTCTCTTTTTTTTTTTTCATTTATTCTCTATTTCTCTGTCTTTTCTGATACTGTTTTAAAAGCCTGGCTTTATCAGTTAAGGCTGCATATTTTGCAAAAACGTTGGGTCTTGTACTAGAGAAGGAAAAAAACCCACTGTAACTGAAAGCTTAAAAAGTGTGATAGTTTCCAGAGCAGAAGAAAGTTAACATTTTCTTGCCACTACACCTGTCTCTCTCCTATAATGGAAATTTCAAATAAAAGTCAGAACGAGGGAAAAAACTACATTTCCTTTTTACTGTCTTTCCACTTAGCAGTGCATTTGTTTTGTCTTCAGGAAAGCAGGTTCAGGCTAGCAAGATCTGAAGCACTAGTCTTGACAGCTTCAATTAACATAATCTTTCTAAAAATAGAAGAATTATTACCACTATCAATAGTCTTCTCATCTTACTCTCTGTGACAAAACAGAAACAGAACAAACACGGTTGTAAAAAAAAAAAAAGACCATAATACTTTGCATTTTCAACAGTCTGATTTCTTTCTTTTTCATTATTCAAAATGTTTAAAATATTTTTGCTGATGGGTTTTTGTTGTGTTGTTGTTCTAGAAGTATTCCAAAAAAAGCTGTATTTAAATAGTAAAAGTCTTCTAACCAGATAATATTGTCAAGTAAGAGTCATAGCAACACTTAAAATTTAGGGTAAAATAATTTTCTCAAAATTAACAGAGCATAGGACTGGTATGACACTTTCTGATCTCCCATATTGGTAAATTAATCCCTAAACACCCTCTCTTTTTATTGATATTTCACAACCTGAAGAGCACGAAGAAAGGTGTTACCATCTAATACAAAATAAATCGTATTTGAATATGAATGTAAAGTGAGGAAAGAGGGCAAGCCTTATGAGGAGTGGCTGAGGTCCCTTGGTTTGGTCAGTCTGGAGGAGATTGATGTGAAACCGCATTGCAGTTACAACTTCCTCGTGAGGGGAAGAGGAAGGGCAGGCACTGATCTCTGTGATGACCAGTGGCAGGACCCAAGGGAATGGCCTAAAATTGCTTTAGTTTGGGATATTACAAGCTTTAGTTTGGATATTACAAAAAGGTTCTTCACCCAGAGCGGTGGTTGGGTGCTGGAAGAGGCTCCCCAGAGAAGTGGTCACAGCACCAAGCCTGACAGAGTTCAAGAAGCATCTGGACAATATTCTAACAGAGATGGTGTGATTCTTGGGGATGGTCCTGTGAAGGGCCAGGAATTAGATTCGATGATCCTGATGGGTCCCTTGCAACTCAGCATATTCTATGATTCTGTGAAAATTACAGCTAGCACATTCTAAGAAGTTTAGGCTATAAATATACTTACCAAAATGAGCAACTTCTGGTGACTCAAGCTTTTGCAGAATCATTTCAGTAACCAGCTCCTCAGAAATACTATCACCTTTAAAAAGCAATTCTTGACACTAAGGTAAAATGCAAAACATAGTATTATACAATATGGATTTTTCAAGCATGTGAAAAACTTACTAGAAGGTTAGACTTAATTACCTTAAGTCCATATTCTGTTTTTTCATGAATATTTGCTTGAATTACTTCCAAAGCTGACAGAGCACATCAGAGAGAAGAAAATTAAAATACTTAATAAAAATGTATTTTCTACACATATATACAGATACATAAATACATACATATACAGACATAGGAGTATGTATGTGTGCTCCAAGCAACCAGACTACTTTTGAATGAACAGCCATTATAATTAGGGCCATTACTGTATTTTGCCCACCCAGGACTTGGTGCCTTCTGAAACTGCAAGGTTCGGGTAGGTGTTTCTCCCTATAATTTAGCTCTGTATATACTACAGAAAAATGCACAACAGGAGTTTTGCAGGATTATTGAAACTACTGATTTATACTAAATCGGCATTATTCTTTTGTAATCCAGAGATAAGTATTTGAGCTCAATCGCTTCTTAAATTTTGAAAGCAAGATATAGCAGAACTGCTTGGACATACAAAACCATCTGCTTAAAAAAAGTCATTAAGAACCTATTTCTTGCATAGTTCAATTATCTAAAATTAAATAAATACTAAATTTGACATCCATGAAATTCAAAGACCTGCCCTCTGTCTGTGTGGACAGTGGCATTATAGCAGAATGACCCTGGAAGTCTTTCACACTTCTGTACAAATGAAATAAGCAGATACTTAACAAAATTTTTCAACAATGACCCTCAAGGCTACATTTATAGTAATAATAAACCAGGTCAGGGAAAGGTCCTGACACTAGACAGCTCATGCCTATATGGCCATAATCTTTCTTCTCAAAACAAAGTGGCTGTTTTCCAACTGTTCCTACTATTAATGATGACTGTTGCACATACCATCCTTCATACGATGAATGGGTGTTTGGGAGAACAGTATTTACTGTGCGCCAAAGCTGAGACACAGTACTAAGATACTAAGAAACAATACAGACAACTGAAAATCAGCACTCTGTGTGCATCCTGGCCCTGTTTTATTTATGAGTATTGACCTATTCACTGGATAAATGGATAGAAAGTATTATAATTAAAAAGACTGCAAACACCTTTCCTATTTAATAATTCTCTTTCTTGGTTTACTTTTAACACAGCACAGGACAGATACTTTTATACTGGAGCAAGTCCAGCAGTGGGCAGCAATACAATTAGAAGAGCTGAACGTACTAGGAAGGCCAAAAGAACTGGCCTTGTTCAGCGTCTGAAGAAAAACAGACAAATCTTACTCTTGTCTAAAACTCACGTGGAGGTCACAAAGACAAAACCACTGTCTTCACAGAAGTGCAATTAGGACAGGAGGAAACAGACACAAGTAGGAACATGAGAAATTTGAATGGGGTAATTAGGAAGCAATTCTTCATCATGAAGGTAGTCAAACATTGTAAAGTGCTTCTCTGGGAGGACATGGAGTCTCCATCCTTGGAAATATTCCAGACTCAACTGAGAAATCCTCTCCTAGTTGGCTCTGCTTTGAGAGGCAGGTTGAGACTCAATCATCTCTGGAGGTCCTTTCTGAACTCAATTATTCATGTTTATATATCCTGAATTTCTTTGTTTCTTTCTTTTTCGATGTAGAAAGTGAAAAAAACCTTACTAGCAAAAGTTAAAGGAATATGCATGTACACGTGTGGGTACACTAACGAAAAGATTAAAAGAAATATCATGAGCAAAATTAGAAAAGAATAATTCTCTGAATCTACTAGAAATAAGGGTTAAAAATGCAGAAAGTGAGCTTTAGATAAGAAAAATTTCCTAATAGCAAAGACTGTGTTACAGAGATAGACTGCCTAGAGATTCTTAAAAACAAATTTGATAGACATTTGTCAGTAAAATGGTTTAAATACTTTCAAACAGCGTGGCTTGGCTTAAGTACACTCCTAAGGTGCCTTCTGATTTTGGTCTGATTTATGTTTTGGACCAGGTATTAATTTTTTGTTATACAATAATATGAATTTAAAATTCTACATTTACGTAAGTCCAAAAAGCACTTTATTAAAACTGAATTGTACCATGTTAGAGTTCCAAACCTTCAAAAGAAGATAAATATGCTTCCTTTGATAAATAACTACATATTCACAGGAATATGAAGTGTTACCCTGTCCACTCGAGGGCTTTCATTAGAACAATAAAAAATACTGAGGGGGCAAATTTAAAAGACAAAACTTAAACATAAATCACATGTAAAGAATAAGTTCATAATCAGAACAATTTACACATATATACGGTAACATCAGATTTATAATTTGGTGTCTCCAAAGAAGTACTCAAGAAATTGCTTCATAGTTAAGGTTATATTGTGCTTCCTTTTTTTTTACTTAAATATATTGTATTACCCTTCAAACTGGTAGGACATAAGTGGTGTAAGAGTTTTCTTTTTTTCATAAAACTTCAGTGACAGAATCAAGATTTGTGAATTATAATGTCATGGATATAAAAATATTACTACGGCTTTAAAAAAATTACACCTATTTTAGCATTTGTTTAGTTACTGCTGACAAAATTAGTACCAAAAAAAAAAACCACAACAACCAACTTCCAGAGACTTAAGTTATTTTTTGTAGGAACTTTCTTTCTGAGATGCCTCAAAATGAAAAGGAAATCTCAAGTAATGTGTTGATAGGGAATAAGATAATGTTATACCCAACAGGTTTTTCTCTACAAATCTTCAAAAATCTTTGCTGAGAGGGACTGTCAGAAATAGAGCTGAGTAGCTTAAAAAATTAAATGACACCTTGTATTCTGGCAAATGTATGGTGGGAAAAATTAACTACACCTTCTGAAATAAGCCATTGGATATTTTTGGTTTAGAAATTTGAAACTGCCAGTTCTAATTACTTCCTTTATTTCTTGTAGTGATACAAAAGCTATGCTTCCATTTCCTGGAGGACACCTGCCTTGCACTGAACACTGCATGAAAGAAAAGAAAGATCCTCCTATTTTTTCATGGTCTGTATTGGAAAATGTCTGTGCTCTCTGGAGCTGAATGAGCTGCCTCCATGTGAACAAGAAGGGTCACATGAATCACCTTACAGGATTGGGAATAGAATTTGATTATGATGAGAAAAAAACACCCACAGTGATTTTCTAAGACTTTCAGTAACTAAAAAGCCATTATCAGCAATTGTATTTCTGGCAAAATGGTTCCTTGGTCCTTATCAGAAGCCTTTGCTGGAATCAGAAACGTGCCTTTTAGAGGTACAGAGAACGGCGAGGACATTCTAAACCAAAAGATATTGTGAAACAATTGCAATGTTCCAAATACAGGGTATGTTTACCTTCTATGAAAATGCAATTCCATCTCTGTGCCAGTTTCCTAGCTAACGTTTTCTTTCCAGAACCCTTAAAATGAAAAACACACTTTTAAAAGAAAACCAGGCTGAATAATAATTTAAAAAACCCACAAAATTGCAAACACATCACACAATAAAGAATATATTTTATATGATAAAAACAATTAAAAGATACCACTGGGATTAGGGCCTCTGAGTTATGCGCTGGGTAAACACAGAACACTCTTTTAATACCATCCTGTATTGTATACTGCCTAGCATTGCTAAAATACTGCTACTGCCCTTTGCAGTTAATTATCATCAAAGTCATTATACTGACTTTGTTTCTGAGTAACTCTATCTGAAACTCAGCTATGATTTGCCCACATATTCCTATGAGAAGCCCTTTAGGACTGAAATTTATTATCTTCAGCCTCAAAGCAAATTATGATGCAAAGCCACTCAAACCTTTCTGAGTAGGATACATAGGGATAATATTCTTTGACTAAAATAACTGCTTAAAACCTGCCCTTGTTAGTCCACAAATTTGGTTTGATACTGACAAAATGTTTATTTTATCATTTATGAGTCCTGAGGAACCAACATAACCGAGAGTAATGAGGCACCTAAGAGTACAGTTACCTGAATGGGATTTTGCATAACTCACCATCTTCCATCTTTAGGACTGTGTCCCTTTTTTCCAAGGGCATATATGAAGACCTGTTTTGACAGTCTGTTTGCCCCAGAAGAATTTTGTGATTAAAAAATAGCAAAAAACCACAAATAAATCACAATTCCCAGTTAACAGAGCATCAGCAAACACTCCAGCCTACTCACACCTTAAATCTTACAGGTGTGATGTAAGTATACATATTTGGTTTTGATTTAATGGCACTATGCTTTTAACTTAAAAAAACTATCCTAAATAAGATAGGTGCTCTACACATAAGTCATATACATAAAATATATTACCATAAAAATAGACTATTTGATTTCCTGTTTTCCTGGTAAGGCCTGTACAATTTTAACCCTTTGTTAAAATTTTTACTAATGTAAAGCATCTACTGCACACAATGATTGAGAATATGGGAGTATTTTTGTATTGTCTTTCAATGAGCATTTTATGTTGGTTTAGTCTGAAAAATGTAAAGTTACCTTTTTCATGTGAGGTTAGAAATTTAATGTTTGTTTAAAACTAGACACGTTAGATCAGTGTAGTTTTCTGCTGAGCTAAGCACACTCTTTTAAGTGCATACAGCCATACAACATGTTATACGGCAATCTTGTACCAAAAAAATAACTCCCATCAGCAAACTAAGGCACTAATGCAACCCCACACAAAGTCTCCTACATTTTGTAAAGGAGAAAAATCTGAGAAGTTTAGGATTATAAAACATCACATTTTCCTAAGTACAGGAGGCCACAAATTATTTGAGAAAAAGAGAGACCTTGAATTATAGTTGAAATGAGGTACAAACCTTATCGGGATACCTTGTTGGATTTCAGATGTTCCCAAATACATGATACATAACTATGTCAGAATTCTAATATTAAGGTTAAGATATGTAATATCTCATTGCACATCTGTAATTCAGTACATTAACCTTAAGGTTCTTTTATGGCTATTTATGTCTTTAATCCATCAAGTCTTTTTAAAGTCAGAATACTTAATAACATTGTTCTGCTTTTGGCTGCAGTAGAGTTAATTTTTTTTTCACAGTAGCAAGTATGGGGCCATTTCAGATTTGTGCTAAAAAAAAAAAAATGTTGATAATATAGAGATGATTTTGCTGCTGCTGAGCAGGGCTTACACAGAGCCAAGGCCTTTTCTGCTTCTCATACTGCTACACTGGTGAGGAGACTGGGGGTGCACAAGGAGTTGGGAGGAGACACAGCTGGGACAGCTGACCCCAACTGACCAAAGGGATACTATATGGCATCGTGCTCAGCTTATAAAGGTGGGGAAGAAGGAAGGGGGGCACATTCAGAGTTACGGTGTTTGTCTTCCTAATTAACCGTTTTGTGTGATGGGGCCCTGCTCTCTTGGGGGTGCCTGCCCATGGAAAATGGTGAACTAATTCCTTGGTTGGCTTTGCTCATGTGCATGGCTTTTGCTTTATCTGTTAAACCGTCTTTATCTCAACCCATGAGTCTTTTCACTTTTACCCTTCTGATTCTCTGTCCCATCCCACTGGGGAGAGTGAGTGAGTGGCTGCGTGGGGTTTGGTTGCTGGTTGGGGTTAAACCACCACAAAAATAAACACAATCCAGTTGTCTATGTGAAAAGAAACTTTCTGAGCAACACGTAACTTAATTGTACCTGACTGATCACTCAGGCCAAAAATTGGCCTCATGAAATGAAATCGGACTCTTTACCACGCCGAAGGATTTGAAGAGTGGAAAAGGTGTTTGTTTTGTAGGTGTTTGATCCTTTTGGCACCATCGCTAAACCAATGTTTTGAAAGGAAAAGTAAAATTGCTAGCAAAATATCTGAATTAAAAATTTCTATCAGACATCTTACTGGTTTTCCAAAGACAATTAAGCAAGTGGGCTTGGACAACAGAAAGGATTTTTCAGCTTCATCTTCATCAAAGATGTCTGTAAAGGGCTGAGCTTGTTTTTCCTCCTCTGAAACCATGTATTATCTAAGACTGGGAGAAAAATACAGTAGTTACATATGTGTAAAATGACTTTCAAATGGAACTGAATTACAAGGTAAATGGCTTTGTAAAAAAAAAAAAAAGCTGTTACAAGAAGAAAAAGCATTTAGAGAACATTCACAATTGAGAACATGTCCATTACTAAGAGAAAAACCACTTCTGAAAAATAAGGGATTGTTGGAACTGCCCCTGAACCCCAGCTGGAACTTTATGGCAGTTGATAACAACTTTTTCTTGACTCTCAAACTGCCTGTTGCTCTTTTTCAGTTGCTTCACTGCCTTGTCCTTCCTCCTCCAATTACCACACAGTCTCTCTGGCCCCTGAAATGGACTGTAGGCCTGCTAAGACCTTCACTTGTGAGCTTCACACACAGAAGGGCCCCGTCATGGTCAGTGGAACCACACGTAGGTACGTGAATAAGGCCTTGCAGGATCAAATCACTGTTCATAATCTGTCCACTCACAAATCCCAGCTTTTCTAGGACTGCCAGAAGCTGCACATTCAGTGCTATGCAACAAATTAAAACCCAAACAAGTTTCTAATTAAGGTAAGTTGGAGGAAAATCTGGGTGGGCCTTTCACACAAATGGAGGCAAAGAGGGTGAGGAGCTTGTTTAAGCTTGTTTGAAGAAGGCAAACTTTAGAGGGCATTCTTAGGCCCTGGTTTTCTTTAGAGGGCGACTTCAGTCTCTCTCATATAGCGCCCATACAACCTCCACGCAACCCAGTACAGCCTCACAAACCCCCTAGTCATTTTTAAATTCAATAATTGAATTTGAAAATTCTACAAAAATGCAGAATGAGAAGCTGAAAAACTTTGTCTTGAAACGTCAAACTGAAACATTCAGATACCTTCACAGTAAGTATTTTAACCAACCCCCGATTTCTCTCACGGGAAACTCACCTCGCTGAGCTTTACCTGCCCTTCCCCGCCGTTTGGCCCCTTCCCAAACCTTCACATGTAAGGGTCAATTTCCAAATTCACAAAAAACACCACAAGCAAAGCAAAGCAAAGCAAAGCATTAAACCAGACAAACAGACACACGCCCTCCCCACTCCCAGGACCATGTCCCGGTGGGCGCCTCCCTCGGCTCGGGCGCGCGCGGAGCCTGAGCGAGGGTGCGGTGAGTGCCGCGCGCGTCCCCGGTGCCCGGGCAACCGCCGGGCCCCGCCCCCTGCGCCTGGCCCCGCCCCCGGGAATGGAGCCCCGCCCTATCAGGGAGGGCGAAACAGAGGCCCCGCCCCTGACATTGACCACGCCCCTCATAGGCGGGTGAGGCGGAGGCCCCGCCCCCAGGGAGGGGAAGGCGGGAGGTGTGGGCGGGGCTGCGGAGCTGTTCCTGGTGCTGACCGTGCTCCCTCGCAGGGAGCGCGTCCCGGCGAGAGCAGCCGCTGCGGCCGCGGCCGCCCCGCCCGCCCCAGTGGTGCTGCCGGGAGCCGCCGCTGCCGAGGAGCGGCGCCTGACGCTGCCCCGCCGGCCCCTCCGGCAGTGGCGGTGGCGGCGGCGGCGCAGGCGTGCTCCCGCTCGTGCGCCTGCGCGGTGGCGCGCGGGCACTTCCGGGTTTCCCGGTTGTCGGAGGTGTGTCCCGGCGCATTCCCGGTGTGTCCTCCCCGCCCTGGCGGGGACCGACTGCTTCTTCCTGGGCTGTCCCCGGGCAGCCCCCACCGCTCCCGCCCCGACCCTGTCTCGGGGCCGCCATGCCGGCGGCGGCCGCCCCCCTCATCAGCTCCGTGCAGAAGCTGGTGCTGTACGAGACCAGGGCTGTAAGTAGCGACAACCCCTGCGCCGCTCCCGGGGCTGGGAGTGTCCTGGCTCCCCCACCGTGCTGGCTCGGCTCTGCCCGGGGCTGCTGCCTCGGCTGGGCTGCAGCTTGTCAAAAAACAGCTCCTTTACCTTCCTTCCCTTTTGCCGGGGCTTGGTTCGTTTTGGTCACATTCAAAACATCCCAAGAACTTGAAAAAAAAAAAAAAGTGTTTGAAGTTCTTGCCTTCACCGTGTTTGAGGCTCGTGACAAGCGAAGGAAGGGCCCCTGACACGCAGGTCAGCGCAGGGCCCTGCGGTGCTGGGTGCTGCCAGGGTGGCCCAGGAGGGAAGGCTGGGCCCTCCTTGTTGTGTCGTGTGGCTGTGTCGCACAGCCAGGCTCACAGTGCTCGGTCGTGCCAGGGGGAGTCAAAACCGGGCAGCTGAAGGCGTTCAGAACTGTTGAGTTCAGATTTGAATTAAGACTTCAGGATGGCTGAAGTGGTTACCACCCGCACCGATCTGTTTGCTTCTTCTGGCAGATTCCAGTCCTCGTCCTGTGAACAGCTAGTGAAACAGTTTCCAGAGTTTTCAGTCTGGCCTCTGGAAGTAAGCTGTTGAAGATTTTTAGCATTCCTTATGTCCTTTTGTGGAAACTGCAAGAACGTGTTATTCGCAGTACTTTTTTGCCATGGGCAAAATGGATTGGAGGCTTGTGTGGTAATTTCTGCTTTAACCATGTGATGAGCAGCATGTGAGTCAGAATCCAATTTCTTGATGTAAGTAACCTGAGATAATACCACTGTGTTTGTCATACTTAAACTCCAAATCAAATTTCTTTGTGTAGTTTCCCTCGTTTCATAGTCTGTTGGGTTTTTTAAACTTGAGGTGGTTTTGGATACGGTCAGGTACCATGGCTTTAGATGCAACAGTTAGCTCCATTTGAAGTTCAGATGTTATCTGTAGCGATAACAGAAAGATGTTTTGTACACTGAAGTCAGTGTAGCCTCCTGGAAACTTACCAAAGTGGCATGGATCGGATGACAGGGATGCAGTTTGGTTTGCCTGAATAGTCTCAGTATGAAGAAGAATCTGACTTCCAGCTTTGGTTCTGTCAGAAGTAGGTTTGTGCTTTTGAGCTAATTCCTCATTAAACAGCCTGTGAAACAGAGAAGGATTAAAACATGCAGAGTTAACAGTATAAGTAAATAAAAAAAATGAAGTTTACACTCCAGAAAGTCTTTCCAGAATGTTATTTTTTTTCTATGCCTAAAGGAATTTGATGGCTGCCTTATTCATCTTTCTCACTGCTGCTGGAAAAGGCTGATTGTTGCTTTATTTTCAGCCAAATTATCGCTGTATGTGAGGAGGGCCATGGGGAAGTGTGATTTCTGAATCAGGTCCTAAATTACTGAATTTAGTTGTTCTTGGCTCACAACTCACGCTGCCTCTCAGTTAGCTGAGTTTTGGCGTCTTGTGACCGGCATGCATGGATATCTGGCCTGCTCCTCTCTGAGCTGTAAGACTCAGTTCCTGAGAGACAACATGTTGTGTGCAGGGTCGATATTGTGCTCGATATTATCAGCTCGCCACAACTCTTTAGGTCTCTCAGGTTGATCCTCTTAGTTCAGGAACCACAGTCTTTTACATCTGGCCAGTGTTAGCTGGCAGTACCTGCCTGAATGGATGGGTTTGCCCATGCTCTGTTCTGTTCAGAATTCAGTAAGGGTCAGATCCTGATCACTCAGGAGGATCACTCCTGATCCAGCAGTCCTGATCACTCCAGGAGGCAAGATGGTTTCCCATCAGCTGGTAAAGGCAGTGGTTTGTGGATAAACGTGTGCCATTTGAAATATCTCAGCTGAGCAAGAGTGCCTCAAAGTTGTTCCTTTAGTCACTTCTTGTGAGTGATGAAAATGGAATGTTTTCTCTGAGTGTGGTTATATTCTTATTTAAAAAAATTTAAAACTGCAAATTAAAGCACATTGTGTTTTGATATTCAAATTCTAGTTCTTTTTTCAAAAGGAAAAATACAATAGGAATTATTTTGGTGTGATTATATGAAAAGACTTGATGCATTTAATAAACTCATAAACTGAGGCATATTAGAAGGAACTTCTGGAGATCACCTAGTCCAGCCCAGTGCACAAAGCAGCTTAAAGAAGAGCATGTTGCTTAGGGATGTGTTCAGCTGAGTTTTGAATACTTCCAGATACATAGATTTTACTGCCTTTGCAGACAGCATGTTCTAGTGCTTGACCACCCTTATGGTTTAAAAAAAAAAAAAAGAAAAGGTGAGAAGTTCCTTATATTAAATTGAAATTTTGCATGTTTCAACTTGTATTTATTCTAGTTCCATCCACCTGAAGGAATTTGTCCCTGTTATCTACACTTTCCCATTATGTAGATTTAGGCAGCAGAAAGATGCTGCCAGAGCTCTGGCTGAACAAACCCAGTTCTCTCAGTCTCTCCCAGTGCATCACGTGCTCTGTGCTCCAGATCATCTGGGTAGCTCTCTGCTGGACTCACTCACTCACTGTGGTGATGTCCCTCCTGTACTGGGGAGCCCGAAACTGGACTGCAGATTTGAACAGGTCACAGTCGCTGTTGCAGCTGATTCAGTGTCACACTGGGCTGCTGACAGTGGTTCCCACTTCTTCTCCCCGAGGTATCCCTCATGTGGTCTCCTTTGCATGAAATCTCGCAGTCATGCAGTTGGCAGCTCTGACAGTCACTGGTATGGTGTGTCACCCAGACATAAAAATGAATAGCTTTCTCCTGGTTCCAGTTGCTCTTCTGATTTCCCCAAGGCCAAAGGCTTGCTAGATGGAGCATGTGGGATCCGGAGTTGTATCAGATACAGGGTAATGTGAAACTGTGTCCTAAGATTCCTGGTGGAGACCTTGAGTGGGCAAAGAAGGGATGACTTAAGTTGTCAGCAGTGGGAGAAACAGTGGAGTTTACATTGGTCATACTACTTATTTCTGTTAAACTTCTCTGTGTTAAGGCAGGAAGAGACGAAATGGATGAGAAAGTGGAAAAAGTGATAATGGTTTAGAGAGGGCTTTTAATTTTTTTTTTAAAGTTAAAAATACAGTAGTATTATTTAAGTCAAACAGGAAAGGCTCTGGTAGTGTTATTGGAGCCAAATGTGAGACTGCTAGAGGTGTGGAGAACTGAATTCACAGTGTCAATTGAATCAACAGAGAGTGAAATTCTATATTTTCTGTTCATGTTTATATTTAGGATTCTTGCTAAAACCTACCTTTAAAACTGATGCTTTGGATAAGTAAATGCCATGGAGATGTTAACTGTATCTCCTGTTGGTCTGGGGAAATGTAAGGCTTGTTTAGAAGTAGTCAGAAAGATAAACTGAAGGTTGTATTCAGATCAATGTCAATTAATTTTCATTTTATGCATATATTAACTGCTGAAATGCACACTAGAGGGCACTAAAGATATTTCAGCACTATGACTAATAAGAGATGAAAGATATTTTCCTCCCTTCTTCAGGAGAAGATGGAACTTTTGTGTATTCCCCCAAATGGAGCCCACCTGAAAGCTGTAGTTTAGTTCACTGGAAATTATCATTCCCCTAAGGCAGTGTGACTTTGAACAAGTCAATTTGTATCATCTCTGTAAAGGCATATCACTTGCCTATCTTTCAGGATATTATGAGGCTTAATTAATAATATTTTATTCTAATCAGGTTTTTCTACAGTCTCCATCTCCACAGTATTCATATGACTTGCACAAGCTTATTAAGCAACGTGACCTGCATAAATACCTGTAGGTTTTTCTGCCCTTTTTTTTTCTGTGTAGGAACTATGTGCATTTGTTTTATTTTAAATTTAATTTATTCTAATAATAATAATAATAAATGTAAACATTTTTATAGTAACAAACCCAAGGTTTGCTTATTTAATGCTGAAGTTAGTCTGTGATCAAATTGAAGAAACTGTAATGTAAAATATGACTTTACAGAAAAAGCTACAGAATTTTTACTGAATTATGAGGTGAACTGATTTATATAGATGGTTATCTGGTACATTTAAAAAATATTGGAAGTAGTGAACAGCTGGACAGCCATTAGATACCATAATTTCTAGCTAGAAGTGGCTGTGCAATTTGTTCTCTCTGTAGCAGTTTTATTAGCAGAAGATGGCCCCTTTCTGCTGACTGTCCTATTCCCTGTGTCATGGCTTTGTAGGAATGGTAATTATGTAGTGGAGCAGAGGATGGAGTAGGCACAAGAGAAGGAGTTTTATGAAAACTGGAAAGCTCAGTTTCTGTCTTAAATGTCTTGATATACTGACAGATATATGGCAATAAAATAGAGAAACTTAATCAACTGGTGAATGTGGGATCTGAGAGCATTTCTGAGTAGGGCAGGTGCTTTGTGGAATAGCAGTAATGGGAACATCACAAGTTTTGAAGGATGTGTGCCATTCAGGAAGAACAAAAATAAAGTTCAAAAGGGGTAGCACCACACTGCACGTGAAAGATGTGCCTTCAAATGTCTGCCTAAAGTTGTTCTGGTAACATATTTTTGATTTCTTTTGTCCTGTATTATCCCGGGTGTCATCTTTTAATCACTAGATTAACAGGAGGGAGGTATACTTGGAGATTTGGTTCTGTTGAGAATCCACCTTTCTGGATGGGCTGGTGATGAGGGGCTTGTGGATAAATGATCGTAAATTGATGTATTTAAAGGTAAGGGTTCTATGAAAAAAAAGGCATTTATTTAAATTTAACAAAGAATGAATAAAAATAGGCATTTTCTATTGCTGTTTTTTATTATTAAAAAATAAGTTTGTTATGGCCCTAAAACTAAATGGATGTTTTTCCTTGTTTAAAGTAAGACTTTACTCTGAGTATGAATGTACTGGACAAGGGGTGAAAAGAAACTGAGTAACAGGAGTGGGGTTATGAAAAAGGGATCAATAGGTGTTGAGATAGAAATAAAATTAAATATACTAAACAGTGGAATTAATGTAAATATTTTCAAGTTGCTGAAGTCAAGGGTGGTGCTGTGACTAGAACATGACAAATGGAATATTTAATCCATTATGAAGTCCCATACATAGTTATCCATAGGAAAGTAATTGAAAATTTAGACAAATGACATAAAACAGAGTATTTAAATCAAATCTTCTGTGGGTGTGTAGTGCCACAAGGAAAATCTCTGGCTTTGCTATGGAAGGAGGGAAGTTAGTAGATAAATTAGTGTGGAGTGAATGAGGAATCATCTAATAGGGATGATTTTTTTCAAGTAATGTTTTTAGGACTGATATACTTCAGCATTTACAATAATGTTATTAGCCCAAAACGTGGGCCAGCTTTGATTAGACTTTTGAAATATTGGAAATAATCAAGATAATCAGAGCACAAGAAAGCAAGAAATGATTTTGACCCTCAGGAGTAGATAATAATTTGAAATAGGATGACATACTATGAAACTTTATGCACCTTAGGATAGATTACACACCAATAAAAGTTTATGGAGAGTTTATCAGTTCAGAAGCAGCAGAAAGGGAGGAGGAGGATCTGGGTGTTTTATCTGAAGAAGGGTTGGGAGGTTGAGCTGCAGATGAAGTAAAATTTTGAAAAAGGCAAATATGGTCTTTTGTGGTATGGTCATTAATGAAAAATACTAATGTATCTCTAGAATGAAACTTTGTATGGTGTAGACTTACTGTTCATGTTCATTTAAGAAATAAGATTTCAATCAGAACAGGTCCATTGAAGGTCCAGTGAGGTAACATATATGCTAGTGATGAGGAAGAGCAAAGGGACAGCAAGATTTCTTTAGTCTAATGAAGTGAGTGCTGAAAAGGCACTCAGATATTTAGGTTTCTGAAAGCATTCTGGCAGGATAGGTGCTAATGCGCAAAGAAGTATTTGGCTAAAGGAAAATGTATAGATTGATAATTAATAGATTTACCTGAAAATTAGAAGGGGTAATCTTGAGGAATCCTTCAGTGGAACAGCAAGAGCAAAGTCCTTTTTGGGGAAAAAAAGCATTGATTGCCTTAGGACAAAAGGGATTCACTGAGTGCTGCTGCTGTAGGATTCAGAATGGGTACCTATTATTGCATGCCCTGAGAGTAGTGCTTGGCAGCATATATCCTTAAAATATCTCATGTTGAAAGAGCTTCTTTTGAAGAGTTTCAAAAGATTACAGGAAGCAGATGGCATGCCAATTCAGTTTTTGCTTTTTTTCAGGTATCTCTCTTTGCCTCTTATCGCATCTTCCTTTCTTCATGTCATTCTGCCAGTTTCTATGGGAGGTGAAAGGCCAACACTTCCTGAATTGCTGTAGGTTCTGTAGAAAGAAAGAACATAGTGGAGTTCTTGCTGTATCTTACATCAAGGTGTAATTATTCTATGATTCTATTTTAATTGTCAATAAATTACATACATTTTCCCCAGGTCAAGTCTGTTCTACGTGTAATGGTTAATCTTAGGCAATCTTTCTCTCCTCACCTTGACCCATCAGCTTTTTCATCATATTTTTCTGTGCTTGTCCACTTGAGGAGGGAGAGCAAGAGAGTGCCTGGATGGAGGTCTGGCAGCTGGCCAAGGTCAATGCACCACACTTCTTCAGGGCTTTGTGTTTTCAGACATATCCATGGTGCTAACAGTTATCTTTTGCAAGCATTTTGTTTAAGATTTTAAGTGTTTTCTTTATGCTCCTTGCAGATTTAAAACTGGCTGTGGTAGTGCACTTTTCAAGTAACTTTTAGTGTATTTTTACTTTTTTTTCTTGCTGATTAAGCTGTTTGTAGCTTTTTAACCAAGGGGTGAAAGAAGTTTTTTTCAGTGCTAACATTCCTCAATGCTAATTAGTCTATACAAAGAAGCAAATCATATTTTTAGACCAGAGTTATAAGAAGTAATCTTAAAGGAAAAAAAATACATTAAAAAATTGTGAGTAGATTGTTTGATTTTAGAACTATTATCTTGTCATTAAAAACAACAATTTGCAGAAAGAAGTTTTTTATTTTGTTTAGGCTCCTTTTAGAAGATGTTCTGTTTGGTTTGGCTGAATCAAAAGATTGATAAAAGAGGGTGTAAAGCCTTTCAATTAGATTGCTTTGGTTAAAGCTCAGTCCCAGGTGGAAGCGACTGATGATTATTCCTGTCTTGTGGTTGCTTAGTGATAATTGTGCAATATATTAAGCTTCATTCCACTCTTGTAGCTGCATGGTGCACTGCCCTGGTTGGTAAAGTGCACTTGTTAACAAGTTTCAGCCAAGGCCAAGGGCAGACTAAACCTGGAAGCAGCATGTGTCACCTCAGGTGATGGTTGAAGGGCTCTGGCCAGAGCAGTATGAAGGAGCCTGCACAGTTTCTTCTTGTGTACTGTTCTCTGGAGAAAGTACTTTGTTTGGTCAAGGTTGTCCATTTATCTAAATGCACTGGCTTTGTTGTGGAGTTGCTTGAGACAGTTGGAAAATGCTTAAATTTTTTCAGTTCAACTTAGTAAGAAACAGAATGAGATAATAAGGATAGAAACTCCCAGAAAGGTTTCTGTAGCTTACCTGTGGATTCTCTTTTTTTTTTTTTTGCTGCAATCATTTCTATTAATCAAAAGAATTGTAAACAATAAGCACATTTTAGCTTTGATTAATTTTACGATTATATTACAACCTCAGAAATTAATTTATGTTATGTTACATTCTCAGTGTTGATTTGGTATTTGTCATTATACTTTCCAAGTATTCATGTGATGGTAAATTTAACTGTGGAAGATGTCACTGATATGGTTTTATTTGTGCTCCGTGTCATCCACTAAGACAGACTTATTTATTCATTAGATGCATAAATTAGGTAGCAGAAACAGCTAATGTTGAATTGTCTTTTTTGTATATTTTTTTGCATTGTTAGTTTTCATGCAATCTTTGTTTTCCTTTCAGATCTTATAAATTGAATGTGAGTTGGCATATCATGCTGTTTTTCAAGTAATTATGGGGTTTGTTTCAGCCAGTCCTGAAAATTTCCCAGATAGAAGTCTAATTTTGGGTTCTTAGTTTTGAGCACTAGTCCAAATTCAAAAGTTTTTGCAGATTACTTTACTACTTCTTTATTACTTCCACAAGAAGATCCTCTAACACGCAGTGGATAAGATTCCCATTAGCCAAATAGAGATTTCCCATTGCCTGGCTTACTTTAAGTCCATTGACGCTCAGTTTTGAGGCTGTTCTCAACTGACCTTCCTTAATACATTGCACAGCCTAGCTAACTTAAAACCCGTAAATTAGTCCTTAAAGGACTTCAAAGAGAGCCTGTTAAGTACTGTTCATTATGGTGTTTCTGCTTCCATGGTCTGCAGATACAATTACTCCTCTAATCTCACTCTGCTGTGGTTCCAAGCAGGAGCTGCAGCAGTGCCTAAAGCTGGCCCTGCAGCTGTGCATAACCCACTACAGCAGCTGCTAAGGTGATGCAAGTGATGCATTCCTCATAGCACTTCTCTATGTTTTATGGTTAATTAAAATGGAAACTTAAAATGAACTTCCTTAGTAATAGCATTTGCAACCCTCTGTGCATCTCTCTCTCTCTCTTCCTGTGTGTCATATGCCGTGTTCCAGTTTTAAATGTGGTCTTTGGTACAAACAGCTGTTTGAGCAAGCATCTTAAAGTTGTACAATTCTGTTTTTATTCAGGATTATTTGTTGGTAACCATAGGTGTGACTCTGTGAAGAAATTGCGCTCATTTAACAATCTGGGCATGGTGGGACATCACTGAGCTGTGTTGCAGTATTGTGGACTACTTAAAATTGTTTAGCTTTAATCAATTAGGAGTTTTCTAAAAATAAAGAAGCAGCACTCTTAAAACGCAAGGTAACCTACCATGTGTATTACAGATGAAAATATTTCTCTCTGCCCATTCACCTTCTGCTGCATGAAGAAAAAGGTGGTATGATGGCACAGTCAAAGGAAGCGTCTGTCTTGGTGTTCTTGCCGGTGGGTGATAACAGCGGAAGAGCTCCATCCTCCACCTTTGTGTCATTTAGTGGCACGCACTGCCGTTATGATTCCTCTCCTGGGAAGCACAAACCTTGGCACTAAGGGATCTCCTGCGGAGGCTACTCTGAGGGGACAGGCTGGAGAGCCTGGCTGTGCACAGCAGCACTTCACTGCTAAAAACCTGTAGGAAACGTTTTCCTGTGCCAAAGTGCTGTCTCAGACACTTCAGTGATGGAGTACTCTGATGGAATATGACTTTGAAGGGCCTTCTTACTATCATTACTATCACTTAGTAAGCACTGTAATGTCAGTGTACTAGGTGGAGCCAGAAGTTGATGCTGTTTCCTTTTATGGCTTTCAAAGTTAAGTATTTTATTGTCTTTTTTAGAACTTACTGACTATCTAGATGCTTTTGTGAATTCTGGGAAGCTGAAGAGGGCTTTAAATTCTTCTTTCATCTTAAGTATTTTGAATTTAAAGATGTTTCTTTGCTTCTAATTGTACAAATTATGAAATCGTGAGGTTTCTATGAATATTATTGATTTCCTCTCTCACATCTTAAGTCCATGTGACTTCTAAAGTTAAGAGCTGACTGTACAGATCCACATGAATTTGCCATGCTTTCCTACTAGGCTAAGCATTGTTAATGAGTTACACCTTGCTGTGTGGTAGCACCACACTGATTAAATGAATTATTTAAATGAGATCTGCTTTTAGCAAGTCAGTCCTACAACCTGTGCGTGTTTATTCCTCTAAATGTAAAAATTAATTTATGGTTTGATTCACTTATATGAGAAATGGACATATTATATGTTTATCTGTGGTCTTTCATATTTTAAATGTGAAGTAAAGCTAGTATTTTTTTAAACAGTAGTATTGTTAACCAGCAAATTTGTGTTCTGTGGAGGAACATTAATGAGAAGTCTTATCATAGCAAATATGAATAAAAATTGAAGAAAACTTGCAGTACTGAAGTGCTTAAAATTTTTCTGGGTTTAGTATGGATCAGGAAAGACTAGTTGTCAGAAATAGCAGTGCAATACAGTATAGTAACACTAGTTTTAGATCATGAAAAGTTACAAAACTCATATATAAGCTTCTGCTAAATTTTACAAAGCAAGTGGGAAGACAGAAATGGGTGGGGCAGGGTACAGTTGGACAGTGCCTCGTGTAAGTTATATCTTTACCTCTCTAAACAGGTTTTCACCTTTCTTCAATTTCTAATTTTTTTCCTTCCTTGTACAAAGGATTTCAGAGGTCTTTTAAGTTGTAAAGGCTAATTGTATATAAATGTACCTACCTAAGGTATGGTGACTAAACCAGTTTATTAAGAGTCCGTACAGACTATTACATATTTGTTAGGTGGCATGGATCTAGGCTTGCATCACACTGGGCTCTGGTTGCTTGATCTTCCACAGTATTCTGACATTTTTTTCTTTTTTTACATAGCGGTATTTTCTAGTTGGAAGTAATCCTGCGGAAACCAAGTACCGTGTTTTGAAAATAGATCGCACTGAACCAAAGGATTTGGTTATAATTGACGATAAGGTGAGTGTATTTATATTGTTGTGTTGGTTCACTTATTCCAAATAACACTGGCTATTTGTTGGTAGCAGTGAAACAGGAAAGAGACGATGTAGGGGAGGCGTCTGGTTTATTGTATATGAAGTAATTTCTGCTGGTCTCTGACATGAAATAACATTTAACTACCAAAGCAGTAACTTAAGTGACTTTTTATTTTAAAGCATGTGTATACACAACAAGAGGTGAGGGAACTTCTTGGACGTTTAGACCTGGGAAACAGAACAAAGATTGGGCAGAAGGGCTCTTCTGGGTTATCTCGAGCTGTCTCTGCTTTTGGTATAGTAGGTAAGTGTTTTGATTGATTTTATAAAATCTTTTATTTTCTTGGGAGGTGAGGCTTACTGTGTCACACTGCATATCTTTCCGTTTCCTCTTGATTTTATTTATTTTTAAAACTGAAGAGGATTTAGAAATTTTTCATGCTCAGAGATAATTAAGTTTCTCTGCATTTTGTGGAAATCGTGGCCAATACAGCGGTGAGAGTTGTGCTGTAACCAGTCTCTTTGTAACAAGGGGAGAGATCTAGGAAATAGCCAAACTCTAGAAACTTGATTGATCTCACCAAACTCAGCTTATCTTAGAATACAAATTATGCAAACCAGGTGGAACCTGGTTCCTGAATTCCAGAGCTCACAGAATGCTTTTAAAAAAGAAAATGGAAGTTGGCAGTCTTTATTAAGCTGTATTTCTTTATCAGACCCTATTCAGAAAGAAGACTTAATTTTCTTTTTGGTGAACTTTTTGCAGTGACATATATAAAGATTTCTTTTTCACCTTTGAACAAGTGTAGCTGACTGGCATGTCAACTGAATTTTATAATGCTGCTCAGCTGTCCATAATCCTGAAGCATTGCTTCAAGGATTTAATAGCTTCTAACTTCATCTGAAAGTCACTACTTTCCTGCCTGTTGTCTGATACTGAGGTCGATATATTGATGGGTGATGTCTCTAAAGTAAATGTTAATGTGTGCTGTGGCAGGCCTCAAGAGTACTTTGTGGTTTATTAAAGTCAATATATACCTGAACGTCTAAATCTGAAGCTGCAGAGAAGCTGGAGAATGCAATAACTCTAAAAGATGCTCCTGAATTTTGCTTAGCAATCAAAACATAATAAAATTTTATTCCAATCTAAAGTGGCAAAATAAACAGACTTTCTTCTGTATTCTCTTTGCCTATGAAGCATTTTGGAATTTATCAATGCATCCACTTTTCAGAAATTCCTCAGATGGGGCCTTATTAATTTAAAAGTATTCATAATGTGGGTAAACCTAAGGAAGCTGCTAGCAGTCTTTCAGCATTGGGGTTTTTTTGGACAAACCATCAGCGCTCACTGTCTAAATACGTGATAATATATTCAGTTGGAAACTGGTTGTGATGAATTAAAATTTTGCATCCCAATTGTTTGAATGTTTATATGTACTCTTCATAACAGGAGAGTTTCTGTTCTGTAGCTGGACAAATGTATTGACCAGCAGATATGGCATATGTATTTCTAGATGACTTTTTGGAAGTAACACGCTCTGTATCAGATTATATATACTTCCAAAGTATATGGTTTAGATGTCTTCCAGTCTAGATTCTATCTAATCATATCTGTATAAACATGTAATTTGAGAGAATGCAACTGGCTGTTTATTTCTGCTTCTCGGCTCAGGTCAGGAAAACAGGGCTATTTTTTGTAAAATTGTAAAGGACAGCTTTGTTCTGTTCTGTTCTGTAGTTATTTTGTTAACCAGATGCAGTACATGCAGTGCACTCAGAATGGGGGTGCTGATAGGCTGAGTTCTGCTTACTGTGTAGTGTTTAATAGTAGAAATTGCTTTTAAAGGGAGGAAACCAGGCCAAGGAGAAAGGCAGGGTTCCTTATCAGACTTTGGTATAATGTTTGGTGAAATTAAAAGGATAGAGTCTGTTCACAGAAGTGATTTTGGTACCTGGAGGATACAGGCAGAACTGTGACTACTATGAAACAACTGAAATTCAATAGTCTGGCTGCTTCAAATGGAAGATTTGTTTCTTACTGTCAGCAGGGCCTCCTGTCCTTGTGCAGGTGAGAGCATTTTTCCAAGGGGGGCTAATAAGGTAGAAGAAAAGATCGCAGTTCACTCAATCACATTGCAGTCTCCAGCAGTGACAGGGAGGAAAATGTGTGCTCTGCTGGTCCTTCTTCTTTACTTTGTAATGCAAAGCTAAAAGAGCTAAAAGAAGTGAATGTAAATGCAAGTAAAAATGTGAATTGTGAGTGTCTCTGTGTGTCATGTTTCCCCATCATGGACTTCAGCAAGGTCAGGTGTGGTATCTGAGAGAGGAAATAGGAAAAAAGGATTACCCCCGATGCTCTGAGTGGCTGATTCTGGGGAGATGCTGCTTTAATCAGGGAACTAAACTCCCTGTTAAGAAGAGAGAGCACAAAGGTGTTGTAATACCCACAATTCCCTTTGCTGTTCTCTGTCCCTCCCCAGCAGAGAATACATAAAACTGTATTGGAGATTGAGATTCCTCCTTGCCCTGGAAAATTAACCTTTTGATATCTGAAGTTATTAGAGTATGCCTCACTCTGAACAATGAGAGTCCTATAAAAAGCAAATACAAGTACTCTAAGTAGACAGAAATTTAATTCAGATTTTCAGTGTCTTAACTACCTAATATTAAAAATATGCACAGTGAAAGGAAAATAAGCAAAAACTATGTACTTCACTGATTAACACTTAGTAGGGGTGAATTTTAAGACTCTCTGTCTTTATATATGTATATTGTTGTATGTGTATGTATATATGCACATTATACTCAGAACATTAAGAACAAAAATTATATGAAGCCTTGAAACAATTCTGGTACTGTTTTTCTAAATATGTTTTATCAAATCAACCCAAACATGCAACTAAAAGCATTTTAATGCTGTTTTGACAGGTTTTGTCCGTTTTTTAGAAGGCTACTACATCGTGTTGATAACAAAAAGAAGAAAAATGGCAGATATTGGAGGTCATGCAATATATAAAATAGAAGATACAAATATGATCTATATTCCAAACGACTCTGTAAGAGTCACTCATCCTGATGAGGCCAGGTAAATAATGCTGGTAATCGGTGTGTACTTTTTGAATATTTTCTAAGTAATGTATAACTGCAACTAGAAATTTCATTATGTTAGTATGTTATTCAAGCCTTTTTATCTTACTTGGATGGAAAACAGGCTACAAGTCCTGTGACCTCTAATATGGAGTGTAAATACAACTGTTACAGTCTTCTAGAGCTTTTTGCCCACATCTCCGTGTCTCTACATGTCAGAGCTACAGCTTAACAAATCTGCATCGGGAAGCATCACATATCAGCAATGTTCCTACAAGGGCAAAGTAATACTTATGCTGGTTTGTATTGTTTGGGACACTGTTCTTTTTTTAGTAGCTCTAGCATGATGTTAATCTCACCTGAAGAGATCTTTTGTGCCCTTCGAAAAGTGCTGAATAGATCATTAAATGATTCTGTGCTGTCAGAATCTTGTGAATGTTGCTGTTGTAAAGAGTGATGAATTGACTCACTGGTAAATTTAACTGCTTCTTTCTTTTTGGGTGCTTTTCTTCTGAAGACAGAAATTTGAGCCTTTGGTCAGCAGGGAACCTTGTCTGAAATGCACAACTATGTCATAGTGGTGTTTTTATCAGGTTAAGGTAACTTTACTGGTATGAAATACTAGGCAACTGGTACCAATAAACTGCTTTTCAGTCTGTACCAAGTATGAATAGTCAAAAAGTGATGGCTTATGATAAGCTGATGGTAAATATTAAAAAAGCTTCCACTTTAAGGTCAGATTGATCGTATACCTCAGTCTCCCCTCTTATCGTGCAGTGGATCATAACCTACATGTTTATGTCAGCCATTTTATCATTTTATTCATAGACAGTGTTATAGTTTCTTATGGGAATTTGCAAGGCTATGTCAGGTTGAGGTAGATTTTTTTTCTTATTTATTTGTGAATAACTGAAAAATTTTATTTCTTGTATAGTATTGCTAAGAGTTTGTTTGTTTAAGTCCTGAAAAATTGTGGAAAATAGAACTATGACTTTATCTACAACTGCCTAGAGAAACAGTATATCCATGAGAAGACAGGAGATTTAAAAAAAAAAAAACCCAAAAGGCTATTTGATTTGTTTAATCCAGATGCTGACATTCTAGTGCAATTACCTGTCAAAATAATTACAGTAAGATAGGAAGGGAACATAGGGCAAGAGTCAATATTTATATGTAGTTTAATTTCTGAGATCTTCTGAATGACTTCTTGTGGTCTGTCTTGTTATACTAACAATTTTTTCCTATAACTTTAATTATTTTGCTAGGTATTTGAGAATCTTTCAAAATGTGGACCTTTCTAGCAACTTCTATTTTAGGTAGGTATTAGTTACTCTTCCTCTAAAAAAATGTGTACTTGCTGTAAGATTATAGGTTTTGATTTTGATACCCAAGATCTTTAGGTTGATATTCTGGGGAAATAAGACATACGATCACGTTGCTTGTCCATTTTCGTCTGTGTGTTTTGAACCTGCTTTCTCCTTCAACCAATTAGTTAGGATTTTAGTTTCTATTAGGTTAAAAAAAATAGGACTATTAATGGCTTAGTAAAAAGTAGACACTGACACTACTGTTTTTGCTGGCTGTTCAGGCTTGCCAGGATATGCAGAAGTTCTGTCTTAGAAAATTATTATATTTCAGAGGGTTTGCTCGTCCTGTCATTTTTTCTTTCTTGATCTCATTTTCCAAAAATAAAGCTTTGCCCAGATTCAGAAATGAAGATAGAGGAAATAGATCCTCATTTAAGATACCCTGTGTGGGGTATGTCTTTCATAGGGCCTTCTCTTGCTTATTTTTCCATAAATGCCATACCTAAGACAAATTTCTGTGTCCCAGCTACTATTACATGAGATGTTTGGGACAGCAAAAAAATGGGCGAAATGTGGGGATAAACCTGGCAGTAGTAGTTAGAAGACTCAAAGACCTTAAAAAAATAAACAAAACAAATCCCTCTTGCAAATATCAAAAAGTGTATTAGTCTAGAAATGGAAAATGAAATTTTTGTCACAGCTGGATCTATGAAGACAAAACCTACCAAAGCTTTATATGTGTTTCATGCTTTTGCAGGGGAAAGCTCTTTCACAGTATAAAATCTGAATTTTTCTTCCATGCTTTGTCTCCCAGCCCTAGCATTATATAACTTCCCCCCCAGCCCACTCCCTGTGCTTGGAGATGACAAATTTGTGCTGTTTCTGTGGTTGTTCGTAGAGGGGGAAGGAGAAGATTCTTATATGACTCTAAGAAACATTTTTACCATAAAATGAATCATGAAATGGTTTGGGTTGGAAGGGACCTTAAAGATCATCTAGTTCCAATCCCCTGCCATTGGCATGGACACCGTCAGCTAGACCAAGTTGCTCAGAGCCCTGTCCAACTTAGCTTTGAACACTTCCAAGGATGAAGCATCCACAGCTGCTCTGGGAAAACTATTCCAGTGCCTCACTACACTCACTGTACAGAATTTCTTCCTGACATCTAATCTAAATCTCTCCCGTTTTAGTTTAAAACTGTTCCCCCTTGTCTGATCACTATCGGCCCATGCAAAACTTTGCTCTCCCTCTTATTTATAAGCCACCTTTAAGTACTGGAAGACCATAATGAGATCTTCCTGAAACTTTCTCTTCTTCAGGCTGAAACTGTAGAATTAAGATAAACTACATATTTAAAGTTTCTTTTACAGAAAAAAATGAGTAAGTGAATGACTTGTACAAAAGTATGTTTTTGGCACAAATCAAACATGAGTGGCATAAAATGAAAACTTTCCTACTGGCAGATAATTAACTGTTTATGTTTTATTTTTCATTAAAAGAGTATTTTTCTAAAAGTTTTTTGTGTTCTGTGATTTAACTACAGATTATTTAGATTGATTTTCACTTTGAAAAGGAAAAGCGTAGGATGATACCAATATTCTTTTTTATTGTTTAGAATCTTTTTAATTTATCAGCTTCATTTAAATTGTTCTTGGCTGAAAGCATAATGTATTTTTCTGCATTATTTTTCCTATAAATCCTGAAGAAAATTAGAAGTCAGTTATAAGAAAACATTTGGTCTAAAGGAAAGTGGGAGAACAGCCTGAATGTGTCTCATACTAGGATACTATTTAAAGATTCTGTTATACACAAACAGAGCATGTTACAGGCTTTTTTTTCCTAATAGATAGGCATGTCAGGTCATTATTATGGAAATGTGGCAGATACTTTATCATTAGTAATAAATCTAAATGTCTGATGTTTAAATAATTTTGTAGATCTTTCATAAATATCTAGAACTTAGAGGAGGACCGGTAATCACTGATGCTGTCTTAGACTGAAATGGAAATCTGAGTATATGTGATTTAAGTGTAGTGTACATTTGGTTTCTCTTTGGGAAGAAGCCTAGTAGCTTACAAAATTTAGCAATTAGTATAGAGTGTTAGTATAAAAGACATGAGATGCAAAATTTGTAACTAGTTATGGAACTAACTAAAAAAACCCCTTTTCTTTATTCCGCAACCACTGTCTTAAGATGTCTCTGTGCTGCAGTCACAAATTTGAGGACAGATACGGTTTTTGTGGACCAAGTTTTTCGGTATTTTGAGTTCAGGTAGCAGTTAGAAAGTAGTAGTACTTAAATCTCAGAAAAATTAGGTTGTCAATGTATATGAATAGTTCTGGTGGAACAGCTATTTTTGATCTTCTGGACTGTTTCTTGGACATAAGTTTCTTGATATGCTTTGTTTAAAAGTCATGTTTAGTTTTCAGTTACAAGAAGAATATAAACACATTTTCAGCCTTTGTAAACTGGAAAGAGTTGCTGTGTTTGTAAAGCTTCTTTTGGAAATCGTTTGTATCATTTGCCGTTATAGAATCAGAATCTGTATCTTGTTTAGAAGTCTTTTCTAATGGGTAGAGTAGTACGTTTTTAAATGTAAATACAGATGGAGAGTAAGGGTTTTCAGAAAATTCCTCTGCATCTACAATTACTAATAAATGTTAACTGTCTATCAGTTACAGCTATGATCTATCTCACTCCCTTCAGTATAATCTTACTATCCTGAGAATGCCACTTGAGACATTAAAAACTGAAACAACCCAGACCCGGCAAGAGAGTTTTGATATATTTGAAGATGAAGGACTTTCAACACAGGGGGGAAGTGGTAAGAAAATACATCTAATTAAACTGATATTGCTGCTCAAGAGTACATTTAAAATATGTTCCACTTAAGTTTACTTTTGAGGAACATTCAGGCCTTTGGTTGTTGGTCAGTAGTTTCCTATCAGTGAAGTAATAAAATATTTCGTAAAGTACCAATTATGGACATTTTAGTTTGAGTAATGCAATTTCTGGAGTTATGTAATAGTTGTTTTAAGTTACGTTGCAACTCAGGGAGATGATTGAGCATGCTGACATTTTTCAGCAATAGATTACTCAACTGACTTGTAAGTCTCCCAGTAGGAATGAGTTACAAAGAGAGGGGGAAGCAATAACTGATTAGTACTAATAAATCTCTTTTTTTCATGTTGGAGAATACTGGCAACAGAGAAACTGTGTGAAGTTAGTATCATCTTGATGTAGTAACCCCTGTCAGGAAGTCTGAGGGAAATTATTGATTTCAGTTGAAAACTACAGACTTCAGTTTGATCTAACATATTCATAAGAGTGCAAAGATAAGCAACCAGACAGAAAAACTATTTTCTCTTCCTTTTCCTTTGTACACACACACACGAAGTTTCCCCTGAAATTCTTAACATTGGATTTTATTCTGTTGAATGGAACCCCCCCAGATATATCAAGATATCAGGAGTTGGTTATCAAATACTCCAGTGTCAGAAAGGACCATAAGGAGTGAAAGGAGCAATAATTCCTCCACTGCAAAGACTCTTATCTGCAAAATTCTGCAGCAATCCCTACAAATGCATTGTCTCTTCTATGTCTTTGTGAAAACATTAGGAAATAGGGGTGATGATGCCATCAGCAGTGTGTGCTAGTCCCATATCTGTTCATAGAATATGTGTAAGAAACAGTGACCTGTCCTTTAAGAACAAATTCTCCCCAAAGTAATGCTGATAGCAATAAGGAAGAGGACAAATTGCTGACTAAGCACTTGTGACCAGGTTCTGCTGAATGCCTAAACCCTTTCATCAAAATATTTTGGTTACATCCATTTTCCCTGGGCTTATGGTAAATTGTGTGACTAGGTAGCAACAGTTTGTTCAACAGCTGCCTTTTCACCTGCATTCTAGTAGGAGAATTCCTCTTTTTCCTGCAGAAGAACATTTGACTGCTGTAATTGTCTGCTATAATTGACATACATACTGCAGCAATATAATTCCTCCTGCTAGAAGTTTCATTTGAAAAAAGTACGCAAAAAATATAGGAAAAGAGTTCTTGTCCTTTTTCTTCTAAGTTTCAGATTTCATTCAATTCCCTCTACCACCGTTCAGTGACAGTTGTAGTCTTGGTCCTGATTTTTGAAAAAGACTCAGGTTCCCAATTTATCAAAAATGGAATTTTAATTTGCAGGTCTACAACAGCTGTGTTTCTTGCTGTTAGTGCAAATTAGGAAAACCACACTAAATTATGTGAAACGGATTGATGTGCTTTTTGTAAAGGGGGATAGTGTTATGTGTGAGCTTCCAGAACCTAGTGGGTAACTTCAGAGGTGACCCAGAATTGAAAAGCTTGTGAAGTCCTCCTGTAAGAGCATTAACTGGAATTCACGACTTTATTTCCCTTGTTATCAAATCCTTTGGTGCTACTGTGAAGAGATTTCTTTTCAGTACTGTTCAGTACTTTTCAGTACCATCTGTATGAAAGCACTTAACCACTACAGTTGCCACTGACTGGTGGCAACTACAGCAAAACTGCAAATCCTCATAAATGCTGGACTTGAGCATGTGCTTTAAATTATCTGGTTTTGGCAAACTTCAGGGATGTGAATAAATGATACACTGAGTTACAGTCAAGGGAAAATCAAAACAGTGTTCCAATGACCTGGATTTTGAAACAGTCCAGTGAAGGTAAACTTGTTTCTTAATTGCTAATGCATTTTCATTGAAACAACCTCCTAGGTGTATTTGGGATTTGCAGTAAGCCTTACGAAAAGTATGTCTGGAATGGCAAGCTTCTGGAAGCAGTAAGAAATACTATTCATCGTGACTGGCTGCTGTATATTATTCATGGATTCTGTGGGCAATCAAGTATCCTTTTACTGTTGCAATGAATGGTTATTAATTTTTTTAAAGAAAGTTTGAGCACTGAATTATTTCTTTGTCATATAAATACTGTTCAATTTTAGAATTATTGTTTGGCTTTTATTTTCAGTACTTTTCTAGGTATTGTGCTAAACAAGAAATGTGATTATGCTCTTATAACAAGGCCCTGACAAAGCTAGACTGTGTTTTCGGTGAGGCTCTGTTTATAAGCATGATGCTTAGCAGTAAAGAGCTTGAGAGGATTTTAAGGCTCAGCTGTATTTTTTCAGATGTCTGAGGAAAAACTGAGTTGCTGACATAGAAATGTTCACTTACTAATCTTCTCTAAAACATTTTTTAGTAATGGAGATTTGCAGAAATACTTTTATTTACTCTGTTTCTGTTGAAGATGATAATAGAACTTCAGCTCTGCTGCATGAAGAGCACTAGGTTATCTGAAAATCTTTTTCTTGAGTATATATTATTTTAAATGGTTACATGGGTCTATGTACATTGTAGCAGAAGGAGAAAATCCCAAATGTATGGCACAGTCCAAAGAAATTTCATCTCAACATCTTAAGTGATGAGAATTTAGTGTATTACAAAGACATTCTAATTTATTAATCAACAGTGTCATGTTAGTTTAAAAACCTGTCAATAAAGTTTCTGGGGTAGGAAATACAATTATGAATTTAAGTTCAGTGGTGTCTGCAAAATTTAATTTTGCTTTTTTAAAATTCTAAGGCCATTGGTCATTGGCTTAGTCCCCAGACAGAAAGTTAGATCTGTTTTTATATGTTGCTATTTCATTTGTGGTCTGACTTAACAAAGTAGTAGCTGTGGATCTGACCACAGCATCATAATGCCTGCAGCTGCTTAATGTGTGAGCAAATGTCTTCTTTCCTCTTCCTTGCATCTCTCTTATGCTAAGGAAGCAGCAATAGTCACCCTAGGCATCTGATTCTATCCGTTTGTCTTTAGTAAAATATAAAAAAAGCCTATAAAAATCGACCACTGCGTCTGTAGCCTGTTTGCCTCTGGCTTCCAGCTGTTGTTATTTAACCAGTTGTGAATTTATCTGTTTTTCCACACGAGACATTAGAGGGTGACTAATATACTTAATCTGAAAATAGAAACTCCCAAACTTTAAACCCAGTATTCACAAAAGCAGCATTTGCAGTGCTAAGTGTATCTTGTACCTATTTCACCATCATTATCACTTCATAAAATAGAAATGTGTCTTCTCATCTGTATGTTGTGAAAAGTGTTTGATGTATTGTAATGTAGATTCCCCTGTCAAAGTTCTTAAAACTGACTGTTGAAAAGGGCAATGTTCTCTCCCAGCTGCAAAATAAATTTGCAAGTGATACTCATCACTGTTAAGGTGATTTTAGTAAATTAGATATTTCAGTTTCATACACCTTTGTTAGAATTTATTTTTGCTTGCATAAAGTAAGTGAACAAGAAATTTCACGAGGCACTTAAACCTTAACTTCTCTTTCAAGAACTGTTAATATATGGTCGCCCTATATATGTCACTCTGATAGCCAGAAGATCAAGCAAATTTGCTGGAACACGCTTTCTGAAACGAGGATCAAACTCTGAGGTAATTCAGATTTGATTTTAGTGGTTGTTTCCCCCTACCTCCACAATCTGAAAGCCTGAGCTTGACTGACTGAAGAATGGAAATGGTTCAGATGTTTTTTTGGGGTTTTGGGTATATATTATGCTCTTAGATAATGTTATCACAGGTATCATTACATTTTTAATTGAGATAATGAGGTTATATTAAATTTAATAATTCTAAATTGGCTGCTGTTTTGGTTTTTTTATACTTAGAGATAATGTTATTTCCCAAACAGAGGGGAAAAAAAACCCTGAAAATACACATTTAGAGACAAATAGGAATTTAAACTTCAGTGTTGTTCTTGCAACTGTGATTAGGTGTCTTAAAGTTTAATTGTGCTCTGTTTGTAATGATCAATTCTGTGTAATGCAGGCAACTCCAAAGTGAGTCATGTCTACATCATACATGTATTTCGGTTTGCTTTAGGGAGATGTTGCTAATGAAGTGGAGACTGAACAAATACTTTATGATGCTTCAGTTATGTCATTTTCTGCGGGGAGTTATTCTTCTTATGTTCAGGTTCGAGGATCTGTCCCTCTGTACTGGTCTCAAGATATTTCAACTATGATGCCTAAGCCACCCATAACATGTATGTACAAGTTGTTTTTGTGATAGATGAGAGTTACTGCTGTGACCTAAAGGAACATCTGAGAGAATAAGGGAAAACTGAATTTGCAAAAATGAACTAATTGTCTATGCACTTGTGCTTTGGGAAACTATAACTGAGGTTAAAAAAAAAAAATCCCGAAAAAATCTCCATCTTAGACTTCACATTCAGAAATGGAATACGAAAAGTTTCTACTTGAAGATGGGAGATTTCTTTGTGCTTATTTTGTGTACAAAGTTGGCTATATTTATCTTAGTATCGTGGATAAAATATTAAACCTATTGAAAGGGACCTTGGAGTTTGAATCGACAGGAAGCTGAACATGAGCCAGCAGTGTGCCCAGGTGGCCAAGAAGGCCAATGGCATCCTGGGCTGTATCAGGAACAGTGTGGCCAGCAGGAGCAGGGAAGGGATTCTTCTCCTGTACTCAGTGCTGGTGAGGCCACACCTTGAGTATTGTGTTCAACTCTGGGCCCCTCAGTTCAGGAAGGATATTGGGGTGCTGGAGCAGGTCCAGAGAAGAGCAACAAGGCTGGTGAGGGAACTTGAGCACAAGTCCTGTGAGGAGAGGCTGAGGGAGCTGGGGTTGTTTAGCCTGGAGAAGAGGAGGCTCAGGGAGACCTCATCACTGTCTACAACTCCCTGACAGGAGGTTGTAGCCAGGTTGAGGTTGGTCTCTTCTCCCAGTCAGCTATCAGTAAGACAAGAGGGCATGGTCTCAAGCTCTGCCAGGGGAGGTTTAGGTTAGATATTAGGAAGAAATTCTTTACAGAGAGAGTAATCAGGCATTGGAATGGGCTGCCCAGGGAAGTGGTGGATTCTCCGTCCCTGGAGGTTTTTAAGAAGAGACTGGATGTGGCACTTAGTGGTCTAGTAACTGTGGTGGTAGTGGATCAAGGGTTGGACTTGATGATCTTGGAGATCTTTTCCAACCGCTCTGATTCTATGACAATGGTGAAAAATGTCTGGGCTAAGATTAATGGGGCCAGAATAATTGTTCTTTATAAGTATCTCATGAAAGTTTAAAAAGTCACCTCCAGTTTGGAGAAGGGAATAATTTTTTTAAGAGGTTTTGCATGGAAAGCCATGTAATTGTATCATTACTACCAGATAATTAACATGTCTTTTGTGAAGAGTACTTTTAAGGCAAAATGATTGCTTACTGTCATCCTGAATATATGTATTTGTTGCAGTGGACCAAGCAGATCCTTTTGCACATGTTGCTGCTCTTCACTTTGATCAAATGCTTCAGAGATTTGGCTCTCCTATTATTATATTGAATCTTGTGAAGGTACGATATTTTGAATATGTTTTATGTGGTTTCTAATTTTTAATACTATGCTTATTTCTATAGAGTCTCTCTGTAATTCTGGTTATGTTTGAAACTAATATTAGCTTATAAATTGAATGTTTTCTTCATAAATCTCATATTATATGATTTAGTGAATAATTGCTTCCACTGCAACCTGCAAAAAAAAAAAATATAAGTCCTATATTTACAGACTTCTTACTGTAACCTTTCACGATTGTTTTCAGGTTTTTACTATTACCCTTTAGATGTAAGTCCAAATAAATTTATCACTAAATTTAATTTACCACTAAAAAAATACCAAAATATAATGATTCCATGCAAAGCAAGGTTTGTAGACTTCTTGACAGAGGTGGTTATTTGAAATATTGTGGTAAAGACTTATATTCTGTTGTCTGCTTCCAAGACTCTGCTCTGGTAGAGTCATGGAAGTATGAGTGGAAGAAAAAACTGAAGCATCTGCTGTTTGCCAACAGGAAGTGCCAGCAGCAGCAGGGCTGGATTAGTCGGGGGAGCTTCACATTTGCTGCAGTAATTCAGTTCACTGCTGTATGAGAGGCTGTGGTAGAAAGCCTGGATTTTGGGTGGCACTGTAATTTTGGTCATTGCATCTTGTATTTGTGTTGAAGTTGTTTTTGTTTTGGGGTGTTTTTTTGTGTTTTGATCCAGCCAATTTCTGTGGTGGTGCATGTTCCAACATTTGAATTGAATATATTGATTTGTTTTGCTTGAATAATGTCTTATTTCTTTTAGTCTTTAAAAAAGGTAATTAACTTTATCATATTATACAACTGTATTCAATTGAAAAAGCATATTTTCTGTGTTTGTAGGATCTGTTCTTAGTATAAAAATATAGGTAAAATACAAAAGGAAGGCTTTTAAAACTCTAAGTTGTAAAAAATGACAACTAAATAACCAGTTTCCTAGTTCCAGAAGCATTCCTGTGTAGGAGTGCTTTTAAGACTGTCCAGAAGTCTGTGGGATCAACTTAGGATAGTATTTGTTGACATGAAAACTTTTGTCTCTTGCAGCCATAGCTTTTAAACCCCACTGTGATCGTGTGAATCTGGGCTGATGTGACCTTGACTCATGAAACATTATATGCTTCTATTCCCTTTCTGCCTGTCTTATTCCTTTTCTTTTGACTTTGTCTGTTTCAGCTATATTACCACTGTTGTTTCTGTGTGCTCTTCTTTGCTCTTACAGCATTCCGTTTTTCAGCCAGTGACTATGCACAGTCATTGAAACAAGTGACTTTTACTACTAATACAGATAAATCGTTGAAGACCTAGAATGCTCAGATATTTCTTTCTTCTACTGTTCATTTAACTTAACTAGTTATTTATATATCTATTTTATATTTAATTTAATTTAACTAGTTATGAAGAACTGCCTGCCGTTATTACAGCTTCTACTTTTAATTTTCTTTATATATACGTATATGTATGTGTGTATGTGTATGGGTTTACATACATTTGTTAATAAAATTGTGATGTTAACTTTTCTTTTTGCTAAAGGAACGTGAAAAAAGAAAGCACGAAAGGATTCTCAGTGAAGAACTTGTTGCTGCTGTGTCGTATCTCAACCAGTTTCTACCCCCAGAGCATGCAATTATATATATACCCTGGGATATGGCCAAATACACAAAAAGGTAGAAAAGATCCTTTTTTACTAGTGCTTTTAGCCACAATACAAATAACTGCATGCTACCGAGTGTGTCGCTTTTCAGTTCAGTGTAGCTTAGAAATGTTGGCAGAACTTTATTGAACTCTTTATAAACCCTCAGCTTTTTGAAGGATTTTTAAGGATTTCTGTGGTTTCTTAGCAAAGTGAAACAAAGCCTGAAAACTTTGAAATTCTCTGCACTGGAAAATTTTAGAGAAAAGTCATAATAAAAAAGTAAAACCATCAACATTCACTTTTGATTTTGAATTAGTCAAAACACGGCATTCTATGAGGTGTTCCGTTTCAGTCATCAAATTTATTGAGTTGCAAACTGTTGGAAAACAGAGGAATTCATATCAATCAGCCTTTTCCATTTCCTTTTCCAAAGGGAAATGAGGGCTTTAATTTCAGTGTTACAAAACTTTTAGTTTATTAGAAGCATGTATCTTAGAAAGGCAAATAAATTCAGTGACTTTTTAGTCTATAATTTTTGACAGTACAATGCTATACTAAGATCATGTTAAAAGGATTAACATTTTACAAAAAGTAAAAATATTTGCAAACCATAAAAATTTTAAACCTACAAGTATAGTTTACTATTCTTAAGTTGCATACAATTCAGTTGTAAAGCTCTTTGATATGCACATGTCTACTGTATCTTATGTTGCCAGAAATTCATGAAGAAAGATAAGAATTGTTAGATCATCTTTTAGGTATCTGTTACTGTATCAGTCTGAGCAAAACAACAGAAAAACTGGTTTGGTTCAAAGGGCATGAATATAATTATTGTTTGTCAGTTAAAATTTTGGGGGGAAAAAAGGCTGTGGAAAACAATATTAAGTTGCTATTTGTGATTACTAGTTGGATGATATGGTTGGTCATGTAGGTATGAAGATGTTGCATTAAAGTTTGACATGGTTTCACTCTACCTTTTTTCGTCTAAAATGGCATTGTGCACAGTTAGGTGTATATGCGACTGTTTGTATTACAATTAAATAGCAAATCTCAAAGTAAGGCTAGATATCCCTTCAGAAGATATGCTAGATATAAGTATACCCGCTCTAGTACAGATATAAAAAATACCTGAGAGCTTTGAACAAGATTATATGCAAAACTGACAGTTTCAGGAATACTGAGCATGTTTGGTTTAAGATGTAATTTTGAAGTAAGTTTGTTGGAAAGTAGTACTGTTGGAAATGTTCCAAAATATTTTTTCTGTCTCAGTATTAGCAATCTTTAAAAAATAAATAATTGGTTTTGCTACTTGAAATTTTAACACTGTAATAAATACCTTGAAAATGAAATTACAGTAAACAGAAGATAAAGTCCCTCATAATGAACAAATGGACACCCTGATCTGAGGAGGAGGTGCAGGACATCATGAAGGCCACACATGGAAACCAATGTTACTGAATGAAACAGCACCTTGCAAACAAAACAAGGGAATGTGATTTAGCATAATCACATATCCTTTTCTGCCTCATTCATATTTTGTGAATGACAGAAAGTTTTAGTAGAGAAAAATCAGTGTGATGTAAAAGTCAAGGAGTGTTAGACTTCTTAAGTCTTCCACTTATGTAATATGTTTTATCGAAAAGAAACAAAGTTGATCAGATATGGTCAGTTTCTGTTTCCTAAGTCTGTAAAATCTAATAAAATATAGGCATAATTACCGTTAGATGAATAAAGATGTGATGTGGGTCTGTCTTTAAATCATTTTTGTTATGGAAAAACTTCACACGGTGAAATTTTTTTTAGCATTAATGTGTCCTGACTGTCTTTTTTTTTCTCTCCTCAGCAAACTTTGCAATGTCCTTGACAGACTAAATGTGATTGCAGAAAATGTCGTAAAGAAGACTGGATTTTTTGTAAATCGTCCTGATTCCTACTGCAGTATCTTGCGTCCGGATGAGAAGTACCTATAATTTATTTGATGCTTAATGAATAACATCTGTTCCTTGAAAAGCTGTTTGGAATTTCTGTCTATTAGATTATTTCTTATTTTGAGACTTACTTATTTGGAAATTATTAAGTGACTTCTTTTGAGGCATACTAATAATTGTCATCTGAATGTTACTGTTGTTTACCTGTGGATTTTATGGTATTAGTAAATAAAAAATTTAAAACTTTTTAAAAAAAAAAAATATTTGCTTATACTGCTGCAGATGAAGTCTCTCAAGTCTCTGAAAATGCAGAAGTAAAATAACTGGTACATTAGAAGTAAGATTTTGATTCGCATTTTCATGTTGTGAATCTAATTCATCACTACCCAAATGGGTGTTCATATTTACATGAAGAGCATCCTTGCTATTTTAGCCTATCTTCATTTAAAAACAGGCTAAGCTCAAACTCTCTTAAAGCTTTTCTCTGCCATGCAGTATAGCAGATGTGATGAATATAAACTACCAGGAGTAAGATTTAACATCAGTGCCAGGTTCTGTAGAGGTAGTCTGGTGAGTCTCAAATGTAGTATATAGGCTTGCCGTAGCAGTGCTCTAGTCAGGCTAAATAACCCCACTAACTTGAAAATATTTAGTAGTTCAGGGGTTACTTGCACCGAGCATAACTTCTCTTTCCCTCAAAATACCTTTGATTTTTGGTTCATGTGCTCTAACTCTGTGGTACAGTTAAGGCCTATACAGAGTTGCAAGACCTAGGCAATATGTCTGTATGTATTGATGTATCCAGCACATATACCTGGGATCAGTATGAGGGAGAAGATTTAAATCAGCCCGCTTGTCCTACAGTGTATGTTATACCTCTACCTTCCAGTCATTGAGGTTGTACCTACTTAAATTTTTGTGCACTCAGGATCCAATCTAGCAACACTTGTGTTGCTCATACTCTTTTTTATGGGGAGCAAAGGAAATACTTTGTATGATTTAGGAATATTTCTACTTTAAGACTAGATGCATTATTTTATTTTTCAATGTGTTTTGAATGCGACATCTTACTGCTGCATAAAGCTCTCACTGCTTTCTGTTATTCAGGGATATCAATTTTGCTTTATGTCAGGTTGTCACCATTTTTCACTGAGTAGATCAATACATTATATGATCTGTTATTTTTTTAAATTACTTGAAAATCATTCTGTTTTCCTTCTCTTTCAGGTGGAATGAACTGGGAGGTTGTGTTGTTTCCACTGGTCGCTTGCAGGTACTGAAACACGTTTTTTTAGTTCGTAGTTATAATGATATAGATCAGCACTCTCAAAGATCCAGTGAACCGTTTCACTTAAATACTTGATTGGTGACTCACAGACTGCTCTTAAGTTAGCATTTATAGTACACAGTATTGCTACTGTCCATCCTAGAAGTCCAATTGGGGATTAGGACGCAAAGTTCTTGCCTGGTGTTGAAATTGTATTTTTGCTGGAGATGGTCTGAAAAATGCTTGTATTTTAACTACTTTCCATTACTATTTAGTCTGTAATGTTTCCAGTGCAATGAAAGTTAAAACAGCAGCATTTCAGCAAACTGCATCATTTACTGTTAAACAGAAGAAGTAAGGAATAAGCATACTTAAGCCTGGTAACATATTCATACACATGAACATGAGTTTTGAGAAGCATTTTCACCAGTGATGAATATTCTGTACATTGTTATGGTTTCTGTCACTAAAAGAAAATAGAACTATGAACATGTCTTTCTTTAAGGTTAGAAAAGTACTGACTAAACTGTAAACCATACAGTCCCAAATTTGTACCTGAATATACTCTGAACACAGGGCATATTCTTAAGCAGCATTAGTTGCTTTTGACTTGCCATTCATTAGTTCCTGTAAGTTCGAGAGCATGTGACCATTCCTTTACTAGCCAGTCACTGGTAAATGTTTGTTGAGGGCAGATAAACAGCAGAGCAGACAGAATTTGATCTGTTTAAAAAAAGAAATCAACCCTAGTAAAATTTTTTTAGCGTTAGTCTTGCAAGTTTACCTGTGTTAGGGGAATGATTATTTTATCTTTAGTAATTTGAAATAGTCACCAGTGACATACATGTAAGCATTTGGATCACAGTTCATCTCTGAATAGACATTTTGTGACTCACACCCAAAAACTGCTTCTTCAGGGCTGTTTCCGATTTGGAGACATGCAGTTTGTGTGTTGATAAAAGCAAGAATATTTTGCAAGTAGGAGTTACAGCGCTCTGATGTAGCTTGCTAGAGATGAACTGCTTTTTAACGTTTTTCGGAAATGTTTTTTCTCAAATTTTTGTGAAAACATAGTTTGGGATTTGCCAAGACCTGGATAGTAGGAAAAAAGTAATAATTGTGAATGTAGTGATGTGTTAATGAAAGTAAATCTTTTGTTTGGATTGCTTCACCAGACTGGAGTTCTCCGGACCAATTGTGTGGACTGTTTAGATCGCACTAACACAGCCCAGTTTATGGTTGGGAAATGTGCTTTGGCATACCAACTCTATTCATTGGGATTGATTGATAAACCAAATTTACAATTTGATACAGATGCTGTAAGGTAAGATATGTGTGTCATGGCTTTGACTTCTAATTTTGAGTCAAGAAACTTAGGAGGATTATATCTATGTAGAAGAGAAATACAGTTATTTCTACTGGAATGAATTAATAATACTTATTCATCGAAGTTTAAAAAATTTTCCATGCTTGAAAGCTTGAGAAAATCCAGTCATGCTGAAAGTTCACTCTTCTGGAAAGGTATGTTAATGAGTCTTCTTACAAGATAACAACTTGACTTTATTCTTTTTACATGCCTAAGCTTAAAGGTAAGAGTTTTCCTTTGAAATAAATGTAACAAAACCCCCACCCCAGTCTTTTATACTTGCTTCGATTACTTGAGGCAAAATCCTGACTAAAAGTGAAAATAAACACACACTTTTATGGAGAATGCCAAACTGGTATTTGTGTAGAAGTACATCTTACCTTGATATCTCCTGCTTTTTCTTTGCAAAAGTTTTGTTGGTTTTGATTTATTGAAGAAAAGTCTTTCCTCGAAATTGTTCTTTCAGATCAAGAATCAGTGGTACAAGCATCCTCGAAACATTTAAGAAAACCCAGTATTTATATTGAAATGCTTTGGGAGTCATAGTGAACTCAGCTACTTACATTAATTTCTGAAGCATATTTACAAGTTAAGAGTCCTTGAGGAGTTCTGTTTTTATTCCTTAAAGTTGTTGTCATGACTGCGAAACTTACAACTTCACTGCTGATTTTGACTGGTGGTTTGATAGTTTTAGAACATGGAGATGTAACTCATAGTCAGAAAAGACAAGAAGTCTTTACCTTCAGTTTCTCTTTTTTTCCAATAGTTTCCAGCACTTGCCTGGAGCTGGGAGCTGGTGTGTGCCACGGAAACAACCTCACCTGCAGCATGTTGGTTCACTGTGCAGTTGATGGCCCCTGGCCTCTGCTTCATGGCCCAGGAGAGCACCCACTGGCTGGCTTCCTCTGTGTGCTAGCAATTCCTCTCCTTCACCATGTCCCAGCTGCTTGGAGCTGCATGTTTACCTCTGGGAATAAACTAGTTTTGCTACTAATACCGGTTGCTGTGCAGCCTCCTGGGGCCTCAGCAGTCAGGACATTTGGGTTCTAAATAGGGGGAATTAGGAGGTGGACAGGTCTTTTACATCTGCTCTCTATGGTATCCTCTACAGCTACCACTTACTTTGGCACTTACTCAGGCTGCATTTTACAGTCTTTCCTTAACATTGCTACCTCCCTGCCTCCTACCCTTATTTTGGGAGCCCAGATTTCTTCTGTTGCTTTCTGTTGCAACAGTCTCACACTTCCTGTCTGTTTTCTCTCATTCCTGTTTCTTCTCTATGTCCCAACCACCCAAATTTCCATTTTTTATCACTATTTCTTAAGATTGTAGTAGTCGCTTTGTCTCTGATTTTCCTGATACCTTATTTCTCATTATCTCATTGAAATGTAGTTATTAGTCTGACATAAAAGGCTACCTTTGTCTGGCCATATTTAATTTTTTTTTTCTCCTCCACTGCACCAGATGTGTGCTTGTCTGAAACAGATTCTGTCATCTCTTAAGACTTGTTTCTGAATTACTGTATTCAGAATAATTAAGAAATCCTGCTTCATAGTGCAGCAGATTCCAAAGACGAGCATGTGTTATACTGTGTCTCTGGTCAGTGCAATGCAGTGCAGTCTTTCACTTTTTAACCTCCTGCATTCTCATTTCTTGCACTGCCTCACATCAAGTATCTGTTTCGTGTATATGCTGCCTCTTCATTTACAATCTTCTAAATGACCAAAGAGGGTAATCTTTAACAGTCCATCTTCCTTAATTTAGCTAACATGTCTGAAAAACTAAATTTTTTTCATCACATTCTTCAGCTGTCCTTCTCATAATTCTTATTTTTCTCATATGGTCTCACCAGCTGGCTACAGTCCAGAGTTTCCATTGAATTAGATATTTGAAGTCAGCAATTTATTTTGGTTTGCCAGCCTGGTGGATAAAGAAATTGTGTGTCTAGCAAGACTAATTTTCTTAATGACTTTGTTGTGCAGGACCATTTCTGCAATCTCTATTTCCTAGTGATTCCTTCAGTGTAATTGTCTAGGAAAATTCCTAGATAAGACAACAAGGTGTACCTTAGCAACTTATTTTATCTCGTGTAGTTAACTTTTCTCTCTGTGGAAGACTAGTCTTTGTGTGACTGCAGTACTAATGTGTGGAGGCTGTGGAAGGGTAATTTAATTCTGTGAGTCCTTTCCAAATCAACTGGATCCCTATCAGTGTCCTTAATGAATTTAAAGTTGTCTGCTTTCTATGAACCTCTATTGCAAGTTCATTGGAACTCTGTTCATCAATCCCCCATGCCTGACTGGGAAATTTTTGAGAGGTATCTTTTTACCTGCCAGTTCTTGCCTTCAGCCATTTTTTAGCTTTCAGTTGACAAGAATTGCTGGTCAAACAAGAACAAACCAACCCACCAAACCCAAAGAAACAAACAAGATTCTCATATGTGGTGTCATGAACTCTGAACAATTTGTGTGGAGGCAGATGGGTTTGGAGTTATTTCTTTGGGGTTTTTATTGTCTGTTGTTCTGTGGGTTTTTTCCTTTTTTTTTTAAAGTTACTTAGCAGATGTTTCCTCCTAATTGATATTATTTTACTTGACCTTGGGCAGAAGATTTGCTGGACAGCTATTTGATTTTTACAGAAATTGATTTGCTGCTGAGGTAAGTGTTCTTCATCCAGAACGTTTTGAAGAGAACTTCAGTCAGATGGTTGCTAGGTTACTTATTCAATACTGTCCCTTTGTTGGAAACATACTTGCAGATGCCTGAGTTACTGTGTCTTCCTATTCTGATGGGAAGTACATTTCCCCAGGTTTGATGGTTGCGTTTGGTTTTCTGGGTTTTGTTTCTGGTTTTTGGTTTTCCTTTTTGTTTTTTGTCTCTTAACTGAAATTCCAGCTTCTTTTAGCAAAATGTCATTCTTGTCATTGCCTTGCTTAACCAAGACCATACTCTCCATTTCTGAGAAGCACTTCTTGATCTGTTGTTTTTAGCCTGGGTGTCATCTGTGTAGGAAGGAGAGTCTTGTTTTCTGAAGCTGTTGTCTTGGTTTTGTCATTGATGAGAAGCTTCTTTAATTTTTGCTATTTGGACTGCTCTCAGTTTGGATACTGTCAGCTTCCTGATGCAAGAGGACTGTGTTGCTTTTTAGCCAGCTATCCTCATTCAAGTCAGTTCTTAGCCAGCTCCTTTGGCCTTCTTCTTATGTCGTGATCTTCCAGCTCCAGCAAATGTTATCTGGCTGCCATACACTTTTCTAACAAGTCAGGTTTGTTTGGTTTGTACCTCTGAGCCATCATTGTTGTCTCTAGGAAGATTTTTGGAAGGTTACGGTAACTTCATTGCCAGTGGACTCAACAGAAAATGTACCCTTGAGATACTGACGTGTTCTGTCCCATTTAGTGTATTTAAAATACCTTGGTTTGGGGAGGTATATTGTTTGTTGTCTGCTCATGGACTAGTGGGACATGTTAATCTTCTTCCTGAATCTACAGAAGTGAATACTCTGTAGTGTGAATGTGTTCTCTTATATTAAAAATTAATGAAAATCTCAATGTCTAAACCTTCTTAGTAATTATTATGTCTGAATAAAATTTCCACATATTTATCTGAATAAAGGAGAAGAAACTGTATTACATTTACAGAAAGACTTTATTATTACAAAACTTTATTATCTTTTCTCTTTAAAAAATTCTATTTAGAAGTTTGATAGATGACTCATTTTGCTTTTCCTTCAGATTATTTGAAGAATTATACGAAGATCACGGAGACACACTTTCTCTGCAATATGGAGGCTCTCAGCTTGTGCACAGAGTAAAAACATATAGAAAGATAGCTCCATGGACTCAGCATTCCAAAGATATTATGCAAACGCTCTCAAGATATTACAGTAATGCTTTCTCAGGTAAATTTGATTTTAAGTGCATTCTTTTAAGCCATTATTTTCAAAGCATCTTACTTGTGATGTTTCAGTAATCTATACTATGATCTTATGGCAGAGATCCTCTATATTAAAATTTCCAAATAATTCAGTAACATCTGATGGATATCAAGTAGGTATTCTGATTTGATGAAATATTTATTTATCCTGTGTTATAGCATGCAGCCTTCTTTGTTAAAAGTTAGTGAACTGATGTAAGGATTATTTAGAAAATGTACACATAGCACTGAATCTGTCAGTGACATTTGTAGATCAGTAGAGAAGCAGGTAGCTGTTATAGAGCTGTTAAAATGTTGGACAGAATGTTTTCAGCAAATAGAAGGAAAATTGGTAAATCTAAACACAAGTAGAAGGCTCCATGTGGAGTATTTCTTGTCTGGGGGCTTAAAACAAAAAACAAGCTGTAATACATGTATTATTGGATATGAATAGGAGCTACAAACTTTAAATCTGTGGTAGAAAAGACAAAATTAAATTCAAAAATTGAGGTCCACCAAGTAAATAAACTGATTTTTTCAGTTAAATGAGTTGTAAAATATTAACTTACTCCTTTACTAGCTGGTATCACACATCTTTGGAACACTGACAGTATTCTACCTTCTTTTGAGAAACATTGCTAAGGGGAAGCCTCTTTTAAAAATGCTGAACTGTACCTTATGCAAAGTAACAAAACAAAGCAAAAAAGGTTAGTGTTTTTAGAAGCCATGAAAAAGGTCTAAAAGATTGATCAAAGGACAGTCTCAGACATGTCAAAAGGGCAAACATTGAGTGCTACTGTGTTATAAATAGTGTCAGTCCTCTATTACTCTTTTCCACAAAAACTGCATAGCCAGAGATGGAAGTACTTTTTCTTTCTCTTCCTAGTAGACTGCAATTATTAGACTATGTGAACTTTAAAACAGTGAGTTGAACAAAGGCTAGAAATACTTCAGTAATCTCTGATTTCTTTGGCTAAAATTAATTGCTTTGGTGTACGTAACATACTGTGAGAGCTCACCATTCAGAGTACTTTTCTGAATGTAAATCATGTAATTCGTGTATCGCATTTGCCTGAAAAATGCAGAGCTTGTTTATTTCAGTCATATGGCCTCTTACTGTTTGCATTGGCAACAAGGTATGACTTCATCAATTCTTATCAGCAAAAGGTAGCGCACTTGCAGTGTCACCTGTCACGATACGTAGAAGATGGAACCAATCTCTGAACCTGTTCACCTTTATGCCAGCCACTGAAATGGCTAGGTGTAAGCTGAATTCTAACATCTTTCTTTAATTTGTAATTGTCAGAGAAATTAGGAAATAGTATTCCAAATAATATTCTTTTAGCTTTTATGCCTTTTAGAAAGTAATGTGATGTCACAGACTTCAGTGTTAGAGTTGCAACATGCATAAGCTTCTGGAATCTGGAATAATCTATTTATCCACAAACAGGAGTCAACATAGAAAACTACCTTGTGGTGCTGTAAGAAAGTAAACTTAATTAGCATAACCTTTTAGTCAGTGTTACAGTTCCACGTGTGCTGAATCTCTCGTGATTTAGTAATTTGTCATGTGGTGCAGTTGCAAACTCAGATTGAGAGCAGTAGATTATTTTAAGCTAATTCAATTAACTGGCCCTTTCAATTCCTAGTTTCTCAAATGGTCTTTAATGTGTGCTAGTATACACGTACATTTGAAAAAATCAGTGCAGTCTTTCTACTTGCTTGGATATAATTATAGCATTCAGTGCTAGCAATAGAGGGAGAAAACCTGTTTGTCCTTTTACACTCCCGAGTGCACTGACATGTTCTCTTTTTTTATTGTCTAGATGAGAAAATTGATCTCAAATCTCAGTATTCTCTTTTCTCTGCCTGGTGTTTCAAAGAAAGACAACAGCTTTCACTATTTTTGTTCAAAATTAAGTCATTAAATTGTTCAACTCTTACTGTAATGTGGGGGGGGATTATGACCTTTCAAGTTAACTATCACACATATGTTTGTGCCAGCTTGAAGACTTAAGCACAAACAATCTTTAATATTATGGGGTTTTACCTACTTTTAAATTATAAGTTGAGAAGTAAGATAGTAGAAAGACATTGTTCTGTAGTTCTGTTAGGTTTAAAACACAACTCCATAACTGAAACAATAAAGCAGAGGAGAGTTTGAGTCCTTCAGCAGTGTAACATTTAACAACAGTCATTTTTTGCTGTGAAAGAAAGGTAAGATTGCTTTAATGAACTGCTACTGTACACCATTTCAGACAATGAATTGATTAATTCAATTGGTACGAGTTTAAATTCAACCTGGTTTTCACACAAAAAATTTCATTTAGTTTTATTTCATTTTAGCATCTGTTGTATAACTAGTGAGATAGTTTGTTAACTGAATTACCTCGTTTCAGTCTAACTATTTTATAATTATTTAGTTAACAATTTCAGTGTACCTTCTGTTCCTGGCAGATGAAACAGTGGAATGAACAAAGGAGGCTCATCTATCCTTTTGGCTTTCAGAAATTAGCACGAATGTTGACCTGTTTGCTCCTGTTAGTTAATTTTGTCTTTAGGGCTCCTCCAGTTTCTATGCTTCTTAAGAGTTTGTTCAGCACTTTCTTTAAACCACACACTAAATATCTTATCAGGAAGATAAAAATGCACGTTACTACTTATGACTTTTACTTTCTTTTTAATTCTTAGTATCCTCAACAAGGTTGTTTTGGTTGGGAGGGGGTGTTCAGACCTTTTTACAGAGTTTTCTTTCTGCACAGCTTTCTTGTTGTGTTCTTGGCCATCCTCATTCTCTCCTTATGTCTTGGTTAAATTCTGACACTGTTTTGCAGAAACAATATGGCCTGCAAACTATAACGACCTACATATGCTTTTGAGTATTACTGTGTAGAAGAGTTAATGTTTATAAGTTGATCATCTTAAGAAAAATGGGAAGGTGAGGAGCAATAAAGAAAGAAAAATAAGTGTCTTCTTGAAACAGTGCTCTGAAGAGACAATAAATGTATCTGGAGGGAGTATGAGTGGATAGAAAAGGAAGAAAAGGCCCGATTCCAGATGAAGGGTTCTCTAAATAGTGAAGGAAGATAAGCAACATCAGGAGGTTCCCCTTTCTTTCCCTTTTCCTGATGCTTTGCCCTCTTACATCACGTGACTGTTTATAATCCTGTTGTCAACACATTTCTACACAGCACTTCGTTTGTCAGCTGCTTTTGTGTTTGTAGAAAATGCTTTATGTTGCATGGAGGTAAGAGATATTTGAATTCTGGGGAGAAGGAAATATTGACTGAAACCTGGATGGTAACCAGGAACCAACTTTGATCTGTCATACCACTGTTTTGTGGACTCTGCCTATTTTTTTACCTGCCTTCTGGTGTACTGAGACTTTGTCTTTTTGATGGAGTGTATTTGGTAAACGAACACTCAACTTTCGTAGTGCTCTTTTTGAAATGTGGAGAGAACTGCAGGAGTAGCACTATCTATTGAACTAGTCTGAACTATTCCTTGTTTGATGATTACTGAAGTGCAAATAAGAGTGAAGAACTGTCCACATGCACAAATAGAGCTCAGTTCTCCACAAATTCCCCCATGCCTGAAGATCCTTAGAGTGCAAGCGTTCTTCTGCCCCTATGACTCTGCTTGCAAAGCTGTCTTTGTACACTTGCCCATCCCTGAGCCCTCATTTGACTCCTGTGTTTCTTTATATTTGTTGTAACTCATCCTGTCTGCAGCTAGGCAGCAAGAGGGATTTTGAAGATATAATTGAATGGCATTTCTTACCACGCTTCATCAACAGTGGTATGTGCTACTGGATTTTAGCACTTGCCTTATTTAATTTGGTGGAGCTCAAAATATGACAAGAGAAATTAATTATTTAAACCAACAGGGAAAAAGCCCAAATTACTAAAAGGTGTTTGTGAAGTTTAATAATTTTTATGTTTTGTGGAAACTTGTGTGGATATTGTTTAATTTCATTAAATCATTCTTCGGTTATTTAGCTCGCAGTAAACTCAGCACAATATGTCAAATTTCCTGAAACGTGTATAAATACATGCACATGCTTACACATGCATACACATATATGCAGGGGTGGGAGATGGAGCTGCAGCGTGAGGTCTTACTTCAGTAAAGCCTTAGCTCCTGGGAGAGAAGCCAAGGAAAGAGGCAGTGCTGCTACCAGCCCCGCATGCCCTGCAGTGTGGCACAAGGTCTGGTCTAAATGAGGTTGCATTTATGCTGCTTGAAGCCCAGAGGTCATAGGACATACATACTCGGAGGACCAGTGCCTGAATGGGCTTGAGCTCTGCAGGGTTTCCGGTGTTAATTGTACCTCTTGTCTAACAGATGCAGACAGGCAAGATTCTATCAATCTCTTTCTGGGAGTATTCAAGCCTTCAGAAGGAAAACCACATCTCTGGGAACTTCCTACTGATTTTTATTTGCATCACAAGAACACCCTCAGTCTGTCACAGACCAGGCAAAGGTATTTTGCTGTTCTGTTGTTTGTTTTGGTTGGTATTGCTCTAACAAATTTTAAAAGACACCTGCTGTTAATCAAATAATTTAGTCAGCCCGTCAAAAACTTGCTTACTGTTTTTTAAGTTTTATAATAGCTTAAAAAAAACCTTCAAGAGATTATCCAAAAATGTTGAATTGAAGTGTTTTGAAGGATTTTGCTTTAATTTTCCTATTGCACTGAAAGAAGAAGTTTAATTTCATATGAATTTCTATCCTGCAGTGCAAAATGCTTCACTAATTTACTGAAGTACAGTTACTACGCTTTCATTAAATAATATTCAGGTGCGTTCTTGATTGTCAGATTTATTAATTGTTGAATTTGAGATTAGGTGATGAAGATAACATTTGTTTATTCTTCTGTCTGCTCTGCTTAGTCTGCGACTGTGCATACCAAGAAACCCATGATTTTCCACCTTCCTTTCAGCCATGTCTAGCCTGTTTTGAAGACTACATTTTTTCATTTGCATTCCACTGTAGTTGCATGGTAACATACAGAAGTAATAAAGTATAAAAATTTTAAAGTCATTTGAGTGCTTCACAATGTGAAATTATTTTGTTGAGGATTATAAATACTGTGCATTAAGAAAAATCTATTTTAACAAAAAGAACAGCACCAGACATTCAACTAAATAATCTCTTAGGAATTTTGACAATTTTGTCTTTGTTCGCTCCACGAGTCTTAAAGCTCTTCATTACATATGGTAGATCTGAATATCTGTGTTTAGATTTCTGTCTTGGGAAAATTGGAAGTGCTTAAACAGTGCGATCGATCCCTGTTGGCTGCTTATTCCATTAACCCATCATGGCAGCTGGCGTATGATGTGGCTGTTTCTAAATTTCAGTCCTTTTGTATTAGCTCCTGAGGCTTCACGTGATGATAACTCATATGAGCCGTAAAACCAAATGCTGTTTCCAGCATACATGAAACATGCAATATTAATTTTCTTGCCTACTGGTTCTGAAAATTATTGTGTGTCAAAAATTATTTCTGTTGATACATTGCAAATATGAGAATGTTCTAGTCTCCCTTTCATCTGTAACTCTGTTAAACAGCTGTCTCTTATTTGACACAGATACTGTTCTCAAATGAGGTGGAACATTAAAAAAAATTGTTGATACTCTTCAGTTACTTGTTAATTAGTTTTACCTTTCATTCTGACAGAATTTCTTCTGAGCAGTTACAATATACAACAAAGATGTTTCCTCCTATGAACAAAATGATGCCTCCATGTAATAACTAAGTGAAATAAATAGGTGAAAAAATCTCTTCTAAGTCATTTTTTGTTTCTATGAAACTATTGGGCATGTGCTTCATGTAACGTTCTTCCTGCCTGTATGTGCAGTCCCTCTTTTGGATTCCTTGGGCACAACAGCAGAAGAAATAATGAAAACTCATAATGATATCAAGGATATAGGAAGAGTAGGAAGATGATGTTTCCTGTCATTGAAACTTCTTTTGTCTATCTGTGCTTTTCCTGTATTATATTTGCCTCTCCATTAGAAAGAAGAGATTTAATAATGAGCTTCATATATTACTTTTATATAATTTGTGACTCACGTGAGAGCACACTGAATATCGAAAAGGAGACTTTGTGTTGCCACGTTACTTATGGTTTATGCGGGCAGCAGGACCGGGTATGTCTGCATAGCTTCTGAAGGCACCAGAGAAAATAGCTTGCTTAGCATGCCCTGATGCAGGACTTGGAGAAGAGGCAGGACCATTCCTTTCTGTCTAGGACACACACAGTTCTTGGAACTGAAGTGTGTTTCCCTGCCTGTTCTGTACCGTCTGCTGAATCTCACTAACAAGTCTGTCTCTGGGTATGGGAATATATCCATTGTATTTGCTCCAGATGGCTACGTTGACATGAGTAGGAGATAAGCACATTAATACTCTGATTACAGCCTTTACAGTATTGTGAATGCACACATATTTGAAATAAAAATCACTGAAGACAGTTGTCTTTTCATTCCATATAATGAAATAGAAGAATCTATCAGAATAATTTAGGGAAGAAATTAAAAGATATTTGAGAAGAGATAATAAAAATGTGTAAACATGTATGAAAGATAAAGCATGATTTATTTTATGAATGTTCCTTGACTTCCTTAGTTGTTTTACTGAAATCCTGTATAAGCTTCCATCAGGGCTTGAATTTTGCTGTTAGATATGCCAAAATAGAATCGTAGAGTCATGGAATTAACTGAGTTGGAAGAGACCTCTGAGATCATCAAGTCCAACCCTTGATCCAACTCCACTGTGATTACTAGATCATGGCACTCAGTGCCACATCCAGCCTCATCTTAAAAACGTCCAGGGATGGTGAATCCATCACCTCTCTTGGCAGGCCATTCCAATGCCTGATCACTCTCTCTGTAAATAACTTCTTTCTAACCTCAGCCTCCCCTGGCAGAGCTTTAAGCCCGTGCCCTCTTGTCCTACTGCTGATTGCCTGGGAGAAACATACAGTTCTCAGACGTAGGACAACTGTTACATCAAAATGTATTTCTATGTGTAGAAATCAGGTGCTTTGACAATCATCCGATTTTATAATCATTGACCTTCATTTCTTCATACCCTTCTTCTAAATTTTAGGATCTGAATAACAAGTGGGAGGAAATGCCTCTTTTCCCCCTCCCCAAAGACCAGAACAAAAGAAATACATGAATACCTTCTATATGTACTAAGACTTTAATTTTCAGTACTGTAGAGGTAGGCACCTGCTATGTATTTTTTTAATGGAACAGAACTATACTTCCCTCCATACCTGTACAGAGCTTCATGTGTTTAAATTTCCTAACCCGAGAGCAAAGTAATTGAATAAGGGCCTGTTGAAATCCTCTATCCAAGGATAATTCTTTACTTTCTTTTACACTTGAGTTTTAAAGCAGTGTTTGCTGAAGTGATATTGTATGGATAGGTAAACGTTATGTTCAAATATTTAGACTGGATACAAGATCAAATCATCTGTATCAACCATGTTTCTGTTTTTCCTGTAGCTATACTTACTGGTGGACCACGGGTGTGCTGAAGCATTTACCTCTTCCTTTCGATGAAGGTAGGAACTGTATTTTCTCCTTACCTTGCAAGAGTATCTTGAAAAAGAAATTTTAGTTACAAATTATTTTTAACTGTATTAGATCCCAAATCTGAAAAAACCGAAAACTTTCCAAATAATGATTGTTAAATACTTCTTTAGTTTTTTCCTCCCAGTGAGGCGTGATTTTCCAACTGCAGGTTGCAAGAGCTGCCTACTTGGTTAAAACTTGACTTCCATATGTTTATGAGCCAGGGCACGCTTCATCCTTTTTTTCATTTTGCTTCCATACTAACATATATTTATAGTCTGTGCTGGTGATTACATTCCTGTTGCAGTTGACATGGGAGAGCTAGTGTATCTTAGTTCTCTGGGCTACAGTGGAGCATCTTTTATTAAGAACTGTCATCATGAAGGGAAATCAAACTATGATGGTTGATAATGTATACTTATTGAAGATATGCAACACATCTTCATGTCATATTTTCTTATCTCAGGGAGTAAATAACTGTAGAAAAAAATGCCTGGTAGGCTGGCTAGGTGAGCAGGCTACTCTTTTTTTAGATTTTTGCGAGAGTCAGTAATTGTTAGTAAAAATATTCTTTTACCCCTCAGTGACAAGTGCTGAAAACAGACGCAAGTTGACAGTGAAGAAGTTCCACAAATATGAAGAGGAAATCGATATCCACAATGAGTTTTTTAGGCCGTATGAGTTGAGCAGTTTTGATGAGACCTTTTGCTTGGCAATGACCAATTCTGCACGGTATAGTGGGACGTTTTATGGCTCTAAATCCTTGGCAGCAGTTTATTTGGTGTGAATTAAATGTGCATTTGATTTATTTGTTTAAATATGTGTAACTTCAAATTTAGCAAAGTTCTCGAAACTAAGTCACAGTACTGCATGGAAATGTTACTCTAAAAAAAAGTCTGTTAAAATAATGCTTAAATTTCCAATTATTTTCCATTATGGAGTCTAATGTTTGGGCACTTGAAGGCTGACAAATTAGCTTTTGCCTGTGGACTCTGATCACAGAGTCTACCTTCAACACAATTGTTTTCTAGTTCTGCTCTCACTTTACAGTTGTTTTCTCCAGTTCGTCTGGTTCTCACAGCTGCCAGATATTTTTGGGGTTTTTTGTTGTCAGCCATCAGCTGGATATTCTGAGTATAATCTGAATCATGCTTTAGCTAAAGACTTCTAGGCAGATTATGTTTCATGTACCTTTTTGACCCAATTTGAGTGCTGGTAGCATTTTGAAAACAATATATGAAGCCCTGAGTTACGGGGCTTCTTCAGCACGGGAATGAAGCACATTGTTTTAGTGTCTTTCGCCAGTGGCAATATTTGCAGCTGTTTTATGGGACTAAATAATGCAACTGAAAGCTTTTTAAATACCTGGGGAGGTTATATATATGTAACTTGTAAAGATGAAGTTAGAACTCAATATCTCTTTTTATAATTATTTTTTTTTTATTCAAGGATAGATGTTAGAGGTTGTTCTTCCAGAAAACTTTAAAATTGTATGTGTTGAACTTTGCTCATAAACAGTTTTTCCTTACTATTTTGGCAGAGATTTTATGCCTAAGAACGTGGGAATTGATCCCAGTCCATTTACTGTTCGTAAACCTGATGAAACTGGAAAATCTGTATTGGGGTAAGTGTGAAATGGGAAATCTTGTTCTGATTCAATAGTAATGGAATTATAATGAAAATACATAAACTCTGTGTGTCTGTGTAGCATTTTCTATGTTACATGGGAAATAATTCATTGGTGTTATACACCAGTGTATAATTTTACACTTTGAAAATCACATCTAATTTGAGATTTTCATTTGACACTAGAAATTCTTAATTCAGACTTGTTCAATATTTTCTGTTTTCTCATATTCCTGTAAGTGAAATTCATGAGAAGATTTTTATATATAATACACAGAAGTTATTAAAATTTGATCATCGTTTCATACTGGTGGCAACTTCATTCTCTATTGGAGATGACAGGAATGCGTATTGTCTTGAGGAATGATAATTTTTTCATAAAGAGAACATATCCTGAAACAGAAATAAATGCCAATTTCAGCATAGTTTTTTTGATTTAAAGGGTTATTAAAATATTTACACATAAAATTATATAAAACAATTAAGCAGCAGTTATTGGGGCAAATGAATGATTCATTTAGCTGCTTTTGCGTCCTGGACATGTTTTGTTAGTCTGTTTATTCCATTGCTGTGTTTGATTTGCTGTATCACACAAGGGCTATGTGGACTCTTCCTGAATTCGTTCTATCTTTGATACCTCACACGAAGGAAATCTTTTGTCAGTAATGACTAACCCTGTGCAGTCACATTATAAGCTCCTCTGGAAACTTGCTGTTTGGTTGAACACTAGGACATTTGACTGTCTCATGTTGTTCTCTGATCTCCCTGCCAATAAATGTTGAGAGTAGACTATGCCTATCATTAGCAGAACCTAATTTCATGCTACCGATGTTCCTGGGAATAAACAGGAAGACTGTTCAATTGTTGCAGAGTTTATCTCTACTAAGAATTGTGAGTTTACTGGTACTTTGAGGAGAAGCTTTATTCTTCCGCTTTGGTATTATGCCAGATTTTGGACTAATTTGTCTTCAGATATTACATTAAATACTTGACTATTTTACATTTTTATCAGGCACTTTGCTTTAATCTCTCTACTGTGATTTTTAGGGATTGTTAAGACACAGAGAATCATCTCAGTCAAAGTCACATTCCAGGACTCCCTGGATATTACTCATAAAGCTTGCTCTGCATTGGCTGTATAGCAGGGTAAAAAGAGGCTTCACTCTTCCACCTTACCCATATTTAACCTCTGGTAGAGGTGGTACCTTTGCCTTGCACATTTGTCATCATCTTTTTGATCTATGACATTTCTGAAGGGTTTGTTTATCTCTTCTTGTCTGTGAGTGTTCTGGTCCCTAGGGTAATTTGATGTTGGCCTCTTCTGAGTACGTGCGAAAGTGGGGTGGGGATAACACTGGATAGCACTAGAACAGGCTCCCCAGGGTAGTGTCACAGCACCAAGCCTGTTATCTTCCCTACTTTTCTAACTGAGGTGAAGGTCACAAGAAACCTTAATTTCCTCTAAAAAGAGTGCTCATGTCTTCGTAACTTTCTGTAAACTTCAATCTAAGAAGATGTCAGGTTCTGCTGAGCCAGAAATTGAACTTGCCTGTGGTATTTTTTCCCTCAAGTCATTTGTTCCTGCTGTAAGAATTCTTGGGGGTGGGGTATGCTCTCAGACTCCTCTGGAAGGACTCTCCTACTTGCTTGTACATGTTTCTTGAGCATATAAAGTTTAGCTAATTCAGTAAACTGCTGTATGAGTTTGACATCAAGAGACAGAACTCTTTCTAACAGTCATGGTGTGCTACCCTAGAGCTCAAGTGATGCTCATGAGAACACTAGACCTGCAACTCAAAATAACACTTGCACCAAGCTGTATGCTGTTTTCAAAACCTCTTAGCATGTTCCTGTCTTCCTTTAATCATGCACAGTGTCAATGACATATGGACAGCCATGTCAGCAAGGAGATGTTTCTTTCCTGTTTCCAGGGATTTGTCTGTAAACTGTCAATTCATTAGTTAATGTCTATTCATTAACTGCCTTCCCTGAAAGATTGTGACAGTGTCTGAGAGGAAAGTGCAACCACATACCCTTCTTTGGCCAGTAGGAAAGGATGCAAAGGATGTAGTATAATTTCTGATGAGTAATGTATGCCTTTCAGAGCGTATACTGTTAAACCAGTGTTAGCCTACCTATGTTTAAACACTGCATCTTGACGTCTTCGTACAAATAAGGCACCTCTTTATACTGACTGGAATTTCTGGAGTGAGAAATGCTACGTAAAGAAATATTACTGATTAAAGAACTAAACTGAGGGGAAAGGTATGGAAAATAAAGAAAAAAATGACATTATCATTAGGATTTGGGACCAAGATTAAAAAAGCTACTGGAGTGGATATTGTTGTTAATCAGAGAGTGAACCTTTTCCTGGATCAAAACCAAAGATATTATGTCTCAATTAATTTTTATTCCTTTTTATTTATTCTGCTGTGGGGAGGGATTTTAGTAATGAATCAGAGGATTGGTGGAGAAAAGCTGACATAATCCTTTGGGCTTTCTTTAAATGCCCCAGTATAAGAAGAAATTGAAGAAGAGAAATCAGTCGGGGATTTCAAAAGATGAGCAACAACTTGTTCCAGAGAATGAAATTTATTTCCCCAGAAAGACTGTAACCAAGATTAGGAATTTTAAATACTCATTGTTAATGTCTTGCTGATTTCATAAATACATACTGCCTTTCCTAATAGGAACAAAAATAATAGAGAAGAAACCGTGCTGCAGCGCAAAACAGCTGCTAGTGCTCCTCCACCCCCAAGTGAGGAAGCAGTCTCAAGTAGTTCTGAAGATGATTCTGGGACAGATAAAGAAGATGAGGGTGCTGTTTCTCAGCGTTCAACTCCAGTAAAGGTGACTGATACAGGAGACAATACAAAAATCACAGAGGTAAGAAATTATTGTGATAGGCAAGAAGGCTTAAATTCACATTTCCTTAGGAAAAAAACAGTAAACATTATCGAACAGTCAAAAGTAAAGCTCTGAGGCATTTAGTGAAAAAGGTCTCCAACATAATTTTTGTGTGTAGATATTACACAACTGCTTATAAACCTTCTCTGCTCTTCTTATTGTGTATTAGTGAAACACAAAAGAAAATAGCACTAAAAAAAAGAAACCTATGGTATTTGAGAGGTGCTCAGAACATTACATAAAGCATAAAATACATCTATGTTAGTGTGTTAATTCAGAGCAATAGTGCACCTCTGGTTATTGCCACTTACCATGCTCTGGCACACATCCAGGTGGTCTTGGAGCATGCAGATAGGATTCCTTTTCATCAAGGATGTACTTGATCTACCTACCTAATCAACATTTAGTCCATTAGCTCCAAACTGGAGCAAATATCCTGAAAGACTTGTAGTACAGGCCTGAGGTCCTGAGTACCACATCTTTGAATTACAAAGCAAGTCTTTTTGGATGATGCCACTTGCTCAGGTCAGTGTAACTGTAAATTAATGTTCAATCTGTATAAATTTCAACCATATTTATGTGAACGCTTTTAAATTGCTGTTTCATAATTATATGGTCTGGCATTTTAAAAAAAAAATTAAACTGACTCAAGAAATGTGCATGGTAATTTTATCTCATTGGTCCTATGACATTACTCCTACTCAAGTTGAAGATATTGGCGGTGAATAAAATAGTGAAATAAATTGCATAAGCACAGTCAGATGGAAAGAATGTGTATTCTCCGTTGTGGGCTATTAATCTTTTTTGCTAGCATAACTCCCACGTTCTTGAAATCCCTTGGGTGCTAATTTAATAAAAATATTGAGTTGTATGAAGTATTATGGAAATACCTATTTCATTAATTCAAGTAATCGTTCTTCAAATTCTTTCTTGTACCACTGAAACTGTCTTAGCAAAAGGATATGCTAATGGAGATTACAGAAATTTGGAAAATACTTACGTTGTGGGGGAGGGTGTTGTATTTTTTGTAATCACAGCTAATTTAAATGGTTAAGGTGTTCTCCTTGTACACGTTACCACTTTTGAAGAAAATTGAGTATTTATGACCTTAGTCAGTATAAAATGTAGTACCTGATAGGCAACGGACAATAAAACTGCAGGGTTTTGGGTTTTTTCCACAATGCAGATTTTCGTTCTGTTCAGTCCTTAGCCTAGGGTTGTATGTTCTCACATAATGGATTTTCAGCCTTCTGTACAACAGTGCCTTCTTCCTAACCATAACAAAGCACTTTCAATAAAATAACTGTGAATTTATGTGGTGTTAACTTTGGACAATTTGGATTAAGCCAATACAAGTGCATTTATTTCTATTTATGCAAGATATTTTATCTGAAAGTTTTCCATTACCTCTGAATAGTGGAGTACCTGTTGTCCAGCAAATCAGACTGTTTATAGATTTTTTTAAACAGAAATCCAACCTTAAATTTTACTCTTGGTTCCTAGTATTGCACAATTTATTTCATGTTATTTTGCCCCTCTGTTTTGAACACACTTTAACATTCAGATTTAAGGTAACTTTTTTAGGTGTCTAAGACGCTTAAATGAAAAATGTATGTAAACACAAAATATGATTTAAAATATTATTGAATTTCGATTCAGTGAGTTATTTTGATTTTTTAGTAATGCATGTGAAGAAATATATTCCAATTTATTAGTATCTTTTCATGCATTGAGTTTTAGTCACAATTTGCATGCTGTTCATTATTATTTGGGGAACCCAAACAGCTAGTTCCTATCCACATCTCTGAGAAGTTAATAACAAAATGCATTTACACTTCCGGTGAGCCCATATTTTTCTGAAGTTCTTTGACTTTGGATCTTTTTGAACTAAAAGAAAACTGTCTTTATAGTTGACTTGCAGTCATATGTGACTTGTCAGTAAACCCCCTCAGTTTAGCACTGAATCATTAGACAAAGTGCAGTATTGAAGGTGCATTGATCCCTTGTTATAGTTGACTGACATGATTGCGTAATGTATAAAATAGAAATAGTTTTGTTCAACCTGAGGTTTGTAATTATTTCAGAATTGACAGCAGGAACTGTGAAAGCAAATGTGGGAGCATGTTCTGAACGAATATGATTTATTCTATATTAAGTTTCAACACAGAACAGAATTTAATAACTGCATCATTATGTTCAAGGAATATAATTTATTCTCCTAGTATGTTGTTTTATCTGATGTTATCTTTCAAGAATTCTTTATGTGTTGATTAAAATTTTTAATATATAAATATGCAGAAGCTAAGATTACTGTTTGTATAAGAAACTTATTTGGTTTTGTGTGCTTTTGAAATTATTTTTAAATTTAGAAAGAGTTGTGTGCTTATAAGCAAACTTTTCTTTGCATGTTGTTACAGTATTCTCAGTTTGAATCTTTCTTCTTATGTTCCAGAATGTAGAGCAATCAACAAAAGATGTGTATGGAGTCATTCTTTCAGATATTCCTTCAGAAGATGATCTCGCAATATATACTAGGTGAGATAACTTTTCAGTAGTAATCAGTAAAAAATTATTTGAGGTAGTTAAATGCAGTCTGTCAAAGTGCTGCCTTTGATCAAACTTACGTAAACTATAAATTTTAGAGATATTTGGGTATATGTACTATTCTCTTTTTAAAATGAAACTGTTTTCAGATGTCTGTGTCTACTCTGATTTCAGTGGAAGTTGAGTAAGTTCCATAGAAGCGGTCCCATTATTGTAAGCTTTGTAGTCTGTGGCTTTTGCATTTTTCAAATGTTGAATTACACTAATTCAAATCAGTCATAAGTGAAATAGCTTATTCTGTAAAAGTGCATACAAAACAATAGAAGTTGTTCCTTTTTTAACATAATGTCTTACTCATAGAGATATGTGTTAACTGTTACCTTTTACTCAAATTTAAATAGTTGTGTGACTTTTGGAAGGAAATAGTTTGTGACTTTTGAAGGAAAATCGCTTTTCTGAATAATATTTAGCTTTTTATCTTGAAACATCTTGGTCTTCTGAGTTTGAAGTGACTTGGACTCTTCTCCTCTAGAAGACAGTTGTAACTGTTCCTGCAGGAGCCATGAACTATCTGCTCCCCAAGAGCAATCAGCAGATTAATGATACGCATCACCAACAAAAGGCATTGTATCAGGAATGCTGTTTCTGAATTGCCATTACCTCATAGAAAGCACTGGCTACATGTTGCTCTTGTTAAAAACTGTGTAGTTACACTATTTTTCTCACATACTCTCCTCAATATCACACAGTAACATTAAAGCCAAAAAGAAACTGGTTCAAATTTTCGTTTTTTCTTAAACCAGAAAATTAATTTGAACATTTTGAATTTTTTTTTAATTCGGACCAAAAGTGAGCTAGAATAATACAAGCTACAGATAAACTAGAACCGAGCCAAAATGTCATTTACTCAGTTCCATGGTGGAGGAGATTCTTTCCTGAACTGCAGTGTTTTTCTTCGAAAACTAGTCAGAATAATGGGAATTAAGTACTGGAGATTGGTTGGAGAAATTTAGATACAAATTGAAGACCCTCTTAGTCCCTAAAGTTTTGTAACACTGTTGTCAAGTGAGCATTGCTTATGCAAGACATCAGGAGTGCAGATCAATGACATTTGCTTAATAAACTAATGTTTCAAACACCTGCTTAAGATGTAGAATTAATGATGTTTGAAAAAAGAGATGTAAGAAATCTACAGAAATCCACAGTCATCTCAGAAAAACACTGTGCATATATTGAAGTAAATACTTGTGAAACATGCATTGAAATGGCTTTGTGTGCACTTCTGTTTATTTTCTAATATGTAATACCAGGGACTACATTGTTATATTTGAAACCTTTTCAATTTTTGAGGTGAATTTTAATTCACTATACAATCTTCTCATCTGGTGATATGTGATGTTTCATCCTGATTTAGTTCGTTAATCCCCTGAAATATTTTTTTATTATTATTTAAAAGTCTTTTTCAGTTAATTTTTCTTTAGGGGTAGCTACTTCTCTTGCAGTCTTTATTTCTTTGAAATTCCCATTTCAACCTATTTCCTAAATGCTGAGTAATTTGAAGATAGAACACTTGAATAGGGCTGAAGAGGATGTTTCTCATTATCTCTGAAATTTTTAACTTCACCTATGCCTCTAACTTTAGTTTTTTATTTGAACCACTAGAAAATGAGTGCAAATTTGCCAATTTTCCTGTGATATAGCAGATAATTACTGCGGTTCTGCAAATGGCCCAGTGCAAGCTGGTGTCTACTCTGAGTCCCTCTGTGTAGATGAACAACTCCGTGATAACATCCAGAATTGCAACTACTTCCCATTTTATAATTTTTCAGACTGGACTAGCATTCAGTCTATTGTAACTGTAACACTATAAACCCCATGGGGGCTTTGAAGCTCCCTATTCATATTTTTTTAAGACCAAAAAAAAAAAAAAAGCTTGCATTTAATTTCCTTTAAGCTATGAATGCAGGTTTTAAAAATAAAACAATTACAAATTCCTTACCTCTTTTAGCTAACAAGACATTGTGCTATTTCTGGTCTGATGTGCTGATTTATGTGATAAAGGATGTCAGTAAAATCTATACTTTCCAAAGTGTACATCGCTTGAGAATAGCAGCAATTTCTCTCACAGTATGATTACAGTTATCACACTGAGCTTTTTTTGTGCTATTGTAATAAGGGAAATGGAGATGTAGGATCCTGACTTTACATGATATCCTTGGACATGTTACATGGGTTTTTTTCTTTATTAATATTAGGATCTTGCAGATTTAAAGGACTTTAGGTTACTTTACATCAACTGATCTGTATTATAAGCCTATTTGCAAATGCAGATTAAAAGTAATTTGAATCTATTCAGCCCCTTTTCACTGATGGCTGAGATAACTTAATTCTCTTCAAAACAAATCACAGAAGCACAGGTTGGTTGAGGTGGGAAGGGACAGGAGGTCCCTAAAATAATTTGAGGATGTATGCTGCATATCAACTGTGCATGTTATCTCACTGATATCTGGTAACTTGCTTGTGTACATTTAGGTCTTGCTTGTTTCAAAGTATTGAGTAATTTAAAGCAATTAATTAAAATACTTATGCCATCAGTTTGCCTTTGGTTTTTGCTTTTTAAGCTGGTTTCAATAGCAAGCTCCTGCACTAGAAGATCTTAATTATCTTGATTTCCACTTATAATTCTCTTATTTAGAAATGTAAGTATTTATCCCTTCAACATCCAAAGTGATGTTGTGTGTTTCTGAGGCTTTTTTTTCTACAGTATAGAATCTGAATGGAGCAGAAAGAAAAGCTGCAATAAGTTGTTTAGAAATTTATTGCTCATTTGACTTCTGTACACTCTTTCATGCTGTTGATTTTACACTGGTAGTTGTTGCTTATTAAAATGTAGTAAATATTGTTGAAATAGACCAGTGAGATTTTTAAAGTTAAATGGAAGCCAACTATTAAGAAAAACCTTTTGCCTCAGAAAATTAAAGTATTAAATCATAACTAACATTTACTTTTCCGTCACACAAATGTGTTGGAGAGTGAACAAATTTAGTGCAAGAAATATTTGAAACCCTCTGACTTTTTTTAGTGATAAACTACTTTTTGTAATACTTTGCTCCACTTCGTTGCCATGAAAAAAAGCCATGACAGTATTTGTCTTTGGCAATGTCTTCCAGCAAATATTTGAAGATGGGGGAATTGTCCCAAAAGATTGTGCTTGTAAATAAGTGATCTGGACTAACAGCATTTCAAATGAATAAACTGACTTGAATTTGGCAGAGGACTAACTTAAATCTGAAACATGAGAGACTTTATCTGTTTTCCTGATTTCATCTAAATGATTGTTCTGAAAAAGACATAGAAAGTTGACTGTAGAGGGCTATTTCTATTTCTTCAGGAAGGCCTGTTTCTATCCCATGGCATACCTGATGACACCAATTGATAAGCAAGTCTGTTTTCAAAGGAGGTTCTGAGTTCACACATGCACCCACTGTGAACTTTTAAAAATCCCTCTTCTTCACCAGAGAAGTACGTCATGATTGGTGCATTTTGTAACGCAACTCAAAACCTCTTTTTTTAGTGTTAGTTTCTTTCATTTGATGAATTTTTTTATGATAGTTCCTTTATCTCTTTGATTTATTTTTCCATCTACTGCTTTTCACAGGTTTGTTCAGCTTGGACAGAGTCAGCATAAGCAAGACAAGGGCAGCCAGCAATTTTCCTCAAAACACCACTTGGATGGGGTTATAAATTTGTAAGTATTATTCTTCTTTATCCCTTTAGCCTGATTTTGCTTTTGTCATTAGACATGAAAAAATATCAGGTAAATTTGGTGCTAAATTGTTTGAGAGTCACACTTCCTTTTTTTTTACTGCATAAAGGGATTCAATGCACAGCATGAAGAACTGGGTGGGTTTTTTGGTTGGTTTGGGGGATTGTTTTTTGTTTGTGCTCTTCTGGGGGCTGTTGCTTTTTGATTTTTAGTTTTGGTAGTATCAGGGATTTTGTATTCAAAACTCTTAAAAATCCTGAGTTAACACAAAGCGCTGAAGCTACTGAGTTTATAAGGCAATTTCTTCTTGCTGTGATTACTTTCGAAAGAGACAGTTTGAAAGACTGTTTGCATATTCTTCATTAAAAAACATTCAAAGTTGCACTTGAATCTTCTTAGTATTAGTAAAAAAAAAAAAGGGTCATGATATTATCCAAGTGTTATACTATTAGTGAAGCAGGTCTTAAGAGTTTAGATGATGAAGTCCTAACTTCCCAGTTGACAGCTTCCTGTACTATAGGCAGCTTAAAGTTTCACCAAGGCAATGCAGATTTTTATTTACTTTTGTCTCTGGGGTACATGATCTTTTATCCAACAGGCAGTTTCTTTTTTTTTGATTGCAAAATCTTCTGGCATGTTAGACAGTGTAGGAGGTAATAATTCCTTTCTTAACCCTTCAAAAGTAGGGTAAATTTTCCCTCCATGCTTTGTTGCTGCAAAATAAACACATTAAAGAGAATCTATACACAGAATTCTGGAGGCTTTTGATAGTCAGATACTAAGTTTTTTCTTTTCCCAAGTGTATTTTCACTGTATTTCTGAATAGTAGAAGTGTAAAAGTCACAGAGCACACAAATCTGTGCCTGCTGTCACTCCTTCTCTGGTAGTCATGTAGATCATCTTTCTCTGCCAGTTCTACCAAATATGCTCCTCTGTGCAGATCTGAGAGGAAATAGGGTATCTTATAGTTGGTAATTTCTTTTTTCTGAAAGTTTATTTTTATACAACTTAAAAATTTCCTTTGGTTTCTGTTCTGTAACTTTTTAAAAATGTTTAAATACTTTTTGGATGGTGACAGATTATTCTTTCAGTAAAAGTCATAAATGTAGCCCTTCTTTAAAGGCATGTTATTCAATTCTGAAACAAGGAAGCTTTCTCTTACGGAGGTGGAATTGCTCCTCTGAATCAGGAATTTCCTTTGAGAATACTAACTTTTTAGAGATAAAATAGAATGAACTAAGATTAGGGAGAGAGGGAGGATTTTCAGTAACAGCAGCTGAGACACATTCTGCACTTGTTTCGCAAGGAACTCTTGAAGAAATTGAAAAATTATGGTAACTTGTATTAATTTGATGCTGAGTGCATTTTAAATTGAAAAAAATATGGCAAATTTAATGCTCCAGTAGTTCCTTCTAGATGCAAATGCAATTAAACCCCTGTTCTTTTCATGGTAAAATGAAGTACTCAGTCTAAAACTTTGGTTTCTTATCAACTGTGAGATATAATTTAGGCTTAGGTTAGTTGCTGACATTTCCACACTTTCCAAGAAAAATCTTTTTGAATAACCCCACACTTCACAACCTTAAAACACTTGGCCATTTTTATCAAACGGATGAAGTCAATACAAAAATAAATACTTCCTATTTTTATAGTGTCACTTCAGTGAAATCTATGAACTCAGATATGAATTGTAGAAAGGCTGAAGAGAAAGTTCTGGACTAAATTTAGAAACTGTAAGTAGAGACTAGAAATAAAAAGTGGATACTTGAACAGGGACTGCAGTGGTGCAGTTAAATAATCCTGAAGTTGAGTGGAAGGATATTGAAATTCTTCTTTTTGTTCTTAGAAATTCTATGAAGATAAAAAGGTAGAATTTTACTTAGAGCTAAATAGAACTAAGCAGAGCTGGACTACTATTAGCACAATCTATTATACTGTATGTGAAGAGATACTTTGAGTACTGGAGTATAATTACTGTGGGCTGACACAATGCACCTGTTCCTAATTCCCCAGTACTCATTGTGGTGTGATATAAATAATACTATTGTAAAAATATACTCTCAAAACCTTTTCAAATGTACTTCACGCATTTATCTGGGAGTACAAGAAATTTTATTCCCTGCTGAACAGGGAATTGAGTGTTTTGATTCACTGCAGCACAAAAGAAGAGTGTGGACATGTCTGAATGTCCTTATAATAGAAGAGCAGGTGGTGCATGTGCATATGTCAGGGTCTGTGCTGTCTTCAGTGCCTGAACTAAGCGTAACCTGTACAAATTAAATGCTCTACTGGGGTATTTTAGTCTATAATACAACCTTAAAATAGAAAAGTAAAAATAAAGTGTTATATTTAATCATTCTAATGAAGGGTTTTACAATCCTAACTACTTATGAAAACTGTTACCTCAGTTTAGAGCAGTTTTCTTGCTCATTCAGTACTTCATATGACTTTGTTAGTGTAAGGGATATTTCTTAGAGGATTACGTAAAAAATAGCTTTATATTTATAAATAAGTCATTATTACTTATAACTGCTGTAGAGAAAAGGTTGGTACTGAACTTGTCATCTTTTCAGGTGTTCATATCCTAGGATTTCTTGGGGGGTTTCTTATGTTGAACAAGAGAAGTAAATGAATAAAAGATGTTTGAGTGTTAAGTATATTTATTTTCTTACATTAAACCTCTGCATATCTAAATGGCTTCTTGACACTGCTGTGGAAGTAGTGAACCAAAAGGCATCATAATTAATCAGCAATTGACTTCGAAATGGAGGTTTTTTGCATGCTCTCTGCTTCCAGTACGCACCCTAGTATGTTTATTCACATCAGAAAGTTAGATAAACTTCAATTAAAGTGTTTATTAACAAAATGGGGACTTCTTATGAATATTCTTGGAAACTATAGGTGAATAAATTGTTTGCCTTCTGTCATCTGTTTACACTAATCTTAACTGTCTTCTCCTGATAAGGTGGCAGTCAGGGTTTCCTTAAAAAAAAAAAACAAACTAACAACCAAAACAAACCAAAAAAAACCAAAACCAACAACAAAAAGAAAAACAACCAATCAAACAACCATATTCTGCTCTTCAATAGAGCACCTTCTTCCTATACAGTCCTTTGTCAGATCAGCATCTTCAGCAATGACTTGGATACAGGACTCAAATACTCAAATACTAAGTAACTTTGCCAACAACACTAAACTGGGAGGAGCTGTCGACTCCCTCAGGGGCAGAAAGGACCTGCAGAGAGCCCTCAACAAATTCGAGAGATGGGCAGTCACCAACTGTATGAAGTTTAACAAGGGAAAATGCTGGATTCTGCACCTGGGATGGGGCAATGGTTGTGTGTAAAGACTAGAGAATGAGAGGCTGGAGAGCAGCGCTGTGGAAAGGTACCTGGGGGTCCTGGTCAATGTCTAGTTGAAGTCAGCAGTGCCCTGGCAGCCAGGAGGGCCAACCATGTCCAGGGGTGCATCCAGCAAAGCATCACCAGCTGGTTGAGGGAAGGGATTGTCCCGCTCTGCTCTGCACTGGTGTGGCCTCACCTTGAATACTGTGTGCAGCTTTGGATCTGCAGGGGGAGCTGTATGAGGAGCAGCTGAGGTCACTTGATTTGTTCAGCCTTGAGAAGAAACTGAGGCAAGACCTCATTGCAGTCTACAGCTTCCTCATAAGGGGAAGTGGAGGGGCAGGCACTGATCTCTTTGCTTGTGACCAGTGACAGTACTCGAGGAAAGGGCATGAAGCTGAGTCAGGGAAGGTTTAGGTTTGATATCAGGGAAAAGTTTTTCAACCTGAGGCTGGTTAAACACTGCAGCAGGCTCCCCAAGGAAGTGGTCACAGCACCAAGCCTGTCAGAGTCCAAGAAGCATTTGGACAATGCCCTCAGGCTCACAGTGTGACTCTTGGGGGTGTCCTGTGCAGGACCAGGAGTTGGACTCAATGATCTTGATAGGTCTCTTCCAATTCAGCAGATTCTGTGAATCTGTGGTTCTGTTTTGGGGTTAGTGGGCTGGTGTTCTTTCTTTTGCCTTAGAAGTCTCATTTGGATCCTATATGTCCACAACATTGAAATCATATCCTCTAAAAGTATGACAGTAACAAATTTGTTTGAAATATGGCACAAAATGTAGTTGTTCCTACATAGGATATTATGGTGTTGTTGAATTTGGGATTCTGTTGTATTGACAGTCTCTAGCAAAAAAACAGAAAGTACTGAAAGTGGTGCCACCTTATCCCATCTGCTTTTAGACATTCTAGTGACAATTCTCTGAGCCTTCTTTAGCATGTCCCTCTGTCTTCTCTGTGATGTGGTAAATTTCTATTCATCAGTTTAAGGTAACTGTCTTCCTCAATTAATCTATTTGAAAAAGTAAGTCTAAGCTTTTCCTGAAAGAAACACAATATTCCTCTTTCATTTTGTTTGCTTGTTTGTTTTTAATTGTGAGTTCTTTTTATACTTGTTTTTCCTGTCCTATCTTTAGGTTCCTTTGTGTGTTTGATCTTTAAATTTTGAATTAGCTTGTGGTCAGTGTAAACCATTCTACTTAAAAGATTTATCTTTTCTTGGATATCATCTTTCTGTATCAGATGTTCTTTCCTTTTCTCACATTCCTTCTGTCTGCACTGTAAAGAAGCTGCTTCTAATTTGGATTGTAAAATGCTTATTTAAATGCATACCTGTGTAAGGAGAATCTCTTGTTTCTCTAACCCTTGAAATTGTACATACCTTTAGAATTCCAGGTAATTGTTGTGGGACCTGGATGCAGTCCAGTTTTTGCTCCTGCTTGGTTCTGCAAGATACAAGTTGCAGTATTATTGGGCATGGAAGAAGTTTTCTGTTTTTCAGTCCTCTCCATTCACAAAGAATGTGACTGAAACTCTGTTGTATGGAGGTGTTGGTGTCTAAGGAAGGAAAATTCTGTTGAAGGCTCTTTCAGGAACACAGCAAGCAATTTAAAGGGATACCATTTATGGAAAAAAAAATCCAAAAAAAACTAAAAAGCAACCTCTCTGGATTTGCCAGAGTTTTGTAAGTGAGATATCATAGCATCCTAGAATGCTTTGGGTTGGAAGGGACCTTGAAGACCATCTAGTTCCAAGCCCCCCTACCCTAGGCAGGGTCACCTTCCACTGGACCAGATTACTCAAAGCCCCATCCAACCTGGTCTTGAACACTTCTGGGTATGGGGCATCTGCATTTTCTCTGGGCAACCAGTTTCAGTTCCTCACTGCACTCACAGTAAAGAATGTCTTCCTAATGTCTCATCTAAACCCACCCTCCTTTAGTTTAAAGCCACTACCCCTTGTCGTTTCACTACATGCCCTTGTAAAAAGTCCCTCTCCAGCTCTCTTGCATCCCCCTTTAGTTACTGGAAGGCTGTTGTAAGGTCTCCTCAGAACCTTCTCTTCTCCAGGTTGAAGAACCCCAACTCTCTCAGCCTGTCTTCATAGGAGAGGTGCTCCAGCCTCTGTTCATTTTCAAGGATATTTGCTTAAGATTCAAACAAGGCAAAAGAGTGCATTTTGTTTCCTTCTTTAGATACACTTTAGAGACTTGAGGAGAATTAATCAATGTTGAAACAAAGGTGGCTTTCTGGTGACCTCTATTTTTCTGAGAGCTAAGTACATCACCATGCACTTTTTTTTCAGAGTATGGATTGTCCTCATTGTAATTGGAGATTTTAACTGTGTCATCTTCTGCTTTAGAGACAATGGTACTCTTGGTGAACACATAACACTGTGAAGCAAACATGCTTACAAGTGGAATGAAAATAACGGAAAGTTGCATGTCAAGGGAGCTGTCCTTCATGACATAGCATTTATGTTCCTATCTGTGTAATTTTCACAGGGAGGCCACAAAGCTCTAGGTCTCTAGGGAAATCTGATAGCCAAGTCATATATAATGTGGTCTCCTTCGTAACTATTCTAAGATGTTAAACTTATTAAGTAGAATAGATTTTTACGTGAATAGTGTTAGAGAAATGACTTTTAATTAAATTACTGGATAATACAAGCACTCTACAAATAGTTACAGCTTAATACAGGGTTATTAATCAAAATTGTCATGCATGAACATGCAGTTCTTTCAATATATTTTTATCATGTTGAAGCAAGTAGGTGTAAAATTGAGGTTTAGTTACTAAATGCTCAAAATTAAATGCACTTTGCTGCCCAGCTTCCTTTGTGCTTAAGGAAAGGACTTTTGATTCATTAGTGCTTCAGAAATGTCATGTCTTTAGAAACCAATCAATAAATAGAAAAGGCATCAAATTAGTGTTACGGCTCTGTTTTGTTCTTTTATTTAATTGTCCACTTGCTAGTGGACTAGACAGGCCAGCTACATTTGGGTAAGTGACATCTTTTGGTAAGTTGCACTGGTAAGTTAGTACAGTGTGCTAGTGTCAAATACCATTGCTGCAGTCTCAGCTTGGATGCATTACACTAGTTAAATAAGTACCTGCAGAAACAATGGATGCTTTGAAAAGCAATCTACTCTTAAAGCATCTAGATATGAAGTTAGATAGACTACTATTTTTTACCAGTACTGAAAGCACCTACTTTAAGTAAACTAGAAGTGATAATGAGAAAAAACTAGCACCTTGTTGAGAAAAAAAAATTGAAGTTTTAAGTATGCAGCCAAACTCTGTGGGTGACTGGTGATTTTATTGAATCAAGTCCAATAGTATTCTTGTATATGTAATTCTATCATTGCAGTCAAAATATAATCAAATGAATGTATAGCTATGCAAAGCTGAAATATTAAATTGAAAACTATTACTTTAATCTGGAAACCATTTTATTTGGTATGCCATGTTCCAGTTGTAGTGGAATATTAGGCATACTGTACTACATGGCACACTGCAGTCATTTTTTAGGACTAATGAACTGTCATCTGATGAAACATCCAAAATACAACATATTTTAATAAAATAAAAGGCTGGCGAAAAAAGGGAACAAGATTTTTTGGCACTTTTAATGGAGATCCTGATTTAGAAACAGTGTCAAATATGAGTTTGTGCTCATAATGCAAATAGAAGTTTATTATGGCATTTCATTTATAGAAGGGCTTTGCCACTGCTGAAGTGTTATAGGCCTTCCTTGTTTTTCCCTTTAAAAGACACAAAATAACTTCGTGTCTCTTGAACAGCACTCAGATAGTGAATCATGACTGTAGCTCTGTAAAATATGACAGTGATGCTAATATTTGAATCTCTGCTGCAATTGGGCTGGTCAACATTTGCATTTGGAAATAGTGAGATTTGACAGTAAGTTGCCACTGTACTTTTTACCTGGGAAGTTCTGAGCCCAAAAACATGTGCATACACTAATACAATATTTAACAATAGCATTCTGACTTTTTTTCAGCCACTGGCACTGTCTACTACTCCAATATGCTCTTACATAGAGTACTTAGAAAAATTTTCTTAAGTATCCAAAATAATAGATGCCAAATGAAAAGCTAGTTAAAAAATCTCAGGTATTAAACACTGTTTTTGTAGAGCTTGGAGCTCTACATTAAGGGCAAGGTTACAAGGTTGGTTAGAAAATAACTAGTGTATGAGTAAATACACTTGGTTGTCTGATAATGATGTGGAGGAGGCAAGCAGAGAATGACTGATCACCGTTTCTCCCAGGGTAGGAATTACAAGCAACCCAAGTCCGTGATGACAATGAAATGAGTGTCACATCAGACACAATTAAGGCATGGAACTTATTCCCACAGGATTCTGTTGATTGCTGAAATACAGGAAGATATACTAGAGAAGGGATTAGTTAGTACCTGTTCTGTCTTACCAGTCTGTCCTCAAACCTTTCTGCTAGTTACTCCATGAGACGACTACTGGGCCCATTGAAATTTTTGGTCCACCTGTGAGGAATGATCAAATGCAGGAAATTTTTCAGTGTATGTGGTTGTTGGAAAGTGAGTTCAGAATTTCCAGAATTGAAATCTTTGGGTTGTACTGAATACCAGGGCAGCTTTGTTTATATAATTTATAAAGCAGAAGTATTTTAATAGCTATCTAGAAAGTGGATATAGCTATGCGGAAACGAGCTTCTCCAGCTGAAATGTGAACTGTAAATGCATGAAACTGATGCTTTAGAGAACTCTTTAAAACGTGTGTGTAATTTTTCTTTATAAGTGAGAAATAAATAATTTCTCCTGTTTAGTGTTTTCTAGATGCATTGCATCAGCTGTTGTAGATAATCGTAGTTCGGTCAGGTTTTTTTTTTCTTGGAGTTAGTTTCAAACTTTGATTTCCTTTAAAGCAAATAGTATTGACAGAGGGAAAAGTTAATGTATAGGTTACTTTCAGATAGCAACATATCAGTCATTGAATGTTTTGTTGTGTAATCCAAACTGATATGCTATCACACAGGTAAAACATCTGTACTGTTCAACTCTGGCAGTATTTTATAAATAAATTAATGAAGTGTTGCTGGAGATGTAGAGACTGTACTTACAAATGCAGCTTTCACAATACCTGAAGTGCTTTAAAGTTACTTACTGTACAGATACTTCTAGTGTTTATTCATTTATTATGTATGGAGTATAAATAGTTCTGTTGCTACTTTGCAGTTGGTTGTGGAGTTCATTGTGGAGAACACATTGCTGCTGAAGAGTTTGGCTTAGAGCCATAGAATATTAGAAACAGGAAAGCATTCTAGAGGTCATCATTTCTCCCCTGCTCAGAGGGGGGCCAAATTAGATGAGCTTGCTTGGGGCTACGTACACTTACTTGGCTGTTGAATATCCTTAAGGAGAGAAGTTCCACAGCCTTTCTGAGCAACATCAGTGATTGACAACCTTCAGAGTAGAAAAAGTTCCCTTGTATCTAATCGGAACATCCCATGGTGCAGTTTGCCTTTTCTTTGGGGAATTTATCTCTTTATCACACACTCCAAGGAAGAGTCTGGCTCCACATAGACACCTTTCCTCTGGGTAGCTGCAGATGGCGATAAGTCCCCTTTAGCTTCTGTTCTCCTGGCTGAACAACCCCAGCACTTGCAGTCTCTCTTCATATGCCGTGTGCTCCAGCTCTCAAGTTGTGTTGGTGACCTCTCCTGGACTCACCCAAGTATTTCATTGTCTGTGTTGGAGAGCCTCGAAGTGGGCCCAGTACTCCTGGTATGGTCTCTTGAGCCTTGAATAGAGAGAAGCAACCACTCTGCTTGACCTTCTGGCTATGCAGTTTTCAAGAGCTAACAGTTGAAAAAACAGCTTCTACTCACTCATGAGTGAGTCTGACAACAGTGCTTAGAAAAGATCTGACAAACTCAAGTTCTTGTAAACTTTCAAACTTTGTGTGTTTCTCCTGAGAGGTTTAAATATTAGCATTCAAATATGGCATTTACTGTATGGAGATGATTTAAAAATATTTTCATAAAATATCTGAGTGCTGTTGCTGATAATGAATTGTCAGCAATATTAGTGTCCCAATAATTAGGTGGAAATTTCTGACCTGATAAATCCTTTCTCTGTTTTGGTTCAGACTATAATCACTTGCTTGTTGTAATTGCTCCTAAGTGGATAGCTCAGTAAAGTCTTTCTATTATCTGCCATAATGCATGGCACAGATCTGTTTCAGCTGGGGTACTTACTGGCCGTGGCAGATCTGAGGAAGGATGAAGAAATGAGGGCAGGGTGGCGGGAAGTGAGAAAGTATTCCGTAATGAGATTAGTGACAACTTACCTAATTACCCTACTTGGGAAGCTGGGTCTTACCAGGTCTGCAGTAGCAATAAAAATCTAGGTGAATGAATTATCTAGTGAGAAGTTGCCCTTTCATTGACTCTCTCATGTATATTTCAAGGCAAGGAAATCCTCTTCTCCCTCTGTGGAAAATTTTTACCTAAAGTTCTAAATATTCTGCATGTTTGTCTTTTTCCAGAATACCAATCTCCTCCTTTTCTCAAGACAATATTTACGAAGTCCAGCCTCCAAGAGCTGATAGGAAATCAATAGAGATTTTTCATGCGCACATTCAGGCTGGAAGAGGAAACATGCAGCCCCTGGGAAAAGATGACTTCCTCATGTACAGAGAGTACATTCGGAACAGATACATGTAAATCTAAGCTGGATTCTCCCACCAAGTCTACTGTACTGATAGGTCATAAGAATAATTTTAGAAAGGAGATCAAGATTTGTTCTTTTGCAGTAGTGAGTTTATTATCTGACTTTTCTATTTATTATTCTTTACTGTTATCCATTTATTATGTATTGTGCTTTGGGGAAAAAAGTGGTATAATATTTAACTGTAAGAGAAAGTGCATTTTAAGAGATTAAGTGAATAATCAGAGCACTTACAGTCACTGAAGAGCATGTAGCAATTTATGGCAAAGAAAATATTATATCTCTAGTTTTTATATTAATTTTATTACATTGTTACGTTTGCTAATAGAACAGAAATGATTTGTACACAAGAATCAGAAGAGAGTAGTTTTCTTCCTCCTTGTTCTATGACAACAAACAATCTTTTATTACAGCACAATGTTTTCTGATATTTCTTGAGATTTTTAGTAGTGAGTGGTGGAATGACTGCTTTTAATTTGCTGCTGCCTTAAGCAAAAGTGAAAAATATTTGGCTGATGTCAAAATCAATATTTGCATCAAGACTAATAAACTTTGTAACCCTAATATGGGTCAAAAATAATCTCTCTGGTTCTATAGCTACAGAATCTGGGCCACATGCAGGGTGAAGATGATTTGTGACTAATTATCACAGACTTCAAGTTGAAGTCTGAGGTGAACCATATCCTGACTGCATCTCCAAATGAAGGAATGCTCTCCACTTTACTGGGTTTGGACTCTCAGAGGATGCAAAACCATCCTGTCATTTTTCTGTATGACAGAAATTGTCATTTTTGCAGCACACTCTTTCCATCCCTGTATTTGTGCTCCTGTGAGATGCCTTCAGGTTCAAGCCTACAGCCTTCCAGGAAATAGACTCATTTGGGCTTGTAAGTAAAACACTTCTCAAGTAAAAAAAAAAGAGAGGGGAGGAGCCTACTATTTGCAACTGCAAGCTAAAATTCCCAGCACTTTCTAGCCCTTTGCCTTGAACAACACTGACAGTATCAGCAGCATTCCTGACAAACCAGTGTTATTCCAACAGCTTGTACAGACCATATTTCAGAATTTTCTGGAGTAGCAGAATAACTGTTTTAGGGATGTAGCCAACTGCCTGTAGCAGATGTAGCAAACATGTTTGTTGTGTTCATAGTAAATTGCTTTTCAGGCAGCTGTTGTAGATTCTTGGCTGCATGCTGCAAACATGTTCTGAATATGTTTGAATATTTTATGCAGTAAGTTGCACCTCTGTCAGTGATTCAATGTAAGAAAAGATGCAGTGGATAAAGGGAAAAAAAGTTTCTTGTGATAGAAGTTTGGGTGTTTCAGGGAATGACTTGTGTGCAGTCAGTGAGAGAACACAGTACCTTGAGCTACCAAGGCATTTTGGTGTACATCCTCTTTTGTTAATTGATTAATAATACTTTGAGACAAATTGTTGTATTTTTGAGATACAAGAATGAAATGTCACTTTAGATACTACTTGATTGCACCTGTCAATGTGTTTTTTCTCTGGAAAAAAAACCTGTACTGAATTCTTTTGTCCAGTGTGAAAATAATTTGAAGGAATAAATGCCTGCTTTGCAAAAATGTAGAGCAGGAGTCTGTGTCTCAGTGAGACAAATGCACACTTTTCTTACTGCACTTCAACTACTGCAAAGAATGTTTTCTAGACTATCACAGTCCTTACTGTTGTTGTTCATAGATACTGGTAGTTCATAGAAGTTATCCTTGAAAGCACACCACTTAACCACAGATAACACAAAGGATGATACTCCGTTTTTCATCAACCAATGATGTTGTTGCAAAATACAGGAATTGGACTAATTTTGCAGCTCCCAAGAGAAAATATGTTCAGCCCTCAGCAATTCAGACACTCCTCAGGAGAAGAGGATTAAAGGAGCTTGTTTTACAGTTCTGAGAGGTGAATGACATCTCAGTCCATTATCTGTAATATAATGCCAAGCTTTTCAGTGTCTCACTAAGTGTGTGCTGTGACTGTCCTGTTGTGGCATCCCCTGGAATTTTTTAGTATGTACAGCTGCCACTTGTTTCTCATAGCTGCTTATAGGCATTTAAGCCTTGTGCTTTACTTTCTATGATAAGATGCTTGGGTATTAATATTCAGGTGATGACTGAATATTCAGTATGAGGTACTGTCATTGTACTCATAGCAGCTGTTAAGAATACTTCAGAGTGCCAATGCCAACTGTTGGTAGGTTTGTTTAAAAAAAAAAAAAAAAGGCAATGCAGAAACTTAAACTCACAGCTTAACCCTGGCTAAACTCATCACCCTGAGTTGATCTGCTGCTTAGTGCATGTAAATGATTATTTTGAAAAGAAAATACACTCAATTACTCATCTAACAAGTTCAGTTGGGTGAAGGACTCCAGAAATGCTGCCTCTGCATCTACCTACTTTATCCTGTTCTTGTGATAATAAGATTCAGTTCTCAAGAATGTTAAAAGTTCAGAAGTTTCAGAAGCTGAGGAAAAAGTGTGTAAAATAAGTATGAACACAAAAAGAGTGGGCTGTGTTGGCTCTGAAGAGTAACATGGTGCTCTTTTCACTCTTAAATGCTATTGATCACCTTTAACCTTAAACTATGCAGACAAATAAAATATTTGAGAAATGTGTTGATTTTCCTTCAAAATATATTTAGTTTGTTGTTCAGTGTGTTTGAAGGTTATATTGACATACAATTCCAAAATGTACACCTGGAGAATAATGGCTTTGGGTTAATTTCTTGTGGAATCAGGAAGCACAAATACCGGATTAGGGCTGTGTCATTTCTGTGCCAGTGCTTTTTAATGCCAGTCCAACAGCTTAAGCTTCATGCTGTGACCCTGTGCCATCAGTAGTGGTTATTTTCCAATGCTTTCATTGGTAGTTTTCTCTCCTTTTGAGTTTTGTCTCCACTTGCAAAGCCTGCTGACTTTTTGTTCTCTTCCTCTTATTTTCCAGAGGGTCTCAGCTGTGGCCCTGAAATAGGACCCTTCTAATGTTCACACAGCTGCCAGCTACCAGGGGAGGAAAGCAAAAGAGCTGTGTGTAGTTATGGGGTGACATTTGGAGCAGCTCTTTATTTTGTTACTGTCTTCTTGAGATTTTTGCACAGGATCCCAGGAAGGTTCTGTTGGCTTTCACAGACTCAGGCCAGCCTTCACTTGTATAAACTCCAAAGCCTGTGGAGTCAAACTGTCAAATAGTCATGTTTTACAGTCAGAGGAAATACCAGCGTCACTCAGGAGATAATTTCATTCTGCACAGGGGTTTCACCCTATCAGTGGTCACTGAATAATTACATGAACAAGTCCAGTTCACTGAGGATAAATCTAAGGTATGTACACAGTAGTGTTCCGTTTGCTGGCATAATTTCAATCCAAGTGATTGCCTGGAGCCTGATAGGAAAAAAATACCGTGTGCTTGGCTCCCAGGTGCCTCCCTCTGTTTTGTATATGTTTAAAAATCTAATTAAAATTGTCACTCTTGGTAGTGATTTAAAAGTGATGTGGAACTAGTGCAATAAGTCACAAAATATTAATTAAAAAATCATACATTGAAATTACAACCCTTGCAAATATCGATAATCAGCAGTTCCCTTCTGGAGTTCTTAAATCTACATGCTACAAAGAAAACCATTGCAGCTGGTAGTCTGTCCACAGGAACGAAGTAAGAGAGTGCTGAGAAAAGGCAGGAAAAACAATGTTTAGTGTTACTATGTATTACTCCTCCAGAAGTTCATGGTCTTTGCTATATCTGACCCAAAGGTTGACTAGAACATTTAAATTCCATTTTGTAAAATATATTAATCTTTGAAGAATAGAGAGCTAGTGTAATAAAGGTAGGACAGCCAGCAGCATTTAATGAGCCATCTCTGATGTTCCATTTGCATTTTCCCATTCAGGTGTAGTTGTGCTCCCAGCACTGAAGCACAGTGTGGTTTTTAGCCATTGTGATAGCCACAAACTTTGCATCTGTGGCTGTCTTCCCATTTTTAGCAGGCAACATGTAAAAGATAGGGTGAATGCTTCCAACATCCAAATCCTCTCAAAAAACCTAGGCCTTGAGAGACCACTGTTGTTTCGTATTCCCTGCAGCTCAAGTACTCTTTTTTTTTTTTCTTTTCAGTAAGAGTTATCTTTTTACTATTTCTCTTCTTTTACATCTGAACTTTTTGGTAGTTTGTTTGGTTTTTTTTCACCATCTGTTTCTCAGAATCTTGTTTCTCTGACAGAACTGTGCCACAAGTTGTAGTTTTCCCACGATACCCATCTCCTCCTTTTGGAGTTATCACTTCTTGAAGCAAGACTCTGTAAATTTTATACTTTTATTGAAAAACCCTAATGCTTTCTTCAGCAACCCATATCTCTCCCTTTTAAATGCAGGCTGTGCCATCATCTGCCCTGCGTGATTTCCTGCCTCCTGTGGTGGCAACAGGCGCGTCTCTCTTGGGTTCTGTGAGTCTTGGTAACATATTCTTGAGAAGTGCTGTGCTTGGGTACAGGATGTTAGTGCTTGAACAAGCTGTAGGCATCACTTCATATCTTTTCCTCTAGAGAAAAATCAAGAGCTGCTCTAATTAAGGAAGTAAGAGAGCATTTAAAGTGGTCCCCTCTGGCTGTCTCTAGCCCTGCTGCAGCAGCACTCTGCATCTGACTGCGTGGAGTTATCCAAGGTGGAGGGAGGTGGTGTTTTTGCTCATGCTCCCTATAAAGTGGATCCAGCCTGCTTGAATAAGCCAGTGTTGGCACACGTCAAGGCTCCCTGGCGTGGTTCGGTGTGAGATTTTACAGCGGTAAACCTGGCTCAGGTCCCTTGGGGTTTTTTAACCTTTCGTTCCATTTTGATGCCTCTGTTCCCTCCTGTGCCTATTCCTTGACATAAGCAGCTGGCTCAGACATGCAGAGGGCTGGGGCTTGCATTGGCGCTTCCTATGGCTGTTATCCATGCTAAACCCAACAATAAGTGTGCTGGGGGGTTAAGCTTAAGTGAAGATTCTGCTCCAGCAGACAGGGCCCTGTCATCCCAAAGACAGCTCCCAGTCTGGCCAGGGGACATGGCAGGACACCAGTCACACATACACGTGAAACACGATGGCCCTTCTGGCTGTGCTGGTTACATGGAGGAGGATGTTTCTTATGATTGTTGACAAACCTGGGCAATTAGCCCAGTAAATACTTACTGTAAACTTTACTGGTGTAAACAGCATTCCTAAATCATTATGCACACCTTACTTGCAGGGCTGTGCCATGGTGAATATCTTGGCCCCTGTGTGTCTGTGGGCATGTTTGATGTCTGTGTTTGACGTCGCAACTACACTTGGCAAGGGATTTTCTTGGTGTTGTATTGCTGTTGTTCTATGGTATAGAGTGGTTAAAAGTTTTGGGTTTGGGTTTTGGTGGGTTTTTTTTTGTAGCCTTCATAAGCAGTTTTGCCCTGCCAGGATGTTAGGTGAGGTATTTTCATACTTCTGCTCCTTCCAGCCTGTGCTGACCTATCTGTCCCAGCAGCCTGTTTAGGAGCCTTTCTGCCTTTGGTTATAGATTCATAGAATCATTTAGTTTGGAAAAGAACTCTAAGATCAGGTCCAACCATTAACCCAGCACTGCCAAGTCCACCATCAAACTGTGTCCCTAAGTGCCACATCTACATGTCTTTTAAATGCCTCCAGGGATGGTGATTCCACTACTTCCCTGGGCAGCCTGTCCCAATGCTTGAGAACCCTTTCCATGGAGAAATTTTCTCTAATATCCAATCTAAACCTCCCTGGTGCAATTTGAGGCCCTTTGTTGTTACAAACGAGGTGGTTGCATTGCTGCACTGAGGAAGGCATTGCACTAAATGCTGATGGTTTACTTGTCCTCTGCTGTTCTAAGTCTACCCAGGAAGACAAGAATGCAATTGAACTCACTGCAGATAGTCCTTTGCTTGCATGTTTTGCTGCAGGATCCCTCACTGTTGATCTCTTTGGTTCAGAATGATGGGTTTGCCCTGCCCTGCCAAGAGGGGACCACCAGTGGCACCTCCTCACCTTTGGCAGGAGCAAACGGCCTTTCATGAACTCTCCCCCAACATGCGAGCAAGGGAGGCCGAACTCATCCCAGCCCGTGGCTGTAACTACTGCCTGAAAGCTAACTCAGACCCTGCATGCTTGTGACCAACCACACCAGCACGTGCAAGTGGTGTTACTCCACTAATGGAGACCTGTGGCATGGAGAATACTGTAGGGGGTTTTTCTATGACTAGTGGAAACTGCTGATATAAAAGTAAAATTATGCTTTTTGCTAAATATGCAATCCCAGTTTTCCTTTGGATGTTTTGTTTGCCTGTTACCAATAGGTTAAAAATAAGTATGTATGAGTCACTAATTGTATATTTAATTTGGGGAATTTCTGCCTCAGTAATAGTTAACTGAGAGAACAAAGTTCCTAGATTCATGAATCTTAGAATTAATTCCTTAGAATCATGGAATGGTTTGGGTTGGAAGGGACATTAAAGATCATCTAGTTCCATCCCCTGACATGGGTAGGGATCCTTCCACTAGAGCGGGTTACTGAGAGCCCCATCCAGCCTGGCTTTGAACACTATGAGGGATGGGGCATCCACAAATTTTCTGGCCAGCCTGTGCCAGTGCCTCACAGTAAAGAATTTCTTCCTAATATCCAATCCAAACCTTCTTGTCTTCTACTCTCCTTCAGCTAAGGCCAGTCTCCTTATCCTAATACTACATGCCCTTGTGAAAGCTCCCTCTCCAGCTCTCCTGTAGACCCCTTTAGGTATTGAAAGGCTGCTGTAAGGTCTCCCTGGAGCCTTCTCTTTTTCAGGCTGAACAGCCCCAGCTCTCTCAACCTTCACAGAAGAGGTGCTCCAGCCCTCTGAGCATCTTTGTGGCTCTCCTCTGGACTTGTTCCAACAGATCCACTTTTTTCCTGTGTTGAGAGCCCCAGACCTGGACACAGTACTCCAGGGTGGGGTCTCACAGGAGCATCAGGGGTTTTATTATATTTATTATTATATAATATTTATATTATATCATGTTATATTTTCTATATTGATGGAAAGTAGTGTGACTATGCCAAGTTTGAAGGGTAGTGTCCCATTGGCAGGTGTATATAGCACCTGGATGGACTATGGGTTTGTAACACCAACCCACCCTGCCAGGTACTCATCAGCTCGTACTATTGAATCCCAACTATCCCAATAAGTATCAGTTACTGACAGGGCAATTTTTGAAGCATCTAGTGAAGATTTGCCCATTTTGCATTTTTCTCTGCATAATGGAAAAAAAAAACCACCACCGACAACCACAACTGAAAAAAAATCAAGTATCAGCAGCCTAGAGTGGGAGAAAGCTTAGATGGGCACTGTCAGGATGGTGGACATGGAGGTGCAGGTTTCTAATAGCAGACCTGCTTCTTTTTGTCACCAGCCTACAAATGGATGGCATCTGAAATTCTACCAAGACCCTTTCTGCTTTTCCTGGGATTTCTTGTTCATGTGGCCCCACACAGTAATTGAACTGTGATAAAAGCCTAACTCAGTGTTATTCTAATAGTATGGCAGCATATGCACATTTTTTGTTTAGCCTGTATTTCTAATACATTGTCTCATTTGTTTTATTACCAATGTGTTTGGAGTTGCCATCAATGAGACAGTTTAACTTTTCTTAACTTTTTTAATTTTCCACATACTTCCCTGGAAATGCAATGTGGATCATGTAAGGAGAAAGAGAAAACAGAAGGAGAAACTAAGGAAAATGGTAAGCTTTCGACTCTGCAATCAAAGTTAAGCCCATCTCATTGCATGCAGACATTCTTCACAGCCCAGAAATCCTGTAATAACTTCCCTCATAATAAAATTAAATTCTCTATGCCACCCTCTTCCCATGTCTTTCCCTGATCAAACTATTGGATAATTGACTCAGATGCTCACAAGTCCAAGCTATGCAACCTGATGCTGGATTTAAGGCTCTGCACTCTATTTCCAGACTTTTTGGTTTTGTCCTCCACAGCTTACAAGGGTATTTTGTAGGTTCATGAACTCCTTAGCAAGAGAGGGACAGCTCAGTAAAACCTTTCCTAAGAGAGGCAGGATTTTAAGGAAGAGTTAGACCTGTCCTCTGGTAGAGAATCCTTTTTACCGAAAACTGCCATAACATTTATGCCGTATGTCCTAAGGGAGATTTTTAGGTATTTTTCCTTTTGGTCTCTCCTTCTCTCCACATAAATCACAGTCGTTTGCAGTGGATTTATGACCAGGGGTGAACAAGAGGCAACACGCATCTCAGTGAGGGAAGGTGAAAGGAAAAGGGCAAACAAGGGAAGACCTAGAGCTGTCTGGGTGAAAATAGAGGGTTGGACCTCGGTGAGTTGTATTTGAATAAGCGAGCTGAAGTAGAGGGAAGAGTAGCTTGGTAGGGGAGGCGGTAATTTAGTTGCTAGGAAGTGCAGAAAAGCTGTGCATGAGCCTGGGCACATGCGCATCCTTTGCTCTCACGTTGTCAGGCAGGTGGGCAGGTTGACGTAACAAAGCCGGAGCTCACCGTGTCGCAGAGCCCCAGCTGGGCGTGTGAGCATGGGTCCAGCATGCACAGAGACACGTGGAGCAAAGGGCTTGTGCTGCTATGGCAAGGGGGAGGCTGGGTCACAGCACATGTAAAACAAGCAGCAAGCCTGCGGTTGAGACATACCCCATATCCACATGATCCCCGACGGGAGTCACAGCAGTCATTTGGAAGATACATGTGCCAAGCCTAATTTGAATTTCCAAAGGTCACATTTGTCATTTTTGATGTACCAGGATCCTCATTAACAAGTGTCTCCAGCTGGTCCTGTGCGATGGCCTCAGGACATGCTGTTGTAACCAAGCAGCACAGGGCTTCCACCGAGGCTGCGGGCTTGTCTGTTCTGCTCTCCGCTTAAGGGGTGCTGTGGGACAGGGGGTTCTGTACTGGACACACTACATAAGTGACCAAATTTTGACCTAGTAGACATGTCTTGCTCAGTGTGGCACAAAACCCACGGAGCAGCTTTCTGGAGTTTGTAGCACCACCTGATTGAATTCCATCTTACCTGGTGGCAGGGCATCAAAGCCAGGCAGGCTGTAAACAGAGAGGAGGGCTTCCACGTGCGAGTCAGATCACCTCTCTTAGGGTAGGAAGGGCTATGCAGATGCTTATTTCTTCCCATTGTGCCACCTTGGAGGAACATACATGACTGGCTTAGCCAAAATACTGCATTTAAGGTAGTAAAATTAGATGAGTCCCTTGGCAGTTTTTATAAAACCTGACAAAGCTCTAAGTGAACAGAGTACTAACATTACAGTCAGCAATGGTAGCCTTACAAAAGGATTTTAGGGCTTTAACCTCTCTTTCAACTACTCCAGACCCAGCTAGGTACACCTCTGATACAATGCTTGTCTAAAATAAGGGCATATGCCACTTGAGAGCTACCCCATGGTGTCAGGAGTAGATGGGACTTATGATCTGTTGATGAATTATTATACTCCCATTTATTAAATGCAGAGCATACAGTGGTAGCACAAATATTGCATTGCTTTAGTTGTTACCCAGATGGACCCTTTAAATTTCTTCTAAGTTCTAACTTACAGACATCTTTGTTGCCTGTTTTCATTCTACATATCTTTGCCATTTTATCCATCTTATCCATCCTTCTGCTCATCTTGCGTATCATGGATCTGAGCACAGGGCCACAACTCCTGCTCTGAGCAATCACAAAGCTGCGCTTCTACCTTCCAGCTCTATAGTTGCAAATGTGAAGCTGAAAAATTTAGTCAAGGGTGTGTTTCTTGCTGTTTCTTTCCTCAAGGCATTATTGTTTCTGTACTGCAGATTTGGGCTGATTTGGAAATAGATGTCACTGATTATATCCCCCAATATTTTCCTTCTGATTAATTTCTTTTTCTTTTTCAGTGATTTGTCTATTAGCTATGCCTGTAGAAATAGAGGCTGCAGTTCATAAAAGCAGTTAACATCCTTTCCATGTTCTCAACAGTCTGTCACTGCCAGAAATTGCAGCAAGGTCCAAGTGCTGAGGGTGCAATCCCAAAATGCCCTTCTATGGCCACTTCATCACTTCCTTGTAAGAGGAAAGGCTGTTCAGAAAAAACCTGAGGAGACATAAACACAAAGTGCCTCTTTTCCCACTTGAACTTCATCAAAGACGTGTCTCTTGCAACTGTCTCAGCTCTTTCCTACTGCCTCCTGAAATCCCTGACAGCTCTTCACTCCTATGCATGTGCAGGGAGCCCCCTTGTCCGCTCACACAGAAGATGGAAAACGTTCCCAGATCCCACCTGTGTTCTCAGTGCTATGAGTGTGTTTCAGGCTGAGCATATCTGCACAGCTGTATGTCAGTGCACAGGCACAGGTAATGGAGATATGCTGGCTTGGACTGGCTTGTGTTCACTCACAGCGGGAGATGGAAAGCATTTTGAGAGAGCATCGCTTTTCCCACCAGAGTCTCTGAAGCTGAACAGCTTTATTTCCTGTTGGAGGATAAGTTTTCCAGTACGAATTATAAATATTATTAAAACATTTTCAGTACTACAGTGTTTTGTACAGCGTGAATTTTTTGAAAGGCACTGTTTATCTCGAGCTGACTATTAGCTCAGTCTGTAAATCCCCTGAGAAATGTTTATCCTCAGTGTAAGTGCTATGACTTTGAGAAGGATACGCTTACATTCTTCATAAGCATAAGATACTTTTCAGTTATGGAGATGCTTTGAGTTATGGAGCAATCACAAACACCCCTATAAAGAAATTAACAAACTTTGATATTTGGACATAATGAATATTACTCTATTTCTCAGTTCCTTTTTAGTTATTAAAAAAAAAAAAAAAAAAGAAAAGAAGAAAGAAAGAAGATTTGCCAATGCTTTTCTATTAAGTGCTGTGATTTTAGAGCATACATTTGCATTCAGCATGCCATTAGGGTCATTTTGCACATTGTCCTATTTGTAACTCAACAACTGCATGACCAGGAGCACAATCGGGAAGTCTCCAGTTCTCATCTATGCTGAGCACTGGCCCTGGGATTTTGTATTCTCAGCCTTACCCTGCTGCAAGGAGCCGTAGCACAGGCTCAGCCGGGCACTTGCTCTTTGAATCCGAACTTCAAGATTATAAACATCCTCTTTGCTGGCAGTCTGCTTTTTGCCAGCATGGCTTTTAAGCTTCCTCACACTCATGCTCCTTTCCTCACTCCCTCACTCCCTTTTCCCTCATCTGCTTTGTAGTTTGCTCATGCTGGCATGCCATGCTCCATGGGCTCGCTCTCAGATAGTCTTCCAACAACCTCAAGGGGGTTTTGAAGATTTTCTACTTGCTTTAACACGCCTAAAAGCTGATGCTCTCTCTTCAGTCTGGGCAGAATATCCTTTATTTAAAATGACATCAACATGAAGAGAGGTGCTTGTTGCTTCAGCTACAAAGGCTACGGTGGAGTTTCAACACTGGAAACAGGATGGCAGAAGGAAAGTGTACACAGTGCTTTGTGTCTGCTTCATCAGTAACAATGCATTTTTAAGGACATCGATGTCTGGGGCCAAGTTTTTCTCACATGGAGCTTTGTGGGAATACTGCTTATAATTGTGTGGCAATAGCATCAGGCCTAAAAGTGAGCATAAAAACCTTCTAAACCCTGTGGTACACGGGTAGAATTATGCCATAATGTACACACACAGTATTCTCCTCACATTGTCCAGCAACACCACATTTAACAGCAGCAAGGTTACAGTTTAACCAGGGGCATCATTCCAGTGGCACCCTGAAGATTCCCTGGACTATAGACATCTTTTGTTGTCTTTAAAAGTATTGACTTCTCAACCTATGTTAGGCAAGAATAACTGAAATTATACATTGCAAATCCTATCTTTCATTTACTTAGTTTCCTAGAAAATACAGCCAACAAAATCAATTTCCCTCAGAAAGGTATTTTTAAAAGAAGTGGCCTCTTCCCTGGCCAGACTCACAGCTCTTTAGGCATTGTTTTCTGTGCACTTTGCTTTCCCACCTCGTTCTTCCTCTCTTCCTACCATGCCACCTCAAAGTTATTTCCTTGCTGTGCTCACCTGTGGGCAGGGCACAGTGGCTAGATGCCAAAACTGCCATTTCTAGAAGGGGATGTAAGCAGGGAAGAAAGACCATATGGGAACCACAAGGAAGCAAAAGCAATTGCCCAGACTCCCGTCACTGTTTCTGCAGACATTGTCTTTTACAGGGAGTGAAAGGAAGCCTCATGTTCTCCCTCAATTGACAATCAACAATTTTGTTGGCTCTCAAACAGTGTAATTTTGACACACTGTTTAGGTGGTCCCTGGCCAGCACTGACTCAGTGGATCCACGGCCCTGGTCTTCACTGCTTCACACCAAAAGAGCAACCAACAGTGCTGCAAGTTGGGACCTTCTGCACCAACTAACCACAAGGACAGCATGAAATAGATGTTTCCCTCATATCCTCTGGCACAGGGGCACCAAGTCTGGGGAATCCTGTATTTATTTCAGATTCTGGTGGGAATGTGGTATAATTGTTCTCCCCATCCTTTTTTACACCATGTCTTCCTCTCATCAGCTCAATTGCTTTCACTCACACATTTACACTCTTTTGTCCTAACATCTCCCTGCTGTTCTCTGTATCACTGTCAAGTGATGCTGGCCCTTTGTGTCCCCCACCTGGGCTGTGCTCATGGGGAAGGCAGGCACTAGGGCACGGAGATATATCTGGACTTGTAATGGGGCACAGGGAGGGAAGGCCAGTAGTGTGGTCTCTGGCTCATAGTTGGGTGGTTTAGATTTAGGCGAACAATGCTAAAGTACATTTAGATTGGATGGGACTCCAGGATGGTTTTGCAAGAGAAATTTCTGGTTTCTTCCTACCCAACCATTAAGCATAAATCTACAGAAAGACTGTATTTTTTGAGTTTAATGAGACAAGGCTCAGTCTTATCAGCCGTGAAATGAATAACTTTCTGCTCAAGTAGTAAGAAACATAACCTCTTCTCAGAGCAGAGAGTTCAATAAACCATACATTGATCTGAAAAAAAGACCATTAACTTCAAGAAACAAGGTGTCTATTTTTCTGAACTGGAGTTAATTCCATTATTACTGAGGCCAATCTTAGATGAATTGACTTCTACTGGTTTTAAAAGCACAGGGAAGATAGAGTCTGATCAATAGTTTACCAAACATTTCAAGGAATACAGGCGTTGTTGATCTAACCACAAGACAACAAAGGCCATTGCAGATGCACTGAGTTTGCGTGGCCAGGTTTTGGTAGCAAGAGGGCTACAGGGGTGGCTTCTGTGAGAAGCTCTCAGAAGTTTTCCCTGTGTTCAACAGGGCCAAAGCCAGCCAGCTCCAAGACGGACCTGCTGCTGGCCAAGGCTGAGCCCATCAGAGATGATGGTAGAGCCTCTGAGATATCAGATTGAAGAAGGGGGGAAAAAACCTGTGCAACAGCAATTGCAGCTAGAGAGGGCAGCGAGAATATGTGAGAGAAATAGCCATGCAGACACCAAGGTCAGGGAAGAAGGAGAGAGATTGGATACTCCAGGAACTGCAGCAGAGATCCCCCTGCAGCCCATGGTGAAAGCCATGATGAGGCAGCTGTGCCCCTGCAGCCCATGGAGGTCCACAGTGGAGCAGAGATCCACCTGCAGCCCATGGAGGACCCCATACTGGAGCAGGTATAAGCCCAAAGGAGTCTGTGACCCTGTGGGAAACTTATGCTGGAGCAGGTTTCTGACAGGACCTATGGACCCATGGAGAGAGGAGCCCACACCAGAGCAGGTTTGCTAGCAGGACTTGTGACCCTGGGGGTACCCACATTGGAGCCTTTTCCTGAAGGACTGCACCCCATGGAAGGGATCCATGCTGGAGCAGTTAATGAAGAAGTGTGGGAAGGACTCACATTGGAGAAGTTCATGGAGAACTGTCTTCTGTGGGAGGGCCCCCACTGGAGCATGGGAAGAGCCTGAAGAGATCTCCCCATGAGGAAGAAGTAGAGGCAGAAACAACCTGAGATGAACTGACTGCAATCCTCATTCCCATTCCCCTGTGCTGCTGTGGGGGAGAGGTAAAGAAACGGAAAAGTAATTGAGTCCAGAAGAAGCAGGGGGAGGGGGAGGAAGGTGTTTGAGATTTGATTTTTTATTTTTCAATATCCTACTCCAGATTGATTGGTAATAAATTGTTAATTTTCCACAAATAGAGTCTGTTTTGCCCACAGTGGTAACTGGTGAGTGACCTCTCCCTGTCCTGATCTCAACCCATGAGCCTTTTGTTATATTCTCTCTTCCCTGTCCAGCTGAGAAGAGGAATTATTACAAAGTGGCTCTGGTGGGCACCTGTCATCCAGGCAAGGTCAATCCACCACAGTGGAAAATGCCTGTAGAACCCAGGAAGAAATAGTCTGGATTAAAGGTGAATCATCATGAGTTAATGAAAGAAATGACATTTATTTTTAAGATTACACAATAAGAAAGCACTGACCTCTATTTGGTTTGAATTTTGAGTGGTTTGGTTTGCCTTTCATTTATTTTGAGCTGAAAATGCATTTACTTTGGAGTGTTTATCCTGCATAATCTGTGACACATTATCTATCATCCAGGGTAAATGTTGCACACAGGTATTATAATTACAGAGCATGCAACCTGTCATAGCCCCTATGCATTTTCCTCTGAAATGTATCCCAGGAATTGTGCACATTTATGAAACACTCAGAGGCACATGCATCTCAGACTATGGTTTTGTTTCCAGCTGTCTTCTCAGCAGCAGCCTGAGTGACAGTGAATCCATTATGCTTCCCTGACCATTTCCAGAATCCTGAGTTTGGTTGCTTCGCCTTTGCTGAACTTCACTGTTTGGGCTGAAATTTTTCGTGGCAGGACAGCAGGAAAATTGGAGTTGTTGTTGTTTTCATGCTATCCCTTCAATATATGTTACTATCTGATATGAGGAGGGCAGGGTCCACTTTATATATATATATATATATTTATTTATTTATTTATTAAATAATATAATACAATATGCATATTAGATACTACATTTATACTGTACTACAATACACTACACTTCACTGTCTTGTAATATAATATGTTTTAGAATGTGTTTTTATAATTGAAACCCAAACAAGAAAGTATGTATTGTTTGCCCTAGCACTCCTAGGAGAGGAGCCAGATGAGCAGCCTTTCAATAGGACAGTTCTATTTGTTGATCCGGCCAATTCTTGCATCATTGCTGGGAAGGAAAAAAAAAAGGCATTTCAAGATCTCAACATGTGTCATTTAGCCTTGATTTGGATCCTGAGGGCTCTGTATTATGGGTTTTTCTGTCAATGGTACCACTTAAATCCCTACAAACAAGCATATCCTAAAGTGCTTTGCTGATGGAAGGCCAGACAACTTGGCAGCCTTCTGGGCTGAGCCCTCTCCTCTCTGCACAGCGTGGTGGTGGGAGGGAAAGAACTCGGCTATGTCCTTCAGTCATAACTATTTTTAAAAAATGAAAGGGAGGGGAGAGAAACCAAACCAGCCAGCAGGCAATGGGAACACTTTGAAGGGGTACTTCTATCACCTTTATTCTCCTCTGACCATCTTTACACCCTAGTAATTATACTGATTTCAGTGGAGGAGGCTGTTCTTTGATGTATATTTAGCAGACTGTGGCCATGACAAAAATCAGTGTAAACGATCATAGATCATTCATAGTAGGGTAGGTGAAGAACCATGGTAAGAACTGACAGAAAGATGACTACAAAGAAGTCCAAAATCCATCTAAATTCCTAAGATCCAGACTCTGGTCCTGATGGCCAGGCCAGTGAGCATATCTTTTTCTTCATACCCTGCTTTGAATGCTATTCAAATATAAGAAGGGATTTTACCTATTTGGCCATTAGAAGAAATGTCCAGGCCATTCAGTAGCTGCATTTGGCATGGGCTGGGTTCTCTGAACACCACCCATGTATCTCTGGGGGTGATTTTCCAGATAAAGAGAGAGGAGCACTACCAGGTGCAGACCTCAAAGGCACTTAATGCAATGCACGGTGTATAGTGATAGCTGGAAACAACAGAAGCATCAAAGGAAACCTCTGCAGCTGCCTCTGACTGCAGCAAACACATGAAAATACAATATCATTAGGTGGGTTTATTTTTTGCTTCCTAACAAGGGATCAAGCAACAGATCAAAACTTCACCTGTGTTGAAGTGAGGGACTAAACCACAGAAGACTGATTTCTCCAAGCTGAATGTGTCAATGGATTTTGAAATGAGATGGTTAAAGTGCTGCCCTGGGACTGTAAGCAGAGAAGGGGGTGCACTGGCACCCCTGCAAATGTGGCATGATTGCTCTGAAGGGCTGTTGACAGAGGTGCTGTCAGTGCTGTTGCAGCAGGAAGGGGTTCTCAGGCTTGCAGCAATCTAATAGGGAAAAGGGAAGGGAAAAGATGACCAGAATCAGCATATAATGAGTTTATTCAGCATCTTTTGAACACAGCTGCCTTATTGCTGCTATTTTTTTTTTTTTTTTTACCACAGACCTGGAAATAATAACCTTTATTTAAGTGCTTATATTCAGCCATATCAGCACTGCCTGTTCCAGCATGAAGGCTTTGAAAGGGATATTTGATATGAGATGATTATTTGCTAAGCCATCAAGTTCAAAAGTAGATTTTTTGGAAATAGGCATGACCAGAGCTGTTTTTTAAAAGTGACCTGCAAACAGCTTTCTAAAACTCAGCAGCTTTGCCTTTTCATTGTGTGTTGCCTCATATTCACCTGAAACTGAGTTCATTTCTGAACACTGATACCCTCAATTTTTTATGTCCAGCAAATTAATTGTCTGGGTTTTTCAGATGTCCTACCTGTGACCTTGTGAGACCCAAACATATTTAGGAATCAATAATATAACGAACTACATCGTGATGGTCACAGTTGGGTGTCCCTTATGAATCTTGCATATGCTAACAGTCAAATACTCCAAAAGAAAGTTTATGTGTATTTTGGTGGTAAAAATAGATGACTGTATAATGAAAGACATTGTAGTTAGCATTAAATTAATGCTAAATGAAATTAAAATGCATCCTTAAATTCTTGAGCTTGGATTTTTGGTGACTCATCTGTATCCAGATGATCTGCCTTTGTGTTGAGATATTTTTGGAGCATGGATGAATTCCAAGTGTGAAACCTCAGTTCAGACAGGACAAAAGAAATAACAGGAGGTTGGGGAAGTGACCAAAATAAAGGCAAATTTATATCAGCTGCTTTGATGAAGATGGTTCCTTCTTTTCTGCCTTAGCATCTTGACTCTCTGCTCTCAGGAGATGAGGGTTTAGCAGCCACGGCCGGGACAGGCTGTTTTTTCTCATGTACTCTTGAGAGGATTTGCAGCTTCCTCCTCCTGGTGCAGCCATTGCTACCCTGATCAGCGACCATGTCATGCAGAAAGACTAAAACCCACTGAAAAGCTGCCCTGGGATAGCTATGACCCAAAAATCTCTGTTCCATATACCTTCGTGTAGCTGCTTGGACAGCTGGCATCCATGGTGCAGACCTGCAAGACTGATCATCCTGTGTCAGCTTCTGTGTTTAAAAATATACATGGCCATTATTTCCACTCACCAGGGACAGTTTATTAACGCTTCTTGGTCTGCAATCTGGACCTTGACCTTTTAAAACCCTAAGTGGTTTAGAGGTTGGGAGTCCACACCTTCACAGTGTGATTAATGCAATGACACCTGTGTGGGGTCCTACTGGTACAGCAGAGTTATTTTATGAAGTCCTTTTGGTGTTCAAACTCATCCCACAGCTCTGCTTTCTTCCTTCCCCACAGTATGATCTGAAATAACCTGGATATGTTAAGCAGCAAATCTTTCAAATCTTGTTTTTCTGCAGAGCTTTGCAAAGGAGCCAAGGTGTCATCTGAGGGAGCTTGGTGACACTCAGGACCTGCACAAGGTCCAGGAGTGAGCAGTGGGAAGGCATGTATGGAGGTCTGTTGGCTTTTGGCTTGCTGCTACTCGGATGGAAATCATTATCTCCATACAGGAATTTCAGGCAATTCCCTGAAAATACAGGGGGCAGCACAGCACAGGCTCCCTCTACCACAGTGAGGGTGGTGGTGGAGAACACGCCAGAGACACCGACCCCTGTTGCTCTTTCCTCTCCCATGGGAAGTTACAAGAGCAATGGGTTATGAACAAAGGATGAAGTGTCCCTGCATATGGGTGCACTGGTTGTCCATCTGCAACAGGCTGCCGAGCTGCAACTCCTGCATTTGGAGAGGTCCAACAGGATAAAACCCATGGGCCCAAGGAAACAGAATGTTTTCCTGTGCCAATCACCTTTGCATCACATTCCTTCCCTTGCTCAGCAACTACATTAGATCTATTATTAGATCTATTGATCACTTATTGGGTAGAATAAAAAAAAAATTTTTTTTAAAAAAAGTGTTTTAACTGTGAAAATTGTTGGAGAAAGCTGAGGGATAACCAGTAAAGAAAACCCCATTAGAAGCCTGCACGTGAACTCAAAACCAGCAAAAAGGAGGTTGTTACAAACAGCACTAAGGGATGCTCTCCGGAAAATCAGCTTCGTGACTTTTTGAAGCCAGACCTGAAATTTTCCCCTGCTCCGAGCAGGGCAGCAGCTGCTCTTGCCATGGGGATGTATGGGAATGCAGGAGAGATTCATTTCCAAAATTATACTGTGATACTTTCAGATAAATTATTGAAGATCAATTTTTTTCACATTGAAAATGCAAACTAGTTTAGAAAGTGGTCTGATCTTGATGACCTACAAAATGTCTTTAACTGGAGCTCAGCTCTGACCTTTCAGACATGTTAAAATAAATATTTCTATATGCTTAGATAATAAACACAAGCAAAAGGCATAGTAGCATTTAAAATGTCACAAAGATAGGGAAGCATCATTTTTTGAGAGCTCTTACAAAGTAGCTGGTTTTTTACATCTTTTGACTTCCACAAGGAATTCACAGGGTTTTCTGAACAGTTTGGTCTAAATAACAAAGTTACTAAACAATTTGCTCAGAGAATGGTATCTGAGAATAAATTATTATTATTATTATAAATTATTATTCTCAGATAATATTCTCAGAATAAATTATTCCAAAATATATTATAAATTTCCCTCAATTATTAGCTTTTTGTGAGATATTTTGATGTACAGTGCCATTGTTTTAAAATGCTAAGAGAGGTGAGACTCTCTCTATCTGCAGTGTTTTTGGCTAATGTGTAACTGTGAACAGCAGAAGGGCAATAAACAAAAAGAGCTTCAGGGCTCATGGAAATTGCTGACTCAAGTCTGATGATGCAGAGGTTGTCCAAAAGCCACGGGCTGTGAGATGAAGTAAGCAAAACGCCGTGAAGCTCGGCGTGCAGCATCCTCCCACAGCACAGAGGGAACTCAGATGGGACAAAAATGTTGCCGCTAATCTGCTCTTCTGCAGGCAGCACACACAGAGAGGGGCTTTGCCTCCTGCCTGGCACCACCTGTATGGTGAGAGGTGGCACTGAGGGGTGGGCAGGGAGAGGGGAGATCCTCCTGCCTCTGCTGATGGGATACGTGCTCCCAGCTCTATCACTGGCATGGGGTTGGACCCCACTGCCATAGGGCTGTGCAGTGAATATGTTTCGGCTGGTCAGTCAGCTTTAGGGTTTGTGCCTTTAACGTGAAAATCAGGATCTTGCAGTCACTGTGAACCTCATGCACTGGACTGGCTTTTATAGGGATCTTCTTGAGAAGGAGGATTTGCTCATTTTCCTTTTCGCCGTGTGCGTGCACAGCAGGCAGGTGTGTGAGTGTGTGTGTGCATGCATGTAAATAAGGCCTAATAATACCATTATATTAATTCCTTCTGTTGCTATGGGAACACACGCTATTGCATCAAGTGTGTGCAGCAGAGGAGGTAGGTGCTGTGGCCGATGTCAGAGCAGACCCTTGGGTTTGTCTTCTAAAATGTTGTGGGTTTTTTCAAAGCAGACTGGGAAAAAATTGGACTGGAGCGCCTAAAGCCAGGAGGTGCAAATCAGGAATTGGCAGTCCCTTCCCAGCTTGCAAATGAACCAATCTTCACACCTAATATTAGCAAGCCCCACCTGGCATGCCAGCCTGCATCTGGGGCTGGTTCCCAAGGAGAGGAGTGGTGGGCTGGCAGGGTGGCAGGAGCAGGCAGCGCAGAGCATTGGCTCTTTCAACACTTCCCAGTGATTCACGGGGCTGGAGGAGAAAAAACCCCAGCCCCAAAACCCATTCAAGGAGAAAAAGCTTGTAGGGCATCTAAGGATCCTGAAGTCACACTTCCCCATGCCAGGTAGTGTTTGCTCCCAAACTATCTGTGCTCTCAAATCAGCACCCCTATGCTGGATGGCAAATGTGCACACAACCGTCCCATACCAATGGGCACCATTTTGTGGGCATCTTGTTACAAAAGGTAACCTGCCCTGACCACCACCACTGCCTCCCCATTCTGAGGGGCTGGGAGATCTCACAGCAGGAACATCAGCTTCCCCCTGCCTTGTTTGCAGCATAGAGAATGGTATTTACCCAAAACTTCACTGGCAAGGCCGTACAGCCCTCTCCTTGTGATGCACAGGTTAGAGCCCTCTTTCTGTGATGGCAGGTATACCTATATACATATATATATATATACATATATATATAAAGGATACTTACTGCATTTCTCACTAGAAATCTTTTGATTTCTAGTCCAAATCTGAGCTTCCATCCAGCGAGCAGCTCTCTGCCCCAGACAGGCAGTCTGAGCTGGAGCTGGGGACACCAGTGACCACTCTGCTGGCTGCAGAGTCTGTGCAAGAACAGCTTTGAAAGAGTTTTCCCAGCTCTGCCTGTACATGCTATGCCTTATCAGTGATTTAGGAAGAGGTTTGGCGGTTTTAAAGGTTTTAACATTCTTTATCACTTGGTTTTCAAAATGATGTTTCATCACGTTTGGTTTGCTGTTCTCTTTACGATCAATCACTTTACAATCTTACTGAAGATCAGAAAGGTGTGAAGCAACACGAGCGCTGGAAGGACCCTCCACTCCACCGCAGATACCCACGCTCATCCAATTTAGCCCTACTCATCCCTCCACACTCCTCAGAGCCTGCCTTATCAGGTAGCTTTAAATTATTACTAATTTCCAATTTAACAAAGCGATTTCTCATCCAAAACTTAGATGCAAGAGTGATTATCCATGTCAACTGCCAACTCTCCCTTGGAGTCACTGCTTTCCTAGATAGGGCTGTACTCTCCAGGGAGACTTCCTGGGAGTTGTTCCCAAATGGCTAACCTACCCTTTAATCACAACTGAAATGCATCTGCTCAGCTGCGATCCTTCAACTAGAGGATCCCACTCTATACAGAGCAGTAGCTTGTCTTCTCGCTCCTTACAATACCACTCATGTTTGTGCTGACTTTACCAGTAGTCGTTTGGGTCTGGGTTTTTTTAATAATTTTTCTGATTTGTTGACATTGTATGACTTAGAAAACCATAATAATAATAGTAATAATAAAAATAATAATAATAACAATAATAATAATAATAATAATAATAGAAGACATCAGTGAAGGCATGAGCTTTGTTTCCCTCTTACCCCCACTGTGCAGTACTTGCTGTTATCTGACAGCCAGTCCGTTTTTGGCCCTGTATGCCTTGTTAATACCATATCACAAAAATCTCTGACATCACAAGGTCACGCAGTACCAAGTGTATTTTTCTGCATAGAGGTGTTGGTCCCATCCATGGAGGTGTTTAATCCCATCACAGAGGGAAAGAAAAAAGTTATCCACTATGATCTGTCTTCTGAGAAGCCATGATAACCACATTTCTTAGGTTTTCAATCTACTTTTCATACTTAGCTGCTGAAGCTACCTGTGCATCTTCTTTTAACCATGACAGTTTCTCATCAACAAAACATATTGTGGAGAGGTTTTTTTGCTGTTTGTTTGGTTGGTTGATTGGTTTTGGGTTTTGGTTTTGTCTAGAGGAGTTGGGTTGGGGTTTTTTGAGCTTTTTGCAATGTTTCTGGAACTGTATCTGCAGGAGCATCCATAGAAGGATCTGAATGATATCCAGGTGGCACCAACATTTCCACCATTAAACTCACAGTCACAGCCACTGCATTACACTTTGGAAAACTGGCCATTTTAAAGCCCTAAATATACATCTGAGTGGTTGGTATTGCATTCTGTTTGCACAATATAAATGTCAACAGAGCCTGACTAGGGGTACCTAGGCAACAGCTAATTTTGAGGTCAGTGATTAACTCTTCTTTGTCAGAACACAATTCACCATCAAATTATCTCTAGCTGAATATAACACTTTCTGGAATAACAAAAGGTCTTTCTTGCTATATTAAGACACTGAGAGCCATTACTAATGGTGGCTAGTGATGCTTGTTGCATTTTCTCCTGGTCGAAATACTGATGTCCATGAGAGAAGCAGTCTCTTAGGGACAACGACATCCTACTCCAGGATTCCCAAGAAGAGGAACCGAAGGCTGAGCTCAGCCCCTGCACACTATGCTGCAGTGTTCATGGCTACAGCAGGGAGCAATCAATTTTTATTTTCTATGGCACATATACACACTTCCTTGATTAGATAAAAAGTGGATGCTACCAATTAGCACATATATCAACAGTAAGGTATTGATGTTCAACTTGAATTTTGCTCTCTCCCTTCCCAGAGCACTTTGCTACCTTCAGCTCTTCAAAATCCTTCATTTTTTCATTAACTTCTAGCTAGTGATTCAACCCATAATTTTTGAGTTTAAAACTCTCTGTATTCTAGCACTGTGTTTCAAACCCATTCTGCTATCTCATAAGGCTCTTAGGAAATAAAACTGAAAACCTCATATATTAGTGGTCATCTCAGGAAGCAGGCTGTTCTGCGGGGATTGCAGAGGTTAAGAATCATCCTTCTGCCTGGAAAAATACTCATTTGTGATCTACATCAGCATGAGCATTTGTTTGGAGGACTTCAGACCTATGGACACTACACCACTGGGCCCTGTCCCTGCATTTGGTGCTGCCAAGCTGAGTATGTGCTCACCTGTGGGGTAAGGAGGAGGAGAGTGTGTTGGATGCCTACAGGAGGGCAATGAGTTTAGCTTGCTGCCAGCACCTGAGTATTGCTTTGTCCGTGGATTTTTCCCAGCCTTTCCTGCTGCCCTGGGAGATGTAATCATCCCAGTCCCTATGCTTTGCTCTCTAAGCACCCTGAGATGCTCATAACTTCAGCCTTGCCAGCTCTACTTTTGGTTTACTCCTGTAAAGCTGACATCACCAGAAAAAAAAAAAAAAAAAAAAGAAAAAAGGTTTTCTGAGAACTTGCAATTCTTTTTTACTGCCACAGCTAAATAATCCTCAATTTGTTACTTGCTGGCAGAGATCCAGGCTTTTGAGCAGTGACTGGCTCGTTTTGAAGTTGCTTTAATTTGTTGTCTTAGAGGAAATGTCCTCGCTAATGTTTGCCAAGCTGACATGTAAAGAAATATGAAACTATATTTGTTTCTGTGAGACTCAAATAAAACAGGTAGAGCACCAATAATAAGGTTATAAATATGTAGATGTTATTGTACATGTGGATTTACACCTGAGTTATTAATGTCTCTGGGTAATATCTAATACCTATCAAATATCTAATTTGATGTATAATATATTTGGCTGGGATGTATGGATTTGTGCCTGTGATGTTGAATTCCCAGGCCAAGCACCCCTGGACAACCTTCCCAGTGGTGAGCAACACCTTGCTCCCTGTACTGTGCTCCTCTGCTGAAGGTACAGCCCTCCTCTTTGAGGAAGAGAGCAGTAGCTCTCTACCCTCTTTCCTGTCATTAACAGAAAAGATCCCACCTATGACACCAGCAGGCGATCTTCTTGGATGCCTGGGGTTTCTTTGAGTTCAGTGACTCAAGACCAACCAGCTTTTCTTGGCTACCACCTTGTAATTAAAGACTTTTAAATTTAGTTGACCCCTAGAAGAAATTGCCTATGGAGATGAGACAAACTCCAGCACTGACATTTTTAAGGGCAATTTTAAGGTGGTTTTTTTTTAAGGGAAAATTGGAAAACCATCAAAAGGGGATAGCTTAAGTACAGTTCATTTTGTACTGCGGCTGTGTGGAGATGTACCAGAGCAAGCACAGGAAAGAAAGCTTGATTACAGCCTCATAGGGTGAATGAAGATAGAGATTTGGTCCTGTCTCAAAGAGGATGTTTCTGTATTACATACAGTGACTGCTTAATGCCATATAGCTGTTGGCCCACATTTTTGGGAGGGCATATAGCTAATTCATTCCTGTGGGGAACAGGAATGGGGGACAGAAAATCAGACCTCCTCCACCGTTTCTTTAGGGACTTGTTCAGTCATTAAGTGAGTACCTAGAAGGCTGTATATGGGAAAATATTCTTTCCCAGATTAAAAAAAAAAAAGGTGAATAAGCCCTGTTCAGGTCTCTAAAAACAAAAATATGGGAACCAATTTTTGGGAAGGGGTTCTAGGGCAGATCCTTCTTGGGCAGAGGTGCAGATCTGCTATCTCAGCACATCTCTCTGTGACTGCAAGGAGGGGCAGGGGGTGATCAGGATGCACCACTACACATTTGGATCCTATTCTGTCCTCTACCTGTTCAAGGGATCCTCAGCACTGGGATTCTGGGCTTAGAGATAGATTTTTTCCCATTTTGGGGGAGGCATGTACCTTACTGTATTTCCCCAAGCCCTTATAGGGACTGGCCTGCAGAGCCAGTTCTGTGCTGCAGGCAGGGAAATTGCTCATGAGTGATGATGAGGCTGTCTTCTTGCAATTTCTAAGAAAGCAATTTCAGAGAAGAAGATGAGCATGGTGCTTTTTCCACCACGAAATTTATTTTTAGCTTGCATTCTAGTATCTGGAAAAATTGTTCTCAAACTCCCTTTTCACTTTAATGAAAAAAATGTATCTACACCCTCCTGCGTAGTCACTGTTCAGCAACTTACAGGATCACATGAAACACAAATATCTTAGTGAAATAAATTTGCAGTTTCTTTTTACAAAGCTGAAACAAGACGTTGGTTATGTGAACTCTGAACTCCCTCTCTTAGATGTGCAGAAAAGCCCTGGACCAATTTAAAGCCTAGTTTGAAACCATTTAAAAACTTAAACAAAAACGTTTGGGAAAAGTTTAAAAGAATGAGAACAATAAAAGACCTTGTTCCACTGCACTTGATGACACATCTAATGATGAATGAGCTTTCTTGCTGCTGCTTTCTTTCCATCAACAGAACAAGAAGGGCGAGGAAGGAAAGGCTGCAAAATATGTGTATTTAGCTAAAGTATATTCATCCCTAATCTCTAGAAATAAACAGAGTGAACCAGAGGCTATCTTTTTCAATAAAGGTGAGCAATGACCATGCCTTTCCTAATGAATTCTGTACAAACCCATGTGCAGCTTTTTAAGCATCCAAGAGCTTCTGGCCAGTATTATTCCTTCAGAAGCTAAGCCAGGTCCTCTGGCTTAGCCTGGGTGGCTGGTAGCAGTGGGCTGACAGATGTGGAGATTGCTAAGCAGGTGTGTGGATTGCTCTTGCAGTCACCGCGTCTCTACCAAAAGATGGTATGATGAAAGCTCAAGCACCTGAAATAAAACAAACATCTCCGGGTGGTGAGCCCTCAGAAGAGGTGTCACTGCCTGACTAAGCTTAAGAGGTCAAAGCTGCATCCAAAACTTACCCCGTCTGAAGTGGGAGTTGGAGGAGGAGGAGGGATGATAGCCTGGAACCGTGTCACTGTCAGCCACGGGCAGAACTGGCAGCTGCTGAAACTGTGGGATGAGGCAGGGCAAGGGGAGGCTGGGCAGGAATCCTACCCCTCAAAGGAAAAGGGAGACTCTCACTGGAAAGTGTTTCAAAATCCTTTGAGAGTCATGAGTGCAAGCTCAGAATAGTGTTTGCTGTGCTTCTGTTTTTCTGTACATACCTGCATTTACATTTTCTTCTCACTGAAAAAGAAATTCACGAGGGCTCAAACTCATGTGGGATTCAACCTAAGGTTCAGCCTGAATCCATTCCTGATGACCAATGTTCGTTACAATACTGAAAGCAGATTTTCACCTACTTGTATGAAGTTTGTCCCTGTACTTTCTGCTAGTGATCAGAAACCACATAAGACTCAGTACCACTTTCCAAAGCCCACATCAAATCCATTGGAGAAATGCAGCTTTGTGAATGCAACAGTGTAAATCAGGATTTTCAAACCAAGCATATGCTAGAAAAAGTATAACAGCTTGTTTTCATGACTTTATGTAGTCCCATGTAGCCTTACTGTGCAAGCAAAATAGATTTTAGAGAGATGTAGGCTGTTTTCTGGACTGTAGTTGCATGAGGGACAGAGCAGCCAAGCAGCTGGAGACTCATCAAAAGGGAGCGATGGCACCCTGAGTGCTCCATCAAGAAGCACAGTCAAGCACCTCATGAGAAACACAATGTGTGATGGAGAAACAGGACTATGAAGGATGAGATTGAAATTCTAAATGGTGTCGGAACACCTCTGAGGTTTATGTCATCAGTAAGTATCGCAATACAGCACGTTTTCACGGGGACACCTGCCCAAATCTGAAGGATCAGCCAGTGAGTATTGTTCATAAAAATCTAGTAATTGGTGGCATCAGGTGACTAGGCTGAGTTCACAAAGTCAGGAAAATGATAAATTTGAAGAGGTTCCTAAATGGATTGCTAAGCATTTAAAACATCTTTTCACACCAGCTGCATAGAAATCTCTGAAATGCCAGCGCTGGTTAGCTCACCATCTGTGTTATCCCCCCCATCTCTTCCCCTCCTCCTGCCTTTATTTTGAGGGTTATTTATGTTGCCAGAAGAAAAGTGACTCTTCAATATTCTTGGCATGTTATTGGAAAGATAAATTTTGAAGTGAAATTTTTGTTGGTTCCAACTCTTGCTATATAAAGCACATTTAATAATACTTAACATTTACTCAGCCTACTTATTAATCATTAAAGAATACAGACTATCAAAATAATCCATAGTTAACTGAAATTAAGTAATCACATATTAAAATTACACCACAATATTGCTCAGATCTCAGAACAGATGGAGAAGTCAAGCAGGGAGTTTTTAAATAGTTTGTTTCAGCAACTTTTTAATCTTGTTGCTGCTTAATTTTCAGAAACTCACTAAGATAATTACTGACATATCATACTCTGTGCTTAGGTATGCACTGCTGAAACATAGCTTTTTATATTTATATTCTCCTGTGAGATCTGTGGATCCACTCTCAGCTAGGAAGGCAAGATGAAAACATCTTGATGACAGTGCAGGAGGTCTGACCAGACTTCTCTCTCTGCTGCTCCTTATGGTAGTAAGGAGTAAGTTGCAGTAACTGTAGTGGCTCTTAGGCATCAGCTTTATCTACTCTTTGATTCCTCTTTTTTCCCCACAGCCAGTTAAAATTAAGAGCAATCCATATGGCTCTCCTTTGGTTGGAATGACTGATGCAAGAAGCTGTACTAGGAAGGTAAAAGGCATTTAATGGCAGCTCTGGAAATATAAACAGTTTCCAAGGAGGTGTAACCATTTTAATAAGCTTGGAGTTGATCACTAGCCCCGCCCATCAATACTTGGCAACGTGAGGGAGATGAGGATGATGCACAGCACTGCTCACTGAGCTCAGTAAGAACCCCACAAGGACTGTGAGAGTATCCATCTCTTGAAAAGGTAAAAGTCCAGAGAAATGCAGGAACTAAAGAGCCAGAAGAACTGAGAAAACACCCGACAACAAGGAGCAAAGTCAAGCTGAACACACACATCTTCCTTTCAGACACACTACGGTGCTTGAGCAATTCTTTCACTGAGTAAATACCACAGGTAAGGGGGGTGAGACTGGACTGCTCACAGGTTGAAAACTCTTCCTGCATCTTACTCTGAGATCTTAACACTCTCATAAGGTTTCACCACACATGAAATGCCTTCTGCCTCAGCAGCATGGGCTTTTGACATTTTCAGTTAAGAAAAAAGTATTCAAGAACATAGGGATTTAAAATGGCATATATCCATAATATAAAAAGCGTGGACTGCCTTCTGATGTACATGCTATCATAGCTAAGACCTGCAACAAACTTGTTTCCCAGAGGTAACAGGTTGGTCAGAGATGTGATAAATAAGTCACTACCAAGACTTTCCACACCACATTTTATTACTGAAAAGTAGATAGATTACATTTCTCCCTCTGTTTTATAGATACCATAAAACTACTGCAGACCTCACAGCTTCATTGTGGAGCCCAACTCATTCAGGTTTGCAAACCTGACTTGCTAAATTTGAATGGCACCATTTTTAATCCATTCTGGAAAATGTTTGGAGTAAGTTATTCTGCCACAGGCATTTTAATTAGTGTTGAAATGAACCATCTCTGTTTGGGGATAGACTGGAGGATTTCCTCTGCCCAAGTCCAAAATTTTATTATACCTTGGATTTTTCATTACCTCCACTTGACTTACTCTATAGTATGTGTTTCCACACTAGGATTCTTGTGTTCTCAGTCTTATCCAAGTTTATGTTGGCTATGCTCAACCCGCTCTCTGCTTGGCAAAGGAAACATGGTAAGTGCCGTGTTCTGAACTGTAGTAGGGGTACTTGACCAAGTGCTTGAGCTATGTAGACGTATGTAGACATACAAACCCTTCTTAAATCTGCTTGAAACTGCTTTTGCTGCAGTTACTAATGCTGTTGTAACGCCTGGAAAGGCATGGGAAAACATATGGAAACTGGGACACCACAGAGGGGCTGCAGGCACAAGTTGCAGTGAAGGTAATTACTAAATAAAAAGGAAAAATCTTTACAGTTGAGGGCAAAGCGTGGTCACAGGTTTCCCAGAGAGGCTGTATGAACTCCTTCTGTGGGAATATTTAGACTTGACTGAATGAAACCCTGAGGAAAACCATTGCATGATGGCAGGCAGTGGGACCAGAGAGATGCCAGAGACCTGACTTCCACTGGTCCCTTCCAAATTAAGCTATTCTGAGATTCGTGCTACAGAAATCCTGGGAAGCAATGACTTCATTTTTTTTACAGAGATACAGTGTCCACAGCTTGTCTTAATAACAGCATTTAGCAGGAGAACACAATGGGGATGGATGTGATGAATGCTGTCACTCTAATTCCCTTTGAATGTGCCCACCTTTTACCATGGCACAGCTTACTTTCTTCATTTGGACTGTTGAAGGCAGTAAACACATTTTCTTCTAATGAATTTTTCAAAAGTGTGTCTAAATAGTTTGCATGCTGTTCTCATAACCAAGAGGGCATTTTACTTCCACATTCTTTTGATTGCCAGTCACAGAAGGAACAGACCCTCCCACGTCGGGGTGGGGGCACATTTGGCTTGTCGTCTAGGAAAGCCACATTGCTACAAGGGGGCAACTACCCACTGCATACATTTGTTTGATACCAGTTTTGGTAACAAGGGTCATGAGACAGTTGTCTCGTCAATACATATAAATATCTCAAAGGTACTTGTCAAGAAGATAGTGCCATGCTCTTTTCGGTGTGCCCAGCAACAGGACAAGGACCAGTGGCCATAAACGAAAACACAAGAAGTACTGCCTCAACATGAGGAAGAACTTGTTTACATTGAGGATGGCAGAGCACTGGAACAGGCTGCCCAAGGAGGTCATGGAATTTCTCTCTCTGGAGACATTTAAAACACACCTGGACATGTTCCTGTGTCACCTGCTCTAGGTGACCCTGCCTTGGCAGGGGGGTTGAACTGGATGATCTTTATAAGCCCTTTCCAACCCAAACGATTCTGTGATTCTGCTTCAATTATTCATGTGCTTTAGAGAGGAAACACCATGGCTGCTGGTTCACAGCGAGACACAGAGAGGGAGACAAGGAGATAGCTGGTATCTTTTATGCCCGTGCGATTAGGTCTTCTGTGTTTTGAACTTATCAATTGGGAGACCTTAGAAAACAGCACAGATCCATCCTTTCGGTGGTGAACAGACTGTTAACCCCAGAGTATACACTGCTCAGACCGTGTAACTGTGGAACAGGATTTTTCACAGCAGCTTCTAGCGCTACTCGGACCCGTTTCCATCCGGTGGCGCACGGAGCTCCCGCTGGGCTCAGAGCCCTTCCAGCCGAGCGCGGCACGGACGGCACCCACCGCGGGAGAGGCGGCTGCGGAGCCGGGGAAAGCAGCCATGGGAGGAGCGGCTCCTCCGCCTGTGCCCCCGGGAGACCCTCCCTGCCCCGGAGCCGGACGGGGACAGCTGGCCAGCGATGACCCTCCCGCCTCGGCACCACCTCGGAGCGACCTCAAGCTCCCCCCTGCCCGGCCCTGACGTGTGCGGCCCCGGGGCGGGGCGGGCGGGGTCTGCGCGGGCGGGGCGGGACACGGGGGCGGCCGGGCCGGCGGGAAACTTCTGCGGCTTCAGCACCACAGACAGGGCGGCCGCGGTGCCGCCACCCGGCATGAGCGCCCCGACAGCCCGCCGCCGCCTCCCCGACAGCCCCGCCGCCGCCCCGACAGCCCCGCCTCGGCCCCCGCACAGCCCCAGCCGCCCGGGCGCCCATGGAGGCGGCGGCAGCCCTGAACGAGAGCGGAGCCGCAGCCCCCCGGCTGCCGGCCGGCGGCGGCAACGCCTCGCTGGAGCTCTCGTCGCGACCCCCGGCGCCCGCCGCCCTCAACCCCTGGGATGTGATGCTCTGCGTGTCCGGCACCGCCATCGCCTGCGAGAACGCCCTGGTGGTTGCCATCATCTGCTACTCGCCGGCCCTGCGCACCCCCATGTTCGTGCTGGTGGGCAGCCTGGCCACGGCTGACCTCCTGGCCGGCCTCGGCCTCATCCTCAACTTCGTTTTCCAGTACGTGATCCGCTCGGAGACGGTCAGCCTGCTGACGGTGGGCTTCCTCGTCGCCTCCTTCGCCGCCTCGGTGAGTAGCTTGCTGGCCATCACGGTCGACCGCTACCTCTCCCTCTATAACGCCCTCACCTACTACTCGGAGAGGACGGTGCTCTGCATTCACACCATGCTGGCGGGTGCCTGGGGGGTCTCCCTCTGCCTGGGGCTGCTGCCCGTGCTGGGTTGGAACTGCCTGCACGACCGTGCCGCCTGCAGCGTCGTCAGACCCTTGACCAAGAGTAACGTGACGCTGCTGTCTGCCTCTTTCTTTCTCATTTTCCTCATCATGCTCCATCTCTACATCGAGATCTGCAAGATCGTCTGCAGGCATGCCCACCAGATAGCCCTCCAGCAGCACTTTCTGACTGCTTCCCACTATGTCGCCACCAAAAAAGGAGTCTCTACCCTGGCTATAATCCTCGGGACTTTCGGAGCCAGCTGGCTGCCTTTTGCCATCTACTGTGTGGTGGGGGATCCTGACTACCCTTCTGTGTACACGTACGCCACGCTTCTACCCGCTACCTACAATTCCATGATCAACCCCATCATTTATGCCTACAGAAACCAGGAAATCCAGAGGTCCATGTGGGTGCTCTTCTGCGGCTGCTTTCAGTCTAAAGTGTCCTTTCGCTCCCGGTCCCCCAGCGATGTCTGAATGACTTTTCTCTGCCGTACTGCACAGAGTGACAATCTCCTCAGTGGACTATTACAGTGCCTGTTCTAAACTTCAGACTACATTGTGAAGTCATTGGAAACATGCTTAAGTATTAGCACTTTATACATATTTGTATCTCTGAGGGTGGTTCAGGGTATGGAGTTTTGGGTTCCGTCAAAATAATAACAATGTGGTTGTACATAAATTTGCACATCACATTTGTGAAGTGAAGACATTCCGGTACCGCTTAATTTTAGCACCTTATTTCTAGCTGCTCACCTGCCAAAACAGTGTTGCCTTTCTGAAGGGCAGATAGAAAGAAAGTTGTGTTTGTGTTGTATTTATGTGTGTGTATGTTGGGGGGGGGAGATGGGGCTGGGAGTGTATGTATGTGTGTGTGTATCCATACTTTGCTGCACAATATTGATAAATTATAACATTTTGTATACAAATAAAAATACGTAAAATGTAATATAACTTTGTGTGTTTAGATGCTTTTAGACATAAGAGAGTTGGCAAATCTGCCTGTTGAACAGAGTCCCTTGAAAGCCCCCTGTGTAATTCTGCCTAAAGAGATCATCATTCACTGTGGCGATGAAATACTGCACCAAGAAAGGCACCTTCTGATTGTTTGTTTGTTTGTTCTCTTCTTTAGTCTGTCAAACAGAGTAGCAAAGAGAATAAACTCCTTTTTTTTTTTTTTTTTTTTTCCCTCCAGCAACCAAAGAAACAAAAAGCCTGGTCAAATAGGCTGCTCGTTACCAGGTTTCCAATAGCTTTTATCTTCAAGTTAGCCCTTTATGATCCACTGATCCATTTTAAAAATCTCGAACTGTGGGGGAAAATCATTCTCTAAGATGGGTTTTTTCCTCCCTGTTTTAATCTAGCATTGGAAGAGAGGAAAAAAAAAAAAAAAAAGAGGAAAAATCAAAAAAGGCATGGTCTTCTTTCCTAAAAGCCTGTAAAATGCCACAATAAATTGACTTTGTTTATCATCTGCAGTTCTGAAGGGAATCTGAATTATTTGTCCCTCTCCTTTTTTTCTGGACTGTGTGCTGTAGAAAAATCATTTAAGTGCATCTTTGCTGTCTGCCTGTCTCGGAGCAGTATACAGTTTTCTGATAATCCCATGGCTTAGTGGCTTCAAGGAGTCCATCAGAGGTCAATGTTATTCAGAGTTTAGAACGCTCCTTCACTCAGTTTCAAATTCACCAGCGACTGATTTATTTATAACACGTGCAGCAGATTTTAGAAGCAGCGTTGCTGCTTATTTATTTGTAGTTATGCTACACTTATATCCTGTTTATGTTACAGTTTATTGCTATCCTTTCAATTTGTATTTGCACTTGTATGTGCATGGTACCATATGAAAAGTTTGGAGTAATGTGTTTCCCAGCCTGTGACTGGGCAATGCATCAAGCATCTGCCTGCTGGAGTAGCTGGGGCCACAAGGACCCAACAAGCCTCAGAGAGACCGTGAATCAGTAATGCTGTGAATGCAAGCATTATGCAAACCGGTGTCATTTCACTGATAATACAAAGAGATTTCATTTGAAAGAAAAACTGGTATTCCAGACTCTGCTGGTTCCACTACTTTTGTCAATTCTAGTAATCACAAATGTGACATCGTAAATGATTAAGGCATGCAGTTCATCAGGAAACTGTTGCAGTGACGTTACAAATATAATTCAAAGCAGGTTTCATTATAGGTCAAAATGGTGCTCAGATTAAGAACTCTCTAGCTACTTGTAAAAAAGATCCCCCACCCCCCCCCTTTTTTAAACCCCCATCTCAATTGCTATGTCTAAGCTAGTAAATAAAAGAGGGCAAGGCCTTCCCTCTAGCCCTGCAACTGGGTGGCAGAGAGCATGCTTAAGCTCCCTTCCCCTTGCAAAACCAGGGACCAAGGCCAGGATGGGGGATCCTGGCCCTGCTCTGGTCACCTGCATAGATTCAGGCAAAGACGCTGCATCACCCACAACAGTAACTGCTGAGAGAAAAGACCACTGAGTGCCTCGGACAGGCGCAACCTGGCAAAACTTTCTGATAAAACTGAAAAACTTGCCATCTGCTAGGCCTTAGTATCATAATAATGGCCAGTCTTCGCGAGCGAAGATCCGGGGAAGGTCTTTACACCTTCCAGCCTGTGCATTGGATTTTTTAGGTGAGACACAGTGTGCGCGGAACTGAGCCCACCCTTTAATCCTAAGGTTCATCTGCCGGGGCCAAGCGAGCTTGGACGGTGGCAGCGAGGTCCTTAGGACGTAGGTGGGTTGCCTTTAAGGGCTAACGAGCCCCACCTGCCCGGGAGTGGCCCTGACTGGGAATCGAACCCTGGTCTCCGCGGTGATAGCGCGGCGCCTTTACCACTAGACCACCAGGGGTGCCTTAGTATCATAAATCTTTGTAAAACCACAGGGGAGGATTGCCAGGTACTGACCCTGCACCCAGGTATGAGATGCTGAGTGGAACCTGAGCAGGCTTCTGGGAGCCCTGGGCAGGCTCTGAAGACCAGCACTGGCTCTAAAATCCCCTAAGACAAATTTCTTATGCTTACTTGTAGTCCTCGAAGTTAGGCAGAATCTGCTACAGACCACCGCTAATGCAACCTCCCTCTTTAAACTCTTTCAGAAACTGAGCATTGGGGATTTTCACCATGGATTTGTTACGCAGTGACAACCTGTATAAAAATTAGATAAATAAAACTTAGTTGAATAGAATCCTACTTCAGTTATAAAACACTTAATCAGTGAATGGAAAGGACTTCGGTGAATTCCTCTTCCAATTTTCTGTTATGTGAACACATATTCAGTTTAACACTTTTCCCCATGATTTACTGTCTCTACAAAATAAAGCTGGATCCCTCCTGTTAAACATGTGAAGCTTTATAGTATTTCCCCAAGCATTCCTCTCTTCTAAGAAGCAAATCTGTGTTACAGTGATCTTAGCCATTCATTTTCCCAGGGCAATACAAATGAGAGAGTTTTTTTCTGGATATCCCCTTCAGAAAGATTTACCGACTCATAATTTCTCAGAAAAACTAAGGTAAAAGAGGAGGGAGTATTTTGATGGGGTTTGGTTAGCCCTGACAATGGAATTGACATCAACCGAGTTGAAGTAAAATATGATTTTGAATTTTCAAAGTGAGCCTGTATCTGCAGGAATATCTGAGCAGAATAACATAAAGCAGACTACATAATCTCTTTTCTCCCCAAACAGCATTTCACTTCAGAAAAAGAAAAGCTGAACTTCCTGATGGAGGAAATGCGGGAATTGTGTGTAGCATGATGCCTGTATTTTCCTTACTGAGTTTTTTTTTGAAACAGCAGAGATGTATTTGAGAAAATGGTGTTACATTTGCAGTATCTGGACCCACAAACTCCTCTGGTTGTCAGATGATGGCAGTTTTACCTTGGTCACGAAATTATTTGGGGTGACAAAAATTCCCAGGGTTCCCATTTCCAGTCGCTGAGCAGGGCATGGCTGTAGCCCTCACACAGCCACCATAGGAAGCCATCTCAGGGGACAACCATGTGTCTGATTGAGGGGCACCTATTCTATTTCCAGGAGTCAGTGGGCAACTTTGTCAGCATAGAGACCAGAACTGCAATGGCAATTGCCTTTACTGCTGGTGAGCACAGATCTTTCCTTGTCCCTGCAGGTTTATGTTCACACATCAATGATGTGAGGGGAGAAAACACACACTGAGTTAGGTGCAAGGATCAGACCCAACATTTGGTAGTGGTATATTCTATGTAGCCTTCACTGGAAATGGAAATGAGATTTCCTGCTTCACCACTCTTAAAAATTCTTTGCCTTGTTCTGAGGTAAAATAACGTCAGACCCGGTCTAAAGAGCTCCCAGCTTGTTCCCACTGAAACCAGTGATGCTCTATTGCACATAAGCCACAATAATGGCAGTATCTCATTACAAAAACTACCTTTTTGAGGCAGGCAGTCCTTGGCCTCAGCTCCAGCTTTCATTGGAAACTAATGGTTTATTACTAACCTTGAAAGTCTTCCCCTGTAACTTGAAAATTACAGGACTTGCAGTGCCTTGCAAGACCAAATCCCAGCAATTTGTCTTGCATGAAGTACCTCTCACTGTGATTAGCTCCCTTGTTTCAGAAGGAGCAGTTCAGAAGAAAGAGCATAGCTCTGGTAAGGAAGGCCAGGTTGGGAGCTGGGCCAAAAGCACCCCACACTGCTTGGTTTTCTGTGGGGCTTCTACCGAAATCAGTGGCAGAACAGTGGAAATGAGATTGACTCTGCAGGCTGCTTTGTATGAGTCACTGTATATTAAAAAGCCAGCTGGATTCAAAATCACAGGTCAAACAAAACCTCTTTATTTAGCTAAGCAAACAAAGGGACAAAACACTTTTAAACATGAAAAGTGAGTCTGTACATATTTTTATCAATGTGATAATCCACAGGTACTAAGTAACACCCAGTGAAGCACTAGAATCTTGAATCTCCATTCTGCCTCTCTCATTTTAAAAAGGATCAATGTTTATAATGAGGTAAAAATAATTTCTAATAGTGCAGCTGCTCCTCAGCATTTCAGCTAGCTTTTGTGGCAGTCATCTAAAAAGAAAAAAAAGGAAAGGGGGAAAACAAACAAGGTGGTTTTCTCCTTCTTGCTGCTTCATGAAGGAGACGTGTGACTGGATGGCAAGGAGTGATGAGTGGCTGTGATTGAGCTCTGCAAGGAGAATGAGCACATCTGGATCTCACCTTAACCCTTGCTGAGTTTGCTTGTTGGAGAGACACTCCATTGTGAGGTGTCTCCTCATCACCAGGTCCTCATCAACTGAGCTCCTCCTTAGGACCTGCTACAGCTGAAAGTCCACAGAGAAGCTCCTGGGCTCAGGAGTGCCTCAGAAAGCTCCCCTGGGTAGAAAACCACTATGCTTTTCCCTGCCCTCTTGAGGTTTCTTTCTGCTTTCCCTTTCTCCCGGGGAAAACATTTCCCCAGGGGCAATTTCATTTATTGAGGGCAGGAACTCGGTGCCCTGGAAATAACCCAGCTGCTGCTGGGACAGCTGGAGAAATGTAAGCGCTGACTCAGTGCTGACAGTAGAGGTGGCAGCCGGTTCAGTAGAGGCAGGTCTGCTCGTGTCAGCTCTATCTGCTGCAAAGAAGTGACAGAAGGCAGCAGGAGGTGAGGCAAGGGTGAGGTCTCTGTGCAGGCTCCACACGTTGCAGCAAAGTCTGATAGTGATGGGTATTTTTCAGCAGATTCCCACTCTTTTTTTATGATTCTACGTTTCTGGCATTGTAACAGAAGCAGTGGGAGAGAAAGGGGAAGAGAAAAGATGAATGTGCTAGTATCTGCATAAGGGAAAGAGCACAGTGGTTCACACAATGACTCACGAGGTGAGACCAGCTCCCCTGGCGGTACCTTGAATACATCAGCTGGCTGCAGTGTACCCTTCCAGCAATGGGTGACAAAAGATTAAAAGTATTTCTTCACTGCAGCATTGTCTGAGATATCATCAATCCTAGACACTTCAAGCAGACAACTGCAAGTGCAGGCAGAGCTGCCCAACCTATCGTTCAGGCAGTGAAGGGATAAAACATAGTCCAGATTCACCTTTTGCCCTGCTTTTGAACACAACTAAACTTCTAGCTGCAAGGTAAGACTTGACAATCATCTACAAGACAATTTATCTTTTCCATCCACTGCTGTCTCTGTGCCCCTGACTCAAGGTGCTGGGGCAGAGCATCCTTGCACTGTCCCTCACATCTTCCTCTGTGGCACAGGCTTTTTCTACCCAGGCAAGACTGGAGTAAAATCTATACCATGGCAGATTTTATAAAGATTGCCAGCACTTAAAAGTGAGAATTAAATGCTTAGGATCAAAATTACCAAAAGGATTTAATCACCAGTATTCCTAAAGATGGATGTCTCAGCAATCTTGCTTACTGATTAGACCTACAAGTACCAAATTACTCAGCTGCTTTACATTTTTATCCTTTATGCCCTTATAGCCAGGCAGGAGCACATGCACAGGCTGCTTTGCCCAGGCAGCCCAGAAGCTGCTTTTCCCCCCTACACTTGGTGGGGATTGAGGGAGTCTGTGTCCTTACACCTGTGTTTTTCCACATGGCTCCACTTGGTAGGAGAGCACAGGAATACCACAATGAATACAAGTGATCCAGGCCTTTTGTCTCTGCACTGGCCTATGTTTCCACAGGCTTAAATTTGCTCCAGCAGAGAAAGAGGCTGAGTCCAGGATACTGGCAGAGAGTGGTTTTTTATGCAATGGATGTTTATCAGCACTGTTGGAAGCACTTGTTTCTCTAGCAGGGATAAACTGACTGCAATGATTCAGGCACAGGGGATGGAAGGGGTCAGGAGGAGGTGAATTGTCTCTTGGGGAAGGAAAGAAATTCTGAGATAGGGGAATATTTTGATGCGGGGATGAATTGTTTGTGTGGGTTTTGGTAGGTTTTTGTTCGTTGATTTGGTTTGGTTTTGGGGGGTTTTGTTGGGTTTTTGGTTGTTTGTTGGTTTTGGTTTTTTTTTCATGCTGCTCACTGTCTAGCTTCTGGATGATTTAAAACGAAGTTGTTTTTCCAGGGAAGGTTTCTCCAAGCGACCTGCTTGTTTTGTGGCTTAATTGAAAGACTGAGATTTTTCAGGGATGGATTGGAAAAAAGGATTTAAAAATTAGCTTGAACCTTCTGTCTTTTTTGAGTTAAGGCAAATTTTGTGTGGATCAATGCTCATTTTATCACCACCAAGATGACGGCATGCATATTAATAATTATATTTAAAACCAAGACCAAAGGAGAGGTTCTGGAAACATTCTCCTAGATGCAGGCTGTTTAAACAAATATTTAGTCTCCTATAAAATGTAATTAGACCCACGACAGTCTTTGAATGACTGAATTATTTATTTTAATCAGCACCTTCTGTGGCAAGTTATGCTTTGCATCACAGTGAGACAATGTAACTGCATACCTGCAAGTAGATATAATTTGTTGATTTTATAGAAAGAAGTACACCTGGGTAGTATTAAGATGTTGTCAAAAGAAATCTCTTCTGCGGGAAAATCAATGTGTCAGTAAATATGGGGACCATTCTGCATTCCAGTATCAGTCTCTGACTTCTGATTCTGCGGCTAATTTTTGTTCGTCAGTAGGAAGTTAGGATTTCCTGAAGAGTTTATCATTTTTCCAAGCAGGAGTGCATTTTGTTTTAAATGTCATTATTCAGTGGCAAGTAAGAAAAATGGGATACAAATAAGTAAAGTGTGTCCCCCTTTATGCATGCTTGTAGTTCTATAAAAGGCCCAAAGAAAATAATAAATTGTATTGAATTATGCTATCAGAATAAATGCATCAGAAAATCTTTTGCAGGGAGAGTTTGGGCACAAAGTGTGATCTGTGCACCACGCATAAACCCAAGACTTTGAGCGGCTCCCCTGTTTGATGCAGCCGAAGGTGGACTCCTTTCTCCCAGGGGTCTGAGCTGCTCTGTGACAGACAAAGGCCGTCACGTGGGAGACAGGCATTTGCAGAGAAGTCCATTGTATGAGGCCTCACTCGTAACACTGTAATAGTGAGCTCTAATAGTAATCAGATACTGCCTATTCATGAATGAGAACAGCTAATTGCATTATTTTTATTTTGAATGAAATTGAAAAGATCAGAATACTTTGCTGTGGTTGCTGTCGCAGCGTTAGGTCCACATGAGACGTGTTAGCAGGAAATAAAGACTCTGTGAATCCCCACAACACTCCCAGCTATGCTAAGGTGAATGCCTTGCTGCCAGCTTGCCTGCTGAAACCCACCACTGTATTAGCAGCACACAGCTCTAATTGTGGCAGCCAGAACATTTTCTTCTTTCACTAGACATTTTTAGGAGCTAGAAAAGGCTCTGCCTCTGCCTTTATTGTCATTAAAACTGGGACCTTTTGTCTAATCATAGTGTCCATAGTATTGGTTGGATCCATAACGGCTTCCTAATAATATTCTCCCATCCTGCCATGCTTGGTCTGAAATGAGCACTTGTCACTTTATCTGAGAAGACAGAAACATGCTGAATGTCTCTGATACTTGAGCTGATGATGTCAGTCCAGCTTCTCTATAATGCAGAATTTGTTTTCTGCCCAACTGGTTGCTTATCCGCTTTGCACAGCAAGTTACGTGGCTGTTTCCATCTCTCCAGTGATTCCTGGTTCCTCAGCCAGTACCAAGCAGGGCATGAGTGCCCTGACAGCCCTCCACACTTTATCCCTGCTACGAACTGAGGAGTGAATTGGTGGCACTCAGTGCTGTGGGTGTTTCCTGATTCTCATGAGTACAGCACACCCCTGGACAGTGCAAGGCATGGAAGGTGTCTCATATTGCTTTGCGAAGCATACCTATGTAGTAACAGGTGAGAGCTGGATACTTGCATGAAAATCTGTGCTTTTTGATCCTCCTCTTCTGCAGAGCAGAAAATGAGGATATGAGAAAATGAGGTAGCGGTGAAATTTGGTTGGGAGCTACCAAAGAACGTCAGAAAAGTAATTTTGGTCCTGGAGCAAGGTATTTGCATACAAAACACAGATAGGATGCAAGTTTTTATTTCCCGTTTTGGCAACATCCATGTGCATCTGTTATTCTATTGCTCTGTCTTCTTGCCCTGACACCCCCTTTCACTTTCCTTTCTGCCCTAGGGGTGACCTTTCCTTCTCTCTTTCCCAAAGGCCCTGTGACAATGGTATGTTTCCTGCTCTTGATATGAGCTGCCTTTCCTCAAACACATCCATTTTCCTTTCTTTTCACACAGTGCTGCTGCTGCTTCCCCCAGAGGGGTTTCACACGTGAGGAGTTGGGTGGACATCGCCTTGGAGAGGACTGCTCCAAGGGGGACAGTGTTACATCTGTGCCACTTCTGCTCTTGCTGCACCCAGGAAGACCCATAGATAATAGAGGTCTATGGGCCAGTCTGGCAGTGATGCAAGCAAAAATCAAGGAACCATAAAACCATAGAATGGTTTGGGCTGGAAGGGGCTTTAAAGATCATCTAGTTCCAACTCCCCTGCCATGGGAAGGGGCACCTTTCACTGGATCAGGTTGCTCCAAGCCCTACCCAACCTGGCCTTGAACACTTCCAGCCTCTCTATCATGCAGGCAGCAGAACTGCTTTTCTGCCCAAGCAGTTGCCTATCCCATGTGCCTGCTGAGGTATGTGGCTGTTTCTAAGTTTCCAGTGATTCTCCAGTGAAAAATGACTGGATCCATCAGACCTGCAGCTTGTTTGTCTCACAGTGCTCCAGAGAAGCATCTATAAGTGACTGATGGAGTTTATTCTCTGCTTTTTGAAAGCCTCCTGCGACCCAGAAGGGAAAAGACACAACAGGAGTGGCGTTTTTCAAGATACCCAGTGTATTACACTACTACTATAAGGGCTTCAGAGGGAGCACTGAAGGCTTAGCCCACCTCACTAATATGTGCTGTTTTATGGCCAGGATAATCCTAAATTGCATGTCATGCCATTGGACTACCTGAAGGACATCTCCAAGACTTGCCTTTAGGAGTGCAATACCCAGAGCAATGACCTGTGTATCATTTTTTCCAGGCACCAAGGTAGGAGCAGAACAGTGGGTGCAGTGCTGTAGTGCCACTGACAGAGCACGGCCAACATGCAGGTGCATTCAGGTTGTGCTAAAAATACACCACAAGCTGCTTGGACACATATCAGAGAGGTCAATCAGGTTTTTTGATGGAGGTAAACATCCTTACCCTGCAGCAGCACTTCTGGTGATGGCTCCCTTTTAATACGCACATGCAAGCCTGGCTGAAGCAGAGGGGAGGGGGCAAACTGGGCAAGATGGGGAGGGCAGCCAAGCTCAGGGAGCTGCAGCTTCCACCTCCACTGCAAGCCTGACTGAGGCTCCCCCAGGGAGGTGGTTATCTTTTCTCTCCCACTTGGGTTACACAAACTCCAAGTCTGGGGCAGGTGGTAGTGCTGTGCCACTTGGAGACTTTCCTCCCAAGTCCATCTTGCTGCCACTCGTAGAAGCTCCAGTCACTGTCTGGAGTTTGCTGGCTTTCTTAATCAGAAACTGAGCCTGAGAAATACACATTTATGCCCTTTCACATTTCATCTACAGGCAACAAAAATATCTTTTAAACAACCTAAGGCAGCTTTTACATCTTCTTGTCTTCGCTCTATTCCCAAAAGCCTTAATATGATGTTTATAACTTTGCCTGTCCTGGTATCACCTCTCTTTGCTTCCACTCAGAAGCTGTTCCTGCTTATTGAGATTACTCTCAGGTGGCCTCCCTTTAAAATGTATAACCCTATATAAATCCATAGCAACAATTTCTCGGCTGTTCCAGCACGTCGGGCTATCGATCGGCTGTGATGTGCTTGCTGTGCTGTGGTTAACCAGGCCCATACCCCTGGTTCACCCCAGGCAAAGGCGAGAGAAGAACTATTGCTCGGTGCGGTTTCTCGTCGAGCTGCATTTCCCATGAGCTGTTTGCACACTCCATCCGTCAGAGAGGTGTTGTCTTTCTGTAAGATTCTTTATGCCATGGCCCAACAGTGGAGGTTTCTAACTTTTGAAAATGTTCCTTTGTAGACAGATACGGCAAAAACATCTATGGTTTATAATACTCTTTCCCTGGATTTAATTGTTGAGGTCTCACCTGAAGCTGATGTACACAGCGTGACCAGGGAATCTACAGTGCCTGAGAGCCTTGTTATTGCTTGTTTCTGCCTTGTGTTTATTTTTCTTTCTACAAATATGACAGTAGCTTTATGAAAATGTCCTTCATAGCTACAGTGAAGAAGAAAGCCTGAATGAACCCCCGCTTCTTCTGTGTAACCTCTCAAAAGCAATGGAGGAGAACTTCATTTGGGTGAAATGTCTTTGTAAAGCCCCCTGTGAGAGCACTCACTGGGGTGTGCTGCCAGAGCTGGAGGATGTACTGAGTCACAGGTGTCTGTCTCAGACAAACTGTGATTCAATTTTTTCATAAATGACTTGGGTGATGGAACAGGGACAGTACTTACTCAGTGGGTGGCTGTCAGACATCTGGGAGAGGCTGCAGTTACCTTGGAGGACTGACTTGGTGTTCAACAGAATCTTATCAAGTCTGAAAGAGAGTCTGGAAAAAAAAAACCAAGAGATAGTCTATTAGAGGTAAGCACAGCAACTCAGCAGGAAAATCAGCAGTGCAAAGCCAGGATAGGGAGCAAACAATCATGTAGCAAATCCATGGAGGAGTATCTTGAGCTGAGCTTGGTCAACAGCTTCTCACCATTTGTGAAGGCTCAGGGGAGCTCCTCCAGCATGTGGAAGCTGCTGTAAAGATAAAAGGAAATCTTGTGCATCTAGCATCCATGGTTTGTAGAACAATCAATGATGAGCTTAAATGGCAGCAAGGAAGAGTCAGGCTTGACACTGAAAAATTGCCAGAAACAAAGGAGAACTGGAACAGTCCTTGTAGGGGGGCTGTGGGAACTTCATAACTGGAAACCTCTCACAGCAAGTTGCAAACATCCATCTGCAACAGCACAGGGATAATGACATTGTCTTCAGACAGAGTGACCAGTTGAATAAACTTATGTGATCTCTACCAATGCTGTTTTAGTATGTCACTGTTACAGTTACGTGTGCTTCTTTAATTTGCTGTTTGCAAATACTTGGTAGCAGGTAGTCAGGTGTTACAGATGCTACAGTTCTCTGCCTTCTGTTTAGTCCAGACTTTGTGATTACCTTGTTATGTATTGCTGGCTTTCTAGGGGCAGCAATTCTTCTCCCAGTTCATATAATGTCTAGACACCAGGATGGAGCCCCTGTGAGTAGAATTGTTTGTGAATAAATACAGAAGGCCTTTCCCCCAGAATATTTCCTGCACAGTGTCAGCATATCCTTAATCAAACATTAAACTCTGAGTTTGCCTGCATGTATGGATAAACACATCTTTTTATATCAAGGGGTTTTTTGTTGCACTTCCTTGTGTGCAAGCCCATTTCCAGGAGGGAGTGTTACAAACCATCACTCGCCATAGGAGGTGCTTTGGTACACTTCCTATAGTTATTGCACCCAGCTGACCTCCATGATGTTATAGAGGAATGACTGGAGTCTTCTGAGGATAGCTGTACCTGCAGGTACCAGCCAAAGAACTCTATTTCATGGAGATGCCATGCAAAAATATTACGGAGTAAATCATCTTTCCTCTTTAGCTAAAGATGGGTTTGGAAACTGGTGACAAACAAATAACAGTCTAGGAAAAGTATCCCAGGTAAAGTGTTTTCTATAGAAATGTTCTTTATTCCAGGTTATCTACAAATGTTGGGAGGGAAGGGTTACCGAATCACTGGGAGCTCCCAACAGCAGATTGCCAGCTCCTGATCCGAACCCTTCCCACTGATGTGGTGAGAGTGATTGCTTGCCAGGCAGAGTGAAGGACCTCCAGTGAGCAAGGGCTGGTGCTACCCAAAATAGCAGGGGGTGGAAGGAAACCTCCTTGAGCTCATGTCTTCTGTATGCTCTGCAGCAACTGAGATAGATAGCACTATAGAGCCTGCAAATTAAATCATAACAATGTGGATAAACAAATGGGGTCAAATTCTAGTCCCTGTCACTAGGACAAAGACATTAATTTTAATTAATGGTAATTGTAACATAATGGGTGTTTGACAGCAGAACTTGTGCACGTGCATATGTGCACAAGTGAGTGTCTGCAGCCTCAGAGGACGTGACTTCGGCAGAAAGGTCAGGGTAAGTGGGATCTTAAGAGATCACCCAGTTTCCTTTTTGCTCGGGACATTCAGGCAACCTGTGGAAAGCAGCAGAAAACAATGCCATCCCTGTGACAAACTTTGGCCAAGTTTTACTGAGCAAAACTGGAGTAAAGCAAAGCATCTTCCTGAAGCAACTTCTACATCTGGTAAATAAAACCAAATCAGGGAATCGATAAGTAATAATGTAGCAGATAAGGTGATGAGCGAGGAGCTGTGTGTGTTCATATGGGATAGATCGCATCAGACAAAATCAATAGCTGTCTTTGACAAAGCTATAGGCTTGGTCACTGCAGCAGATATTTATCTAAATTACAGTAACTTGCTACAAAGAACCTGGTATAAAACCTGCAGAGAGAAAATCTGTTCAGGTAATCATGCTGCTGAGTTTGAATTAGCCCAACTTTATTAGCTAAAAAAAAAAAGGCAAGAGTTCAGTTTTCTAGACCCTTCCAGGAATGCTGAGAGGACACATTTTGAATAAGGGTCAGGGACCAACCAGATGCTGTCCAACACCCATAGAGCTGCATGGTGCACTGATCACCCCAATATAGAAACTCTAGTCATTCACTACCCTAAGTAATTGTTGGTTGAAAACCTTTCTATGGCTTTGAAGATCTGTGTTACAGAGCAAGTTCACTATGACCAGTGTCACTTGGATGCACCTTTCCAAGGACATGTGAGCCCCAGGACCGTGCCACGGACACAGTGTGCAGGGAGATGCAAGGACTGAAGGAATGAAGGAAGAAAAAGAAGGCTGCTTGGGCAGAGGGAATGGTGTGAAGGGGCATGAAGTTGTTTGTTTCTGGGGCTGGCAAGGCAGCATGCAACAGTGCCTGCATAGGCATGGTTGTTACCTGAAAAGGATATTTCTGCTGTGGGTGCCTCTGGATTCAAGATTCACAGCACTGGGTTTGCCGCAGGACTACAAATGTTACTTACTCAACAATGAGTAGGTTGTCAAAGTCTCTCGTATATGGTCCTGCTCCATAGCCTCGGATTTGGGTTAGGGTTATGGACTTGACTCACTAGTCTTTCATTTTTGGCAGTGCACACCTGTAACACACTCTCTTTGTACTGTCTCCACTGTGCACACCCAGGGCTTCTGGGAACCAGCTTTAAAATGGTGGTAGGAAAGCACATAGCAGACATGTGGGATTGGCTGCCAAATAAAATATGTCACCCTTATTGATATTCTCCCAGAGCATTTACTTTTCTGTAATTTACATCAGGTTAGTACGGATATTTAGTAGAGCCAGGTGATTGCAATAAGAGTTAATATTGTTTTATAGCTGGCTTTTCATGTCAGTTTTGCCTAGAGGAGAAGGAGAGGGAAGACTCTTGGAACATTTTCATTCGACACTATTAAAAATATTCCCGTTAGGAAGGTATGTGACACAGGAATAAGTGCAGTTATCAGCGATAGCTGATCCACAGACAATTAGCCAGAAGAAAACCAGTAATTGAGCCAACATCACCAGCCTGATTTATTGCAGCCCGTAAAAGGAAATTCTACACTTCAGCTGCCAAAATCACAGGCACTGATACCTCAATATCCGGTCACTAATAAAGGTACAGCCCTGCTGTTTGAATGAGAACATTTATGAGAGGGTGATCAGTTGCTTAATTTAAAGAGACTCATGTTTGCCTTGCCAGCCACATTTATTTCTGAGCAGCCTGGCTTCTTGGCTGAATCCATGCTGCCTTGTGCGGCAGCTCAGTCCTGCTCCGCTTGCCCAGGGTCACTGAAAGGGGCAGCACAAACCAGGGAGCAGCACCACCCCACATGCACATGGATGCTCTTGTGAGACAGCAGGCTCTGGATTTGTACACATTCAGTGGTTTCCTTTTGTGAAATAGCTTATTCTGCTGGCTCCACACAGAGAAGCTCCTCTGTGAGTTGGTCACCACGGACAAGCAGCTTTGCTCAGATGGAAGTCGGGGCTTGTCCTGCAAATCTGAGACACAGAGAGGTCTTCGTGTCATCCCTGCCATTCCTCGCCTCCTTCCCAGTAGTGGGAAGAGTCACTCCTGTGCAGGCTGCTCCTCCCCAGCCCTGGGCATTAGGAGGTGGGTGCAGCAGCAATGAGTGAAAGTCTGGGGGTTTCATGGTGTGCTTGCTTGCAGGATGCTCATTTTAACCTGAGTGATGCTCTTGGGAAATGCCCCTGTGGCAGCCCACCTGTCCTCCAACACCTGACAAAATATATGCATTTTCTCACAGTGCTCGTGGCTACAGGCAAAGCGGATTTTCAAAAATTCATTTGTAGCCTTTAGTTTTCTTGACTACTCAAATGTTTTCAGTCAAACTGTGCTTTCCTGCTTTTCAGCATTTCCACAGAAGAAACAAAGCCACTTCCCAAGCTGCTCCTCCAAAATTTCTGGGAGAAGCCAGTGTTCAGCCTTTCACTTCATCAGCTCCTCTGTTTCTATGCTTAAACCAGGACTTATGAGCTCAGTTTTGGCCATCTCCAAGTAGGTTGTGTGGGGTTTAATGCAGCAGGGGCTGGGACCCAGTTCGCTGCTTCCCTGATACAAACATTTATGTGATGGCAATGATCAACTTGAGGATTGGCAGGAGTGTGTAACTGTTCACAGCCCTGGTACAGAGGGGATGCCCCCAAAAGGGAGCCCTAGGGGGCTTGGTGAGGAATATCTCCTGCTGCCTGACCTGATAAATCACCAAGACCAGACAAACTGCCACAGTGGGTGACACAGCCAGACCTAGTGCCAGCTCTTGGCACAATCTGGATGGGCAGTCCAAAAGTGCTAGCTGTGGTGGGGAAGAACTCCTCAGAGTCCCCAGCTCAGTGACCTGCCTTCTCTGGGCTGCCCCACTGAATCCTGCTCTCCGAGGAAATGCCAGATTGCAGAGGCAACACACCAAGCTCCTACTTTGGTTTCTTGGTCCATATGCCGACCAAAATCCCTGAGCAGCCTCAACTAGCTCCAATCTCCACTAGTAGTATGAACCACTCCTCCATCTTCATGCAAACAAAGAAGTGTTTGTCACTGGGACCACAGTGCTTCAGCGCAGGAGCCATGGCCAGTGGTGACAGCTCTGGTGGTTGACCCCAGACAGCACTCAGGGGTCATGCAGGGTGCAGAAAGCCCAGGGAAACTCATTGGGAAAAAAGTGACTTTCTAAGCCTTGGGGACTTGGACTGCTGTGTAGCACCTGAGAGCTGGAAGGGTTCACCTTGCCTTGGCATTGCCTAACAATTGGTGTCACTGCAGCCAGCACAGATGGTATCTGGATGTGGGACACCACCAAGCCTGTAAAGATGTTGGTGTTGGAGCATTTGCTCCATTGGGGTGTTTGGCCCCTCACCAGGGCGGAGAGGTTTACCCAGCATGAAGTTACTGGAAGGCTACAACAAGGGTCCTGGGCCTGGGGCTTCAAGTGAGAGGAGCAGCCCTGGATGGTTTTGCTCAAGACTGAAGCCATCTAGAATTGTACAGAGTGTCGATGCCTGCTGCCAGAGCTGTGCTGGGGAGATTGCTGGGGCCACGCTGTACCACCAGCTCCCCGCCAAAAATAATGCTGCAAAAGAAAACAGAAAAGGGGGAGAGTCAAGGGCCATTTCTCTTCAGTTCCTTCTCCCGAGTCAGCCCTGGAGGAAGGGTTCAGTTTGGAAAGCTGCTGGTTTGGGAGGGGTACAGAGGCACAGGGCACACCAGCAACAGGGATCTGGCATGCCCTGCTACCCCACAAACACACCATGATGAGGATGTGTCAGTAAAGTCCCACACACCACCACCACAATGTAACAAATTAACAAATGCACTACTGGCAATTATGTGACTTCTTGACAGTGAAACAGAACCTCTATCTTTAAGTATTTATAAAAAACGATGTCAACATATTAGAAATTATACCTTCCTTAATTCCCCTGTGTTTCCCCAGTTAAGCTGAGAAGATCACAGCTTTCTATCAGGTAGGGGCCCCTGCAGAAACACCATCTCAGTGCAGAGAAATAGGTGTGTAGAACTCGTGTTATGCTCATTCCTAGGCAACAGCTCCCTTATCCTACATTACATGCCTTCTGCCACTTCTGGCCAATTCAGTTTATTTAGTAATTAGCATTTGGGCAAATTCCCAGTGCCTTTTCCAGTGCCTGAGGGTTGTGCTGCTAATCTGCTGGGACCAGCATCCCTCCAACCAGTTTGTGACTGGTTTACATCACCGTGTGTCCTCTGGCTCTGTGCTGCTCTTGTACATTTAAATGTTCCATTGTCCCACATGCCTTCCTACACCCAAATCCTAGAGATTAACAGTTCTGGAGTAGGTCTATGGAAAGGGTCAAAGCCACAGTTTCTTTGTGAAGGCCTTTGAAAATGTCCTGGGAGATTCTTGAATTAGGAGATGAGGTTGTTGTTTTTGTTTTGTTGTGGGTTTTTTTTGTTTTGTTGGGTTTTTTTGGTTGGTTGTTTTTTTGTTTTGTTTTGGTTGGTTGGTTTGTTTGTTTGTTTGTTTTTTACTATTTTTGTTAGTGCTTGAGGACAGTGACTTTGACCAGTGCCCACCAGTGCTGGACCTTGGCTGTGGGTCAACAGAATGGCTGCTCATGCCCCTTCCCATAGCAGAGTGTTTTTCCACTCAGGAACTTTTTGCAAACAAGGGGATATATTCTTGAACCAGCTACGCCCCACTGGCAGAAATGGCACAGGTACCTCTGGGTGACCTCTTGGGCTCTGAAGCACTGTGGCTTCTTTTGGAACGAGAACCTGGGTTATCCAAAGTCCTCTGGGTACTTTTTTTAAAGAGCTCTCAACCTCCCTTGGATCTGAACTGATCTGCGATCTGCAGGAGTCAGAATCCGGCACAGTGAGGGCGAGGAAATGGTTTGGGTTTTCAGAACATTTTGTGCAGCTGGTATAACGTGGACTGATTGATCAAATCACCCAGAGGAGCAATAGCTCTGCATCAGGGAGGAGCAGACAGGCATTGCTACTGCATCAGGCTGCTGCCTGCTGTAAAGGAAGGGGTTTGTGCCACCTGTGGCACAGACCAGCTCATAGAGCAGTAGCAGTGCCACCTTCCCTTTCCAAGATGACCAAAGGAGAGGGATCTCTCAATCACTCTGGAGGCTTTCACAGGGCTTCTGCAGGACTTTTCCCCTGGTGAGTGGGAGGATACAGGGAGCCCCACCACAGTCCCTGTCCCCTTGAGCAGGTGAAGGTCCTGGTTCTGCAGTGAACTTCCCACAGGTGACACGGCTGACCTGAAATCACTCTGCTTTGACGCCCATCCTCGCTGGGGCTGGGGTGATCAATGCTCGAGTGAGACTCTGGGGTGTTGCTCCAGGTGCTATGGGTGGTTTGCTGCCTTTTTGCTTACTCTTTTAACTACTTCTCTATCTTGAAATAAAGAGGTGGGGGAAAAGGAAAGAAAAGAAAAGAAAAGATGGGGAGAGCTGAAAACGGAAAAAATAGGAAAAGGAAGGCATGCCAAACTTGAGCCTTGAAAGCAAAATTATTAAAAACCGCTGCTTTTCTCTCGAACAGAGCACCGTGGCTGGGCAAGGGGCTATTATTCCCCACCCCCGTGCAGGGCCGCGCTCAGCGCGATGGGTAAATGCTGCCACCTCCCGATGCACATCCCCGGAGCGGCCCCGCGCCCGGCTCCTCCGGGCAGAAATTCCGGGGGTTTGTTCGGTGCGTGTGAAACACCGTCTCCCAGGTGGTTTTCGACACGTCCTGAAAGTGGTTTGTGGTTAGCCTCGGGGGCAGCCAGCTACCTGATAAAGCTAAACTGCACACCCCGTCTCCAGGCACAAACAGCACAGAGACGAGCCATCCTCTGCATCCCGCTAATTTGCAGTGGTCGATCAAATGTTATCTGATGGTGAGTGCTGGTGAAACAGCAGGGGCAGACGGGGAAGAAGCAGCCTTTCCGTAGCAAACAGCTTTTAGATGTATTTATTTCATTATGATTACTGTTTAATTATTATTCTTGCAGTGAAATAAGAGAAATAAGGGTGGAACTGTGGTGATGGATGGTTCTTACTGATCTAAGTGGTAATATATCATTCTTCCAAAGACTTATGACTGGCAGAGGGAGAAGGAAAAGTTCAGAAAGCAAAAGGGTGGCCAGCCTGCAAGGTAGACAAAAGTCTACATGTGTACATCTTCCGTGTACATCATGGCAGGAATGGGGACAACTTCTGAAGACACTGTCCCTCTGGTGGAGTCCATTGCAGCAAGCAGGGCACAGAGTCAAGGTGTTTCATGTGCTGGGGAGCTTGTGAACAGGAGAGGATCCGATTTTGCATCCAGGAGGGGACTCTGCTAGCGATGGAGGTAACATGGACTCAAGGACAGAAGTAAGGTGGACTTAGGATAAGGGGTAATAACTTTAAACTGAAAGAGGGTAGGTACAGACTAGGTATAAGAAAGAGATTCTTCACTGTGAGGTTGGTGAGGCACTGAAACTGGTTGCCCAGAGAAGCTGTGGATGCCCCATCTCTGAAAGTGTTCTAGGCCAGGTTGGATGGGGCCTTGAGCAACCTGATCTAGTAGAAGGTGACTCTGCCCATTGCTGGGGAATTGGAACTAGATGATCCTTAAGGTCCCTTCCAAACCACTGTAATAGAACCACTCTATGGTTCTATTATTCTAAGCAGGAACCACATCACCCCATAGCTGGGCTGGGGAAACCATCATGGCTGGTACTGACCTAGGGGTCAGGGTGCTCTTCCGAAGGCTCCCAAAGGGGTGCTGGTGGTGCCAATCCTTCATCCCAGAGCCTGGATTTGGTCCTGCACCATGTTGTGATGAGCACAGCACCCACATGGGCTGCCAAATGCCATTCCTCCTTGATGGATTTGGCAGGTGCTACTTACTTGACCCTGCATTTCTGCACTGCCATCCCCAGGGGTGCAGCCAGGCACACAGAGGGATGTCTTTTGGGCTGGCAATTACAGCTCCTTACCTCTTTCTCCCGTTCATCTATTAGATAAAGTGCTCACAGCTGAAAGATCCCAGCTGGCATGCGTGTCAGAGCCCAGAAAAACACATCCAACCGCTAAGGAGCACAGAGCTATGCCTCTGAGCCTGCTCCAACAAGGGGTGATAATTTTGGATGCAAACCCCAGCATATGCTTTTTGCTTAAGAGGGTGTAGCTGCGTATTTTAAGAATAAATGCAGCAGGCAGTCAGCATGCTGCCCTGGGCAGAATGGGAATGGCCACACTACCCAGCTAGGAAGGCAACCAGGGACAGAGGGAGCAGGGTCTCGCTCTCCATTTCTCCATTACAGAAACAGCAGGGGCTGAAATTTTGCTCCATTGATGCTAAGAATAATATACAAAATCAAAAGGCTGGTTTCGTCTCTGGGGACTGCAAGCCTGCTGAAGGTTTGCTGTAGGAAATAAGAAGAGAAAAGCTGTTTTGGAAAGGCTGGAGTGGTTGGGAAGCGGTGGTGATGCGGCACTCTATTTTTGGATAGCTTTCTGTCAAAAGCAGCCTGTAGTTTTCTAACCAGCTTCTGATGTTATAAAGCACAGTGCTAGTTAAAGCTGAAGGTTTGCAAGGGCCTTGTTGTTGCACTGAATTGGAAGAAATGTTTCTAGGCATACTGAGCACAAATAAATTGATATATTCTCTTATCTTCACCTGATGAGCAGGGGTGAAAGCAGAGAGGGGACAGACTTGGGGGGCTATGGGCTGGAGAAGCAAAGAGCCACCTTCAACCTTGAGTAAAACCCACCACAAGCTCGAATGAGAGCTGCAAACTTGGGAATGTGAACCAGGTGCTCAAGAGCAGCACTGAAGTGGCTGCAGCCAAGGATGGATGCGAGCACAGCTCACTGCTGGCTCCTTCCCGCCGCTGTCCTGGTCTGTGCAGAGCTCTGCTTCCTTTCATGTTAATCAACAAATTAGGTTCTGTAATTTGCCTTACAAACAAGACTCTCATGTGCTCACTGCCTTTTCTATTTTAGAGGTTTAGCAAGCAAACAGTGGGAGACCAAAGAATTAAAGCCATAAAGTAATCTGCATATAATCAGTAATTACCACGAATCAAACCCTCCTTCAGTTCAGCTGGTTATTATTTCCCTGATAATATAATTCCCTGCGCTGACAAAACTAGGAAATGCCTATTTTCACCAGAATGGCAAATAATTTCCTGCTGTGACTATAATACTGTATCAAGCAGTTTAGTGACCGCATAAATCCAGCTAATGAAATTTACGGGGAATATAAGGACTGTTAAAACCAGAGAAAAACCTGAAAAAGTAATCGCTCCCTTGTGTGTTGGAAGGGGAGGGTATATTGCCAGCAGATGCCTGTTAAACACCTTCTTACAGGTGTCACTTACTGGTCTACACCGCGGGTCGATGTGGATAACGGCAGAGTGCTCCAGCAGGGATTTTGTGTAGCACAAATGCAGGGTGATGGTCACGTGTGGCTGCAGCCACGAGAGCCCCTTCGGCCTGCCCTTGGGGGATCTTCTCGATCCCTGTGGCAGAGGGCACAGTGGCCACCACTGGGCCAGAGCTTCAGCCCACACGTTCCCAAAAATGTCTGCTGGTTGCAGGGGCTGTGAAGTCATCGCTGCCGCACCCGTGGGGACAGGGCTGGCTGTACCCCACCCTTGTGGGTTCCTCTGGAGACCCTCACATCCTGGGATTTTGCAAGCTGCAGAGATGTGGCAAGTCAGTGGAAGGTTCCAAAACCCAAAGAGGTATCCAAACCTGTCCTGAAAATCCCTGGGATTTAGGTTGGTAACTTTTCCATGTGACCTTAGAGATCTCCATCAGAGAGATTTATGGACAGTGAGTTGCAGGAGCTGCCTGGGAAGCCCAGATACGTTTGATTGCTCCCAGAACCAGGCTGTCTCTGCTGTGGGGACAGGGCTGAGTTGCTGCTTTCTATCTCTGATTCATCTGAAGATGAATCATTGGCACCAAAAATTCCCCTGGAGAGAACAAAGTATACAGAAGCAAGGAGTTAACCTAATGTTTTCCTCTAATTAACCACAGCTGAATTACTTCCAGGAATCCTGTTGACCCACAAATGGTGCTGGCTTATGGGGAACATCTGTCCTGTTTGGGAGCATTGCTAACTTCTTTGTGCTTTTAAAACCCAGAAGATGCATCCCTCCTTGAGATGTGGTGAGGGAGGGCATCTTCTAGCTCAGGCTGTGTGATGGTCTCCTACGTCCCTGCATGGGGCTGTGCTGGCCATGTGTCCTGCTGGTGGTGCTTACAAGCTGGTTTTGGCTTTGCCAAAATGCAAGTGGGAAAAATCCAGCCTATGGTGTTTGCTTGGCATGAGGAGAAATTGCTAAACTACACCAGCATGCCAAGGCCTGGGCTATCAGCAGCTTTTTCATAAGGTTAGCAGTCTTGGGCAAGTTGCTGGAGTTATTTCTGGCTGGCACTGGAGGGCAAAATGAAGCTGGGGTAATATGACACTTGGCATGGACCCTTGCTCTGCAGGAGTGATTGAGGTGGATTGGAAAGGAGACCTGTTCTGAGATTTTAAAACTGTGGTGAGGGAAACACCTCATAGAGGAGTAGAAGTGGCTAAAACACACTATAAAATCCCACCACAAGGAGTAAGTTTTTCTTGCAGTGACGCTACCATGGAGTTGTGACAAAATGTCACAAGTTTTGCAGTCAGTAACACTCTGATGTTAAAGACTTTAAAATGGGGGAGAGGGAAAATGGAAACAACCTGTCTGTAGGGGGCCCTCAGCTGTCCTGTGTCTGAAAGTGAAGTTACTGAACCATCACAGAAAGACATTTAAGGAGGGGAATATTCAGCCTTGTTTGTCGAGAGATGCTTGATACCTGCTCCAGTTGGTATCCAGATGTTCCCAGTTGCCAAAAGGAAGGTAGCTGGAGCAACTGCAAAGAGCCTACAAATACCGTAAAAATAAGAGGAAATGGATGGCTGCAATTTTTTTTAGAGGCTGTTACTGATGCTGCTGTCAGGGGCTGCTGGCAGTGAGGGAGCACAGGTGATGATTAGTGTGGCAGAATCCATTCTCCAGGCAAAGGAATTAGCAGGGGTAAAGATGTCTGCTTGCAGCAGGCATGTACCAAAGAAAAAGCACAGGCTGTGCAGTATTGGGTCTGTCACTCCAACAGAGTGGAATGGGGTCTGCTCTGTACCTCAGGGCCCGTTTCCTGAGGCTTGTCCTTGTATCCTCTTCTAGCAGCAGCTGGGATGGGGAAGAGGTTCCCATCCCCTGCCTGCTCCTCCGCAGCTGCCTGGTGGTGTGCTGCCAGGCATTCATTAAGCCCTCAGAGCTGACAGCCAAGTCACTCACTCACAGAAGCACTCCCTGCATACGTGCTGGCTAAAAGCAGGTTCCCAAGTTGACAAGAACCTGCTTTTTAAGCAGTTAAACCTGACCCAGCTCATTACAGCTGAATCAGGGGAAGGGAGAGCTGTCCCAAGTAGCTCAAGAGGCGGATGGAGGCAACTAACATTTTCCAAGGCATGGTGATGTATCCAAGAAGCAGTCTGGGAATCAATAAGGTCTGTCCCAGCTGCAGGCACAAAGAGTGTGCAAAAGGTCTCCCACTGGCAGGCTACCACCCTCGAGAATCATTCAAGTGTGAAAAGTAGTCAGGAGAGGAAAAGAGAGGGGAAAACTGGCAGAGTGGCTCCAAAAAGGGAGATCACTATCGCTGCCCCAGCCTCTGGTTGTGATTCCTCTCCTAGTATTTGGATGTCACCACTTGCAAAAGAGAATCGGTAAGACTGAAACTCATTCTGGCTTGTAGCTGAAGAGGCACAGCGGACACTTGATGGAGCTCGAGTCGAATTTCTGTCCAATCTTTTGCTGATGCAGCCCTGGGGAGCAGAGCCTGTGCTGCAGCTCTGCCTCTGTGCCTCCTCTTGGAGCTGCTCTGGTTTGTGGAAATGCTGGATTTCGGGGCTCTGGCTGCTGGCATAACCCTGCACTGCTGTGTGCGCACTGCTGCGACCTGCACCCAGCTGTTAAGCAAGAGTTTCTGCAATGTGTTCTGAAGCTGCTGCAGATACCCCCTCCCTGTGGGGATCCGTGGGCTGGGGAGACTGAGATGTGACATCCCACTGTAGCCTGTGTTCCTGTTTGCATCCTTGGGGCGGGCCAAGGGCTCATGACCTCCAAGTAAATCACATGGGGGTGCATTTCAGGGCTGGTATCTGCATCCAAGCCAAGATGGTCCCAGCATCCTGAAGAAAGCCTGTTGCAATGCATATGGGGCTATTGGGTACCTGTTTGCACACTCAGGTCCCACAGCACCTTCTGAAGAACGTCTGTGCATCAGATAGGAGATGTGTGTCAGCGTCCACCTGAATGCTGAGGAGTGCACCACTGTGCCAGATGCAGGAAAGGGTAATGTTATTGACTAAGGGTCATTTTAACATGCTTCCTGCTTTTTAAATCCCAATTTACTGGGAGGTAACATGATATCTAGTATTTAATGGTTTCTGTTCACAACACACCACTAAAAAAGAACCAGAATTATGTCTCTTGGTAATTTTTGTTTCTTTAGCCCCTGTTCTCTTCCATTTACCTATTTACTTTTGGTCTGTTCATGACAGCTGCACTGTTACTGTTTTATCTTTTGATAAAACCCCTGAGTGACCAATTTTGCACGTGCCCAGTCTTCTGCTCTGGTTTGGCCACTAGCTTACTTTCATTTCTTTCTTTGCTTTTTATATTGTCCTTTCTTCCCTTCCCCTTCCCCCCAACTTCTCAGTAGGAGAGGTAGATAATTTTTAACTGTCCCAGATTACAGTTCGAGAAAGGCGTGAAGATGAACAAAGGTTTCTCTTCACTTACATGGTACGTTACTGACACATTGTTTTTGTGGCAGCCTTCGAGCCTTGGTTTTAACCAGCTGCTGCAAAAGTACAGAAGTAAACAACAGACTCTGTAAACAGTTCAATACAGAAGACTTGATTTAGTACCTTACAAGACAAAGCAATCAATAATCTATTACACATCTAATCACAGGCATGAATAGCCCAGCAGCTCACTGCACAGCATTCCACCAAACGAGAAGGGCAGTTGGAGACCACAGTAAAAGGGACACAAATCACTGAGATTGCAAATGCATCACTCGATCTATAAATGCAAATATTCAAGTTCAGCAATCACCTCTCAGTACTAGTGAATCATGCTATTGCTATCTGGAGACTAGTTGCTATGGCAGAAAGCTGTAGCAGTGGCAGAAGGCCAAGAATCCCGCCTTTGAAATGTTAACTGAATTTAACTCTTGACTTTTCTCAGACAAGGTTCATTACTTCGTGTGACTGTGTCATATTAAATGAGTGCTCTGTCTGCCCTGGGTACTGGCTTGGAAGGGACATTATTAATCACCAGGACAGCAAAGCAGGTCAAATAAGAACGATTTGTCAATAAGGATTTTTTTAATACCTTCAAGTCTGATATGTGATAGCTCCAGTCATGTAAGGACCTTCTTTTTTTAAATCTTTCTTTCTTCTTTACTTTGAGCAAGTTATACCCGGTTCACAGCTTCTGGATGCACTCAGAGCATACCCCAGTGCCAGTCTGATAGTGAGGAGACCTCTAATTTCAAGTTACTGCCTGGGCACAGAAACGCTGCTGTTCCATTTAAATGACCACAAAGGGCACTGTCTCTATTATCCACCAGAAAAATCAGGAGTTTAGAGACTTGGGAACATGTATAAACATCAGTCAAACAGTAATTTTGTGAATGGCAGAACTACCTACACAGGGAATTTAGGGACAAGCTTCCCTTTAGCCGCCTAAAGTGCTGATTTGGCTCCCTGCTTACAGGGTAGCTGCAGGCGCATGTAGTGCACTTTGGCTTGAAGATCCCAGTCCTTTAAAGCTGTGTAAATGTGATCTCTCACAATTAGATTTGGCCTGCAGGATTACTGAGATCCAAGGAAACACCTAAACACGGTCAAATGCTCCTGCAGCAGTGCTTCTAACTGGATCCACAGTTGTAAAGATGCCAATTCACAAACAGTGATTTTTCTCCCACAAACACAACACTGTTGCAGTGGGAAAAGTCTTCAGCATAGCAGGCCATGCGAAAAAATTGCAGTGGAGGCTGAGATGGTGACAGCAAAGTTGGAAGGGTTGCTGTACACTATTCCTACTCTAGTTTACGTCTCTGGAGTTTTGCCCAGTCCCAAGAGTAGGCTAACAATCACACATCCCTACAACTTGTTCTGTAGCCTGTAGAACACCTAATGTTCCACCTTCAGAAATCTCATTCTGACTTTCCAAACTTATTTTCTTCTCTTATACGATTCCATCTTTCAGGAACAAGATCACAGGACAAGAGTGCTCTTGCACTCTCTCACGTTTCCCTTCTCAAGAGGCTTTTGACCGTGTGCTGAGACTTGAAAGAGTTTTTCTAGCAAAGAGAAACACGAAAGCCCTGCACAAATTGCACTACACTGCTAGATAGTACTTAAAAAGTGACTTTGCATTTGTTATCTTTGTTAACTTCATTATGTTTCATTAACCATGATTCTGACTGCCGCATCTCAAAATACACTGATGCTAAAGTGTGGGCTTTTTTTAAAAAAACAACACTAAAGCCACAAGCTCCCAATTCTGTATTTGTAGTTTTTTAAAAACTAAGATCACAGTAAGATTTCAGATTTTTTTTTGTAGATGTGCATGTAGGTATCATTTATTGATAGTTTTCTTGTTAGATTAAGAATGTTTCCTGTAACTTTGTAGCCCACACATTAAACACTTGAAAGCCAAGGATCCCTCAGGTATATCAGTGAAAAGCAGGCTTCACTGAAAAAGCAACACCCAGGAACATTTAAAATGAACCATTTATTAAATCAAACTGTTATTTTAACAGTTACATAAGTTACACAGCATGTTTAAGTCAAAAGATTTCACAAGGAAAAGAAAAATTAAACTTGTAATTATGCAGGCAAAAATAGTACCACACAATATGTACCTGGGAGGGAAGAAGGGAAAGGGAAACTCTAAACATTCAAATAAGGCCATAATTATTTAAAAACAACAATAAAACAATAATAAAACCCCCCAAAGATCCATTTTCTTTTCAGTGTGTTCAGTGCTGCTAACTATATGTACTTTTAGTGTACAGGTGTAATCGAGGCAGTGATATCTTGACAGCTAGGTTTAATCTTTTAAAACACTATCAGAAGTGGAATAAGGCTCATTAGTACATACAGCTGCCCTTGGAATGTCAATCTCAGTTGCCTTCATCAACTTAAAATTCACAAAGTGCACAGTTAAGATATGCCAAAAAATTTAAACTGCTACTCTACCAACAGCTGCCCATGCTTAATACTTAGTGGTCTATTGGAACAAAGTATGTTCTTTCAAAAAAGATGTGTAAGAAAAGCCACTGTAAAACATTTAGTTTCAAAGATGCACTAGGAGCTTTTTGTAAACTGAAGAGTAGAAAAAGATGGATTAATTATGTAAAGAAAAGAATACAAAAAACACTAGAAATGACCATCAAACTTCCAAAGAACAAGCACCACAATGGACATTAGCATTCGATTTTGCAGTGTACAGCAATGTAATAATTTTACTCCAGCCAATCTACTTCATCAAATTCTGAATCATCTTCTGAATCACTGTATTCCACAGCAATGCGACGAGAGAGTATAGTAGCAACATCATTCTCAATGCGCTCATGTTTAGCTTCTTGTTCACGTTGCTCTTCAACTTTGCGTAGCTGAATACCTGGAGAACATCAAATGACAAACATGTTACTCTCCCCCTTCATCACTGTAAAGATACTTAGCTCATGATTCACAAAATGCTTCACAAGCAAAAATGAAGAAATTGTCTTGTCGAGTTTTTAAAGCAAGGAATGTCAGAATTGCAGTGCTGGACTAGATCATGAGTCCTTCTACTATAATATTGTGGTTCTGATTTCCCATTAAAAATACACTTACATTTTTAGTACCTCTTAAAGCCATTTTGCTATTTGCATTTCCAGACACTTTCTATACTCCCTCTTCACGATCTCAGTTAAGAGTTACAGCTATTTTGAGGATCCTACCAAGACAGGACATCTTGTAACCACGTTTTTATCAAGTAATGATCTGTTTTCGGATAAAGTATTACATAAAGATCAAACAAAATGGAGAAATAATACATACCAACATTATGAGAAAGTTAAATCCAGTAACTTAGTTAGTAACACGACAGACATTATATATTTTGGTTTTGTACTCACAACATCCCAGCCTGACACAGACTGAATATGACCTACATCCTATACTTAATATCCCCCATTGTCAACTGACTGACAACCCAAGCACAGGACCGTAGGTGGAATATAAGTGGTGGTAACTCAAGCCGTTTTTTCTTGGGTATGACTTGGTCAGAAGCGTTTTAAGCAGTCACCTAAATTAAACCAGCAGGCTCTCCTTTCTTAGTGGTTTTTTTTGCTGACATTCTCTACCAATGTCCACGCACCCCTGCTGTATACTCAACTGTTGTTGACTCATACTCCACCATCAGGCAGAAGCACTCACTGAGGTGCAGTGGGGATTTTTCTGGCCATGAGCACGTGAAGCTGAAAGGTACAGCTCGCACACAGAGCTCCTCACTAGACCATCAGTAAAACACCGCCCTGCAGCTCCACTGTTCACTTGCACTCTGCCAGTGGGCACCTTGCAATGCAAAAGCTGCTCCTCTGCTGCGCTGGGACGTGTTGAGATTAGATAGTAAACAGCCTTAAGTCTTCAGCAGATTTCTGAATGTCATTTATATGTTGTTGTCATATAGTGACATAAGATCAAAATTCCACCGCCAATCTTTTCTGCTTTTATCTAATAGTCTGTGGAAAAACAATGGTTTTGTCTCCTACCCAATCTGTAGGTTATCAGAAATAACCACATTTTCAAGTAAACAGAAACGAAAAGATTATCTCCACAGATCATCAAAAACAGATGTACTTTTTTTTTTTTTTAAATTAACTTCCACAAAGAACCCGTTATACCATCCAATCTAAACATCTGATAAGGGCAATTACAAATTGAAAAAAAATCTGTCTACTTGGCAATGCATACGCTGTAGGGAATAGAAGTCAGAAACAGACTTGGGATTCATTCCTTTAACTTCTTACGCATGCGAAATATCCCCATCTCTCAAAGCTAATGTGTATTTACCAAGTTTCTGAGACAGTTCTTTTTGCCCCTCAAAACATTACCTTTCCGTATTGCTTCCAGCAGAACGCTTCTAGCATCACTGATTACGGGAAGAGTTGAAGGATGACGTTTGGGTTCAGGAGCAGGAATCACTTGGGATGGTGGAGATGGAGGCATTAGGGGTGCATGGGGGCCAGGGACAATGGTTGTGGGAGGAGGGTGCAGAACGGGAGGAGGGTGAGAAAGGTTTGCAACTGTGACAGGGGAGGAGGGTCGAATGCCAGGAGGTGGCAAGGGAGGAGGTGGGGGTGGTGGAGGAAGTCCCTGTACTTCAGCTTGTGGAGGAACTGGGTGAACAGGTACAGTTTCACACACTTGGGTAGCTCTAGTGACAGGGGGAGAGGGCTGTGCTATGGGAGGCGCAACTGGAGGTGGAGCCGGATGTAGAACTCCAGGAGCTATCTGGAGAGGAGCTGGTGGAGGTGGCACAGCTGGGGCCTGCAGAGCAGCTGTGGGAGGGGTGGTGGGGGTGGGACTGGGGGTGGAGGGGTGGAAGTCATCGCAGCTCTTAATGATGAAGTTGACAAAGCAGATGGAAGAGGTGGTGGTGGTGGAGGAGGAGGAGTGGGGCTCACAAACACTGGTGTTCTGCCTGTTGCTGGTGACTGAGGACGATTTTCTACCAAGCCAGTAGTAGAACTGCAACATCCAATAACAGAACAAAGTCATTAGAGAGTGGAAAAAGTAGTAATAGATTCACTTCTGCAACTTAAGAACATTGAACCCTCAAATGCATCAAAGAGCATTATGTACTGTGATGATTTCAAGGTATTCATTCGTATCTCACATACAAGGAAATATAATTTTCAGTATGGAGTACGCATCAGTTTTCCAAAAGACCTCTGCTCTCATTCAGCTACCGACCAAATTTGTATTCTTACACAAACCTGCATCTTTATCAAAGGTTTCCTGTACTAGTATAATTCTTCCCTGTCATCCCTAAGTAAATCCAAATTATTTTTCTGAAGTAAGGGAACTAGCAGTTGATTAACTGCTTTGATTCACAGAACTTTAAAAACGAAACAAAACAGTACAAACAATGAGGAGAATTCAGATTTGAAATACGTGTTTAAAGTGTGATGTCAAAATGAGTGAGGCTAATATCAAAGGTCATCAACTCTACGTACAGAGAGGTACTGTTATTACATGCCAGATAGTCATTATAGTGCAATGCATAGGTGAGCTGAAGAAAACAGAAGGAAACAGCAAAATTACTTTCCTGAAAGACCACAGAGGATTTCTTTCAGCTGCCGTGGAAAGTTAATCCAAAGAGTTATGCATTTTTGGGTATGATCCCCTAAACAGTATAAAGTCATTCTTTTCAAGAGACTACTATCTTGCTCATGTAACAACTGCATTTGAATTAACCATCCTCTATTCCAGCTTACATGTACCGGACCATAATATAAGATTTTGAGTTTAAAGGAAGAGGGGAGTGACAACCACAGCCTCACTCTAGAAAATATTCTAAGTGTGCATCCACCTCTGGAAAGGCAGAGAAATAGAAAATAAAAACACTTGCTGGTGGTGGGAGGAAGCACTTGCAATTTAGCGAATGTGATGAATATACAGCTTTGACAGCAGACTGTCTTACTGTGATATATTCTCTCTTTCATGTAGGCTGAAACACAGCTCAGTTGTACAAATTTCCAAAACTCCAAAGCTACGTCCTGAGATGCCAGCGTATTTCACAGGAGCTTTTTCCATACAGTTATTTGTCCTGACATTTAACTGAGAAGGCAACACAACTGCAGCGTTAATGGCAAGATGAGGCCTGACTCCTCAGTGGCACCCTACAGGGTTTAGGTGCCGGCCTTCTGTCCAGCTCCTGTGCAGACACACTGGGGCTGTGGAACGACACAGCCCCCAGGACGTGTGTACTGCCTGGGCAGCATGGAAATCACACAAACGACGAGGGGTGGAAAACTAAAACGCCTCAATGAATTTGGTTGACTGCTTTGTACCTAACACAAGGAGGCACAGGTTTCACATCTCCTGCCCCGTGCATTGGAGGTGGCGGAGGTGGTTCGTGTGGTCTGACCAGCACTCGCTCCTCAGCTCTGTTCAGAAGTTCGGACATCTGGCTATAGGGTAATGCAGAAAGTGAATACGATCCATCCATATGGTCCACATATGCTTGAGATCTGTAGAAAATCAGTGAAAAACGATCCAATTTAGCCTTTAGTATCAGTGCCTTCAGCTACTGTTCCATACTTCAGTTTGCTTTCTGAATATAAGTGTCTTCTCTGCACTAGTGTTGCACATACTGTACATCACAGCTTTTAAATAATTCATCCCACTTTCCCTGTCATTGCTTCTAGCAGCTCAAGGGTTTGGTTATAACAGATACATCCCATAGTTTCTACAGCATGTGTGTGACCTCAGTGTTTATTAGTCACATAATTCTGAGTTAAGTGAACACAGCAATACAATCAGAACTACTCTTCTTTTATAAGTCATGAAACATCCATTGATGTTAGAATGGTAGAATTTACAACTGAATAATGTAGCTAAACTTCTGTCAGAGGATCTATATTCCAATACATACAAAGAACTCAGTACTTTATTAGACATAAGATTCGATAAATATCTGTTATTGAGTAGTAGCGATAAACAAAGATGATTCAACTTAGTTTTTAATGACAACTTTAGACACACCTCAAGGACTCAATCAGTTACGAAATTTTAATTAACTACTCAATTACAGATTTTTTTTTAATCTCAAATTCAGAAAAGTGTTTGCAGAACATTTTCCAACAAGTAGAGCAATACTCTACATTTCCACATACTGCCACCACTGCAGTATCTAAGCCTATTAAATTCCTCAGGGATGAAGTTTCTACTCCTTTATTCCAAAGCACGGTGCTATTCTGTGTCTGAACAACATGCTCTGCACATGTAGTGCTCCCAAGCACTTCAGCATTATTCGTAACTGCATTACCGGTACTGAGATAATCAAGGTTTAGGGCAGGATCCTGAATATAAAAGGATACCCCCAACAAGTGTGTCTAAAGTGGAATCCAATGTACAACATAACAGAAGGACAGCAGGAAAGCAGATGTTTCTGCCAATGACTTGACACAGCAGTTTACAGAGATATTATACAGCTGTTCCCAGAAATATGCTAACCACCATAACTTAAGTTGTACCCCGCTGAGTGAAATGCACCAAGACCTTTTTCACATTCTGAACTAAGTTTTCAACGAACAGGTTTTTCCATTTTTCAGACAGCAAACACCCTCTCCTAGAGCTGCCATTATTATTCATCATCATTACTGAGTTTGTTTGAAGGCCTTACAAAACTAAAAAAGTGCTGGTGCACTTCTAGCAAGAGAAGGATAGAGGGAAAAAATTTAACTTTTCTGGAGGACAATGAACACTTTTGAATTTAAAAAAGCAAAACAAACAAAAAACCCCAGGAAAACCATACCCCCAAATCTCTTAATATTAATCATCAGCCCTCTTTGCCACCAGGTGTTTTTTGGCTGGTAAAATGGACTTGGTTTTGCACAAACAGCAGAAGCGTAAACACAGCAGGTGTTTCCCATGTGAAATGCTACTTTTAGCCACCAGGAAATACATGCTGTGAAATGAGAATTCAACAGGCTGGATTTTGTAATAGGCTATAATCAGAAATGTCAATCAAATCTTGGACTTGTTCAAGAGTAAAGAGAAGCTAAGCATTCTCATTTGAGTTCCAAGTGGACATTTGTTTCTATCACACCCACCATATAGCCTTGGCAGTGTCTGCTTAAGAAAAATCAAGAGACTGGAATAATAGGGATTTTGTAAGTCAAGACTGGAGCAATGTAGTGACACACCTGAGTGCAAGCTTGCAGCAGTGACACTACACCTTCTTCAAGCTGCAGATGACAATAAACATCCCCAAGGATACAATGAGGATACCCGCTACTCTTGAAAATAACAACATAATAACTACTCCTTTAAGGGCACACTAAGTATTTTAAAACTGAGTTTTGATCAAGCAAAGTCAGTGATTTCCAGTGCATTTCAAGAATAGCAGCAGCACCTCATCACTGACCATTTCTCAAGCATGCTCACTATGTAGTTTGAATATACTTAATAAAGGATAGAAAGAATAAGAAGGAACCTTGATTCAAAATGTGAAGCTGGGCCATTTGCAACTTCAATGTGCTTATGTAAGAGGTTAGCATCATCTTCTGCGAGCTCTGGACCTTGGGCTAACTTCTGCCACTCTCTCCGTCTGTCATGAGGTGCCCTTGGCACTTTTTCTGGTTCATGAGGACGATCTAGATTTTTCTGCTGTAGGAGAGTTGTGCAAACAAAATTGACGACTTAGACAGTGTTTCTTCATTAGTTGCATATAAACCCCAGCCACAAAATAATCCCAATTCAAGTGCAAGAAAAATTTACTTTCAGGCTAAAGATATGCAAACCAAAGACTTGTAAGAGCCGGAAACTTCAGTCTAGTGGATAAGTAGCTGAATAATACAGAGAAAAATAACTGTATAAGTAGCTTTTTATTCTAAGTCTGAAATAAAGTTATGAATTTGACACATATTTAACTTTCTCTGTTATGTATGAAACACACAGAATAGTGGTGAAACAAAAAAGCTCTACCTTTTGCAAAAGTGCTTGTTCAATTTGAAAAAAAATATAAGCAAAGTGCTCTTTTCCTACTAATTTCTTTCTAGTTTAAACATATCTATTAAAATGTAAGATTGTAAAAAAAAATTATTACAAATAAATATTCAAATAAAATTCTTTATTCTTGTGTATTCCTCCTTGTTGAGTCATTGCTAGTATACGTAAAAGTTTTGACAAACCTGATATTGGTTACACTTTCACTACATGAAAGCTTTAGATCCTTCTATATTATTTTACTACTACTACTACCGCTATTGTTATTACTATTTAGTTATTTGTTAAAGTTGATGGAATTAAATGAATACAAGTAGTTTTAGTTGAATAAGGATGACTCTGTAAAGTTTGGATTGCTATTAAAGTAGCATATCTGCAAGCAAACCCCTTTCAGGAAAAAAAACCCAGAAGCTCTATAAAGTTAACACACATACCTTCTGCTTCCTCTTTTCTTTTCTTTTGTCCTCGGTGTCCTGCAACATTTTTTCCTTCCACAGGTCAAAGAAATATGAAGGATTGGTATAGAACTTCAAACCCTCTTTTCCATCATCCCTGAAATACAATGACACACCAGACATGCTATTTATTTGACAATATGTGAATCCAAATATTAAGACAAAAGAAAGGCATATTAAGGAACACTCAGTATCTATCTCAGACCCTGAAATATTTTACTGAGGAATATAAAAGAGATGATCATTGACCTCCTGTGCCATAAGTCTTTATTGTCTTTCCAGGCATCCAAGGTCCTAATTTTAGAAAAGTAACTTGAATGCAGACTGTAGAAAAATAAAGGGTATCATTAATCAGAAAAATCCCACTCCAATGACTTAAATCTTTCTGTTAAAATATTGAGCAAAATTGTGTGGCTGCTTGTGTTCAGCTACTGATTCAAACTGACTTTGGGACAGTGAACAATATTCACAGAATAACAGAATAGTCTGAGTTGGAAGAAACCCACAGGATCATTAGGTCCAACTCTTTAAGTAAATGGCCATACAGGGATCAAACCCACAACCCTGGTGTTATTAGCACCAGGCTCTAATCAACTGAGCTAATCTAATTAATTTCCATTAAAGACCTTTCTTTCTACATATTTAGATGTTTATTTTCTTCACTTCGCATCCAAGAACATTACACAGTTTAATAAATACAGGGAATAAAAATGGCCTTTTCTTACCATTGTGATACTGCGTTAAAATTTGAGTAAAATGGAGTAAAGTTTTAATGCTTATAATGTCGTCTGCTGCCTTTATTCCTCCAGCAGCTTCACAGTTTTCTAGTCTGGCTCCTTATATATTCAAGTGCTACTCAACACCAGCAAGGTGCATGGATACAGCCCCTCTATTACACAAAATAAGCCAGAAATTGGTTTTGATTAATTTTATTTTACCAACCTGTAAGGGGTGAGAATGTTAAGTGGAGGAGGCTGTTCACAAATGTCGTAAGTTTCTTGCAAAGGAATAGGCAGAGTTTTGCGGTCAAACAGCTGTTGATCTTGAATTGTGGAACTCCGGAAAGCTTTTCTCATTGTAATGTCCTGCAGTGACACTGAAAGGGGATATTGCCATTTAAAAAAAAACCCCACCAAATATATTTTGTTTGGATTAACCTGGAATGGCTTAATGTTGGTTAAAAAAATAAATATTAAGCATTGCTACTTGCATCTTAGGCATTTTACAGCAAATATAAAGTCATCTAGCACTACTACCATGGCAAGTTATTGCCAGACTACATGAAAAACATGTCTGTAATGTTCTATCGCATTATCCTCTATTTGGCTTCACAGGACATTTTTCTCACCTGGGTAGATCTCAGAACTCTGTCTCTCCTAAATAGTTCAACAAATTGCTTCTGTAACTCTAAAATACCATTTGATAGCTCAGAAGTACCTAGTAACATTTACCAACTCCATTTCACAATCCTTTTGGTACTAAAAACTACTCTCTCTTGGTATGGATTTTATCTTTATGCCATCAGCAAGCCAAACTTTGCATTCCTTGCATGTATGCAGCAGTTCCACTGAGGGACCACTGAGATGCCAAACCATCAAATCACTTATGCTAGTGAGATCAGTGAGATCTAATGGGAGGTGATTCTATGTTCCAACACATGAAACTAGTCAAATGAGGTTTTTTAATCTGTTTAATTGAGAAGACTTCTCTGTTTAATTCAGGCAGACCACTGACTTTTTTAATACATTAGTTGGGAATAATCAATTATCTTTATGTAAGATTCAAAGGAAAACAACACTACATGAACACAATAGATTAAACAGTGATTTCAACTATTTTACCTACTCCTGTTAAACCCCATATATATCTTTTACTATTTCAAAATCATTAAAATTTAGATAAAGATTAATGGAAAAGCGACCACAACTGATAAGCTTTGCACTTTTAATTCTGGAAACAGTATACCTATTTAGTCTCATATTTCTTTCCCTCCCTGATCTTCAGTTACTACATCTCTGAAGCCCAGGTGTGTCTCAAAGCTAACTTTGCAGCCAGCTTTGGACTTCCATTAGATAAAGCAGCAGATCTTTCCATTGGTTTGGGTTCTTTTTTTTAAAAAATCAAACAGTACTGAAAACGGTTTTAAGACATACTAGCATTAAGGAGAGCATTTTCAGCACATGCATTTTATCTGTAAATAATTATGCTTATTTTATAGAAACAGGTTGATAGTAGTGCCCCTTTACACAAGACAAGACATCCTTTCCCCCTGCCGTACCACTAGGGCCTTTGGCAACAATTTTTTGAAAATATTAAAGTTGAAAACTGCATTTTTACTCTGGTTCCTGTAACACACAGAAGTGTACACATACATATGGACACACACACACACACAAAGACCTGGATTTCTATGCTATGATCAAAAAGGGGCAGAAGGCAGGATTTTTTTCCAGAGGGCTTGCAATTCTGCAATGTTCTGTCTTCTTACCTAAGCACATTGACAGCATCCTTTGTGAGGCTAAAGATAGGATTTATCTGATTTTCAGCTTGGCTTTTGAAGTTTATTACATTTGGCAAGGTTGTGTACTCCTGGAGAAGTTTCCCCCTTTTTACCCTTAGGTTCTAATTCATCACAGTGTCTTTTATTCTTTTTAATACCTTTAATTAGCTGCTCAGAAGTCTTTGTAAGTGTGTGAAAGAAGTATTATAATGTATGAATGCCAGCTAGGCATCTCAATTTCTGTAGGTATTTTTGCATTCATAAATAACCCTATATATTTTGTACCTGTCATGAAGTACAAGTTGTTATTTGCTGGCAAAAGTTCACAGTTAGCACAACTGTGGTTTATCTCATTTAAAACTTAAGTCTTAGATTCTTTTATACTTCAGTTGCTTTTCCTTCGGATTATTTGTTACACAAATCACACCAAATTTACTTGTTCAGAGGTGCTTGACAATCCTGCAAGTTTTTTAACTGTCTGTCACTTATTGGAGACTTTTCTAACAAAAGTTAAAACTTAGTATACTTTTCTCTGAACCTGCTTGCATTCTGAAGACAATGAAGAAAATTAATTTATTCCAATAAATAAATACAGTTCTTCAGTTTAATATTAAAATGCTCACGGATAACACTGTTCCATAAACTATGAGCATTCCTTAATGTCTTCAACGAGCAAATACAGCCAGTCTAGTTCATATTTTCCATTTTCTTGCTTAAAACTCCACGTTTTGTAAACATGTACAAGAGGTAACACACCTGAGGATAATCGATCATTACAATAATAAGCATTACTACTTTCTAAACCTAAGATACACAGGAAAGATCTTCACAGAAAACATACAGGGTAGAATTTCAAGCCGCATTTCCTGTGCTGATATCCAGTAACAGGCGTTCCCTAAAAAGCATACCATTATTCCAAACAACTGACTACAGCAGGACAACGTCAGTTCAGGAAACGAAAGGATGTGGCGTATAAAATAACTGAGGATCATGACATGGATACAACTTGCCTACATGTAGGGATCAGGTAAATCCCACGCCGCAAGCACAGCATAATCCTGGGCTGCGCACGGTTTGGCTCACAAAGCCACTTGTTTAGTCTGCCAGCTGGCTAAGGGACAACACACCCTCCTGGCTCACCTCCTCAGTGCAGGAATACGTGAAAACCTGGCTGGCCATCCAGCCATTCAGCTTTGGCTGACTGACGAGCTGGCACAGCAAGAGGACAGGTCAGACAAATTGGATGTGTTTATGAATTCAGGTGTGAGAAGAGACAAGTGGCTGAAGGAGGAGCTGGAAAAGCTGCAGGCATTTGACTTGATGCTGTTAAATTTAGGCTTCCAGTTGCTTAATTCCTAACTAGCACCAGGACCTTTGTATACCCCAAGATCCTAAATTTCATATGGATATATTTTTCTGAAGTCCATCTGCTATACCACTTGTGTTTACTGAATGAATAAAAAATAGGGTCTTAAATAATTTCCTTAAATGCTGAGATATTCACAATTTAATTTAAACATCCATTCAACAATCTAAACAAATGCCTGTTTATTTTTATGCTGTCTGTTGTTTGGATTGTATGAAAAGACATATTATATCTGCCAGTCTAACCTTCTGTACACAACAATATTTTCCAGTTAAGTTACAATTATCTGTCAGAAAGCTAAACTGCCAACCTTTTGTACATTTGGTCTTGAAAAAGAGATGTCAGTCCATTTGTACTTGTCATCAACAACAAACTCTAATGAGATACAATAACACATCTGTAACCAATATACTAAATAACATTTTACCTCTAGGTAAGCCCCTCATTAAACTGCAATCCCCAGTTTGTAGTAGAAGTCAAGTATGGAGCACATCAGCATACTGACAGAAAGTTGCTACTTTTAAGCTTTCAGATATATATTAAATACTACATTTTATCTCATCAGAGCAAAAAAAGAAGTTACTAATTTTTTTTTTATTCATTTACACTCACTCAAATATGCAATTTATGATTAGGTCCTAGGGCAAAAAATACTGGCAAATAAAGGTGAAGGTGGTAAAGAAATAAATAATATCTATATTCCTTTAAAAGCTTGCCCTCTTAATGCTTTCCACAGAATTTGATCTTGACAGCTTTCAAGACCATGAACTCACAGCTGTGACTCCTTGCAGAACTAAATGATTAGGGGAAATTATATACAAATCAATGGAATTAGTTGCCCATAATTCTCCTTCTCTTTTCACGTGCTCCTTGTTCTTAACTTTGATTACATTTATACTCAAGTCACCAAGTTCCTCTTCAGAGGCTAGAGACAGCAGGCTGCCCCTTAAACTGGGATTTACTGCCTTTACCTTATAAGTCACACAGTGGGCTGAGTGTCCTGATTTTAAAGTTGAATGAGTCTCCCCTTTTCACAGTGCACAAAAGTATACAGACCCCAAGGAGCCATCAAGCTGTTTAGGTTTCTGCCCAACAAATGCCATCTTTTCTGCTACAGCAAAATGTCAAATCTCTCTTTAGCATTAGTTCAGCTAAACTTCTGAAGTACTGTCAGTTTAACAGAATAATAGAATTTATATGTATTAGAATTTTATATTTATAGAATTCTAAACACTTATAGAATGTCTAGAAAAAAACCCAAGCATGTCCTCAAAGCCAGAAGAAACCTGCTGAAATACAATTCACAACACTAATTCCTTGCCTGAAGTATGCCAGGCTGCTCTCCCATAGCACTTCTGCCATTAAGTTGCTTGTCATGGTTGTAACAGATATGCTACCAAAAAAAAATTAAAAATCTGCCTTTGAGATAACAATACTCTGGTCTGAGATTTAAATAGAATTAGGTGGCTTATATTTAAAGAGCCACTAAATTGATACCAAAATATTCTGATAAACTCTGAGTTTATGAATTTTGATTCTGCCCTGATAGTGTTTATTTTTGAGTGATACACAACTATTTTCCAATACTTCCAAGCACTATCATCAGAGCTGTATTGTGTATCAGCATTTCAAAGAAGAACCACATAAATGCTAAAATGCATATTCTTTTAAAAACTATCAGATTTCTACAGCTGACATTATTTATTTTTAGCAGTACTTAAGAGCTAAAGATGCAAATAAATTTACAAAAATGTGATCATTTAAGAAAAATCTATTATTTGACTTATAAAATTTGCATATATATGGAAAGACTAATGTTATTTATAAAGTAAATACTGAAATTAAAAATGGTTGCAAAGAAACTATACTCCTCAGATTTATGTGATCACCTATGAGAACACCTCATATTGCAGGGCTTCTGAAACTATCAACCTTAGTTCAGCTTTATAGCAAGATTGTGTTCTCTCAGCCCTAATAAGACCCCAGATATGATTAATCTTGGATACATACAGACTTGTTTCCCATAAAATTGAAATAAAGTTCAGTTTCCTGAAGAAAAGCAGAGGTTTTTTTTTTGTCTACATGCAAGTTTGGTATCTTCTGAGGAGAAAAAAACCCACACATATGTGAAAAGAATAAAGTATTTTTAAAAATCTATTAAAACACGTAATTAATAACACTGAGAAATCCAGAATTTGAAAACAGCGTAATAATTCAAACCTAACCAAGTTTATAACAATTCTTCTATGACTAATAGAAAGACTGTGCACCAGGAGTTAGGTCCTTCAAGATAAAATCATAATCTTGCTTTTATTCTTTTAGAGAGATACTATAATCATTCAAAATGAGAAAACAAACAGACTATTCAAACAAATTCAGTGCTTTTTATTGCCCTGACCGTACCAGAAACATCTTGTCAAGTATCTGCACCTCATTCAGTGAATCTGACTTGGGCTGTTTTTGTTCATGCCACTTAGCTTTAAATGAATCTTAATTTCTTTCTCTTGTGTAAAAGCATAGGCCCAAAGGAACCTATTAAATCTTCTATTACTGCCTGCTGGCAAAGAGCTAGCAGATGAGACTCATTTCACAAGTATAGCCCCATTTCACTCGTGCTGTTAGCTGAGCAGAACTACTGAAATTTGCTTCATTCTTGCATGGAGGGTTAAGAAAGGTAAATCCGAACATTTCCCCCCCCTCCTTCATGCATTAGCATCCTCCATCTATTTTAGCTCAGACTAGGACTAAAATCAAAACTACCTATGATGACTTTCTAAATTTCAAGCCCAAAACAGTATACTGAAGGAAAAAAGTTTCCTGATCCCTAACTTTTAAGGAAATATAATATCGAATTTCCTCTCATCTCCTTTGTCCTCATCTGGTGACTCACTGTGGGCAGATGACTGTGAAACACTGCGTATGGCTCAAGGACTGGATATTCTTAGGTTAATCAAATTAGTCATTTAACAGCTCCTGACACTGAGGACTGCATGTGTTCCTCTGAAGTAGTAGGAGTCACTGCTATTCTGTGGTGTGAGACACAAATCCAGGGGATCAGATATAAGTCACATTTAGCCACTCTGGCCTAGACCTCTTCTTAGCCCTGTTTTCTTTAACTGCAGTGTCTGTCCTTTTCTTCAGTTATACAGTTTAGCAAATGCTACAGTATACACAGTGCTGTGAAATTTATTGATACGGTTCATTTGCATACTATTTAAAGCTACTTCTAGCAATTCTCTTACATCAAATAGTTATGGATATTAAGTACTGAAACCCAAGGCCAAACTTGTCATTTTCTCAGGATAGTACAATTTTCCATCTTTCCATCCTTAGATGCATTAACTCAGTGACTTAAAATGGTCTCTCCATTTTCCTGAAATGTGAAAGGTTAACATAGTAGATATACCATATCAACATACATCCCACTCTGATTCAAACAAAAAACTAGGCTGCCAAGAGTAAATGCAAAAATTACATTAACACTCTGGAGTATTACAGTTCTTACAGGATTACAATTGCTGACAATTTGTTACGGTATACTGAAAGGAATTTTTGTCATTATCCAATCATAGTAAACACGGTATTTTATGAGCTATTTTATTAGTGTCCCGGTTTTGGCTGGGATATAGTTAATTTCTTCCTAGTATCTGATATAGTGCTGTGTTTTTGATTTAGGATGAAAATAACTCTGATAACACACTAATATTTTAGTTGCAGCTGAGCAGTGGTCAAGGACTTTTCGGTTTCTTAGCCCACTCCACCAGCATGCAGGCTGGGGGGGCACAAGAAGTTGTGAGGAGACACAGCTGGGACAGCTGACCCAAACTGGCCAAAGGGACATTCCGTACCATATGGCATCATGTTCAGCATATAAACTAGAGGGAAAGTTGGCCAGAGGTTGCTGCTCAGGAACTGGCTGGGCATTGGTCAGCAGGTGGTGAGCCTTGAGTATCAATTGTTTTGTATTTCTAATTCTATTATCATTATTATTTTCCCTTCCTTGTCTGTCCTAATAAACTGTCTTTATCTCAACCCATGAATTTTACTTTTTTTCCCTCCTCCCACTGCAGGGTAGGGGTGAACAAGTGGCTGTGTGGTGTTTAACTGCCTGCTGGGTTAAACCACAACAATTGGAAAAAGAGGTGCATATGTATGATTTATGCTCAGTTGTCAAGAGATTTGGAAAATCCCATTAATGTAAGAATTCCCCTAGGCAAGTCATGATTTCGTGGAAAATCTGCTACTAGCTGTGAACAGCTGTCTTTCGAAACCCGTTCTAAAATTATTGTCACGCGAAATATGGAACCAAAACTTCTCCTAGCCTAATTCTGCTACTAGTGGAATTTCAATATCTATAACTAAAGACAGCCTGAAGACCATGCTCCTGGTTTGACACTTCATTTTTCCTGTCAATACACAATTATCATACCTAGACATTCAGAACTGAAACAGCTTTCTATACTTTAAAATTGGATCCCACAAGCAATCTGAAGTTATTTTTCATTATAGGATGTTCCCTTACTTTCAAGGTCTTAACTGCATGGTTTAGAACAGCCTAAACTCTTTGGGACGACAAGACTTTTCATAGTTCCACCTGCAACCAACAAATACCCATGAAGGCAAAAAAAAGCTTCATGGCATTTACACATTAGCTGGTCAATGTTCCTATAGTCATCGCAAAGCCTAGGCATCCTTTAAATTCCATTAAAATTCTATCTTACAGGCATGAGCTATACCCTAATGAGCTATTTAGGAAGAATCCAAGAGGTTATATAGCATCAATAAATGAAGTTATACAATTATAATCATACAGAAAGTAAGATGGTACTGGTTAAATACAAAAGCCCTACTTGGACAAAGGTTTACATCCCATGGGAAATAGTAGGAAGGTTAAAAAAAAGGGTAAAGATTTATCTCCAAGCATTCACATAGTATTACTTAATATTAATATTCTTAACTCTAATACATAACACTACTGAAGTGACACATTCTCCTGTAGCGGTTTGCATGTAAATTCATTGATTACAGCATCATTCAGTAACCATGAAAATGTTGAGCTCAGAAAGCTGCCCAAGGCTATAAAAGACACTGGTAGCAGAAATAGAAATGGACCTCTTTCTCATGATGCTTTGCTTCTTATAACTATGATTTAAACTATTAAACTATTATTATTTTCATTTCACGTATCAGTGGTGTCTGAGTGACAAAATAAGAAATGTTCAGTGCAGGAGTTAACTTACATTCCTCTTCCTTTGGATCGAGTTGTGTAACACTGACAGATAAGCGATCTACACGTTCTTGTAAGGAGTTGACTCTAAATGAGAAGCTGTGTGCTTCATTGAAAAGTTCACCAAATATATCTTCAGCATATTTACCTGAAACACAGGAAAAAATAGTAAAATTCAAGCATATGACAAGACAGCCAAATGAGTTTGCCTTCAAAAAGGTTTCTAACTATTTTAATTAGGTAACTCTCAGAGGCATGAGTATCACTTGTAACAACCTGTACTTACTGAGCCCATTAAGAATGCTTCAGAAAATCAAACGGAAGTTAAATACTTAATTTGCAAGTTATTTATTGGAAATTAAATTATTTAATGCATTACAGGACAGATATTCAGCTACTATAAATTCTTCTAACTATGATATGCAAGGAACTAGGCTGCTTAGATTCTTGAATATGTATAAAAGGATGACTTCCAGCATCTGGAGGTGTCGCCCCTGTATGAGCGGTAACTAATCTTTCCAAGTGAAATTTACCTCAACATTTTTCTCAAAATGAAGCACAACTTCCACCCCTACTGTACAGCAGACTTTACAAAAAATGGCAGATCAGATATTTACATCTAGGTGAATCAGAACCAGACTATTCGAAAACACACACTAAAATAATAAATCCTAACTTGAAGGGTCAAAATTCTAGTAACTGACCAATTTATACTGAAGTAAAAAAGAAATAAAATAAGATCTCCTTTGTTCACTTCAATTGACATCACACATTTAGCCCAAAAAACCAGGAGATTTAAGTATTATGAGAAAAGGATCAGTAACAAGTTTTCTCTTCTACAGAGTATTCCACATAGTGCTTCTAATGCTCTCCCAATTCCACATGAATAGTTTGCTGACGTCACTGAAAACACCCCACCAGACTGCCTAGCAAAATTTGTAGCCATACTTCTGAAATACCACGTGATAGCTTTTAAAACGTAGTATTATATTGTGCATACCTAATTTGTGTACTGTTTGCGAACTTACACTGGTTTCGCAAGTATAAATCTCACAAATTTCTAACAACCTGCTTCGCACCCAAGTTCTGACTGGTGCAAAAGGAAAACATAGCTACGGAAATTTTGCCTTTGGTGAGCAATACATCTGGAAGTATACATAAAAATGAGGACATTTTTATATAAACACATCAAAAGAACAAAAATCAAATCCCTACAGGTACTGTGGGAACTACTTAAAGATACCAAGTAGTAAGCACAAAGCCAGCACATACCATTTATTAAGACCTAGGTAAGAGCAATAGAAAACCAGCGTGACTATAAAGAACAGAATATAAAAGGGGATATCAGAAGAAATGTACAGAAGAAGAAAACAGATGGGATCATAAATCCTGGCATATGAAACATAAACCCCAAAAACTAGTCTGAGGAACTACTAGCAAATTAACAATAAATAATCCTTTAAAGGCATGAAGAGCAAGAAAGCCTGCCAGGGACTCTGCAGAGCTGACTGGCAATGAAGGTATAATAGCATACAGAGAAGGCAAGACTCCTGAAGACAGCTAATATAACACTTTCCACTGGTGCTCACTGAAAGGAACTCGAGAGACCCTCATGCAAGAACTCACTGGGGGAGGCTTGAAGAAATTGAAGGGACTACATAAAAATTACTAAACTAACAAAATGATCAGCAAATATTAGTAACAATTTGTAAATCTCCTTATACACACTGAAGCACACATCAATAAAGTTCAATTTTTTTTTTTTTTTTTTTTTTTTTTGTGGAGCATCTTGGGAGCTACGGACCTGGAAGGCTGACATCCAGACAAAGTAGCGTAAATCACTATGGAGAACTGAATCAGCAGACATCTGGATGACTTGTTAGAGAAGAGGCAACACAGCTTTTATAAAGTGAAATGTCTGAACTGTTTTTAAGGACAGAGAGTGCTATGATGTAGTGAGATTTCTAGGACAGTTTAGAAAGTATTTAATCAAAGCTTTTGGTGAAAACTTAACAGACGGGTCATACAAAAGAAATAACATGCCACGGATAAATAATTCCCCAAAAGGTAGAAAACAGGGGAAAGGAGTAAATCACCAGCCTTCACAGTTGAAAGGTGAGTTTTCTAAAGTTTCTCTGCCATTTAATATCTGTAAATAACCTGAAAAAAAATGAGATGAAAGTTTGCCAATGATACAAAGTTATGGAAAAGAAACACCTTGAGCATTAGGAAATACACAGGAACCCCAGCTGGTGGAAGAGGCTTCCAGGCTGTAAAGAACTGGAAGCAGGGAGACTAGTAGGAGTATTGTACATGCTGTCTTGCTCTCATTCTTGGAGCAATTGCTAATAGCCACTGCTCTATAGCTAATTGCTAGTGAGAAGCAGATCAAAGGTGCAGCCGTTCTTAGAACCTTTGTCTTTAAGCACCAGTCCACATTAAAACAGAGACGGAAAGTTAGTAAAGTCTTCTCAGCTGGCAAATCACCTAACACAAGACTTTCTAATATAGGTCTTGAAACTCTGTAAAGTTTATGTTCTTTAACCTGTATCTGAAGCAAGAGAAATTATTTAAAAATGTGATCCACTAAGAGCAAGATTTCTAAACTTTTAATACACATATAAGAAAAAGCTAATGTACTTCAGATAATATATTCAGAAATATTCATTTAAACTAGATAACTCGTGTAGTATTCAGAGACATGCAAATTAAAATTAAAATCAAGTGTAAAATTTCATGTATAGAATAAAAAATAAATTGCAGGGCTTTAAAATCGAGTAACTCTCCTTTTATAGGTGTATTTTAAGGCTACAGTTTTATCTGTATCATTTCATCAGGCTTACAATTCATCTACCTCATTAATGAGCTCCAATTGCAAATAATCTGTCTCGAAAATCTTTTCATTATGTTGCATACAGCCACAAACATACTGCAAGGAATAATTTGCCCATGCTTATGAACACTAATCCTCAAATGAGAAATACATTAAAAACAACCTGTCACGTTTGAAGTGGTATGCCAGCCTGCATGTCTGTTGGTGGTCTCTTTACTTAGCCACAGGTATAATTAACCAAAGCAAAGAAAAATGTTTGCATTTCATGAAATGTACAACTACCATTCAAAAGAATACTATATGTGAATGTATATATATATACAACATTCATAATCCAGTATTTGTTTATGTTCCTGTCTCTGCGTGTATTCTGTATGAACGTATCTTCAATTTTGAAGGGATTACAAACGATATGAATATGGGTGATAATACTGAACAAAGTGCCACAAACTCAAACAAGTAAAAAAATGTATGAGAAAAAAATACATTAGTAAACAAAGTTGAGCTCATTCCACATAATGGGGAATATGTTAAAAGAGTAAGGAATCAAAACTAATTCCACTATATACAGTGAATATTCCAAAGTATTATTAACACTTCAGAAAATTTACAATATTATGGTGCTACTTGATGAAAAACTCTACTCGTTTCATGCAGTACAATAAAGAGAATTACAGTTGACTATAACAATTACAACAATAACACCTTAGGATCTTGGTCACAGCTGGATACATAATACCAGATCAGAAAGATCAGTGATTTTGTTTGCCTATTAAACTAAATGACAATGTAGACTTCGGCAACTAAACTAATTCAATGTCTGTGGAAAGTTTAATTTACTGTATTTGAAAAATACAGCCTGGCACTTATTTTTAATAACAAAGCTTTTTTTTAAAATTTAAATAAGAGGATAAATTATTAATTAGTTTTAATTAAGGAATTTATTATTCACCTTATTATTCTTTTCACAACTTTTCCTCATGTCTCAAAGGGCTCTGTTCACAACTAAACCTTCAATAATAAAGGGATACAGGAATGCAGCTCTCTCTAGTGTCAGTCAGTATCTTTTTTTGTGACAGCCAAATAAAATGCTTTGGAAGCAATGTGCTGTCCTTCCTTCCCTCAACAACTTGCATGTGTTTTGATGGGTTTTTTTAACAACTATTTTCCTGACTTTTAAAACAGACCTATGAGCTGAAAACAGAATACTAACTAGTAGCTACTAGCTGAAAATAGAATAAAAATAATACTGCTTACTGCCTTCCTCATTTTTTTAAATTAAACCCACTAAAACATGTATCACCCACTCATGTTCATTACCATGGCAATAAATGTAGAATGGCTTATAAAATGTGAGAAAAATACTGATCAGTTTTACAGTGCTTCTCTTTCACCATTTGTTCCTTTAAATTTGTTTCCTAATTTCCCCCCATAATTTCTTAAACATTTGTCCAGCAGCACTGCCTTCTGTGCACAAATGAATCATTTCTAACTATTCAACATACTAAAATGAAGGGATACTAAGGTAAAAGAAATGGGGATTTTTGTCTTATTCTGGGGGACTGGGTATGTTTCAGCCACAATCACCGCATCAGGTTCAGAACTGTATTTCAGGCTAATTAAACAAAGCATGACAAAGAGATGTCTTAAAAGACATATATTGTGCTGTACAAGTTCTTACAACCACACTGACAGGCTGCAGGGTCAGGGCATACATGAGCAGTGCCCCTGAAACTCCAGTCCTCAAATTCACCTGAACTGCAGCATTCTCACTGATGTATCTGTTAACAAACCTTAAGGAAAGGGCATTTAAATTAATCATTTTGCAACACTAGATCAGTTACCATCAGATTTAGTTACATGCTCTCAGACAAAGACTAGGACGTGAGTCCTGAAGCAGGACTTGTGGAAGAAGTCACTTCTTTGTCATCCTTTTGTATTGTTAAAGAAAAAGAGTTCCAAACCCTTCAATAGCATTTCAACCTGAAACAGATCGGTTATGGCACCAGCAGCCTATTGGAAACATGGGCTAAATTTTATGTATCTGTCTGGACAAATAAACTGAGCACCTACCCAGTGCCATAAAACAGCATCATTTTTAGAAATTCACAAGGATTACTGGTAAAACTCAGGCCAATGCAAGATGCAGAAAGTAGGAAAACCAAAATAAGACAAATATTGCCAAAAGTATTAATCTTAATTAATTTAGTCTTACATAATCCGTCAAACTTCTGGAGCTAGAGTGGGGGGGGGGGAGATGTTAACATTTACGCAAACAAAATCTAATACAACACACATTAGTTGAATTAAATTTAAAAAATATGTAATATATTAAATATGTGGTGGGATTATATCATTCCTTGATTTCTATTATTTCAGTCCCATTCAAAAACTAAACAATATTTTTGCCGAGTACATTTTCTAAAAAGTAAAAGCACAGAACAAGAGCAGCTGCAAAACCTGTCTCATTTCCCACTGCACAATTCTTTCCCAATATACTTACACTATGCCAAATTACATTATTCACTACTCAATAGTTCCTTCCTACACAATATAGCGTCTTCATAAGAAAATATTTTTTCAGGATAATTAGTTACCACATAAGCCACTAACACTATATAATCCCGGTCCTTCTATAAAGTAAAACAAGAAAAGGTCTTCTAAGTCTATTAATACATTTGTCCTCCTCCATGAATTCTGACATGTAATTTAACATATCTATTGCCTTTTGATTCAGCTTCAGATCTTCATATCATAATCTAATTTTTAGCAACAATAAGGTATATTTGAGTTTCACTTGAAAGTCTAGACTTACTTCTCATCAGGATCATTTCAATCTCACAGCTCAGTGACTAGGAGACAGACTAAAAGCTAAGAGAGTGAACTTGGAGATAAGCACCTCGGTAGATCCTTGAGATCCTCAGTGGCTATGCCTAAGCAAGCTCTGAAAAACCATGTACTAAATACATAACACTGATGTTAATTAGGAACCTTCACTATGAGGGTGTAAGAGCAGCCTACAAGGATTGGATTTAAGGATTATACTAGGAGTATCAGAGTACTGAAGGGACAACTTGGTTCCTTTAACCAGGAAAGCTGAAATTTATGAGACATTTATCAGGCATTTATCAGAAATTTATCAGGTATTTATCAGACAACCTGAATGATCAAAAGTATCAAACAAACTTTGTTAAAGGCCATATCTGGAGCAAGTCTGATGCTTCTTGTTGACATCCAAAAAGAAAAAATCAGATTCAAAATTCTTCAGCCATGATAGCCTGAGATGTCATTTGTTACCTCTCACTGAGGACATCATTAAGTAAGTTGGCTGAGATTATCCATTACATATTCAAAAATCTGTGAAAGGGACTGATGAGAGCTGAACTTGCATTGAAGGTACTAATCTAAAGATCACTTCATAGGGAAGTCTTCCTCTTCCTTTCCTTTCTAATATCACCTGAATTCACTGCTCTATGTAGGAAGGAATTAATGACAGGCAGGACTTCTTTTCTGTTAACACACAGTTGTTTTCAATGAGACATTTCTGACCATTTGTTCGTTCCCTCATTATCATTTGAGACAGATACAAAATAGTATCTCTTTGCCAATACTGCCACTGCTGGGGAGACAATATCAAGAAATCAGACAGAAGTCTTTGAGGATGGGGGGGGTCTCTCAATCTAAGTTAGCCTTTAGTTTTCAAGTCCATCAATTTCTTTACTTCAGGTACCCCAGAACACTTTTTCTAGTGTTCCCTGGCAATTGCAGTAATAATGAAGAAAGAGGAATGACTAATGAAGAAAATTCACAGAGAATACTGAATATGCTTCTGAGCACACTGAGAAGGAGGATCTGCATGGCAGGGCTCGCCAGAGGGGTTCTGCTGTTTCTGGAATAATGACTGAAGCTCTAGCTGCAGATCTGCAGAGACCTACTTCCAATCATGCCATCATTCAACCTTACCATCTGCTGAAGATGTTGTCCAGACAGGATGAAGAGAAAAGACTGGTTTTTGAAGAGGCCTAGTTCTAAAGATTAATTGCAGTCCAGATACCTCGCTGCTAAGTATTTCTGAAGAAACATTTCCCACTTACTGAATGTTAACACCTTAAGCCATGGCTTAAGGTGAGAAAGTGTCTCTCACAAGATGAAAAGCATTTAAAACCCTCTAGGGAATGGCATGGTAAAGAAAAAAGAAAGAAAAGTTAAGTGAGTCTGAGAGGAAAAAATAAGGGGGAGAAATAATTTACTCTAAAGTTTTCACTCCTGAAAACTAGTAAATAAGGGGCAAGGAAAAGAAACAATTAGAAGAATATGGTAAAAATAGGAAATACTACATAGAAAAGATAAAAAGAGGGAAAAGGCTACTGAAGGTTCAGTGTTAAGTGAAAATCATTTTCACTAACATAAAAGGCACTCCAGTTTGGCAAAGAGTTATGCAGCAGTCTCTTTATGCAGAGGTAAAAGAAAAAATGGGGAATGACATCTTGCTATGATTGAATAAAAATTTTTACTCTGAATGCCTGCAATATAAATATTCAGTAAAGGAACATACTCAAAAGGAGAAATGTTCTCCTCCCTCTACATGGAGGTGTCAGAGACCAGGGCCAAGAACAAACCCCATCAGTTAGTTTTCTTATGTGGTTCTGAGATTCTTTGCCCAGGGAACAGCTGAAGAAAAGGAAAACCAAGATTGGCCAACAGCTGTGAACAAAATGAGGAGGCTATATGCACACAATAGAACAATTTATCCATCTTCTGACAATGGCACAGCTACACAATGCTATCACTTGTGTTTCACGTACGCAGGAATGTTATGGCCTGACATAACACCAACATACACCAACTCAAGCAGAACTGGAGTACTAATGCATATGCAATATTGGTGAAAAAAAAATAGGTAAGCACTTCTCCAAAGCAGATACTGTCAGAAAGCAAGTAATACAGGGAAGAATGGCTAGGAAACTAAAACAGCTGTTGCTGTTGTCCAGAGAGTTTCTGCTGCCACAGTGCTAAGAAAAGCTGTCAGAATGCAGATCCTTTTATGAAGTAAGAGAAGACTGGGAATAGACAGGGGGGAAAAAATTACTTACTGGCAATTTTCTGTGTTGTATCAAGACAGACTGATGTGTTTTCATGCTCCAGGGAGAAAGGCAAGAACTATCACTCAAAGTAGGAATAAATATTTCGTCCTCTCATCTCTACTTTTTTAAAAGGTCAAAAAACCTTCTTAAACTGAACAATTAAAAGCAACACATCAAATAAGCTATAAAAGAGTTGACAATTTGTATGGAGGCACACAGCAGCTATCAGTGATATACTGGTGTAAAGCTCTTTTCATTTTATATTAAAACACAGGAAACCAGAATTCCTGTCTTTTAATAGGTATTGTTTCTGCATGCTTGTATTACTTAAACACAGTATCCAATATCATCAAGTTCTGTTCATGTTGAAAAGACCTTCTAGTCCAACATCTAGTCCAAGTCATCTAGTCCAATACCCTGCACAAATCAGATCCAATTAGATCTAGCTGCTTGACTAATCCAGTCAAGCAGTTAATGTCCCCAAGAATGGAGATCTAACAACATACATGACAAATCTCTATGCTTAGCTTTTCTCAGTAAGGACTTTTGGTCTCTTTTAAAGTACTGGAGGCTCCAATTCCAAGAGAGCACTCCTTCACCACATTATGTCAGAAGAAGGGTTTCGAATGGTTGATCGTGACAGTCATAACCACAATGGCAGAAGACTGATCCTTTATTTGAGGACCAGTAAACGAAAAATTTTAGAGGTAAAGATGACCTATTATTAATCAGGTCAAAGACTATTCATTTAAATTTGCACAACTTTACCATCAAAAGCAAAAGTAGTTTCAGTTTAAAGGAAATGAAACCCTACCCTACCACTTTCCACCCTCAGAGTAAAGACTCATTTCACCTACAGCTTAAAGGCTGATTCTCAAACATACACATTATGCACGGAAAACAAAACGCGAAGGACTGCAGAGAAGCTGGTTGCCAGGGTACTGCTGCAAAACCATGCCTGCTGGCTGTGACTCACAGGCAACTGCTGAAATTTATCTGCATGTCAGCTGGCCTTGCTGCACGCACGTAACAGTGGCACACCAAGAGAAGACTGGTTATTCGGGTTTAAGCATGAGAGGCAAAACTCCTATGCATGAACTCCCGAATATTTTTGAACTTGTATTGCTACCACCACAAAAAGACAGAGAAACTAAAAGAGTTCTGATACAAAATACTTTCACAGGTACTCATACTTTTGTAACATGATCTCCATTTTTATAGAGCAATCCTTAACACTGTTGAGAAATAAGGACTGTTTTGCGAAACGTGTCCTATTTTAATTGTAGGAAAAATGTGTTTGTTTTGTTTTTAAACATATACAGTATAAACTAAAAACTTTGTTCCTTTGGTATAAACATTGCCTGTAGAAAACCTGCAAAGACCATGATGCTATTTAAAAGGAAGAACAAAACATTGAAATAACCAGTTCTGCTCATTAGTGTTTAACTTCTAAAGAATTCAGAATTACGTATTCTGGGCTTGCTGTTGCAGATAAACATATGCATTTTCGCTTCTGTTTTACCTTATCATATCCAAGACTGCATGCCTTTTTGACCACTAGTGAGTCACAAGTTCATGATAGAAACACATCTCAAGTGAAAACAGCTAATTTAGGCTCATTCCCAAATATGCATACTACATGTAAGAACCACATTCTTTTTACAGAAAAGGAACTAAGACACAATTACGGTTACATTCCCTTGAAAGTGTTTCTCAGCACTACCCATTAGGCAAACCATGTAACAAATGTGGGAGAATTCAATGGATATTCTTCAATTCCTTTTTTTCCCCTTTAAATGAGTTCTTTCTGTTCTGGTATTGCTTGATCCAGACCTCCTCCTAAGCAGCTGGACACACAATGTCGGATACAAACTCTGTATACCAAGAAAACATAGCAAAGGCACCTGAATCTCAACAGGTCAACCTGAGACCATGATGTTGAGTTAGAAGTTGGTGCTGGGTTTAAGGTCAAATGATACTTCCAAATGAAAATATCAAATATAAATTTGGTATGTCACCTACCAAATTCTCCCAGATGAAGCATATAATCAAGTAAGATTTTTTAAAACAAGCAAACAAAAATAAAATAATGCAATATTAATAAGAGTGACTTGGAAGTGGAGACTAGTACATGAGCAGCTTGATTTGAGAAGGGTTTTTGTCAGAATGACAAAAACTACAAGACTACAGATGATGACCACATACTGCAACCTAATATGACCTGCTCTAATTTCCTTTGTTGCCACAGCTATATTAATAATGGCCATATTTATGTGCTGTAAGCACTCCAGTCTCGATTGCATAATTCAGTGTCCTCAATTAGTGTTTTCCACCTAATGGCACCCTAACAGCTTTGAAAGGCTGCCACAACTTACTCACAGTCAAACCAATAATTAAATCAATCTAATTAAGAAATTAGTCTGCATCACCTATGACTAAGATAACGATGACACTGAAAGGCTTTTCACACTGTAGATGTATATAAATGCACATTTAAATATTTAATGCGTTGATAGTCTTACTAATGTCCTAGTGGTTAAAAAGCACCTGTAGTATCGAAAATCCGAAATGTTATCATACTGGTTCATCTGACAATTTATTTCAAGTTGCTGTAACTTTAAAAAAAAAACCAACCCAGAAATCAGCTTTTTCAGCAAAACTCCTTCAGAGTTCTAGAGCTTGAGAAATATTCACTCCTATCAAATGCACCAAGGATACAACTGTTGACAGAAGGGAGAATAAGAAAGAAAAATCTTTAACTGTTTGAAATACTTTGTAATAATTACATTTCCGGGTTTATTATTTCAAAAGGTAACTACATTTTTTTTTTCTGAAGGGCCACAACATGACCAAGGGTTTAAGTTAAGTGAATTAAGCAACCAGTAGTATATTCCTCATTATGTCATATTCCCTACTCAAGAATTGCTCTAAGGTTGGCAATTACTGACTTCATTAACTACCAGCTACCTTTTTCTGTCATCTTCTACTGGTAACAGAAATATATGGATGAACTGTTTTAAGATGGATGAACTGTTTTAAGACATGCTGCTAGAAAAATTCCTAGCTTTCTTTCACAGAAGTCCATGCTAGTCACTAGCCACGAAAGGAGTACATTCAAGACTCAGTAACAATTTTCAACTGAGAATTTGAAAAAGTGTTCATACTTCAAACACAAAAACTGTGACTGTAAAATATATTAGTTCTAAATACAGCTATTAAGACAATGTACTTACTTAGGCTACTCAGTTGTCTGATTATATTTGCCAAGGAGATGTTGGTGACACATTCCAATTCGTTCTTGATACCTCGGGGCAGAGCTGTGTGGCACAGGTGCCTGGGGTCTATGTTCCTTTTTACCAGCGGCATTCTGAAACGTATCAGAGGACCAGCACACCTGCACAGCAAAGAGACACAACATACTGTTGTAAATTTAGTTATATTTTAAATTCAGGTTATGTGTAAAGTGAAATCGACTAGTCCTAACAAGATAAAACCAGCTCCATAATACTGATAGAATTCATTGCTCTGTGAGTACGTAAATGTTTTCCTCTTTATTTATCTCATTCTCTCTTCACTCATTCCTCTCTATTTATTTCATTCTCTCTCTTTAAATCCTTACCTGATTGAGATTTCAGTAAAGAGACAAATAATCTTTTACAGTTTAGGTTTTTTTCTTCCGCCCTCACCCAAAAAAAAGACAGGAAAATCTTTGTAGTACAAACCCATTAAAGAAAGATTGAGTTCTTGATGGACTACTTCCTTATTCAGGCCAAGCAAAGTCCAACAACAAATTCCCTTTACTATGAGGTCAAAGTCAAACTAGTTGTCTATTACACCGAAAAGGTAGATATGATTCATTCATTTTGTCCTGTTACTAGCAGGAGTCACCCTTCTAATCTGAACATCACTTTTAAATCGTACCTAGTCACAGGAAGAAAAGAGATGATGTTTCCCTTCTACACCTACACTACTACTGACAATAAATTCAGCTAAGAATGCATCTTTCAAATACAAAAGTCTCCACAGTAAACTTCTCCAGATTGAAAGGCAAACAAGTTTTCCACAACATAACCTGTATGCAGTCCCAGTCCCTCAACCAGACAGCCCGACACAGTTTCATCTGCCCTCTGCTTAGAAGTGTTAACCCAAAACGTTCTCAGGATGCAAGCCAGGCTTTGTGTTGAGACACAGAATGCACCTTCCCTCCAGTATATATTTAGCCACCAAGTTATCCTTACTTGGTCAAAACTGAGAGATTTTTTGCACAAGACTAACACAAGGCCATAGTAGTGGAGCTGAAATTTTGTTGACCTGGAACAGCATAGTGAGTCAAGGGCAAAGAGTCAATGGAGTACTTTCCCCTTGCAGACTGCTTAGATTTCTCCTTGCCTTGTTTTCTGGGAGTATATTCTTTCACTGAAGCCAAGACTCGTACCTGAGGGACCAAGGCAGGATCCTTAAGTCTACCTGAGAAACAACTCTGTGTTTCCAGGATGTGATTAGATGTCATTCCTTGCATTTTAACATCACGTCTACCACCCTTGTTTTCTTGAGAGAACAACAAAAAATATTTTATGTTTCTGAGGGACAAAAGTCAATAAAAATGATTCTTCTGGTCACTGGTTAAAGGGAAATACTGTACAGTTCTTAAAATTGTGTAACTATTTTCTCAATATTAACAGTAAAAATTATGGAAGAGTGCATGGGGCAGGGTTAATTATAAGAACAGATTTTTATTCTTGTTTTTATTTTCTAGAAATACCCCAAATCTTCCTAGTCGTTAAACATCTAAGTACTGAAAAGTTAACTGTTACACACAAACTAAATAAAATAAAAAGTGCAAATCTGAACAGTGTGTCAGATAGAAGCAATGAAGAAGTGTTTATAAACCCTTAACTACAGGTTTGTTATCACGGTTCCCCAACAGAAAATAAAGGAACCATTCTGTCACTGTCAAAGAAACACAACAAATGATATGTGAGCAATGTTCTACAGAAGCAATTAAATATTAATTCCAGAATTGAGCCCTTTCTTGATTACTGCTTTAATGATACTGTTGTATAAACAGTGTAGTAGACAAGTCTTTCAAAAATGGTCCAATCAAGTTTGTAAAACAAATATTTTCACAGAAAAATTGCACAATTTCAATGTTTTCTAATATCTGAATAATGCTGTTGTGGCTGTCCTACACAAACATACAGCATAACAAGAAAAGGTAGTGGGAATAGTAAGTATGGTAAAAGGTATAGTTTTCAACAAGCGTCAACTCGGAAGGGCAACAAACGACACGAGATAATTGACACCATTGAAATTATGCATCATATTTCAAAACTATGCAAAGCCTGAACAGAGAATATTTACTCAATTCCCACAGAAATGAAGCCAAGGAGACAACAAAGGAAAATATCACTCAAGCATGCTTAAGACAAAGGAAAAGGCATTTCACACAATGTTTAATAAATTCTGGAACTCACTGCTACAGGATGCTGCAAACAAAAGTACCTGCTGGTAATTTGTCCACTATGGACCTCATATTCTTTGCAGTTTGTTGCAACCACTAGAAGGTCTTGATGATTCCTCCCCAAATGAATCTAATGATCCCAACACAGGGAGCAACAGGTGTGTGACAGTAAATGGAACTTTACTGTACCCACACAATTTCTTCGCTCCTATAAAAGATGTCTCCTATCATAGTTCTCAATAAGAAAGGTGAAAAATTCTGAAATCACTGTATTTATATGCAGCTTTAGAGCTGTGAAAGAGGGAAAAAAACAAAAAAAGGCATTGTTACAATCCAGTATATCCTTTAGGTTAAACACAAAAAAATACACTTCCCCACCACCACCTGCTACCAAACCATGCATTACCCAAGCCCCTAGGACAGTAAAGGAAAATTCATTCCTAGATCATGAAATCCTGTTACCACATCATTCCCAAGAAAACTCTGGAAGTGTTCATAACCCCAGCCAGGCAGAAGAGAGAAGCAGCTTGTCAGTGCATAAGAAGATCCCTCGACCGACAGGTTATATGACACCTCCTCAGAGGTTTACAGCTCTCCTCCTGACACACAGGTCTCCCTCTCCTCAGCCCCACTACTTCCCAACTCAAAACTCAGGAAGGCAAGGCAATCCTCCAAACACAACTACCTCCTCTTCCCTGCAGTCAATCCCACGTAAATATTTTGAGGTAGTTCTCACGAAGTGAAGCAGCACCAGTTTATACCCAGTTATCTGGAAGTACTTCATAGTGATCTTAAACTGAAGCTCCTCTTTACAAAGAGATGCTAATCTCTTTCCTAGAGCCACTATCGAAAACTCTTCTGCCCCACTTCCTATATATCCTTTGAAGCACTGAATCCACTTGAGAAGCCAACTCTAATCTTCTTTGCAAACCCCTCTGCTACTTCAGTTTCACAATGGCTGGCACAAACTCATCCCCCTCACACATGCTTCAAGTAGGAGTACAGAATACAAAAGTGTGTACATAACACCTGCTTAATTTTTTTGTTAAGTTACCATGCTTTGATACCTGACTTTTTAGGAATTACGGGAAAAGCTCTAGTTGCTTCTCAGTTAATTCCTATTACTTGAACAAAAGTGCAGAACATTGGCCCTAATGAGGGCTAATTATTATGTTTTCAGAAGAACAGCCTTAATGAGATTTGGCCACACTTCTTTTCAAAACGACAAGTTGTTGAGTGTGTTGCACAGCCCTCTTCAGCTATTAGGGGTCTTAAAAGTGAGTGACACTCTTCTACCTCTGCCTCATACTTCTCAAACACTGCTGGCAGCAGCTCAGAAACCTACTCTGGGGGCACCTGCCCCCTGTGCCCACAGCCACCTGCCCCAAACAGGACAGTGTCACCCTGCTGTGGGTGCTGAGAGATTGCCCTGGGGAGCACTGGTGTAGGAAAACAGCTACCATTTTCCCTTCAACAGGCTCCTGCAGAAATATTTGGGAATTGCAAGATGTGTGGAGAAATGCTACATGGCTTACTAGGATCTTGTGAAAAATCTGAAAAGTCAGTAGTCACAGTAACGATTCAAGTTTTCTAGCACATACAGTAAGACAAGCAGGAATGAAAGTACAACATTAAGGTGGGGAAAACTGTCCAAGAGTTTAACTGGTAATTAAATTATACTTCAGTCTCATTTTCAGAAGACTAATGAAATTTCATGATCACGCGGCTTTTTTCATCAAAGTTTACTTCTGATTAGGTTACATTTCGTCCTTTACGAAAAGTGTTGCTATTTTCTTAGCATTAATGAAAGATATTAATCTATCATTTTTTCTATAATATACCAATAATGCAGCACTGAATGCCCTTGCTTTCATGGAGTTAAATCTAATTCCAGCCATTTCTGTAGCACATCTTTAGGCCTCAATATTACCACACTACTTGTAATTTTCCTTTAACAATGTGCAACAGCAATGCCTTTCATATGCCCCATTTAATTGATCACGTTCTAGCTGCTGGCAGTACAGACCACAGCTTGAAATGCAACAATCAATTTAACAATTTCCCCACCCACCCTTAGAAACATAAATAGAATATACAATAGTTTTTATATTTGCTTACATAATCATGTACTAACTGCATCTATGCTATACAGACTTTGGGAGAGAATGAAAGTAGCTAATAAAAAAACCTTAAATGTGTTTATGAATCTGGAAAAATCAGAATTCTATTAGTTAAAAAAATCCAAGCTTATTCTCTTGGCAAATTTTCTTCTAATTAGACTACAAGACATCATCTGTTATTACCAGTTGCAGAAATTCCAAAGATGAAGTTTTTATAGTGCACACCTCTACTATGAAAGGCAAATGTGCAAAGACTTCATACAGCTTGTTTCTCTGCAGCTCTCATTGCCAGATCAAGGTGCAGGAATAAGCTTAAGAAGAAGCAGACACCTACATTGTGGTGTCCTTCAACAAAGTAGGCCGCTACCACCTACTGCTGAGTCAACATAACGATTTTTAAACTCTGCAAGCAATTAACATCCTTTAGAAGATACATCTTGGAACTGACAAGATGACAACTGACATCTTAAATTGACAATTCAACAGAAATGTGTTAAAATTACAGTTTTGAAATCCTTTCTGTTATGAACCATATCACAGAATGGAAGATCTCCTTGGAACACTTCCCTCAAATCTCAGTCAAAAACTTTTCTAACTGCAAGTAACTAGGAAGAGATGACTTTATTGTAACTAAAAAACATGCAAAAAAAAATGTTACTAGAATCTCATGTTGACATCACTGCTGTTTAAGTATGAGTGTAAAATGAATAGTTTACATCTTAAGATCTCCTATACTAAACTGTCTTCAAAAAATTTGCTACACATTTATAGAATCACAGAATCATAGGATCTGCTGAGTTGGAAGGGACTCATCAGGATCATCAAGTCCAACTCCTGGCCCTGCACCAGACACCACAAGAATCACAGCATGTGCCTAAGAGCATTGTCCAAGTGATTCCTGAGCTCAAATAAGCTTGGTGCTCGTGACCACTTCCCTGCGGAGCCTGTTCCAGTGTTCAACCACCCTCTGATATCCAACCTAAGCCTCCTCTGACTCAGCTTCACGCCATTTCCTCGAGTCCTGTCACTGGTCATGATAGTTTGGTCAACTTAAGGAGCAATGTCTCTATAGAGCGTAGGAAGGAAGTAGATAATTTATTTTTTAATTAAACCAGAGAATCACTAACAAAATGTTTCATATTTTATTTGTAGTCACAAATGTAAAAATACTGATTCTCAAGTAATATCAACAGCAATCTCTCAAAACAGTCTCTAAATATTCTGTTGCTGAACTGAAGATAAGATTATTCAGGGATAGATTAATGTCACTGAAGGGTCTATCTCAGTAACAGTGTATAGGAAAGTATTTGATTAGCAAGATTATAATGAACGGATTGTAAAAAACCAATTTACCTCATATAACGATAAAATATATTTTAAAATAATTTGTAATTTTTATTCTGTACTTAATAATGACTGACTGCTGCATTGTTTTAATTGTCTGTGGCAATTAGTATTTTCCTCTTATAGAATAATCCATAATCATCTCAGCACATCTGTCACATTAGATAAGCAGAAAAGACAATGCAGTCACAAAAATGGGTAGGACTTGAGTTCTACTCAGTCTCTAAGGCTAATTACAGACAGTGCTAAAAAACTACTTTTCAGCTATTACCATCCAGCCAAATTTCTCTCAGATGTGTATTGTAAGACTACAGTCTCTCCCCCCCATGTGTGTGTGCACACCTGCACACACAGACTCATCTTTAAAACACACCAAAAAATATTTCAAAATCAATTTGGATGTGATTACAGACAAAAACCGCAGCCACATCTACCTCCTTGTCAAAATTTATAAGTTTCATATTTATTCAGCTAAACAAATGAAAAAAGTGCAATAATTTTTACTCTGCGGAAAAAAAAAAAATTGTATTTTCAGACCTCAATAGGTTGTGACTATAATGAAGTAGTATAATAGAAATGAAGGCAATTTTGGCAAGTTATAGGTGGAAAGAAATAGAGTGACTAATAATTTGTATGCTGATTTATGAGAGCTTTATCTGTGATATATTAGCTTTTCAAAAAAATCTTAAATAGTTATTGTCACTGAGATGACTGATGATGGCAGCAACGTGGAATTCTCAGTGTGGGTAGCACTGCAAAATATGACTCTCTAATAGCAATGCAACAAGTACAACTTCACTAATAGAAACAGCAGCAACATTTCAGGGGAGAAAGCTGAAATACCAGTTCATAACTACAGGGGTTACCTAAAGTTTTAGAGGAAAAACCAGCATAATTTCAGCGAGCTAAACTGCAATCTGGGTCAAGTCAATGAGCTCTATGTAACAAAATAGCACACAGCCCCCTCAGGGCTTCCATACCATTTCCCATTCTGTTGGGGAAAATCTTTTGAAGTTCACCTCTGGCTACAACCCGCTGTACAACAGCTTTGGGCTTTCCTCAGTGTCCTCACTCCCGCCTGTGTTTTGTTTGCGCTGCCACTGGCCCCTCCTGTGCCAGCACGCAGGTGAGAGAGGCTGTCACCATCATTCATACAGTCCTCTCCTGCCCTCAAACCCCAATGAAAAGTTTCACTCTGATTACGTGTACAGAGTAAACACATATAAGGCATCCTAAACACAAGGAGAGAATATGCAGCTCAATATCCGTTTGGGATTTTTCCCCAATACAAGTGCGAAATACAATAGGGTTAAATACACAGCGTGTGGATTTTGCAAGTCTCATCCCTATTGTTAAGCAGAATTCCTATAAGTGAAGTGGAACTCAAACACAAAGAACTCAGAGCACAGCAGCTTACTAACTGTGGCTTTTCAAGATAGTTTCTTTCTAAAAGGTTAAACTCAGCTTGAAGTTTCTTCCTTTGTTTTCATCTATGATTTTCCAGAATATAAACAGCTACCTACTGATTTATCAGTTTATTATGCATTAATTCATTTCACCATGTTAATTCCCTTATTTCACACTACCGACAGCTTCCATCTTAACTGTCTTTTAAATGTAAGTTCTTCATGTCAACTTTAACATATCAACAGAAAACGTAGGAAAAAAAAATCCAGCCATCTTAACTGCAGTTATTTTTATTGCTAATAATTGTAAAAACATCTCTGTTCATCTTAATAAAGGATCTATTTAATTCAAATTGCTCTTGGGAAAAAAAAAACAAAAAACAAAAAACAAACCAAACAACACATTAAACCAAATCAAGTTCAACACTACTACCCTGAACAGCAGGACTACTGGGGAAATAAGGGTTGTAAGCCAGTTACCTTTCTGTTTTTTAGACAAAATTAAATGAAAAAAGTTAGATGTGACACTCTTTAGCATGTTTACAACAAGAAACATTTAGACTTACAAATTTCCTTCACATTAAGTATGTTATACAAAAACAGAAATAAAAAATTATAATGAACTTTTTTTGGTATAACAACTTACTTCCAAAATATATATAACATAAAAAACACAGAATACACAAATAATAAAACTTCTGATTAAAACGCCTTCCTAGTTATATTTAAAAATAAAATAATAACACTAAGGATTTCCAGATGTTAGATGGAAATTATTTGGTATTTGCTTTTCGTTTTCAATACAATTCTACTTCTTAGTATTTTGAAACTAAAACCTTAGTTACATATAGGATGATCCAATCCCTTCATGACCTGTCATATTTTAAGTTTACAAAACAGTAAATAATCAGACACTGAACAGAATAGAATTGCATTCTTCAAATCCAAATCCTAAAGTCCCAAAATACTTATCACCAATTTTTTACCTTTCAATATTGAAACTGTAGCACTAAACTATGATGAAGACTTACAAAATCAATCTTGTGAATAGCTCACAGAAAAGATGGGAATCACTGTCCCCAATGAGGCATAAGCTGTAATGATAGTTTACTAAAAAAAATTTAAAAAATTAATGACATTATTCATATGTGTCCATATATTAATGGAGAAATATTTCAGTCGTATGGAACCACATTGCACTTCATTGTTAGGATATTAATCAAGATAAAAACAGTGAGTCCTTGCACTTGTATTTCTATGAAGCTTTTTGAAGAAGCTTATTTTAAAAATACAAAACAGATGCACAATATATTTGCATAACATTCCAGGACAGACACATGTGGCTACCTTGAAACAGAAATCTTTTAAATGTAAGATTAGAAAAAGAGCTGCAAAATTTCTTATCAGTATTACTAAATATTATTCAGAATACCCTGTACTCATTAATTTTCTCCTAGTGAGCTCCTGTCAGGTCATTTGATTAAAAACAATTTTGGAAGTATCCTGGGTTCTAATTTAGGTACAGCCAAGAATGCTCAAATTAATTTTTGATTACAAGTTTTCCTCTGTTCCCCAAAGGCTAAAAATGTATTAAAGCATAACATAGTATGGGGTTTGAAATTGCTTTTTGAGACCTATGTTTTATCTGATGACATTTTTTCTCTCTGCATTAATCTCGTCTTCCTGTTAACAGTTTCTGTGTATGGTGTATAACACAAAAGCCCTATGACGGATTGCAACAAAAGCTCTTTATTATAGTCCTGACAGAGACAGATAACTAATCCAGTGTTAATTTAAAATCAAAACCTTAGTACCAGAACTAAGGGTACAGTTTCTGTGGTTTTAGCATACCTTATCATAACATGCAACCTTTGAAAATTTTCTACAATTTTCTTTGAAAATATACATTCTACCCATTAACAGTTACCTTTGTTACACAGTCCTTTACCGGTCCAGGATAAGACCTATCAAACACACAGATCAATTTTATAACAATCTCATCAAATTTACCAAATGCAAATAAAATCAATGCCAGCATATTTCTGTTGCACAGATAAAACCACTTGCTTTTGAACAGACAGTATTTCCTGGCACTAAATGATAAATATTTAAAGAAAATGTACCTGAACTTCCCAGCTGCTAAGAAAAGCAACCTGGTAGGTACTGGACAGATAAGGTGATTTCACGCTGGCTAGGGCACTGAACTGCTGTGCTCCCCATCGGCAGCGCCCTGCCAACTTCCAGAACTCCTCCCGCCGAGGGAGCCCCCCGGGCTGGGGCACTGTTCATCTCAGCCAACACCTCCCACGGCAGCTCCGAAACAGGGCTGGCCCTCGCACCAAGGCATTAGAATTCAACACACAGAGCCTGCCCTAACAACAGAGCTGTCCTTACAAAGGAGACACAGACGTGCTCGCCCCCGGTGACCAAAGCCTGCCCTTTTTTCCCCAGACACAAGTGGAGAACCCCCTGAAGGCAAGGCGATTAAGAAATAATTATTCATTTGGTACCAAGCTACAACTGGTAAATATTAAATTATGATGTGCCAAAAATGAAATAAATAAGTTGCTGTGCATTGGTGAGGCAAGGAAGGAGGGCGAATACAACAGCCTGGGTCTTGTGTTGATCTTACTGATGAATCTGAGGAAATTGAATGCTAATGAAAGAGGTAAATGATGCTGGGAATCTACAGTAGTAATGAGACCAATGTACAGACGGCAGTGACTAAGAAACATCACACAATGCAGTTCCTGTATATTAATTCACACTATATTAACTGGTACTCACTAAAATAAATAACAGCTGTCAACAATGACTATCGGAAGCTTTTTGTGCCTCAAAACATTATCAGAGATTTCAAGAAGTGATGTTAGCACTGGAAGAGCCACGAATGAGTCATATTTAAAAATGAAATTTTCACTGCACTTTATCCTATGATACCAACTGCCTAAATGCATTTTATGCTTGGACACCAAATCCGCAAATGACAGATTACTGGTTTTGATTTTCTTTTTCACAGTTTTAAAGAAAGAATGAAGATATACCAACTATGAAGTGGGATATAAAGATGTGTAATAATCACCTTATTATTACTAGCTGAGCTTCTTTGTAGACGAGTTTCCCCCTTGTGAACAGGGAAATGCCTGAGAAGAGGATTTGCTGCAAAAAAAGCCAAGGCACAGAAACAGTATTTTTCCCTGTCTACTGCTATTTATGCTACTTAACATGTTTGAAGAGCCATGCTGCAGGAAAAAGGTATTAATATCTACAGAGAAGCTGTTTACTTTTGAACTGAAATGCTATTAAATATTCAACAATCCAGAAACAGTCCCATTCAAATATCATCATTTTACATAGGGGATTTCCAGTAATTTCTTGGGTAAACTCTTCTACAACCAACTACATCTCACACACAGAGAAAAATGTGTCAGTTCTCCCTCTTTCCCTCTGGGTTTTGTTCCTCTGTACTTTCAGATTACATATATTAATTCGTATTTCTCATTGTTTGCAACACCCAGATATTTATAGATTTCATACACTTTCTGTGCTTGCAATTCTACCAAGTTATAAATTTCTGTTCTTATTTAGCACAAAAAAACCACATTAAAGTGTCACTAATTCCAGTAATGTTTATTACTCGTGCTCAAATACCACCCAATTTATCAGCACTTGTTGGAATCCAAAATTGACAGCAGCATCCTGGATGTATTCGTGTTACATAAGCATACCTAAACAAGTCTAAACATCAGGATGGTGTTCAGCTGGCAATGTGCACTGGCGGTCCAGAAAGCCAACTGCATCCTGGGCTGCATGACAAGCAGTGTGACCAGCAGGCCGAGGGAGGGGATTCTCCCCCTCTACCTTGCTCTCGTGAGACCTCACCTGGAGTACTGCATCCAGTTCTGGGGTCTCCAACATAAGTGCAGTGACAGCAGCACGTAGTGACAGGACAAGGTGTAATGGCTTTAAGCTGGAAGAGTTTAAATTAGATATTTAATGTTTAGCTTATATATTAGGAAGAAATTCTTTACCGTGAAGGTGGTGAGGCACTGGCACAGGTTGCCCAGAGAAGCTGTGAATGCCCCATCCCTGGAACTGTTCAAGGGCAGGCTGGAGAGGGCTCTGAAAAACCTGCTCTAGTGCAAGGTGTCCCTGCCCATTGCAGGGGTTTGAAAGTTAAGTGATCTTTAGAGGTCCTCTCCAACCCAAATCATTTTATGTTTCTGAGAATACTTTTAGTTATAATATTATTTGTTGCTATCACCCACTCTAAATATGCAGTTGTATAAATTCATTTTCGCAAAATTTTTTCCCCTGATAAAGTTTCTTGTTTGGATGTCCATTGAAGGTTGAGGTCTGAGGTCCAGACTCTCAGCTGCTGGTCCTTTAAGTAGCTATTCTGAACTGAAATGAGATTCTTTACAGAACCACATTTACAACTTGCAATGGAAAGTTTTTTTTCTATTAGCCTAATTTATATGACTTCCAAAGAATAAATAAATCTTCACAGAAAATCAAAGAAACTACTCTTGCCACTATTTATTAAGAAGAAATGTGATGTTATTTGCCCTTCTGTCACAACAATTTGATGAAAGACTATACAAAAGAACAGGCACTCATTTAGAAAATTTATGTAGCAAGTAGGGATTACATGCATGAAGGTTTTAAAATGTTATATTTTAAATGAATTCTAATATTTCATTATTTCAACACCTTAAAACATATCACACAGAAAAACTCATTTTCCAGACAAAATTAGATTTCCTTGTAATTTCACAAGCAGCATTTAAGGACCTTATATTTACATATGTATTTTTCCCTGAATTTAAATACTGAAATTAATTCTAGCCAGCATTTACTTTCTCTGTTCATGTCTGAGTTTATGAAATACTTCTGGCAGGAAATGAATAAATATTGCAGAGAAAACGAATTTTTTTGTGAAGATTAGAATGAATTAAAGCTAGTCCTCTCAAGGTTTTTGTATCATGGTTGATTGTGAGCTTTAACTAAAGCTGTTCCCATAATTGGGATATCTGTAGAATGCCTTTCCTCTCTGGTTTCCTGTATCTATTTACAGGTAAATCAACACCTTTCCATTGCCCATAACATTTGCAAAGACATACATTTTCATAATATGTGCAGTAGTTTAATGATGTTTCAAATATCTGTTCCTCTATGACATTTCTCTCAAGCCTGAAGCCATTTAGAAATTACTGGGATGAAATAGGAATCAGACAAACAGAAAAACAATGACTGCATTCATCTCCTTTTCTTGACCCCAGGTTTGGAAACTTGATTTTTAAAATTTTTAAGTTGGTTTTGTGCTGTGCATTGAACAACAATTATTTGAAGTTACTAGCTTAAATAACTGAGTGTTTTCAGTTGTGCTTTCATCTTACATCAGACTTTTTAAGAGAGGTAAAGGCACACTCACAAGGCTGATGGCATCAACCGTATTAAATCACTATGAGCAAAAAACCTGCAGGTACATATTTATCAGGGAAAAGAAGGTGTTCTCAGTCTGCAGGGAAAACATCCTCAGGACTGTTAAACGTGACAATCATAGTATCTTCCGTGACAAAGCAAAACACTGACTAAATGCAGATCTCTGCAGGTTCCTTTCAGGGAGTCAAGGAACCACAGACATGAAAAGCAAAAGAAAAGAAGGTGAATCTGTTTATTCTTGATGCATTACAGCAAAAAGATTAGCCCAGCCAGCCAAGAGGAAGGGCAGATCTTGTACTGGAGTTAATAAAGTTGGCTCTTTCTCTCTTAACAAGTATTTAGCAAAGAGTAGATAGTGATAGAATAGGGACATAGAAATGAGATTTATCTTTAGCTGTCTCTACAGGGAGCTCTGAAAAGATAGCTTGGAATTGTTAGACTTTGAACTAGTACATATAATTATCAAGTAATAAAGATATCTGTTTGCCTCAAAGGTAGATAAAGTAAACACCAAATAACTTAATAATTTCAATAATTCCTTTTGCAGTTAAAATATGCTAAGTGTAGATGTTCAGAGAATTTAGGACATGGTATTAGAAAAGAATTGTATAAAATGCTAATTATCAAACATTCATTCTGTAATCTAAACGTTCATTTCAAGCACAGAAAAAGAGAGGATGGAAATGGACACGTCTGGAAAGACAATAACACAGTCGCTTCATCAGCCTCTGAGGAGAGCAGCACCACACTTAGCTAAATGCTGGGAGTTTCCACAGAGTGCACAGAAATCACAGGTGCCTATAAAGAGCACTCCAGTCTATTTACTTTTTTTTTCCTACCAAGGATGTATGAAACAAACATGTAATCTCAAAGGCCTTCGTGTACTTCGGGTTAACTCTATCTACCCTCGTTGAAGCACAGGTGCCAAAGGAAGGATGATTCTTGCCTCCTGAACAACTGCTGTTAGCAGAACTCACTCAAGAAATGGGAAGACTGATTAAAGGATGGACACAAGATTAAGAGGAATGAATTCATGCCTCCTTATTGCAGTAATAAAAAGCATTAAGCCACAGAACACTTTGTGTGAAAGCACTTGAAACTCAGCAAGCAAATAGGGAAGCCAAATCTCATGCAGAAATTGGGATATTAGCTGCAAGCAGGAGAACTTAGTTCCCAGATCTTAATTCCTGAAAATAATTATGCACTTAAAACATATACATATTGTCACTAGATAAAACCATATCCAGGATTATTGATTTGAAAATTAGATATGCACCCTTCCAATTTAATGTCCTGGTTACTTGAAAGGTATTTTTCCTCTATTACCTAGCTCCTTCTCCCCTAGAAAGGAGAAGACATAGATTTAAGTCACCTAACTTGAATGTTGTACTGATATTTTTCAGTGGTCTAATATGGCCTAACCAACCAAATGTTCTATCAGTCGGAGACAAGTAATGACCACTCTCAGATGAGATGAAATTGGTCATAGATCTAATCCCCAGGTTACCTTTCCAAGTTTCCCCTGGGAATGATAGAGAATTTAGGAGGCTATCCACATATCTAGACAAATTAGACACCTCTCAGCAAGTGTTTCAAACTCAAATGTTTCAAATAGGCAGGGAGGAGCCTAATGTATTTATACACGCAGCATTAAGTGGTCTTGGAAAATAAACAGATTTTACTATCTGAAATGTATATATTTTGAGTAGGTAAAATACCATTTGGGTAGGATATGTCATCCTTAAACCACAAACCTAATCCTATGCAATGTAGAAGATAACGCTGTATAATTGTGTTTATGAACTAATCAAGCTCCATCTTAAATCTAGTTACAACCTTGCCCCTGACATTAAATTTAAGCACAATTCACTCCTTAGATGACAGATACATGAATTCCATTCTAAATTTATGATTAATATAATTTTTTTCCCATTTTAGAAGTGCTCTTCATTATCTGCTTTTCTTAAAAAATTCTGTCTCTCCAACTGTACTTTTGTGTTTTATTATGTTTCCAGTTTTACATAACTAAAACATATAATTAAATTTAAGATAATTAAAACCAGGAAACAATATGCCTTTTTGAGAGAAGGACAAGTTGTCCAGTCAAGGAAGTTCAGAGTACCTTGACTATCACATGGACATTGGTTCAACTCAAGAGGTGTTCTTCCAATATTGATTCAGGTTATTTTATTAACTTACAGCCAGGACACTGTAATTAGTAAGCTGATGAAGCACCGGTCAGGAATCCATATAATCTGGAGACATGCCCGAAAAGGAGTGGATGTGGAATTTAACATGGGATTCAGCATAGGGATGGGCTGTTATGTGATGCAGTTATATGATGCATCTTATCAGTGTATGGGAAGAGGATGTAGGGAAACACTAGGAAAAATCCATTGTACAGGTCACAGCTTGGAGAAGGTAAGCAGAAGTGGAAAATAAATCCAGTCCAAGCCATGGGTCTGCTGTTCCCCAGTATATAGGCATATCCACAGCCTATTTTTGAAAGGGAAAGGTAAATGTCTATGCAAATATACTTCATGGATTGTAATAGAGGTGGGAGAATTTCACTGATCAACACCATGAGACTACTAAAAACAAAATGAGAAGTTTCTTTCTCTTTAAAACAGAGCTCTTACCTAACAGTCTCTTTGAGACATGGACAGATAAGAGTATAAAGGCACCACTGTGCCTGGGAGTTTCACAAACATTCATACAAATTGGAAGCATTCACTGGAGCATGACTAAAGAAGAGCAATGGAGCTGGTGAAGGGTCTGGAGCACAAATCCCAGGAGGAGCTGCTGAGGGAGTTGGGGTTATTTAACCTGGAGAAAAGGAGGCTCAGGAGTGACTCTCTCTACAACTGCCTGAAAGGAGGTTGTAGCCAGGTGGGAGCTGGTCTCTTCTCCCAAGCAACTAATGGCAGGATGAGGAAACGGCCTCAAGTTGTGCAAGGGGAGGTTTAGACTGGATGTTAGGAAAAATTTCTTCACTGAAAGGGTTGTCAGTCATTGGAACAGGCTGCCCATGGGAAGTGGTGGAGTCACCATCACTGGAGGTATTTAAAATACATGCAGATGTGGTACTCAGGGACATGGTTTAGTGGTGAAATTGGCAGTGTTAGGCTGTTGGTTGGACTCCATGATCTTAAAGGTCACTTTCAATCAAATGATTCTATGATTCATACAAAACTTAGTGGTAATATTCATATTGTAAATTCGGATAGTCATCTTTCTTTCTGTAAGTAAAAAAAAATAACAAAATTAATTAAAGTAACATTTCTCTGCATTTTTCTATAGTAAAATGTTAATTTCAACGATAACATTAAATACTTTAATACCACTAAAATTCTTAGCAACAAATTTGAAGTAATCTCCCAAAAAAGCTAAAGAAAAATTTCTATTTTTTGCAATAAATATAGGAAATACGAGCTGTAAATAAAATCCTTGCCTTACCCTATACACCGCAATGACAGATGCAATCAAATAACATCTGCTTGGCTACTTTGCAAGATCTTGAGATTAGCTCAGTTGGTTAGAGCATGGTAATAACACCAAGGCTGTGGGTCCCTTGCAACTCACAATATTCTGTGAAATCTGTGAATCTTCAACCAAAACCCTTATCAAAAGACGAGAAAACAACCAATCAAAGTAAAAAGCTTGCTCAAAAAAGTACTGCCTTTAGTGCAATCTGAAATAAGTTAATACTTCTGACTGCAACAAGTAAAAGCTAAACCTGCCACCACATGTCAGCTGTATTACTTGCAGATCAGTACTGGAATAGACATGACTATGCACATAATAAAGTAGATATCAAGTTCCTACTAATATTCTGGAGATTCTTTTCAACAGTAAGCAGGAGAGAATACCACATTGGTGACAAAACTGATACTGATGCTCATTCACTAAACAAACACACATTTTTATACTCGTATATAGATACACTGAAAGGTCCCAAAGATGAGATTTATAAAAGAAAACTTAACTTGGTTTCGCAAAATATGATTTCTGCGCATATCTCAGAACCCACAGCAACTTTATCAGTTTTTATAATCCATAACCACAATTTAGTAGTGTTCCAAAATGGCTAGACTCTCATGTGGTGAGAGTCAGAATTCACAGCTACCAGAATTCATAGTGGAACGCATGACTGAAAAGGCTAACAAATTTACCAGCTTTGATAATTTATATTTAATGCACACGGCAACTCCTACATGCTTGGAGTGATTCTATTAGCGCTGAGATGATCCATTCCAATGTACATGACTCAGGGGGAGGGAGTGGCACAGTAATCTGAGTATTAGAGCAACAAGAAAGAGGTTTCAAAATTTATATCCCAAGCATACACTGAACCAACTTTCCTCCAGAGAACTATCAAAAAGAAACTAACAAAAAAAAAAAACCCAAACACACCCCCCCCCCCGCAAAAAAAACCCAAAAAACAAACAAAAACAAACAAACAAACAAAAAAACCCCACACACCCCCCCTCCCCGCCAAAAACAACAGAAGACAACCCCTCTGGTTTACTGTTAAGCTATATCACAAGTCCAAAGCATCTTCTTCCAAAACCCAGTTTATGTCAGGCACCACTACAGGGAAAATGTTTTGTCAATATAAGAGAAAAGGAAGAAAAAAAAAAAAAACAAAAAGAAACCTTGTATAAAACTTTACAGTAATACCATTATCATTGTATAAATATTTAGACAACCTTGTCCATAAATAAAAAGTACTAAAGTAATTGTCCAGTACTTTTAGTTAACACTCATTCCTAATGAAGGCTGTAAGTTTACCTAGCCATAATTATTCCCCACTACTGCTGTCACTCAAAAATATTACTGCTTATTGAAGAAAGAGAAGCATCTCTTCACTTAATTAAAGAAAATAACCAAATGATTATGCAACACTTAGAGCAAAACTGTTAAGGATAAGAGGAGATTCTTGTTATTTGTAGACCCAGTTCACATAACAACAGTGGCAATTCAACTGACAAAAAAAAAGCTTTAGGAACAGGTTTTTCTCACTTCAAAACTAGACAATTTCACTGTGAAGGTGCTTTTGCTGAGAATGTTTCATTATTTAAACAGTTTTCAATCACTGCCATGTTCTTTTAGTGATTTTTAATAGCTGATTGAATGAGCAGAAAGTAAGTTCCCACACTTCTCAGAAGTTTTTAAGAGACTGATACACTTTTTGTCTTCAAGGGACATCCTTCCCTGCCACTTCCAATTTACTTAGAGGTCACCTGTTCCTTCTAAAAATAACTGCAGATGAGAACAATTCCAAAAATCCCCTTTCAGCTTCTAGTCAGAATTGCTGAAATTGTACTGAAAATATGACACTGGGCACCCCTGGACAGGAGGCAAGTACAAAGAGCCTGAAGCCTGGTGAAATGGCTCCACAGGGTGAGTTCCTTGGCACGAAAGCACTTTGAACCAGACACTCCATTTCGGGAAGCCTTGACATCTCCTCCAAGACAAAGTCATTCCAATACAAAAAAGCAAGGAGCTCTGCCAGGGCTTCCCAAAGGAAAATCCCCTAAGGACTGCTGTCAGAATTTCCTGCTGCTTAGTGTCACTTTGGAGAGACTCCAACTTGATAGCTGGACTCTTTCATCAGCCATGTTCAGCAGAGAACCTTTTGCATCTCTGCTTTTCTAACCCCTTCCCGGCTTTTTTTTGAGAGGGAAAGAGGCAGACAGCAAGGGCAACTTCTGCTAAAGCACTCTTCCCTTCAGCCTGCTACCCTGACCAAGATCTGTCTCTGTGTTGAACCCATCCAGGTGCACAGGAAACTGCAGACTGCAAGAACCTGCAATGAATAAATCCCAAGATTTAAAAGACTCAAAAAATCATAAAGCTGGGTAAAAAAAACAGGTAAAGTTTCAAGGTCATCTACAGTCCACTCTTCCATTATAAGGAAGGATCAACTACACATAAGTTATTACTAGCAAATGATCAGTTAACCTGTCTAAAAAAATGGCAAACTCCCAAAGAAAGTTGTTGCAATGTTTCACAAAAACTACAGGTCAACTGCATACTTGAGAACAAGCATCTTTCACTATACCTGGAAATAAATATTAATGTCACAAATTAAAAAACACTGGGCAAACACAGGAGAAGAGGAGGTGTGTCTGTGTGTGTGAGGTCCTTCAACAAAAATAGTTTGTCTAGGGAAACAATCTGACCCCCAGAGAACTGTACCTTGGTTTTGTGCCTGTCTCAAAGCTTCAATCACACAAGCTCTGGCAAATTTAGCTTGAGCTATCAATGGTGTCTGGTGATGTACTGAGCTGACAGTAAACAATGTCTACTACCTGGGAGGCAAATTCCAATGGTTATAAATATTGTACACGCACACACAAATGAAATTCTTAACTGGTAATGTTAATGGGTTATTCACTTACATTTTCCTGCTGAATAGAGGAAAGAACAGGTAAATTTCACAGTAACAGCAAAATCTTTACAAATGTTCTGAAAAATTCAAGCTAAAGTTACTACCAGAAAATATATAAAGTAAACACTATATTCAGTATTCAATATGTTTTAAATTATTGTCTTTGGCTACATTTGCCACATTTCTGTGTTAAAGAAAGCCTCACACGTCTTTTACTATTAAAATAGACTCTTTTGAGTTGCGATACAAACTAAGCACAAAGTAACCACTTTTCCAATGTGCTACAGACTTCCTTATGCACTAATGGAACATATATATAAAATAGGACAACTGGAAAGTGACGCTACAAAAATATAAAGAAAATGGAAGGACTTCATTGTACAACTCTGAAGGGCTGCTGAATTTCAAACAAAGAATTCAGGAGGTAGAGGAGGGATTATTTAAATGACAAGCTTCCTGGAGTTTGTTCACTGAAATGAGGATAGTTACTTTTAACAATTCAGTAAATTCCACACATCCCCTGGAAGGTCTTGTGAGGCATGGAATAAAGATCTTTCACCTAGCTAACCGCTTCAAAACACCACATACTAAATCTGTATAGGTACGGATCACTCTACAAATCCTGCTAGGATAATTCTAAAGTGTTCAAGGTGTAAATTTAGATAAAATTAATCCAAAAAAGGCCAAATTATTTGTGTGAGTTCTCCTAGTAGAGCATGTAGAACAAAGGGTAAAGAAACGATTATGAAAATTACTAAGGTTTTCTTTTTGTGCTTATATTATTTTTACAGCAGTATCATGCTGAGATTCTATTTAGTGCTAGATGCTGAATTACATTAGTCCTGCCCTGAAGAACTCATTTAGTTTTAGAGGTCAAACCTCTAATAACTGTGGAATCCTGACCTACTGGCACCCGACTCACTTAATACTAGAGATCAGAAGGAGGAAATGCTGATTATGCAACTTGGTTGGTTTTTCATTTGTTTCTAATTAAGGAAAAATGCCATTTCCTTTTTTTGAATAAAACACATTATTTTCCCCTTAGAATGACAGGGATATACATTTAAACAAAAATGTTCTGTCGAATATATCATTCTAATGTTACTATTCTGGCTGATCTGTTCAGCTATTTGTTCCATTTTACTATTCTGGGCTTTCAACAGAAGAGCTGGAAAAAGTACACATTTGCATAATTCTACATTACCAGTGTTTCTACATTAGCAGCAAGTACTATACAGCTCATACTTTTAGTGCATAGCACTGTAGACATATAATTTTGCACTTTTCCATGCCATTTCTTCTTTTCTAACTTTCATTTTATATACAATTACATTTTAAAACATGTTTCAAATGCTTAGTTTTATCAAACTATTAATGCTTATGTTTCAATATTTATGGAATGCATTAATAATTCAGAATATATTATTTAGAATTTCAGCATTAGAACAGGAATTGAAAATTCAACAGACCATTTTACATCAATTTCTTGTCCTAAATAAAAACATACCAGGCATATTGGAAACTTTGTGAAAGGAAGCCCAGGGACCAAAACAAAAAATACAAATAGTGGTAACAGATTATGTAATAAATAGTATAATGGCAACTTGAGGCCATTTCCTCTTGTCCTATCACTTGGGAGAGAAAAGATCGACCCCCACTCTGCTACAACCTCCTTTCAGGTAGTTGTAGAGAGCAATAAGGTCCCCTGAGGGGTTTCCTTCTCTCCAGACTAAACACCCCCAGCTCCCTCAGCAGCTTCTCATATGACTTACTCTCCAGACCCTTCACCAGCTTCATTGCTCTTCTCTGGAGACACTTCAGCACCTCAATGTCTTCCTCGTAGTGAGGGGCCCAAAACTGAATGCAGTATTCAAGGTGTGGCCCCACCAGTGCCAAATACAGAGGAACAATCACTGCCTTGGTCCTGCTGGTCATGCTCTTCCTGACACAGGCCAGGATGCCACTGGCCTTCTTGGCCACCTGGGCACACTGCTGGCTCATGTTCAGCCGCTGTTGACCAGCATCCCCAGGTCCTTTTCCACTGGGATGCTTTCCAGTCACCCTTCCCCAAGCCCATAGTACTGCATGAGGTTGTTGTGAACAAAGTGCACAACCTGGCACTTTGCCGTGTTGAACCTCATACAATTGGCCTCAGCCCCTCGATCCAGACTGTCCAGATCCCTCTGCAGAGCCTTTCTGCCCTCCAGATCTACACTCCCACCCAACTTGGTGTCATATGCAAACCTACTAGAGGGAACAATCAATCCCCTCGTCCAGATCATCAATAAAGATATTAAACAGAACTGGTCCCTGTACTGGCCCCTGGGGAACACAAAAGTTACTTCCAGAAGTAATACTTTCAGAAAGTAGAAATTATGTAAAAATTAGGATGCCTGTTAAAAAGCCAGAAGGGGCTCCTAAAGCAACTGAATCATTCCAGGCAGAAATAGAGACTACTGAAGGATATCATATCAAAGGAGTGGTGCCAGAGAACACAACTTACTAAAGCAAATGCTGATAGAGAGTAAAGTGTGATCAGCTGAATAAACAACTAAATCATTAAGTAAACAATCAGAGGTTTGGTTTAAAAATGAAAGTAACTATGGAAGAAGCTTGGTGAAGAAGATTTGTGTACAAACATACAAATTAACATATCACCTTAGTTCCATGGTATCCTCCCAAGGGTTCTAATGAAATATAGAATGAAGTAGCCAAATAACTACAACCTCTTTAGTATCTAAACATTGGAGCTGACAAATGCAGTGCCAAGTCTGAGAAAAAAAGTTCAGAGGAATACATTTGGGTAAGCATGAGATCTCAAATAGGAAGTATAATAAAGGACAGAATTAGTGGACATCTCACTAAATACAATCCATCAGCAAAGAGTTAACATAGCTTCTGTAAAGGCAAGTCTCACCTGACAGACCTGTTGAAGTTCTCTGCAGGGGTTACAACCTCAAGCACAAGGGTGATCCAGCTCATGCAGCCTACTCACTTTTTATAAAAGGCTTTAAACAAAACTCTTCTCTAAAGGCTTTTCAAGAAAGTAAGCTGATGAGACATAAAAGCAAAGATTGTGGTATGCAAAAATAACTGATAAGTAATATGGCAAGGGAGAAGAAGAAAGAGATGGCAGTACATCAGTGAGGTGAGAAAATCTACTGATGGTACATACTACAAAGTAGTAAAGAAGAATGCCCAAAAGACCAGCAAAAATGCCTGATCAGGCTGAGTGATCAGGTAATAAAATGGTTGGTGAAATTCAATTTAGATTCATGTAAAACAATACATGTATGGAAAACTAATCCTAGCTTCATATATAAAACAAGAGGCACTGAGTAGGCTACTAACACTAAGGAGCAAAAGAGTGGGGCTGTGCTAGATAATTCCATGAAAGCATCAGCTTGGTGCTTGGTTGTACTAATAAAGTGAATTAGGAAATTCAAGGAGCGTTATGAAAATTAGGAAACATTAGGAAAGGAAAAGAGTATCAAACAGAAAAAAAGAGACATTGTATATAATTCTATAAAATTATGCTTGTTCCATACTTTAAATATTGCACAAAGCTTTTGCCTGTTCCTCTCAATAGAGGATGCAGTAGGAGTGGAAAGGGTTCCAAGACGGCAAGAGGGATCTATGGTACAAATTGTCCCAGTACATGGAATGCTCAAATGCATGGAATGCTTCTGTTTACAAAAAAAAAAATGTGAGTTTACAAAAACTTTACCAAAAAAAAGGAGGTCTTGTCACAGAGGTCTACAAAATCTTTAGTGGCAACATCTTACATAGAGATTAAGTATTCATGGTTTCTTTCAATAAAACAAACAAATGGATAGCACAAAAAGGTAGGAGCCAGGTTCAGAGACAACATGTGGTCGGATTTCAAGACAACTTCCAACAGTGCAGGGGACACTGATTACAAGAAATTCACTTAAAGAAGCCAAGCTAAAACCAGACAAGCACTTGTGAGAGTTCACTGCATGTATCTAAGCAGACTAACCCCCAAGTGTTTACAAAACCTTCAAGTTGAAAATGCTCAGAAACTGAAAGAACGTCAGGAAGTATCATATGGGCTAATCCTACTCTTACATTTCTCTAGGCATCTGCTGGTGGCTACTGTTGAAGTAAGAATACTGAGCAAGACAAACCAGTGCAGAATTTGGCTAGCTATTTGGGCACAGTTTTTTCTGCAAACTAAAAATCAATCACACTAAAAAGGCTGAGCTAAGGGGGTACAATCATATCTAATAATTTTACAGTAATTTATATACTTGAAAGATAAGCACTCAAATTGCATTCTGTTGTTGCTGAACACATGCTCATGTGGAAGTTCCTATCTTTGGAAGTTCAAGCCCTTCTTGCAACTTAGTCATTGAACCTATGAAAGCTAGGTATGATTAATCCTACAGTAAATAATTTATCTACAATCCCTTATTTGAATAATCTTTTCTCTGGATTTTAGGTATTTTCCTGTGTTTACTGCTCTGTGTTGCTCAGCCAATAGCATACAGCCAGACTTAGACAAGAAAGTCCAATATGGCAAATCCTGTCATACGACTTTCCTTTTAACCAAGTTCCATTTGATATTTACTGCAGGGCTATAAAAGATAAAACTTTAATGGAAAGCTACTTCAGAACCACACAACTCTGTATGATTAAATGCTCCTTCCAATTTCCAGCCTAAATGTATTCATGCCCACCTTACAGATATTTGTTCTTCAGCCAGGACCATCATTTATCTTAAGTAACTCTTCTTCCTTCAGTGTTTACCTTATGGTGTACTTACATGGGGGAGGGAGTCACAGCTCCTTTAAACTTCAACTTTGTAAGTCAAACAAATCACTCTCCTAGTCCTAGCTGCATGTATTAGTCATAATATATCATTCCTGAATACAAAATTTTACATTAGATCTTTCCAGTGCTTTGTAAAACGGCACTATTTTACTTCTAGCTATTTCAGAAATACTTCATCTGATACAGCCTAATAGCAATTTTGCCTTTTACAGAATTCAGATTCATTTTGCTTGGCAATTATTGTCTAGGTCAGCTTGGGCTTCTCCAGTTTTCTTATGCACTCTTCTATGGCTAAATGTAAAAATGCTTTTTTTTGACATTTGCACTATTATACTTCAATCAATTCAGTCTTCAATCTTCCACCATTCAATGATGCTTTTCATTTTCTCATCTACAGATGAGAACATCAACTTCCCACTTTCTTTCTACTGATTAAGACTGGTATCTCCAAGAGACTTGCAATAGCAGACAAGGAAATAGGAGACAGAAAAACACAGGCACAAGTACTGGCCTTAATATTGCCTATACCTGTTTAGGTAGGTATTGGCCAACAAGTTATAAGGAGGCTTTTGATGGACTATAATGAAGTCGTTTCACAGATGTTAAGTAATGAACACCATTAACAGCAGCATGAAAAGCAGCACAGTTTCTGTATGACTGTGCAAGCTAATTGCACCTGCAAAGTTTTCTTTACATATGCACTGTCCATTCTGTAATATATTGTGCACTGAAAACCTTCTAAAAGCTTTATTTCATTACTTCTGTTTCTTTTCCATTAAAGACACATTCATCAGGAATCAAAGATAAGGCTGCTTTCAGAATGTTTAAATGAATTTTTTATATAACTGCAAAATGGAATGTTTTATTCTCTATGTACAGAACTATCAAAAGTAACAAATGTGCCTTAAGTAACCTCACTCAATTAACTGTTCCAGTTTTAACTGCTCCTGTTAAAGTATACCCAAGTCAGATATCAGATACAAAAATAAGACTGCACGAAAGGATAGAGCATAAAGAAATAGCTGGTTGGCTCTAGAGATCAAACTCTCAGGCTCCATTAAGCACCTTAATTTTCTAGACACTGTATGTATAGCTACAGAAAATTAGTATTGCCAATGCTCAATATCCTGAGTAGAGGAAATAGGTACAACTAGCAAGAAATGTGCAAGACAAATGTGTTTCTGAAATTTTACCTCTTTTATGTACTTGGATACCCAAGCTGCACTTGAAGTAAGCCTTTTCAACATTTAGTTTTCTAAGCCATATTTTCTGTGTCCAAACAACTGGATTAATTGATGCTATTGTCTGTATCTCACATAACAGTCTAAGCCCTGATGCACTATTGGGAAACACTAAACATTTATTCAGATCCACCCTTCTCACTTTCCAGAATGCCTCAAGCACCAGCATCCAGGCATTGGTAGCCTACATGTTTCTGAAATCTGGCAAAGAATTAGTGGACATCTCACTAAATACAATCCATCAGTGAAGAGCCAGCATAGCTGTGGTTTGGGCTTAACTCCCTACTGTCTACATGCATCAAAAGTGCTCTCCTAATTCCTCCTGGTCTGCAGTCCTACAGAACACTGCAGCAGGAATGGCCAGCCTTGGTTTCTAAACAGCCTTTGCTGAAAGATGGATATCTAAGCACTATGACGGCTCTACCTCCACACCTGAAATCCGCACAGCCTTCAAAGTTAATGGAAGTTTTAACTAGAAGCTTTACACACAGGTGGCAGTTAATTAGATTTTTCAGATTTTTCAGTTATTCAGATCCCTCTCTTGACCTTGGAAATCTGAATCCCACGCAAACTCAAAGCTGGGGAGTATTTCAGAGTAGAATAGCTATATACATCCCTTCCCTTTTAGTGCTCTTCCCCAGTGCCATAGATGGAGTATGAGATTTGTTTCCTCCCTTTTAGCTTGGCCCGGCACAGCTCTCACACAGCACTTCACAAATCACAATCAACAGGCAAAAGCAATGTAAAAGAATTTTTAAAGTTTATAAAACAAAGTAATGGAGGATAATGAAAACTGTTTCATTACAACTGTAAGGCGTTCTCCAGTTGTTCAACACCGAATATATATAAGCACAGAGATGCAAGTGTACACACACAAGAGAAACCAGCTGAAGGATAGATCTGTTGTCAAAACACAGGGATATGCTTGTGAATTAAAGCCATTAATATACAAGGATAGGTTTGAGAATCTTGTGGTCAATTTTCTGCCACCTGTACTTATCCAAAATTCTAGAGTTTTGTCTACATCTGAACTATAAAAGAAAACCCAAAACAAAACCACACACCCAAAACAAGGAAATCCCAAACTATGATTCACTTTACTTCCTAAAATGCAGTTCTGTTAGTGGTTAAGTTTTTTTACAGGTGAGTGCCAACACACTTTGCTGTTAGGAAGTAAAACCAGCTCCTATCATTCACTTTTATTGCTCCATCTATTAACACCATTTCTTAGTGGTAGCAGTAGATTTGAAACAAAAAAACAAACAAACCACCAAGCAAGTGTAGATCAAGGCACATGGAAAATACTTTTGATTTGTGACTTGCACAGGCAAACTCTGTAAAAATAAATCTGCCTTAATCCTCTTGCCTGAAAAAATCCAAAAGTTCTTTCCAAGCACTTTAAAAATGCAGTTTCTCTTTAATAAGCATTAATAATTAGCAGTGAAAGCAGCACTATGCAATGAACATTTCAACCAATCTATCTTCAATATTCACCATATATCTACTAGATTCATGAAAAAGGAATAAGAATTCCCATCTGATAAGCTGTTTCTACAGATAAAAGTTAAAATTTATGAAATGGTGCTACTCCTTCCACAAACATTCTGAGAGCCTTTTGCAGAGCAATTTTCCCAATAGTTCTGGCAAAGAAACATCAGCTGACTCTGAGGAAGAAAGAAAAGGGACATTATGAAGACGATCTTCCCTAGAAGCAAGATCCAAGGGACACACTTTGCAAAAGAACTCACATTTTAAGGCTATAAAAGCAGCATTTGGTCAGATCTTTGAACAACTGAATACACAGGATGATCTCATGTCTAACACAAAAAATATTATCTCTATTATGATGAATTATCTTAAGTTAGATTAATTTATTTTTCTTTCAGACAAGTTCAGAATCCTTAATCAAACCATTCCAAGAACCCTGGGCAACTCAGGTATTTGGAAAGAGTTTTGCAGAAATTCTGTGAATTTTTTTCCCCACAATTTAATAATTTTTTCCAACACAAAGAAGGTACCTCCCTTGATTTTTCATGGTACTCTTCAACTTTACTCCAGTGGAAGGAGTACTTTCAAGATTAGGGACTCTCAATGGTACGTGTTCCTCTAACAATAACTTCAGTTCTTGAGAGTTGCACACAGCCCAACACAGAGCTGAAGTTTAGACCGTGGTTTCCATTGCCAGTGGTGTACTCAACATTGACAAAGAACAACACCACCACAACAAAGCATCTCAGGAAACAGTACCTTAAAATGTGAATTCTGAACACTGATACAGAAAGATCACTGTCACCCCACCTTCAGTAGTTGATTATAGACAGATGTACTAACAGAAAGAGATCAATGTTTAATTTTTCTTCTTCCATATAAATCATATCTAATTATAAAAGGCCATTCTAACCTTTCCTTGAGTGATATTACCAAGCCAACCCAAAAAAACCTGAGTTGTAGTTACATAATCCTAAAAGCAAACAAAGATTAAAATTTGTGAAGAAAATGAAACACTACCACTTCTAAACCTTCCTGAAATGAATAGGCTTTGGAAAAGTAATATTTCATTTTCTTTAAGAGCTGCTCCCATCAGTAGAAGGCACCAGTATCAGTCATACCCCAGTTACTCCCTTCTGTTACTGATATGCATGCTTAGCCAAAACTTTTGAAATACACTATTTACCAGCATAACTTAGAGAGTAGGCTAATGGATTGCTTCACAGACTAGGTGCCAATTCTGCTATGCAAAATTTTAAAAAAGCCATAGACACCAGAACCGTAGTCATAAATATATACAGAATTCTTAGTGTGATTACTGTGATCATGCCAAGCAGACAGATTAAAAGCACATAAAATGGTTACATCATATTTTTTAAAAAGTCAAGTAAATATAGAAGGGTTTTTTTAAAAAAAGTTTTAAATGTCATAGCTAAATTAGCAGATATAAAACAGCTTTTGAAATTGTTACTTAAAGAAAAGTCAATTAAAATAATAAGCTTGCCATAGAATATACCACACAAAGAATGAAGGTTTATGTACTTTTTTTGATGTTATTATATGAGGCAGTTATTCAGTATTGCAATGCAGACCCTAAACTGGTCTAGAACAAGGTTATCAGCTCAATTCTATTAACATAAAGTCATGATGAAAATCAGGAACCAAAAATCTCCAATGTACATTTCCTTAAAACCCACTCTATGAAATAGGATACATTTATCATGTCACCTAAAAATATGAGATACACATTCCAGAGAATAAATGCTGAAGTTTGCTTTTGGCACCTTTGTAGATGATTAACTACCTTTTTATTCCTGGTCCCCTTTTAGCAAAGGAGAGCTGAAGACTTCAGATAACTAATGCAGATATTATTTAAACATAAAAGCAATTTATACAATGTGAGATCTGAAACAGTCACATTAAAATAAAACCTCATGCTCTACTACAATGTCTGAAAAGAAGCTTCTCAATTAGAAATAAGATTCCTATCCTGTGGAAATCCCAATCCTACAAACTGATCTAAAAATGAATGTTTTTGTAGTTTTACTCTGTCAAAATAATTTGTAGGAATGAGACCAAAAGTGAAGTGGATATAAATGTATTAAAGACAGAAGTAATTTTAAAAATAATTAATCCTGTTATTTTCTACATAGTCTTTATTTTCTACATACAAGACATTTATGACAGTGAGTTTTAGTTTGGTGTAAAAAAATGTGAGTGGGAAAATTGTATTCAGGGGTCCAGAGCTCCTCCATAGAAGTAGTTCTCCCTCTCTATGTGATTTTACCTTCTACCTGCAGGATAAGTAGTTTGCAATTTTGCTGTATTTTATCACCGTTATCCCAAGCCTGCATAGCCAGGTCCATCGGGGTTTTGTTTGTTTTGTTTCATGTGGGGTTTTTTTGGCCAGGGAGGGTGGGGGGAGAAGAGGTGAGAGTTGTTTTGATTTTTGGTTTTGTTCATTGTTTGGGGGGTTTTGGTTTGGGGTTTTTTAGCTTCTTGTTTTTTGTTTGTTTATGGTTTGGGGTTCTTTTCCCAAAAAGGGATTTTTAATATCACTATTTGTTGTGTCGAACCTTTCTCTCCATTATATTAAGGTCTTTTACAGAAAAACCCTCACAGAGTCTCCAAATATGCAGCTCAGGATCCTTCCCCCACCCTCCCCCTCACCCCCCAAAACACTGGGTGGTACAGAAGGAAAAGGCAGTTGAAAAGGTGCTCGATGGACCATCCTCACTTTATACCTCAATGAATCTGTACATTTCAGTACATAAAACATAATTTTATTAAAGCACTAGAAGCAAGATCAAAAGAAAGCATGCTGTCTTTTCCACAAGTGGTCCAAACCACAACACGGATATTTCTTACAGGGAACAATGCTATCTTCCTCCGACTATGCATAGCTCTCAGCTGCTCATCTCCTTCTTTTTCCAGTCTTTGAGCACAGTAAATTGAAAATCAGAACTGAAAAAAAAAGTCAAACCAACACACAAATAAAACAACTCTCTTTAAAGGAAGACAAAATCCGTGTATTTCAAATAATTATGCTTCTCTAAGGATTTTCAATCAACCAAAATTCCAGCCATTCACCTAGAATTAAATAATTAATTCAGGCTGAACAGTATGGGTTTTAATTGTTTCGACTATTTTGTGAGTATAAAAATCAGAAACACAACTACTGCCTTTGGACTATGCAGGAGTTCAGCTTTTTCACAGCACGTTACCTCTCCTTAAAAACCTTAAACCTTGTCAGTACAGGGGCAGCACAGAAATTTTCAGGTTCCATATACTTGTTCCTGTTTTGAAACACTGAGAAACCCCCCAGATTTGCATGTAAATTACATACAAGTATGCACATTTTGGTGTGCTAAAGTATGTAAGTTCTACTCTTCCTCTACCTTCCAATTCTACTATTAAATATAAATGCAACTGAAGTGCTTTGTGCAACTCAGAACAATAGTTTCCTTGTACATGCAATTTTGGCCACTTCAGATCTTCAACTAATTTGCTGATTTTCAAAATAGACAACACTGATTTAAAAATTAATTTACTTTCCTGACTCGTCCATTACTATATTTACTGAAGATGAAAGTGAAACCCACTTTTACTAGAGCATAAACTATGTTTTCATGCTCAGTTGGTAAGATTCGCTTCTTTATAGCCCTAGATGATGCCAAATCGGTATCCACAGATTTTACTCAATATTATTAGAAGGGAGAGAATGTATTTACAATCTCTTTAAACAACAGTTTTGGATGCTGGTTTTTTTAATTTTTCTTTTCATTTTTAGAGTTACATAAGAGATGGTTAGAATCAGAAGTTTCAGAAACACCTTTCACAGGGACAGAAAATGAGAAGGAAAGAAGGGTATTGACTTTGTACATCTTTTTTTTTTTCTTCTGAGTAACTGTTTCTCCTCTGCATTTCAATTCTCTTTTGGCAGCTTAGATCTCTGGTTCTCCCTCCCTTCTCCCAGTCACGAGAAAGTTACATGTTGCTGGGTAAAGAGAAGGCACCCGGGGCACCAAATGCACAGACAAAAAGCTTAGGTCTGTGATCTGTTGTCAGAGCTTCTGCAGCCAACATTAGGATTAATAGAAAAGGTGGAGAGGAAAACGGGACCATTTGTTTTGGAAGACTCCTGTTGCTTTCCTACTGGCAACATTATCTGTGTAGATATATATGTAGAACTTAATTTTCTAAATCACTCATTTCTTTCTCCATGTTCTGCATATGCTTAAACTAGCCTGAAAACCATAACATTAACAAATATTGCCCACAATGTAAATTGCCTGAAGTCGCACTTACCAAAGTTATTTAGGTGTTCATTTTTATTGTACTGAAGGATACTTTATGATACCTCTTTTGTTTGTGGAAATAAGAAGATGAGCAACTACTAGTCTTTTAAAGTAATTATGAGGGTGGGAAGAGCAAGTCTTGAATTCACGTAATCTGACAATTCTAAAAAATTTTTCAAATAAAACATATTTCAAATGTATTTTAACAACTGTTACTGTCATTGCATAAAACACAGAAAATATAACTATTTGCTATATTTAGAAGAACACATGTTAATACACACAAACCCTGCTTTTCAAGATTTCAATTAAGCTGTTGACAATAGTTGTCTGAAACTAAATGAGGCATAGTTATAATTACCTGTAAATGTGAAAAACATGTTTTAAAGTCTTTTACTTCAAAACCATATATACTAATATGATACATTTATTACAGAAGAACAAGTAAATTCAGACCTATATGCAAATGTGTGCATAACTACACACTAGGTCACTCACCGAAGGAATTATAATTTCATTGGCTGCACAGTTTCATGCCAGCTTCTGAAAACACAGAATCATAAGATGCACACAACCCGAAACCACCCACCATTCCAGAAGATGATGTGCTGCAACACGATTTTCAGTGTTACCTCATTCCTCCTTCCTTCCCCCACCTCCCACCCATTTTCTAAGGGAGGAGAAAATACAGGACAGAACAGCGACAACAGTCTTCTGAGATAACCAGCATTAAAAACAAACAAAAGAAGCCCACATGCTGTAACTAGCAGAGGCATGAAAAGCCATGAAAGTGCATCATTTTCATGGACAGCCAATGCGACACCAGCTGAAGTTAAAGCTAGCTAGCAGCTAACATGAAGGGATTTGATTATTCAAGACAGTTCATTTACTGCAGAGTCATGAAAATGGATCAGCATAGAGGAAAACAATCCTTACCCCAATGACAACCTCTCCATGTTATTGCCAAGGAAAAGAGAGAGCAGTGGAACTCAGGTACTTCTGTTTTATAAACAGAAAACGGTTACTAATCTAGGAGTTACTTGATGTTTGCTGACCACAGATTTTTCACTGTTAGTTTGCAAGCACTGTTAGTTTGCAAGGTAAATCTGGGCTTCTTCTTAAGGAGAAACATTTTCTTTTGCTGCAATGTCCCTAAGTTATGACATCTGCAGATACAACAGATGAAGTAATTCCTTATACATGTGCAGTGGCAAGAATCCTTTGCTGCAGAAATTCCAACCAGCAGGGGTAGAAGGTAGGTCACCACACGCATTATGACAGCCCCTCAAAGTACTGCAGCTACAGGAGGATAAGGTGCTTGGATCGCTCCATCATACTGACCCCATTCATGGCAATTAGCAAGAATCCTTATTCATTTTGCATCATGTCTGATGAAGACAGAGATATAAAATTCACAGGGAGACAGAATCACAGAGACATTTCTTTGGATAGACCTCCAGAGGTCATCTAGGCCAGCCTCATATTTAAATGAGTATTATTACCAACACTAAACCAGGGCAGCCTTGGCTATAATTCATCATGGTCTAGAAAGGATGAAGACTACAATCTCTCTGAGCAACCTGTTCCAGTGCTGCACTATTCTCCTAAAATGTTTCCAGAAGAAATGTCTAAGAAAGTCCAGGTTTCCACATTTAAAAGCTCATTTCAGTAGAAAAACAAGTCAAAAGAACTCTGGCCAATCAATCACAGAAGCAATGCAGTTCCAAAGGACCTCTGAAGTTCACCTAGACCAAGCCCTCTCCCAAAGCAGGGTCAGCTACAGCAGTTGCTCCAGATTTTGTCCAGTCATGTTTTGAACAGAGTGTCCACAGCGTCTGGTCAATCTGCTCCAGTGTTTAACGACACTCACAGAGACAAGTTTTTTCTTATGTTTAAATGGCATTTCCTGTGTTTCAGTTTGTGCCCACTGCCTCTTGTAATGTCACTGGGCACCACTGGGAAGAGCTTGGCTCCATCTTTTTTACTGTTTTCTGTCAGGCACTTACACACTTTGATGAGATTCCTCCAAGCCTTCTCTCCCCTAGGCAAAACAACCCCAGCCTGCCAAGACAGTCCCCATGTTACAGATGCTACAATTCCTTAAATCTTTTTGTGGATTTTCACTCCAGAATGTCTATGTCTTTTCAAACACCTGAACCTTACTGTTACTCTCTCATTTATATTCAAATGTTAAAACAAATAAAACCATTGAAAAAGGCATCCAAACAATTGCATAAGAAAAAAATCCACCAAAATTTGTCATGCTCACAGTGTTCAAATTTCCAGAAGCAGACATTAGAATTAAAATTAACATCTTCTTTTACTACAATATTCAGAGAATTCTAATGGCATCACAATGCTAACCTAATGCTCACTGAATAACTACTGCTAACAGTGCACACACTAAGCAAGTGTATTGCATGCTTGAAAATCTTCAGTAATTTTTTTACATTCCTGAACAGCAGTTACCATTAATTACCAGAGAAGCTACGAAAGAGATCTACCTTTGGTAATTTCAAGTAAACTAAAGCTATGCATCAGGAAAAAACCAAATTACCTAAGCTCACAACATATAAAAAATGTGTGCTCTTTTCTATTCTGTAAGCACAAAATTTTTCTTGATGAACTACACAATTTCACGTATTTGCTACAATAACAGCTTTGCAGCTCTGAATAACATCAACCATCATGGTATCTTCTGCCAGCTTAGAATTTATTACTTCGAGAATATATATGCAAGTAGGCAGACAAATTCACTCTGCATCAGGGACATAGATGCTATTCAAGCTCATAAATGAAGAAACTTAGCAATAAAGATTAACGATCCAATCCTACAAGATCATGTACCCTTCAAAAGCATTTCAATGTAAATCAACATAAAACAATTCCTCACAAGTTTATTTTTCTAAATATCAGCACATGCACACAAACCCCTCACAAATCCTAATTCTCTGCCCTGACTGCAAGACTGCAGACTAGAAAACAAGATTCAACATTGTTCTTGTCAGTAATTTTCAACTCTGCAGACCTAGTACGCACCTTACTGACACCTGTCTTTCCCTCCCTCCATATCAGAGGTACACATCCAGTCCTGTCACAGAGTAGGACTAACATATATGGATGTCTAACATATATTTTTCTTGGTCCTGAGAAATGAATATGATTGCGAGCATACTACATAAATTGCTGTGGTGCCATTTCTGGTTGTTGCCTTTCCAATAGACACAAGCAGGAATCTGTTGCTGCTTCTGCTGTACTGCACATGTGCAATTAGCAACAGTTCTGTCAGAAATATATGGATCCTGTGTTTTAGAAGTGAGCACAGGACAAGGAGCCTGTAAGAAACATCCCCTATAGTTGAAGCTATACAGTTCATATGGAAAACATGGAGAAAAGCCTGTCCATGATAGGTTTTGAGAAAAGCAGAGGTCCTGTACAGCTAAAGGAATTTGTCTTACAATTCAAATTAAAAACTGTATCTTACAGAAAGAGATCACTTCCGGTGATTTTATTTCTGATTTGTAGCCTACCTCACTTAAGGCTTCCGTCAGCAAGCAAACTGTCCATTAAATGCCCACTGTTGACTGGTTACATTATCTTTGACTTTCGTTAGTGAAACACCGAAGTGACACTCCCTGAATGCTTTTCAGTCTTTTTCTTTTGCCATTGAAACTGTAGACTATAATAACAGCACCTGTTTCTGTCAGGAAAAAAAGAACCAAACCACGCCACAAACACAACACAGTAAGAGCCCCTTCCCTCAATTACAACTAAACTAGGTTATAAAACTTCAGGTTTAGTGTCAAAGAATCTTTTGAGATATATGATGTTTATGTCAGCACTGTTCTGGAATCCACAATTTTGCAACTGTCTGAAATTAAATTCTGAATGAAAAAATGAAAAATAATAATTTTGAGATTAGGGCATAAGGAGTCTGGAGAGTTGGTTCTTCTTCCAAGCTTTTCACATTGTGTTAATTTTAAGCAGTCCACAAAGACTCTCCATTCCTTTAGCTTTTGTATGTGAAAGAAGACATATACTTCCCATGTTTCTCACATGTTTTACTAAATCCAATTAAGCCCTGAAGTACATAAACACCTTTAATCAAAAGATGCTGCATGAACAGAATTCTTGGAAGACCAAACTACAATACAAACTGCAGAAATATTTCACAGCAAAGAAGAAAGTAAACATCTGGGTTGTACTGTGTTTAACTTCTTCTTTATAAAATATTTGTGATATAGAAGTTGTTATATAGAAGTTCCTTCTCTATGTTAGGATAAGAAATATTCCACTCCTTTACACACACACACAAAAAAACCCCTGTAACCCAACCGCCATAAATATGCAGTATCTCTCTGCAGCACTTGCTTATGCATCAAAAGCCACCCTCAAAATGATGCTGCCCACACATAAGGATTACTCATTTAAACCAGAAAGTGAAACTTTAAAATAAGGGTGAACACTATCTTCATAGCAAAAGAAATTGAAACAAAAAAAGCCCAAAGAGTTAGAGGTTAAAGTCAAAAATTACATTTGTGGTCATAGCCTGAGAACTTCAGCTTCTTTTCCTTAACTGACCCTCAAAGAAAACTAACTGCAGCCTGTGTGCTGAGTACCAAAGATATTAGTGTACATCAGGTTTCCAACCAAAAGGATTTTTCTTTCCAAAAGCCTTTGAGTTTCTCTGAAGAGAAATTCATGACAGCAACAGATTGGTGTTCACAAAACATTTGACTCAAAATCAGCCCATTTTCATGCTTTAAGTTTAAGAATTTCAAATCATACATGCACGCATATCTCCCATTTGAGTGCCCAGCTCTCATGGACTGCAGCAGCTGCTTCTTTCATGCTCCAAGACCTCAAATTCAGATGCCATTGGTTGGCCTGATTAGCCCTACCAACACTGCCTGCTTAGCACCATAGAGCATAGGAGAGGTCATTGGAATGCAGTACAGAAAAGAAAAAAAAAGTTATTACCCAACCTCCACCCTCCTCCACTGCATGAGCTTTGGTGGGTTTTTTTTTAGAGCTATACCAGTCCCTCAGATGATTTTCCACCACTCACATATGAACATGCTTTGCTCAGCTCAGTCTGCTCCTCAGTCAACCTGAAGCAGTTTGGTTCTGTTTGCATGCACCTTAATGTTTACCTATTACATAAAAGTATCTCTCTTTTTTTTCTTTTTATTTTCTGTGTATTCATATACCTGACTGTTCAATCAATCTGAAAATACTTCTGTAATTAAATAGACTGTGTGTTCAACGTTCCCAACCCCCAAACACCAATTCATAGCAAATCCATCCTGCACAAAATATTGAAGACAGAACAACATTGAAAGAACTGTACGTGTTCAAAAGTTTTATTTGCTTTCGCTGTGGTAATTGCTACATTTTGTACCCAACTACACTTGTAAAACTAAATTAATACCAAAGTATTAAAGTTTGGCATTAATCTTAATTAAGATAACGTCACTTGCCCTATGTACCGTGTGAAACTGAATCACCTGCAGCTTCAAAAGAGCACAGAGGAGTTTACTGTATTTTCCATACCTTTGAACGTACAGGGTGAAAAAGCTTGTAAATTAAATTGACATCCAGGGAATTCCCTAAACATCCAGGTTAGGGACATGTCACATTTTCTCATCTGTGCATCTAACTGAAGTGCTCATCTGGTGACATATCAAAAGGCAGAATTGTTTTTCATTTTGCCTCTTTTCTTCCCCTCCTGCCCTCTTTTTTGCTTTAATGCTCACTTTTGATTTGCTCCTGATGCCGTTTCAGGTTTCATCAAAATGATTCTGGCTAAGGAGAACATCAATAACTGGAAAAAGAGACCTCTCTTCCTCATACACTGAACTTTGGTGTAGTACTAAACGACAACATAAAATGGACAAACTGATCTGAAATTCCTATATGACAGCAATATTTGATCTGCCTCAGAGATTACCATAATTTGCTTTGGCTGCTAAGCAACAAATTAAATATGATTTGGTATATTTAAATGCATTATTCCTCCTACTGCTCTTCTGAATGAAAAAATACAGATATAATACTGCTGTTGTCACAGAGCAATAGTGCTGAGGAAAGGTCCTACATTTCAGCAGATGTACTAATTGTACACAAATATGTATTCTTTTGCCCTGAAGTAAAAATGAGCAAACACAGAAAACACAATGTCCTACAAAGTCCTACAATCTATTTCCAGAGTCACTAACGTCTGGACTGTCATTACAGTTTTGCCTTAAATTAGCCAGCTCTTGGCAAAATAATAGGTGAGACAAACATAAGATGGATAAGTAATTCTACCTGGGGCTCTCTGTTTGAGATCAACTACTTTACTGGGAATTCAGGGCTTCATTCCAAGATTTTACACATGTGGACGCTACATTTCCAGCTGAGAAAAATCAACTGAACAAAACCAATCTTTAGTATCTATCAAAAATGCCCCCTGCCCAGAAATCAGAAGCACAACACTAGTCTTTCAATTACAATATGCTATGACTGTAACAAAGCATACAGAGACAAAAAATTTAATGTGAAGTACCAGTAAAAGTGCAGTGAAATCACAACTGACCTTTGCTTTCCAATTTACAAGCATTATAAATTCATGGATTCACAGTGTGGTTTGGTCTGGAAGGGACCTCTACAGATCCCCTACATCAACACCCCTGCCGTGGACAGGCACACCTTCCACTAGACAAGGCTGCTCAAAGCCCCATCCAACCTGACCTCGAACACTCCCAGGGACAAAGCATGCACAGCATCTCTGGACAACCTGCTTCAGTGCCTCACTACCTTCACAGTGAAGAATTTCTTCCTAGAATCTAACCTAAACTCACTCTCAGTTTAAAACCATTCCCCCTCATCCTATCACTATGTGCCCTTGTAAAAAGTCCCTCTCCAGCTCTCTTGGAGCCCCCTTTAGGTACTGTAAGGTCTGCCTGGAGCCTTCTCTTCTCCAGGCTGAACATCACAACTCCCTGCTTCTGTCTTCACAGGAAAGGTGCTCCAATCCTCTGATCTCTGTGGCCCTCTTCTAGACTTGCTCTAGCACGTGCACATCCGTCTTGTGCTGGGGACCCCAGAGCTGGGATGCAGTACTCCAAGTGGGGTCGCACGAGAGTGGAGTTGAGGGGCAGAATCACCTTCCTCAACCTTCTGGCCGTGGCGCTTTTGATGCAGCCCGGGACACAAGTCAGCCTCCTGGGTGGCAAGTGCTCATTGCTGGGTCACTTTGGGCTTCCCCTCAACCAGTACCTCCAAGTCCTTCTCCTCAGGGTTGCTCTCAATCTCTGCCCAGCCTGAACTTGTGCTTGGGATTGCCCCAATCCAGGTGCAGGACCTTGCCCTTAGCCCTGTTGAGCTTCATGAGGATCAGAAAGACAGTTTCTCAGAATGCATGAGATGACCCATATCTATGCACCATTTAAAACACAAGATAAAATACTGGCAAAGATGGAAAATAACCTTTGAATTTGGAAAAGGAAAGGAACACCCAGCTTCCTTTCACATCCTCAAAACAACTATGCTCAATATGAATTGAAAACAAGTAACAGCATCTGGTGTGTGGGCAGGAGGTATGCTTTGCTACTACCAGTGATTGTCATGTGCCTACTGAATATAAGCACTTTAGGTCTTAATGTTGCAGTATTAATTGGTTATATAGTAACAAAACCTCCAGAATCACAGGAAAGTTATTCTATATACATATTAGTATCTATTTTCCAGAGCAAAATAATAACGTATTCTTCATCTCAGTTGCAGTAACTTTCTGTGCACTCATTATTCAAATTATTTGCTATTACTGTCATGACAAGATGAACATTAGACTCTAGTAACAACTTGGTGAGGAATATTTTCTTTATTTATCCGCATCAGTATGATGGATGCCTTTAATTTCAGCTGCAATATTAAAAAGAAATAAACTACTAGATTAGGTTGTCAGAAAATGTATTTAAAATTTTTATGAACGTATTAAGAAAAATTAATTTCTTCACACACAAATCTATCTGACCTCATTCATCCACTTCCTGTTCAAACTGTATCTTCAAAAGAAATACTTAACATGATAAGACGCTTAGTTTGACCTCATTATTTATGTAAAAAGAATCTCAATATTAACTGTATTAATCAAAACAAAGTATGACAATAATTGTGTTTGAAATACATGGGTCTAAAGCAGGCTTTACTGCAAATACACACAATCTGACTGTAACATTGTTTTTGACATATCTGTTCATTTTTCCTCCTTTGAAAACCGCTGATATTTACAACCCCAAAAAGCAGGTATTTATTCATTTATTTAAAAAATTCAGCACAAATAGGATATAGATAGACAGTCTCCTGAGATGACACCCATGAAGGCCAACACAGACTAATACTGTGTTAAAGTGGTTGTATAACCACTGTTGGTGCTACTGCTATGAAATTCCAGAATTTTCACCACAGTACAATTGTACAGTAGCAATAACTTCTCATCATTACAAAGATGAAAATTAAATGAGACATATTTCTTGTTACAAGTTTGGAAATTTGACCTTCTTTAAGATACAAATCTAAAGAAGCCCATCTTTGACTACTAGGCCTTCAAGATGTTAAGGGCTAATTTTTTTTTCCCTTTGCCAAGTCCTTGACTCCTGAGTCATCTTTAAATTACCACAGATTGTAACCAGCGTTGTGCAGAACATCCAGCTCTGATCCTGTTTTGACTCGTTATGAAAAAAAATAAAATCCAAACAAACAACACCACCATACAAAACTCCGCACCCAAACTCATTGTATAATAGTAAAAGAAATGACATGGAGAAACTTGAGGAATGAATCATCTGAATCTCTGAATAAAAGGAGGTAAAGCTGACAGGTGACAGCCCTGCTGAGAAGGACCTGAGGGTTGCAACAGACCCTAAGCTGAAGACAAGTCAACAAGGCTTTTTCACCATGAGTAAGGCAAATGGCACACTGGGCTGCACTAGGAAGAAAAAAATAACAAGACAGAAGCAAGAACAAACAAAAGGAAAGTTACCATCCCACCTCTAACTCAATACTAGTGAGGAAATACTGGTATTTTGGGTTCTGATTTCAAAAAGACTATTAGGAAACTGGAGAGGGTCCCCCTGGATGGCACAGGGCTTAGAACTCACAGCCTCCAAGAAGACTAGGCAAGCTAAATCATTTCAGCCAAAAGGACTCAGGAGCAATTTAATAGCAAATGACATAGTTCTGAGTTGAGATGGGGTTTGGATTACATAAAACAAGATCCCTAGTCATCATGACTATGATTTTATCTTATGAAAAGATTTTAAAATTGCTCAGGGATTAAAAGAATAGGTAAAGGCAGATATGGAAAAATGAAACAATTTTTCCTAGTGTTATGGTAATTATCTATGAATTATAGGACTATCTCTCCTTAATTAAGTTGTGCTCAATGCAAAATGAAATAGGAAGGAAGTCTGGAATTACCTCTAAAGTAAAATGTGTCCCATCATCAGAAGCATATATTATACAAAGAAATGCTCTGAACTAAACCAGTCCTGATGATGTATTAAAGGATTATTTTGTGAGAAGAGCATAATGCAAAACAAACTCACCCCCTCCCCCAAGCGTTACTTTAACTTTTTGTCATAAACTATGCATTTAATTCTTCTGGAAAAATAAACAATTACAGATGTCTGTCTGACATGGCATCAGATTACTGGTAACTTACTTATGCATGCAAACGGCTTATTTGATTTTAGAACAATCCCTACTGTCTTACAGAACCAACAGCATAAAATCTTATTTCACTTTAACTGTCACTGTTACTCCCTATTTTATTTCAAAATCCCCAAGTTCATTAATGAAGCTTCTTCATCAGTAATGTCATATTTACAATTAAGAGTATAATTTTAAAAATTCACAGTTTGAAACAACTATTTATTTGAATTATTTTCTTCTGAAAAACAGTCCTCATTTCAGAAGAATAAGGACCAGTTACACCTGTGATTTTAGAAAGAACATTCCATGTAGAATACTCATCAGAATTATTTGTGACAAAAGCCCAACTGATATGTAAAGGCCAATTTAAAATCTACATAGATGCCTTATTTTCTTACTGTTAATTTAAGCATACTGTGATGAAAATGAAAAAGACTGCTTTTGATTTGAAAGAGAAACCTAAGGAATTCCCTCCAGCCACTCAGCTTTACCAGTCTGCTTGTTTTTATAAGAAGCCTGATTGTACTGAAATCAATTGCAAAGCCCCCTTGATTTCACACGTGCAGAAACAGATTTGATGGCAATTCTTTGAAAAGTTTGCAATAACTCTGCAATGAATTCTTAAGTAACAATTTGACAACCACTTTTTAAGCAGCACAAATAGAAATCCCGCAGTTTCACTCCCTGTGTTTCTACTTTGAGCATGCAGGTAAAACTGTCTGAAAAGAACAGAATATTAATCCAAGTAAAACATAATCCAGCAAACAAACCCAAAAAGACCCAATCCCACATACTGTAAGATCATACAACTGTAGGATGCCTTGAATGCAAGAACCATCATCAGGGACTGCTTAACAAAATTGGTACTGCAAGAATTTCTTGACAATCTACATTCTTACAAGCACATTTCTGAAACCCAATGAGCCTACTTACAATATTACATCCATATAAAATCCACACTTCTTTCAAAATAGACGTGGAGACACAGAGACAGGGTCTCTGCCTCAAGTTCAGTGTCAACAGTGCAAGAATTTTATACAACATATTAGCTTAAGTTAGTAATGAAGTTTCAGACTGCATAATGTTCTTAAAACCAGGCACTGCTGAGGCTTTGTGCAGGTTGTTAACATAAGGCACTGAAGCCTTTTACTCACACTTAAATATCTGGCTCTGCAAAACCTTGTGTTGCTATCACTAATGAAAAAAGCATCTGCCAGAAGGTAAAATGAAAACCTAATTCATACTCTAAGAGTGTCGGATGAATGACAATGGTTAACAAGACATTACTTTGTTGTAAGATTGTTTGTAAATTCAGGTGTTTTTCTTTCCTTAAGTAAGACCCCTGATTAGGATGGATCTGCATTTTGTTCCTCTGCATCCTTAGTATTTTTGTTACCTTTCTCTTCTTACTTTTTTCTCCTTCATTTCTGTTTTCAATCATATTTTCCACCAATTTTATTTGTGTACAGGATTTTATTTCCCAGAAGTAAGGTTATTTTCCTTTCCCTAACTGCTATTTTCTATTTCTTCTCAAATGTACACATCTGCATGTAAGAGCTTTCTTCCAAAGCTCCTTAATCTTTCACTTTTTTCCTAAATTATTTACCTACAGACCAGATTTATCTTCCTTCTCCCTTTTCCAGCTCACAGATTCACTTCCTCCTCCTAGTATGTCTTCTATCATTTGATTCCTCTCCACAGTGCATACAATCTATAAATATAAAGCTCTCTATCAACATTCAATACATCATTAAAGAAAACCTTGAGAATTTTACTACCAATTTCAAAAGGGTGGGGGCTTTAAATAATTTAGGAGAAAAATGAGCAGCTTTTAAACTTAATTTTCCTAAGGGAGAAATCATACAGAAGCCTCCAATGCCCTTCAAACTCAGTAGGCATTTGAAAAAAATCACAAATGCCTTTTTTTTTCCTACTCCATCTGACTCCTCTTTAGTTTCTTGCTGCACTGCTTCACTCATCTTATCTTGGTGATTAACTTCTGTGCCTTCAGAAATAATGCCATCTATTGATCCCACTCATCCATATGTCTTGCAGCTTCATCACACCAGGATGTGATCACACAAAACTGTGGACACCATCATTCTCATTCCGTGATGAAAGGAACCAAAAAAAAAAAAATCTCTCTTTTTGCACACATGGAAGATTGACCACAACAGGGGTTTCCTCATGTTTACAGAACTGTTGTCATCTTGATGTCAGTAAAACAAATTGCTAAGCATGAAGTAGATAAAACACACTTTGCAAACAAAACATGAAATAAGCGGATTCAAAGTATGACTGACTAATCTCTGCTCTTGTTTCAGCCTTTCAGGTGAAGGAAAGGGGCATTTTGTTGATGGTTTTTTAACTACAAGCTTTCACTTGATTTGGTTTTTTCCTTCATCAGTAGACATCCATTTTCTTCCCAAAGACCTGTCACACCAAGCTTGGGAAAAGAATTTTGAAATCTTCCCATCCCATTCCCAGCCACAGCTCACCTATGCTAGAAGGCTATGTGGTTGGGTTAGCACATGAGGCCCTGGAACCAAATATTTTCTTCTTGTGACAAAACTGTTTTATCCATAGTCTGTAATTCGAAAGAAAAGAAACATGACAAGGTTTAGATTCTGACTTTCCACTTTGAAATTTTCTAACAACTACCAATGAAAAAACCATATACACTAAGAAGCAAGCAAATACTAAGCTGCCTTTTTCAGGAAGAATAATGTGTTCTCTGTAAGAAGCACAAGTTTATTGAAAGACAGACAGGATTTCACTTGAACAACATGTGAACTGGTATATAAGGGAAAAACAAATTATGAGGAAACAGGCTTTTTTGCACACCATCTTAGCAGATTTCCAGAGTGTATTTTATTTTGCTGAATCTGGTTCATTACCAAAAAGCTGTAATACTTTAAAAAATGGTTTCCTAAAACATTCACATAAATTATGTTATAATGGCGATTTAGCAATATCCAGAAACGAGACTATTACTGCAGACAACTCTCAAGGTTTCCTCTAATTTGGTGGAAGAATTTTTAAGACTCAGTTGGGAACCTGAGCAAATTTCTTTCAGAACATAACTGCCACACATGATCCTGAGACTGCTTGCTGTTCTTGTTTTTAATTTTCCAAATCCTATTCTTCATCTGTTAAACCTCATTTCTAGTTTTCTACGGCCATACAGTTTTCTTTCATTTTTCAGAAAACCAAACAGTTTTCTTCCATTTTAGCACTCCAACCTTTAAAATATTTGAAAAAGTGGTAAGTCTCACAACTAGAATGAAAATGGAAAGAAATTATTTATTACAATTTATAGTAATTAGAAAAAAATTCAAGGAATAACTTTAGTTCACAACTCACTAAAATTATTAAGCTCTTAAAATTACTAAGCCTTCCACATACATTAAAGTGACCCACTAATGTAAGCAAGCATAGCTTGACACTAGCTGTAAGAGTTTGTAATACATTTACTTACCTAGCCTTGTTTATGATATCTACATATCAAAACAAGTCCTGCATGTCATCATTCTACTTGATTATGCAGACAAGACTTACCTCTACCACAAAAACAGAACAAAGCATTTTATTTACCACCTCACTTAGCAAGGAATGAAAAGGTAAGAACTGTGAAGAATAACTTCTTCCACAACTGAGGCTGTTGTCTCTTGCTCAAATTAGCTACTGCCTTAGCAAGTAAAACACTGTCATTTTGTAGAAAAGAGGAAAAGACAATGGTGAGATAAGGGGGAAAAAAATCAAAAGACAAATTAAATGGTTATTTGTAGTGTTCATCTGACACAAAAACCAATCAAGTACAATATAATAAGCAAAATCATCTACTAAGAAGAGTTTAAATTATTTTTTAATTATTTTAAATTTTGTTTATGTTTTTTAATTATTTTTTTGCTTATTTTTATCTAAAAGTTCAAAAGGTAGAAATCAGCATTTTGTCAACGTCTGCTAAAACATGCTGTCAACCTATGTCAATTTTTATTGTTTGGAGTAGAGTTATTTTTAGAAGAATTATATTTAGGACTGAGTTAAACTAACCTATTCACATTGCACACTAGTGCTTAATACTTCTGACAGTAGCTGTTGTCTTTCTTTTATGGTCAACTTCAAAAAACTCCATTAAGAAAACTACACTCCTGAGATCAGAGTGTAGAGCTCTAGAAGTTGTTTAATGGCTGAGTGAATGCAACTACTATCCCAAGCAGTAACGTGGATTGCAGAGGTCAGCAAGGGTTGAAGTGAAATGTTCTCTTCAATTAGTTTCTAATACCTGAAGTTCAAAATGTTCTGACAAAGAGTAACTTATGAATTCCCTGAAATATCCATTCTATACATGTCACAACAGAACGATAAAGTGACTGAAGGCTCCTCAGCTACTAAAAAGCAGCAATCATACAACATCCACAGAGTTCTCTTTCTCCATGACAGCAGTTGTCCGTCTGAGGGGCTTTTAATGTTGCACTGAAGCATACTGACCCCTTACCGATCAGGCTCTCTCTAGGGCCATTTTGGATAGGTATGACAGACCATGGATGGCAGAGCACTGAGGTGAGAAGGCATTCGATGGCATTCTCTCAGGGAAGCTCATCACTGCCCTTTAGGAAAGCAACACTTTTAGGTATCTTCCTTTCTCCACTAAAAGCAGACAGTGAACCTATTGCCTCTCCACGTTCCTCATTCTCAGCTGTGTCCTGTGTGTATGGACAGAGGTACAACTGAGCAGGGATAGTCACACCAAGTCTGTGTTTCTCAAACTGCAGTAAACAGATTTTCAGCAGCTTCAAGGGAAAGGTTGGAAAACTACTAGTTTTAGAAAAAGTTCTATTTACACTCTGATTAGCTGCCTTCATAGCAGTGGAGGTTTGCAGCACACCACCAGATTCGGGAAGAAAAGCTTAAGGATATTAGGCACTGAAAATGAGGAAACAACATTGACAGGTGTTGAATTTTCTACGCAAAGTTCCTCCGTTGCCTGTAGAAATAGATCACCTTCATAAAATCAGGCTCCATTGCAATAAAAAAGCTGACAGTAAAACAGCACTTACAGAGGTACCATATTTAGAAGACTGAGAGGAAAACAGAGTGACTTTAAACTTAACGTGTCCAGGAAAGAACGTGATCTAAGACTGGAGTTTGGGTGAAGGAGAAAAGTTTGTAATCACACATGAAACATGGTTCCACAGTCTAACCATTCTCCTTTCCCTATCAAACCATGATATGACAATTACTGGTCACCATAATTTTTATCTGTCCCCAAACAGCAATCAAGACTACTAATATGCCATAAAACAAATTCACAAAATGCATCTAACAACTTTGTTTCACTCAATAATGAAATATCAGGAGGAGTGGAGGTAAATAAAAAAAACAAACCACCACCAGTATTTATTTTAAGGCATACTTAGTTTTTCTAGTAAGTATGCTAAGAAAGAGACACCATGACTCCATTTCCACAGATCTAAGTGTGTCAGCTCCCATTTAAAAGACACATTTTTTCAGTACCGCATGGCTTTATTCTCACAAAAAAACAGACAAAAAAACCCAGACCAAAAAAAACCCCAAAATTTATGTGTTGTGTCAAGCAACTTTGCCTTACATACCATTTGGTCACATATTACCATACTATTAAAGCCTAGATCTAATAAAACATTTACAATATATCTGCCTGGACAGCTGAAGACAGGTATCTTCTGTTTAGGTGTCTGGCAATGAACCAGCACTGCCTCAGCCCCATCATATGCCCACAGCACTATGGATTGCCTTTCAGAGAAGAATCCTCATTTAAGTTTCAAGACTACCAACAGTATGATATGAATCCAAAAAAATCTATGAATGACAGTAAAGACAAGTAAATTTTATATTCCATTCCTTTTCTTGTTTTCACCTGACAGATTTAAACCTATAGGCAACCTTTTTTATTCACTGAAGATGAACAAAGCTGCTTACATTCATTCCTTCAAAGAACAAAGCAGTTGACCTTATTTTCTCTTAAAAAATGTGGTCAGGAGACAGGGTACCCATCTTTGATATTAGGTCTGTCCTCTACAAAGCAGAAACATCTTCCTTGGCTTTCTGGGAGTTCAAAGCACATCTCCCACTTCCCGTGGGGGAGAATGCATATATTAAAAATACATTATAGACAAACACAAATTGGAAAACTATTCACCTTCCCTTTGCTGTTGTTCCACTAAGCACAAAACAATTCAAGATTCACAAGAGCAGAAATAGAGCAAGCATTAGTGTATGACTCAGCAGTTAGGACACACAATACATCCTCTACATCTTACATTTTTTTAAATAGATCTGCATGTCACTTATTAAATCTTATCTCCAAGGCTTGCATAATTCTACCCAAAATTAACACATGCACAACAGTAAGACCACCATGTACCAGTTATAAATTTTCATGAAGAAAGTTAGAAAAAAAACCCCACACCAATCTGAACAACAATATTATTATAATTACAATGAAATGTTTCATTTTCTGTTTTAACTATTCTAAAATGTCTGCATTTTTCAAAGGGCTGCACCTCTGTACATTTTCTTTCTGTAAGACTGCAGGTATTTCAACATTCCAAAAGTCACACACAATATATATATTTTTCTGAAGTGTTTCTTTTGAATCAAAGTACTGTTCCCAAATACAAGTGAATCAGGCTTCTCCACAATCCTTTCAACAACCATCTCCAAAGGGTGCTCTTCTTTCATCGTGAAATCAAAACCATCTATCATTTTGTCTGCAACTCCAGCTTAGAGGTAGCTGAGTACTCTAAAAATAAAGCCAACAGATGTGTATTGGGATTTAAATGAACATTAATGTCTTGAAAATTAATAAACTGCTAACCTGCAAAAATGGTATATATGAAAGATGCAAGTAAAAAAAAACAACCAAAACAAAACATATGAGAAGCCTCATGTTGCAAGTCAGACTTTTGAGGAAGGTGGAAAACCAAGGTTAAAAACTTACAGTGCACATTTGAAAGTCTTGCAACATAAGCCTGTGAATTTATGAAAAAGGGGACATAAAATAGGTAGAAAAGAATCTGTCCTTAGAAGTCTTTCTCAGCCTTCTAGAAGGTTACCATTGAGCAGAGTCCTTAACTCTCTCTAGCAAACATGCATCAAAAGAAAAACTGACCAAAAATAGAACAGTACATCAATATCCTACACGTTTTATGACTGTATCTTACAGTTCTTATGCTTTTCTTTTCCAACTGTCTCTATTTTAAAACCATACCCTTATCGCTTTGCTTAACAAAGTTAACCTTTTTTTCTAAAAAATTCTTTCTGTAATGATACAGAAGGTTTCAAAGAAAAATTACTATTAATAAAGAAGCTCATTATAATTAAGAACGGACTAGAATATCTACAGTCATCATATTGTTTGGGATTCCAAAATCCTGAAACACTTGCTTCTTACCACGCTCAAGCTCAAAAATCAAAAATCAGCTTTGGTAGCCAGTACTCCATATGCAAGTACTGAGCTAGGGAAAAGCACCTACATTTCTGAAAATACTCAGACACAGATGACCCATTTAGACTGCTTCCATACACAAATGGCTTTGCTTTTCAATGTATTCCCAGGAACAATGAAAGACAGAATTAAGGGCCAGTTTTCAGGGCAAGAGTCTGAAAACATTCAAAGTAACAAGGACTTTTCTCTATCAATAAGTTATTCTACATGAAACTTCTTATCAAGTATTACTTCAGGACAACACTAATCATTAAGTGGCTATTCCCTATGGGGACTCTCTAACATCTAGGCAGAGTGTGGTGAGTTGCTGTCAGGAGTTCAGAATTAAGAAAAACTTTAGGTCACAAAAGTATATACATTTATCAAGATGTCACATCACTGGGCCACAGCGATCCACCACGAAAACCTCATTCCAAGTATAACATGCTACGCTATATTAAGCAAATAATCAGACACTAAAAGGAGTGGTCCACAGGTTTCAAGAGAATAATCTTTTCACAACACTGATCAGATCTCTAACGAATAAGCAGACAGTAAACTTGTGAGAAAGCTATAGTTTACTAGAAGACAATCTATAAATATATTAGTGCTTTAAGAATCTGTCAAACATGACAGATCTTAAGAATCAATCCCATCTACCTCAATTGCAATAGTGAGTTTGGTATATAAGGCATCAGGTAAAAACTGAGGAGAAATAAGAGTTCCTTTTCCCCTTTGATGTACTATCACTACTTCAATTTTTTTTAATGAATACTACCAGTACTCAAAGATTTGAGCCATGAAGCCTGGCTCTGAACCTTCCTCAAGATCAGAGAGATGACCGTGTAGGAGGAATACAAACCTGTCCAGAGCTTAAAGACATGTACACTTCTCATCTGGAATAAAAAAAATGTATTTGTCAGCAGAGTAGCCACAAGTATGGAATAGAGGACCCATATGGACATCCATTAGTCTCACAGCATGAACAAAAATCTTTCTTCTTGCTAATAAAACTTTTTTCGTTTTCTAGACAAAGAAATAAAATCTTCTTTATAGTTAGATGTGGAATGGATGAAAGTCTAGCTAAATCGGCTCGGCACAGATAATCCCTTATATCTGATTTCCATTACTGGACATCATGGCTGGTAGACAAAAAATTATTTTTGGACTGAATTGTACAGAACCTCTCCCTGTATCACGAAACTTGCTGAAGGCAGATTTGCTTGAGGTTCACTCCCACAGGAAACAAAACTGTTAACTCCTTCGTAACTCAGGTTTGTTTTGATTTAAGAGACCCCTCTTGCTGGCCAGAGCCACAGAATGCATTCTGTTGTCTTGCCTGGGGACACAGACAGCATTGTTTCAAGTGAGTAGCCACATGTGAAGCTTCCATAGTGCAACAGTCTTGAATCTTCATGACTATGGAGTAACATGAGTTCATTCTGCATATGACTGATATGCATATGTATTCTGCCGTATAAAGCCATTCTTCAGCTGCAGTGTAGATCCCGGCAACACCAAACACATGTCGGATCAGTGTTGATGTGTTTTCACAAGACCAAATTCAGATTAAACTGCAGTTCCAGAAACTTTCATTATCATGTCTATAGCATTCTAGGCCATCTATTGCTTCTCCTAAATTAATAGTAAGATAAATTTTCCTCCTGCTGTGAAGATCATCTAATCATAGAACATTTGAGGATGCCCAAAGCAATATCAACCAGAGCAGGTTGCTCAGATTATTAAGATGTAACAAATATCATTGTCTTGTATTACCACCAGACTAACATTGGCCAGATTGGGTAGCTGGGAGGCAGAGAAGTGAATTTCCCCTCCCCCCCCCAAATTATACAGTTTTTTTAAAGGCCTTGTTCCTGAAGAGAGGTTTCCAAAGAAACAGTATCTACAACAAACTCAACTTGTATTTTTAATTGTGTTCTCAAGCCTACTAAGTTTCACAACTGCACATGGAATCACAATTGGAAAAGTTTGACAATCACAGCCTTCTCCTTTAATATTAACAAAAGGCAGAACCAGCAGAGAGTTAAAAGACCTCTATAAGCATTTCTGCACATACATTCAGTGGCTAGTGGCTGAACAAGATTTAACAAGTTAAGCATTTCCTTTTTTTACTGGAAAGCTGACTCTGCATGACACTTTCACAAGAGCTGGTTGAACTACTTAAGTTCGCACATATTATCAAGTTATGAATGACTTGTGATTTTCCTAATTTTTTTTTTTTTGATTACTTAAAGGCCTGTGTCAAAATCACTACACAAAGTGCTGGTTTTGTCTTATAATAAGAACCTTTTGCAGAAAACTGCTTAACTGGTACAGCTGATCTGTCAGACAACCTCTGTGAATCCACATCACCATTCTGAATGTGCCTGGGAGGTAGAAGATCCTCAAACCATGAACAGTGTCATGTTGTAGAAATATATCTGACAACTTTGATTTTGGCTACTCCATAGCCATTACCTCAGAACTGACAACTGGGTGCTGCTGGACCAGCCAATTCAATATAATATTTAGCATAAATACGACCAGTAAAGTACCTTAGTGTCAAACACTCTTGCAGTTTTCCATAACCTATGCATCTATTATGCAGAGTAGATACTAGAGAAAAGGGTTAGTCTGAAAGATGACTCCGCCTCCAGAAAGGACCCTCATAAGCTTGCTGGACTAGCCTAAGACAGCTTCCCTTCATACATCAATTTACATTCATGATTTGTGTTTCAGCTTGCCACCCCCATGTTACAAGCCATTTCCATATTCAGTCTATTGACGTACGAGTTTCTCTCATTATGCCCCTGTTTTGGACTGCTTCACTTTGTGTAAAACAGTTCATTACACCAAACAGCCAGAAAATTACTCTAAAGCCCAGAAATTACAACATTTATTTCAGCTACAGAAAACTGAGAATATCTAACTGCAACGAATATTAATTTATTTGAGCAGTCATCTCTGATGAGAAAGAACAAAGTTCAAATTACTGGTTTGAAGCAAATAAAGTAAGGACTTTAAGGTGGTTCTGTGTATTCAAGAGAATTAGTCTCAGTGAATGACAGACAGACATATGGATACATATATATATGGAAAGAAATACAGGTATGTTCAGTGGACACAGGGAAAGAGTCTCAATTGCCCTCTTCTCACAAAAAACGTATGGCTTCAATAAATTGTCTTTTACTGATTGCAGTTTTTTTGCTTTTACATCTGCTATTGGGGAGCATAAAATCACGTGTATTTTACAGTTTCCCACTCCTCATTTTTTTGATCTGTCTTTCATTTCATTGGGTAAATAATTCCAATCTTCTTATTCCCTTGAAAAACTCTGCCATATCCATTGTAGCAAACTCTCTACAACACTGTGATTTATCTCTTTTAAACTAACAGTTAATAATACACTTTGAATAACAGATAAGAACTAATGAATTTGTATACACTGGCACTTCCTTCTCTGTTTTTTTCCCCATATCTGATTACAGCTATAAATTAGGTAATACTACCTTAGCAAACAGTAATAATGCTTAATTTGTTTTGTTATATTAATACTGTTAATTTAGGAACTCCTAAGACATATAAATGGTATCTTATTTTCTGCTTCCAAAACACACTGTTTTACATATACTGAGAAGCAGTTTTACCTGTCATCCCGCTGTCCTTCCACACAGCTTGCTTAGACTTCTCAAGTGACCTTTCCAGTATTTCTGAATTTGATTAAATGGTTTTGAATCCTCAGTAAATAATTCCATTTCATAAATCAAATTCTACAAATGATTAATAGAAAATACTGAACAGCTCCCGATTTTGAGACAAAACATTAAGCCTCCCATAATTTAGCATTTCAGTTGTTATTTCCTCTCAGAGATTTTTGTGATCCATGAAAGTAGTTCACCTTTCACATCATAGCTTCTTTATTTAATAGCCTGGTTTGAGGAACCTTCTATTATACCTTTGAAAATACATTCAAATTAAAATTATATTCAAATTTAATCTTCTACGTTATTACTGCAATCAAAACCCCTAGCAGATTAGCGAGGCACAACTGTCACTGTAGAAGCAGTACTAACTACCTCACTAATACTAGTTAGTACTACTGAGTCTACCATCAGTCTTTGCTGTCATCACATACTTCTATCTACAGGCAGTTGTCATTGAAAACAATGAGAATTACAGATGCATGTTTTTTTCTTTAAGAGCACCCGATGATTTTTAGAGCTGTTCCCTTTGCAAGGTTGATGAGATCACTTGCAGAGTATTTGCTGGAAGCTCTTCTTCAGTACCTTAAAATCTATTGACCAATTTTCTACCAAATTGGACTCGAGTACATTGAGGTTCTCCAAATTTGTAAGAACAAGAGCCAAATAAAGAACAAATACCCTATTAAGACTCACAGAAAATGAATACCAGCTTACCACAGAGTAGGAAGAAAGGGGAAAAGACAGTACAAATGCCCTATCTATAATAAAAATACTTCAACAGAATTTAATGACTTCTATTGTAAACCCACACCTGGTTTTAGAATAGATTCCTGTTTTTTAATAAGTTTCAAGTGTCATACTGTTAGGGCTTTTATAAGAATTTAGTTCTGCATGGAGTCTGCTGTCAGAAGACTAAATTCTTGTTGTAACCATAGCATCTAACTAAAAAGTCAACCAACAGAAAGGTATAAACTCATTGAAAACTATTCATCATTTCTGTTCTTTGTTAAGTGCTTTGTTAAAATGTAACTACATTTGTTATTCTGTAGTTCTTTGTGTGTATAATGTAAGTTATCACACCAACAGACTACCATAAGTAAGCTATTTATTTAGCTCCCCACCCCCTCAAAAATATAGGCACATAATATATTTTCAGAAACATATACACTTTTGATGGCATTTTCTGTTCTTTAACTGATAAAAAAAATTTTTAGACAATTAAGAAACCCAATATTAAAGATATGATAATTTATAATTATGATAATTATGTTTATATTCCTGGAAGTCTATAATTAGTTCTGCTGCCTGTCCGACCCATCATTTGTTCAGCTTGTGTTATAAGATGCAGTTCACAGCACTGCCTAAGCACTTGAGTAGTTTGAAGAGGCTGGCTGCACAGCTTCCATCCTCTAGGGAAGAGGTGGTTCTGCGAAAAAAATTACTTTGTTTGCAGTCATCTGAAATAAGTACCGCTAGTCTAAGTTGCTTCAGTCCTATCCTGTATCTTTCTTTCTGTGAAACCACACCTTGTAAACATGAAATATATAGCCTGTAATCTGTGTCAGACGACCTCAAGATCCCTCCCGAGAAACCTAAAGAGACTGATTCACAGATGTACTGGAACACAGAACTCTTATTGCAATCTGGCGCCTGGGTATCTTTCAGAATCCGGGACATAGTCCAAAAACACAAAAACTGGAAAAGAGGTCCTATCACCCTTACAGCAGTCAGAGGCCCCAAGGCAGTAGAAAAAGCTGAACAGGAGTTATAAAAGGTGCTTCACTCTCCAAAGCAGCCAAACTGGAGTATACTAAGATGCACCAGACACACAAGCAAGTTGGTTATAAAAAGGCCCAATCCAAATGCAGTAACAGTAACCTGATAAGACTTCCATCATGTTACCTTTTCTCAGCAGCCAGAAGTATATGAACAAAAGAAAAAAACCCTCATTTTCTTTCAAACACCCTATTTCCCACAGACAATAGACCCTCATATTTTAATTCAATCCTCTGTCTGAGAAGTATCATGCCTTTTTTTTTTTTTCCCCTCCTTTCCTCCAAACTGCAGACTTACAGATCTTGGTGGATGAGAAGTGAGTGTATCTGCCAGTGGGCTGATAGCAATGTAAGACTGTAAAAAAACATACATAGAGAAAAAAATAGAATAAGCAGGATTATACGCATCATTTTCTGTGGGGAAGAAAAACCAAGGGAAAACACAGGGTGTGAGATAAAGCACCTCCATCCTGGAAAGCAACAAAAAAAGAGCTATGAAAGAGCAAGTAAAGGGAAAAGAAAGTAGGATAAAATATATTAAAAGCAGAGGGAAATAGATTTCATTATCAACTCCAGGGAAGAAAGAGACTGATGTGAAGGAAAATTTGTGAAATGTTGAGTTAAAACTTAATATATTTAAGCCCAGATTGTTAAGGAAATCAATTTCATACAGGAAGTTTGGGGCGGGGAGAGGTGTTTGGTGGCTGTTCCTCCACTTGGAAACTGACTGGTTGAATCCATCCAAATTTGACAGAGGAGTAGAATTCTCAAAGGTAACTGCTTAAGGAAATGATAAGTTCATGAAATCAAGATGCTATGAGTGTCCAGGGGAATAGGCATGGTAATACTTGGTATAGTGTTCACCACTAGGAGTAATAACAAACAGGTGCCAAAAACACCCTCTTTATATGCGAAAGTGCTGTACAAAGTGGGATGTTTTTATCTTCCTTTGGTAAACCAAAGCAAGAGAAGCAAAGTGACTGCAAGGAAAAACAGCAGTGAGAAAGCTGGATGGAAAGCAAAGCCAAGTAACCCCAACCACCTTCCACCCACTACTTCAGTCTGCCTTCAGAACCAGCAGCATCCAACGCACAACATAATACGTTTCGTGGAACCCAGTTAAGAGAGAACATGTAGCATACAGTAATCACAGACACATACAGTAATCAATGAGCAGACCTTTTTAAAAAAATCTTGTGGTTTCTTTTACACCAATCAACACCCTCTTGAAATCACAAATATGAAGTGAATAGCCAATGTGTTAACATATCTCTCCACAAATGACCAGCAGCAATTTCTCAGCTTTTTTGACAAGACCAGATTTTAGAAAACCACGTATATTATCCACCCACATTTTTAAAGTGTAGTCAAGTCAGTTTTTCAAACCCAAATGTGACATCTGCATGTTTGCTGAAAATTAATCTTTGCTATCATTTAAGCAACAAGAAACTTCAGTCAGTATTCCACTGAATGCCTTCTCACGTGTTTGCTTATATACTAGCCTGATTGTATCAGAAATGCAACTAATTTAAACCAGTAAGTGATTTTCGTAAGTTCTATGAAAGCATCTAGAATCCCAGATGATTACATTACTGGCAAGCAATCTAGAGTGTTTGGACAAAACACAGGTGAACAGACTTAAACTACCAAAGCTTTATGAATTAAAAATTTAAAATTCAAGGTTAACAAAACAAATTAGTTTAATGATTTTCAACACAATTCTCCAGACAGAATATCACAGAGTGGTTGCACAAACAGATCTCAAAATTTTTTACTTTTCAGGAAGCACACCTTTCAACTTCAGAAAATACCCAGTATCTGCATGCCAAGAGAAAAAGAAATGCAGTTATATAGAATCAGTTAACAATTACTGCCAATAAACAAACTGACTGCAGTGGAAGAACCATTTTAGATATTAATAAGCAGTGATTCATTTGAAGCGTCATATAGCTTTCCTTACTTAGGGACTCATCATCCATAGATTTAAGGTGAAAAAGTCAACTCATTACCATACGAAATGCTAGTTAAATGTAGTATACTTCATCTGTTGGAGATGCAAACAAAAGGTTTCAGTGCTGAAAAAGTGGGACTTTTACCTAAAACCCTGATTCTAGCATACAAAGAAAGAGGCATGCTTTTGTTTAATAGAACAGATCTAAACGCAGCACCGTGCACCACTCCACACTATAAACACTTCCTCTATGTCCTCTGCATCTACTTTATCCTTGAAAAAAAAAAATCCAAGTGATATCTCCTCAGGCTAAGGAAACAAATGCTTCAAACCGTAACCGCTGAAAAGGGTGGAAAACCCAAACTAGAGCATTTAATCAGATTAAATGCCACTGTGTCACAATTAGATGTCACTGTGTGCTCACTTTAATTCTGAAAGCACATGCAGCTCCAAGGGAAGTCACGGCAGTGTACCGTTCCAGGTGCAAGCGCGTGCAACGCACGCACCCGGCGATACATCCAGCCCTCGGCCAGCGCTCTGTACTTCCCATTCATCCTGTCCGCGGGCGCGGCGGGAAGGAGCGCGTTCCGGAGCGGGCCGGGAGAAGTTGGAACCTACGCGCTGCTCCTCGCTCCCGGCCATCCCCCGCGATCTCCGAGCGCGCCTAACAATGGTAGCAGTGTTCCAGCGGGCAGCTCTGCCCGATCGGGGATCGGATCGAATCCCGCTCCGCTCCGGCCGGCGAGCCGCCCGCCCGCCCCACCAGCCGCGGTGCCCGCGGTGGGGCCGCGTCCCCCGGGAGGGCAGAGCAGGGCAGGGCAGGGCAGGGCAGGGCAGGGGGCGCCGCTCCCGCACCTGGCGGCGGTGACGTCACCCCGCCCCCCGCCCGCCGCCGACCCCGGCCCCGAGCGCCGCACCTTCCCGGCGGGGCGATCCCGCTGGGAGCGGGCACGCGGGGCGGCCAGGACAGGGAGAGGGGCGGCGACAGGGAAGCCCCGCGCTCCAGCACAAGTGCGGCCCTCCTCCTCCGCCTCGCAACACGCCCCCCTCCTGCCCCTGCCCGCGGGGGCGGCAGGGAGACGGGGGAAAGGGGGCTCCGCGACGCGCTTTCCCTACTTCCTTTCCTTCCTCCCTCCCTCCCTCCATCCCTCCCTGCCGCCGCCGTCCCCGCGCGGGCGCGGACAAAGGGAGGGGCCAACACCTGGCGAACGCCGGTCCCTTTGTGGGGCAGGCGCGTCCCGCAGCCCCGCCGGGGATGGGGAGCGGAGCCGCTCCTCCCGCCCGCCCCGGGGCACCGCGACGGAAGGGGGAGCGGGGACTGGGGGAGGGCGGGGCACTTACTCGCCTGCCCTCGCCTCACACCTTCACGCCGCTCGCCCTCAGCCTCAGCCCCTCCCTCCGCGGCCGCCGGGGCGCTGGAAGTTCACGCGGCGCCGGCCATTCCCGGCGGGCGGCCCCGGGTGCCGGGGGGCGGCGGCGGCGGGCGCGGAGCGTCCCCGGCGGCTTCACAATAGACACCGGGCAGCGCGCGCGTGTCCCCGTGCGTGTGTGTGTGCGTGTATGTCTGTGTGTGTGTGTGAGCGCGCGCGGGGGGCGGGGCCTCGCCCGGCGCGCCGAGCCCGGAGCCGGGGGGGGGGAGCGCTGTTTACCCGGCGGCCGGACCCGGCCGTGTCCCCCCCACACCGCCCGATGCTCGGGCTGGTCCACGCGCCGCCGCCCCCCACCCCGCGGGCGGGCAGGTGGTACAGTCCGGCCCGCCGGGCTCCCTCTCCCCGGTCGGGGAGGCGGGGCCCCGTCGCTGTGACGTAACCGAAGCCGGGTGCCGGCGGCCAATCGGCGCCGGGGGGCGGGGCTCCCCGGGGCACGGCGCGGGGCCGGGACGGTGGGAGCGTGGGGTCTCTGTGTCACCAGGCTCTCCTCCCCCACCCTCTCTCCCTGGGGCTATGCTGGACAGATGGCGAAAACAGTTTGTGTGCGGGAGGAGGCGGGAGCTCTCCCTAGGCTGCTGAATGTCTTCCCACGCAAAGCGCAGCCGAGCCCTGGGGGGAAAGCCCCATGAGCCGCGCCGCGTTGCATGCTGGAGCTTGTAGTCCCGCCCGGGAGTCCTGAAAGGTTAAGCACCGTCAGTAACCAAGGGGAATGATCCCCCTTCAAGCGCCTGTATACCCAGTAACTAACCATAAATTGTTTTTTAGCGTGTGTTTCTCGCTTTAACGACCCACATTTTTAACGCGCAGCCACAGCCGGCTGGTTCTGCGGGGGAAGGGATGCGACGAGCCCCGCGGAGCTGCCAGGACCTGCCCGTCCCGTCATCCTCCGCGCCAAGATGTCGGCGGCGATCGCCGCGCTCGCCTCCTACGGCGGCTCCGACTCGGAGCCGGACTCGGAGCCCGAGGCCGAGGGCGGCTCCCAGAGCTCCGCCGCCGTGCTCGCTAGCCGCGACGCCGTGCTGCACCTCCACCCGCCGCCCGCCGCGCCCCCGGCACTGCCCGTCGATGCGGCCCCGGAAGTAGCCGTGAAGGTAGGCGTCCCTCCGGGCCCGGGGCACCCGCCCGCCCGGCGCTGGGTCCGCACGACCTGGCTCGGGACACTCCTGGGGACAGCGCCGGGGCAGCCCCGAGCTGGGGAAGCGAGGCGGGAAGGGCGTGGGGCTGGTGCGGGGCTGGCGGGGGCGCGGTGCCGCCACCTGGCCTTGCCCTGCCCCGGGGTGCGGGACTGGGGCTGTGGAGGGAGGGCGCGGGGCTGGAGCTTCGACGGATCCCGGCCGTGGGGGTTAAACTTATTAAAGCATGCTGTCTGCATCTCTGAGCGTGCCTTAATTGCAGTTCATTAGGTACTCTTGTCTGCTGTTCCCTGAGTTTAAGATGTTTTCCGGTGTGGTTCTCCTGCATGGTGGTGCTTGATAGTCCGAGTGCAACTGAATCCTGTTCTAAAGGGCAGCTTGAAGTGTGATCAGTGTTTCTGGTTTTTCATTTCACTCTTGTTTGGCAAACCTTAATTTTCCAAGTTCAGTAGCAGATTGACTGACTTTTGTGATTCCAGAAAGGAGGGGAAGGTCCTGGTTTGGCTTTGGGATTTTAGTACTGGCAGCTAATATCTAATCAAAAGCAGGCACCTCACCCTGATGGCGGTCACTGTGTTATTGCGTTGCTCCCAGTTGTTCTGAAAACTTTCGTACTTTGTGACCAAGGAGTGGATGGAATCTTTCACTTTCTGGTCATTAGTTAATTCATACACTGCTGCAAGTAATCATGTTTCCATGTTTATGCTATATTGTATATAGTGACTGTATTTTTTCATGCCTTAGAGTCTTGGAAATCTGACTTCTTGAATTGCTGCATCTGGCAGGCTGTCATGTATAGGCTTCAAAAGGAAAGCTAATTAACAGCTGTAATATTGCCTGAATGTGAATGATTATAAGTGGCAAGTAGCATTGGCTGTGCTTTTCACCACTCTTAGGGCTATAGCAACAGGTTTTCCCTGTGCCATGCCAGCAAAAAGGTTTATGTGGTTACTCAGTGGCTGACATCAGGGAACTGATCTGAATTTAAAAAAAAACCCCAAAGCTCTGGTGGAGTTATTTGTCCTTGGATCCACTCTTTGATCTTGTTTGCACGAATGCTGTGCCGGCACAGTTAAATCTCCAGTTCTAGTGAGGAAACAAGCAGCTGGAAGAAAGAGTTGGGTGTCGGCAGCACGTTCAGTTCAATGCTGTTTGCTGGGCTGTGCCTTGCAAGGGATATCCACCTGCACATCTAGGACTGCTACTGTTTCAGGCATAATGCTAACTAAGATAAAAAGGGAGTGAGGTTTCAGAGCATCAAAATATTTGATTAAAATGTCTATAATTTTTTTTTAAAATCACAGATGAGGTGCATATAACTGAGAAGAGCAACAGCTTCAGGCTGAGGCTTTCAGAACACAGCATACTGCAGCTTCTTTTAGCACCACAACCTTCTTTGGGGAGTAACAGATAGTTTCTTTTTACAGTGATATTAGGCTTTCTTTTTGGGTTCAAGAAGTAAGTGAGGGTCTCATACACAACACGTTCTCGACAGCTTCCAGGTCTAAAAATGATAACATCCCACCAGTCAGTGGAAGCTTGCCAGTCACCTCCTCGGGAATTTACCCCAATTCTTTAGAATTAGAAAGCCTTTACTGAACAAATGTGAAATACATGATGTTTGAGTGTAAGTCACAAGTGTTCTTTAAGTGCAGACCTGGAAAAATGGCAAGCTGAGCAAGTAGGAAAGTGAAGTTCATTAGTATCACTTCACTTGTGCAAATGTCGTTTTGACATCAGTAAGGATCAAATACTCTTAGGAGCATGGATATGTATTATACAAAGGACCAGGAATGGATAAGCAAAGATGGTGATAAGAAGGGAGGTTACAAGGGTTAGTCATACAATAAATACAAATGACAACTGCACACAAGTGCATTTTTGGCAGTTGAGAATGCAAATCTTATGTGCTCGGTGTTCTGCATCCTAGTTCTAATTGTAGTAACTGTTTCTGGTTCAGAATTTTGGCCTGTTAACTGATAGAGACATTAGACTTATGTGTACTTTAAAGAGGAACAGGTCCTTGCTCTCTTTATTAGCAAGGCATAGTTGTTAGCACATTCAGCTAATGGCATTTGGGTTGCTTAGTTGTGCATGTCAAATACAGCCCTAAGATGTATTTTGTTATTCTATAAGAAATCTGCTGAGTCCTTGCCTCAAAGTACATAAAATCATATTTCTGTGAAAATAATTCTTCTATAATTGAAAGGTGTACTAATGATTTGTAACCGTCTTTTAAAAGTGTGAGGGCATGACTTTTGCTAAACTCTCTTCTTACAGTCTGCTTGTTAAAATAGGCTTATTGTTGATCTTGATGTTAAATTACTAGTAACAGGTAACATTGAGTTATAATTATTGGTTACTCCAAGCCAATAATACTATTTCTTTCTTTAAAAGTTTGAAAGCCAATAAGATGAAAGTTGCATGTTTCTGCTACTGTTTTTAGCACCACTAAATTGCTACAGCACCTGGGGAAGGCACCAGAGGATGAAAAGGTGTGCTTCTGGTCACTTCATACGTTGTAACTGCATAATCTTCAGAGAAGGGTAGTGGCGCTGAAGAGGTGTCTTGCTTCTGCATGAGGAATTACTGAGGAGGCCAAAACTGAAAAAGAGATGTCTGAGGTCAAAAGTATTGACAGGGACCTACAAAGTCATTAAATGGCATGGAGAGGGAGTTGAGTACTTGCTGTACAGCAACTACAACCTAACTAGTAGGAGATAGGTTCAAAACAAACAAAAGGATGCAGCTCTTCACACCAACATGTAGTAGGGCTTATTCCCGTGCCAGGAAGTACTGTGTGTGCAAGAAGTTGACAGTGTTACAAGGAGAGTCTGTCCCTCCTGCAAAATGCCAGGAATCCCAGCAGAACTGTTTAGCATATGCTTCTCTTGCTGGTTTATTTTTATTCTGTTGAAGGTGGTGGGGTGGTCGTTTATTGTTAAGAGTGTATGAATGGGCAGAAAGAATAAAAGCTGATAACAGTCATATCTTAATGTTGGAACTTCACTGCGAATGCTGTTTGTCTCTAGGTAATAAATTTGGAAATCTTTGGAATGTGATAATGTGTATTTGACAGCCCAAGTGGTTGATGCAAGAGTGAGTTGGTGAGTGACAAACTGCTTAAGCCTCCGTGGCTCATGGGATGTGGTCTTAATTTACCACATTTTAAACATTTTAATTTAATCGATAATTAAAACGAATTAAATATTATGCAAAGCAGCCTACCCTTTTTAGCTGTTTGACTAATTAGTAATGAATTTACCTGGGGAGAATGGAACATTGTAAGTTTATTATCTGAAATGCCCAGAAAAAAAAGGGCAAAACCCCAACATATAGATATCAAAACTCTCTGCTTGCATGAGATGAAATGGGAAAGCGTAATCAACATTATATTCTTTCTAAGGAACAGAATTACCATCCAGTGTTGCACTACATGCTGCAGCTTGTGTTTTTTTATTCAAGGCTTTACTTTGTTACCTATTATAGGGATTTTGCCTCTGTTTTGTTTCTGTATGTGTTGCATATAGAAAGAAACTTCTAGCAAGCTTTTTTTGGATGAATTTGTTTTATTATTGAACTATTTCATAGTCCATACATGAAGTATTTTTCACAGAAAGTAACAGTGTTTGTTTATGGCATTCAGGTAGGGGTATTCTGAAGAAAAATAAGACTGTGGCATGTTTAAGAAACCTATTAAGAATGAAAGTTAATCTGATTTACTGTGTTTGTAGTCAAAAATCCCTCCAATTTTCTGTATTCTTTCTTAAGTGGCGGAAGGGCCCTTATGGTAGGGCTAAAGGAGCACACCTTTGAAGGAGCTAGACATTCTGTGATCTCTGGGGAGTTATAATGAAGCACCTGCTTGTCTACACTTATCATCGAAAGCTTCTTCCTGTCTCAAGATAGATTCCTTAGGCAATGGTGATACTCCAGAGTACAGCCCTGAGTGCCATTCCCTATAATATTGTGATGCTGTGATACCAAAATGCTCTCCTTTTGCCTCTTTTGTTCTACAACAATGAATTTTTTTACCTCGTCAAATCATATCTGAACTGTAAATCTTACACTGCAAGCCTGCAAGAACTGTAAGCCTTATACTGCAAGTAGACTATCTATTAAAAAAAACCTTAAACAACACAACCAACACACTAGTTTGGTGATACTTCAGTGGATCTATGGACTGAGCAATTTCTGCAAAGTTGTATAATCTGAATCTTTTCTGGGCCGAATTAAGTTCATTTTAAACATTTGATCATTCTTGATTTTTCTCGTTTGGACCCTTTACAGTAGCACATGCCTTACCTGATATGGGGTGCCCAATGTGGCTGCTGCATTTCAGTGGTGTGCTTGTTACCAGTGTGAAAAAAGCAGAGATTTGACACACAGAGCTGAAGTTTGCAGCTCCATTGTATTATGTCTTTCAAGATAGCCGTATGCAGTAAAATATAACTTCTTAACACCTTCATTCTTCTCTCACAGGTTATATGTGGTGTACCACCTTTAATGATATTACAGAATGCCATTAAGCCCATATTTACACAATTTCTGAGTGGCAACAAACACAAGCTGCTCTTCTGCCAGTCCTACAGCTGAACTTTTATCTTTCTCTGGAGGAACTCTTTATCTGTTTAAGTTGACAGCTCTTTGACTCCCCTTTTGATGATTCCTGTGGGGGAAAGTGGGATGGAAAGTAATCTAGGGTAATACTTAGCCCATCACTGAATTCACAGATGCCCTCCTCTTTCAGCCTAGCTACTGATCATCTTCCATCCCACAGAGCCACTTGTGTCACACTTGGCACATAAGCTACATGATGAATTGCCCACCTTAGGCTTTTAGATAAATAAAGATATTTGTGTGACCAAAGGAAAAGCTACAGCACTGTAGAGAGACGAGATCCCTTAGATACCTTATCTCAGTCACAGCTCTGCCAGACTGCTGCTCATGTGATCCCTTCCCTGTTAACTGTAGCTATGGCAAATGCATCTAGAATGCATCCAGTTAAGGCTGTTGCTAGCATAAAGGACAGAGTCCTAAAACCTGTGTTTACCTTTTTTGCTTTCTGGGTCTTAGAAAGATGAGTTCTGCTGAAATGGTCTTCTGGCAATGCATGCAGTTGTACCCGGAGATCTACACCATGTGCAGAGAGAGGTTGCTGATGAGTTCTTTTCTCTCAGTAAAAAAAAAAAACCCACACAGACAAAACACATCAGTGCAGGTAGCTTGGCAAAGTTTGGGAAATGATTGATGGGCTAGGTTAATATTTTTAATGTTTCTGCTACCTATCAGAGTCTTTCAATGCCATACAAAATAGCATTTGTCAGATGTTGACCAAAGGATTATTCGTCTGCTGCAATTTGGACTTCTACCGTAGACTAACATGTCAGAATATGTTGTGTCAATACTTTAAAGAATTGAAATCTTGATAGGAATATAAAATAACTGAGAAGGTAAAGTGGGGAGTTGGAACATGCTCAAATTGTTATATAGTTTAAGGCAAAGTGGCATAATGAAAAGATAACCATTATATGCTTCAGTAGCATGTTATCAGATCATCATTTGATGCCTCAAAATATGAAAACATGAGTAAGACCAGAGGTCTTGAGGAGTGTAGCTCTGACAAATATAACATGTGCTTCAGTTTCAAGGCTCAGTGGTTTTCACACAGAAAGACTGTGCCTGTGGTGGTCTAGGAGTGAACATATTGTGTGGCTTCCAAGTGACTCAGCACTGTTCCACCAGCAGTGAAGTAGAACCAGAATTGCTATAATCGTCCAGCAGAGGATCAGCTTTCATGGCACAATCTGTTTCTTTTCTCAATTACTAAGCAACATATAATAGAACTTAACAGGAAGAAAGGAGGAGGAAAAATAGCAGAACTGAAAAATTCTTGGCATTTTTGCAAAACTGGATTTTTCTCGCTTTTTCAGATCAAAGAACAGGGAAAAACCTACATCCCAATTTCGAGTAAACTGATCACTGTTTAAATGCTACTAACCATTGATCCCATACATTTTGCCTTATTATCAATTATATTAATTTTTATTTTCTCAAATTATAAGTTTTGTGGACAAGATGTGAGGTCTGGCTGGCAGACTGAGCTTTATGATGTGACCTGAAAAAGTTGTCTGTGGAAAATGTCCTCAGCACATGGAACTCTGAAAGGAAATCTAAGTGTATAGGAAATACAGGTTAGGAAATGGGGGTTTTATATGCTCCTATACTAGCTGGGGATGTCTGGTTTTGTTGCTGAATGACTGGATTAGGCCTGCTGTGCTGTTTCCAGGCAAGTTCATAGTGTATGAAAGTCAGGGCTGTGAATGTACCGATAGCCATTGTCATCCAAGCCCAGTGAATTGAAAAGGTCGTGTGATGAGAAAAATGGGGTCAGGCTGAGAACTGGCAGCACCAAGGGTTCAAGCAAGATCAGTGCAATGGCTGGACCTGCCTGGTAAAATAACTGATACATGGTGAGAATAAAGCTTTCTGGTTGGACTTAATTCTACAAAGACAGTGACCTCAGTAGAAAAACAATTGACAGGATTGCTGATGTCATGCCTTTTTTTTTTCCTCTTTAATATCCTTTTTTTTTTCCTTTTTTTTTTTTTTTTTGAGCAGTATTAATCAAATATATTCAGATAAAAAGCCAAAGACCTTTAGGTACTGATTTTCTTTTCTGTGTTCTAGAAAAGCAGGTTTTAAAATCTTTTAAGAGTCTTGCATGCTTGAGCAAATTTGTAATTGACCTGCTGTTGAAATGGAGAGGAAAAAAGCTTCTAGCCACAGCATGTCAGGGAATAGCTAACGGTATTAAACATGTAAAGAATGTGACACTTTGCTCTTTCAAGATACTATAATACAAAGCAAGATTGAGTTTGTTTGAGGTAATTTTCTGTTAACGAAGTGACTGCTAAAATTTGATCCTCTGTTGTGCCACTTCCTTCTGTGAGTCACAAATGCTTTTGGATCCTTTTGTAGGTAAGCACTGATTAAACGCTGATGCTTCAGATAGTTTTTTCAGTATAATTACTAAGGATCTTATCAATATAACTTTGAGTCCTTTTGTATTACTATTATACTAGAATAAAGGTACAGGAAACAAGTAATAATTCTGAAAAATAATGTTCTCCTTCATTTAATAGAAGAGCCTTTGATGGGGGGAGGTGCTGTCAATTTAGAACCAATGTAAGTGAGCCTTCCTAGAGCTCTGTGAAACCAGGTCTTTTTGAGCACTGCTACCTTATCAGCATTTTTCTTTACCATCTTCTCTGTCTTCTATTTCAGCTGCATGTGTCCTTCTGAGTTTTTCCCTTTGAGTTGCTTTAAGTTATTTTGTTGGTTAGTCCTTCTTTCTCGTCCCTTCATCTATCAAGTTAATTTTTTTGTCACAATGGACTTGGAAATATGTTTAAGTACTAAAGTTGAATTGCATTTATTCCTTTTGGTAAAAACTTGGAGGTAAGGGATTGTTAGATTCTTTGAAAATTATTGTTATACTTAATGTTTGTGCTGATGTGTAACGTATTTTTCAGAACATTTAGTTGTGACTTCTACCTTCTAAGTTTTGTAGAACTCTATCTTTCATACCTTTATATTATATTGGGGACCATTTTAGTTGGTTCTTCTTTACAAGGCTGGTTTTCAAACATCCTCAAAAAAAAAAAGCTTTTCTCTAATCTTGCTACTCTTTTTAGAACTGTGTGCATGAAATCTTAAAAAAAAAAAAAAGGCAATAATTCACATGCAAAATTCTGCACGTCTTAGATGAACTTCTCAGTGATGGACTGACGTTGTTTTTGCAACGTTGTTTTAAAAACAGAAACTTTGGTCATGGTACTCTTTTCCTTTCATCATGCTAAAAGTGTCAGCTTGAACCACAGCCCTAATTTGGACTGAAAGAAGTTAATGTTACGTATTTAAAAGTCTACATGTGAAAAATGGTTTGTGAATATGTCTGTTTTTATTTCAGGAAGATGTGGAAACAGGAGTCCACCTTGATCCTGCTATCAAGGAAGTTCAGTATAATCCCACTTACGAAACTATGTTTGCACCTGAGGTAAGAAGCTATATTGATCTTTAGAGCAGAAATGCCTTTGGCTTAAAGGGCAGCTGTTCCATAAATTTCATGTGAATTTCCTATAAGATAATTTCTTTGGATGCTTGCTGCTTTTTGGGATCTAGTTTTGGCAAATTAAAAAAAATAGATTCTACACAGGTGCGTTGGTGGTTTTTAATGCTGGAATTTTAATGTTCTGTATAAAGCTCTTGTAAGAAGAATCCCAAAGTGTTTATCAGAATTATAGCTATGGAAATTAAAAATTAAGCTGAGAAAATAGCATTATAAAGATGTTGAGCAAAACACAAACTGCATTAAAGTGGTCTCTGACTATTTTCACATTTTTGGTATTTACTCGTGCTCATTAGAGCAAAATGAATAGTTGTAAGTCTTGCAGATATAACTCTTTTAAGAAGAGGATTTAAAATTAAAATCACAGTACTTTCAATTTAATTATTCACATGAGTATTAAGAATATTAGTAACTTGAGCAATGCTAAATGTGTATAGCAAAAAACCGTTTGGGGCTGAATTTAGACTGCTGGGTGCCATGTGAACCACGTTCCATTTTATTATAACTGACAGGCTATTGGAAAGATAAAAATAGCTGTTCAAGTATTTAACTTTTTTCAGTGTTTAACTTCTTTGTATAGTTTGTCTTCTGTTAGACCAGAAGTTAGCATTCTAGGTAGACAAATGCTGCAGCAATCTCGGATTTCTACACTAGTTACGCTTTATGTTTAGAAAACATTTTGTGGAACCGCATAAATTGGCCTTTTCGTAGCGAGCTTGCATTTTGCAACATATCAAAGCCATGATGTATGTGAGCAAAAGTACTGATATCAAAGTGCTGCTGAGTGTAAATGTCTTAGTGAGGGAAACCTATTGGGGGAGTGTCAGGTGTTTGCAAGTATGGCTGACAAGCATAGGGGTTACAATTAAAGTTAGTTTGATACTAGTCTCAGTGTACTGCATTTATATGTAGCCACTGTTCTCTTCCCTAGCCATGATAACCAGGAAAACTGGCATTTGTCACCTTGCAAGAAGAAAAGAAGAGCAGGGTTTCATTAGTTGTTTTCCTGGAATAATACAGGAAGTCCCCAGTTGCTTTTTAAATGCACAAAAATATTGTTAGCAATGTAATTTCTGTATTAATCACATGAGTTCAGTAGAATCTGATACATCTTCTTTGATCTCCTCCCTTTAGAAGGGACAGTACACTATGGTTTGGTCTTCTGAAAGCTTCTACTGATCACATACTGAATGACTGTATGTATTGATACCGTTAAGTATCAGCAAGTCAAATAGTTGATATTTGTCTTCTGTAACATTAGCTAGATAGTTCAATCATGAAACTAACTGTTCAAAGCAACTGTGTGATTACTGTGTGAAATAACAGACTAAGAAGCTTATTCAGTAGTCATAACCAAATATAAAGTTGAAGTGATTTTGCATTACAATTTTTGAAAGACAAGTCTTTTTTTTCCTGTGTGGTTATTTTTTTTTTCTGAAAACGTACATACACAAAAATAAGAAATTACTGATTCTGCTATACTTTGTTTTAACATTTTTTAATGTAGTTTGGACCAGAAAACCCATTTCGGACTCAACAAATGGCTGCACCTAGAAATATGCTTTCTGGATATGCAGAACCAGCTCACATCAATGACTTCATGTTTGAACAACAAAGAAGAACATTTGCAACCTATGGTAAGTCTTTAACAGTGAAATTGAGCTCCATTTTTATTATGCCCACGTTGGACAAATGTTGTTCTCAATAGAACAGTTAATAGGATTGCAACTTCTGTAAATTGCTTTTTATCAGACTTAGTAGAATGGAAAGAGGTCTTCGAATGAGAATCCATGTGACTGGAGATCATATTATTTATTTGGGAAAACTCACTTTTTAGTTCTGTTTGAAACTGTAATCCAGTGTATGATCTCCTAGCAAGCCCCTCTTAATTAATTCTTTCATTAGTTGCATCAAGTGTAAAAAACACAAATCAAAATTTCACATTTTTAACCTGACTAACTGTCATGCATCTGTTATGCAAATAGATTCTTTCATGTGATTCTAACTAAAGGTAACTCTCTCAAAACCAAAAGGATGCCTACTGAGTTTTCAGGTTTCCTGTAGACACAAACTGAATGAACTGGATTTGCAGAAAATGGGAATACGTTACTAAAATAGTCTTGGCAAAGACAGACCAAAGAAGTCTGTGTTGGTTGTCACTGTAGTAGCTACTTCCTTACCTTGAATAGTCTTTTCACTTGTAAAGACTTGCATTTGAAAAATGAAACATATGAGTCTTGGAGAAGCTTGAGATTCAAACAGACTTTTTTTGAAATGTAAGAAATATTGATTTTTTTTAAATAGGAAAAATATGGAAAGACTGGATTCTAAGCATCCTTTTGGACACGTTTGAAAGAACAGAACTGCCACGTGTTTATATATAACAGTGGTTATTTTTTCTTGTGTTTCATTGTAAGCTTTCATTTCTGTTTTAAGCTTGATTGCAAGTGCTTGCTCAGTTGAAATATCACTTTATAGTCTTCAATTTCAGTTTATTAGGCAAGTTCTGATGCTTCCTGTGTAAACTTAAAATATCGCAACTCTGAACTTATTTGCATCTTTCTTTATCCATAGTTACATTCAAAATACTATTAGGATGTGGAATATAAGCAAAATGCCAATATTAAGAAATGGATATCTAGTTCCATAGCATAATTTTAACTTGACTGTAGTTTTGATGTTAGAATTTGACAGATAGGAGCCTCTTCAGGATCCGAATAGACAGATTAGATTTTGTTCTGTGAAATTAAATGTAGCATTGTGTGGGTTGGGCATATCTGTGTGTAAAATAGATACTGGAATAAAGGAGTCTCTGGGCATATCGTGTTTGGTTTGAGGGCTTTTTGGTTGCAAAGTTTAGTTTGGGGGAAGATAGAACTGGCAGGTCTACTCAAAAGTCCTGCTACTGGTTTATATAATCACTGTGTAGCAGCTACCTTGAAAGCTGTATTACAAGTGAGTATAAAAATGTATTTTTAAGACTTGTAACACTGGCAACTGTGCAGCTATCACATTCAGCTTTCTAGAAATGTTCAGTAGATAATGATCTGGGTAGAGTGAAAATGGAAGTATGAAAACGCTGAGATACAGGCAATTTAAATGGCGAGAACAAGCACTGAGAAGCTGAAGTTCAGGCTTAGAAGATGCAGTAAATGAGCATGATATTCTGGCTCAGTAGGTCTGTTCAAAACAGCACTCCTTAAAGTTGTCAAAAAGTTATCTATTAGAAATGCAATATTCTCTTTTTCCATTTGGAAGGATGTAATTATTATCTTATCAGAAGACACCAAGTGTAAAAATGCAGGTATAATTGATAGGCATAAATCTAAGCCATACGTGTTTTTAATGGCTAAGTCATAATATACTGGAAGAACAAAGAATAAACCTCTCTTTTAAAACCTGCAAATCCTGAAACCTCTGGCCTCTGTTACTCTGTTTAGTACCACTGCATTAAGGTAGGAGATCTCAAAGAAATCTGCAGTAGCTGGCATGTAAATAAACGTTGACTATAAATGAAGGACAAGGGTGGTAAATGAGATCATGTATCCAAAACAGCTCAACTGCCTGAGTGTCTTTCACCAAAAAAAAAGGCAGCTTTATATTATATGTCAACCTGAAACTTAGTATATAGTCAGTGAGAAACTATTTATTAATTTATTAATTGGCAACTAGTCTTTCTTATCTACTTCTTTTGCAGTAAATCTTTACTGTTAAAAGTACGTTTTTCTTACGATGCTTGGATAGCTGAGAACATCCATGCTGCCATGGACTCATGGTCCTTCCAGCTCTTTATTCTGTTAGACAGAAATAATTATTATTAGGGTTATTATAGGGTTATTACAGTTATTCTGTTAGGGCAGCAGTGGATACCTAGTGAGGTGTAGAAGAAGCAAGCCAGTAGTGATACATCCAAATACTTTTTTTCAATATTCAGTCTCTTGTATATTTATTAATTTGCAGTGGGTTCATTGTGTTTGTTTGTTTTTACTTTTTGACACATTTGTTAAGCTGCTTCTTGAATCCATATAATTTTTCTGTGTCTGTAGTAATCTCTTGCAGGCAGCTCTGCAGCTTGCCAGCACCTTGTGTAAGGAAGTGTCTCTGTTTTGAACTTGTCAGACTTAACAGCTTTCTTGTTTGACTTGATATCCCCTAATCTCTTCTGCTGGAAGACAAAATGAGCAGTCATTTCTTATTCCCCATTTCTGTGTCATTCCTTATTTTATAGATCTTGGCCATAACTATTTCTCAGTCTGTTTGGGTTTTTTTCACCTGAAAAGGTCTGATCAATCTTCTTGTTCCTCTGTTCCAGCCTTTTCATGCCTATGGTTATCCTTGTTTCTCTTCCATTTCTCTGTTAGTTCCACTGTATTGTTCCCCAAGATGAAGAACGAAGCCATGCACAAAGTTTACATGTTAATCTCACTGTGTATTTGTTCTGTGGCTTAATACAGCGAGAGGCTTTTCCTTTTCATTTTCTGAGAATTCTTAACATTGCATTTTTCTCTACAACTTTGAATAACTTGCTCAAAGCTGCTCACTGCGTTTTTCCAGATCATTTATCAATATGCTGAATGTCATGGTCCAGAGCATGAATCTGTCAGCAACTTTCCTATGCTGTGCAAACCAACCATTTATTCTTGCCAGTGTTTTAATAACTTTTCATCAGCTGACCATGTAAAGACTTGTGGGTTTTTAAATATCTTCGAGGCGCCCTCTAATCAGTCTAACTTGATATCATAAAGGTATCCAACATCATCCAAACTTTGCTCATTCACAGGGTTGTCACCTCAGAAATATTCTGGAGGTTTTGTCATTGTAATTTAACTGTAGAGAAAATTGTGTCTTCTCTGCTGCAGTATATAATGCTCACCCCAGTGCATACTCATTCTCTTTTTTATAGTTTCTTCTCTTCAATCTTCTAAATATACAAGTGTCTGGCAGGTTGACCTGTAGATCCCCATATCTCCTTTGAAGCATCTTTTGAAAGATGGCATTGTACTTACTGATACATTCCTCTTCTGTCATTTCAGGTGATATTAGGTGAGAGTTTTTGCACTGTGGTTTGAATGTAGATCTCTTGGGTGACTGCCATCTGGTCCTGGTGTTTTGTTACCACTTACTTGATTCTTTAATGTCCTCACTTGAGATAGATACTGTGTCATATTACCCATAAAGAAAAGTTCTGGCACAGGAACCTACCCAAGTTCCTCCGTATTGAACATGTGTTCAAAAAAAAACCCCTCTCTGATGTTCTCTTTTCATTCCTTGATCATCTGTTGGCCTCTGTGCTGTCTGGTACACTTTCTATCCCTGCAGGTTTTGACAAAGGGTAAGTGTTAGTTTCTATACCTTTTGTGATATGCCCCTCACTTTTGGGGGGAGGCTGCCTTACTGTAGTGTTTATTTTGTCTTCTAGTTGGTCTTTTGTATTTGCCACATCTGGATGCAACTTCAGCTCTTTGAAGAATAGTTTCTTATTTCTGATAGTTTATGTACTATTCATCTGTGCTCACTTCCTTCTGCTCCCTTTAAAGTTGTCTTTTAATAGCTGGCAGGCACTAGTTCTTTTTCTCCTACATGCTGTTTTTGAAGTGTCCCTGCATTTGGAAAAGGCTTTACTCTTAGGTGCTCACTTTCTGTTCCTTTTAAAACCTCGTTTACTTAATATAGCCCTCCTATTTTGAGATTGAGATCACTGTTGTAAATGTTTTTATGGCTTTCTTTGCTTAGTGAACGATGTTGATTTTATACCCCATTATGGTCATTGTCAAAATGTGTATCCTTAGAAAGACTGTCTTAAATTCAAGTTTCCTGCACTGCTCAGTTGGCTTTTTTTCACATGAATCTCTAACATGACTGCTTCATGGTACAAGTACTTTGTGTAAAAATGCTGTTTTCATCATATCTTGGTGTGAGATTTGCACAGGCTGCTACAAGGAGGTGATTAAAATATGTCATTATTGCTGTACTACTTTTCCTGGCACCTGTTGCTTAGTCTCAGTTACCATTTCATGGTTATTGCATCTTCTGTCTGAATGGTCAGTAACAGAGTCCTAGCAACTGTACCCACCATTTCTTAAACCTGGAATTTCAATCCAAAGGATCGTTTAATGCTTGTTAACACTATTAACTTGTTAATCTGATTTGTCTTTAAGCCTTCTGTGGCATATAGCATGTTTTTCCCCCTTGGGATGACCATCTTATTTCTGGATTCTTTCTACCTGGTAAAGCATATATTCTATCCAATTATGTCAGTACTGTACTACCAATTATGTTAGTTTATTGTTTTAAAACAAGATTTTCGTATGTATTGTTTTTTAGCCTCTGCCATTTTGCATGCACACTTGGGTTTTCCATTTCCCTGCCCTCAGTTTAAATGGGATTCTGTGCTTATTACTATCCCTATTACCTGAGGTTTCAGATTTCTGTGCTACCTTTTCCTTGAAGATACAGTTTTCCAAAGGTTGTGTATCATTGCAAATTGCTTTTTTTTTTTTTTCCCAAAGTATTGGCTATCCCCAAATATTTATCAAAAACACTCTCTGAACCTTCTCAGTACCAATAGCTTTTTAGTCTAGGTGAGACTTACCCATCTCAGTAAGGTTCCCTTCATTCCAGGAGTTTGAGGAAGTGAAATTGACACAGGCACTGGAGATGTTTTCCATATTATGGTTAAGATCTGCAGTGGCTGAGGGAGCTGGGATTGTGTAGCCTGGAGAAAAGGAGACCTGGGCTGCGGGGAAGACCTCATTGCTTTATGCACCTACCTGAAGGGAGTATGCCAATGGCATAATCCATAAGAATATTGAGTAAAATAGTCCATGTAGGCCATTTTATATCCTGTATAAGATCCTCTCCCAGTTTAATGGAAAGCCATTAATAATTGCTCTGAGGGAGTTCTGACTTTTTAAATTGGTAACCAGTTTTGCATCTGCAGTCATAGATAATCTACCCCATTTTGATTCCATTGATGTAACTTAGTTTAATTTCTGCCATTAAGAGAAGGCTATCTCTCTATAAAAACAAATTCCTTTTCACAAGCAATTATAACATAAAATGCCAAAAGCTTAACTAGCATTATTTTCCCAATGTTGTAGTCCTTGGAGCATGGAAGAAAAGACTAGGGAGTCCTAAAATACAAGCACTTGTTTATTCTTCTGTATCTGTACTCTCTACAGAAGCAGTCTCTTTTCTTCAAAATTCCCTTTTGAGCATTGTTTAAAAAAGTCAGTATACTCTCCTTAATTATATTAGCATATATACATTTTCAGAAGCAGAATTAAGAGATTTTTTTTTTTTTACATGCAGCACACCAACTGTTCATGAGTATATTAGGCAAGTCATTTCATAACCATTTCAGCATCAGTGATCATCCTAGAAGTGGACTGCTTCATTCATGCAGCATTTAGTATTTTAAAATCTCTTCTTCACAAGACATTAATGTCCTTTTTAATAAGAAACAGCCTTTTGTCCATGAATCTCCAAGCTCTTTATGAGTACTCAGTAACTTGGTTATAGCAGGATTACTTCATCACTAACACTGATATTTTGAGAGCTTAAAATGACTGACTTGGAAATAACACTGTGGGTTTTTTTTTCATCTACTCATGTTACATGCAACACCTACAGTCACTATTACCTCTTACAATTATAGGCACTTTATTCTCTGATTACTTCGATTCTGCAGAGGTGCCAGTGCAGTCAGAGTGGGTTAGTCCAGCTGTATATTTTCCTGAGCTGCCTTGGGTCTCTGTATGCTGCATTGCACAGTACGGTGTAAACATGCATTAATCATCTGTCTTTCTGGAATGCACATCAAAGTCTGATTATTTAACCAACCATTTCAGGTGCACTGAAATTATGGATGTAGGTGGAATTGTGCCTCTTGTTGCTAAAATGTTGCGTGAAATAACTGCCTCCTAAGTAAAACTGAAGGAGACATAGAAGTCAGGGCACATTATGTGGGATACCAGCTGAGCAGGATAAAAGCAAGCTGTCTTTTGCAGCTGCGTTCAGGAATCCCAGCCAGAAAGAAAAGATTCTCTTTCACACGTTCACTAGAAAGTAGAAATTGTTCAGAGCTTTTCTATGAGAACGATGCTGGACCAAATTCAACTCAGCTATAAGGAGCCTCCGCTTCCACGGGAAGCTGTGCTTGGCCCAGGGGCCCTATTCATTGGAATACTGTCCCTCTTTTACAAGTACCAAGCAAATAGAGTCCCGGAGACGGTGTCAATACAGTTGGAGGACAAATAAACCACTGTATTGATTTTGACATAAATCCAAAGTAATATCTCTCCACTGTCAATACAAACCTTATAGCTTGGAAGAGAACTCACTGGAATAGTGGCTTAGTGAAAGTGTAATTGCAGTGTCTGCTCAGTTTGGTTATCCATAGAAGTAAATCATAATAAGAGTCTAGAACAAAGAGAGAATGTATACTTCCTAAGAGGGCATTGGTATATATTTCTCTCCCTATGTCATATTCATTGAACATCTGGGCATATGGTGTTCCATGGCTGGGTCTTAGCAGGTTTGAAACTCCAGAGCTGGTTGCCAGGTGGATTGCTCCATTTGGATGGGAATACCTGCTGTGTTCTTGGAATGGCTCTTCTACTAATTTCCATAATATGTTTTTTTTCCCAGCTTCTAAAAAGAAATTAACTGGACCATCTTCTGGGACAGTAGTCTTTATGAGAAATGTCTGGGGAAACAATCTCCTTTGGCTGTTGAGATGGTATTGATAGGTTGTCAGCTTGTATGCACTCAAGTGGGTTTGTGGGCTGTTGGTCTCTGGGATGGACTGGCTAATCTCCCACTGTTCATGATTCTCTCTGTGAATCAAGAAAAATACAGGAATTGGATTGTATGCTGTAGAATATAGTTGATTTTGTGTGTGTAATTACTTTTGCCAGTGGTTTAATATCTTTACTGGGGTTCTTTTTCCTCCCTGATACAGAGAAATTCTCATTGGGTGCTCAAGGGACATTTTGTCACTTTAATAAAAATTGGTGTTATGTCCACCAGGGTGCAGTCTTTCCCAAAAAAAAAAAAAAGCCACAGTGGTCAGTAACTGTTCAGTGCACCTGTTCCTTGGAAACCAAATGAATTTATTTGTCTATCTTATTCTCATCAGCTCATGCTATCCACTTCAGGAGAAATGGAGAAAAAATGTAAGATATGTATTAAAATTAGAACCTCAGTATCAAAAATTGTAAATATCCTGCATATCTATGAAATGCTGGTACATTTTATAAATTATTTATAAGTATAAATGCACCAGATTTTGTTATGGTTGGGGTTTTTTTGTGTTTGGTTTTTTTGGTTTGGTTGGTTTTTTTTTTTTTTTTAATTGAGACTCAATAGCTGTAATCAGGAAATGGAGATGTGAATACTTAATTCTTTTAAAAATTAAAGGCCATTACTGCTGCTTCTGGTACCATCCACATTAGTTAAAGCAACTGCTTTCAAGTTGAAGGAACAAGCTTTCGCAACGCTGGCAGGAGGAGGACTAAATTTTTGCTGGGGGAGACAGAATATGCACAAAGCCCTGGAAAACTTCTTTTGCTTTTATTTTTTATCTCATCTCTGTCCTCTTCCTTCCAGCTGCTGCCATTGCCAGGGCTGCCAGAGATGAGTAGCACTCCGTTTGACCCTGCAGAGGTAGTGAGCAGGGCAGAGGGCTTCAGGGCCAGAGGCTGCCACTGAAGCCGGAGGGCTGTCTGTGTGCAGCAGCCACAGGCTGGTTTCCATGTGACTCACTGGCTTTGCAAACCAAAGAACAGTGCCCTGAACTAAAGCAGCATCTGTTTTACATCTTGTGTCACTAACACAAGATTTTGAGCTATCTTTTTTCCTTATGCCATGTTACAACAAGAAGAGGTTGCTATGGCACTTTAAAATCTAATGTTTGCATTACAGCCAGCTGGTCTGAATTCAGTGTTGACCTTGCTTGGAGCAGGGTGTTGGGCCCTGCAAGGGCCTCCTGAGGTCCCTTCCCACCAGAACGATTCTGTGACTTTACTTCTTGTGACTATCTTCACTTTGTATCTCATTTTAATGTTGCCTATTATATTTATTTGTTTCTCAATATTGTACTGATGTAAGCTTTCTGATAGCAATATTGTACTCAGGGGCTTCAAGGTACTACTTCATAGTAATCTTTATACTCAGGCCAAGTGAAAAATTAATGGGATTCCAAAGTATCAATTCTTCCTCATACCTAGCTCATTCAGAGTCAATGGGGAAAAATTTGCAGGAGGGCAGACTAATAAAAGTCATACTAAACTGAAAAGCTTGAAATAACAGTTTTGGTTTTTTCCTCTTGTTCTAGGTTATGCATTAGATCCCTCCATAGATAACCCTGAAGTTGCTACCAAGTATATTGGTTCTGTAGAGGAAGCTGAAAAAAATCAAGGTAATTAATCCAGAATCCCATATAAATTACTTGCAGCTGATCACTGTTTTCATTTCTTCTTTACTAGGAAGTGGAATAGGTATTAGCAAAGGAAGGAATTATGGGAGACTTATCGGTATCCAAAGATACAATAAAGAAAGATGTGTTGCAATGGAAAGAGGATAGAGAGATACTGGAGTGTTTTGTTTTCTTGAAGTAGCAAATGTTTCAGGCTGTCTTGACAAATTTCAAATAGGATTTGCAATGTGTAGTTGCACAAATGGAATTTATCTGTATATTTGAAACAGCTTTTTGGTCCTCTTAAGTTCTGTCCTGGCTAGCACTGTCATGTGTCTTGCATTAGGATACCCGTATGTTGGGCTAATCACCATAGCTGTGCTTGCTCAGGAGCAAAGTGATCACTCTGTGTGCAACCTTTAGCACTCCCTTTGGGAGCTGCATGTTATCTCTGCTTAGCAGAGTTAAGCTCTTTGGGTTAGTTGGAAAAGAAAAACCATTGGAAGGTTGCCAAATAGTAAAGGCATGGCATGCCACTGGGAGGATTGATACCAGAAGCATGGGGTTTGTGATTAATACTTTGATACAAGATATTTTAACATTTTAAGTCGACTTGTTTGACTTGGAAAACTGTACCTGTGTAAAATTCATGGTTATATTTTCCCTTTCATGTCTTTCAAACCTCCTATTCACATGTATATACAAAGGTTCCTTATTTCTAGTTATATATATCCAAGGTTATTTCACTCTTTCCTTCCAAAGAAGGAAACTACTAAGATTAAATCATATTAAAAAATTAAATGGAATTTAGTCATTCATTTTAAGAAAACTCTTGATAATTTTACAATACCTTCATATGGTCACTGCTTCAGTTTTTACATTACCTATTTTCCCCTTGTTTATCTCAAGCTCTTTTTGTCTCTTTTGCACTAAATGAGTATTACTGCTGCTGTAGAAAAACATTGTTTGAAAATTGCACATAATTGTATATACAACCTTTTGAAAAACTTTAAAGATATTGAGGTAATTACTTAAAGTTTAGTTTTTCTGCCATATCTAAATTGTCTAATGGCTTTGACAAATGAAATTCTGAGAGCACAACATTTGTGAAAAACTAGCATTTATATGAAAGAGCAGGAGAGTGTTTGGAGGCAGGTGACTGTCAATAGCAACAGACTTTTTAAAAGGGCCTGCAGTAACAGGAGAAGGGTAATGATCTTAAGCTAAAAGAGGGTAGATTCAGACTAGTTGTAAGGAAGAAATTTCTTTGCAATGAAAGTGAGGAAACACTGGAACAGGTTGCCCAGAGAGGTGGTGGATGCCCCATCTAAGGAAACATTCAATGCCAGGTTAGATGGGGCTGTGAGCAATCTGATCTACTTGAAGATGTCCCTGCTCATTGCAAGGTGGTTGTATTAGGTGACCTTTAAAGGTCACTTCCAACCCAAATCATTCTATGTTTCTATGAATTTTTACTAAATCAAAATGCAGAGTTTTGGTTGGGGTTTGGGGAGACTTTCTTATTTTCATTTTGGGGTAGGGGTTTTTTGAAAGTGTGAGGTTTGAGGGTGATTAGAAGCCAATTGTGGACTCTACTGTCAAAAACTGCACTAATGAAAGTATGAAAATGGATGTATTCTTACAGTCTGCAGACTTATTGTTTAAAATTAATGGATACATGCATGATTAAATACTCTAACAAAAAATGATACACAGTTAAAGTGGTTCCTCTGTTACTGTGCATAGTTAGCAGTGTCCATAGCTGGAAAATTGGGCAGTGATTTGGCCCATTTTGATTAAATGGTTTTTCCCATTTTGCTGTTTGTATTGAAAGGAGTGGTGATAGTGGCTTTTTCTTTTAAACTGACTATGGTGTGACCTGTGGTTGTGTATCCTGTGTTAGCAGTTAGGCAATGTATTGTTTCCTTCTTCAGGTTTAACAGTGTTTGAAACAGGACAGAGGAAAATTGAGAAAAGGAAGAAATTCAAGGAGAATGATGCCTCTAATATTGATGGTTTCCTGGGACCATGGGCAAAGTATGTTGATGAAAAAGAAGTAGCCAAACCATCAGAAGTAAGTGCTGCTTTAACACAATAGGTACAAATTTTTAGTACAAAATTGCAGTGGTTTTAACAGAGATCTATCTGCACTAGGAGTTTGTCCAAGCAGAAGATCCATGCTATGCTTTGGGTTGATAGGAGCATTGAAGATGATATGTCTAAATAGAGTGTTCCAAATATTCTTCATTCTATTATTTGCAACACTGTTTGGAAATAAAATTTGTTGTATCTGTGTGTAGTATGTAGAGTCTGATTAAAGGTGTTTATAGACAGAAGCAGGTTGAAAAAAAATCAAAGTAAAACTTTCTTAAAAAAGAAAAAATCAACCAAACGAAAAACCCCAGTAACACACCCTTCCCTGAACACTCCAACCAACAGACATCATTCTTGTTCAGTCAGTGCTTAGCTGTAGTCTATGAATAAAAAGATAATAATTCTTTTCAGTGTGCATAGCTTTTCAAGCTATTGATTTGATAAAGGTTCAAAAGCATCTTTAAAAGCATCTTTATTGATGCTTAGAAATATTTCTAATCTCATTTAGCAAATAAATGTGTTCTTAGCAGTGAATAAACAGTAGTACAGTTCTAGATTTTGCTATGTGATTCTGAATGCTGACTTTTAAAAAGATCATGTTTTATTTTTTCCAGGAAGAGCAGAAGGAGTTGGATGAAATAACAGCTAAGAGGCAGAAGAGAGGAAAACTAGAAGATGATAAACCTGGAGAGGAGAAGACTATATTACATGGTAATGGCATCTTCCTGCCTGTTCTCATTTTCTAGCTCGCTGTGTTTTCTTGCCTGCTGTGTTAATTAGTAAGGATGGCAGACAGCCTCAGTTTTGCTGAGGCACCTTGATGTTTCCATATTGGAGATAATAGCACTCACAGGCATAAGCATAAAGGACAGGGAAAGAAATAAACTTGGACTAACTCCACTTCATACTGTGAAGAACAGCATGGAAATGTTGTTTTTCGGGGTTCTGATTTTATTTATTTATTTTTAATGTTACTGGAGGCACATATCCCTTTCCTATTTTACAGAGCAAACATATTAAAGTTATGAGTTTGGCTTAGTTTCAGCTTCATAATTACTGTAGTTTTATGTGTCAGTATTCTCATTAGGAGGTAGTGCTTTGAGTTATGGCTTATGCACAACTTAGAAAATCTCTTGGACTTTATACTTCCTCAGTTGTTAATGTAAGTGTACTTGCTGTCATACTATGAATAATTGTGTATCAATTAATTACCCTATGGTAGCCTATAGTGTGTGGTGCCTTCAAAGAAAATGGTTTGATAAGTAAGTAAAATTAAGTAATCTTTTGAAACCGTTACTTCAACTCACGGCATACAAAACAGCCCTGCCTTATATTGGTTGGTGCAGGTGGTTAGTTAGGTAAACAGGGTCTCTCTTTGCTTACCATTCCTGCAACCAAGCTCACATGCACAGGCTGTGAGCATCCTTTCTTACGAGCGTTAAAGAAGTGGCGGCTGCAAGATCAGCGTTGCTGACATCAGTACTTCGTTCTGTTTATATGTAGTAGCTCATGAGAATATTTACTGAACAGTATTGAGCATAACAAACATGAAATTTTAGCCATTGAGTTTCCTATAGGGTAATTATTTTGTATCCAACTTTTCATGCTCCATACCTGAAGTTTCACAGTGAAAGACCTTGCAATATAAACTTTAATTTTCTCACATACAAATGTTCCAGAAATATGCCATTTTGTAGACATCTAATGTAAATATATACATGATACAAAGTAAACATGGATAGTGTGGTCATTTGTACAACTGAAACTGCCATAGCAACATTCCAAACTGAGAAATTAATTTAATCAGTGCACAGCTTAATATCATGGCTATGCAGCGTGTCTACTCTGAAGTATCCATTTCCATGCACAGTCCATCCCTGTATGTCTGACTGTCCAATCACTTCTTAAATCTAGTTCCAGAGCAGTTGTTGGCTATTGCTGACCAGTATTGGTTCAGGCTGGCCAATCTTTTTTATCTTGATTTGTAATTCTGTTGTCATGACTGACACAGCACAGAGCTGGCCAGTGTGTGAGTTGCAAAAAAATGCCAGGGTTAGAGTTCCACGTTCTAATTTATATAGAGTTAGTGTAAGCAAACCCTTGTTGGTCAGGGGAACTCTCGTGCCGTTTGATGATGAGTAAGATGTGTACAAGAGAGATTGTCTTAATTTTCAGATTATCAGATTCCAAGCAGACTTTGCTGAAATGACTTAATTTGATCTTAACTGATGTCAAGTAAGATTCCATGTCTGTATCCTGTGAAGTGGGTTTTTCTTACCCCCACCTCTCATCTCTCTCTCCACTTCATAGTAGAGCAGCTGTGTTGAGAAAAAGTTTGTGAGTGTTGTTCAGCCTTCCAAAGATTATAACCTCTTAAAATATAGATTCTTGGATTCTCAGAATTCTGTGTTTGTCTTTTCAGTTAAGGAAATGTATGACTATCAGGGGAGGTCTTATCTTCATGTCCCTCAAGATGTTGGAGTTAATCTTCGTTCTACAGTGCCACCTGAGAAGTGCTATCTTCCAAAGAAACAAATCCATGTGTGGTCTGGACATACAAAGGTAGGAATGTCTGTGAGCATACATCATAAAAACCCACTTAATTTGGTGTCTGCAGCTTGTAATTTCTGTAGAATTGAAGTTTCAGTAGAAGGAAAGAGTATTTTCATCTTTACCACATTATACATGTAATTGGTTGCATTACATGCTCAGACAAGGTGTTTGCCTCTCAAATGCAGTTGTCTAGCTGCATATGCTTTTCTGTCAACATTGTGGTTCTCCCTTAAGGGGAAGAGTATTATCCAGTGAATTCTGTGGGATTTGGAGTTATTTCCTAAACTACCATGTGAATAACAATACAGCTATTACCTTTGAGAGGTGTGTCTTGTTAAGAGTTTTCTTTGATACTACTTAATATCCACAGTTTCTTCTTGTGCAAGAAACAAATTTAGAAAAACTGGAGGATATAAGTAGACAGCAATAGGGAGGATAAAGTACCCAACCTCAGTCCGGAGTGGGAGGGTGGAACTGGATGGCATATGAATAGAATAATTGACAGGAAAAGAAAAGGAGGGACATCAAGCCATGAGTCCTTGGGGGTTCCTTGGACTTCCTCTGAAAGGAATACCTGAAATGCAGACAGATGGGAAGGTGCTGTGCTCAGGGAATCTGAGTTCAGTGGGCAGAAGCCACTGAAAGTATATGTAAGAAATTGAGCTGGCCAAAAAACTTTTTCTGTGGAAAAGTTCCTCACCTGCCCCACTTATTGGGGTTTGTTACACAGAAACAGTCACCCGAACCCACGGTTTATGTTTATTTCCTGTGTTTAGTGCAGCAAGGGTGTGAATATTGAAAAAGGCTACATATACAGCTGTTAAAGTGAATCAATTTATTTCCAATGGCAATTGTTCAGAATGCATCACTGTTCTAAAATGGAATGTGGGTAGGCTTTCTTTTCAAGATACAGTATCTGTATATTTTACAAAGATAAGCTTTAGCTTTTTGCTTGGCAAAGAGAGCAAATGAACTGAGGAAATATCTGTTTCATTGTGCTCTTATTTACAGGGTGTCAGTGCAGTTAGATTGTTTCCTCTGTCTGGGCATATACTGTTGTCTTGCTCTATGGATTGCAAAATTAAGGTGAGTTATTTTTCTGCTTTCATGTATATATTTTATACTATCCTTGAATACAGACATTGCATTTTAGGATACAAAAACATTTGGTACTTCTACCAAATACCTTTCGTCTGTGTTACTTTTATTTTTCTCATTTGATTTTTAAATTACAATTTAATTGGAACAAAGATAGAAATAATACATAAGACTCTGGCTGTTAGAACGGTGTCAATGGTTTAGTAATAGCATTTAGAAGGTCACGAGTACCTCAGGGTATTGCCTTTGTTGTTATATTAATTCATTTTCTGTGAAGCCTAGTTTTATAACTAACGGTAGATTTCTGCTGAAATGTTTCACTGAAGCATTTGTGGTTTCAAATGACTCTCACTTTAGTCCAGCATAGACCGTATTAGAAAGCTGATGTTGTTGGGATTTTTCAGGAGCAAAGCCCTAAGTCTTTAAAGTTGGAATATTATATGGGATTTTTAGTTATTTTAAGGGCGGGTTGCTAATAGGAAGGTGACAGTATTCCTGTGAATTTCTGGATAGATAGTTGTGATTAATCAATAGATGTCATATATTTCTAATTAATTTCTTAAAAGATGTTGCCATATGTCTTTGCCCTTAATTTCAGCATCATTATTGTTTAACAATTGACATATTTTCTCTCCATCTCTTTTTTCCAAGTTATGGGAAGTATATGGCGATCGAAGATGTCTACGAACGTTTATTGGTAATAGTCTTTCTTTTAAACTGATTTATATTTAAAACAACTTCATGGAAGAATAGTATTTAGGTTACCTTAGTAATTTATCGTAGAGAGGACTCATACACATCCAAGGCAAACGGTATTTGGGATGATCTTGGCACTAAGAATTGAAAAAGATGCAAGTTTTTAACAAAATTTTGTCATTATTCCAAGCAATTTAATGTTGATGTGTAACACCTTCCAACCTTTAAAACAAAGCATCAGTGTACTACAGTCATCAATACTTTTTGCAAGATCCTTTCCAAAGGCAAAATTGTGAAATTAAATTGCCCCATCTTCATGCTGTAGCTTTCTGTATTTATACAATGAGGGCATCTCATGCTCTGACGATCCCACCTTAAATAGGTCATTTCCTCTGTGCTGAGTTTCTAGTGCAAAAGCATGGGAATTTTTTTTTTTTAAGTTCAGGTGCTGTCTTTGTTCATGTAACAGGTGCTTTTTGAAGCAGATAGTTGAGACAGAGAGAGAGACATACAAACTTCTTAGCAGCCTTGAATACAGAACAAAAGCAACTGCTTCTCTTTTTGAAATGGGAACATTTCTAGAACATTGAGTGAATATATGTTGAGTAACAATAAAGGAGTCTTTTTACCCCTAATATTTCTGATGACAGGAATGTGGCAAAGATGATGGCTCATAAAAGATTCTCTCTCAATAGACTGCTCTTACTGATCAGTCAGGTTCTTTTTCTCAAAAGGTCCTGATTGTCAACCAGATTCACCTGTTATTTTGCTATATTTAAGTTACTGTGCCAGTATTTTAACTAAAGAGATTTACAAGTCTGATGTAGTGGTCAGATGAAGGTACTGAGCCTGAGGGGTGGCAAGGTTAACACTAGATGAAAGCATTCTTAATTTTCTGATCTAATATTTCCCATATTTTTAACCTGTTTTCTAATTATAAATGTCTCTCCTTTAAATGTGTCTCCTGTAGGGTTTGTCTCTCCTATTTTTCATTAAATGTTGACATTTATTGGAGTGTTTTAAATTTCTTCTGAAATTCTGCTTGTGTATCAATCTGTGACACACAGTGGTTGGTTCTGTGCTATGTTTTTGTTTCTCTGGTGCTTTAGAGGTGTGAGGAGTTTGGGGGTTTTATTCTCATTGTTCTTTAGGAGTTAATTTTTTTTTTCACATGAATTCTTTACTAGTTCTCATTAAGAACTTCAATGAATGATTTTATTGTTCTCTTTGCATTGTTAGACTGGAGCATTTAACTAGAGTTTTTGTTTAAAACCACCCCCCAACAAATTAGATCTAAGCATGAATGGATGAAAGGTCATCATTGCGTTTTTTTCTATTTTGTAGGACACAGTAAAGCTGTTCGAGACATCTGTTTTAATAATGCGGGCACTCAGTTCCTTAGTGCTGCGTATGATCGCTATCTTAAACTCTGGGACACTGAGACAGGTAGGCTTGTATTTGTAAACATTGTTATTTGGCAGGACGTTTAATTAACAGCGAATGTAAAGATATATTATCATCCAGGTTGTCTCCAAATATCCTTCATATTGTTTTGTAGCTCAGTGTTCAGCCTGTCATTACAGGGTGTATTGTCTTGTTTCCCCAACATGTTTTGCTGTTATCTGTATTGGTGCAGTTGACAGTACCTGTGTACCTGTGTTTCATACACATTTTCATTTGAGAAGTTTGATAGTTATTTGTAATGCTAGAACAATTTTCAGGAAAAAAGACAACATTTTGCTAGATCATTTAATTGCATGTTTACATCTACAGGCATAAATTACTCTTTAGACCTAAATATGCTTAATTTAGAAGAATTATCTCACTTGATCTTCAGCTTAACCTGAGCTTGAAGAATAAGAATAGGAAACTGAGCTGCTGGTATAAAATGTTCGAGGGTAGGTCTGATGCTCTCACAGAACTGCCTTCCAGATGCTCTGTAACATTCTGCTACAAATAGTTTCTTAAGCTTCCTAAGTTAAGGTGTCCCTGCTCTCAGCAGCATGGTTGGAACCAGATAATCTTTAAGGGCCCCTCCAACTCAAACCATTCTATGATTCTATGAATTTAAAAAAATACAGGATAGATTTTGTCAATACTCCTTTAAACTAAAGTCTCTCCCTAAGACAGGAAGTTCCCATGTGTGAAAAAGTCATTAGTTCTCTGGATTAGCAGTGCCATTAGTCTTATACAGATGGTAGCCAAAAAGGTGTCAGTCAGATTCTTCAGTCTTGAGTCTGAACTCAGTTATTTAGATAGAGCTTTTGGATTAAAAGGAGCTCTTGTAAGTTATGGATAACATGTAATCAGGGTATTTTTGGCTGAAGCTGTGACGGGAGGTCAGGGCTTTATTTTGCAGCTGGGTTACTGTTATCCTTTTCTAAGCTTAGGCTTGAGGAATTCTTGCCTGAGTTTTCATCTCTTGTTGAGAAGACATCTGATCCTAAGGAGGTGATGCTCTGCAAAGACAGTGGTCAGCATGTGATATCCTGACCAGTCGTTATCTTCTTGATATGTCCTGGTGACATACAGGTTACTGAGCAGTCATATTGTTTTTGAAAGCTGTAGTAAACTTACAGAACAGTTTGTATGTGCACATGTTTATGCAGCTGTAAGCGTACAATTGTGAAAGAACGTCTAATCAAAGAGCAGAGCAAATTCTACCCTCTAATCTTCTCAAGGACTTTAAGCCAAGTATTTTCTGCTGTTAGTAAAGTATTTTTTATCAATATCTGCAAACAACCAATCAGCCCATAGAACTTCCAACCTGATGCATGCACTATGAATGGCTTTTCTGTTGCAGGGCAATGTATTTCAAGATTCACGAACAGGAAGGTTCCTTATTGTGTCAAGTTCAATCCTGACGAAGATAAACAAAACCTCTTTGTTGCAGGGATGTCAGATAAGAAAATTGTGCAGGTATTTATTACTGAGTATTTATTTCTTTAAAAGTTCTGGTATTTAGTGAAAAACAGATTCTTATTCTGACTCTTTTACTTGTAGTGGGATATTCGAAGTGGTGAGATTGTGCAGGAATACGATAGGCATTTGGGAGCTGTCAACACCATTGTGTTTGTGGATGAAAATAGAAGGTTTGTGAGCACATCTGATGACAAGAGTTTAAGAGTCTGGGAATGGTAAGTTTGAAATTTTCAATTTTAACATAAAGTATATTATGAGCAAACGGAGAAGAGAGTTTATTTTTAAAGGTATACATAGCACATAAGCTGCTGGAGTGTACTGAGTTCTAGCTAACTGAGGAAGAGCTTTGAAACCCTGTTCTGGCTTAATACTTGAGACAGTTCATAGATTTCCTCTTCCCCAAAGAAAAGATAAGACAGCCCTATCAGCCTGAAGCACAATGCACTCTATGAGTGGTCTCTGCTCTCTCTCCTTTCCCCAAGGGTGTATTAGTCACTAACTTAAGCTTTTAAAGAAATGTTTGCTCTGTTACAATTAGTATGTGTTGGGTTTGAATGCTTTGAACTTCGATGTGCATAGTATTATATATGTTTGGCCCATGTTTGAAATAACTAGTTTAGTGCAGCTTTATTTCTGGTTTTCTGGTAATTTGGGGTTTTTTGGCAACTGTTGATACAGTATGAATACAGTAGATGCCAGAAAAGTGAGAGTCTGTCCAAGGAAAAATAATAAGAAATATTTTAAATTTTTTTAACATTTAACCTGGGGAGAAAACAGATCTATCTGAAATATTTTCCACAAGGTTCTAGGCACTAGGATTTTCAACTTAGGACACTTAAGATTTCTCTAGTATTTGAAATTTCATTTTGAAATAATCACTCCCTTATCTTTAGGTATTCATTTCCTTTTGCTGTTCACACATGCAAAGCTGTTGCATAATACAAACACTAGTTCAACAGCTCTGTGACTAATCAGTTCCTTCCCAGCTTTTTTTTTCTTTCAACTTAGACAAGAGACTCCAATCTGTGGTATTGGAATGTTACCCAAGCAGCCAGCTAAATCCTCAGCATGTCTGTGATCGCCTGCTATCATTGCCAGCAGCAGCAGTGGGAATGACCAAAGTCTAGGAGCTCAGGCTTAGGCTAGACATAAAATGCTGTCACCATATGCCACTCTGAGAGAGCTTCTGTTCAGTACTTCATAGGCATTTACTGAGCTCCTTAAAGAAAAATCTTTACAATGCCATGTCTGCTAAGGAATGTCTTCTCTCTGGTGAGTGGGAGGATGATCTCGCTTGCACAGATCTGTTATTTCCTTAAGATTGGATTGCCCTTGTTCTGTGAGCTTTGTGTTGATGGCTGAAATAAATAGTGAAGTGGGTGGATTTAGTCACTGTGGGGAAGAGCAGGAAAGGCAGAAAGGTTCTGGCATGGGAACATCGCAACCTGATTGTTCCAGTAGCAGTAGTTTTTTTCCTTCTGAAGAAAAAATATGTACTGAGCTTCTGGTACACTGAAGAAAGAGCTCCCTTGTTGAAATAATAGGGAATTGAACTGTAAGGCAGTATTCTGTAGTGCAGTTGTTGGGGATTTTTGTTTTATAAAGAGCAAATGTAATGCCATCTTTCTGGGCATGACTTGAAAACCTTTCCCCACAACCTACCGTGTTCTATGTTAATTGGTCTGTAGGCATATTTCTATAATTTCAAGATCCAGATTTTTAAAATGCCTTAAAACTAAGTTAATATATTCTCTAAGAAAGCTTTTGGAGCTTAAAAACTTCCATGGCAAATTCTTTCTCAAATCCTTTTTCCCTGAGTTCATAAGGAAAATTATCTGCTACTTTGGGTGATTTGGTTACTGCACTTACTAGCACTTTTCTTCATGTGTTCTTCAGCACACTATTCCTTCAGTATCCTACAGAAACAAAGTGGAAGTAATTATGACCTGAGGATGGCCTTAAAAGCCAGTAATTAAAAGCTGGTCTAATTGCTTAGTTTTAATTGTCTAGAGGAATTTTGTAGTGTGTTTCATAAACACTTTGACTTGGCCAGAGCTGGTAAAGGGATGGTATGTCTGACTTCATCACAGTGAGGAACTTCTGAGAATTTAAATCTCCTTTTCCCAGGAGTTCATCCCATGCATAGATTTCACTGTGCTGTGCACTGAATTGGAGCTACTTGGTTGCCTAAAGTTCAAACTGTATGTACAGCACAGACCCTTGCAGACTAAATGGTTTATTTAGGAAAATTAATGGGAGTACTTGAAAATTTGCCTAGTTTTGCATTTCATGTGATTAGATATTAAAGTTGGCGTGGATATGTGTGTATGGATTCTGTGTTCTCTCTTCTGGAAATGCAAAGTGTTATTTGTCTTTGCTTCATATGTGTCTGATCCTATGTGTCTGATCTGTTTATCCTTGGATAAACAGTGAAATGATTTGGGCATTTGACCTCAGAGGCTTTTATTTCCTTTTACCTCCAAGTCAACCAGCAAAGCAAGAACTGTACAGTGGTAACAGCTACTGTGCTGACAGGCTTGGAGGCTTGTCACCTCTATAGAGCTGTGCCCCTCAGCAGACCTCTTCTGTCCATCATTCCTGCTAAAGATACTGTAGTCTCCTGAGAGAGCTCTTCATGAGATGTGGGTCCCAAAACTGGATTGGGTTGGACTTGGAGGGTTCGGTTGGTTTGGCTGTTTTCCTTCTTTTGTTAAAAAGACTTTTCTCTATCTTGCTTAAGGAAGAAGTTGTATCAGGACCCCCGAATATAACACTCTAAATCTTGGCTAGCAGATACCACTTTTGATATTTGAAACTTTTCAGCCTTTGAAGTGCTATGACGTGGGGAAAGAACTTGAAAATATTTAAATTTTAAAAATTCACCAAACAGTATATCACATGAGATTTGAGGCTGGGCAACCATGATAGCATTTGTCTTGATGATTTTATTTTAAGGTGTTTGTAAGGGAGCAGGCTGGTAATACTTATTTAGCAATTTGGAAGTAAATGTGAAACATAAATGTATCTCTTTATTCTGCCTAACAGTTTATTGCAGCATATCCTGCAGCTGTCCTAAGTGTGTCTGGTAGGTATCAGCATAAAGCAGAGCTGGTGTGGAGAAGAAAGGCAGAGCAACCTGTGCTGCATTTAAATTTCTGACTGCAGTACAATTCAGCATTGGAGATGCATCTTCTGGGATGAAACTGCTTAATAGGGCTTTCAGTGGGATTGGTTTTACCTGGCGTTGAGGACTTCAGATGACTGGTGGTCTTTAAGAGTTTTGGATGGTGGGAGCTGATCAGGACCTGGCCTTACTGCAGCAATAACCTTGTGTCCTGTTGCAAGAGGGGTTTGAAACCATTTGGGTAGGATGTGGCGTGTGGCACTTCTTGTGCTGTTGTGTTAGTCAGCCTAAGAGATTATGTGAACTTTTTGTTACTGCTTTAGAATCATAGAATCATAGAATCATAGAATAGATTGGGTTGGAAAAGACCTCCAAGATCATCAAGTCCAACCCCTGATCCAACTCTAATTACTATATCATGGCACTAAGGGCCATGTCCAATCTCTTTTTAAAAACTTCCAGGGATGGTGAATCCACCACCTCTCTGGGCAGGCCGTTCCAATGCCTGATCACCCTCTCTGTAAAGAATTTCTTCCTAACATCTACATGTTTGCTGCCCAAGAGTAGTCTTAGGTCTGCCTGTTTGGAAGCCAGTTATCTCTGGCCTAAAGCACATGCTTTTATCCGTGGAGTGTATTAAGTGGGTTGCCCTTCTTATGCTGAGGGGTAAATGATTTTAACATTTAACACACGGGAGCATTTGTGTCACTTCTTGACAGCAGAGCAGCTTCTCACCCTGCTGCCCATGTTCATATTGTTTATTGCAAGATGACAGGGAAAAAAACCTAGTCCACAATAAAACAGGATTGTAATTACCTTGCTAATGTCGACCATGTTGCCATTCAGCAAGGCTCAGGCAGCTCGTACGAGGCAGCCACCCACGCTCTCTGCTCCCTTCTGCTGTGTGAGTTAGACAATGAAGTCATAAACATCCCCTTTGTATTAATTAATGTTGCTACAGAACATTTTGCATGTTGTTTTCTGCTGAATGCATTAATCGAATCTATTTTCTGCTGGAGGTTTCTTTTGCTTAATGAGAAAGCCATGTGCATGCCTTCCCTCTTTGCCAGTCTTCTAGTGTAGGATATGCGGAATACTGTGAATATGCACAAACCGTTAGTAATCCAATTTATGTAGTAAAAACCAAATGACAGTTGTGCAGAGCAAGGATCACACTGTACTTGTTTTTTCCCTAGGCCTCTGTACAGGACAGTGTCTGTTCTTACCATACACTGGCACAGTCCTGTATGCGATTGAGCCCGGGGACTTCTCCATTCTGTTCAGCTGTGAACATTTGGGATTGGTTGGCATCCCATTTGGGGAGATTAGGAGGAAAAGGGTATTGTCAGAGAGATGAGTGAGTCTCCTGGTTTGTTTTCCTTTGAAAAAAGAGGGGGAAAAAAAGGCAGAAATATTCCAGTTAAAAGTCAGTAAAATATCCCAGTAAGATATACACATATATATATCAGTCTATATACACATATTTATCAGTCTATATCTACTTATATAAGAATTCTGTACGAGCTGCAATTATAATGGAGGCAATAAAGGATCGTGGTGTTACAGTTTTATTCTTAACAATTGGAATTATGATTCTGCATTAGACTCTGGGTCATTTGATGAGGGTAAATTCACGTTATCGGAGGTTATGGTGTGGCTGGAGCTCTCTAGGTGGGCATCAATAATATTTTTGATCTTTTGCATATTCTTCCTTTGGACATCATGATATGTTCTTTAGGGTTCAGTCACTAAGTAAATCAGCTGACTGGAGGCAGCTCTTTGGATGATCTCCATGTCTTCATAAAGCACATACTTCTTCCTTTTGCAGGGACATTCCTGTAGACTTCAAGTACATTGCTGAACCAAGCATGCATTCCATGCCAGCTGTGACTTTGTCTCCAAATGGTAGGTTAACACTTTACTGCCTCCTTAGGCCTAATTTACTAAGGCATATCTTACTGATTATATCTCTGTAGTATTGCTGCATTGCATCCCCTTGTCACCCTACACTACTCCCCTTGCCAATCACTGTGTGATTGGACTGGTTCTGGTTTTGATTTAAAAGTCTTAAGAAGAACACATGTCAAAATGAGTGTTTATATCAGGGTAACTATCCATTTAAAATTAGATCTTCATCCAGACAGGGCAAAAGGACTCTCCTTTCACAGAGCTACCATGTGCTCTTTGCTGTATTTGAAATATTAAGAGAAACAATGGTGGGAACTGACAGCAGTGGCAAAGTACTAAGCAAGTTCAGTAGTCCTTGTGGTGCAACTGTTAAAGCAGAAACTGATGTTGTACGTGATCCTGTTCCTTTCTGTTCTGAATATAGGCCAAATAACTCTTGCGTAAGAGAAATCCCAAATTATCTCAGTGTTTCTTTATGTTAATGTTTCACTGGTTTATGTTCTTCAACTAGAATCATACTGAAGGAGGAGAAAGGTTTAGGGGCTCAAGTAATCACTGAAAAACCTTCTTACAGGACAAATCTCTGTTATTTGTTTTGGCCAAATTTAAATAGCCATTTAGTGTAACCATTATTAAAGTGTTGCCAGATTTGCAGTTAACAGTCCCATTATGCTGAGTAGTGGTTGATCAGCTTGTTGCACTGCTGACGTTTCCAGCCAGCTATCAGCATCAAATTGTATTTGCTTTGCAGTGTAAATGTTTTGTTCTTTAAAAACGAAGCGGGTTCCTAATATTAAAAGGAAGATTCTGGAGAAGGAGGTAGCTGCATTTGACAATGTTAGCTTCCTAAGCTGGCCTTTTTCACCCCGGTTTTGAAATTGCACAACTTGCTCTACTCTAATTTCTTCTGAGCAACTCAGGAAACAGACCTTTTCAAAAGTAGAAGAGGAGAATAACATGCTTGGGGTACACACTTCATTTGTTACCTTGGGAGGCTGAAGACAATCCTCAAATTCCAAACTAGTAGCAGGAAGAGTGATCAGATGTACAGTCAGCACATTTTATGTTATCACTGTTCGGGTAAAGCACCATAAAGGCAGTGACAACATGCAGAGTTCAGGACAGAAGTCTCTGTTCTAGGGTGTTCTGTAGGATATCACCTTCATTGGATTCTCAGGCAGGAGTCAATGCACTGCCAAGATGGAAAATGAGATAGAGTTAAGATTAGAAAAGCCTCCATGTTTTCTTTTACTAAAATATCTTTATTATTGCATTCTATTAAAGCAGCGAATGCTAAATAGTTGCAAAAATATAAGTATTTTCAGACTCCTGAGTCTACCTTAGGCTTGCTTTTTCCATAAAGAAAATAAGACACGACTGTCTTAGAGTACCCACAAAACAGGTGCTGAAATAGATTGCAGCTAGATGTGGGGTTTTCTCCCTGATCTGAGCTACCTGAGTGCATGCCCCAGCAGGCTTACTCCATAGCTGAAAAGCTTAAGAGTATGTCAGCAGGGCTGGTGCAGCACCTTGTTGTAACAGCCAGAGCTTTGCTAGAGTCCCTAGTGCATTTGTAGGAATGTAAGATTTTGGCTCTTGGCAGTTGTACCAGGCAGAAGCAATATCAGCTGCTACACAATGAAAATCTGGATTAGGATTGTGCAAGAAAAATTATAAAAAATCTCTTAAAAAATTCTAGTTACGTCTCTTTCTTCAGATGCAGCAGCCTTATACCACTTCTTCTTATTGCATTTATAGGGAAATGGTTGGCTTGCCAGTCAATGGATAACCAAATTCTGATTTTTGGAGCTCAGAACAGATTCAGATTAAACAAAAAGAAAATTTTCAAAGGTCACATGGTAGCTGGCTACGCCTGTCAAGTGGATTTTTCACCTGATATGAGGTAAGTTTTCCTGGAAATGAACTTCATCTTACAACTTGCAGGTACAGACACTAAATTTCTTTTTGAATCCTCTGCAACATTCACGTGTGCACAGCCATTCTATCAGCTCAGCATCGGAGTTCCTTAGCCAGGCGGTAGAACAGAAAGTTTACTCTTAGCATAGGATAGCACTAAGTTATCCTTGGGGATTGCTCTGAAGAACATTTAGAAAACAATCTGGGTAGTCCAGATCCCCTATTCACTGAAGATGATCTATAATAATGGCCAGTCTTCACGAGCGAAGATCCGGGGAAGGTCTTTCCACCTTCCAGCCTGCGCATTGGATTTTTTAGGTGAGACACAGTGTGCGCAGAACTGAGCCCACCCTTTAATCCTAAGGTTCATCTGCCGGGGCCAAGCGAGCTTGGACGGTGGCAGCGAGGTCCTTAGGATGTAGATGGATTGCCTTTAAGGCCTAACGAGCTCCACCTGCCCGGGAGTGCTACATTACTATTAAACCATCCGGAGACTCCCCTCGTTTTACCTCATCCTGGCGCACCACAGGAGGCTTCCATGTCTGACTCACATCTGGCTCCTTATTGCACGTGGTCTGCAGCGCAGGGCCTGTTCCCACAACATTGTCTAGAGTTACCTGCTTTCCCAGTTTCTAGGTCTGGTGTAGGGATCCTCATTAGCTGTTCAGACAACCACCCCTTTCTTCCTGTTGGCTCAGTAATATGCCCATACACTTAGTGCCATATGCACATAAGACATCAGTTACTGTAAAAACTGGAGAATAACCTCAGCAAAGCTGGAGGAAGAAGTGTGTATAAATTTTAGAGGAACTTCTGGCACTTTCTCTTTTGCTGATGTATTCTCTTTGGTTCCAGTAACACAGGGTATGGTATAATCGCATTGCTTAGCACATTTACCTCACAGTTGATGAATCACCTTCTGCAGGACTTGTGCGCTCTGCAGCGCAGCGTGAATGCTAATTTTCTGGTAGGTTTGTTTGCAGGCTGTCAGACAGGAAGCTCACTGGGGGAAGCTCCTTTCTGTTGCTCACTGTAACAGTGTTTTAATACAAGCAGTCTTCGCACATGATACAACTTTTATTTTAATTCTGTTAATATAGCTATGTGATATCTGGAGATGCAGATGGAAAACTGAACATCTGGGACTGGAAGACGACAAAACTCTACAGCAGATTAAAAGCACATGATAAAGTCTGTATTGGTGCAGTGTGGCATCCACACGAAACATCTAAAGTCATTACGTGCGGCTGGGATGGTCTTATTAAACTGTGGGACTAAAGAGGAGACTACAGAGACCTAGAGATGCAAGTCCTGCACACATCTGAGATCAGAGTGAATTCTGCTGTGAGGATGGGTAGGTGTGTGTAATACTGCAGTTCTCAGCTCGCTGTATATATGCACTAAAATCCAAGAAATCTTCAGAAGGCTCAACTGAAAGGATATAGTTCTAAATATGGCATCTGGGTATGAGGAGCTGAGGTCATCTGAAGCATGCAGAATCACGTGCTAGTTTGTCCTGTCACTGCTTGTGAAAAACATTCTTGTAAAATAAAGTAATTCTAAGAAAAACTATTTCTGTGGTTCTGGCTGTCAGAGATGTGAGGAGTCAAAGGAGAAACCCAGCAATTGTTAACTTTCTTCCAAAAAAAGAAACCTTTGGTACCTACTGCAAGAGCTGGAAAAGATGTGTTTGTTTACCTGGTTTTAGGTGGTATTTTGTTGTCACCAAAATACTTCTGCCTTTATAAAGCACAAACCCACTTACTGAGATTTGTTATTTCAGAGTAGAAATGAAGAACTAATTGGAAGCTATCACGTGTCAGGTAAACTCTTATCAACTGAAGACTGCATTCATACATAGTCATAGTTTCTTTCTGTAGAATCATGATGATGACCAACTTTCACCTTTGCCAGTAGTCCTCATTTTCAAGATTTTGCTTGTAATGGTGGGGTGCTATGTGTTTGGTTTTTGTTCCCCATATGCTGCTTTTGTTCTGATAAGCATGACATATTTAAAAAAAAAAAAAAGTTAATGTCTCTTGTTCAGTTTGGAATAGCTTGTATTATAAGCCCCATGAACGTTTTGACAATTTAATGTATGTACATGTCACACTTTTTCTCTCAAAAGAACTTATTTTTAATAAATCTTTTTATAAAAAGTCTACTTATTTTTATTCATTTTTTCTATCTTGCAGTGTCCATATAAAATATTTTCTATCATTTGGTATTTTAATTTGCAGTTGTACTGGATAAACTCATTCTCTAGCAGTGTTCATTCAAAACTAATGCAAGCTGGTAACAGGAGAAAAAAATATTTTCAGTTCCCAGTCTCCTCTCTCTTTTTGAGCTCATAATGGAAGTAAAAACATGTAGCAAATCTTATCCCATTGATCAGTCTTTTAATTACAGGTTTGAATTATACTATATTGTTTACTGTAAATCCAATCACTGCTCATCCAGGAGTAACTGTCTTAATTGACAGCAGGAGAGAAGCTGAGGCAAAGAATCCCAGATGGTCTAGATGGAAGGAAATGGATTGGTTGTTTTGTGGGTTTTGGGTTATTTGGTTGCAAGACAATTCTGGTCTTTCACAGAGTACTTACACAAGGTAGGCTCTTGTGAGTGAACATGGAGCTTTGGCATTTTTAGACCAACTCTAAAGCTGAGCTCAGGAGTCGTTCCAGTGTCAGTTCGTGCTGGTGTGTAACTGCACCAAGTTTACATGTTTCTGTTTACTCTCCCATCTCAGTAGCCTTGTGTGCCTGAAAAACTCCACACACTATTTTCACAAGCAGTGGATATGGGTGGTAACTGGGCCTTGCCCAGCCTTGCACCCATGTGAGTACTGAGATAGGAAATGGTAGAGCCTGGAGAGAGAGAGAGGGAAGAGCTGGTCCAGCATGTCCTGATGACTGATCTCCTTTGCAGGGAGAGAAGATGGTGTTCCTGTTTCTCTGCTCTTCAGGGTGTGGGTGGGAAGGAGCTGCTGCTGTCTCACAGAGGGTGGATTTCCAACAGGGTGCTTTTTATAGGGAAGGTTTGATTCCTGAGCTGGGAGTTGAGCTCTGGTGTGTGCTCTGCCCCAGGTCCTGCTTCAAGAAAGGGGGCTGAAATAATTTGGGCAGCTACAGTGTGCCCTGACCGTTGACTGTTAGTATGTACAGGGAAATAGGGAGGAGAAGAGGAATAGAGCAAATAGAGAAACTTCTCACAGGAACAAATATCAGCTTTCACATCAGAAACACCTTTCCCAAATGCCTTTAAAGCATTTAAATCATAGTACACAAAACGCTTGGCTCTGTCACTTGTGCTGTGTTTTTCCATGTATCACTGTCATGGTTTCCAGCAACTTGAGATATATATTCAAAAATATGTAAATGCAAAGTATAAAAATAAGTGTATAAACTTGCAGTAATATATTGGGTGTTGTCTTTGGAAGAAAAAAAGGAGAAATGTTTCAATCAATTCTGTTGGAGTTGATGAACTGGGATTAAATGTTTGCAGCAAGGCCAGAATTGGCATTTCCTTAGAAACTTTCAGATAAAATCCTTTGTCCCTCACAGTTGGTCACTTCGTTAATCTTTTGTGGAATTTCTCACATCTGCATTGAAGCCTGCAGGGGGAATTTTTATGAGGATAATTCCCTCTTGTCAGCTTGAGAGTTGCAAACTGCAAAGCTTGTGTTGTCAGCTAGTTTGCTGTGCACAGGGATAGATGGCGTGTTGTCAGTGTGGTGCGAGTCTAGACTTGACTTTCCAGCAGCCACATGGAAAGAGATTTCTTTCTGGACTAATCAACTCAAATCATGTCCTTCCCTTCTCTTCCTCACTTCGTGTTTCACCAGAAATTGCTCTAAGTGTTGGTCAGAGCAAGTCTGGTCTAGACCCCCTAGGCTGAAACTGGCCCTTGAGCAGACAGAGCTGGGGAAAAGGCAGTGTTGGGAGAAAAGGAAAGCATGCATTTAGAGTTCCCCCAGTTTATTCTCCTCTGACATTAGATGGAGAATGCAACACAGTGATTCAAGCCGAAAAGAGCATCTTGGGAGGGTTGCAGACAAGTGTGTTGCAGTGCCAGGAAGGAATACAGGCAAGCTGGAGTGCAGGGCTGCTGTTGCAGCATCACGATTTTGTTCCCCTGGGTCACGCATCTGTAACTCTCAGAAATGACGTGCCAATATGTTGCTGCTTTTATTAATACTGATTACGGTGGAAGTCTTAAAGATCAGGCAACTACGTCCATCATTCTTAGAGTTCTACCAGGGGAACTTGATAGTTCTTTTGGCCTTTAGCCAGCTTTTTTCTTGGACTTTTTTCATATATGAGAGAGGGAAATGTCCCACATATCCTCGTGCAACTTGCTGGTGAGGAGGCTGGCTGTCTTGAAGCAGATGGTCTTGGCATCTGTCTTGCTCAGAGTTTATAACTGTCCCCAGTAAGATGGGGCTGCTCAGTCTTTGCCCTCATTATGAAGAACAAACATCAGAATTACGGTGCATCCAGAAAAGTCCAAGATTGTCTTGTAAAAAGCCGATTTTTAGCAGCAAGCAGATGTTCAATATGCCGTTTAACACTGCGGTCTTTAACGGCTGATTTAAACAGGGAGCCTTGCAGCTCTGACAGCCCAGTAACATCATGTACTTTCCTTCTTTCTACCAGCTGGTTATTACAAAATCCTGCTCCTGTTTGCTAGGAAGACTCCATATGACAAGCAGCCTGCACGAGGGGGAACACGCGGAGAGTGGAGGAGGGAAGGGAGTTTTGCTTGGAAGGCTGTATGAACAGTTGAGCCTATATGCCAGAAAAAATCAGTTGCCACGGGGGTTGTTCCCCTGGAGACTACTTAAGGACTTGTTACTGTAGGTAGTACTTCACTAGCATACACTCGAAATTTAAGTCTCATACTTTGCAGTAAAATGTGTCTTTTCTGTTAGGCATCTTGATAAGCAAAACAGACACCACGGCTGTCTTGTGCAGCACTCAGAGAAAACTGCTTGTGGCAGGGCTGTGTTTATAGAAACTGCTTGCAGAGTCTAAAGCTTTCAGAAACGAGTTGCAGTACTTTCAACAGGCCAGGGACCTGTGAATTCACCAGGCCCACTGGAAGCTTGACCTCAGACCTGTCCATTGTTTTGTATGACAGAATATTAAAAACATGTTATGTGCTAAAGCACTGAGCCTTTCTGAGCCTCCTTTTGTCCTGCTGTGCTTCGTGCCACTGGGAGGCTCCTCAAATGCAAAGTTACTGCAGATGTGCTGTGCTGGTCAGTAGAGTGAGAGGTTCTCATTAGGCCTTTGGGTTTTTTGGTTAGTCTGAAAGATGTCAAGACTAACTGAGCCTGCTTCTCTGGCTTGGGAAAAGAAGACAGCAACACAAATCCTCTAGGGAGTTGTTTTCAGTAATAGGAACTTCATGGAGCTTCAAGACCACTGACAGTTATCCAGACATAGTTCTGGCAGTGCAGATTCTTCTCGTCCCAGCCTAATTGCCCCACAGTTGGCGTCTTGCTCCTTTTCCCCAGATATTGCGGAATTAGTCTATATTTTTTTTTTTTTGGTGGAGTTTAAAGTCTTGCACAGCAATATTAAAAAAAAAAAAAAAAAAAAGGCAAAAATAGTCCTGTCCTAGAAGATCTGTAACAATTTAACTTCCCACCCTAGCTTGCACCAGGCTCATTTCCACACACACCTGGCTCTTTGCTCACCCACAAGAGTTGTTTATATTTTGCTTTGGCATCCCTATACAGTCTTGCTCCTTCAACTCCTCCTCATGTACTCTATAAAACGTTCTCCCTTCCTTGGAGACAGAAAGGGAACTCAGACTCTAAAATCATTTGTCAGGCCAGACATCTACAGGGAAAAGAGGGAAGGCCCATTCCCTGGAGTTTTCAAAACCACGTTGCGTTTTGTCAGAAGAGCTTCCCTGCAGCAAGCTCCTTTCTCTGCCCCGCTGCTGACCCTTTGGGAATACCATGGTACAGCAGGGCGAGGGGCTTTTGTTTGCTTTTTGTCATTATTCTTCCAGTATTAAACAAATGGAATTCCCTTATTGAATATTTCTTCAGATCCTGAATTCTCCTACTTCTTGGAGCAATTTTCCTTCCCTTCATAAAGAAATAGCTAAAAGGCACTTCAAGGGCCTCTCCTGCCTGGCAAGTCAGTTTGAGGGGTCAGTGTGGGGTTGTCTGGTAAAGCCCTAGCCTCTGTGTCTTGGCTGCTCCTGGCTGGTGTCCACGGAGAGATGCAGGTCCTCCCAGGGCACGGCTGCTGCTGCTGCTGCTGCTGCTGCTGCTGCTGCTGCTGCTGCTGCTGCTGCCACCTTAGAGGTCTGACACGGGTCAGACCGTCCCCTCCTCCCTGCAAGGGTGGTGGCGCCCTGGGTGGTGGCTCCACTCTAAATATCTGAAGGTGGATGCAAGGATGGGATCCACACTGTTTGTGTTTGATTCAAATGTGGAATTTCAAATATGGGGGTGAAAATACCAGCTGAGGCACAGAAGCATTTTCATTACTTGCATAAGTTCTGTCCTGTGTATGGCGCTGCACTTCCTTTCAGGAAACTGCTTAAAGCCAAACACCTATGGTGGTAATCCACCAAAAAGAGCAGGGACGTGGCAGTGGTATTCACATTTGAGTCAACATTTCCAGGCAGCAGAAAGCGGACTCCCATTTCCCCCTTGTGTAAGGTGCTGCCTTATCGGGATAAGGGACGTAACATGGGCTGTCTGCAAAGGTCTCTTTGGGAACCAGCTGAAACTCTTTACAGCGGGCAGGTCAAACTGTGTCTTGATCAGAGACTTCTATTTCAGGGAAGAAATCAATTCACTGTTGCAGGTGGTTCCCTTCAAGTGCCAGGCTTGCTCTGCAGGTGCCGCCCCTGAAAGCCAGGTGGGGAAGCAGGTATAAATGTCCCTGAATGTAGGTCGGCTCTGAACTTCCATCAGCACTAAACCAGGTCTCTACTGACTGCAATTAAGTGTCACATTGTGTTAACAAGCAGGAAAGAATCACGAGTGATTTCCTACTGAATAACCCTGAGGATCTTTTCAAGGACAAGGGAGCAGCTAATGAAGCTCATGAAATCAAAGTTTTGTAATGAACCAGATGGTCTCAGCTGTTGAATAATTTACCAGAGAGAATGAGTGCCATTTCTTCAGGTGTGCTACTGGGTGATTTGTCTTCTTGGCATCTGCCAGGAAAGGCCAGACATATGTTCCCTTTATGCTTTCTTTGTTCTTTCACAGTTGAGAGGCTCCCCTGAAGAACAACCCTTCACAAGTCACTGATGGGATCAAAGCCTGGGGCCAGAAGAGCATGCAATAAATGGCAGGTTTTGGAGTGCAGCAGGAGGTCAGACCTTTGGTCAAATTTTTGAAACTCCAAGGAAGCCAGCGTGGCATTCAGAAAGAGACAGGTTTTTCTGGAGGAGCATGTTAATGTTCTAACATGCTACCATGGGCTCTCTATGGAAAGCTCACGATGCAGTATTAACTGTGATGGTTTTGGGGGATTCACATCTGTTGCTGCTCTTCACTAGGTCACAGGCAGCACCTGTAAATTCTGACTCACAAATGTGTGTGATTTGTAAGTCGCTGTGGGCCTCTCTGAAAGAGAAATACCCTCACAGAAGGATCTGTGCAAATAAAACTGCCCCTACACATGGGTCATCTCTGGAAAGATCCACTTCAGACTGACCTGAAACATCTCCTGGTGGAGTTGTCCAAGTGATGCAATTATGACTCCGCATCAGGAATGAGACTTGGTCATCGTGTCTTTGTTAGCTGGGGTTGGCACTGGCTGTGGCCACCATGAATGACCTCAAGTGTGGGCAGTAAGGAGGCTCCTGGGCTGCAGGCAATGAGCTGGCTGCTCTGGAGAGCTGATGTGGATGCCTACAGGGAGCAGGGGGAGATGCCCAATGCACCTGGGGACGGTAGGCCAGGAGTCTGTGGGGAGAGCGGGGCTGGGCAATACCCATAACAGTGATGCTGAGCAGATCTGGGGCCAAGTCTGACTTTCCTCCTTAGCTGCTGCCAAGGGAAGGGCCCTGCAGTGGCTCTGAGGAGCCATCTCTCTTCCTCTCTCTCTGGCTGGTGAGAGGGAAAAATGGGCTCTGCTGCATTCTCTGCAAGAGATGCTGGATGCTGCTGCCCAGGTGTGGCAGCCTTTTAGCAATGCCAAGACAAGCCATGGGCCCTTTATTCTCGCCTGGGCATGGCCACACCATTACCGGTCTCCAGGCTGTGGCTGTAAGGGCAGAATGCCCTGCCCACACTGGTTTTAATGGTGCACTCTGTACTTAACTCTTGGAGAAGGGGAACCTATGGTGGTTTCTGTGCAGGTCTGATCTGGGGAGAGATGTGGAGTGCAACACTGGCATATGGTCGCTGCATGGAGATGGTCTCAACAAGCTCATCACCTGCTTCACAGTCTTTCCAACAGGCTCTTTCCTCCAGAGCTGCTCCTGGGCAGTGGAAGGCTCCCTGCAAAGAGCCATCCTACAGGAACAAGGCCAGCTCAAACATGGATGCCAGACACATGCAGATGTCCCTGAGGTAGCTGGTCTGGTTGAGAGACAGCATGTAGCAGTAGATTTGGCAGGGCTTGGCTGGTGGATCCTCAGCTCTGGCTGAAGCAGCATGAGCCTGTGGATGACAGAATTCCCAGATCCCTACCTTTCTCTCTCAGCACAGTCCATAACAGGCTGGAGATACCACCTGAGCAGGGTGTACAGCAGTTGTGCCTGGGTACAGCAGTGGGTGGACAAAACCTTACCGCACACAACGCCCCTCAGCACCAGCCTGTCCACTGGGGCATTCAGCCAGCACTGGCTTGTCTTCTCGCTGTGCACATACCTGGCAGCTCAGTCCTTAGGAGATGGGAACTGAATTCATTTAAGGGTCTCTCCTTTAGGTAAAAGAGATCAGTAAAAGAGAAGAGGGATAAGGGCACAAAAGCAAGATCTCAGAAAGGCTGAACTGTGCTCCAACAGATGTGAAGTAGAAAGGCACAGACAGTGCATTAAATAGGTGCTGTTCATTTTCTCCCACAATATCCCATAACTGCCTCCAGAATGATAGATGGCTTTTATCTATCCTGCATTTGAGATAAGGTTCTCTTTAAAATTACCATAGTTATTGGAATCTTTTTGTGCAGAAGATGTAGCCTGAAGTGTTCCTGACTACCTGGCAATCCCAAGCAAGAGATTAGCTGAGAATTTACTGAATTGTCTTACTAACCAAAGAAAAACCAGGATGGACCTCTACTCCACTTCTGTAATTGCCATATCATCATTTTTACTTCAGAGAAATAAACTATGGAAGATACGCTTTGGAATTTTAACATCTGGGAGAAGTCATTTGATTTGTTTTTTGCCCTCAATCTATTGGTTTCTTAAACAAATGATAATAAGCTACTTATTCTAAGACTAGGTAGGAGAAAAAACCTGTACAGTGCTAGAGCCCATATTTTTAAATTTTATTAATAAATCAGGACTCACAGCTGGACTTTTGCCACCCCATTATTTGAAAAATGGGAGTTGAGCCATTCTGCAGTGCACCAATTGCGATCATTCCAATAAGCTAGATATTAGTTTAGGAAACCCTGGCAGCCTCTCACATTTTGATGAATCTCCTCATGGCCCTGCATCATTAAACAACCTCAGTACTTAACGTATGAGGGTTATAGGAAGCATGGCTGTCACAGAGAAGGCATTTCCTACTCATTTTCTAAGGTCATGGATCTCATGGGTTGTGTATTAGCTGGCTCAGGGATGGCAATAGGCAGCTTGGCCCTGAGGAAAGTCCTTTGCCCAACTCTTGGACGTGGGGAATTCAATGCATCTGTAGCAGGTCATCTTGATTTTGTTGCAGAGCTGAGGACGTGGTGGGCCCCCACAGCGTCCTGCTCTGGGTGACTGCAAAGCCTCTTGCTCCCTGGTCCAGGCAGGATGTGCAGAAGCAGAAACAGGGGCTACTTTTATAGAATCTTAGAATATCTCAAGTTGGAAGAGATTCAGTAAGGATCATTGAGACAAACTCACTGCTCCTCACAGGCCTACCTAAAACCAAACCGTACGACTGAAAGAGTCGACCAGACACCCCTTGAACTCTGACGGGCTTGGTGCCATGACCACTTCCCTGGGAAGCCTGTTCCACTGACTGACCACCTTCTGGGTGAAGAACCCTTTCCCAGTGTCCTGTCTGAACTTCCCCTGACACAGCTTCATTCCATTTCTTCATGTCCTGTCACTGGAGAGAGGAGAGCAGCACCTCCCCCTCCACTGCCTCCCTTGAGGAAGTTGTAGACTGCAATGAGGTCACTGCTCAGCCTTCTCTTCTCCACTCTGAACAAGCCAAGTGATCTCAGCCGCTCCTTGTAAGTCTTGCCCTCGAGACCTTGCACCATCTTGGTCACCCTCCTCTGGACACACTCTAATAGTTTGATGTCCTCATACTGTGGCATCCAAAACTGCACACAGTACTCAAGGTCAGCAGTGCAGAGTAGAGCACCTCCCTCAACCAGCTGGTGATGCTGTGCCAGATGCACCCCAGCATATGGTTGGCCCTTTTGACTGACAGGGTAAACTGCTGCCTCATATTCATCCTGCCACTGACCAGAACCCCAGAACTCTTTCTGCAGGGCTGCTCTCCAGCGTCTCATCCCCCAGTTTGTACATGTAACCAGGATTACCCCCTCACAGCGGAAGAATTGTAAAATTATACCAGAAAACAAAATGGCACCAGCGGGTATTCCTCAGCCTTAAGACAAACTGGAAAAGATGGCCTGGCCATGTCCATTTACTAAACACTTTCAGCTTCTCAAACAAGGTGGCTGCATCCAGGCTGTTTTTGGCTTGGGCTAACTCATGGCTGTGCCAACTCATGACTGTGCCTAGGAATCATCTGGGAGAATCCTAGATGGCCTGAGCCAAAACTGTGCCCAGGATCTTGTCAGTTAACCAGGCAGCCACTCCTGTGAATGCTGCCTGTCACTGCTAAATTTCCTAGCACAGGCACAGCTGGGATCACCATCTGTCAGTAGTCCCAATCCAGCAGCACCGTCCACCTTCTTCCCTAAATGAGGCATTTGATGTGCAGAAGCCCATGTTAAGTCCCTCCCTTAAAATTAAACTCCACTTCAGCAAATCCTACTGTAGAAGTAGAGGGATTTCTTTTTAAAAGTAAAATGAAAAGGGAGGGGCAATAAATCAGAGACTCCATATGACATAAAGCACAGTCTGTGACTGAAAAGCATTAGGTTGAAAACCAGCATGCATTTGTTATAAAAGAAAGAGTTTGTTTAAAAAGTTAAAGTTTCAAATGTAATTAGAAAGATTGATGCAAACCAAAACGCATGAGGGTACAGAGCCAGCTTTCACTGAAGAGATTAAAAACCCGTCCATTTCCACTAGTCCCTCACCACATTAGTCCTTCACCAACTGAAGCAGGGAGGGGTGTTTTCTGCATCTTCCAAAGCAATCCAAGGTTTGTGGCTTCTGTGGTCAACGCAGATGCTCAAAGCTGGGTTTGCTGCAGCAGTTTCAACCCCTACAATGGCTCCTCAGGTCGAGGTGGGAGGCAGGTGCTCGGGCCAGAGCTCCCCACAGTCCCCTAGCAAGGGTGGTGGGAGGAAGGCTGCCTAAAGGGCTGAAGCAGTTTCTGCTGGCGAGAGTGGTCCCTGCCCATCCTGGAGCAGCAGGAGCCCTCAGAGAGGTGTGAGAGGAGGAAAGCTTGGAATAAAGCCTGGGGAAGGTGAGGGGAATGGCTCAATCCACTGGTGAGGCAAAACAGGGCCTCGGAAAGAAAGCTGACTTGTCTGCTTGGAAGGAAGAGCTCCTGCCTCTGGCTGCTTGCTGAGATCCTATGGAGTTGTTGGGTCCAGCACAGGTTCCTGCTCTGGGAAGGACGGGATGAGGGTCGTGAGGCAGCAGAGAGGTGAAAAAGGAAAGGAGGGTATGAAAGAAGAAAATGTCAGGACTAAGAGAAGGAACTACATGGGGACAGAGGGAGAGAATTGTTAAAAATAAAACACCGGGCTGAGGCACACCAAGCCCTGCAGAAGTCAGAAACCAAAGGCAGTTACAGGGGCCATATATTAAAGACATGGAAGTGGTGACATCTTGTATTTTAATGCAAAGTTTAATGTCAAAATTCTTTTAAAAATAAGAAAAACCCCAACCTGCTATATATTTTTTAGCTCTCCCCATTCCTTAGCTCCCCAGGAAATGCCAAAGGCTGGCTCCTTGGGGGTGCACTGCAGACAAACCACATGCCAGCCTGTGGAGCCCCAGCACAGCAGCAGACCAGGGCACCTGCCTGAGCCACCACCTCTGCCAGCATCGGTGCAGATCCAGGGTCTGGCCTCTTTGTGCCAGGGACAGGCAGCTGGGCCAGGGAGGTGCTGAGGAGGTGCAGGTGTCCAGGCACAGCACTGGAGAAGGCACCAGCAAATGTTCAAAAGAAACAAACAAACAAAAAGACCAGGTTTCACTTTCATCTCTTTTAGGTAAGTATCTTGCTAGATGAAAAGTCATTTGCTGCAGCCTTTGCATGACTAATTTAAATCAAGCTGGTTTTTGAGCAGATGAACTTCAAACCCTGGCTGAAGACTATGGAGGGAGAGGAGAGGGAGCACTGGCAGCAGCTTTTCTGGTAGCTGAGTGTCTCTGTCCCACCACCTCCTGTGTCAGAAGTGCTGAACTTGCTTCATGCAGCCAGACTAGCTTAAAGAGCCAAAGTCAGAGCACTCAGAAGCTGCTCAACAAAATAGGTAGAAATTTAGTTTGGTGGTGAATTCTGTCTCTGCCCAATTCAGCTGAAATTTGCCAGTGGGTTCAAGAACACACTGTTCTTGACTAAAATTTCTTCCATAGGAAACAAGGCCAAAGTAAAGAAGGTGCCAGTCAAAGAGGACTGCTTTACAGAGAAGCAACACTTGACCATTTCTTAGAAAGGCACTTCCTCAGAAGCACTCTCCTGCCCCAGGCCTGGCACAGCTCAGCCAGCAGAGCTTCCCAGGGCAGCCCCGCCTTGCTGGCATGCTCGAGCATGGGGCAGCCTGGAAAAGCCTTGCTGCTAGCTCCCCCAGGCAAACCCTTGCAGAAACCTCTGTCCTCTGAGACAGTGAGCCCACTGACAAAAATGTTGCTACACAGATCTGCACCATGTATCTTCTGCTAGTGCCAGGTCTTTTGACAACATATAAATATAAAAGCCAGGCCATTTTGTTAGAAGTCACTACATACAAATTTAGCAACTTAAGCCAGGGATGCCAAAGTCCTCTTCAATAACGCTCCGAGGCCAGATGCCTCGCAGTCACACATCATAAATTCCTTTCTGCTATTTCCATCTCGTATTAACCCAGCTCAGTGTGTAACAGCTACTGGCGTTGAAGGCGTTCTTTTTCAGGAACATCTGTGGTTTTGATAAGTCTTTGTAGGTATGGAAAAGCCTGAAGTCCTTCAGCTCCAGTTCTCGGAGCAGACTGTACCAGTACCGCACCACGGTGCTGTCATTGCCGCTAACCTCAAACCCGGGCCAGTGGATGTGCACCTCAAAGACCAGCTGTCCTATCTGCTCAACAACATCTTCCAGGATCAGGTTTTCCAAAATTTTCCACTCAGCACTCTCCACGTCTGCCTTGAGGACATCAATCTGCAACAAAAGCAACATTACTATGTGAAAATGAGAAACTTTGCAATTGCAGCCAGAAACAACTGAGGCCAGGCTTGACCATTCTTTAATATACATACTTCTTCTTATGTATAAATAATTTTGTATTAAAGAAAAATTAAAAAATCTTAGGACTAACACAGGCAGTACACGATGTTTCACGCTTGCCTGCTCACAGCCCTTCCTTCTCCTCCTGCCTCCAACTCCTGGCCTGAAAAGCCATGTATCCCAAGGTGCCAATACAGCTCCTCCTACAAACCAAGCATGTTATTGTTCCTTCACAATTCTTGTGGTGGCATCACACCTGTGTAAAAAAGAAACCTACCTAACTAAACACAGACACTGAGGCACGACTGTTCCTTATTTCTCTGTCACAAAATGCCGTGACAGATCTAAGCACACTAACAGTGATTACTTGCACCACAGTCGAGTGGGGTCCTCGTGAGCCAGATGCTACATGCTCCACACAAGTGCAGGAGAAGGCCAAAGTGAAATGAATATGTGAGCAGCTCAGGTCACCAGCTGCCCTCGGCCAAGCTGCTGGCTGAAGCTTTTGCAGGCACCACTACAGATGCTGAGTGAGGAGGACCAAAACAAAAGATAATTATGCAAAGAGTCTACAGGGTTTTAAGGGTAGCTCCTCCAAAGAAAAACACATAGCAGGAAAGAAGCTGTGAAGGTGTTTAAAGGGAATAACAGATCTAATAGAAAAGTTCCCTGTTCTAGTTTTAGGCCATTATTTAATTTTGTGAGATATTCAGCAGTCCAACTTCTCATAGCCCTACACAACTGTGGCTTGACTTCGCCTGGCGATCAGCAGGGTGAGGGAAGCCGTACGCTTTAATGGAAAAAGAGCATTTCATCACCATTTCACACCTGGTAAAAAACAATGACTGCAGTGCAGTCGTGATCACGAGCTGCAGAGCTCAAGGGTCTGTGTTTCCCAGAGCCACAGAGGGGAAACTCCCACACTGTGAGAGTACAGGGTTCGCCTGTGCCAGTTCCACCTGAGCTGCTGCTTCTGCCCATCTGCTCACACTTAAGATATGTTTGAAGTGAAAAACTGAGTTAATTTAGAGTCAAGAATACCGTAAAAAAAAAAAATAAGGCGCCAACAAACCCCAAGCCAAACAACAACAACAAAAAACAAACAAAACCCCCAGATTCTCTCGCACCTTAACTGTCATGGCAGTGTTGAAAAACGCACCCATGCAGGTACAGGCCAGTAATTTGGGCGGGTAGTGTAAAAGCATTGCCAATGCTGGTTTTTTTTACAACTGTTTTGCTACGCTGCACCATCCCAGGATACCTTACTGGTCCCATGCCATGCCCAATGGATGCTGGCTGGGGCCCTGGCTCACAGACCCCTCTGCCCTGGGCACAGGGCAGGGGCTGTGCTGTGAGCACGTCTCCTGCACAACCAGAGCTCTGCATTGCATGGGCCATAGCCAGAAACCACAGGGCCGTGGCAAGGGGCATCTACCTTCCCTCATTCTCCGGATGGCTGACTGGAGACACAGCGGGTTGATCTGCTGAGGCGCAGAGCTCACAGCCATGTCAGCCCTCCTCAGGGGCTGTGCTCCAGCACTATGGATGGGCATGGGATGGCAAGAGTCTGCAGTCTGTTCTCCATCTGTAAAACATGGGTATTAACCATGGAACACCCTCTACAGAGTGCAGGGGTTGTGCCAATGAAGGGCTGCAAGACTTCAGCAGAACAAGCTGTAAAACAGCTGAAAATAACACACTTCGAGCAGGACTTGGGAGAATGGGACTTGAATGAGGTCCATGGTCACAGCCCGAATAATAATAAGCCAAGTCGCCGCTTGTCTGCTCATTAAGGCGGCATTGTGCCTCCTCCACGCTGTGGGAGGCAGGGAGCCAGTGGAAAATGACTGAGGGATTATGGAATTAAAGCCCATATTGTGGCACGTCCACATGGGGAGCAGAGAGGAAGGTTGCACAGACAACCTTAGCTCTGGTATTTCCTAACTTGACTCTACAACAAAGAGCCTGTCAGTCTGTCCATCCGTGGGTCAGTGAAACAGTGGAGCATAAGGCTCCCCTGGGTTCAAGGGGAGGCTGAATGTAAATGATGCTGCTCATGACATTTCAGCTGAGAACTACTTCATGGGTGAGCTCACTTGTTTTCCTTTATACATTTAAATAGGTTATTTATTTTTCAAATACCGACTCGCATCTCTACCTGTAATGCAATTTTGCAGGCAGTTAATTCTGCATGCGTGCAATTGCCACAGGACCACACACTGCTGCACTTAAGATACCAAAGATTTTTATCTCTGGGAGACTTCTGTAACTCTGAGGGCAGACAAATTATTCAAAACCTTATATTCTTGGGAGAAAGGGCAGGGGAAGGGAGAGGTGGAGGGGGGGGAGGTATATAGGGAAGAAATGTTTTTATGCATTTGCTTTTGTTTTCCCATGATCTGATTTTATGGCAACAGTAGGACATCTTTTTCCCATGGTAATGTTTGCAGTCATCATACAGGTTTGTTTGTGTTTCTTTTTGTGACACTAAAGCCTGCTGCACTGGCTGCTCAGCAGGGCTCTTATGCTCTGTGTTGTATTTGCAAACTGATCTGAAAAGTGGCTGCTAACCAATGTTTCAGTAGGAGAAAATGAGTTACCACAATAACTGCTTAAACACATACTGAAATGACCAGGAAAGAAATGCAAGGCTAGTGGGGATGTGCATACTCAAACCAGAGGCTCTTTGTTGCCTTTAGTGCTGTGCACTGCTCAGAGACCTGGAGAGAGGAGGGTACCTGTCTCTACCCACCAACTTTTGTGATTGCCTTCCAGGCAAGGTGTTCCTCTCAGCCCAGAATCTCCATTTTATGCCACAGATACTGTAAAATAAACGGTAGAGCATCTCTGTGTCAGAGGATCTGAGCAAATAACAAGCGTCCTGCTAACACCAAACGCAAGTTTTGTGATGATTAGACAGCTCAGGAGATATTTACCATCAGTGATAAGCAGCGCACTGCTGATAAGAAATACACCACCACCTTCCAGTGGCCTTGATTCAAAGTGCCAGTGAAAGGATTAGTGGACATGTCTATAAATTCAGAGCTCTAATTCATCCGGGAGCGCAGCAGGAGTCTGCTGCTGGGAGTAAATCCCGGAGGGCAAAGATCTACAGTGCCTGAAGGTAAAGTATGGCAGTCAGTTTCAAGCACTCACAAAAGATGGTTCCTCTTATCTTCCACAAATCCTTTTATCCTCCAAGAACTAACTAGGCTATCACAGAAAAGTAAAACATGTGGATTTTTAAATGTTTTCTCAGTTTAGCTCCTTTGAAAAAGCACTGCAGCATTGTATCACTTACACTCAGAGAAAAAAAAAAAGGCCTTGTTCATGCACAACCAAGCATATAAAACAGCTGAAAAAAGTGTGTTTTAGTTAGCGAGGGTCAACACATACTGTATGAAGGCTCATTTCTTCTTTTTAGGGTAATGACATGTTACAACTGTGCATCATTTCCTAAAGCAGAGATCAGATCTCTGTTCGCCTTGATCGCTTTTGAAACACCAGGGTTAAGGGGGATTTCAGGCTCTGTGCTGCCCTATGGGCACCATTTAAAGCTCCCCATGGAGAAGAGTCAGTTGAAAGTGAGTAACTGGAGGAAGCAATTTAGTTGTATTACTTCCACCATGAGCTCAGTATGTGGAAGTGAAAGCCAGGAAAGGCAAAAACAACAAATGCCGTACAGGTCATGCAAGCAGGATCCCTCCAGTTCTGTGGGAGCAGGTCTGCCGTGCAAGCTGGGAGCACGGGAGAGGAGAGCTGGTTACAGCTTTCAAGCACAGGAACAGAGCTCAGAACTACCTGGCCTCCTGAACCGCAGGGCCGCCCCCACGATTTGAGGCTGGGAGAATTAACCCTCTGCTCTAGATCCCTGATAACCTGGTTACCATTTTGACATCAGCTGTACAGTAAGATGTAAACTCTGCTGGCTTATGCATCGTTTTTTCCCTCTCCACCTAAGTACAATTCTCTGTTTTCAGCAGACAGAACTCTAGAAAAAGGTATATAATTCACATTTTGACAGCACATGCCTTCGTAGATAACAGGTTCTTGAGCATGTTTTTTTCAAATGTGTCTTCCCTCTCTTTTCCCATCTGCAAATTTTCAGCATGATACTTCCCCCACTTTCTTTTCCTCTCGAAATGCATTCACAGCCCCTTCTCACCAGCAGGAGATAGCTTGGATGTAAAGTCCCTTTCATTCCCTTTTATTCTGAGCCGAGGCTGTAATTGATGGCAGACAGGATGCCACGTAGCCTAATAGCAAATTATGGTCCCAGCAGCTCGTGACTGTCTCTCCCCATGCTCCCTTCAATCAGTGGGAGGTGGAAACATCCTGTCTCTCTCTCAGCCATCCGCTGGAGGGACCAGGACTGCTGTGGGCATGGTCTGAGCAACACGGACACTGAAATAGGGAGAAAAGTCAATCACTACTGATCAGTGATGTACAGCTCCGAACAGCAGCACTTCTCCTTCAAATTACTTCCCTTCCTTCCTGCTCACATTTACCCTTCTCTGCAGCAGTCGGTATAGCCACTTCCACACTGGCTCTGGGACAAATGTGTCATTTGAGATTATTCACTCCCAACGTGACAGATCGGGCACATCTTCAAGTATCTGCTTAAGGCATCAAACTCACAAAACCGATTTGTGCAGTTGGGTGTTTACACGGTCTTTGGTCTTTTTTTACAGTAAAAGGCAAATGTCCAGTTGAAGTCACTCATACAATATACACATCACTGAAACAGAAAACCAGCAGTGAGTGCAGGTGAGCTTTGTTCCCCTGCTCTCACCACCGATCCTCCACAGCCTTGCAAGTGACAAAGAAGTCCTTCCTCCTGGTTCTAGTAATGTGCTTCCATGAAAGCATTACACAGCAGGAGCAGGATACGAAGTAATTTTAGGTTTACCACTCGAACTAGAGAAAATGTTTCAAAATCATATTTTAAAAACTTATTTAACTCTCTCATAGCCAACTGTCAGCATAAGCAACAGCTTGCCAGATGCAGTAATGGCCCCAGACAAATGTATCCATCCAGAAAGTCCACCCAGCACATGCAGGAGGCATCAATCTCAGCTGCATGCTCAGGCACACTGTGAGCACTTTGCCCATGCTCTGCCATGGGGGACTGCTCCCAGCAAGGATCCATGCAGGCACCCCAAGAGACTTCCTCCCACAGACACAGAGCCCAGGTCAACCTGATTGCCCAAGGGCAACCTGGCACTTTCATTTCCCACTTCTTCCCTTAGTCTCCAATGCCAAAACATTTCCCACATACTCTCTCCATCCGAAAGCAATTTCTCTTTGAAGATCTATTACAGAAAAAAAGATAACACACATCCACTCCAGTCCAGTTAACTGGTCCAGTTAAGTGATGCCTCTTACTCCAGTGCACAGGCAGAGAAGAAGAGGCCTTTTAGCTGGCAGAAGGCTTTTTGCAATAATGCTTTACCGAGGGACAAAATAACCTCTGGACAAACAATCACCATCTGATTCATGAGATCAGCATGGCCTGACATCCTTTCTGCCTAGCTGCACTTGGTCAGGTCACTTCTGTCACCACAAATATCTTCCTCTGCCACGGGACTAGTTATTGGCATCTTCCCATCTTAATTCATGCTGAGCAGTGGACCAGCCAGAGACAGCAGCTCACTTGTTAATCATCTTCTGGTCATAAAATAATCCAGGTCCCAGAGCCTGAATTGATTTTCTGACAAGTTTGATGGGTTTAGCTAGCTCTACACTATAATTATCTTAAAGTCAGACATCTTGTCTAGCTTGCTGCCCACCAAGACCAAGGTTCCTCAACACTGACCCAGAGAATAGGATCTACAAGCCCTCTGCATGGAGCAGGCCAACACTGCACACAGACAACACTGAGGGAGAAGACCTTCCTCTCTCAAAAAAATTGAGTATCAAAGATCTTGGTTCCCCATTTCTTTAAACTGAGACCAGTCTCCAGAGCAGGCAACAGGAACCTCACCACTAGTTGAAGACTCAAAGTGATGTCTTCTCAGAGGAAACAGGGTGAAGAGTCACCATGAGGACATAAGCCCCCAGACAGTGACCTCCTCACCTGGTCAGAGTGGCAGCAGCTCACAAGTGTGCATCTCTGCTCAGAACACTGTGCCCCAGCTCCCATTTGCACTGTGTTACCTTTTTCAGTTTGTATGGCTCTCCTGTTGTACACTAAAAGATGAAAACATCCTCTCACCAGATCCTTGAATCCAAAGCAGTAAAAATACCACAAGGGAGCTGCAGAAACCCTGATCTTAAGTTATTTAACAGCCTGATCAGCAGCAAAAGCTCTGCTTGGCAAGCCCATGCTGCAAACAGACATTTCAGATACTGCACCTATTCCACCATGAGCCAGGCTGGGAGCGCGGCCGCTCTGCACGCAGCCCTGGCCGGGCGCACGAGTTGCTTTGCAAAGAGCACATTCAGCCATCCAATCTTGCAGGAGATGTCCCGCTGCCCGCTCCCCCCCCCACAAAGGGGGAAAATCCTTTTCATTTCTGCTCTTTTGATCTTCTCTGCCAGACGCTGCTGGATGCCTGTGGGAACGGATATTTACTCAAAAGAATAAATGGTGTACGCCAGACCCTCAAGTCTCTTCATTAGAGGGGAACAAACATTTGCAGCCTGTTTATGTTGCCCCAGCACCAAGCAAGGAACAGTGGGACCCAGCTCCATGCTTACATAAAGCCACATTATCCCAGTCTTGTGAAAGGTGAAAGCCAGCAGCAATGGGACAAGTGCACTACAAGGGGACAAGGGGGCAGTCAGCGCAGGAGGTTTGCAATAGAAGGCAAATAGTTAAGCAGCCATTGATTCTAAAACCCTGAGGAGCAAGACCTGTGAGTGTGTGTGTGCACAGCAAGGGACAGAGGGCTTGGGCTACTGTAAAACAGTTACACAAAGTAAGAGGCATTTTGGCTGCAAGACCTTCTATTGTTTATTGATTGTTTATTAATGCCCATGGGGGCCTTCAAAATGTAAGTAATTGAAGAAAGGGATCAGAGTCCCATCTTCAAAAAGTGTTCACCGCACCTTAAAGAACATCTCTTGCAGGATGAGAATCTGCAGCCCTGGTATAACTGGGTAGCTCCAGTTAAATTTGGTGGAGAATTTGGCTCCCACCTGCACTAGACAGAGCAGTCTTTACAACTACACCCCTTCATGGGGATCTATTTGTTTTGCTCCGTTTCTGGTCCAAAGTGCCAACCTGCCTCCCTACTGTTTTGCTGTTTGTTCACCTTGCTATTTGCTTGCAACCATGACAGGAAGAAAGCTGCACATTGCTGAAAACATGAATAAGAAACACCCAAAAATGCTTCACATCTCAGACTTTATCTGTGACAGGCACTGGGGAGGGGCAGGACAGCTGCTGAGCCTTTGACCTCCATATTTTAGATTTCTGAGAATGGATGGAAATCTTATACTGCTGTCAAATCAACAATGAGGTCAGAAAGGATCCAGAGATTAAGGTGAAAGTATTCAAATGAGATACGTGCAATTCCAATGACAAGAACTGATAAACCATAAAAGCATGATGTATGAGCTACTAAGGATAAACATGGAGGGGGAAAAAAGGTACATATTTTAGAGAGCTCCTAAGTGCTCTGGATAGGACATTTATCTAAACAGCTTGTTAATGTCAACTTTTCCCTAGAAATTGTGAAAGATGGGTAGTGGAGAAAACCGACAATGGTTATAAGAAAGGCATTGTTCTCAATTCTCATTATACCAGTGTCACTTCATGGATCACCACCCTGAGCAAATATTCAGCACCTTGGCCAAATTAAAGCCACAGAGATTCAGACTACTGTGTTTAAGGCAGTACTAATGGCTTTAACAGGAGCGGGGAGCATGAATACACATCTGGTACCACCTCGAGAAGCAGCGCAGGTTCCCCAGGCTCCTGCCGAACTCCAGTTGTGGTGGGAGGAGGGAACCAGGACTGACTGCTTTCTTACAGTAGCAGAATACCAACGATGACTCCACATGCCTGCAGTGAGTGCCACACTCTTCTGAATGCAACTGTTTGACACTGAAACAGTGGTATGCTGCTGCTGCTGCTGCTGTTGAAAAGAAGGTGGAATTGAACACAGCCTGCACAGCCCTCTAATAGAGCTGGGGGAAAGCAGATTTTTAATATCTGTTTTCTTTCTGAAGAATCTTAACAACCACAGTAAAAGCAACAAAAAAAAAAAAAAAGGAAAGTAAGCCCCTAAAAAATTGTCCTTGCTTTTTAATTTTAAGCAGACAATAATATGCTTTGAAAGTGCCCTTTCTGTTTTTTGTTTTTTTAAGAGGACCAGCACAAGTTCTGTTTCAACAGTGCAATACTTCAATACTTTCATTAGAAGTCAGACATTGCACTAGCCCTTTTCCTAGAAGAAGAAAAGGCTATGGATCATTAAAAACATCTTTCCTCCATGCCTGACAATTGCATACTAAACAGCACCTTCAGGCCGCTCTCTAGAAACACCAATATTCTTAACAGTATCTTGAGAAGCACTCCCGGTGGAGAGAATTTAAATGAGGTAAAAGGATATGTAAGGGACCAAGAGAAAACCCTGTAAAGGAATGTGTGTGAGGCACTCCGTGTATACAGCACAGAGAGCGAGAGGTGGTGAGCAGTAAATCACTGTCCAAAGATCTTTGCTTCCAGAAACACGAGGATGTCATGCCCACTTCTCCTTGCAGCCAAACTCTTCAATCCACTTAGAATTAAAATACTTTAGGCAGCAGCAGCCCCAGCTGACTAAGTAAATATAGAGCTATTACCACCTTGATTTCATTATCCCTAGAATGAAAAAATATATACATCCAGGAAAGAAACACTGTATGTCAGGAGCTTAGAGATGACTCAGAGGCAACTACTACAAAGTAAGAAAGGCAGCACTTCCAATTGCAGCTGGAAATGTCTGCACCAATTTGATTGCCTCTTTTCAGCAAGTGGAGAAAATTGCCAACTCACTGATGCACCCCCAAACAAAAAGGTTCACCACAGAGAATGGATTTGGCCCAGCATCTACAAATATACCCTTCAAAGGGACTGAATGTGTGTTGTCATGGGCAGCAAGTTCCTCAAGAACTTGTAAACTACAGATCTAGAGGTAGATGCTTACTGGAGAATAACATGCTCTCCAGCACACTGAGCTTTTGCTCTAATGGGATGACTTCTATTAATAAAAAAAAAATAAAAAACATATTCTGGCTAGCTTGCTCAGTGTTATCGTCTCCAGCACCCTCCCTTTCAGCACAACCAACGTGGAAATCAGGTGCATGACAGCAGTTAGCACAACTCTGAAGCCCTGATCTCAGGATTTGTCAGACAGATGCTGAGCACAGAGCTGAGTCTGTGGACAAGTCACTCAAGATGGGATGCATCTCATCTAGCCTTAGACATCTAAACCCAAAACAGCTGTCCAAGGGAACTTGGACAAAAGACCATGCAGAAGAACAGGAATTTCTGAAGGGCAACTTGAGATATACAGGCCACATCATTCAGCCTGTTTTAAACACCTGCCCTTGAATGAGATGAAATGCATCTTAACAGTTTCACTTGAGTTTATACGGACCTCAACAGCTATCTCAAATGTAGAAATATAAGTTAGTGGAGGTGAGTTTCATGTTCCTCCATTCTGTGGCAGGTCATTTATTTAGACAATGAGCTCTAAATGCTATGGTATTGCATCTCCCTGGTGCAAAAGGGTCCAGTGCTAATACAGGACTTGACTTTGCAGAGTTACTCCTACTACAAATAGGTCAGGACCAGCCATTTATACTTTAAAAAAACCAGTGTTCTGGGACAAAACTCCTTCTACTGTGCCATCCACAAATTGATATAACAAGGAGATGTCCTGATGAGTCACAAAAAAGCATATAAGACGACAAGCAGTAACAGTGCAGATATTTCCAGGGAAGGATGGGGAAGAAGGCAGTCACAGCCTGAGCCTTAGCAGAGACATCACTAGGACTTTTGAATAGTACTGATTGCTGATGTCCCAGCTACAGGAGGGGCAGCACAACCCTAATAAGATGTTATAGGAGATACAAGATCTCTCGTGTTGGAGAAGTCTTAGAAAGGCTGGTATGATAACACTCTAAGAGCGAAGGCTGTTCTTCACAATTATATGCGAATGGTAAATAACAGCTGCAGATAAAAGGCCACTTAAGCTTAACGACCACTGATTGCACAAGAAAACTTGGATGTGAAAATAACAAGGCTAAAAATCAGATGAAGAGTGGGTTTTTTCCTTCTAGAATTGAGATCTTGGAGAAGCCCCAAATAAGCATAAAAAGAAGAGAAAAAATTAAACCCTTTCAAGACAGAACTCCAAACATTTATTTAAGGATTTGTGATGCACCGATTCAAAAGACCTCATCTCATTTGTTCTTTCTGACACTAAGCCACATGTAGCAGAGAAGATGTGAACTTGTGCCTCCAGCTCTGCGAAAGGGGCTGTCCCCTGGCTGCAGCAGAAACAGTGACAAGGACTCACCTCCCTCCAAGAGCTCCCAGGCTTCTGAGCTCCTGGCTTCTCATCCTGAGCTCAGGCTTTCACACCAGGACACAGACCAGTCTGCAGGTGCTCATCAGCTGGTACCAAGAACCTTCTGTGTGTTAAGATGACAGCTGAGCTGCGTGTATAAACCCTGGTGGCACCCACACACTGAACACACAGCATTCCCACAGTGAATGCAACTCACACTAACAAATTCCCGGTTCCCTGTGCCTAAGTCTACCCTTGCAGGGGAAATCAAAGTTAAATGATTTTGCCTAGGCAGGCTCAAGAATTCATAAGCCTATTCTGGCCCCTGTAGTCCCGAGGTGTATGGAGTAAAAGAGTAATTGCATGAATTTAGTCGCTACAAAACTTGAACGTGGATGTTTCCCAACCTGAAGAGTAAAGTTTTTGTTTTGTTAATTAAATCTCCATGCACAACTAAGCTGTGATACATTTTCCCTGGACTTTTATATTATTAAGTTACTGCCAAAAGAGCCAATTTTAAACCAAAATTGGAAATCTTTTCTTTAATATTTGCTATTTCACACCAGTCTTCACAAAACTGAAAGTGCAGCATAGAACAGATTCTACAGTATCTGCTTTAGGAGAGGAGCAAATGATAAATTACTTGTCTAGGAGGACATGATGTTGTTAATCAAAATGACTTTAGGGTGTAGTGTTTTGAAGTTGTGTTGAGTACTAAATAACAGGTGAAGGGAAGGAGGTTTTTCCTTTTGAAATCCTAAATCTAAGCCTATTCAATAAAATGAAGCAGATACCTGTTAGCCAAGTTGTCACAGAAGAAAAAAATCTTCACAAAGAGACAGTGTAAATTAAAGCCTTCAAATCAAAATCAGGACATAAAGATTGCTTTGCATTTCTTTTCATAGTGAATAATGACACAGTTTGGTCTCTTATAGAATTTGTTCAAGATTACTTGAATGGCAGGAAGTGAATGCAACTCTGCTGTCCCCTGAAAGTAACAGCTATGAGCACTTCCTGATTAAATGAAGGTTTTACTTTGCATTCTCAGATTCTCCTTTCCAGATTAATTTATTTTACCAGGAGCCATTTCATCTGCTGCCAAGCTGTACTGCCAAGGAATGCAAATTCACAGCACTTACTGAGGGCATCACGCAAGACTTTTCCTACAGAGCTCCAGCAAGAGGACAACTACTACTGAAATAAGAGTTTGCGTGTGTGAACATGCATGCCCATTCGGGACAGAATGAATTCTTGCTTGTTTCTGCTGCTCAGGGCCTTTCTGTCAGAGGTTTTAAATTGTGCTTTATAGGACAATCTTTGGAATACAGAATATATGTAGTAACTTGGTTTGAATTTCTGGTTAAGGATTACGATTTTTTGTAGAGGGAATAACGTTAGAGTGTGGAGAGGGAGCTCATGTTTCAATATGGTCTTTCCCTTACAGTTTTATTCCATACTAAAATCTGGGCTACATATAACAACCTTTTGAGGAAGTCACTGACACCATACATAACACCAAATCATGCTGGGATCAGATGAATGGTTTATTTAGATAACTTATCCCCCCTGTCGCTGAAATTAAATCTGATGATTCCCTTGTAAGACCATGGAACCAGCTGTGACTGGTCTAGAAGGGCACTGGGCTATATACTCGACCCTGTGTCCCACAGTAGGCTTGTACCCAAGTCAGGACGTTACAGTCCAGATGAACTCTGGAGTACAAGGGATTGTACTCTACCTGGAAGTCAGTTACAAGTAGAGTGTCACAGGGCCTATATTTGGATTCATCCTGTTCAACACCTTTATCAGTCACCTAGTGATGAGTTCGATGACACTTCTACCATATTTACAGATGACACCAAATTGGTGGGACCAGTCAGTAAAGACACACTAGGGCAGAGCTGCTCTGGACCCAGACAGACTGGAAGGATGGGCTGACAGGAACCTGACGAAATTCAACAAGGGCAAACACCTAGTCCTGCATCTGGGGAGGAAGGATTCCCTGGAACGATACAAGGAATGTGATTATATCCCTGTGCTTGGCACTTGTGAGAGTGTATCTAGGTACTGCATCTAGTTTTGGTTCCCACAACACAAGACACACAATGATAAACACAATGATAAACACAATGAGGAGAGACTGGGGGAACAGGGCTTGTTCAACCTAGGCAGAGGGAAAAACATCAGCTTTGTTGAGGGAGACAACATCAGCCTGTAGAGCCTACAAAGAGGTCATCAAGACAGCAGAGACAGGCTCTTCAGCAGTGCTTAGAAGTAGGACAAGAGACAACAGGCATAAACACAAATCAGGGTCTTTCAGACTGAATATGAGGGAAAATATTTTCATGATTAGAACAGGCCAGGAGGCTAATAGCTGACCCAGGGAAGTTGGACAGTCTCTGTTCTGGGAAAAACAGTGTTTTTCAAGACCAGAGCAAATATAGCCTTGAACAACCTGGTCTGACTTCACAGCTGGCCTCACTTCGAGCAGAGGACTGAACTATAAGCCTTCTAAGATCCCTTCTGTTTTGAATTGCCAACGACTCCGTAGGAAGGTAAGTTCCCCAACCATCAATCACTAATCCATGGGGAACACCAGCACTGCAGAAACCTCAACCCAGTAGGTAGCCAGAGAATATGAAAGTGAAAGCACTCAGTGGCCTTCTCCCTTTTTTCCACTGTTCATCAGCAATGCACTACAGAGTGTGCACATGGAGTAAAAAAACTGGGCATAAGGGGCAGGGAAGGGAAGATGAGCAAGATCAATTTTTACATCTTTATTCTTTCCTGTGGCCAATAAAATACTTGTCTTCTCAGAAGATACACCATTAAATTTTCAGTTTAGAACTGTATACCGGGAAATAAGACTTCCACGACATCTTTCAGAGATTATCCCAGAACTTAAGAATTTCACACTCTAACAGTTCCCAAAAATACTCTGACTACATGTTTCCTTTGTCAGCCACATCCTAATATAATACTAGATATAGTACTAGATAAGTCCTCTACCCCCAGGCTGTTTACACTCCTCAGAGAACTGAGGACTGTTATGCCATGTAGACAGTTAGAAAGATCAAGATCTTTTAATCTTTCCTCACATCCACTAACACCAAAAAGTGGTTTTATTTCTTGCCAAAATATCAGGATCAGTTTCCCCTTCTGTGGATGAGGTCCTATCACTGTCTGCAGAATAGCAGGTGTGCTCTCATCTGAGTCAGTGTGCACACAAGCCCATCCAAGTCCTTTGATTCTCTTGCACACAAAACTCCCAAACTGCAAGTTTTTGTTTTCAAGGCTAAAATGGCAAGAACTCCAGGAGGCCTTGTCTGTGCTGTTTTCATGAGCCTGATCTTCTAACATTGGTGGAAATAGTTTCAGTCACTTGTAGGGAGTTGGATCAAGTCCCAAATCTCAAAGAATAAAAGTAAGGAGAAAATGAAGCACTAACTTCAAATGCAGCTGCCTGGAACTCCTGCCTTGAAGTGGGAATGGAACAACATTGAGGATAAGTGAAAGGATTTTTTAAATTAAAAAGAACAGGACAAAGAGCATGTTTTAACTTTCTAATTGAAAAAAAAAAAAAAGTGCTTTGGAAAATATTCTGTGGAACTGTTTTGAATTAACTTATTTATTCAGCCAAGGGAATATTCCACTCACATTCACCGGAAGAATAAAAACTTGAATGTCACAGTATTTACTTTGATGCTTTCTTCATAAATTTGAGCTTTATTGGTGTCATTTACGCAACATGCAAGTTCTCAGGCTGCCTTCTAAATTCAAGAAAACCTGAACAGAACAATGTGAGGACAGTCAGCACATTCAGGTTACTTCGCAAATACGCAGTACCAGAACGCTGCAAGATATGTAACAGCTTTATCCTCACCAGAAGAAAGTCAGTTCCCAACTTTACTAAGCCATAGTTTTGCACAGGGGAGCTACTCAAACGCTAACAGAGCAAGAGGCTGTATACACAGTTCATAATGCATCAAAACACTTAAACCAAATCCCACGTCATGTGTACACAGCCAGAAGAAAGCCTGGTTGCATGTGTTACGTGTGCATTATGATCCTTGGCTGCCCTCCAGCCAGATGTTTTCATGTCAGCTAACTCTTACCCACAAAGTTACATACTCAGAATTCATTGCTACCTCCTTTTTGTTCACAGAAGGTCTTACAATCACTCTGTATTACCATGATAACCTGAGGCTGATTGTCCTCCGCAGTCAAGACTTGTACAATTTTTCTGGATCAGGTCATTAATTATTTGCTCTGTGACTAATTATTCTAAAATCAAAACAAACAATGTAAGGCACACATCAAAGAAAAACCATCTCTCTGTCTCCCCAGATGTTTTGCTAATGCACAGCCTAGTATACAGTTACAGTATGCCTAAGAAGTAGGAAAAGGCTTCTTTTTTCTGCTCTTATCTTCAAAATGGTCCAATCAGTAGAGCTGAGCCAAAAGAAAATATTAAAGAAAAGCAAGAAGTGAACTGAAAAGGACATCTCGCATCTTTTAATAACAAACCAAACAAACATTGCACTGCTTGCTTCGTAAATATTACAGTAGAGCCCCTCCTTAGCTCAGGCTTCCTATTTCTTAAAAAACAAAGAGAACTAGCTGCAGGCAAGGAAGTACATTAGCATTTGACGTACATTAGCATTGTGTATCCTCAGAAGGAAAAGCTCTCTTAAAAGCAACCTAAGGAACTCCTTCAACTATATTTTGGCAAAAGTTATTTGAGACTTGAAGATTTCTGAAGTCTTTATAGTTTCTTAAAAACAAACTGGGAAATGTTAAAAAAGAAAACCCCATAGACCGCTGCCAATTTCAAAACAGGATGTTTTTGTTGTTGATGGCTGTAATTAGGACCAGTGACCTTGAAAATGTAAACAACCCATCCATTACCTCTTCTCTTCTAATTATTGTTGCAAATATTTTTTTCTCTTTATAAACTTGTCTGTGTGAGTAGTTAAAGAGTTCATACTGAGGAAAAGACCAGAGCTTCCACAGGACTAGAAGTGCCAGCACCCAATGTCACCAGTGAGTTCAAAGGCAAAGGAAGTGAGGAGGAAGTATTAGTATTTGGCTAGTGATTTAAAATCAGGGTGGCTGTTATCAGCACACAGAAAAAGCAAGACAGAAAAGGCACCCCTACAAGAAATGCATTACAAGTACTGCTGAAGAAAGACCCGTTATCAGGAGAAAACCTTAGAAAGTGCACAGTCTCCTTAGACAGCAAGGAGGAAGTTCTGCAGCTTTCTCAACACGGACACCCGAGTCCTTACCTTCTGATGTCCAAATTCATTCAGTATTGTGCCCAGCTTCTTTGTGTTGCTGTGAAGTTTGTGAGCGGCAATGGCCGGATTGGGATCCCTCCAGTCGATGGACAGGCGATGGTACCAGAGGTGCCGACCCTCCTGGATGTGCGCTGACTTGATGCTGGGGTCAAAGCGATGCACCTCACACCCGCTGTTGGCCATGCCGACCTCAAACTGGTTGTCATCACTGCCTAGCCTACCAAAAAAAAAAAAACAAACTATGTAACTATTAATGCTGCAAGAAGAACTATTAGTGGGTAGGACATTCTGAGGAGGAACTGGCTTAAACAGAAAGTTCAAGCTCAGCGCAGTATGATTAGAACAAAGGGCTCCGTTCAAGTCAAGAACTAAACCACTTTTAGCCAGGTTGATAAACTTTCCAAAGAGTGTTTTCTTAATTCAGAAGTTGACAAAATTTATAAGGAACTAAATTAAATGTTGGAATCTTCATGCTGTCATTTTTCATATTTTATATTTATATATACTTATCTGTTTTCAATTTGCTTTTTTCTTGACAAGTTTACAATACTTCTCTTAGTCCCCACTTCACAAACTTCCAATAAGCAAAGCATAAACAGAACAGCAAATATATTTAAAATTTATACAATACTCTTTTGTAAACAACTGGCATATTTCACACCATGTCTATCATCTGGTGTTACAAAGATGAGCCACAATGGCCACCAGTATGGACAAGACACAAGTACCAAATGCCTCTCTTTCCCTGTAGACAGGAAGACAGAGATAAAAAAAGAAAATTTAAAAATAAACAATTTACAACAGTAGCAGATTTGTTATATAGACTTAAGAGAAATATTGCTGCTGGTTTGGTGAAGATCTCAAAGAAGAAGAAAAATTAATAGCTCCATCGTACAGCAGTACTGTCTCAGTCCCTACCTCTGCAAGGAGAAGCCATATTTTACAAGGCTGTGCCATATTCCCACCTCCTACAGCCCACTGATTCTCACAGAGTGCACTAGAACTAAAAAAAATCTGGTATTTACCATTGGAATCATGTCTGCACCACAAGCCTTCTCTACTCCGTAAAACAGGATGTTCTCTTCCTTCATACTCCTTCAAACTTGTTCCAAATGTGATTCAAATCATGCACTAAACATTAAACCTTAACAAAACTAAAACACATGTAGCACTAAGAAGAGAATCGAGATTTTTAAATAGCACTTGAAGCAGTTGTGCTAATTGAGACCGTCCACTATGTACTAACAGCGCGGCATTTATCTCTCACGCACAAACCACTGCAGGGCAGAACTCTTAGATGTACTGTCAGAGGACCTGGTACACTACACCACAGTAATCCTTAGAAAAAACGGGGTGAGTACGAAATAATTTTGTCTATTTGCATCAATACATAAAACACGACACATTTTAAACCATGTCATACACTATGGTACGACATTGGGCCAGCACTAAATGTTTTACATAGATGACACACTAGTAAACTAAAATGAATTCAATTCATGAAACAATGTTCAGAAGAGAATATGTTTTGGAAGTTACCAATATGGTATGACACTTGCTGTAACACTGGTTTAAGCATAGTGTGGTGATATCCTATGAGGTGGTTTTTTCCTCAGCCATCTTCCCTTTTGCATGTCCTGGGAAAGTATGAGGAGACTGGGTTTGCAAAAATAGCCTAGTGTGCTTTTAAGAACAACTCTATTTCACAGGATTCCAACCCGTACAGCCGTGTAGGAGGAAAAGAGAGGAGTTTTCTTTTAATACATTCAACACACATTAGGGAAAAAAGTTCAGAAGTTAACTAAGTGAATCGACATGTTTGTTCGCACACGGCTTTCTACAGAAGGGACACTGATGGACAAAGACCAGTGTAATCCCTTAGGAATGAGAAACTGGCTAAAAATGAACAACATGTGAATTGTTGGGGGCAGTTACAGCATTAGAGTGAAGGGTCTGCCAGCAACTGATGGCCACGTGTGTTGATAACACACTTCTAACTGTACCAGCTGGTACAATCCAGAGGGCTGGATGCCTTGCTGCAGACAAACCTCAGGCTGCCTCCAAACAGATTGCTACTTGTGGGGACTGCAAAGGGAGATTTCACAGTGGTGGAAAACAGAAAAAAAAATACAGATGAGGGGAAAGAAGGAGCTGATATATCTTCTGGCACTCAACAGCTCAAATTCATGCCTGAAGAGAGATTTAGCCAGCAACAGATATTTAGGGGAAAGAATAAGGTCATCTTTGAAGGAACTGGTTTGAAAAATGCCTGGCTCACATGCAGTCATGCTACAGGATAATGAGGCATGAAAAAGATAAACAAATTAAGTCTCCTAAGAAAGACTTCTGTCAAGATACCTTGATTTTAAAAAAATAGGTGTGGAGGTCACAGAAGACTACAGATGCCTTTCCCCACCATCAGGAGAGAGCAGCTGCTGCGTCCATCAACAGCAAAATAAAACATGCCAAAGACACTGGCCCTATTTTTACTGTAAAAGAGAAGGGAGCTTGGTTACAGAGATGCACGCACTCCCCTGCAGTGGGGGCGGAGGTGGGCTGCCAAACAGCAGAACCAGCACCTGCAGGACCCTCTCTCCCAGCCTGTGTGTGAGTGCAAAGGAAGGGCTCACTGGCACTGCTCCCTGCCAGCAGCAGGGCAGGGATGCTGACCCGGGACAGAGCGCAGCACAGCAGGGAGCAGTGTCCTTTGGCTGTTCCCTGCTCCCAGGGTTCACAGAGGGTCATGGTACACAGAGCCTTGCACTCAGAATAAACACTGTGCTGCAGCTTGCACCGAACAAAGCATCCTACCAGCCCTGAATCATCCAGGAGCACAGCGAGTGCGCAAGCAGCACAAAAGCTCCTTTGTCTTCTACAGCACAGCTCTAGTGGGCACCTGTAGCTGATCCAGCCTAACTGCAGGTACTCCACCTCCAACAACGATAACAAGACAGAGCTATAAATACATGCATGTTAAGGTCCAGCTTGCCCTTTCTGTGCTCCCCCTCCTCCCCTTCTTTTTCAAAGGAAGAAAACTGAGCTCTGCAGCTCAGGGAAAAAAGAAGCACCCCCTGTCTGGATCATAAAACCCCTACACATTAGGATGCACCTGAAACAGCATTTATGCTATATTGCAGTGAGACTCTTTAAACCTCTACTGGTAAGTTTCTGAAATCCTATTCATTTATGTTATCCCAGCTTGAATGCCTGCCTGTGGTGTTTGTAACTGACTTAGCTTAATCTAAGTAGATTTAGCACTAATAACTAGAGCTCACTAATGCATATTGCAATTATGTATCACACTGGGAAATCCTGTCCCCGAAGCAAAAACACTGCTGCCTCTCAGCAGTGGAAGCAACTATAACTAATCTAAAGGGATGCCCAGATGTTCCAGACACTGCTCACTCCCATTCACGAGTGACCTCTTCTATACCATTTGAGGAGGCAAAGCCTAAGCAGCATGTTTTGTTCCAGTTTTAGCAATATATGGATTTAATGCAGGATTCCCAGTAACACTCACACTGAACTTTCACATTTGTCCTGTATCCATCCTCTCCACAAAGAATTTTCTTCATTGGACGCAGCTGCTCCCTCTTTGCTCTTCATGAAATGTATGGAATAACAAAAACGTTTAAAGAGTTTTTTTGTCTTAGAACAAAATTACTTTTCTGTCTGTCATGAACCAAAGGAAGTGAGTCTGAGGGGACAAAATATGCAGTAACGAGCTCCAAGGTCTACAGAAGCAGGGGGATTGAAGACTGCTTCTCCTTAATCTCAAGTATTTCCCTTTTATTTTTTTGCTGTTTCATGTGATGCATCATAGTTTGTTACTTACTGCATGTGTGTCTCTGACGTCTGACAGGAGAGACTACATCAACTTCAATCTCTGCTAAGCCCGACTGTTCCACCAGTACAGAAAATCTGGCATTCAGGCTCCCTGCAGCTGGTGCAAAACAGCACCACATATAAAGCACTGGTATACATGCACTAGCTCAGGTTTGTTCAAAATCATTAGTAAAATATCTCTGTGCTGGTCAGATTCATGCCAAATCTGCATTTCCTAGAACAGACAAAATCAACTCTGCATTGTAACTACTGGCCAGTTCAACAAAAATACCATTCTCAACCCACATTTGATACAAAGCAACATGGAAAAGGGACGTTAATGCAGGAGCTCAGGTCTAATACGATGATAATGCAGCTTGAAGGGAAAGGTCTAGATTAATTCCACTGACCTTTGAGTATTTTACCAAGACATCTCAAGTCAGCAGACACGTTATCCCAGACTTCCTCTATAATCAAAGGAAACCTAGACCTGCCTCCAGAAGGTTATCTAGCTTAGCTGATTTTTCACCTGAATGTGCCTGTCTCTCGCTACTGACCTAGCAGGTAAAATCTGGAACCGAGCATCTCTCCTAACTTCCACAGGAACATGAAAAGCTGATAAGAAAAAAAAATCATGTAAACCTATATTTTGCATTAAGACAGGTAAGCATAATTTGAAATGGATTGCAAAGAATATTCAGAAAACATGAAGCAACACTAGTCAAGAGGAGTCTTCTCTCTGTATACCTGATCTATCTCTAAAGGGTACATTATTGTTTTGCCACTGAGCAGTACTGCTGAACAAAACCTGAGAGCCTCTCAAACTCTGGGGAGCTTGGTTTTTAGAGCTCAATACAAACTCAAGCCAAATATAAACTCACCCAAATTAACCAAAAAATGCTCCCTTTGACTGCAGTGCTCTCTGCATCCACTTCACATTAATTGCTGGTGTTAACTGCCATATACTAATCACTGAGAAATGCTACCCCAGGCACTATTGCTTGCTATCCACAGTTTGTATCCCACAGCAGCAAAATCACAGAAATAAATTGCACTGGTTCAAGGGAGATGAAGTGCTTCAGTACATCTCTAACCCAAAGCTGGCTCCCAGGACAGCAGAGACAGTTTTATTAGGCAGCAGCTCTGTGGTGATCTCTGCAAAACAGGCTCCAGATTCCAGCAATCGTCCTCCTAATGCAGCTGTGTGCTGATGGGTAATGTAAAAGGCCAGTGGCCTGATGTACTCTGAGGACTGATCTCCTTCATCCTCGTGGGAAGCAGAATGTTTTGTTAGCACAGAAACAGGCTGCATATGTGGTTTTCATACCTGTGAAAGCACTTGTTCTGTACAGAGTGAAAACTTCAATCTCAAGTGCTGTAAATATCATAAACACTGCAAACATTTTAAAGTAAAGCCACAACTGCCTTTATTACTATCACTTCGCCACATATCACCCCTAAAGTGTTGAACAAACACACTCGCATGCAGAAATTGACTGTTTTGTCCCAGAGGCAGTTAATGAGGTTTTATAAGTAATGCCGCTGAAGTACCTGGCAAATATGCAAGTCACCTCTGCTCAGAGAAGATACTGTGGGCTTCTCAGTTTATCTCCTTAATTTCCATCTTCCTCTGTATGAATTACTACTCACAACTCACCATTAAGCAATTTGCTTTCATACCAATGTTAGAACAGCAAAGGAAAATAAAGACCCTAACAGAGAAAAGGTTTTTCCCTAAAAGAAAAGTTTACAGAAGCACATCAACACATAACAAACATACCCAAACAACACATAACAAACATACACAAACAAGAGTCTATATTTTAGAAGACAACCTTGTTGCAACCTGTGTTGCATTTATAGGGCTTTTTGAAGCCACATGGTATGAAACAATTTCCTGTCTTTTAAAAGAGAGCACTTACCCAAGTGAATACAGACGGCATTGCTTGCTTCTGATTCGGTGAATGAGGCTAAACCTCTCATCAAGACAGATCGACCAGGGCTTTTTTGCGGTTTCAGAGTACCCTTTCAGGCTGCTCAGGTTCATGTGTTCACATGAAATCTGTTGAAATCAAAGGATGCTTCATTTTAAGATAGGACTTTTCGTTTGTTTTTTATTTGCCTTCTGGGGAAAGAGTGGAAAAAAGAAAAACGTTAATTGGTTTCATTTAAATCTGATTGTCAATTTGGTACATGGCTACAGAAATTTGATAATTTTTTTCCTTGTTCATCCGTTCTGCTTGGTGAAATTTAAGGCTTACATAATCCCACAGAGAGCAATGCAGTTTGAAAAGCAAATAATTAAGCATTAGTACTATATCCAAAATCATTTTTCGACAAGGAAAAGATGTTTCAGCATTCAAATGTTTTGGAGTTTTTTTCGAACCCTGGAATGGATTCTGCATCCCAAATAATGATAAAATCATGTCATAATTCAAGATTGTAATCACAAGTTGCAGTGTCAGACAATCTAAGCTGTATACCTTACCCAGAGTATCCTGGATCTCTGTTCCAGAGGGGATTTAATCATTACCCCAACACATGGCCTCTCCAAAAACAAGGGAATTTAAGCAAGTGCTTAACTAAACACAGGAATCGTAGCATGTGTGTCTATGCTGAGCTGGCTTAGACATCTAGAGTCTAAAGCCAGGACAAAAACCCCTGCAAAACAAGAGACAGAGACCCTGCAGGGAGGAACGCTGTAAGTCAAAGCTCTTGTACAGACCAAGAAAGCAAAGACTGAAAACACACTGGATTCATCAGAAACCTGTAAGTGTCAAAAATCACTTAACTGAGGTGTGAAGTCAGCTTTGCCAGCAGCTGAGCAGCAGCCGGCAACAGCCACAACACAGCAGTGACTGAGCCAGTGAAACCGCAGCCCTCTGAGCGACACGCTACAGAAAAGCCCCTGCCTGCAGCACCGGCTCTGCCTGCCCCCCCAGCAGCCTGGGACAGCGTTTCACCCCCAGGCCACATCACCCTGCACCATCCTCTTCTTCTAGACACACTGAAAAAAGTGGGCATGGAGCTGGGGAGTGCTGCACCACTTCCAGAACTCAGGATCCAGAGCATAGCAGGTGATAGAGAGCCAGTACAGGGAGGTAATGGGGAGCAGAAGTAAGCACCAAAGCTGTGGCTGCTTCTGCCTAAGAATGGTTGTGCCACTCTGCATCACTCCGTTTTTGGGTTTTGAAGGGCTTTTCAAACCACATGCAGCCCAGCCATCAAATTCAGGGGTTGGAGGGCACAGGCTGCTTAACACACAGATAGGAAAGCAAAGACTGAGAAGAGCTGCAGGAACCCAGCTGAGGCATCAGGACAAAAAGTTGTCCTTTGCACCGAGTACCAACCCTAGCTGCAGGAATGGGAGCTGGCACTGTTGGAAAGCCAAAAACTAAAATGGTGGGAAGGAGAGTAGTGGAGGCAAAACCAGGTTAAACATCAGTCCTGAACAACTGTTCTCATCTTGCTCGCTCCTTCCTTCCTCTACAGCAGACTGCCCAAACTCAGTTCTCAGTTTTAGCCAAACTTAAAAACATGGCTCTGGTTCCACCTGGAACCAGAGAAATGAAACAATTTTACACAGGGGTAAGAGTAAAAATTGGAACCCAGCCTTTAAAATGGTAGGCACTCTCCACCAGGTACTTTATAACAAGTAAAAAAACTCTAATTCTTTAAGAAGCTTATGCTCTGAAAGATCATTGCCTGAAGCATCACATTGAAAGAGCTGCACACTTCATCACCACCTCCCTGCTCCTGCTCAGCTCATAATTCCCACAGAAAATTTATTCAAGCTAATATATCATCTCTTCATGCTGTTCTCGGGATTCACTAAGTTTTAAGCAATGATTTGCAGTGCACCCCACTACCCATTTCCCTTCAGTCACATAACAATCAAGGAATAAATGGCACTGCAATAATAAGCCCTAATTTAAGACACAGAAGAATAATGTACTCTCTACATAAAACTAAGATTCTGCAATGCTGCCACTTAGTTGACTCATGGCATTATGAGCAATTACAATAGCAGAATTTGGAGCAATTTTAACAGCTCTTGCTACTTAATTGCTCTTGCTATCAAAAATTTAAAAAAAAAAAAAAAACAAACCAAAAAAAAACCACAAACCAAACCTGAACCTGCCTTTAGCACCATCACCAGTCTGTTGTATGATTTACAGACCCCGATGCACTGAGCTCAAATCCTGTTCTGGGCTTCTGTTCACTACTATCATATGAACAACAGTACAAGTAAGATGGTTCTTCTGATCATCAGACACCAGCACTGAAAAAGCTTTTTCTGGCCACATCTCGACACTGCTGACACGGCATCTTCCCCCTCCAGCAGTTTAAGCCATCGTACACTATTGGCAGGGAGCTGAACTCAGGCACAGTAATTAGTAGACACTTGCTCAGCAAACAAGGAAAATGAGATCCCATGCTCATCTACATAAGCAGGATCCCATTCTCGGAAGTGCTCATACCAGTTATGGTGCTATCCCATCAGTTATTAATATTGTAACATCTGCCAGGTCAGAAACAGAGATTTCTCTAATGTTTTGCTTTCACTTATACTTGTTCCCCCAACCAAGGTCAGTTACTCTGGGAGCAAAACTTCTTCATTAGTGTGTCAGAAGCAATAAACTCTCCATTAATTGATGTCCTTGTAGGCTTTGACCCAACTAGTAGAGTTTAGCAGCATCTGCCACTGTTTATTAAGTCACTGAGATGAAGGATGTTTTCAAACTCAGTATGTCTGCTGCAGTCTAAATTTCTGTACAACAAAACAAGCAGCTCTACACACATCTCTTGCTGTCCCCACATGCATCGTCTTGCCTCCTGCCCTCTCAGTGCTGGCCTGAGTGGCAGCACAGATGTCACTTTCTTGAGCATTTAGCCAGGGGTACCCACAAGCTGGAGGATATGTGAACACTCGACTACCCTCCTTTTTAGATGCGTTTCAAATGAATCTCGTCTCAGCCTTGAAAGCACTGCATCAACAAAGAATTTCATATGTGAATGACATTTCAGTGACATTAGCACCTGAGGCTTTTTGCTGTTCTCCAGTGTAAGTAATGGTGCTCTTAAATCTGTATTCAAGGGTCAATTGCTGATAGACCTGGGTACTGAAAGCAGCTGCCCTGTCAGAACTGTGAGCATCTAGCACCTTTTCCATTTTTTTATTCAAGGAAATACATGCATAAATGCTGTTGTGCATAAGTGATGCCCCTATGAAGACATGATGGGCCAATTTCCATATGAGTTGAATGCTGTAGGTAACCCTCAAACACAATCTGGATTTAGATAAAATGACACATTTTAAAAATCACATAAGCCCACTAATTTTCCAGGTCATCATTTTTGTCCTGAAAATATCAGGAGTCTACCAGTATCACTGAAACAACTTGTCCAAGTTAGGGTCTGATGCCTTACTCTCATTTTACTGGGAACCTCAAATGCATCCTTTTTAAGTAAAATGAGCCTGGTTATCCCATTATTATTGAGAGGTGGAGTGGGTAAATACACAGTTTTGTCAATATAGAGTGCTCTGTATTTTTCTTTATCTGAGAGGGAGTGAGAAAGAGAGAGAGGAAGAGAAACCATGTCTAGAATTTCAGTCATACCACGCTCCTGTCAGTACACAAACCCATCCAAAAATAAAAAGCAAGGACATAATGCATTCTTTCTAACCTGTGTTCTGACCTTTACGTTCATGTTGACCATCACTGCTAGGTTAAACAACTTCAGAAATAAAACAGTTTCAAAAGAAGTTTGGTGCAAGGTTAATTCCTCAGCCAAGAGGGAACAACCTGTGGCAGGCAAACTACCTTCTAAATGGAGACTGAAAATGAAAAACATACCTGAGAAGTGCTAATGTACTTTAGGAACCTCAGTGCCTCATAGTTGAGGGAAGGAGTTGGACTTGCCCATGGTTGCAGTTCAATGTGCCATCTTACAGCCTGTAAAACAAATCAAAACAAAAAGCACCTTAAAGGCAGTACAATCATAACATGCAAGGCTAATGAAATAAGGAGATTTAATTTCAAACAAAAAGTTTCTTAGAGGCTTGTCTACACATGAAAGACATTTCAGAATAAAGCAGGGTTTGATCTACAATTAAAGAGCACCTAACTATGATTTATAGTGATCAGCTTTGAAAACAGATGTAGGTAATTCAGAAAGAAAGGGCTCTTCATCCAGGACATATGTGTCAACCTAGTTATTCTAGGACACCCAAATAAGCTGTGGCTTGCAGAAACACGTGAAAAATAAAAAAGATCTGAGCAACTAAATCCTCTAACAAAACATCTGAAAATAGTGGTATCATTTTAATTTTATGGTTATCATATATCTCTGGTTGAATGTCCACTGAAAGAAGAACTTGGATTGTAAACACTAATCACCAAAGGAAACCCCTGCAAACAATGTCTTTTCTTTTTAAGATCTAGATTTTATTGAACAGCAAGCTTCTTGCTGTCTTTGAGAAAAGTCCTCTTCCTTTCCCATGATGGCCAGATGAGATACACCAGAATTATTTGCTTCCCCTCAAAAAATACAAGTGTGGCTGCCCATAGCCCTACCACTCCTCATTTTCGTAGCCCCGAGGAAGTAGCTTCAGTGGGTGCTTTCTGCATTCCCTGCAAGGCCCCTCAGCTCTGAACCTCAGGGATCCTGTCAGCTTTTCCAGAAACACTTCCCACATAGACAGAGTAGGACAGAAAAGGTCTTTCAGACACGTGCTTGCAAAGCAACAGGGCTCTGTGCTCCCATCTGTGCCACCTTCTCCAAATTCTGCCTGCTTTTGTCATGCTGGGAAATTTAGACTTGTCATCTCTTGCCCTCAAGCAGAGAAAAATACAAGCATGGTGTAAAATTGTACTAAATTAAGATTGATTCCTCACGGCTTTTCATCTTCAGGCACCATAACTCACTTCTACGGCTGGGCAGGTAGAGTCAAGCTTCCCTTTAATCATCCTCAATTAACTGAGCTTCCATAATGGGGTTCCTCCCTCACAAGTTCATGTTGACATTCAATAAAATACAATCAGAAACCCCATTTGGGATTCCCACAGGACTTTATTTCAAAAGAAGCCCTGGAAAACATGTAGGAAATAGCAATTAGCCAGAGAGGATGAAGACAGATCAGAGAAGTGAGGTGCTGAGCCACCAGATAGGACTGGTCTGTGGCACTGGGAGAAGAGCCAGCACAATGACAGCGGGGATCCTCTGATGCCAGAGTGGAACACAGGAAAAAGAAGGCAAAACTAGAAAAGAAAGGTTATTAAAGAGAATAGACCACCAGACTAGATGGAGTTTGCCCTGAGCTGATATCACAAACTGGTATTTTTGCAGCCTAAGAAAACATAGTCTAGAGTGAATGTGAGCCAGGAGGTCTGTATGAGGTTTATTGTTCCTTTAGGGGTTACTCTGATGTTTTTTTTCCTGTAAAGAGATGATGAAATGGACATTTGAGACTTACACCTCCCCTCCCGAAGTAGACAAAAGTAGCATTTCTCACCCTGAAACTTCCTGCCTAGGGTTCCTATACTCTGCACAGCATGAGGCTGGAAGCAAGCTAGCAAGGGAGCTCTGCAGTAGCACATACCCCTGACCTCTGACTGCAGAAGGCAGCCTGCAAACAGCTAACAGCAGGAGGATAGGTGCACACCAGGGAGGGAAATGCGTGTAATCTTTCAGAATGAGTCACAGTTCACACGGCTGAATAACGTTTGCAATGACAGGAATGCTGCCGTTTCAACAGGCTTGAAAGCTGAAATGAAAATGAAGACTGACAATCATTTTCAGGCAAAAAAAGGAAGGGGGGGGGTAAAAACCAAAACAAGAAAACCCCCCACCAAACCACCTACCAACCACACAGATACCTAGACATCTGTGCCCAGTTATTCTGAAATCTATTTGTGTGAGAAGTAGCTCATTAAGTAGAGGAATTGCGGGGTGGCCATTGTGACACTATTCAGCAAGAATTCCCTCTGCACAGAGGGAAGGAAAAAAAAAATCCCTATAATGAACCACGTGAATGAGGTTCTTTTTCAGCAAACTGCAATACACAAGAGCCACTGCAGCTTACTCTTAGGTTCTTAAAATCTTAAAGATAACAAACTGCCTTCCTAGTGACTCCAAACTATCAATAAACACACGAAAATGAAATAAAAACCCCAGTGACTTACTAAGGCAGTCTCACTTAAAAAAAAAAAAAAAAAGGAAAACCATAACCTTTTCTATACTTCTTTAAATTTAAAAGCACTGCATAAATGCCACTGTTATGACAGAGATCAGACCTGAGGCTTCTGTTTGATGGCAATTCTTTTCAATAGGTTCTCCAACTTCACACTTGGTCCCTGGCTCCTTAGGAAGTAGCAGCCTATTTCTATCCACTAACGAATACATTAGAGAGATCTGCTCCTAACACCTACTAAACATCTCTGTGGAGCACTTCAACAGCTGCTGAATAGATTCACAGATAAACTGGGATAAAAATCCAGCACATCCCTTGGACCACGCGCACGCTCCCAGTGGGTAACTCACCGATGTTGGAGATGTGACACAGGTACGTTCAGGACTCACAAAATAACCTGCTGAAAAAGCCTTTCCATATGTACATTGGTAGCCTTTGTTTATAGTTTTTCAGGTAATTTTCAGTCTGCTCCATAGTGTTTCCATGTAAGCCTTCTCAAATAAACTCTACAGATAAAACGCACCATGTCCCTGTGGACCAACTGCTTTCTGAAAACCAGCTTTATTCCTGCTAAACAAATGATCTTTATTTGAAAAGTTTTCCCCCTCTCAGCTTTGCAATTTTATTTACTCAGAGGAAACCTGACTGTGGCATCATGATTTGGATTTTCTCACCTGTATTGTGGAAGTAATCAAGCTCTGGAGTAACCAAGAGCACGTCCCTGTGGCTGCTGTACAAAACAAGCTCCTTTCACAACAGGCTTTACAACAGTCAGAGGAACAAAGGAGGTATTACATCCATATTATGCGGCTTTGGATGTGAAATGACAGACCTCCGTAAGGTCACCCAGGAGCCAGAAAATGGGTTCAGCCATTCTACATCTCTGCCTATCACCATGGGTGGGCTATCTCCCTAGGGTAAGGACTCATCCGACCATGACTGTGTTTCCCAAACAGCAGCATGACAGTACCTGGAAAGTTACAATGCCACTTAAAAAATACCATACCAAACATCTTGAAGTATGCCTCTATATACAGCTTCACTTAACAGACACATTACCTGAAATCAGCATTGTAAGAAAAATCAGTCTTCAGCAAGACTTTATCTTGAGCACTGGTCAGACACTGACTTCAGCTACTCCAAAATAGTAATGGATGTCCTGAAACTGTTATTCAGGGTGATGTCTAAATTTTCACCACATGAGGTAACCACAGAGTAAAGAAAATCTTAAGGCAATGCCATTGCTTTGTTAGGAAAACAAGGACACATTTCAAGGTCTGATTTTTTACCCAGATACTTCACACTTAAGGATAAGGACTAGTGTTTCCTTCAAACCAATCTGACAGTAATCTGCAGAGACTTGTCTTTGGAGCCCACTTCTTTCTAGATTTTTCTTCCTCATAGCCATCTACGATAGTCATCTGATAATCCCTTAATAATCTGTAGTACACATATGGCATACTTTTAAAGGACTGTCATTTAAAATCTCAAATCATAATATAAAATTTAAATAAACATGTGCAAAGGGCTCACAAACCAGCAGGTCTCAAAATTGTAGGTCTGCAAAATATCTGGCTTTTCTAGCCTAAACTTGAACACACAAATCATTAAATTCTTTCCAGACCAATCCTAATTTCAGTGCACTGATCCAAAAAGCTCAACCCCTCCCTCCCCTTCTGCTTACATTCGAAAGGGAATTAGTAAGTTTTGCATATTTCCATCTTTTTTTCAATAACTGTTTTTTCCCTCTTTTAATCTCCCTCCTTGTTAGTGGCCAATTAAAATACAGAAACATATTAGCTGTGTTTATAAACAAAAACTTGGGAATTCCATTACCCTATGAAGCAGTCCCTTGTTTCCAAAGAAGAAACAAAAGACTTGTCAATATATACACAGCTGTCTTAAGGAAATCCTCTGATTAAATCATGCAACAATAATTTTTTTACATTTGAGGCAGGACCAAATGTGAGTGGAAATCACTTGTGGCAATAAATTCCATTGAGTTCCTGAAGGCTTGCCCTTGTGAGAGGAGATATGGTTTACAGAGCTTGGACATAATTTTATTTGAGGTCCCACTGCAGCACCTGTGGCCTTAAGCATATTATTTCAGAGTGGTCTACTTTGGGTTTTTTCCCTCAATTCAAAAGTACCCTAAATAGTGAAAGCAGCGTGTTGCAGCCCACTCAAGTACTGGCTTTACAGGACATGCCAACACGCCTCGTGAGGGTCACACAACAAGTGTGAAGCCTGCTAAGATGAGTAGGAGGACTGCTGAGGGTGCAGGCAGCCAAACCTGGCACTCTGCTCCTCTTGCTGACAACAAGAAACGCTCCTGCAGTAAGGACAGCCATGGACAAAGCTTCCACAGTGGGCTGTGCAGCTAAGTTATCTGACAGGACAGATGAGGCAGACAGGCTCTTTAATGGAATGATTCATCTCACTATAGAATAGACATCTAAAATAAGTAGATGAGTCAAGCACTGGAAAAGTCCACGACTCTCCATGACCTGCAAAGGAAGCCCGAAGGGTGAGCTCAGAAACACCTACACCATAGACGCTCAACACCACAGAAAAGAAACCCCAGCCCAGACTATTACACATGCCAGACTGCAGAAAGCCATGTATTTTAGAGGGCTGAGCCTACTCTTTAGTCGTGAGCCTAAAACAACAGTTAGCTGCACTTCATTCTTCAGCAAGATTGAGTAATTCCAAATGTTAGGAGCAGCAATACGTGGCACAAGTAAACCTAACTCCACCTCAAAGCTGAGGTGTCAGGAGTGATGAACAAGTATGCCTTCAGCCTTGGCAAGGAGCTCCTTGAGAAAGGCCAGTTCCTACAGTCCCCTTTATCTAAATGTAATCAGCATCATAAGGTACACTCCCAAAATCATGCTACCTTACATCGTTAATTGAGAAGTAGCAGAGATGCTCACAGGCTCATGTCGTGGGTTTGCTTCTGGGCCAATTTTTCTCACCCCCCACACAACTGCTATAAGTTGAGAGAAGGTTTATGCAGACAAAAGAGATCTGATCAGACTCATATTTAAAACTTTGAGTGAATTAATTTTTAACACAATTTGCTTTATAGATATTCCATACCTACATGTCTGAGTGGTTTCTTTCCTTTCTTTTATATTACTATTGTTTTCTATTTTATTTTGTAGTTTGGCTTTCTTAAACATATAAGGTTTTCACCTAAGAAACCATAGTGCAGAACTTGCTACATACACTTCTCTGCATGGTGGGCCTGTATTGAGACAAAAGCAGTCAGATTCCCTCTGAGGTACCAGGCATTGAGTGTACCACAGGGAAATGCAGGTCACATCTAGTACTAAACTGAGAATTTCCACTCCAACATTGTACAAATTCCATGATGAACTGGAAAAAAAAATTAATATAGGAAATCTTTCTATTTCCCCATTTTTTTATTTTTCTGAGTTTATCTAAAGCAGAGGCATCTGTGACAATTCTGCACACAGCCTCCTCTGTACCCGGCCACCACTGGATGGTGCAGTGGAATGAGCAGGCCACAAAGGGAGTCCCTTCCATAGGTAAATTCCAGAGCTATAAAATTGTGGTGTGTTACAGAGTCACAGAATGGTTAGGATAGGAAGGGACCTTTAAATATCACCTAGTATGACCCACTTCCATGGTGCACACCCTCCACTAGACCAGGTTATAGCATTGTTCCCAGTACAGATTTGTGACAGACGCCACTCTCTACTTGTTTCCTTAAACACTGAGCCATTGACAGACACCACTCATTACTGGCTTCTTTGGAACACTGGTCTCTTTAGACACTGAGCCACTGACTATTAACAATTCCTTATCCATCAGTCCATCCATCAAACCTGTATCTCTCCAATTCAGAGGAAGGAACTCAGAGGCAGACGACATCCATATCTCTTACCCTGATGCAGTCACTCCATTGTACAACTCCACCAGATTAGTCAGGCACAACTTGCCCTTGGTGCAGCTATGTTGGCTGTCCCTGACCAACTTGGGTTTTTTTTTAACATATCTTCCAGGAGGATCCACTCCATGATCTTACCTGAAGATTTTATGTTGGAACATTAGGCTGAGGAACAAAAGCTTTGTGCCAAGATAATCAAGCAACTTGTAACACATACAGTCAGGCTTTCCCATGCAGGAAGGCTGCTTACAAAGTAAATTCTGCCTATGGAAACCAGTCCCATGATAAGAGCATTTTTTGCATTAATAAGTGTGTGTCTTCAATTTAAATCAGTTTCCGACATGACCTGTATATGAAGAATTCTATGTCTGGGGGTGTGTGTTTTATTTTATTGAAGAGGGAATTTCTAAGATGCACTTCACTCTCCCTCTAGCTCCTCACTCTGTGCATCATCTCCTCTAAGCCTCTGCAGTGCAGCACACATTTGTCTGCCTGGGAGCAGGATGTGAGTGCTGCAAGAGTCAACTTAGGAAGCTCTGAATGCTGCCCAGAGAGCTTCACTTGAGAGCAGTTTATTGGTACTTGTTTTCCAAGGCTGCAGTTTGCACCTTCAGTAAAACTCTTAGGGTTAGCAGGGAAAAGGAAAAAAGCAAGGTTTTGCACTGAAACAAAGAAAACTCTTTTCTGACTTCAGTTCTCATTAGAAAAGCTCTGAGTCACTGCATGGTAATTGAAAACCAAAGTCTTTACCCTTGTAGAGGAAATCAGTCTGAACATACATAATACATAACAACCCCTGAAAAGGCAGCAATCAACAAGCATTTCACCTCTGCTTTCCTTTTGTTAATACCGATGTTTATTTTCTGCTACTGATTTCCCATCTGATGGTATGAAATCGAGCCACACGCATACAAATTACTGCTCTCACACTCTCCAGGGAACTGCTGGCCTAACCTGCAGGCAAGACACACCGACCTCCATGCAAAACACCAACAACTTCAATGCATTGGGAGGTTCAGCATTTTACACACAGAGCCCACACTCAAGCTCTTTCCAACTCTACTTTTAGGTTTATGCCTTTTCCCCTAAATAATTGTGTCTCATAAGAAAAGCGAGTGCAGGAAAGAAGGATGATTTGCCACCGACTTTGTGTGACAGAATTTACATCACTGCAGGAATGAAGAAATGGCTTTGGAAAAATAAAGAGCACCTTCCAAAATGCACAGGATGAAACCAGATCTGTAGAGGAATTTAGGTGACTAATGCTCCACTGAATACAAACTATAACCCTAACTTCCATAGTAAAATGGGTATTGGGAACCCAACAGGTTTAAATTAGCTGCTGTGGACAGCCCTGTAAATTCACCACCAGACCAGGGCTCATCACCCTGATTGAACTGGGACTTACAGGAAGCATGGGTTTCAGAAGACTTGACAAAATATTAATTTGTAGGTACTTACAAATTCAGAAAGCGCTGCATCTAATTTATTATTTACACTGCATAACTACCACTCCTCGTTACCTCTGAGGAATAAATCCACTGCAGCCAAAGGAGCTGGGAGCTGCAGAGGTAGGAAAGGGCAGAGTTGCACTGTGGAGGGAACTCCAAGCCTCCAAAGGTCACCAGAGACCAACAGCTCTGCCATTGGAAATCCCAGCAACATCAGGGAGAAATATATGTTTATTAAAAGAGAGACTGATTTTACTCTGCTAAGAGACATACAGCTTTGCAAATAGTCAAGGGGGATTCTTTGCTATGGTAATGAAATAAAATAAATAAATTGGGCAGCAGCATTCCAGAACTATCCAGAGGCTGACAGCATGATACAGTATCTGATGGAGATAAAACCAGGAGCCAGAACAGACTGAAATTTATGGAAGTAAATTCTCAAAACTGCTTAAGCAGCTCAATCAGCTGAATTCCTTCCAGTGCCTGCATGCCTTTGCCAACACTTAAGGATAACAGCAAGAAACAGATACAGCAACTACTGGTCACTGCTTGTCAAATTCAGACTTCTACTAAGCAGAGGCAAGACCACGGTTTCAACCTGTATTCAGAACTGCTTTAGATGAAGTGCTTTGGCTGAGAAAATATGGGAGACGTCGTAATACATACAATAGAGGCGGGGAAAAGCTATTTTCTTCTAGGTTGACTTCAATATTCAAACCACAGCATACAGAATTCATCAGTAAATACTCAGCTAGCCAGATAAGCTAAGTTTATTCTGTACAAATTCCAGCACTCTAACTGTGATTTACAGATAGGGATGCCTCTGGCAGCCTATCCACTGACTTCAGAGCCTCTGCCTGAGGCTAAGAACTCAGGAAAAAGAATGTGCTTTAGAGTAAAACCAATGCTTTCACACAAATGAGAGCATTTCACACTTGTGCAGATTTCTCCCTCATCCAAGTGGAGTGCAAATGTCTAAACAGAAATGGCTGCCCACACCTTCTACCCTAAAGGGAGATCTGAAGCACCAGAAAAGCCTTTCCCCTTCATCTTCCCCTCCCGGCTAAGTACCAGGACAACATTCTGTGCCCAGGAGCAGTAGAGGGCAGTATTTGTCACTTGACATCTATAATCTCATAAAGTAAGTAAACACTAACTCTTATTCATGGGTAAACCAAAAGGCTGAGTAACTTCTAAAGGTATTTTGATTTCATAGAGTAAAACCTAAGGTAAGAGAGAAAATATTTACAACAGGTACCTAGGTACTGTTCCTTCAACTCACCATCAGTTTCACTTGATTGTCCTGGGTTTTACTGGATAGCCAGGGAACACAAAAAAAGTCAGACTTTATTTTTTTCTTCTTCAACTCCTTATTTCATAAAAGCATTAGTTAATAAAACAAGATTATGGAGCTTCACAGAAGCAAATGTATACTAGCTTTAAACGTCTACAAACATACTCCTTTTCTTGTTTTTAATATGATTATGGATTACTGCCGTTAGTCTAGAGCTATGTAAAAGTCTTCCAAACAAAATAAAACTGTGTTGGGCAATTAGTTCCCTCTGTCTAGAAAAGGAACAACAGCTGGCTTTCAAGTTGTTAGGATTTTAAGTACAAGATGACACGTTTATTTTTCAATTTATAAAAAAGAAAATCAAGGTCATTTCAAAGCACATAAATTTGACTTATTTTTTGTTCAAGTACAAGTACAGACCCAAGCATAATAAACCCATGGAGGATGGGCTTGGGCAAATATGCACCATCATCTTTAACTAAGGATATTTTCCAATGTTTTATCCCTAATTCTGAGTGTTATACAGATACAGCATTGGTTCGACCCTGAACTCATGATACATCACAGATTACATAATGAATAATAATTGCAAGATCAAACCATTAATCAAGACATCGAACTAAGAAAAAACACATCAGCTCAGCAGCAGCCAATTGACACATAATTGCTTCTTGTTTAATTTTCTCAAAAGAGCTAGCTAGAGAAAAGGAACAAGATGTGGTAGCTTCGCTCTACTAAGGATGAAACAAAGTTCACTTCTTTGAATGTTTCAGTGCTGCAGAACAAGCATGAGGAAAGCCCAAAAAGAGACATGGCATCAGTACTAACAAATTTTATTGTACCTTTGGGGTTTTTTTCCAGACAGCTCCTACCCTGTGGCATTTATCTATGGGATAAATCTCACTCCTTCACTACTGCTGCCCACTCTCCAGGGAGCAGCATGAGTTTGAAAATGATTCCTATCATTTTTAGGCTTCTAAGTGACAGATAATATTAAACATTATATTGACATATAATAGACAATAGGCATCACCATCTCTTCCTCCTCGCATTTCAAACACTGTTTCTTTGTAAAATATGAAAGAGGACGCTAAATAAAAGGGCACTGACTTTGAAGCCCCCAGTTGATTATTTGACTTAGCTAGCTGCTAGGAGAGGAAAGAGGAAGAGGGCTGGGGACAGATGAGGCAAAGCAGGGGGAGGATAAAGCAGCGACAGCAGCTCTGCAATGTTAACATTTTCTGGCTTCTAACATAATTTTCAAATGCATATATTTCCCAGACAGGTCCAGCCCCTGGCACATCACTGATATTTGCTTCTTTGCTATAATTTTGTCTAGGCTAATTTTCCCCAGCAGATCACCCTATCACAAAACCAAAAAATAGTGACTCTACCTCATTAAAAGTAATAGCAAGAACACACAGCACGTCCACCATTTTAGCAATATCCCTAAGAGAGACTAGTTGCCTAACTGGCTCTTTGCAGGTCTTTCCTTCAAGGGCCATGAACTTTGTCTTCCACACTCTGAGAAGGGCAGAGGTTTCAATTCCTTCAGTTTGCAGAAGTCACAAGGTCAGTCCTGGAAACAACCCAGAATTCTGTTGCTTCCAGAAGAGCCTACAGCAATGCACCTGAAATCTTTCAGAAAGTGAAATCCAAAGTAAACTTCAGTGGGTCACTTGTTAAATGAGCTGCTGGTTAGCTCCTTCTGCAACAAGCATGTAAACCTCGAGGTTTTCCATGTACAATCTGAAGCAGCTGGCTTGACCTGACAATCCTAAGAGGCTTCAGAAGCCAACAGCTCACTCCAAAGTCCTCCTGGTTCTACATTCCCAGAAACAGGAGAAGTCCCCACTGCATGACAGGGAAAGGTGGCAGCAGGAACTGTGTTCATCACAAGTACCCCAGATTTGGGATCTGCAAAGCGAGAACAGTTCTGTGGTACTGACTTTTGAAGAACTCTGCAAAGCCATTTTGTTCCCATCTGCAAAGCATATGAAGAAGACTTTGGTGAGAAGCAAGGTTTCTGTGTATGTCCTATCAGCTGCTGGAACTACTACATTTATTATTACACAAAGACATAAGGAAAGTTTTTTGATTTTATTTATACACAAGTCAGGGTGGACAAAAATTACAGGACTCTTTTTAAATGTTGTAAAAAATTAGTAAGAAAGCAAAATAATCACCAAGAGGATCCCCCAGAACCGGATCCGGGACTTATGCTTTTCAAGGGGTCTGCAATGACCAGAGAACACGAAAACCACCCATTCTTTGACAGTGCAGTCTATGAACACCTCACAGATAGAGCCCTTCTTGATGGCACCTGTGTCTGATGGTATATTCAAAAGCAAGCCTACTGAAGACCAAAGAGAAGGTCAGAAAGGGGAAAAAAACGTGTCATTGAAAATCCAAACTCTTCCACTGAGCACTGCATAAACAGCTGAGAACAGTTCCATCATCTCCTGCTTAAATGGACCCAGTTGTTGCTGTAAGAGTGAGTTTAAAATCATGGCTTTCATCTATCTGTTACCCCAGGCATTGGTCCATGTACACACATGATTTCTATTACCCTTAGAGATTTGCTAACTCAAAATAGGGCAGCACCTCACCCTGTCACTTTTGTAGGCAAAAACACTAACATAAACAACATCAGGGTGAGTGATGTATGTTACGTATTCCAGGATACATATGCTATATACAACAACTGAAAGAAAAATTAAATCAAACCTTTCTTCCCCCCTTTATTTGTTCCACTGAACTGCATGTCATTTGATCCCAACACTTAGAAACACGGAAGGGCTCTGGACAACGTTTCATCATACACAAAAGTATCCTGGTGCATATCTGCTAGCTACAAAAACACTCAAGTTGATTAAATGACTCACATCCACTGCACACAGCTCTGGAGCACTGAACAGCCCATCCAAGACAAACACAGCTCAAAGCTAATATTAGAACAAGCGATAAGAGGGGGTTGTTGCGGATGCCATCAAAGATTAGTGGTGGTTCACACAGACTTTCTCACCTATGTGTCAAGTCTTTTATCTAAGCTGTGCCACGAGTGACAGCCATCACTGCCAGGCTGCAGGAGGAGGACAGCACTATCGACCACAACCAAAACAAACTGCTTGTGTGAAGGCTGGAGGTCCCTCACTAACGCTAGCCAAATCTCCAAATTCTACATCTGTTTTGTAAGAAGTGATGATGCACTTGTCACGCTGTCCATACAAGTCTGCAAGGCAGCTGTGAGAGGGTTTTGTTCTTCACCACAGGATTTCAGTACTGCACCCCTTGTCAGCGGCCACTGGAGTTGTGCTCTGGGTTCACACCAGAGATCCACCAGCTGCACCTCAGTCTGAACCATGGCCACAGTTCAGTAAAAGTGGCAGGAGAGAGATGTCTGGCATGCCAGCACCTACTGTGCAGTCTCAAAGCAGATACACATCTCTGTTAACTGCCTGGTTGGTTGGGTAAATGCTGATGTGAACGGACTGAACAATGGGATGAAAACCTTATTAGCGATAAAGTTAAATATTTGTCTCACAAGAAGGCAGCTAAAGGTTGGAGATGTAAAGTAAAAACCTAAGACTATCTAGGAGAATTTTTACCTGTCCAAAATCTCTCTTTCTGGATTCTTCTCTCTCCAAAGAAGGATATTTGAGAAAAGAATAAAGAAATTTGGCCATCTTGAGAACTGCTTGAGGAAGGAAAGCTGCATGTTCTCAAAACCATCCTCACTTCTTATTTTGAAACATTAAATGTAACAAAAGATAATTTTTGGCACTAACTGGGCCCATTGTCTTCAAGGCTGTCAAAATTTCCAGCTCTCAGAGACTCTTCCTCTTTCCCTGTGTGACTTGCCGTACAGCCTATTTTCGCATCAGTGCTCACCTCCTCCCACCTCCTGCTCGACATGCAGAAGAATATCCTTCCTCCATCAAGCATACACACAGCACGTGGAGTCCTGCTTGTTTGCTGCTAATAAGGTCTGATAAGTACACCAGAAGTACACCAGACAACACAACCCAATTCCCTAAACACAGTGAACTTTGGAGGGGTGAGGAAAGAGGTGAGAGCAGAGGATGTGTTTATTGAATTGCTGCCATTTAGTGGGACACAGAGGCCATGACCAGAGCTGCTCAGCCACTCTCTGAGTATCACCACACAGGCAGGCAGGAGGGCAGTGTGGGTTGCTTGGCTCCCACAGCAGTCCCATGAAATAGTTTGAGCTGAAGACAGCAAACAGGAATGGATCAGTATGGGGTTTTTCTGCACCTGCTACTGCAGTCATACTTCATTTTTTACAAGGCCTGTGGACTATCTCTCTGGGTTCAAGGAAACGATGGCACAACTGTAATGGCCATTACAGAGCAATCTGCAGAATAAATTATCACCTTGATCCTTGGGTCCCTTAAAAACGAAAGCTTATATATCCTAATTTATTTTTTCTGTGCCACAGCTACCTAGAAAAAATTATTCTTGTCTTTATATGCCTAAAGAAACTCTTGAGAAGATATTTGAAAGAAATCTATGCTATTAGATATAATAAAGTCCCATAATGCTGTAATGACTTTCTGAAAGATAATATTCCCTAGCTGCTTCTCAAAAATTCATGAAGGAAGAACATATTTCAGGTAATAAAAAGTGTGTAAGATACAAGGTTATTCTGAGTGATCATCCACCTCACAAGCTTGCAAGTGACATCATTGTCAGAAAAAAACATTACCATCTCCTCTTCATGGTCTACTATAAACACATTTCATCTGCAGCTAAAATACAGTGAAAGCCCAGTATTGCTCCTGCTTGGCTACTTGGAGGATTCCTGTACTTGGGTACCTCCTGGTACCTCAGCTTCCTCTGTTTACAGGCAGAGCTGGCTGATGCTCCCCAGATTTGGTTATCTGCTGTTGAAAACTGCTTTCAGTAAAAGTTTATTCTTTTCTTCCAAACACAATAACCTCTCTCAATCTATGCTATTAGCCTGAATATTTGAACAAAACCAGACCACGGCTCTCACTGTTCCTCAGGTACTAACAGAAACCATAAGCTCCTATCTTGTGCTAATCCTACAAGATACGCATGTTTGTGTTGGTTTATATTTCCTAAGAAACCTCCAAGTGCGAGAGGGAGAAAAGTTGTCAACTAGTGTCCCTTCCTCTGGGGTCCACTAAATCGTCACACAGAACAATTATGGTGGTGTCTGCTCTCTCTAGTGAGGTATTAAGCCAGGGCAAGGACCGCTTATTATAATCTTTAAAGACCCTATCACCTCTTTATTTCATTGATGTTAGATCATTGTTCAGGCTAAATTCCAGTTTGGCTAATCACATTGTATCTGCCAGATTGCTTCTCTAATTGCAAAGCAGGTAAATGTAGCCAGAGGGACCTCAGGAGATTGCCCTGAAGCACAATGAAAACGATACCTAGACCTTCCCTCTGTGCGTACCCGAAGTTCACATTTTTCTAGGGAATCTTTCCATTACTTACCAACTGCAGAGTTAAAAGATTTGCCTAATATCTTGCCTGAAAATCAAGCCAATTACTTCTTGTCCCACTTGCAGTGGATCTAGGGAACAAACGGTCATTATGTCCTTCAACAAAAAATTATCTTTTTTTAGTTTGAAGAGTTTTGGCACATTCCCTCAAAACCTACTTTTCCCTATTCAGAACAAATACCAGTTCTGCAAGCTTTCACTGCAGGCTTGCCCTCCTGCACCTCTTAACACCTTTTTCCTCTCAGTGAGACTCTTTCCAGTTTGTCTGCCTGCTATTAAAGGAGGCGCCCAGTAAGTAGCACACTCAAAAGAAGAAACAATATTCAGCTTTTCAGCACAGCATTCCTCTGCAACAGAATCACATGTGCCACATCCATCGAAGCCAGGACTGTATTCACTCCTCGACACAGCATTTAGAGAACAGCACTGCACGCTGTAAAGCTCGTCATGTCGCGTACACAGGTGAAGAGACTGGAATAATCTCTGGATTTAAAATCACTAAGAGATCCAAAAGGCTGCCTTAACCCGTGCAGCTCCCTTGGTTTGGCTCAGCCAGGGCAAACCCACTCCTCCAAACACAGCCTGGTGTGACTCACCGCACAGCTCCCAAAGCCCTGTCGTGCTCAGCCCTGGTGTCATGTTAAACACTGCTCCAGGCACACATAAAGAATAAACTTATAAAAGTTAAGTCCCAGTCCAAAATCGACCAGCTATGACACCATGGGATATGGAAAGACAGACTAAATTTAACTTCAGAATAACCGTTTTCTCCAAGAATTTTGGCTCCTGCTCATCCAGAGTCAGAGTAACTTCCTATTCTAATATTACCCAAAATTTACCAAACTTTTAAAGATGTGAAGCCACCAGCTTGAAAAAACTACACATGCAAACAGGCAATGAAAACATCTGACACATTTTTTAATCAGAGTTCTAAAAAAATCAGAAAGGACTCTTGGTATAAGCCCTGCATACCACTGACATGAATGTAAATGGCATTGTCATTCTAAAATTAAAAACCAAATGTAAATTTAAGTAAAATCTTAGCAATAGTGTAATGTTAAATTGTATTAGGTTATTTTGAACCTGCCATATTAACTGCCAAACAGTTATTCCACATAATTTTGAAGGTATCACTCCAAAATAATTTGCAAGATTTCAATTAACTTAAAGATGAGACTGTTATCAGTCATCACCACAGAGAAGTTGTAACCTCTCAGAGGTTTTTTCCTATTTAAAGAAAAACAAAACCTTCAATCCAACAAGCAACAGAAAAAGACAATTAGTCTTCATTTATAATGAACCAAAAGACAAATGTACACAAGTGTAATGCCTAGAAAAACATAATCTCACTAGTTTTTTCTGTTTTAGGCAATGATCCATCTTGTTTCAAAATATGTTATAATCACAGACAAAATACAAATGGGCCCAGCAGCAAAATCTAATTCTTAGCTTTTAACCAGTGAAGACAAACACTTTCATATTCTTAGATATGAGATGAAACAGCATCCAAAACAACATCAGGTTAACTTTGGCAGCATACCACACTACCCACCTCCATGGAAATAAATCCACCCAAGAGGCAAAAGAATTCCAGCTTTTCTTAACCAGACTCTCAAAGAGGGCTCCTCCCGGTTTCAGTGCACAATAGCCAACATAACCTTGTTATTGCAATCATTGTGACAAGAATTTACTGTTATTTCAAAGTCCAAATGCAACAATTTTTTTTCTTTTGCCATGGCACCCTGGAATAACTTTTTAAAATGCGCCTCTCACATCCGCAGTGCAGCGTGGGTGCAGAGTTTGCTAATACCTATTGCTAGAGCAAGTGCACCTGGCAGAATCTGTGTGTTTCCATGTAGCTGGAGGTTTTATCTGCTGCGTATATCATACCAGGTCAGTGCTTAACACAATCAGAGCTTAGAATCACGGGGCATTTTATTAGCAGTAACGCAGTTTTAAGTGCTTCCACCAAAATATAAATGGGATGACAAACTTCCACTTGCTTTACATTTGCAGCCCAGCATAACTCTTCCCATTCTTCAGATGACCATATGTTGTCAATGGCAAAATTTTGCTTATTATTTGTCAGCAAGAGCAGCAGCATCTGCTATTTGGTAGGCTCAACCAGGAGCTAAACAGCTGGGAGCAACACAGCTCTCTGAAGCACCAGAACAGGCAGCTCCAGCAACTCCCAGAGCTGTCACATAGCTAAATTGCTTTATTCCCTGCTGCTTTCAGTTAACATTTTTTATGTATGCATCTTAAGGCACAAACAGACACTTGGAACCTTGGTGGTCAAAACCCTCCCACGTGCTGCACAGTCATGGACTGCTGACGGAGCCTTACCAATGGTCAGGAAAAGCGCACAGCTGCACAGGCAGCTTCCTGCAGACTTGGGGCCATTTATGGACAAGTTTCCATCTCTTTCATCCTGTCTGGGTCTTCCCCCCACACACCCCTTTTGGTGGTGTTGGTTGCTTGACACAGTTGTTCTTGGGAAATAACACAAGTCTGCTTCAGGAAACTTTAAAATTAATTAAAAATAGGCATCAAATAATTTCTTCATGTGTTTTTGCAGTTTATTTTTTTTTATACAGCCACAAAGTAGGATATTCAACTTCATCTATGGAAACACTCTGTTCATCAGTCTCCTGCATTAATTCAGTGACATAAGTGTGACCAGAGTTATAACCAAGCGGCAGTGGGAAAATAGAGCAAAGTCTGGCGTTGCCGACTTTTTGTTGCTGCCATCCTGCTGGCTCACACATCGCAACACAGTTCAACACCACCCCCCACAAACAGCAGCAGGGGAAAAAAAAACCATACCTGAAAGCCTCTGATTTACAGACAGACAGAAGACACTGAAAACATACAAAGGCCACAGCAAAAAGCAATCCCATGCTGATACAGCATAGATCTGTGCAAGGAGCCTGTCCCCCTCCTCCAGGCAGCATTTACACTCAGCAGTGCACCATACTGGTAGCAGCTGCACACTGATGCCTTTCTCCAGAGCTGCTGGTAGAAGCTACGGACCTCCAATCTAAGCAGTCTTTTTTGGTAAGAGCCCTCATCTTGCCTTACAGTGGTCTGAAGCGAAATACATTATTTCCTGATTTAAAAAGAAAAAAAAGAAAAATCACCCATTAATTTTTTTTAAGCTACTGTGCTTTTCCACAAGAAAAAATGCCAGTACTTAGACCACTTCCACTTTATTTTCCCACAGCTTTTCCCCCTATATTTTTATTTAACAACTCTATTTCAAAACCAGGGATCCCTGGAAGTTCAGTCCTGTTATCCCCAAAGCCCTATCTTCACTTCAAGTAGACTTTTCTTAGCCTGTAGCAACAGGCTCAAGTCAAATAGATGAGCACAGAAGATGCTTGATGATTTCAAACTTAACCTGGCAACTCCACCCTGTATTGTATTTACTAATATTTTTCACTTGACTTCACTAGTGGGATTCAAATGAGACCTCAGCAGCAACATGCCCAATACCACAAACCACAGTAGTGATGTTTCACACGCTTCACCTGGAGATAGACCAAAACATACTACTGTGGGCTTCCCAGAGCCTCAAGCTCTCCAGCACTGCAAGGTGCTGCCAGTTCTCAGGTACAATGAGCTGCCTCTCCTGGTGCTACTTTCCACTAGGATTTCCTCAAAAATCATTAAATAAGTTAGGATGTGCTTTACTTTTGCCTCTCATTTTCTGATGCCATTCTTATTACACATTTTCAATAACCTATCTTAATCCACAGGATTTTTTTTTCCCCCATGAATGCTGAAATTCTTCCATAATTAGAATCACTTAAAAGCTGGGCTTTAGAATACCAAGTAAAACACCATTGACAATAAAAATCACAAAACCTGACACCGCAAGATCTAGGTGGCTCAATGTGATATCAATACCACAGCACATCAGGTGCTACCACACTACCATTATTCTGAAGAAATATGTGACAAGGCTGTCCTCATCACTGAAGGACGCAAGGGATTATCTCATTTCTCCTAAACCTTCCAGGGAACCAGAGGCAGGAAATAGCGTTTTAATTTTTCCATCACAGTTTCCCACAGAAGATGAGAGGCAAATCCAGAAGTGAAACTATATGCAAGTTCATTCTCCATCTCCTGTTTAAATAAATTTAATTACTGAGGGCAGTAAAGGCAAAGAAAAAAAAAGCAGATTTTCAGATGAGAGCCCATGATCACAGGACATTTGGTCAGATGGTTGTTTGGATGTTAGCAAGTGGTCTTTTCACCAAGGGACTCTGAGCAAACCCAGACAAAGTTTCTAGGATAAGTTTAAAGACAAGCTTTAGCCATTCCACAGATAACTGGTTTTATTCTTTTTGAGGCAAAGATCAGAAATAGTTAATTACTTTGATGAGGAGGGTAGTCTCATCTCTAGCAAAATCCCGTTTACTCCTCCTCATGATCATTTCAGCTTCTTTAAGCACATCTCTGCACAGACCATCACTACTGCACCCTGACAGCGGGGCCCCAAAATAGGGCTCTTTCCCCACCTTCAAAAGCTGGCTCTTCTCCCCTTGAAGGACTGCAAAGAGAACTTCACAAAATAAATATCTGAATCTCTAAGTGGTTCCTGAGAGAATGGCATCTGCCAAAACCAAAGATGACGTGGAGGTCATTGAAGAAGACAAGATCCCACTCCTGGTCACACAGGCAGCTAACTGAGGGGTGAAGGTAGCACAGGCTCTCCTCACTCTTGCTAACTCCAGATGCTAATGATGGCCCTCGCTTCCCCGAAAGGCTTTACAACCGTTAGTAGGAACCTAATTACAGTCCAATTACCACCTCATTACTAACTCATTAATTCTCACGAAGACCAGGTCTTAGAATCCTTTCTTGACCGCCTTCTGTGACAGCACTGGTACTTGGATGCCAAGAACGCCAAGGCCCGTGGATTTTTTCCCAGCCTTGCTCCCGGCTGGGGACGTCAAGCCTGATGAGCGCGCCTGGTAAACTGGGGCCAGTGTTACCTTCACAAACCGAGACCTGACCCTGTCCAGCCCCGCTCCAGCATCACTGCCCCTTCTCTGCAGCCGAGGAGCACTGCTCAGAAAGTCGTTCGACCACCTTCCCAAGAAGTCGCCATCACGTCATCCCACCCCACCTCACCTCCCGCCACCTCCTCTCGGGCACCAGCCACACCTCCGCCCCGGCTGCCCGCTCACGCTCAGCTCCTCACGGGGAGAAGCGGGCGCCGGCCGCGACACGCCGGCGGCTCCTCCCGAGCCCGCCCTACCTTCCTGCGGCGGCCGCCCGGGGGCTGCGGGGCGCAGCAGGCGGGCGCGGCGCTCCCCCGCCGCCCGCTCCGCACGTAGGTGACCCGCCGCCTGCCCCACAGCGCCGCCGCCCCGCCCGGCCGCTGCTCCGCGCCGCGGGACGGCGGGGGCGCCCGCCCCGCCGCCACCACCGCCCGCTCCCGGGGCTTCTCCTCCGGACACCAGGACCGCCTCATGGCCAGCTGGAGGCAGAGGAAGAGCGCGGCGGAGAGCAGGCACAGGCGGAAAGCCGGGCCCCGCCAGAGCGGCCGCTCCTTGGGCATGGCGGCGGGGGCTGCCCTGCCCGGCGCGGCCGCCCCCCCCGCCCCGCCGCAGGGCTCATGCCGCCGGCGGGCCGGGCCCCGCGGCCGCCGCCGCAGCCGAAACTTGGGAGACCCCGCCCCGAGCGGGGCCGGCCGGGGAGGGGCCGGGGTGCCCCTGTGCCGGCCCGGCGGGGGCTGCGGGGTGCGGTCGTGTTTGGCATCGGCCGGCCCGCGGGATGCTCCGCGCCCCCGGGTAGCGAACACGGAGGTACCTGTGCCGCTGCGGAGCCACAGGTGCGGGTCGCTGGTACACGCACCCGGGCCTGACAGAGGACAGAACTCCCCGCTCTAACTCCTATGTCGGCCCGTCTCTATAGCATGGAGGTGTGCTAACTTGTCTGTGTATGTATTAGTTCAGATTATACACATTATGTAATGTCATGAAGTAGTGGAATTTTATTGCGTATTTGGGCATTGTTCATGGTTAAGTCAAACAGAAGGACAGCCTGGACCCCTGGAAGCAAGGACTTTGCTTCTTGGAAGGTTAGAGTTATTCACGAAGGATAAAGGATAACCCTGAACATCCAAGATAACACTAGCATCCTAACCCTTCTGATATGTCTTTGAAACCTTCCCAGTATCATCTGGCAGTACAGATAATAATCCTAGCAAGGCTGGCTCCAGGGACATCTGGATCAATAGACAAGCAGCCAGAATGCTGCAAAAATAGAGCTGCTTTTCAAAGTTCTACTCTGATTAGTAACCAGTGGTGTGGCTGTTAGTGATTAGTCACACTGTGTTGGACCTGAACTTTTGAAGGGTATGAGAACCCTGCGTGAAACATCCGCTGTGGTGCCCTAATTTGGCTGCAACTCCTCATGCTCATGAGTAACTCTTCTAAGTCTATACTTTGCATTGTAGCTTCTTTCCTGGGTTGTCACAGGCCAGAAGCTGATTTTTATGACCCATCCTTGTTTTCGTGCATGGAAAAAAGGATCTGCATGAGCTGAGCAGAGCTGAGAGGCAGTGCCTGGGACAGGTGTCCCACTCACCTCTGTGGGAGCACTGGAGGCCCCGTAGTTGTTTGACAAGGGAGACACACTAGACAGAACTATAAAGTGCACATGCTGGCTTTTGTCTTAAGCCACAACGCTAAACCATTGCTGAGCGATAAGCAGGTAGCAATGCTTGATGGGATTTTCTGAAGCAGGAGCTGCAGCTCAGGAGAAGTGTCCAAGGCAGGAGGCAAGCTCTGTGTGAACAGGGAGGGGGATTATGGCAGCCAATTTGCAGCACATGCTGCTTGGTGAGTAATAAATGTATTCCCAGGTGGGATGTCCTGGACACGGGTGCACAACTAATCCCCATTTCTTTGCCAAGTAGGGGAGAAAGTCTGTGAGTCTTGTCCCCTGTGAGCAGTACTGTGCTTCCAGCACCCCTGCCTTGTCTGCTGGCAAGGGAGAGTACTTGCTTCACTGAGCTCCTTTTGGTGTCCTCTCCTCCCTGTCTCTTTACAGCCTGGAGCAGAGCCAGAGCTGACTGCTGCTGGGGGAGCAGGTCAGAGAGGAGCACTGGGAAAAGTGGAGCCTGCAGCAGCCAAGCAACCAGACCTGCTGGCAGCATGACAGAGGAGCTGCATGTAGGAAGATGAGGGAGAGAGCAATGATCTATCTGGAAAAGTGAGATTTCAAGCATGGCTCTAAGCACAGATGCACTGACAGGTGAGGTGCATGCTCCCTGCCGTTTAAACATTGCTGTCCTCTTTTTTTAGGTAAACTGTTCTTCTAAATTAGGTTAAAGCAATTCCATGGTTGTTATAAACTTCCCTAAATGCAGACCTCTCTTGGAAGGGGGTACATGGCAGTCATGCCTGCCATTCCTGTAGCAAGAGGGTGGCTCCTCTGTCATAAACTAAACCAGGGCCATGATCCAGATGAAAACTAATTCAAGAAAAACTGTATCTGGAACATGTTCCTAATAGACTTGGACACCTTTTTTGGTACCATCCTATCTTTTGGACAGCCTCTGGGTGGTTTATTTCTCTGGGGAAATGCAGTGCAGGTCAGAGCACTCCTCCCCCTGCCTCAGTTCAGGGGTCCCTTTCTTTTTCTTGGACAGACTCAGGTGCTTGCCACAGGCAAACAAGTTGACTCTGGCTGTGGACCTTTCTGATAACCACATGCTTTTCCTGTTTCCACCCCACTTAGGTGGCTCACAAATGAATCAGACAAGCCCTGCTACTAGTGCAAGAAAGGATTTTATGAGGGCAAAGGGAGAATGTAACTGCACCGATCATGACTGACATCAGCTGAAGTGATGGGCATCTGGCTCCATCCATGAGCATCACCTGGAGTTCCTCAGCAGAAGGTCACTTTGGCTGCCATGGGCCTCCCTGTCCACCACTTTGCTTCTCCATGTGAAATGGCAACATTTATCTGCGTGACAGAAGTAATGCTGGTGCTCAGGAAAGAGAGGTTTAGACGTACATCCAGAACACTAAATGCAGGGGTAAATGTGACAAGACACAAGACTTGCAATAGTGCTAGCCCAAATGATTATATCACAAACTTCTTAGCACAAAGTTTGTTTTAAGCTATCAGCATCTAGTCAATAATTAATGGCTTGTTAAGGTCCTATTAAAATATAACTTTGTGTTTGTGATTATGGAGAAAATGTTGAAGGCAGGAGTACAGAAGTTGACTACAAAAATATAAAGTGCCCAAATACATTTTAAAACTCTCTCATGAGGTTTAACCCTTGAGAAATCAAAGCTTTCCTAAAAACTTGAATAGTACATACTCAAATAAAAGAGGTCTACCTGAGCAGAATAAAATCCACAAACTCTTTCTTGGTTTTATCATCGCAGGTTCATTTGTTTTCTTCCCTCACTGTGTAGCTTCATCAGAAAGCTCAAATACTTGAATCCAGCCACTCTTCTTGTCATCACTGAGCTGTAAGTGCTGACCTTGTGTGAAATATTCTCTTCCTTAAGAAAGCTGATCGTCCCCAATTTGTGAGCATGATAGGACTGGTTCTGATAAAGAACAGTTCAAAAATTTAACTCAGTGTTTTAATTTTGCTTTTGCTTTTTAACAAACAATTGAATTTCTCATGTTTCCCACCCACTTCCACAGCAACTCCCCCCCAGCTCTTATGAATGTAAGTCTGCCTGTTTAAAACACAACAAAGGGCTTCTAAAGATAAAGAAAAAGGGAACAATGGTAGAGAAGGATCTCAGGAAATCTCGGGAACAATGAGAAATCTTATCTGGATTAGCATGAGAATCAGTGGGAATTAAGATAGTACCTTAAACAGTCTCACTTTTCCATTTTAACAATGAATTATAAATCAGTTCTTCCCCCAAGCATTGGTTGCAAAGATATGTGTGTGAGCAATGCCTGTTAAGAAAAAGAGCAAATTAAAATTGTAGCATAATGGATGCAACTCCAACCCAACCTGAGGATGGGCCTTTTTGAGGTGATTGCTGCAAAGTACAGCTTCTGTAAAGTTTCACAGATTCTGCAACACATGCTTACTCTTTGAGTCAGTCAGCAAATAGCCTCCCCTTCTTGCTGTCCTAAAGCATGAGGGATAGTGTTAAAGGAACATATGCTGGATCCAGCTGAATACAAACCACTGCCATGTAGCACAAGGAGTAACTGGAACAGCGACTCTAAATGTGAGCATTCAATTTCTGCTGAGAACAGCGAGCATCATGCCCTGATAACCAAAATCAGACATTAGTCTTATTGTGTCTGCTTTATATGTAGGTGCACAGAGCTACAACTCCCTTAGTTTCTCCCAAAAAAGTCTTTAAACTGCTAAAATTCCTCTCTTTTACAAATTTCTCTATGGTGAGAGCACAGTGCTAAACCTCTAGATGGAAAAAGTTTATCACCAACGAAATTTCATTGCTTTGGTGCTGTATTTGCTGCTTGTAAATTACCTCTTGCCTGGGATACTGTTGGTAGTGAAATCTCTCATTTGCAGCAGTTTTTTAATGTTGCTTTCTCTTACGGCCATTTTCAGTTCAAACATCTTGCCTACTACCATCCATCTTCTGCCTCCACCTACTGTCAAGGCATCTGTTTACCTTCTGGTTAGTCAAAATGTCTTCCCCAAGTCCTGTGCAAAATTAAACCCCAGACAGGAAAAAACGCCACTAGAAGTTCCCTAGATTCTCCAAGGGCTGTTAGTACAAGTCAAACATTCCTCCTATAAAATGAGTGAATGAATAAAAATGCTCTTTTTGACTCTGCCTAACAACTGCACTGGACTTGGTATGAGCCACTTGCCAAAATCTACAGGACAGAGTAAAGGAAGACTTTTTTTCTCTCTCCTCCCTCCTACGCTCCTGGCTAATGCTTTTAAAATCCGAGTGATGTTGTTCCATCCACATGAAAACAGAGATGTTTTATGCAGAAACTTTCACAAGGTCATTTTAAAAGCGGCCACAGGAGGAGAAACACAGTGTGTTCTTCCCCACTGAAGATGTGTGTGCCTCTGATCCTGAGTCTGCAGGAGTCAGAGCTGTGGCCCAGGCCTGGTTTATTGCCATGCACATTTATGTGCCAAAGCTCTGCCATAGTCCTGGGGAACGTGGGATGAAATGTTTGTAGCTCCTGGGTGACTTCTCAATGGTGGCTTCGGTGCAAGCCTGATCTCATTTCTGTTCCTTAAAATTGCAGCTCAGAATCTTGGATTTCTTTATGCATCAAATGACAGACAACCCTGGAGCCTGCACGTAGCCATTGGCGCTGCCAGGTAGGTACAGCCCTTACTTCTTCCCATACCTTAAATCCCACTGAAAACTTAGAGAAAGAATCTCCTTCTGTTATCTTTTAAATGTTAGCAACAGAGAAGTAAATTGGCCGCACTGGTCCATTACTGACTTACTGCAGCTGAGAAATACATGTCTGAACAGCTGTCAAGGCAAAAGCTCAGCTGTGTGAATTATTAAAACCACTTCTCAGCTCACCACTGGTAAGTTTGAAGATAACAGCTAAAAATATATGTTCATGCAGTCTCCCATTAGCTCTCCTCACGCTTGTGGGCTATTTAGGCAGCTTAACACAAGATTGATCTTGCTGTGCAGCAGCACAGCACGAGGCATGAGCAGAGGCTGTCTTTTCCCTCCAGCTACAGAGGGATTCAAACACCATGGTCTGGCCACATGATCCACAAATTTGATGAAAGAGCTGGTTGATAATTATTGGCCCGAAGAGGGGATTATAGATCAAGGTTTACCTCTGAGACACACTCTTTTGCATTTGCACTCATACATACCTGTACCGGTACACACACATTCACTGCAGGAATGAGAAGAAGAATGAGATAGCCCTTCAGCAGAAGATGCTCTGCAGCTCTGTGCTATACCTGGACCTTACCTTTATTTATTTAACTCTAATCCTCTAGCAGCTGTTTCTCTCCTGTAGAAGAACAACAGTGATTTTACAGTTTGACTTTTACTTAACTGTCCAATAATTCTGAACAAGCAAAATTCTGCCTGCTTTTTAAAATAAGGGCTTGCAATTTTATTGAACAGATACTAGTATATAAATTGAAAACAGGTATGGCCATTTTTTAAAAAGATGTTCCAGTTTAGAGGAATTAAGCAGTGATAGCTCATATGCAGTTCACATACTACTGCATAGACTTTTGTCATAGCAGTTTGTCTGTCGCCTGTATTTCTTCTGCATCTATACTGTAATCCCTGACAGATGTCCAGCTTTGCTTAAAAATTACCCTGAGTTTCTATTACAAAATCCTATTTTCTCTATGTTTTAGAGATTACCTTGGTGTTATTCTGGCTTCAACTTTCTGCCTTTTTTTTTGGATGCCATAAATTTTACTGACATTTTTACACTTCTAAACTGAAGGATGAATATCTTTCATTAAACACTGTAATTTGGCATAGGGATTAATCTATAATGGTCAGAATTTGAGAAAACACCACAGCTGGAGCAGTAATGATGGCTTTAAGAAATTATATAAGCCTTTTTATTACATGTTTTAATGGGCTTACATAGAATAGTACAAATGCCAAAGTATTTATATAGGGGATGGCAACGGCACCAGAGCAATAGAGCAGATGTCACTGAGAGAGACTTTCATCTGCAAGCACTCAGTGAAAAGAGCTCTCCAAGGGGAGAAGAGAAGCAAGCCAGAGGACTGGGGCTGCTAGGGAGAAGAAGAGCAGCAAATGTTCCAGGTAGAAGAAGATTCGCAAACAAATTAGGACCCATAATTAATGTACTGTGCACTTTTTCTACAGTCTGTCTTGCAACGCTGTTTGATATACTGCCATGTGTCTGTACAATTTATGCCTCATTTAAGGCAATAGGAAACAATAAAAGCTGGAAGTGGTTGGCAGTACATTTGACAGACCTGATGGGCGAAAAGCAGCTTTCATAGGATAGAAGGCATGCAAAAATGTCCTGGACCAGTATGCAGGCCAATTAATAATATGCATCCATGTTTAATGAAGGCCTCACCCATGTGTCTGAAAAGCATCCTGTTTTTTCAGGACACTAAATTCAGGATCATTGTCCTTACCTCTAATAAAAAGGATGCTTTTTCAAACAATTACCATGTGGTCAGCCAATCGCCTCCTCCAGTTGGTTGCATTTTAAACGTCTTAGATACAACCCTAACAAGGAGGAGAGAAATGGCCTTGCCTTCAGCAGAAAAGATGCCACAGCTCCCCTGCAGCTGAGCAGCCTGTCTGGGAACAGACGGTGAGGATAAAACTCAGCACTCTTCCCGCAGGTTCTTTTCAAGGCAGTTTGCCCTCGATGCCATGTAGAGCAGCATCAGTGATGCAGAGATAACGGTATTGATTGGAAGTGGAATAACCTCCTTAGCTGAGAGTTTGTATATAGGTTAGGTGTTGCTGCAGGACTCATCCTTTAGGCATGTGTCTTCCTGCAGTACACCTGCCTTCATCCTCAGATATGGACGTGGAAAGCAAAGGCCAGTTGGATGTTGTGAAGGCGCTCTGGGAAGGACAAAATGGGTTTGCAGTGACACAGGCACCTCTACAGGCATCGCTTCAGGCGATGAACACTCAGCTAGGCTAATGCTTGTGGTTGCGCCCCAGCTCCTGGCTCGCTTGCAGGCTCCTTGTAAGGAGGAGATCCCTTTGCCAGAATGCATTGAAATTCTTCAGGAACAAGGTAATTTCTCTGTACTCTGTCAGGAGATCGAGTACATGCTCCCAAGAGCATAAAGGCTTTTTGCAGGGCTTGCTTTGTGCCTGCCACTCTCCTGGTGGCTAGGCTGGAGGCAAAGCCAGTGGCTACAGAGCCCGCACTGCCATCTCCCCACAGTCCAGTCAGTGTAGCAGAGGCAGCATACCGGCAACGACTGTCCCAGAGGACACCTACCTCCCCTGCAAGGCAAAGGAGAAGCTGTGGCTTCTCCTGAGCCGTATCTGGGTCAATTCCAGCAGCCAGGAAAGTGAAGGAACCTCCTAGCCAGAGTGCAGGGCACCAGTGCAGGCAGGGGGAGACGCCAGCTCTGGGATGTGCAGCTGGAAGAGGCAAATCTTCCCCCTTACTTCTCACTCCTCCCTCAGGCTTAATGTGAAGGAAAGAAGATCATCAGTGATGTATAGTGACAGGAGGCTTTAGGAATCCAGGGCTTTTTGCTCAATCTTTGTGCTGAAGTGCTCAGTCTTACACGGCAAAGACAAACAGCAACAAGATTGCTCTCAGCAACCCAGACAAGAACATTTTAGAGCATAATTATGGATGAGATGCAAAAGGACAAAAAAGAGGGAAAACATCTGTTCGCATAGAGTTTATTGCCGTTCACTTAAGAGGCCCATTAAATGCTAGAAAAATCTATTTATCCTTCTGTTTGAGGCAATTATCCTGCTGCAAATCTCTGTGGAAATTTGCCCTGTGTTTATTCTTGGAGTGCTGACACTGTGCAGATACACTCACCACACAGAAAGAAGGCGCAGACCTTGCCCACCAAGGCTTACGGAGGGATTTTCAGAAGCAGGGTAGCCAGTGCTTCTCAAGGTCTTTAACTTACACTTTACCTCTGTGGAAAAGTGGGTTGTTTCTTGGAGTCTTTCCCTGAACTTCAGCTGCCTCAGCCCCTTTATTGCAGAAATCAAGAGGGGCTTTTTTCATTACAAGCACACCCAAAAGTGGGATTGCTCTTCTTGTAACCACTGTCACAGCAATATGGGGCATGAGAAGACCAAATAAAGTTCTTCGCATGCTCAAAGGAGACCAACTGTCCTACTGAGCAGGAAATCATTTGACTCAGCAGGCTGCAAGGTCTGTGCAGAGGACAGGCTTCATCTGCTTGAAGCCCAACCATGCACTTGTTTGGCAAAGAGGAAAGCAAGTGCAACTGTGTTGGTTCATCCCTCCCCCCTCTCCTCTGGACTGCTCAGGCCTTTGCATAAGAGCTTGGCAGTGAAGCATCTCTTGACCATACCAGGAACTCTTGGAAAGCTAAGGTGGGGGCAGCACTGACTGTACCAGGAACTCCTGTTGCCTGACCAGGGTGGGAGATGACAGCAGGAATAATCAGTCATCCCCTGACAGCCTTGGAACGTTCCTTATCAGAATTGTAGCTCAAGTGGAACAGTACCATCCTCACTGGAATTTCAAAAATTCCAGTAATTGCTAACCCAGATTACAGCCAGGATGAAAATTTATCAATGATTTAAGCCAACCCTCAACCAAACGGTCCTAAGACAGACCCTTTGAGCTCTTCTGGGCTGTAGTGGACTGCATCAGTATTTCCCTCTGTGTGGGATGCCTCTCAGACTGCCTGAACTCTCAAGTGTGTGAAATTCAGAGAAGTGTCGCCTGGCAACAGAATCTGGGCTGAAATCCCCACTACTCGAGGCTCAACCCTCCCCTCTCTGCACACCTATTGAGAAATGCCAAAAAGGCATTAGACGTGAGCATTTCACTGAATCTTGAGGGGAATTTTTTAATAGATATACCTTTGTACTTCTACACTACATATCCATGTTTGTGTGTGTTACCTTTGTACATTTGTATACACATACATATCTCTGTGTGTGTATTGCCTTGAACACCCTACAACAAATATAGTATACATGTTATTATCTTGAATCCATAACTGTTATTATTGTTCTGTTCATAGTTAATAATTGTTTAATCTAGCTTTTAAATGCTGTTATGATTAGGTGCTGCTAAATCCTTTAGATATAAACCATTCATTAAGTCTGAGCCCAAGATTGGATTCAGCTACATCTACACTCTTCTCTGAGAAGGAGTTTGGAGGGCAACGGGGTCTGCTCTGAATCTCGTGACTCAATGAAGGGTCTCCCTTACCCCTTTTTATATACCTGTCCTCCACATAAATCACTCTAAATTGATTCTAATTCAATTTTCTTTTATGTGTATTACCCATGCACTAAGTAGTAGAGTGAGCCCTGCCATTGAACTTTGTCTCACTTTTGCAAATTTATATCAAAGTTTGTTTTTGCGAGTATCTTTGATGGTGATTCTTTTAAGTGACCTAAGCCACTCATTTTTGCTACAGCAAGGCTCCCTTCATGGCTCTAGTGCATTCTTGTGAGAGAAGGGTTGTTTTTCAGACCTCCACTTTAGCCAAGATGCTGACTGGAGGTTTGCATGCAGGTGTATCAGAAACACCAAAAGCTGGCTTGACTGCTTAATTATCTGGTGATGCAGAAAACAAACAAGCCTCCGCTCCTCTGGCTCATAAATGTAAGGAAAGGCTAATGTAAGGCTTAGAAATCAGCTGGTTGATCAGGACTTTGCAGCAATTGGATAAAAAGGTGGGAGATGTCACAACGACAGGAGCACAGCACGTGGTGCACACACTGCACACAGTGCATGGCTCTTAAAGCACGAGAAATATATTGTCCCCCATGGTAGGTAATGGACATGAACAGGAACAAAGGAAAGTGATGTGGGACAGTGTTCTCCTAGTGCTGCTGTCAGCAGTGTGAGACAGTCTCAAAGGATAAAAACAAAACACATGAAAAATATTCCCTTGAAACTTCTTTCACTTTTGGAAATACCATTTCTACAAAGTTGTTCACTTTGAGAAAAGTTTCATCCCCCTTTCTTTTCACCCCAGCTTTTCACTCCCTTTTTCATAAGGCTGAGTTTTGACTCATGTCTGCTTCTTCTCCAAAATACGTGTTTTTACTTCTCACTGAGAGAAACAGACCTGGGGGGAGGATTCCCAGAAAGGAAACAGTCCATTTCGGATCTTGAACCAGTGATAGTTTTTAATACCTCGAGCACCCAGAGTGTTGTGTGGGCTCGCCAGGAGCCAGGCAAGGCAGTGTGCACATGGGCCAGGCTGCAGCCCCACAGGGACCCCACCACGAGATGTGCAGCCCAGGCACAGCTTATGAGGCTGGGGGACCACAAGTCCTCACACCGGGAGGAACAGAGGACACTTGGCTACCCAAGGCCTTGGTTTCCCTGCCAGACTTTTGATGGGTTAAAAGCTCTGGGGCCTGCTGCTATAGCAGCAACTTTGTCTAGGATTATGATTCCTTACTTTCTGTTAACAGCTTCTGGTATACTGCTACCTTCACCTTTCTATTTCCTTAATGCACTTTTTTAAGCATTCTCCATGAGTAACTGATTTACAATATATTTTTTTTTAAGCTCTATTGCATCACCCAAGTCCTCCCAGCCTTGTGGTTATGCGGGAGCCTGACAGGCACACAGATTTCCACTAAATTCAGAATTACTGCATTTGCTCTTTGAGATACAGTGTGCGGATTTCTTTCAGCAACTGCTTGATCCAACATCGCCCTCTGGTGGAAAACAGAGAATAAAGCAGGATAAAATAGAGCATCGTACAGCGTAACATACTTACTTGAATGCCATGAAAATAATAAAAATCTCGGTCCAGGCCATGATGTTCTCTCTAATTGCTACACTTATTCCTAATGAATTTGAATGTTATCTCAAATAGTCCTCGTCTGGAAAAGAATGGTAACAAATGGTGAATGCTAATTTTCCCATATTTTCCAGAAATTTGACAAATTTGTTTTAAACAGAGGCAAAAGCCACTATCTAAACAATACGTCTTTATGGCATTGTTTCTGTGAAGAAAATCAACACAGTTCCCTGTTGCAAAAAAATATTCTTTTGTGCTCAAGCTCCAAAATCCATCATACATCCAACCTGCTGCCTGCAATCACATGGATTGATAAAAATGTCTCAAAATATAACTGTTCTCCTTCTATACCACAATTACACCTTTGAAGTTCCATATGAGTGTGACAGATTGGTTGCCATCTGCCAGGGGTGCCTATTCAGTGTAGATCAGAAAATACAAATAAGAAGGAAATACTTAAGTATAGTCTGGATAACTTTTGGCTGGACACGTATGGGATTAAGGAATAGTACAGAGATAAAATGCTTTGCACAGGGGACAGCTACGTCTTTCTTTAGGCACCTTTCATCAGCATAGGAGGTTTGGGAGGTTTAATGAACCTTCCACTGTTAATCGTCTCCCATCTGCAAGTGTTTCCCTGACACTTGTTCTGCGATTCCAGATGAAAACTATGGAGCTGATGCAGCAGTACAGACAGATTTAAGATGAAAATGAAGTTTTGAAAATTTTTCAATTGCTGACAGCTTCAGCTGGAGCTGGAGAGGTAACAGAGGCCACATCTTTGCTTCAGCTCCATGCAAGAGTCTTGGGTGAGGAAGAGAATCTCAGGGAGGGATGATGAGTTATTGCCAGAGACTAACACCCGAGGGTGGGCAGCTGAACCAAGAAATGACTCATCTCAACATCTCATCAGCTGCCTAAAGCCTAGAAGCAGTCAGTATCAGTGATCTGGCTTGCAGGCACTTGAACAGTGTGACTCTCCTTTGTGGGCAGGTCTATAGTCAGCACAGGGCAGCATTGCTATGTATTGCTCAGTCTTCGTATGGCACGACCTTAGCCAGGGAGAAAACCGCTGTGAGAAAGAGGAAGATTTAAAAAGGAATTTCAAGTTAGAGACTGCGGAAGTGAGGAGGAAGAGAGGAGCAGTGGTTCTTGATGGCATATCTTTAAAGGTGCCTCTTTGACCTCTTTATAACCACAAGTAAGCATTCCTATAACCATGAAAATAAGGGTCTAAAATCCTCAATTTTTATACAGTGGTATTGAAATATCAGAGACATCCCAGAAGAGAGATAATTACTGGGTCATTGTAATAGCATGGTAAAAATCACATGGGAAAGAACCAAAACAGATCCCATCCAAATGAGGAAAAGGACATGAACTCTATCAAATTAAAAGCAGATACAGAAAGGCAAACTAAAAAAAGATTCTCAGGAAACAACCTGCTACTACTAGACAAAAAGCCTTCTCTATCCTAGCAGGAGCAGGGAACCTGCTGGAGAGTTCTGCAGGTGATCAGGGTGTGCAGTCAGCAGATGATCAGGGTGGCAAAGGAGTTTGAGAGAAAACAAGCCCTAACACAACAGCTAAACAGATTACTCGTGTCTGGCTTCAGCATAGAAATGCTTAGTGAAATTCCCACGGCAGAACCACTTGTTAAAGGGATAATGCAGAGAAGCTGCCACAGATTGAAGGGCCATTAGATGAGGCTTTAGAACAAATTGATGCAAGGGATAGTAACAAATTCATGAGAAGCAGATGTTACTCGCTTGTGGGTTTTTAAGGCACACTAATGGAAATTTTTGCACTATAAGAGCGGGTGTATAAGCTCTTACTTAAAACAGCCAAAGATAAAAGAGGATGGCATGTGGTATAGTTTTCTTTTAAGTGCCGTGAGGGATCTAGAGAACTGCAAACCACTGCATCTGACATCTGTAGCAGGCAAACAGCAAAAGCCATAGTAATAGAACAGTTGCAAGGACAGACACAGGCTAAGAGGGAAGAATTGGCAGAGCTTGAAGTGAGGACCTATGAAGCTGTGCTCCACCACCCTCTCACATCTTCAGAGGATACAGTGAAGCTGCAGAATAGAGCAATCTGCTTGGTATGATCTGCTCAGCTTCTGGAAAGCCTTTAATAACATCTGTCACCCATAAAGAAGCTAATCTGGCACGGAGTAAGAGGGAAGATCCTCTCATGAGTCAGCAACTGCATACAGGATAGAGACAAGGTAAGGGTAAATCATCCATTCTTCACAGTGGAGAGAAGTCACCAATGGCATCTTAGAGGGATAGTGGTATGGTCAGTGCTCATCCACATATCCATTAGCCAGGCAGTAAATGCTTGGGATTGCTTCAACCCAGGTGCAGCACCTTGCACTTGGCCTTGTTAAACTTCATGAGGTTTGCACAGTCCCACGTCTCCAGCCTGTCCAGGTCCCTCTGGATGGCATCCCTTCCCTCCAGCCTGTCAACCTTACCACATAGCTTGGTGTCATTGGCAAACTTGCTAAGGGTGCACTGTCCATGTTGCTGACAAAGATGTTAAACAGCACCAGCCCCAGTACTGACCCCTGAAGGGCATCTTCACTTGGGACACCACCCCCTGGCCTTGTTGAGAACAAGGTCCATCATAGCACCTCTCCTTGTTGGCTGCTCTGTCACTTGGAGAAGGAAGTTGTCATCAGTGCACTCCAGGAACCTCCTGGATTGGTTATCTCCTGCTGTGCTGTCCCTCCAACCAATATCAAGGAGGCTGAAGTCCCCCATGAGGATCAGGGCTCATGAGGGGAACATGAGGCCACTCCTATCAGTCCATAAAGGGCTGAACCTCTTGGTCTTCTTAGTCGGGTGTCACAAATGAGTGTTATAAGTGACCTGTAGCAGACCCCCAGTATAATGTCATGTGTCCCTGCTCTACCTGTGATCTTGATGCACAACCTACTGGTCAGATCTTGACCCATCCCCAGGTGAAGCCCCCTGCATTGCAGCTGCTCACTGACATAGAGGGCAACACCCCCTCCTTGTCTTCCCTGCCTATCCTTGAAGAGCTTATATCCTAATTGATGTCACCAATTAAATACAAAGTTCATACCCTACCAGGAGTACAGTGTGCAGTTCTGGTCCCTCAGTCTCCAAAAGGGTATGTTAGACTGAGGAAAGGTATAAAGATGGGCAGATATAGGATGATTTTATGGGGGTAGCAGTTACTATGTAATTATGTATTATGTAAACCAAGATTCTTCAAGGTGGAAAAGAAGAGTCTGAGAGGGAGTGTGGTGGAGCTTTATAAATTCAAGAAGGATCATGGAGAATAACTAGTCACCACCCCTCACATGATGCAAGAAAGGGGCATCAAAAGGTGTTTTCAGGTTCAAGACAAAGATAAAGACAAGGAGTTCTGCTCCTGGGCAAAGAAGCGTGTCTCCTTACAGCACCTGTTTTCACAAGATGTTGGGGATTACAGAAGCACCACACATGGCTTTAGAAGCAAGTCGACAAATGTGTGGAAGATGAATCATCTAAAACTTGAAGCTACCCCTCAGCTGAGGAAGACCCTAGGCTAGAAGTGGCCGCCCCCTGTGCTGGCCATGGCCAGAGCTAGGACACCAGACTGATGGGTGCAGCTGAAACAGTTCTGATGTTTTTAATCAACCAGACAACTTTTAGAAGTAAATTAGAAGAAATCCCATCGCTCTGCAGAGCATAAGTGCACAACCACAGCTTTATTTTCTCATGGGGCTATAATCACCCTATTAGCATCAGTAGTGTTTCTTGCTCCAGGATAAGCTACACTGTTCGCTATTTTTTAAGATTAAAATAAAGATTTAAGAAAAAATAGCCCTTTCTCATGTTCTTTTTCCATGTATTTTTATGTTCTGTGTTAGCTGAGGACAAGCTGCAGTTTGACAAGCCCTACACCAACACTGCTGCCAAAAGCAGCAGCTCTGCCCTCTCATACCACTGGAAAGGACAAATGAGGGGGGGACAGAGGGGGGAATTCAAAATTAGCCTTCAGAGATGAGAAAAAGAGGGCAAGGCTGCTGAAGGCAGGACTGGCTTAGGCTGGTCCAGGCGCTTATTGACCTATAACTTAATTTGGTGATGTTTCTTCTGACAGCTGTCCTTTGCAAAGGATAACTGTCCTCATCCCCAGTGAGAACAGCAGAAGTTGGCAGCCATGACTGAACGTGGCCTTTCTTGGCCATGTCAGGCCATCCCAAATGAAAGAAAATCCCTTATTTACGAAAGGAAACACTACAGAAGTGACCTTTGCTCCATTATTAGAACTTTATTTATCAGTTCATTTTCATAATGTAAATTCTTGAAGGATTTTGAATAGTTTTTGTAACTCTAACGACTAAATAATAGACAAAAGTGGATGACACTCTTAAATGAGACATTTAAGATCTAATGAGTGGTTTAATCCCTAACAATCAGAATTGTACTTTGATAGTAAGATCCAGTTTTGTGGAGTGATTATCTTCAGCCACATCAAAGAGCTTGAATTGCCAAGGGGAGTGTAAAGCCCAGCTCGGCCTCTGCCACGGAGTGAGATGGTCTGGTCTCTGGTGACTCAGCTTTCTTACAGCAGAGGAGCTTGCTCACAGAGGAACTTGCTCAAATTTACAGACAAATTTGTCTTTAGAGGGTTTATCTAGTCTTAAATGGTTCTTCTCTTTTATGAAACCGATCCTGGTGTTAGAATCCTTGTTGGTTTCTCTCCAATTTATTCATATCAGCTGTTGCAAGGAATGCAGACAGTATTGATGTGAAGTAGAAAAGAGATGCTTTCATTCCCAAGCCCACTCTGAAAAATCCTCTTCTGTGGAATACAGGCCAAGTCAGTGTTGCTATGCGGGATGGGGGGAAATCATCTGTCAGAGCAAAATCTGAGGGGCTTGGAGGAAAAAAAACAAACTTGCAAACAAGTGTGAGAAAAGATGCACAGAACTGTAGTTCCTATAGGGCAATGTTAGCAGAAACTAAGTTCTCTGAGGTGTAATATGAGCAAATGCAGTGATCACTATCAAAAACCTGTCTTAAAATCTCTGTGGCAGACAATGACCTAACATTGCTTTCTGTAAGAGCTGACCTGGACTGCTGTAATGCAGCACTGTAGGGGGTTTTCTTTTCCTTGTAAATTATATGGTCAATGATAAAATTTGTTAGCAAGATGGCAGGAGCAAGGGCAATACTAGATTAGATTTGGCACAAAAGGAGAGAATTGATTTTTACTGAATCTGAACCTATCGCATCTGACACTCTTTAGATGCAGATGCAAAAGTGCTAAATTGAGGTTATTTGTATTATCCTGCAGCGATGTGATCCCTGTTACGTGAAGAGTATTTCTTCTTCTTAACATGAGGCTAGAACAAAGGCCTAGGGCAGAGGATGTCACACAGAGGAGACAAACAGCTGGACCAATACTTGGAGCAACCCACCACGCCTTTCCGAGGTAGCAGCTGGAAACCAGGTGAGATACCACTGAATATCTGCAATTTCACAAGTTGTTGACTTAGTTTCTTTCCTTTTATTCCATAATGGAGTAAAAGTCCAAGCTGCTACTGGGAGATGTAACACTAGCCTGCTGTAAATGGAAAAGGAGCCTCTGAGACTCACAACTTGGCCCCTGATGAAGAGCCTTGCAGGGCAGCAATGCACTCTCCCACCAGGCGAGCAGCCTCTTTGGCTGTGCCCCTGTGTACCGAAAAGCCACCTGCCCCATGCCCATAGTTGTGGACCACTAGGAGCTTAACTCCTCCTTGGCTCAAAACCTCCCTCTGCAGTCTCACACACTGCCTGGATGGCCTCAGGCCCACCTTCACTTTGATATCCTGAGCTTCCCGCAGTGAGGGCTCAAGGGAGCAGCATCTGTCAAAGATGTCTTTGGTAGTGCCAGGGTCAGGGGAGAGACTCCAGCTCTCCTTTTCCCTAGTTCCCCCCAGGGTTACCCTGTGTATCCCTGGGTAGATGTAAGTTAAGCCATCCCCGTCCCGGATGAAGTTTTTCACCCAAGGAGCATAAACCTTGAGTACTTGTCCCCTGACAGGGAAGAGTTTCTTGTCCCCCACCAGCTGGTGGGCTCCAATGCCTGCGCAGTTGACAATGATGTCATAGTCACTGTGCAGCTCCCACAGGTCTGAAACTTTTCTCTTGTACATCTGGACACCAGTTGCTTTCAACCTGCAAAAAGACTCCAGAAGTGAGACAGGAAAGAAACCTCAAAACCCTAATGTAATTATTATGAACATTAAGTAAATGAGATAGATTGCATTTGCCTTTACATAAGGATCAAACCCAAACAACAGATGGGATAAAAAATGTAAAGAAAGTGCCATGGGGGTTCTGTTTGTCATTTGTCTGATTTGATCTCATCAAAGCTATTTTTTAGCTTGGTTGGGCTGGAAAAGATACAGCAAGTCGATCAAGCAAAGGGTCTGGCAGAAGACCCTAGGCAGACAGTCAGGTCCTCATGGTCTCATTGATTTATTTCTGTAACAGTATCAAGCTTTAACAGCTCAAGCAAGCAGAAAACCGACAGATTTATTTACCAACTTACTCCTGCTGGTGACAGAGCTATCATACTACACCCCTTCTGATATGCCTGTTACATGCCATCACATTCATTCCCAACACCCCTCCTGAGCCACACAGTCAGGCCCTAAGATATCCATGCAGGCTGGGCAGATGTGGCATGGGACCCCCAGGGAACACACAGCCTTCTAGAGTAGCAGCCAGGAGTCACCCAGGACAGCTCAGAGCAGTACACGTCCATGTCTGCTCTTCAGCAAAAGTCACTTCTTCTTGACGTTCATTTTTAAGATCAATTTCAAGCCAAATCCTCCCCTAAACTTGCCTAAGCTTGCAGCTCTTCCCTGTGGAAAATCACTGGCATGAGATGGAGTCACTGCATGCTGTCAGCTGGCTTCAGTTGCTGGGAGTTTTTACTGGGGGGTTTAGCATGAGCAAGTCAGGAGACAGGTCTGTGATAATGATGGGAAATCCTGTCCTTTGCAATATTCCAGCAGCTGGCAAAGTCATCAACCTCACTATAAAGGCAATGGTTTCCCACAAAGCAGTGAGTGAGAGAAGGATCCAGGGCATAGAGGATGCTCTGAGGCCTGGTGCAGTAGGACATTGAAGCTGATCAGGAAGAACAGGGGCGGTCTCATGCAGCAGCTCTGGCTGGGTGACTTGCTGGGAGAGCTCCTACGTGTTGTAATTGGAACTCATTGTCATCATGCCATTAAAAAACCACCAATAAAAAAAACAACTTCTGAAAACTCCAGAATTCAGGCGAGCAAGCAGGAAAAAAAGTCCTGAAGTCTATTTTTGGACCAGCCAGGTGGGCACAAAAACAATTTTCCTCATGGATTGCCAAGAGAATAGTCTATAAATACTGCTCAGGTCACCAGGGATTTGAGAATTAGTTACATGTTTAATATGCTCTCGCTTCTCATCACCAGAGAGAAGAGAAAGAAAAAGAGCTTCATCCTCTCATTAGACTATATCCTTTGAGAAATAAGAAGACTACAGCAGGAATGAGGAGAGGGCAGAAATCTCACGGCAGCTACTAAATGGGTTGTACAACTTAGTTGTCCTGCAGCAGAGATTGCTTGTGTTAGGCAATGAAACATGACAGAGAACATGTACCAAGTAGACGGCATAGACCTCACTGGTGCCCTGGGAGTACTCCCAGCCTGGCTGGCTGCTGGAACAAGAAATGCTTTTTTCACGTTTTGCAGTGTGATGAAAGGCATCCAAGTAACCAGCTGAGCTGGCTGGCAATTTGTACCTTGGTGTCAGTGCACACCTCTTTACTTAACCTCAAATCAGTTTGCAGCCTATCGCTTTCTCTCAATCAGAGACAGCTATTTGCTCACTTTAGAGGTACTTACACGGATTAAATACACATCCCAGGCGTCAAAGCCCTTTTAGATCTGCATCCTATCTCTCCTACCGTTCTCCAAAATCCAAGTATTTTTGGGAAACTTAGAAATTTGGAAATTAGCAAATCTTCTAACTTTGCTGTCAATCCAGGCATGAACTCTGAAGCCACAACTCCTCAGAGTGAGTGCATCACCCATCTTATGCAGGCAAAAATTTTCAGGTTTGTTACAAGATGATACTCATTTAACATTTTTTTTCACCTGACTGGATTAAGAAATTACTCCAACTGTTGACTAAATTTGAGATTAATTGGTCCAGCCACTTCTTAAGTGCAAAGTCTTCACAGATAATACACCTTCCTGGACATGCCTATTCTCTCAGGGGCTGGATGTATCTTCAAAAACAGAGTGATATTATTTGGGAAGTTTGACAAATGAGGAGCACCCAAACATTTTCTTAGGACAAAGCAGGTTCTTGATGTACCTTCAAGGTCTAGCTGGCCAAGCATGGCCTCCGTGGTTAGGTTGGTCCTTTGTCCAGGGTTGCTCACACTCCAAGCCCTACTGTACAGACACGCTGGGAGAAAGCAGACATTGCATAAATGGGGCCTTTCACATTTTTGAAAAATTGGGTATTTATTTCCTGTGCTTCTTCCTAAGGAAGAGCTTGTTGCATTTTCCCCAGTGGCAAACAGCGTTTTCCCAGTTTTGTTCAAACCTAAGGTTCTCAAGGAGACCTCGTCTTGCCCCCAGTCCCTCTGCCTGAGTTTCTCTCCACGTGCCCAGCCTGCAGCAAAACCCACCTTTTCTCCAGCCACAGCAGGTAGAGTGGAGAGTCACATTTCAGTGTTGTAAAGGCTTGACCAAATCGGTACTGTGGGAACTTCTGGAGTTCTGCTTCGGACATTGGTCGAAATCCTAGGACAGCATCTGACCAGAAAGGTAACTCTTCCTTGGGAGTGCTTTTAAAGACCTGCCACCTAAAAGGACAGAGAGAAAAACCTAGAAAACTTCACTGCTAGTGCTCTGCCATGTTATGTGTCACATCAATCTTAGCACAAACCCAGGAGCTGAGGAACTTGCTTCTGCTCATTGGTACAGCTCTGCAAGGTTAACAGCAACAGGGAAACACTGCTGCCTGCTACTGCAATACCTGCCGAGGTAATTAGGCAGAGTTGAGCTTCAGGGTGACACTGGGGTAAATAAACTGCAGAGAGCTCTTCCAGCAATAGTGTATGTACAGAGTCCCCACGTACAGTGTCCCTGCCACAACTGCAGACACCTGCATGGACCTGGTAGGGCCATTTGCACACCTGCTCATGGTTCTTTGGGTACCCATAAAGCTAGAGTGCCCAGTCTCAATACTCCCAAGAGGTGAATTTCTGTGTACGTAATAGGCAGCATAAAACACCCCCAACACACACCCCCCCAACTGCATCCCTGTGCCTAGTTACTGAAGCTGGAAGATCCTCCAGTCCTATTTCTATGAAGAGCACCCCAGATGCAAGCAACTGGTGGATGATAGTGAGGAAAACATCAGTTATTGAAATATAATTGGTGCTGGTCATTCTTGAATGGTTTATCTGTGCACACCTATGCATGAATTTTGCCTAAAAATACATCATATCTGAACAGTTGCAACGCAGTTTCTTGGGAATACGGTCACAAAAGCTAGTTCATGAAGGGAATACAGCTGAACTACAGCAAGGAAAACCTCTCTGACTGCTCCAGAACACAGCACAAACATAGCAAAGGCTGCCCCGGGGGTCGTTCTTACCCAGAGACCAGATAAATGCCAGCCTCTGACGCCTCGGCTGAGTTGCTGATGGCAAAAAGGTAAGTGAAAGTCTCTTTGAACCATTGCTTCTGCACGTGAATCGGTGTGCCTGCGTGTGAATGAAACCAAACATGCAGAGAGGAGTAATGCAAAGAACAGAAGTGTACAAATGAGTGTCAAGGATATGGGACAGGCAGGGAACACAGTTCAAGGCACTTTTCTTCCTGAGGCTCTGTGCATCGCCGCACACCCGGACACATGGCTGCTCAGGGTGCCATAGGCAATGCCATGGTGAACTGCACGAACCTGGGTACGTGTGAGGAATGAGCATCCCAGCAGCGACATCACTCGTTGTGTTGGGGCTGAACTGGTCTGAAAGGACTGTCACAGAGCAGCTGGGACAAGTCTCCACAATGCACAGTGCTGTGGACAGGCCGATGACTCCCGCGCCGACCACTGCGACCTTGGGTGCTGCCATCTCCAGGATACAGAGGCAGAGGACAAAGAAACCTACCTGCATTTGGAAACAATATATCACATGTCACTATTATCCAGGCCGCACACCCTCGTCAGGCTATGAAATACCCACACAAGATGTAACATAAGCCCCCCGGAGCAACTAATTGAAGGCTAACTGCTGCACACAACCAAGGCTAAGGTGAGGATTAAAAAAATCATCAACCTGTGATACAATGACAGATTTTTGAAAAGTACTTCATCCTCAGCACAGGAGCAAACGGCAAGAGAGAGATCTGTACAAACACCATTGGTGTTTTGACCGGTTTGTGGCAAGGTTTTTTTAATAAAATCCAAGTTGAGTTTTCAATCATGTAATGTGCAAAAGTTATGGAGCCCTAGAGAAACTGGCTTTTTGGCACTATAAGGAAAAATGTTGTTGGATCTCCAGAAATGAGAGCTGTTGCTGCCTGGGCAGCAGAAGCAAATCACACAGGAGGCAAATTGATTACACCAAGCAAAGGGTCCAGCCATTGTGGGAGATGCTTTTCCTTAACATTCATCTTAGTTCTCCTGCTCCTGGGGGAGTGCAAGGCTCTTGTTCAGCCTCCAAGCACTGTGTTACCTGCTTAGCTCTGTCCTAGAAAACAGGAATTTTAAACACAATGCATATTTTCACATGGTACAGCCTGACTGTTTACATGCCCACATCCAAAAACTGTTTGGGCCATGGTGCCTTGGAAGGAAAAGTACGGGAAGAGAAGCTACCTGTGTTATGTGGGATTTTGTGCCCCTAGTGACTGGAGGTCTCCAAATCCATTCTTGGCCCTTGTACCTGCCAGCATGGCCCACTACTTTGGACAGATCTGTGGGCATCCAAGGTTGCCATGCTCTCTCAGCAACACACAGTGGTCCCCAGGAGCCAGCCAGTCTCGCTGCCTTAAGGGCCTGTATATTTGCCTCTCTCTGCCTTGCTTTATAAGTTGCTTTATGCCCTGGAGCAGCTCTACTCCACTCCACTCCTCAGAATTTTTGACTGCTGATTGCTACTCCAGGAGGTGCAGCATTTCTATTTTCCCTTGTCCTGTCCAAGTTTTGGAGCAGTGAGTGGTGCACAGCTCCTAGCTTGGCAATCACCTGGCTTCCCATCCCAGCGAGATGCCAGCCTGTGTACCTAGCCACAGCTGGTTCATAGTTTTCACACTGGCGAAGGCACAAAGTAGAACTGAACCATACAGCTCAGTGTGCTCTGAAAACTCCCAGAAGCCAGGACTAAATGTGCCCAAGAGAGAGAGACTGGGCAACCTCAGAGGTGATAAATCCTTTACCAGCTTTGAACCAGGTGAGCTGGGGTACACCTGCTGGCTCAGGCACCCCGTCAAGGGGTTACTGTCAAAAGCTGAGCAGGGATCACAGAATCATAGAATCACAGAATATGCTGAATTGCAAGGGACCCATATGGATCATCGAGTCCAACTCTTAGCCCCACCCAGAACCATTCCCAAGAGTCACACCATGTGCCTGAGAGTATCATCCAAATGTCAAGTTTGGTGCTGTGACCACTTCTCTGGGGAGCCTGTTTCAGTGCCCAACTACCCTCTGAGTGAAGAACCTTTTTCTAATATCCAACCTAAACCTCCCTTGACACAACTTCAGGCCATTCCCTTGGGTCTTGTCACTGGTCACCACAGAGATAGGTGCCTGCTTCTCCTCTTCCCCTCACAAGGAAGCTGTAACTGCAATGAGGTCTCTCCTCAGTCTGCTCTTCTCCAGGCTGAACAGACAAGTGCCCTCAGCTGCTCCTCATACAGCTTCCCCTCAAGGCCCTTCATCATCTTTGTTGCCCTCCTTTGCACTCTCTCTAATAGCTTAATGTCTTTCTCACATTGCACTGCCCAGTACTGCACACAATATTCAAGGTGAGGCCGCGCCAATGCAGAGCAGAGCGGGACAATCCCCTCCCTTGACCAGCTGGCGATGCTTTGCCTGATGCTCCCCAGGACACAGTTGCCCCTCCTGGCTGCCAGGGCACTGCTGACTCATATCCAGCTTGCCATCAACCAGGATGTAGGGGAATAATCTCCTTTGCCTGTGGCTCTTTTTTTTTTTCCTGGAGCATATTATCTATCAATATTCACTCTTGGAGAGGATGCTGAGTGAGATGGACCTTTGGTTTTGTGCCCTTATGATTCTGCTTTCTCCTATGGGACTTGCTTATCACTGACTAGAAATCCAGCCTCACTAATTGCTTTCTGCAAATCTTTTCTGGAAACCAGTGCTTGCAGTTATAATGATGGGCTGATTTCCCATCTTCCTGGGGCTTTTGGCATATTTGATATAAATTTAGGCAAGACAGACTGTGTGGGATTATCATAGGTCAGGTTTATTTATGAGATCCCTGCTCATAACTTTTCACACAGCTTCTCACTTACCCCTGAGGTTTTACTATTTAAAATTTGATGTCTCTACTAGGTAAGGAGAGGAACAGGCAGTGTTGCTTGTCATTGCATTCCTTCTGCATCACAGCCAAGGGTTGTTACAACCCATCTTCTTCCTCTCAGGGTAACGCTTAAGTTTCTTCATATTAATTATCACATCTTCTTTCACAAGCTGACTATAGAAGTGCTCACACAGAAGGGAAAGAGGATACAGTGTCAGTGGGCAAATGGACCCTGAACCACAACTGCTGGCCTGCACAGCTGACACCCAGAAACTCAATCTGGAAAATTGCTGGGGGAAGGAGAAGGAGAAGAGAAATGAAGAATATTAGTAACAAGAAAGGGGGAGAGGGGGAATAATAATTCTGTAATTACTTAGGAAAATTGGTTCTGGTAAAGGTATTTAAACACATTTTTTATTAACAAACCTTCTTGCTCAGCACTGGCAACTGTGGAAGTAGCGTGTGGCTCTCAGCACACCCAGTGAGCCTCCCAGCAGCCCATGGACATGCACAGTCCTTCTTTTTCAGCTGCCCTGGTGGGTACATTATGCATCTGCCAGAGATGTGCTCTCAGTTGTCCCTCACAACTCTCCTTTGCTGAAGCCCTTGGATCTTGATGGAGATTGAATTTCTGGACTGACCTCCCTGTCCCCAGGGAAGAAAGAGGAGCTGTGGCTTGGTGGAGGCTCAAGTTTCAGAAGTCCTCCCAGTTTGGATAGGATTTTTGCAGATGAGACGGTTCAATATCAACTGATCCCAATGTTGCAAAATCCAGTGAGGGCAGGAAGGGGCTGCTGACAGTGCCAGAGTCTACAGGAACACCTCAGAAGGCCACGACACACCCGTTAAATGCAGTGTTTTTCTAGGACTTACTGCTGTAGTTCAGGAGTGCATCAAGCCTTCATGTGCTAATGTGCCAAAAATTAACTGGGTGCAAAGCAGAGCTATACACAGCTTGCATCAGCAAGTGCAGCTCGGGCTCTGCAGAACCATTGACCATGCTATGAGTGCAAGGCTCAGCTATGGCTCTGCCCTGGCAGCACAGCTTGCCTGTATCTTCATGGGCAGGGGGCACAGGAGGAGAAACTACTTTATGCTGATGTGGGAACCCAGCATAGTCCCAGCCAAGGGACACTTCTTGTCCTGTCAGACAGGCCTTTACTGAGGGTTTTGCAAAAATCAGCCTTTAAAAGGCATATCAGTTGCAGTAACTGCTGGGGAAGGAGGCACATGGTGTCAGGTACTCTTTAGCTCTCTGTCCCTTCTTAATGTCAGAAGAATAGGACAGAAGCCAGAGAGAGTCACCTGGAGCTGTGATTCCCCAGCAATGAGGACACCAGCTGCCTGATGTGGGTTTCATGCCCCTGCCACTCTCCTGCTTCTCCCAAGCCAGAATGAATTATTTTTAAAAATACTGAGATATTTTGTGATGTGGCTTCATCTCCCAACTCAGGCAACAGGAGACAAAGCCAGCCTTATGTGATGCAAGGGGGTCCTTATTCTTTCTTGCCTCCTATAGCTGTATGTCATCACTAAGTGCCACAAACCTTCATCTGTAATGTCACCCAAGCAGTGGATAACATGATCAATATGGATAAATATACCGGTCTCCAGCATACACACACACGCACACAAGCATGCACAGCCACTGCCAGCTGCAGCTGCAGCCTGCAGACATAGCAGGCTGCCCACTCCGAGCTTGTGTCGCAACCCATCTGGCCTACCAAAATAAGCATATTTACACGCCCAAATAAACAGTGGAAAAAGCCCAGCTGAACTGTTGACCAGAAAATGGAACAGGAAGTAACTGAAAAAACCCAAAACCTGCTATATATAAGTTCTGTGGGTTTTTTTAAACTAACTCTCACCGTAATTAAGTACTGACATACTTTTTTGAATTGCTTGAAGTGGTACCAGGAAGCAAAGGCTCCAGCCTTTCTGAACTGCTGGAGGGGCTCCTCACCCACCAGGGCAGCTGTACCCACTGTCCCTGTCAGTGCCTGCCATGGAGCACTTTTTCCCTTCCTTTTTTTTTTTGCTGATCACTTTTGTTTATTCACTTCCCCAGTTTACAAGCACCCCTTGGTGTTGGTTCCCTTCAGATGAGCCCACAGAGGGTTTTTGCCAGGCAAAAACATGGTGCTCATGATCCATTCTTGGGCGTTTGCTGAGGAGGAAGAAGTACTGATTTTGTCCTTTTGACTCTGACCTAGTCCCTTTTCTGCCATTTGGGCTGCTCTGTGAGATTTACATTCGGAAAGTGACGCAGGAGGAAGGCGAGGATGCTCTCTCTCCAGCAAACAAGGGCCCACTGTCAGAAAGCAGGTGTCACAGGGGACCCCGGGCCGACTAGGGAGGCCTCAACTCGCCCTGCACGAGAAACATCTCCTAAGGAATGCTAGGTTATACCGCCGCCTCGGCTATCTGCAAGTCGCCTTCACCAGCAGCACCTACACGCCGAGCGCTGCTCTTGCTTCCCTCCCAAACCGGAGAGCTCTGCGGTCCCCTCTCACCCGGGGGCGCGGGCTGCCGAGCCCGTCGCCTCTCTTTGCGGGGACGGGGGAAACAGGGAGAAGCTGCGATCCCGGATCTGCACCCCAGCCAAGCCCTGCGGTTCTCCCCTCCCTCTCCGGTGTGTGTGCTGAGCCCTCCCGGCCCCGGCTCCGGGAGCTGGGATGGGCCCGCGGGAACCGCCGGGGGCAGCGCCCAGTCCCTGCGGGCGCTTCTCCGGCCCTCGGCAGCAGGAGGGCTCCGGCATCCAGCATTTCCCTCTTCGGCTGGAAGTACAGTCTGAAAACAACCCAAGCGGGGAGAGCAGGCGATACCTGGCGAGGAGGAGGCCCCCGATCCTGCCTGGAAGAGCCGCCCTCCCGGGCAGCGCGGGGACGCGTGCGGGAGCGGCCGGAGCGCCTTGCCGGGGGAGGCGCGGGGGCTGCCGCTGCCCCCCCTGCCCCGGGGCGCCCCCGGGCCGGGCTCCGCGCCCCGCCGCCGATGAAGGAGCTGTTTGTGCCCGGGCAGAGGCCTCCCCCGGCGCTGGCGGCGCGCCCGGAGCGCCCGGCGGCCGCGCGTTGGCCCTGCCGGGGCCGGGCCCTCCGCCGCCTGCCAGAACTTTCCCCCTTGGATATTTCCCCAGCGCGCTCCAGAGGAGGCTCAGCGGGACCCGCTGTGCTGCAGGGAATGCATTGTCCTTTTTTCCTCCCTCACAGGCAGTTATGTTCTGGAGCGCTTCTGAAGCTGCCTTAGGGTTGCCACAGCGCTTGAGCAATCGTGCGAGCGGGTCGGGAGGGGAACTCCAGCCATCGCAGGTCGGCGAGGGGCGAGTCCCTGCCAAACCGCAACCCCCTAATGAGCACAGCCAGGCAGGGCTGTTTTCAGCGGAAAAACACAACTTTGTCATAAAACAGCCCTCTCTGCAGGGTCGCTACGATGAAACTGTATACCATATACCCCGGTTTATCGCCTCCAGGGCATTTGCCGTTGGCAGGACATTTGCGGTTGGCAGGACATTTTGGCTAATGTTTGACAGGCTGAGCATTCTTCCCTGAACGTGCTCAGCAGGACAGTCTTTGCCAACCACTCCTCTTTAGCCCCGCCGAACGGATTTTGCCATGGATCTTCCAAGCAGGTGCCTTTTCTTCGTAGCCATTTAAATACAGGCCAGCAGATATCCGAAGGGTATCTCTATGTACAGCAACAGTGTGCACAAAATAGGGCGAACTGTTCTCTCCTCCCAGTCTAGCTGTGTACTTAAATGTTAAAACTAAAGCCATGATGTATTACACATGCGCAGGCATAATTCCCCCAAATTATAGTATAGCTTGATTTTTCTGAGTGTTATGAAAATAGGGGATTAAGAGAGGGAAAGCAGCAGAGGAACAGAAGTTTACTTGTTTAGAAATGAAATTGTTGATAGGCTTGGTGCACTGATTGTAAAATGAACACTATTCTAAGTCATTGCAGGATATCTGCAGTAACTTTGGAGAGGATCCTTTCACATATGGAAATTTCCCTCAAATATAAACGGAGGTCATAGTGCCAGCTAATATTAAAACTGCGTGCTACTACTTCTTCTGAGATTCTACTGCTTATTGGTTATTGCTTATAATTTCGCCGGATTTGAATGATTTGGATTGAAATGTTCTGTGACAGATGTTTGTACAAGGCTGAATATTTCACAGAATTCCTGATGTATCTTTTCCTGAGAAAGAGATGCAGGAAATTCAAGCTGGTTTGGGATACCAAATCTTATTGTAATGTTATTACATAACAAGAATCTTCTTTGGCCTAAAGTATTTTGGAAAGATGAACACACTGTGTTTTGCAAAAGCGCCCATAAATGAAGTACAACATATTTTAGGATCAGGAAAAAGCTTTGTTCTGTGTAATCTAGATGTGTGACTTCCTACCACAAATGCTTATTTATCCATGCAGGCATCTATAGAGGGAAACAATTTCAACTCTTTAGTGCTGCCATTGATTTTCTTACCTCTGCACTTCTCTGAAATGAACAGCACAATATAGAGCCTCTAATTCCCAGAGCCCTGATAAACTGAAGATCAGCCATTCTGTATTGAGGCCTTCAAGATACGAGAAGTTTTTTGCTACAGATGTTGATGGGAAAGATGGGAAAAAGGACAAGAACAGACAAGAAGATCTGTGTAACAGCCCAATTGCTAAAGATCCCCTGGATGTTTGTGTATGTATTATTCTGTCTATTGTGCAAAGTGTGTCCTTTTGAACTAACAAATAATTGGCTAAATAGTATTCCAAGTGCAACATTCACCTATTTATAGTTTGAGAATGCTCCTGACAAACTCTGATTGTATTGTATGTGAGTGGCTATTGTATCCTTCGTGCAAATCATGATTTGGGCACTCAGGAAGAGAGCACCAGCCTTCTGGCATAGAACAAACACAGCCCTAATTGTACTTGGAGCTCTTTCTGAACCGTGACCAGCAGTGGAATTCCAGCTCAAGCAGTGCTGAAGAAGTGTTTCCCTTTACCTTCGCTTCCCTTTGCTTTGTGTACTCTCCTGAATAGAGCCATAACGATAAGCAGAAACGACCTCTCTGAAAACAGAAGTGTTGACCTGCTTCTAATCTGGTGAATGACAAGGATCATTTATGTGCCACTTCTTTAACCAGTTCAAAGATCAAGTCAAGCATCAGTGTCCACGGCAAGTTACCATTTCAGCAAAGAGTTTAAGCTGTGCCTTGTTTTGCTGTTTGCCCGTTATTTACTTACTTCTGGAGAAGTTCTCTCAATATGAGGAAGAAACCAGCAGTACTGACATTCCTTTTGAAAAGCTTTGTGAAAATATTTACTGAGAGATTGCCCATTAATCCCTGGTTCTTTTGCTACATTTGGTTCATGATCACCTCAGTCAAAACTTCTTTTTAATCTCACCACTGTGGAGAGAATTTTTGCAGGAATCACCCCTTGATGTTGTGTTTTTCTTATTCCTGTGCAAGTCTGTTCATCTCCACATTATGAGGCAATGTTAATAACTTAAATGCCTGTGAGCACTCCATAGAGGGATCCTACTCATGTGCAACAAACACCTGAGCAGTATCTATGCCTGTGTGCTAGACAGGAATTCAGAGAGAGAAGAGTTGGTTTGTCACTAAATGAGATATTTCCCATAACTTATGATTACTGATAAACCTAAGTTATTAATTTCTTTGAAAGAGCTTGTTTTGTGCACAAACCTCTCTGCAATCACTTTTTATATGCCAGTTATATTAAAAAAAGGTATTTCCCCTTTTGAGGTGTATACTTTTTAGGCTTGATTTTTCTCAGCTTGATTGAGCTCAGTGCTCTTGAAATCAGTGTATCAGAGATGATTCAAATTTCTCAACTTTAGCAAACAACTATTTGAACCATTCATTACTGTTACTTTCAGGGAGGAACATAAATCACCTAGCAAGGACATATTAAGCCTTCAAAACACAAATGGTGAAGCAAAGTGGTGGGTGTAACTTGATCAGAAAACATAAGATTAATAAAATAAACCTAGAAAGTTATTTGCACCAGTTAGAGGAGTGCCATGATCTAGTAATCACAGTGGGGCTGGATCAAGGGTTGGACTTGATGATCTCAGAGGTCTCTTCCAACCCAGTTAATTCTATGATTCTGTGATTTATGGGAAGTGAAGAATAAATAGGCTCCTGAGAAGGTCTAAGGGGCCAAATAATGAGGAATAGGGCTATAAATTGCTGCCATTCTTATTTTCCTGGCACTGTCTGCCCACTCCAATGCCTGCATGAGGAAGCTACAGTTAATCTTCACATCCACTGAACATCAGGTGGTTACATGTACATTGTTCTGTCATTTCTGTAGTCACCTACTTTCTTTTCTGATAATTCATACCCATTCTACAGTATCTGCAGCTATTTTTGTCACTACTGAATGTGTCTGAATGCCCCAGTCAGCTTATACAAATAAAGGCAAAAAAAAAAAAAAAATTCTTTCTGTAACTGAAATGCAAAATATGTCACATTTTTCATACATATTTTGTCATAGTCACCATCTAACACATTACCCAAACATTGGTTTACAACTGCAAACACAAACAGGGAAAAGACATACACATGATACTTGCTAGCCTAAACCATAGATGGTTTTCACTGTGGAATGCCAAAACGCCAGCCAGGTCTTTGGGATAAGATAAGGGACTGAACCAAATGGACAGTTGCTGATAGGAGTTCATTAAATTAGGTAAAGGTGTAAAGATCAAAAAATGTGTGTCTGACTTTATTCTTGCCCATAATTGCAGACAATAAATACACATTTTAAAAAACCCATTAAAATATATTGTATTAAATCCACAAATTCTGGGCAAACAAACTCCTTCCTGTGAATACATGCTTCCCCCATGTTACCAAAATGCACACTCTATCTGGTACAGAATCTTGTACAAAATTATTAGGCTACCAGTACATAGGTGTGCTTTAATCTTTCTTCCTGTGAGAGGTAACAATGCAAATACCAATTGACAGCATTTACTAGAATTTTCCCCGATAGAATAAACTTGTTCTCTTGTGAACACTAGTTTTTTTTCCTTAAGTTTTTTAGTTTAATTTCTCCTCTAGGAATCTGTTCTGGGATTCACACAAGCATCTCTAAGATGTTTGAAAAGGGCATAGGATGAATCCAGAACCTTCTTTTTGCAGGCACAAATGCCTTTCTGGCATGAAGCTTCCATGACCTCACCTTTTCCCAAGCCCTTGCAAAAGGCACTCATAGACCTTGCACGCTGCTGAGCCCAGTGCTGTGGAGGCTTCCTAAGTGACTGCACCTAAGGAGTTGGTAAAAATAAGCTGTGAAAGATGCAGGAGAATGCCAATGAGTCCTGCACTCCATCCCAGAGCTGGGATGTCAGAGCATCATCTGTTTCCACAGAGCCACTACATAGAAGCCCTCAGCCTTCAGGCAGGCTTCACCCCTTGTTCAGACATTCAGGGTACTACCCAGAGCATATGATGACTGCCCATACTTTGCATAGCCTTTTTTTCCTGCATAGTTGTTTAAACCTGTAGAATTTTGCACACAGAAATTGAAGGGAACTGTTAAAGTAGAAAATACATATTTCACAAAGTTTTGAAATAATTATTCAAAATATCAAACTTATTTACTATTTTTCATTAGTTATTTAACTAATGATAATTGCTCTTATTCCTATGTTTAACCCAGAAAGTATGTCCTTAACAAACTGCAAGACTGTCTAATAAAACTGGATATGAGATTTAGGACAAAAACATTTGTCGTCATGCAAGAGTCACCAGCAATTAAGACAGGTAAGAATTCAAATTCACTGTGTCAAAAAAACCTAGAGAGACAGAGATAAGCACAATAAATTTGCACTAAGGTAGAGGTGACAAATACAAACATAAAAGAACTTAAGAATACAGATAAGAAACTATAAAAAATAATCCCTTTTATGAGCAATGAAATTAAAAGATGCCCCACAGGAACAGAAGCATTTGTTCTCAAACTCAGTGCTCTCTTGCAAGAGGATTTAGAAAATCTATGAATATTTTAAGGAAAGAAATCAACTCACCCTGATTTTGCTACATAGTGCATGACTAGTGTTAAACATATTTTTGTCCAGATGGAAAAACTAATCAAACAGAAATGCTAGAGACATACAGACACATGCTGTTTCCTGTTTTTTTACAGTAATATGCTTCCTCAGGTTAAAGAATAGGATACCCCAAGGCATCCTCTAAGTTATTGATACATAAAATCACAAAAGGTGTAACTTGTAGATCAACAAACTTTTTATTTCCAAGGAAAAAAAAGTAACATCATTAGTTCAGGGAAATTCAGGTGTCATTTGAATCAAAGACCAAATACCAACTGACTTCAGTGACAGAAGGAACTGGCTTTTGGTCTGAAAAGCCACCAAGCTACATTGTGGTCTAGAAATATAATTAAAGTTTAGTTTGTAAACAGTATCAGTATAATTGTGCATATAAGTTTTTTTCTGTTTCTTTTCTTTACCTTATGTATACTGATTACAGATGACCAGGTCCTGAATCCCTCAAGCCAAAGGAACACAGAACATTCATTGACTGTTCGTACCAGAGTAACACCCAAATCAGTTATTTGGCAAGTAAGGAAGTAGAAAAAATATTTTAATTGTTCATCAGTACTTTGTTAGAATTAGACTGTACTGCTCCCAAAACTCATGACTAGTGAGTTTTAAGATAGATGTACTATTAAAAGAGGGAGTATCAGTGTGAAAGAGGCCCAAAATAAGGAAAGAACTCGGAGCTCTGTGTGTGAGAAGGGTGGCTGTGATGGAAGACAGTACCAGTTTAATTCCTTGTTAGGCGTATTGCATGATATTTTCTTTTTTACCATGGTTAAATCCTTATTTAAGGCAGGGCATGCAGGGTTTGGCAATAGATCTTGCAGATAAAGATCTACTGTTCTGCTCTGGTAAGTGGAGGGAGATCTGAAAGCAGTGGAAGAATACTAGGTCTGCTCTTCAGCAAAATGAAAAACCACAGCATGTGAGTAATCCGATCTTCAGTCATCAAAGTATGTATTCAAGTCCTTTTCTGAATAATGATGAGATTAGTCACGGGGGTAAGGTTAAGTGCTTTTGCTGAACTATCATACCTGGACATAAGCCAGAGTATTCTGTGCAGGTCTTCTTGGAGGTTTTCTCTGCAAACACTGGAACACCCACAGAACTGTAGGGAGCCTAAAGATTCTTTCCTATGCTTTCTATATAATTATCTCACAGAGACTCCCTGAACTTAAACTTACTGAATTTTGCGTGCCTCAAAGCGTGTTAATCCTTATATAGGATATTATTTTGTTCTAATACCAGGACCAAAATGCTACTTGATACTCCAGGACAGTGCTGTGAAGAATAAAATCTGTTATAAGGGGATATAAACCATTATTCTGGTTTCAGAAGTCATTGAAACTAATGACTGTGTGGATATAATTGAAAAATATGGCCATTAATTTCTACAGCATACAGAATATTTATCTGTAGTAACACGGATACCTTATTTTGGGGTACATGGCAAAGAAGTAAACAAAGACTTGTTTTGATGAGATCATACCATGAGAGTAGGTCCCTAAGATGCGAAAAATGCTGATTTCAAACCAGAGAGGAGCAAGTTTACACAGCCCAGATAAGAGAGGGCTGTCTGAACCTCAACAGGCAGAAAGCTGGTGTTCTACTCCCCTCAAAGGGGGGTGGTCAAACAAAGAGGATACAGATCCTCAGGCAAGGAAGAAACCCCCAGGTCTGGAGGCAGACTGAAAAAGGGCAGGTGGGAGAGAAAACAATAAAAGTAGCAGCCAGAACGACACATTCCTATCTATCAGTTTTCTATGGTCCACAGTCATAAGGCAGAAACACCGCACCAAGTAAGTGCTGATGCACACCTGAGGTGTAGCAACAGTGGGATGTTTACAGACACTTTACTAAAACTACTGGAGTAACTAGTAACTCTTCTATTGATCAGTGTCCTCCAACTACCATTTTTTAGATTATATTTTCCTAACTGATTTTGTGTGGTATAATAAGGAAAAAATGAGTACAGATATCTGTGTGGAAACCGTGTCTACTAAAAATTCATTAATAACTAAGTCCACTTCTGTGCAGAGCCTGAATAAGAGCCATATGCCATTTATTCTTTTTCACTGAAGACTGTGAAGACCTTGATGGAGGCATTTGGCAAAGTTGCTTGTCTAGCTCTTAAAAGTTATAAAAAATCTGAGGCTAGATCTGAGCTGAAATAAGTGAGAAGGGGAGCACTAAAATAACGGTCTGGAATGAATACGACTTTTAAAGGGATCAGGCAGTTTAGTTTTACCTAAACTGTGACAGCAGTACATCCAGTGAACACTTTTTTTCTACACCACTAATAAAAATACAATTGTCATTCATCAGAATGAATATACAAGCTATTTGCATGTTTTGCAAACTTAGTATTATTTTTTCAGTCAGAAGCTGTGCCATAGAATACTTTCTTCTGTTAGCAATGGCACCATTTCTACTAAAAAACTTGAAAAAAAAAAAAGAGAATAAATTAGTTTAATTTTAAAAGTATTGATATGACTCGATGCAATGTTAAGGCTTCTCTCTTGAATTATAACTGAGTTTACTGTGCTTTGAAGTCTCAAGCCTGTAACTGTCAGCTGCAACAATGAGAGCAGACAGGGCACTTTATGGTAGGTTTACAATCCTAACTGCAGAAAATGTGAAGCAAAGGATTGGCATATTTTTTTTATACACGCGTAATCAGGTAGTTTCTGACATTTAGAGTAATCATTCCAACTGGTCACAGCAAGTCAGGTTTTTTAAAGTCTGGATAAATTTAACAAGGGATCTAGAAATCCTATCAAATTTTCTGCAGTAACTCAGTCCCGTGGAAAAGGTTTCATATACTTGCTCTATTGAAAAGGCAAGACTGGATACAAAGTAAAAGGCACAGATATTATAGAACAGTCACATTTCTTGAATACAAAGATCTTATAAATTAGAGAAAGATTAAAATTGGGAACAACCATTTTGCTGCTGCTTTATTTCTCAGTGCTGACTGTTTCTTGACCAAACATCTCTATCTTTTCTAATGCTGCACCACCATGTGCTGGAGAAGTCTTTCCTGAACAGCTTTTCTTGTTTCTTCCCATTTCTGTAGCTTCCACCAATGTGTTAGTCAATGGTTTTCCCAGTGTTTCTGGAAGCATTATGGTTAATATTCCACTCAGAAGAGCCATGATTCCAACAAGCAACTGGAAGAAATAAACAGTAGCTGTAAAGGTAGAAATGTCTTTCAAGTTGTTCGTAGTTTTGATCTTGCTTGAGAGCATATTTAAAATAAAGCACAAGGAACTGTAATGTAAAGAAAAGATCATAAGTCTTAAATATGGCCTGTATAAAAGATCTACCTTTTTTTTTGTTGCATAAATGAAAGATTATGCAGCACAATTAATCAATGAGCAAGTGAAGTGTTCTGTTCACAAGGGATCAATACAGTGCAAACAGGAATAATTCTGTCTGAGAAAACAATATATATTATCTTCATTTTGTATTTCTGCTATCAGGCATGTATTTAAGAACTGGTTCTAGGATTGCATACATTTATTTTTATATGCATGTTCACAGAGCCACAATTTCTCTGCCACCTGTAATCTCAATTCACTCTCCAGATCCTGTGTAGCTGTACCTGTACCTGTCTGCCTGTCCCTCCTGCATAGCCAGACTGAAATTTCTTAGTATGGCCCATTGGCCTCAAGCCACAAAGTGCACATCTGTGCTCAGGAGAGCTCTTCAGCAGATGATGAGCTAGCTCTCAAGAAGAATACTTTGCTAAATTCAGTTTCAAAGAACTGTTAGGAGTGCAGGATAGTTGCACTGGGGTCATGTTTTGGATTTGTCCGTGGTGTACTCAGTTCCATAACAACAGCTTACTTCAGCATGAGTGGTGCAAGGATCAGGATAATGTGGGTAGATTTAGAAGCACACACTTGCTCCAGGAATATCTACTCTTCCCCTTTATTTCTGTATCTTGTTCAAGGAGAACAATTCACACTTTCCTCCTTTGAGTATAAAACAAGATTAAAACCCTGACATTCCTCCAACACCAGGATATAAATGACCCAAATCTCTCCTGATAGAAATGCTTTCACACAGTACATCATGCCTGGTCTCAGTGTTTTTCCATTCTATGACTCTGCACTTTGATACTGTATTATCCTTATCTTGCACTACGCTGATTCTCAAGTCTGTCCTGTGCTTAATATATTCTTTCCAGATATGAGAGAGAACATTTGGAATTATTGTGCCTATGTTTCTCACACAGAACTTGAGACAAGAACTGGCCAGCTACCGTCTGCAGCTATGCCAGACTTTAGGTCAGAAAGGTGTTTTAATATCAGAAGCCTCTATTGTAACTTTGAACAGCACTATTTTCATGTACATGCACTATGCTGGTTTTACTTCCCTTCCCCTCCAAAAGAAGAGGACAGTTTGTCTCAAGCATTATTTTGAGAAGAAAAAGTCATACTGTTGCATACAGTCCTCCTTTTATACTTGCATTAAATATAGAAGCTGACAAAATGAAAAACAGTAAGCAAAATACTGCTAAATACTGCAAACTACAGTGAAAATAAAATAGTCATGCTCTTACCATGAAATTTAAAAAAAAAAAAATCCTAACAGTAATAGAATCAGAGGAAATGGCACAAACAGTGCCTCAGTGACAAACTGAGGGAAATTCTTGTAGACATATGTGGCAGGAGTGATATTTAAAAATATATTCCAAAATCCTAAAATCTCATCTCTGTGTGTCAAAATTCTTCTCTACTAATAAAATATGATTTTCTGCTACAGCAAGACAGATGAAGTGACACATGGCAGCTATTCCACAGTAACCTCTCTTATGCACATCCTTTCAGGCTGTCCTAAGTTTATATTTGAGGATACTGCAGTCTGTAAAGAATATTGAATTTAAGGACACCCATACATTTGGAATGTATGAGAACAGGGTCACTACTTATACCCAACAGAACAAGCTTAAAGCAACCCTGTATGCTTTAAATATGTGTGTCTTCTCTGCTTCAGTTAGTCTTTTAGACACTTGGCATTCTTCTCACGTTTTCCTTCCTCTTATCCCCCTGAGAACTCTCACTATTCTGTAAGCCTACATATCACCATTTTTCCTGCCTTTTCGTCTCAGCTCTCATAACTCTATTCCATCATGTTTTCTTCTATTTCTCAGCTGATGCATGCTGAGTAATTTCATGCATTTCCCTTCTTCCTGACCCTACAAAAACGTTTTACAGTATTTCCTATGAAAGACAAAATATGAAACAATTAAGTCACAGTGTATTTATTCAAGGGCTTCTCAAATGTTACCTACCTTTTCAAGGGCAGTAGCCACAATTATCAATGAAGTTACATTTAGTCAAAGCAAGTCTTTTGCTGTCTTATCTTGGCATACTGCTTTGTAAGGCATCTGACATAATTTAGCCCTGTGCTTGCTCATTACAAATACGTACATTTTGTATGTATGTACCATTTTAAACATACAATTCAGTATCAGCAGAATGTTCTAATATAGTCAAATGCTTATGGAATAAAGTGTACTGTTGTTCAAGGTATTTAAGTACATTTAAGCTGCATTGAAATTAATTTGACAGGATGTACCTTCTTAAATGAACTGCATTTTCAGGGCCTTAATTTTTGAAATCTGGCTTTCTGCTTAGCCAAACTCTCAGAGTACTCTCAACACTTCAGTACAGCCAGCAGCTTCTAATATCTACCACAAAAAACTTAAAAAAAAGATGCACCATCATTTTTCATATATTCTCTGCCTTTCCTTGAGCAACAATTATAATTTCACAGTGGTCTAAGACTAGGATTTAATATATTTAGTCTAGAACAAAAGGTAATTTGAATTAAATATCCCTAAAAATAATATTTTTACTTCTGAGAACAAATTATTATTCCAGTCTGTTATTTATATTTATATCCACATGTGATGGCTTTGAACCAATCTAAAATGTAATGTTATTGACAAATTTCCTACTTCAACAAAAAAGCTAAAATTTTGACCTGAAAATCCACTAGTATTAAACACAGGATTTGCATTCATTTAATTTTACTGACTTCATTGGGGTCTTTTTAAATTTCTAATTTATGTTTTTTCTGAGAGATAGATCCAGTCTGTTAAAGGGCTATTGCAACATAATTCTTACCAGCCAAGAAACAGAAGTAGGTTAAACATGGAGCGTTTGCTTTACTGTACGTTTTCTATAAAGTTGTCACATAAAAAACATACTTGTCAAGTTATTCAAGATTTATAGCCATTCCAAGGAGATACTTGCAGTACTCACAGGTGGCATAACTGTACATGAGGCAGGCTGTCAAACAGCAGTACTGACTGCTCGACCATGTGTGGTGCATACAGTAGATCAGTGTGATGCGTATTGGTTTACTCACAAATATAATCCATTTTACTTAATTTCCATTCCAAAAGGCTTACTTGACCTGAGACTTGGCACGCCATGCTCCAACTCAAGACAAGCCTGTTTAATAATCTGACAAATGCTCTACAACAGGAGCTAATAATGGAAACGTATTCACTGTGAACTACTGCACAACTCTACAAATACTCTGGATAATTTTTGTACTCTGAGAGTTGTTCATAGCTGAAATAATTCCCGTGTTTATACTGCTGTTTGCACTGCTCTCCAGCATGTCTGAGCACTCCCCATCTGTGGTTGAACTGCAGCACTTCTGCAGATACTAAAGCTTATCTCGTCCAGTAAAGGCAAAATGCTGACAAGAGAAAAAGAATGTTCTCCCATGATCACTCTGCTGTGCAAATGTTTCTTTGTCTTTTCTGGGATGATGTTTTGGTTTGTGTGGGGCCATTGTTAAGAAAGAAAACATTTTTAGGAGCTTGAGGAGATAAATTAATTTGTGGTCTCCTCATCCCCTTAGTTTTCATCCAAAACAACCAAAAGTAATTAATTTAAATAATGAAATAACCTTACAAGAATTCTCTGAAACCAGTCTCTAGCATCTATAATTGAAGATTTTATAGTTACAAAATCAAAAGGGCACAGTGCACTTTTTCAGGAAACTCCAATGTGATGTGTATCACTCCAATGTGAAATTTGAGTAAGAATCCAGGTTAAAGACACATCCCCTTACATTTTCATCTTCTGAAATATATAATGTACATAAAACATCAGTATGCTAGTAACAGTGAGTCCAAAGGGGTTTTTGAAATAATTAAAACTATTTTTAAATCATTAATAAATTCTTCTTTTCTTAAAATTTTACTATAAACTTTGTAATTCCTTCTGGTTTTACATATATAGGCATAATTTATCCTTCAAGAGAAAAAAGGGATTGAGTAGCTGCAGGACTTCCAAGCATCAAATGCTTCATAACAGAAATGCAATGAAGAATTGTGATTCATCTGTAAGCAGGAAATACTTAAAATATTTTGTCCAAAATGGATCTGCTACATAATGCAGACAAAATGCCCAAAGTCCCCAAAGGAATGGTCCCACCTCTCTTTTCTGGGGCAACTGGTGGCAGAAGAGAAAACCTAATGAAAACATCAGCTGAAGTTACCTAAAAAGTAAGGTGTGCTTAATGAATACAAGGTTCTGTTGCTTGTCAAAGCCACCATGAACCTGATCAATATACCATTTCCTTCTCTTTTTCTGTTTCATTAATTGTTTTGGTCAGTTCTTGTAAATGAACACAGAAAGGGACCTTTGGGGCAGGTTTGAAGACCAGGTGTAGTAAGCACAAAACATTCTCGATCTTTTGGAAGGCTATTCCAAAGATGCAGTGTCCCACGGAAGCCATGGAAAATATTAAGGCATAGTGTAAGAAAAACCAGCCACCTGTGGTGAGTTCAAGAATGAAAGAACTATGCCTTTGAAGAAGGGTGAGAATAAGTCAGGAGCATGGTCAAAAACTACTAGACCTGCAGCAAAGTATGGACTATGACACCTCCTAAATGTTGCATGGTAGATGCAGAATATTTTAATGATAAATATTTTTATCAATTTTATTCTAGGATTCAGTGCATAAATATTTTTCTGTCTTCCATCATAAAAACATTTCAGTGATTCGAAGTCTCCCTTTTGCTTTAGTTGCATATTTTTAACAATATGAAGTGACTAATCTTTGGGACTTAAAGTTTTGAACAAGAATGGCTTACTTAATTTTCTTTTAGAAATAAACGTTCAGCTTTTGGTTCCTTTGTCATGTGAAAAACATACTTGGGAACTTATTAAAGAGAAAAGAAGTGACACACACACCTTTTCAAAACCGGAAACATTCACAATTGAAATAGATACTTACAAGTGGCATGAAAATCCAAACACTTCTCAGATATACACAGAAAGGAGCAACCACACTTCCTACACGGCACATCATGCTTCCACTTCCAACAGCAAGTGATCTAGACATAAAAAAATTTGATTAAGAGTTCTAGCAGATAAAGGAAACAATTAGAAATGCACAGACACTTAAAACATCAGTAGGATTTGTGTCTTTAAGCAATTATACTAGGAAGCTGTCACTATGCCAAGATAAATTTATGTTATAGTGAAATTCAGCTGCTTCTGTAATTGAGATTAAAAATATAATAATCATTCAGCACAGATACAGGACTTTTAAGAAAGGCATAAAAAGTGTTTAGGAAAGTATTGAGTATTCTTCTAGCTCCTCAATGGAACCAATCAATGCACATGGAATGGGAAACTAATAAAAAAAATGAATAAAAAACTATGGTACAACCAAACACCAGACAACTCTGAATTCATCCTATCCCAAGTCTTTCAGATCACCTCTACTGATGCCAAGAGCTGCTGGATCAGGTGCAGAACAATAGGAAAGGGAATGAAATAACATCCAATTAATGAAAAATACATAACTGGTGAAGGTTCTTACCTTACAATTGTTGGGTACAGTTCTGCTGTGTAGAGATATATAAGGCCAAATGCCACACCTATTGAAAATTTTCCAGCCATATTTGCTAAAATAATTAATATACTGAAGTCCTATTGAAAGAGAGCACAAACAAATATATCACCAGAGAATAACACTTTCAAACATAATTGAAATTCTTCAGAAATTGTGAACCTTAATAAGCAATTCTTATTGCTTGCTTTTTAAAAATTGCTCAGTAAGTTACCAATGTCCATATCACCCTTTACCAGTCCTGGTTCACTGAATCCTGGGAACATTTTACATGTGACTCCAGCAATGACAGTGAAACCTGCTCTGAAAAATGCAGAAATCTATCTTAGACTGGCAGCTGCAATTTAAAACCAGCCTTTAATCAACTCTATGGTTTAGAGCGAGCAGCTGCATCTACTGACTTTAGAGCCTTTAAAATAATTTTCTGCTATAGGAACACTTTCAACAATACGTGACTAACCTGAGGTATGAACATAATTAAAACACAGATCAGTGCACTTAAAATAAGGAACGGAATGAGTGTGTTTCTCCTTCCCAGTTTGTCCATCGCAACGCAAGCAATGACATAGCAAGGCAACTCCACAGCACCTGTCAGTATGAAATTATTTCGTTTTAAGTCATGGTTACACATATTCATGGTATAACCCTAACGTCCTCATTATGAGGATTAATTTAATCTAGGGGGTAATAAATATGTAAAATCTAGAGATAACCAGTGTGTTGGGCTAGTTCATTTGAGTACAGAAATGGTGACAGGAGGCAGAAAATGGCCTTAAATACGGTAACGAGAGTGGAGAAGGACAAGGGAAACAGGTTTCACAGAGCAGAGCAGCTCCAGTTCTCCTTGGGATGGAAAATTACAGAAAACAGCAAGGCCACAGTTCTGCTTTTAGGACAATGGTACTTGTGTTTTAAAGCTGTACATTTGCTGTTCTTCTCCCTCAAGTATTTTCACAACAGCTTAAGTATGTCCACAAGGAATATTGTTAATGTCACACTGACACACCTCTCAGGGCTTGCTAGCTTCCACCTGGACGCAGAACTGAAGGCACGGGTGCCTTCCCCAGGTTCAGCTCAAAATCATCCCAAAGTAAATGGCAAGCAAGGTCTCTCCAACTCCAGTTTTCACTCAGCTTCACAAATAAAGAGTGCAGTTCCAGCTTACACTCTTCTCTATAAAAAAGAGGGCAGCTGCTTACAACATCCCACTCTTAAAACAGATTGTCTCTTCCTAATGTCTCTTTCTGGAGCAAAACTTCTGTGGGAAGGAACTGGCATTTGGCGAGGACTGTCCACAAACACTGTGTAAACATGATTTGCCTCAAGACAAATTATATTGAGCCAGTTTGGACATGTTTTAAACCAATTTGCTCATGAAGAATGCTACTATGTCCAATGTAAAATCAAGGAAGAACGTAAGATACAGCCCTGAACAAATGTGCTGCATTCCTTTATTAAGTGTGTATGGCATGTCAATACAGCTGTAATATCAAGAAACAATCTTTTGGGCTTGTGCAATTATTATGTGTTTGTTAGTCTGCTAAAATATTTTTAGAAGAAGTGGATACAGTGTACTCCAACCTAACAATTATGTTATCTGTGCAATACTAGCTTCCACTCTTCAACACATCAGTCTAACAATACACTGTAATAACACATGACAAAACAAACCGAATTCATGAGAGCCCCAATCCTTCTGTGTGCTTATGTACACGATCAGTCACATTCACTTCACTGAGAGTACTCAGTTGCACAAAGCAAACCACATGATCTAATTCTTTGCTGGCTCAGAGCTACATGTCTGATCTAGAGTCTTCTGAAGTCAATGGAATATTTCCACTGATCTTAACAAACTTTGAATCAGGCCTTGAATGCACTGAACTGCCTTTATAAACAACAAACAACTTACACACCAGAGAAAGATTATACTCAGAATGATAAAATTAAAATATTATTACATCTTAATAAAAATATACTTTTGAGAAAACTAAAATTACTCTTGCTTGTGAGAACTAAGAATCTGTTTTTTACACAGACAAACTTAATATATCATGACTGTAAGGGATAAAAGGAATATTTTTTTTCTCCCATTTTCCTAGTTTGTGCCTCAGTGCAGTGTGAATTTTGTGTTGCTCATCTGTTTCCCCTGGTATTTGTGAGGATCTGCTATATGCTTGCAGGGCAAAGAGGAGACAAGCAGAATGTGGTTTTACAATCAGAAAGACAGATAGAGAAGAATTTTGTACACCATCAAATTTTACATTCTCTTTTTTTTTTCTTTTTTGCTAAAAAGTGGAGTGAATGATACTCCTGTGTTAGTCAACTTTATGAAGAGTAAGCAACAAACTTTTTGAACAAGGTTCATAATTGAAGGAACAAAGTAAAAAATTGGCTGTCAAATCTGTAGACATTTCTAAATGTTATGTTCCAGTTCTGTCACTAACAGAATAAGGTACAAAAATATTTACCTATGAGAAAGAGATTTAAATATTCATTGCCTCCTAGACTGACAGAACTGAGGGAGAAGACGTAGTACCCCAAGCTCCCAGTGAACCAGATCAGCCAGACTGTGATGGTCCTTCTTGCAATTTGCCAGTTGCAAAACAGGTCTAAGATGTTGTGCTTCTTTGTTGAGGACGTGTCATTTTCACCCATTCTGCCACTGTCTGGATCATCTTGTTGGACTGAGCACAGTTCAGAAACTTTGCAGGGAGTGTTTACTTTATTCCATCTTGCCATTGTATTAATCACTTTTTGTGCATCTTCGTATCTTTCCTCTGACAGGAGCCAAAAAGGTGTTTCTGGGAGCATCCAGCAGCACAAGACAAAGGGAAGAGTTGCTATGGAGAGAAATATCTGATAGACCCACCAGGTCCGAACCAAAAATCCCACGAGTGCCACAATCATAATTCCCATAGCAAAAAAAGCATGGACATGCATAGAAGCCCAGGTTCGTCCTTTAATGCCAACAAATTCAGTCACATAAACAAAAGCCACAACCAGATAGCCACTTGAAACCTGGGGGTGTTGGAGAAAGAAAAGGAAAAAAACAGAGTGAGTTTTGTACGTGCTCTCCTTGTGCACCAGCAGTAAAAACAAAGAGTAACAGTGTTCCACATTTGTGTACGCTTAAGTGCCACAGTGCTGCCCTGTCTCACACTGACAGAAAAAAGGCAACCCTGAAAACAAATCAGCTGAAGGAAAAGTTTGCTCAAACCTTCAGACTGCCCAGACACTGTATTTAAAAATGTGAATTTGGATGCTTCTCTGTAGTGGGGGACAGCCAGCAAGAGACACCTGAAAAGGAACCTAATTTGCTGATGTCATTAAGCCCTTCCCCTCCAAAAATAATGACATCACAAACCGGATGCTCCGGAAAATGAGATCCCCTGAAGTAATACTCACTTCTGAAAATCCACTTGACCTTGGCTTTTAAGTAGACTACTAATAACCTGCATATCAAGGAACTGCATATTTACTGAGAATTACCTTCCACACATTCCTAAATGATCTCATTAAATCAAAATGTTTACAATGTTTTATATATATATATATACGTATATATATACGTATATATATATGATTATAGGTTCTCATATGCTATGCGGTGAATGCAATTACTGGAATGTTCTGTAAAACAGGTTTTTTTTCTTGAATATATATATTATTAAATACATATATTTCAGTTTCTCTAGCAACATCAAATTCATGGTCTCTCAAAACATTTCAAAACACAGCTAGAAAATATAGATTAGAAAATATTTCAGTATATTATTTTGATTAATCAATTTTCTGGTTGAAAATATGAACGTTAATAATCTCTAATTCTGAACCCAGTGAAGCTGATAGGAAAGTTGTGCTGATCTCATAGCACAGGGCTAGAGCTTTAGGCCTGCATCTTGCAGATCAGTACCAATGGCTAGTTAAAACCTGCAGCATCGGTCTGGTCAGTGAGTAGGAAGTGAGTAGAGGGACTCTCTTATATCTCACTGTTCAAGGCCGAAATTATGCAGTTTTTCCTGCTAGGAAATTCTTCTAAGCTCTCATCAGGCAAAGGGAGCTCCAGGTGCAAGGTTCTGTCTTGACTAATGCACTGTCAGCAGGAATAAAATAAATTACGTGACTATTCTCAAATATCTAGCCCACCTTAAATAAGTTACATGATTTTTTGGTTTTGTGATGGCCTTCTAATTTCTGTATGCATTATGTAGTGAAAAGCTACAAATAGTATATTTTTGGCTGTAAAACAGTTGTTTAAAATTGGTTAATATGTATAAATATTGAATATATATCAGGTATGGAATATATACTACACATATATATATAAAAGTATGTGTGTGGGTATGCAGAAACACATATACTGAAATACTCTTAAGTACAGTACAGAACATTTAAGTGTTAAACATATCTACCTATGTATTTAGTATTCCAGATACAGCTTAAAATACCATGGAGATGCACAGAAGAGAAAATGTGCATCTCTCCTCCATCACTCAAAATGGTAGAGATAAAAATAACACTTATTATAGATTTGCTAGTTTAAGAAAAACTAAACTCCATTTCTAACAAAGAGGAGAAATGCAACTGCAGCTGCAATGCAGAATCCAAAGTTTGCTGCTCACACTTGGTATTTAATTACCAGTCCAGCAGAGGTTGGGATGGAGGAAGTACCAAACACTGCTTCATACAGACGCTTTCTATTAATTCAAAGAGGAAAAGTGCTGTGGTCCAAGAACATTCAGACTCTCCCTGCTCTGCTGAAATAAGTGCAACAGATGGGGCTTTAGAATAATGAAGTAGGGGGAAATAATAACAAAAGGGAGGTTTTCCTGATAGGGGTAGGAAATGACATGTAAAAAGAGCCAGGGTGATCATCCCTTCTTACCATAGCGAGGAGAAAGCGCACAATGACGAAACTGTAGTAGTCAAATGTGAAGGCCACTGCAATGCCAAATACAAACTGACCGGCACTTGTGAACCATATAACACGCTGTCTTCCCAGTCTGCAAAGCACAGCAGGAACAAAATTATGAATAACCACAAAATTCTATTAAAATACACCTGCAACTGCCCAGAGAGCCTAGGTGGAAGTTGAACAACTCGCCACAGAAACTCTGGTTTAGTTACCTGTATTAATTTTCCAGTGATTCCAACTTCCAAGGAAAAGGAAGCTCCTATGAATGCCTTGGCAGTGAGCATTATGTATGTTCACCTCCAGTTTCAAGTTTAACTTCTGCATAACCAATCTGCAAATTTACTCTGTCTTCTTTGTGAGAACATAAATCACTCTTTCAGATATTTTATATGAAGTAGCATTTTGTTAATGATTTCTAACAAAAGTTAGCTGTGATAGCATGCCATCTCTTGCCGAAGTAACAACCCATTTGGATAGTAATGAAAGGCTTCTGTAACATATCTTTGTACAGTTATTTAAAATTGAATTCTCTAATAAAGGGCAATCACACAGTTCCCCTGAATTTTCTGATTGCATCACAGCACACATGCATGCATATACAAATACAGAAATCCAAGAAGATAGCATACTAACAGCAAAAAAAAAATCATGTCAAATAATAACTTTCTATCAACACATACTAGTTTCCAGTGTAAAAGAAGGGCATTTAGTAAAAAAGAACTATTTGGGTTTTTTTGTCTTCCTGTATCTCAGGGAGAAAATATCCAGAGTAGGGCAAGTTGTCCCTGTACAAGTGAACACGTGCTAAAGACTCTATTGAGGATTCATTACATTCTATCTACAAATGCTTTGTAATACAAAGGTGTGGAATCATTTTTCTTCCCTGATAATATTTTCTTGGTCTCTTACTATCTACTCCATTGCAAACAGTTTTTCACAAATGGAGATATTATTTTTAGACAGAGAGGTTGAGGACTTTCAGGACTTTGTAATTTTCTTTTTCTGTGAGTATTTGGTACTCCATTAAAATTCTCCCTATTCTTCTCCAACCTTGACCTGAAGTCATGCAAATTTCATCTTTGATTCCTGCCAGAAAAGATCCCAGTGAGTCTTAGCTATCAGAGTCTTCTGTTGAGAAATCTGTTAACTGGTAATGGGAGGAACACACAAACTTATTTCCCACCAGCCACGATGTGTCTGAAAATAATAACTCTCAGCTTTAAAATCTACAGTTGTAAATCTGCAACTCAGAATGTGGGTATTATCTTAACTAACTGTCCATGTCTTGAATTAATGGAAATGAGAACAATATGATCCTAACCTTATAAATCATGTCTGAGTATTAATTGAAAAAGTTATGAATGATTTAAAAGGACACAAAACAAATGTTGGCTTTATATTCTGGTTTTGTATTAAATAGGGTTTTACCAAGCCCTGGAGTGAGAGGCAGATTGATTCCATGTGTTCTAAAAGCCAAATTAAAAAAAGGTCATCATTAGTTTTGCATTCCCATGTTGTAACTATCACACTGTAGTGTTGTGCTAATGAAGGAAGATCAGAAAACAACAGGCCTGATCTCCTTGTTCTGCTTATACTGTTAGATGTGGGATAAAATGTCATCCTCCACCGAACAGAACTCTCAGTCAACAGGCTCCTTTACAGAAAAAAGAAAAATAACTCTAAGCCAGCCTTCAAAGCGAAACACAGATACATAAACTGCCTGAGACAAACCCAAGTACAAATGTAGCTTGGATATTTGCCTATCATATGGATAGAGGGGCATGGCTGAGTGTTCTTCTGAGGCAGGAATAAGTCTGTTTGTGTTGAGAGAGAAAACAAACAGGAACAGGAGGATACAGACGTCCATTCTGAATCTCACTGCTTCTGAGTCCAGCTCTTATGTTGGATCTCAGTGCGTGATACGAGATAACATCCAGGGAGGAAGCATCGGACAGCAATGGGCTGAAGGACACCCTTGGCACCGTAAGCATGAGGCTGCTTGGGGTGAGTCCCTCCACGGACTGACTCTCCTTGTGCTCAAACAGAACTTTATACATGATATTAAATAAGAGAAACTACAGCACAGCTCACTCACACCCATTTTTCCCCCTATCTGGACCAACCTTCAAGAGACTGAAGTTTAAGTCAATTATTCAGAGAAAAACTACAACTGGACAGCAAGGAAAAATAGTGTATGGGTGTTTATTTTAAGAACGTAGGACTTGATCAAACCCTTGAAGCCTTTCCATCAGCCCCACTGAGCTGTATTCATCACAGAGGTTAGGAAATATGATTTTAAAATACATTATATTTAATCTTCTAGAAGGCATACAGTTGTTTATCATCCACTGGGAATCTCTCCTTGTGAAAAATGAGGTGAAAATCTACTCCCAGGTTTTACCATTGCTATTACAATGAGCTATTGCTATTCCTGTTAAAAATAAATAAATAAATGAGTAAATAATCTAAAGGCAAATAGTAACTGCACAGGGGAATTTCAGGGATCAAGGGGTAGAACAATAGAGGACATAAAATACAAAAATAAATTCTAAAAGGAAATTACTTGTGAAGACATTTTAAATTTAGCACTTGCTATTGGAAAAAGATACTGAGTTAAACAGATCTGTGACTAAAGGAATATCCAAACTTCTTGAATTTTGAGCACATAATTATGAGTACACAATGAGTGAAAACAACAAAAACACATGGAGTTACTGAAGTCTGAAGATCAAAAGATAGCACTTTACCTGTCAGCAATGTCACCAAAAATCACTGCTCCGATCAAGACTCCAAGCATGAATGTAGGCTGGATTAATTTTGCAAGCCATTCTCGGTCACAGACCAGATCCCACTGCGTAACAACAGTGCTCTTCCACTTTGTATCATCATAGAGAAATCCATCAGAACACGAAAATGTGGACTTGTTGCCTTTGTATTCATATGCCAGATCCAAACTGACTTCTCGTTTGGATCTGCTGCATTGATTAATTTCCCAAATTTCTCCATTTTCCAGCTGGACTACAATGTAATTTTCTGTTGATGTCCATAGTGTCCAGATGTCCTGTATACTTGATGCAGAGGAGTTGTGGAAAAGAATACTACTCACATTTCCAGGGAACCCACATACAAAGTTAGGAGTAACAGCCATGAACACAGATGCTAAGTAATGGATACCGCACGACATAGCTTGAAAGACAGATGCAAAATAAACACATGCTTGAAATCTGAAAAGGGAAAGAAAAAATTTTATTGAAGAAAAGCCCTCTATACACGGAAAAAAAAAAATCAGCATAATTGTTTTGGAAGATCAGTAAATGGAGACATCATTAGGGTGTCTAGTGTTTTGTTGCATAGTGCTGCTTCAATATTAGTTAAGCCCTGCAAGAGACCAAAGATGAGAAAAAGATCCACAGTAATCTATTGCCAATAAATAAATGCTGCTCTTAGTCATGTGTTTAGTCATGGAGAGAAGACTATTTAAAATGAAACAATTCTGAATTTAAGCACGTAGTTTGAAACAACCTTCCACCCTCCAATTCTCTGCAGCACATCCCCTTAAAATTGGGCCTGAGATTACTTGAACTGGTCAGAAAAACCAAAATGTTACAACTTCAGGTTCTTAGGGTTAGAGATATGTGCATCAAATAAAACAAAATAAACACGTTATGCCCCTCATTTAATCTATTTGTATCCCTGTAACTGTATTCCATCTCTTTATTGCCTCCAAAAGACAAAGAGAGAATACATGTAGACACAAGTAGAAGAAGATAGAATCTGAACAATGTGAAATGTTTTGTACCAAAACATAGCTGTGAAATGGGTTGGGTTTTGGCTTAAACAGGGTATGCAGTTATCCATTAAAGATTGTATCATAAAGCAAACATAGTAAAAGAATGTTTTACGTGTAGCCTGAATTTTGGCATTTTAAACAGCTTTTAAGACGTGCTTGAGATGCAAGTAAATCTTAGTATAAAAATTGCACATGTATTCTGAATTTCAAAAGGCTTGCAATGAACTCTTAAGTATCACTGTCTGCAAATTCTGGACAGTTTCTGATAATTTAAGCATAAGGAGTATTTTCCTCAATTAAATGTTTAAATTGTGCATACAATTAGTACAACATCTGTTCATAAAAAACCAAAACAGCTTTGGTTTCTTCCTCCTTTTTTATTTCCTGAAGGCTAATCAACTGCAGTAATTTGAAGAAGCATTCAATGAGTTTCTATATATACATCCTTACTGCAGTATGCAGTAGGCCTTAATAGTATGAAACAAAAAGCAGGTTTTGTTTTTTAAAATTATCAGAGGCTATCTCTGCTGAAGTTATAGGAAATGATGTCCAAAACTCTGTTACCTTGAAGTGTCTTGTGGGAAAAATCAGAGCAATTCCAATCCCTGTAACAAATGCAGTCTCTAGATACTCCTCTCCAAAAGGTATCTAATCTAGCCTGGAATAATAAAGATTTCAGCAGTACATAGCCTAGGACTTTTAAATCATCTACCATCACAATTTCTAATTAATTTCTAAATTATCTTTTAGCAAAGTATTTAAATAGAATTTACTGGGTGCATTGTCCTAATGTCCAGTTAACCTTTCCAGTTAAACAGTTCCCTTGTATAACACACCTCCATTCACCATCCTCATTCTCCTTTTCCTTTTACCTTGTGATTTTTATACATCTCTTTGGTAAATGTAAACCCAGTTGCCTATCCCGTTCTTCCAATGACATTTGAAATTGTTGTTGTTCTGATGCAGTGCTTTTTAATCCCCTTTTCCCTTAACAAAAGCTCTATTGACTTTTCCACAGCAGTCTGAGGAGTGGGTTGAATTGCTAAACCCACCGTGGCAGCTCAAAAGCTGGCTCCACTTCCTTCTTGAGGATACTTCAAGGCAATCCTCACACAGGTGCTGCGCTGCTCTTTCACAAAGAAACTGCGAGATACAGTCAAGAGAAACTGAATGTAACCACAGCAACCCTCAAGTCCACCAATTCCCCTCTCAAGAGAACAGCTTCTTGCAGACTAAGTAGCTGGCCATAAACCAGAGCAAGGCTGAAACGACTCTGAAAGGCTTTTAGGCTATCTTGGACCACAAAAAAGCAAAGGTTATTTTAAAAAGTAACTTTTGTCACCCTACTAGTGCAGACAAATATGGTCAACAACATTTTTTAGTTCCTCTTCTCTAGTTTCATTTTAAGTGTTCCCATCAAAAGACACAAACTCATTTTAAAAATAGCAAAGCACAACCAAATTCAACAACTCGGGCTATGGTTGCTGTATGCAGAATGCCTGAAATCAGGACAAGACGACCTTCAGAAAACTGATAAATTAACCCCCTAGAAGCTGTGCAGTTACATCTTCAACTACACATGGAACCAGGTTCCCCAGTATTTGCAACATCTGCCATTATGCATCAGAAAACTGCAATGTCAGATAGCCCAATTGATATTACCCAGACAGAGGAAGAAGGAAATAATTTCAAACGATACATACTTCTTGAGTTTTCTAATTAGTTCTTGCAATACAAGAAATATCATGTTCATAATTTCTCTTCTGCCCAGTAAGAGTGAGTAGGAAAAATATAATAATGCCCTTTTTTGATGGAGATGCTTGAAGGAAGATAACAACTTGTAAGCATACAGACTGAGAAGATGGCATGAAACAATGCACTACATTAATTTTTAAAAACTCAAATCCCAAGAATATCACCAGGACTATGATTTAGAGCAGGTCTAGTTAATGCTCTAAACCTTGAGAATTTTGTCTTAACTCTTCCTGAACACTTCTTGTGATCAATTTCAGCAACCATTTTGACAGGCTGCTCCACTGTCAAATCTTTCTGTTGGTAAGTTTCTCATTAAATCTAATTTCCATGTCCCCTTTTCAAATGTAAGACTATTACTAACTTACAAAACACCCTTGTACAACCTTGAATAAATCTTCCTTGTCTTTTATCACTTCATTGTACAGAATTATCAGTTATCCCCCTCCAGTTACTTTCTACAGCCATACAAATTACAGTCCATTACCCTTTCCTTCTCTTCGTGTCCTTTCTTTGTTTCCACCACTATAAAAAGCAATAAAGGATTCATTTTAAAGAAGAGAATAAAGTGTCATGCCATATTTCACCCATCTTTCAAGGGTTTAACTTAGCACTAGATATAACTGATTATTGTAAAAACATTCTTCCCTTTCCAGTGTTATGAAAATCTTACTCAGTTCCAACAAAGAAATTCACTCTGTACCATTACTTTTTCCCCTAATTTCCAGTACCAATGCTAAGCAAACACAAAAAGTCAGACAGAATTCCAGATATACATTAATAAACATAATTTATGCTGCATATGACTTCATTTAACAACAGGAAAATGTGTTTTTACAGCAAGATGAGCGTAGTGTTGCAGAATTTTATAGGATGGATTGCACTGCAGTTCTTAATGTCTGACTGCTCAACAAAAGAGCCAAGGAGCAAGCAAGGGGAGCAGGAATAGGGGAGAATAAGGCCTGATGTGAAGTTAGAAAAGTATTTGGAAGCACCAGTGTCTGAAGACATTCCACACCGCACTAATGGGCTGATCCCCTGCCCGTAGAAAGTATTTACTGCTCTCTCCAGTAAAATTCCACACTGGGCTGGCTAAGCCTCTCTCAGTATATATACATACACAAACACACAGAAAATAACCTGAAAGCCCTGTTTTGCTGTGAAGGCAAAATTCATTGCTGACTACAGCAGCGTTGTAACAGCACCCCCATTGATGCTAGATTGAAAAGCCCAATCGTAGGAGCTGCTGACTATCTTCTGTGGGTAGGAAGAGGTTTTCTTCGAGAAAGACCAGTGGTATAAAGGTCAAGAAACTCCTTAACTTGCAAGGTTACCAGGAAGGAATGAATCAGACCGTTAGTGACAACATATAGAAAGCACGTAGGGAGGATGATACATGGAATGGAAAAATACTACAGGTGCATGGAACTTTGCTTTCCAGAACAGCTGAAGATTGAAAAGGGACAAAGATGCAGGTCCAGCCTCATGGTAGACAGAGGTTTGCTGGAACAGAGGTTGAGGCAGTAGAGAGTGCTGAGTGAGGAAGGACATAGAGCTGCTACCTTCTCTATGGGTAGCCTGCGATCCTTCCCTTTAAACCTTTGGGTGCACGAGTTTCATCTCAGACCTCTTGTTGTGGCCATGTTGATGCTCTTCCCCAGTCTTAAAAACCCTGGGGGTTTTTAAGGGCTCTTGGCCCTTGCTCACGCGGTGGCTGAGCAGCTTCTCATCCTCCCGGGAGAAGGCGGTGCTGGGGGAACAGAGCGGGTCGGGGTCGGGCAGGCTGGAGCAGCCCCCACGGAGGCCGTGCTGGGGCAGCAGGTCACGGCAGAACCTACACAGGTCATGCACTTCACTGACCCTGAGGCACAGGGTAAAGTCTATACTGTCCTTGACGCCTACTGTAAATTATTAGCTCTTTTCCCAAGTTCCTAATTTAAGAACACCAAACTGATAAGAATGCCCTTAAAAGCTTAAATCTCTCTATTGCGGACAAACACGTACTGTAATCCTTTCATTATCCTCATCGAACTCCATTTTAAAAGTTAGATTTCCCTGAGTAAAGAAATACTGTTGCTCATGCATCAAAATGGTAAGAAAAGACCGTTGCAGGAGCAATAAGTACTATTTAAATTCATCAAAAAAAAGCAAAGTCTGTGATTTATTTTCCGGGACTGATATCAAAAAGGGCAATTTTTGACAATGGTATTTTATGTGCCAGTCATCTTCCCATACACACATTAGGTTACACAACATATGTTGTTGCAAACAGTAATTTTCAGTAACCCATTTTACAGATTCTTTAAAAAAAAAAAAACAAAACCAAACACTTTTTGCAATTTTTTAAAATGTTCTGTGAACATGATGACTGTCCTAAAAGGTATGATAATTTCTCTCAGTGTTTTTCCATCTCTTCAGTGACTTGCCATGGGAGATAATTATTTGGCAAGTACATTTTGTCACTCTTGCCAGGAGTGTCAAATATAGAAGTCAAGAAGACTTTATAGGTTACTGCTCCAGTATAGAGACGCTTAACGAATGCCAGAAGTCAAATGAGCCTAAAACTATCTTCACAAAAGCCTGAGCAAGACACAACATGAAAATGTTCCAGCCTTTCTTAAAATATTTCTGTAAAATTTCTCCACAGTTTTTTTCTTTTTTTTTTTTTTCAGTTTGCAGCTCATAGTAAAAGAAGATTTTTACATTTTCTATTTCCTCTGCACAAATTTTAAGATCTCACCAGTAAGAAAAGCACTCGTAATATCATGTCAGTAGCAGAACTGAAGAAATATTCTTCCACAAAGACAATGAACTAGTTCTCATACCACTGTTGCTCTGGCTGTAGTCTTACGACACAACATCTCTGTGGCATTGTCACTGCAAAAGATTTCGTCCCTTCTCTTTTCCCACTGTTTATTCATCCCCTGAGACACAGTGCACTCTACCCTCACTCATGGTGGTACTTTTTTTGTGCACCATCTGTGAATTTTGTCTGGGAAACAGATCTACCTTGAATAAAAAAGTCAAAATGGATGATGAATTAAAAAAAAAAAATACAAAAAACCCCCACACTAGATTAGTTGCTCAATCTAATTTATATTGCATCTGTGCAAATAATCTGCACCAGTCTCTTTGAAAGGTGGTACATCTGACATGCAAAAATACTTGAAGTACACATTGCCATATATATTTTGGAGAATAAACCCCCAGCCTTAGAGTACTTCTACCATTGTCAGTTACTGCAGTGCATAGCAGGGACAAAACTTGTTGTCAGATGCTAATTTTATGTTAAATAACATGGTTCTGATAACATTTCCTTGTTTGTCTGTGAATGAGAGAAGAGGGGAATTACTAGATACTCATCAAATGCTAATACAAACATTTGAAAATCATTTTACTGTGGAATAGACTTACAACGCTGTTCTGGGATTAGCAAAATATTTGTACTATTCCACTGGCTTTAGAGGAACTATTTTTACTGCTTCTCTTCTCAACCATCTCATTAGTAAATTGCTTAAGTCAGAAAACACAGTAAGTTTTTGTTGTGCAGTGTACAATCAACAGGATGGTTTCAGTGGAAAGAAATTTCCAGATATTTACTATTTCTGAAATAATTTGTGTTCAGTAACCACTTTAACCTCTCTATTTCATCCTGATTTTTTTTTTTAATGTGAGAAAAGCCATTCAGCATTCTTTCCACTCTAAACCAAAAAGCTATGATGCACTTCCATATTTATTTTTTGAGAGCTGAATGTGACTCAAGAGTATTTTGGTTATGGTGCACTGATGCAGATTTGGAAGCAGCCTTAAATATACAACATGAACATCTTTATTTGACTTCTGGTGTCAAGAATAAACTTGCTTCCCTCCTAAGGGAAGATTAAGCTATACTAGGACTTGGTCTCAGCCCGCATGAAAAAGGTGATTATTTCCAGAATTTGTTTTCAGGGGCAGAAGATGTGTTGGATGTCCAGTTTAAACATATCAACAGCACAGATGCAACAGGAATAAGGAAGCCTATGGAGATCAGGAAGACCCCAGGAATTATATATCATCACTGATGACAATGTGTGCATCAACATGCAGTCACCAAACATCAGACACTTACCAAATCATTGTTACAATCATTTAAAATTGATTCTCTGAAGAATTCACTTCTATCCCATCAAGCTTATGCGTGCTTCTCTTTGATTAAGACAAGCCCAGTATTTGTTCACCAGAGTCAAGAAGAAAAATATATTGGTTGCTCACTACTGCACATTTGGTATAACAGCTTGGATGGAGAAAGTCACATCAATGTGAAAATAAAGAAGTAATGCTACAAAATTAAGGGCCATCCTTTTAATATTTTTTTTTAAACTAAATAGAACAGTTCTTAATTTTTGACTATCTAAATCAGGCACATTAGGTTCCTGTCATCACCTGTAACAAAATAATCTAGTTGATTAATATTGCTCGGTTTAAATAGTTTACTAAGTTCAGTAGCACAGCTTACACCTGTGGAGTCACAGCAGAGAGGGAAGCTGCTGTTAAAGATGCTCTGATGTTTCTTGCTGCCCCCCTGGCAAGGATTACTGCCCCCAGGGGAGAGCCAGACAGAAGGATGGTGTGTTCACGGCTCAACCGTGCCAGTGCAACGCCCAACCTTCTCGCTCAAATGGAGTGAAACTGGGAAAGACTCAAAGGCTCTGGATGTGCACCAAGCTACACATAAACATTACATTCTTGACTTTCCTGGGAAAGTAGCCTCTAATTAAGAGGAAACACATCATTGGCAGCAACAGCAGTCTCCACACCTTTTGATGGCAAAGCTGGAGTCAAGTCTATTTAATTGTAGTTACCCACTTGTCTTTTCTGCTTTAAATGTGTTAAGGGTACATATCAGGCAATTTAATTAAAAAAGAACATGAACATGCAGTTTGTAAGTTATTTAGCTTTGCTTTGGAGTTATTTGGCCTAGTGTTAAACCCAGCAGAGTGGTTACACTTGAACAGTAGTAACACTTCAGGCTCTATATTTGGAAGTTTCTATTTCGGGAACGGCATTTCTATAAACATCTACCATTTAGAAAATTAGCACGTACTCTGCATGATATATTACTAGCATTACTTCTCACAGGGAGAACTCAATTCCAGTTTCTCTGGTAGCACTGTTTTCTCTTAATCAGCCTCTGTTTTGTGGACAAATCCAAATTAGGTATTTCATTCCTTTCCATGCTGTACCATTTCCATCAGCTTAAGTAAGCAAATCGTTTCACATTATAATCTGTAAAGTGTCTAATAGGATTTACATGTTTTTATTGAGATTCCATCTAATTATAGACATAGGCAGTACTTCATGTATAAACTATTAAATTTCATTCTTCCTTTCCCATTTAGGAAATAGATGTTTTCTGCTTGTTACGTTGCTGACACATTGGACTATGTTCAAACTATGGAAGTTTACTTCTGTTGCATCTAGATTTTTGTTCTCTCTATAACCCTGAAATAAAACTAACTCATTGTCATAATTATGTTCTCACTTCTTTGTTATTCTATTGACATATTTTTCTTGCAAAACTCTGAAGCTGGTGTAGCTGAAGATGCAACTGAAGATACTCCATTTGCAACTGTTACAGTGTTCTTTGCTAATTCTGACTTTCACCTCAGTGACTCTTCATCACGAGCAAAACAGAAAAGCTAAAGCAGACTACCTTTGTCTTATTAGCTTTTGATGAATATTTCACTAAAACAAAATATCACTCAACAAGATGCTACATTTAGGGAATTAAGTGTCAGATAATACTGTCTTCTAAAACATGGGACAAGTCAACATGTGAATCAAGGCATCCCTTTAGAAAAGGCAACTCCGTTTCAGCCATAGATTCTTTTCTCCCAAAGAGAATATTGCCAGTTGCAATTCTACCCGTACAGAATCCTACACTTGCATTTCTGCAGCTCTACAGCTTGAAGTAAGGGATTCAATTTAAGGCACAGTCTAGTATGGTCGAAGTACTGTCTTCTATTAAACTTGGGTTTGCTTATGTATGGATTGTTTAAGTACATCCATATTTAGTGGCTGTGTTCTACCTTCAAAAAGAAATTAGCCTCCACACCAATAGCTTTTCTCTCTGTGTGCAACAGAGGAGCTTGTATCTTCCACAGACGTTGCTAAAGCCCAGATAGGACATGGAAGAGGAGTAAAACATATCTCCTTTGTTCCTTTCTTTTCAGGAGTCTACACTCATCAGCGCTTGCAAGGGCTCAGATTAGTATCCCTGACAGGCCATCTTCTCCAAGGTGAGGCAGGTTATCTCCAAACCCACATAAAAGAAGGTTACTGAGCACAAGAGGACTTTCCAGTTCTTTTGGAGGTTCGTAGCTCACCTTCCCTCCAAACTGTACCTCTTCACTGCAAATGTGTAATCCACTCTGTGCCCAGAAGTCTTCAGTTCTTCTCTCTGAATGATCATGGGAATCTGCCCCATAATGAGACATTATTCAGTGATTAATTACCACTGGAGAACTTTCAGTTTGCTCTGTTTTGATAGCAGCCTGGTCATGAACTTCTGTCCAGTTTTTGTTTATTTATATCCCTTTCTAGTTTCCGTCCTGGATATTGGTTCTGCTAGCCTATGCCTTCACAGGACAAGAAAAATGTTTCTGCCTTCTCTGCTCTGAGAGATTTAGACATTGTAGAGTATATAAAATAGTACGAAATGAAGAAAATCTATTTAATAGATCTTGGATATTCGATATACTGACTTTAACCAGACAAAGAGTTTTTCTACAACCTCTCTAAAGAAAGCAAGTAAAAGTCTCCATGACATTACTGATCTTTTCAAAGAAAAGTTGTTTCATAATTTTATTGGTCATTTATCTCTTCCATGGTCAACAGACAGAGTTATTTTATATTGTTCTTGATTTCTTAATGGAAAGCAACCTTTTACTTTCCTGTCACTCAAGGAAGGTGATTCTACTGCCTTCCTCTTTAAACTATTAAAATTGGAAGTCATTTAAATTAAAAACCAAAGAAATGCAAATTACAAATTTTGCTGTTTCCAAGGCTAAGAATGCACTTTGCCCTCTTCTTAAATATACTCTATAATGTGCTTTTACCTGATTATAATTCCACAGTACTGTCATGTTCTTTCCTTGAGTGCCATTTCTCTTGTGGTATCTCATACAAGGGAATGATCTGGAATAACACTATATTCTAACATTACATAAATTTTTGCAAACAATATACAGGTCCCATTCTCCTCATGAATAAAGAAGCTGGATTCTGTTCAGACCTACCAGGATTCTTCTACATAAATCTACTTTTTACTAATTGTCCCCTGTATTCTCAATGGGTGAGACAGAACTGAGGTTGGCTACACTGATCTACAAAGGAAGACAGTTCTTCAAGGAGCCTAAAATACACGTGTAAATGAGATAAGGTCCCAGTTGCTCTGACCCTGGGACTTCCATGAATTATCTCTCTCAGAAGGGTTGAGCTGTAACAACTTTTAACTTTCTTACTGTATTTCACCAGTTCTGAAGATGCAGGGAAAAAAAAATCAAACAAAAATTTGTTCTGGAATATGAGACATAAATATAAATTATTTAAATGAAATGTGGTATCATCAGTATAATCACCATTTATCCAATGGTTTTGTGTCAGAGAATGCTTTTGGATATTGCTTTATCTATTATTGCTCATTTTTCACATTTTGCAATTGACTTTCTCTCTTACACTAGACAGACATCCACCAAATGAGGTATTACGTCATGGTGATGGATATGGAAATATTTATTTATAGAACAAGGGCTAAATGAATACTACTAGTAATATTTTCTCATTTTTTCATTTTCATTATGCCTGCAATTGAATGACTAAAAAAATCTATTTTTGCCTACTCCACGGGTTCTAAGTGATGGAAAAATCCTCCTTTTTCCTTCTCATAATGGTTGCAGGGTTTGTTCCCTCACTCTCTAAAAACTGAGGATTTCCATGTTTTCAGAACAGGCTTGATCTCTTATTTCTCTGATGCTCCCCACTCAATTCACCTAAATCAATCTTCACTGGAATTCCCTGTATCCAAGAACCTGACAGCAAGGATTGCTGATGGAGAGTCAATGTAGCAAGCATTGTAACAACAGTACTGTTGCATACATGACAGATTTTCTGATGTGTGACAAAGAGAAATGCAAGGATCTTGGTATCTGCTTCAAGTTTCTTGAGACACTGGCTAATGCTGTGACACAGAAAGTGTCCTACCACAAGCATTTCCCACATCCCAATCTTCTAGTGAAGACTTCAGTAGTTAATTCCAGTTGAAAGTAAAGAGCCTGCATGTACACTGTACACTTGGATGCAATATCCTGTATACAGTATGCAATCCATAGATATTTACACTATTCCTCTAGATCCCTTTTTCACTCGATAAGGAGCCACAGACAAATATAGGATTTACCTTGTCCTAAACCACAGATGTAAAGTAAGACAGATGGATCATGCCCTTAATGGTCCAATTGTCCCTCCTGACAAGGTGATTAATACAGGTGTCTGAAGTTTACACTACAGGCCTGTAAACATAGTGAGATGAGCTCACAAGTGTCTTGATTTGGACAGCTGATTTCCCCACACAGCTAGAACAGACTTATGCAGATAGAGAAACTTAGATAGTTCCAAATCTCTTTCACAATTTAGAGGAGAAAAAAGTCACAGCAGACCATCACATATAAAACCCATTTAAATGGCACTGAGCTCCACCCAAAGCATTGTGATGATTGTTTTTTATAGAGCAGCAAATTATTGCCAGTTGTTTGAAGCACCTTTTCAACACTTCTTTTCTACTTCTTGTTGCCTTATTGGCCCCTTCCATCTATTCTCCAGGGTTTGTTCCTGCCTCAGCACCACTGCTGTGGCTGCACCTCTAATGCTGCCACCTAATACTAATGCCTCCAAGTAATAGGAACAAGAAACCTCACTTCACCTTTGGAAGAAAACATTTTCTTGAGGAAAGGGTTCAGTCTATGATCCAATGGATGGTACTTCTAGATTCCTCAAACCCTATTTTCTTTGCATGTGATTTTCAAAGAACATCTGCTCTGGGTGAGGTGAGCACTACAGTCTAGCTCTCAATGTATGATATTAAAGTATACATTAGCTCTCTAGGCAATTTCAGTAATTTTCAAAGACAGCTGAGATTTCTCTCCAAGTATATGGACAGTTTGACAGATGAACCATCATTATTAGTACTTGTACTAACTTCTACAGTTTGTCATCACGCTTTTTCTGGTCTTGCCCTTGCAACCAAGATGTAGCTATTTCAGCAGTTACCTGCTCTGGCTTGCTAATTTTTCCGTATTTCTGAGAACTCGAGACTCTCACGTTCTTGCTCAGCTGCTATAGCTTCCTGCCTCAAGGTACCTTAAACATTTACCTGTATATATAGTAAATAATAGAGCTCTGTATGTACTCAGTTCCATTAGTGTTGTGTAAAGCAAAATGGTGGCACAGACATTTCAACAGAATGTGCTAAAGGCTTCTGGGGCCTTAGAAAAATCTCTCTAAATGTAATGGCGTTTTCTACTTGTTTGATTTTACTTCCTGCAATAAACTGGTCAAACTTTCTATGTGTAAGGCCTCTTATAAAACATTTCCTTTCAATTTTGGGATATCTTAGTACTGCTGAAAATCATGACTATTATGAGAAAATTATTGACAGAGGTTTTAAAGGAGTGATATCCCAGTTCTAGGCATTTTATTACAGGGAACACAGTGTCCAGTGCATTATGTATTCCCTTTTCATTCACACCATGATATTTTGGGATGAAACAGCTGATCATCAGCTCCTTGATGTGTGTGATAATTGCCTTATGCTGCCATAGCTATGTCCATGCTACAACTTTATCTAGAAGCCACCCCAGAGGGGTTGGCAACATTTCAGAGGTGCAGTCTGAACCTCAGCAGCTGCTTTGCAAATCAGAACTGATTTACTAGCTTTATGTTTCAGTGCTATTTGCACTGCAGGTTTTAGCCTTAGAGAAGTAATGGATAGTTCAAGTGCAATTTCATCCTTGTTTTATTTAGCTTTTATTTACTCATTTTTCTATTATTTAATCTACTTTTAAATCTAGTTCTATTACTATACTCTACTTTTTCAATCCAGAAACAGGCACAGCACCTCCAGGCTGAGGTTGCCAGCACGCTCTGAGGCAGTGCATTTTGGTCTGTGCAGATTTTGCTTTACACTGCCTCCAATACGACCTGGATCCCAGCAAATACTGTTAGCACCTCTTGCAGACCACACTGTTAGTGCATTGTCACCATAATCCCAGAGCACTTGCCAGTATCCAGCTTTGGCTCCGAGTCTTGAGAGTATTTCCACTTTTGCCTAGTCAGGCATAGATAATAAGACCTTTGTTTAAGCTGCTAGAGTTTGCTCTCTGAAAACACATGGGTTGTCTCGCTTCTCCAAGCCATTCAACCAACAGGATTAAGCACTATTTGCAAAATATCCAGACACACACACCCCAAAAAAGGGGGGAAAAAAAAGAAATGTAGCCAAGTCCACTTATTTTATCCTATGAACATTTGAGATGAGCACAGGCTGACTCAGATGCTATAATATAGTATACTTAAGAGATGAAGAACACTTATCAAGCATTTCTGTCAAACACCAGCCCTGACTAAGAGCCAAAGGAGGACTTAGATTTGAGGTTCTTCTGTCTGGCACATTCTAGTAAATAGAAACAGCTGTCCACTGATACATTTTGAAAACTGAATGACAGATATGTTGCAATAAACTTTTCCACTGTATAAAGTAGCCAGTATATGGGGGAAAAAAAAATATTTTCTTTGAAAACAATCTCTAAACCACAGCACTTTGTTCATCTTCAGGAAACTACTCAAAGCTTAAACAGAAATTCACATTATATTGCTTAAAAATATTGATGTTTAAAAATAGGATGTACTAAATACTTAATGTATCAGTATTTCAGAAAAATCTTACAATGCTTCCATTTTCTAAGTTAAGGCTAATCTTCTCTTCAAATGAGATTGCCTGTTTCTCCGTACTAACTCGGAAAAAGAAAACCAATTTCTTTGCATGTCTAGCAAGCACACTTCTCCACTCAAAAAATGGATTTTTGTTGGGAAAAGAACCTTTCAAGACAGCTGTAAAATACTTGAGTTAGAAAAATCATTGCTTGAGAATGTTCTTATTTTCCTTTTGTGAAAAGAAGTGGTGAGCACGATCTTTGAGATACTTGGGACTCTTTGTTATTTGATACAAACCAAGAATTTCTGGAAATAACATGTCCACAGCACAATTTGCAGAAGATGTAATCTGATCACAAGAGCTGTGAGCTATGAAACAAGAGAGTGGATAAGGGCATCAGCATGAAAGTAGGAGCCTGGAAAAGTTCCGAGGTGTGAAAAGATTAGACCATTCAGTGTAGGGCTTTAGAAGTGAACCAAGAACCCTGCAAAGGAGGGAGAAGTGGCATTAGTACTGGCTGTTCAGGTATTGCTACTATGGCACTGACCAGCAGTGTCTGCACTGTGGAAGTCCACTGAAAGAATCTCTACAAAAGTCAAGTCAGTTTTTGAGCTAAGCAGAATCTCTTGTCTCTTTATGCACTAGAAAAGTTCCAGGGAAATTAACAGAAAATGTTGAAACTGTTGGTAAGTGTATTAATCTCTACTAAACTCCACGTTTGGCTGAAACAGGTGAGCGTTCCATCCAAACAAGCAATCTGTCCCTCCTCCTCACAGCAGCCATTGCTCATCTTGGTTTTGCTTGCTTCTAAAGTCCAAATTGTAGCAACTCCACTGACCAGGCAACAGGTTTGTAGAAGACAACAATGTAAAGATGTCAAAACCTGAATACATAAAAATTTCAGTAAAGAGCAGAATTTTTTAATTTATTGGATAATCTAACTGTTGGTAAAACATATTGTTCATAAAACCAACATGTGAAAATCTAGATAACTTACTCAACTTGGTAAAAGATGGAATATTCCGAAAGAAAAGGCAATCTTTTAAAAGATTCTGGAAATATTTCATTACAAAACCTGGAAATAGTGTCAGTGACACCCAATCTTCCCCTCTCTCCCTGACAGTTTTCACCACCTGCTTTTAACTAAAGTATAAGCCAAGATTTGAAAACTGTTAATCACAGGGAAAACGCTGCGTACCATGTAAGCTGCATCTCATAGCTACCAGACGTTCCAGCTAGGAAATCAAATCCTTACGATCATCCACACTTACCATAACGGGTATCTTACCAGATTTCTCTCTAGACAGCTATTCCCGATTAGATCATGTCTCCATTCAGCACTCTGCTATGGTGTAGATCAGAGCTACAGAATATTATAGCTGGTTTCTCACCAGCAACCAGATAAGCAAGTTTGGTGTCCTGCTGGTAGATTAAAGTCACTAAAACTATTTAAAGTCCTTTAGTTTACCTGGGAATTAGATGTGCTAGCAGTGTGAGCCAGCCAGCCAGGTCCTAAGGCTCACCTACCTGCTGTGCACACACTGGGTTACCGATGTTATCCCCATTAGTCATGTCTCCCCTTTCCCAGCACGGGGCCTGCAAGTCACAGCCAGTGTCTGTTCCTGGCTTTACCTGATGGGCCCCTGAGAGGGTTTTTGCAGTTGGAGTGGGTGGGCAGAAAGGGGCTGAGGCAGGGGGCTGAGAGGGAGAGCCCAGAGGTGCAGTCTGGCGGGAACTGCTGCATGGGAGAAAGGTGCAGTTCACTGCAGGTAAATTGGGAGTTTTAAGGCCTGGCAGCTCATTAGAGATGAGGCCATCCGAGGCAGACAGTACTAATTTTTTGTCATTCACCTCTGCAATAGTGAGCGGTAATCTCATGCTCCAGAGACAGATTCAAGATCAATGTTTAAAATAACCGTCTTGAATATATAGGCCACAGGTGCTACCGATGCCCAAATTCAAAAGAGGTATAAAGTCTTCCTCTAATGGCAAAGGCTACAGAAGTCGTAACATTCATGCATGTCTCAAGACCCCAGTAAGAACTATGGCATCACTGAGACTTGTGAAGCAAAATATTGATTGTCAGCATCCATGGGAATGTCAATTCTGTAAAATTCACAGTCTTAATCAATGTTGAAGGTTTATATGTTAAGTGTATATTAATAACTTATTTAGCTATATAGTATTATATTACATATATATAAAATGCATACATACTGTTTCCATATTTATATATGTACGAACAGCTGCTCGTTCTCTACTGCATCTGTCAGATTTTAGGAAAATCAAAACAGTCTCAAAATACTAACAGTCATGCTTGGATTGCTCAGAATCTGACTCTGTCAAATCTACAAAATCTATATATAGTGCATAGGTTGTATGGGCCTCATGAGAATTGCTTGAACAGAAGAAATGAATGACTGCCTATTTGTCAGTGTCCGGATGATGCAAACGGAACAGAACGAACTTCATGGTTACAATTAAGAAATACTTTTTCATATGAAGTATGATCATTTACCCAGCACTATGAAGGGATTAAATAGAGGTTTTTTACAATATTTTTAAATGGTCCATCCACCATAAACTACTGTTACACTTACTATTATACTATACCACTGATGTGGTCTTTGAAATCTCAAACAGCCATGAGTCTAACAGGACTATGCAAATTTTGGTAGCTTGCAGTTCGTCTCAAAGCTTCTAAACCTAAAATAACCCCTATTGAACTGCATATCAAATAATTTGGTTCCTAGATGTGAGGTTATGGCTGTAGAATTGTTCTCCCTTTAATTGCAAAAAGTGGTTGTAAAAACTTTATCTTAAGTATTGATAAATGTTCTCAAGTAGGAAAACTACTCCAGTGGTTAGAAGCAACTACTTTTGTGTTACTTCAGTATTCAGTGTCAAGTGCCTGCTTTCCACAAAGAGCACACGAGACAGAAGAGCAACAGCAGCAGCAAAATTAATTGATAGCTCTCTTAGGTCACACAGAACAAGGTATTTTTTGTTTCTGATCCAGAACTGACAATGAATGAGATATTGTTCAGATAGATATGCCTGTAAGTCACAACCTAGTCAAGCATGTAATTTAAGCACAGGTCCCAGTTAAGAAAGAAAAAGTCTTTCCATCCTAACCATCTGAAGAGGCTATTGATACCCACCACTACTGCTTGCACATGATATTAAGAGCCTCTCCTGCTGCAGAGTTCAGGTATGCACTTCTACCATTAACAGGAGCTCCCAGCTTTGTCCAAAATGCCGCTCCTGCCTGCCCCTGAGAGAAGATCAACATTGTGGGTTAGGCTGGCTCACTGGTCACCGAGCTAGAAAGCACAACACTGCAATTCAACAGCTTCAACTCGTAGCCAAATTGTGACACATGGGTCTTATTCCAGCCATCTGCTCCAAGGAGCACGTGCCTGCAAAACCCATGATGATCAGCACATCGCGGAAGTGCAGGACAGAACTCACTGTGAGGGTGTGCGCCCAATAGTTTTACAATTCATATCCTCTAAAGCTTCATTTCCTTGCCAAACATTTCTTCTCCATTACCTGCTATAAGCAGAGTCTCTTCTATCTACCCTCCATCCACATCTACAAAAGCATACACCCTCCCCACACACACACCCACCCACACCCCCCCATCTGTGTACCCCATCTAACAAACCTAGGATTGTATACACACACCCCATAGCCACAAAGCACATCAAAGGAAACTCTCCACGATGCATCACACCATGTACCATACGGATAAACCTTTGCTGATAAGGATGTATACATGTACTTCATATCCATGTGTCACATGCAACAAACCCAGCTCCAATAAAAACACGTCATCTATCTCACCCAACAACCCTCTGCCCCTACGCGGAAACAGCCCATCTGAGTGCCACACAGAAACCCCATGCGTGCTGCTTGTGCCCTTCTGTCACCTCTGAAGTGCATGGGTTGTTCCATACCCTGGGGCTCTGTGTGTGTGAGTACACTCGCGTGCGCAAGGGATGTGTGAACATTAGCTGTCTAAGGGTGCACGTACGTGAATTTCGTGTGCGACTGCATGCATGTGGTGCCTACGGCTGTGTGCGCCCGTGTGTGAACGGGTGCTGTGCGGGTGCCTATGTGACCACGGCACACACGGAGATGTGTGTGCGCGCAGTGAGCGAGCACACCGGCGGGTCACTGCGTGGGGATGGAACACCGTACATGGATGGGGGTGTGTAGAGCGCTGCCAATACACGCGGCAGCGGCTGTGTGTACAGTATGGTTCGCACACCGGGGTGCAGCGTGTGTAACCGCGCGTGTAGTGCCTGTGTCAGCTTCTCTGCGTGGACAGCCTGTCTGTGTGTGTGTGTGTGTGTCTCTGTGCGTGTGTCGGGGTGACGGTCCGCGCGTGTGCGTGCGAGTCCCCCGCAGGCTGCGCGATGCTGTGAGTACGCGCGGAGCGCGGTGGTGCTTCCCCGTGCGGTGGCTGTCACACCCTGCGGATGTCGCCGTGTGACAGCCCCGGTGTCCGCCCGCCCGGTGCGAGTACCTGCCGAAGTGTCCCAGGGAGTCGAAGAGCCGCTCGGAGTTGGGAGCCATGGCGGGGTTGCTGCAAAGCCGGGAGCCTCGGCGCCGCTGTCCCGGCGCTGCGGGGAAGAGGCGCTGTCCCGTCCCGTCCCGTCCCATCCCGTCCGTCCCCCCGCCCGCCCCCTGCGCCCGCCCGGCGGGCGGGACCAACTGCCGCCCCAACGGCCGCCGCTGGGAAGCGGGAAGCGGGAGTCCAGGAGTCCGGGAGCGGGAGCCGGGAGCTGCGGGCGCGACGGGAGCAGCGCCCGCGGAGCGCGGGGAGCTGGTCCGGCCGCAGCCCCAGCGCTGCCGCCCTGCGGGGTTCTTTTGGCTGCGGGACGGAGCGGCCCGACCTCCCGCACGCACCGAGCGCCTCGGCCGCTGCTCCGGGAAGGAGCAGCCCCCTGCAGCCCGCGCTTGTTTTACGCATTACAATTAAATTAGAGTAGGCAATTATATGCTTAAGTCGTCCTGCGACAATCCGGTAATCCAATATATTTAGGCTGTGGTGTATTTCACTTGGACGTTTTGAATTAAAGGAGGGTAAAACCAATTTTTTTTCCCCACAGCACATTATCTGAATCATTCTTATTAGCCTTAAAATTTGCTCTGTTATTTGGATATATTACTTTTTTTTTTTTCCCCCTTGCAAAGTTTTACCACTCAATGTAAAATAGAATTATTATTTAATAAAGGTAATATATGCTATGTGTCCCGTATCTGCTTGACTGTCATTAGTTCTCCAATTTGTAATGAAGCCGCAATTACATTTGGCCTTATTTTTCTGCCTTGCCCAGAGTACACCAAGATAACCAACTTGAAATTGTTTGAGGATTAGCAAAGCAGGTTGCAACAGAAGACCTTTGTAATTAACTTAGCAGTGGGTTTTGTTGGAACAGATACCCTCCAGCAGCCAGTCGCTCTGGGCTCTGAGAATTAGGCAAGATAGAGGGAAAAAACCCCAACAAACTGTTGCAGGTGCTCCTCTCATACTTAAAGGTTTTTCCTCCCTGGAGCGCTTTATTTCCCTTCTAGGGTAGATTCAAGTTGCAAGTTGCCCCTTCTCTGAGTGAGGAGATGGACCACATGTCTTGCAACCTAAATTATTTTATGATTCTGTGATGAAAGGCACATTTTTCTAGCAGCTTGTAAGATCTCTGGGCTGCTCTTTCAAAAACCACAAGAGGAAAAAAAAAAAAAGAGGCAATCAATTCAACCTTATTACATGGATACCTTTTTTTTTTAAGGAAGCGCAGAAAAAGCTGAGAAGTAAAACCCAGTTAAATCACTTGAAGTCAACCTTCCATTTCCAAAACTTGACCCAAACCCTTCTGCTACCACACCCAGGCTCCACCACTTCGCAGGGAAATGTGCCTTTAAGAGGCTCTGGCACCAAGCAAGCACAACTGTTCCTCCGCACAGAGCAGATGTTGGGGCTTCAGGGCAGCAATCTGTTCCAGTGTAGACCTGGAAAAAGCAGATGTTTGTCAGGCTCCTTGGCTCTGAGTGAAGCCTAACTGGACCAGCAAAATGAGCAAATAAAAAGTTACACAACTAGGAAACCGAATAATAATTTCAGGCAGAGGATTGCTCCTCACATCTAGGGTGTTGTCAGGCCCCTCACCTCACTCAGCAGTTCTGAAGGCAATACCACATTTGACAAAGCTCCTCATACATCTCTGTGCATCTGCAAAGGACTTTTTTAACACGGAGTCTAGAGTTTGTTGCTTTTACTTTACTGAGGATATGTAATCCAGAAAGTCCAAGGGTAGATTTGCTTGCTTTCAATAAGAATTTTTTAGTTACTTGGATTTATTTACCTTGTAAATATCAGCATGAAATTTAATAATTCTGTTTTGTTTTTTTTTTCTGGAGAATGGTTTTCAGGTTCAAAATGTGCTGCCACAGGTACTTTAACAAAGCATTTCTTTCTTCAAAGAGCCTCACTAGTTAAATAGTTATTTGCATAAACAAACACCAATGAATAGTAAACATTCTGGTTAAATATTGCATTGCTGGTCGTACGCCTGTTTTTGGTGTCTTACTTCCTAAGAGTAAATTCATTAGTTTTCAACAGCATTATGGTATGTAGGGAATATTATTTTTGGTGTAAAAGTCAAGCACAAAAGAAAGATGAATCCCTTTCAGGGCCGCTTTTTAAACCTAAAAAGATCCATAGGTAGTTTTGTCCTTGTGGAATCTCTCACAGGCATTCCTGTAAACATTTCTCTCTTTACGCTTGCCTCTTTGATAATATCGTGACTTTACTGCCTGTATCAGAGTAAAGAAAGGAGGCTTGCACATGCTCCTATCAAAGTTAATAACAAACTCCCACGTTTGCATTTCCAAAGGTTATTGATGTAATGTCTGCGATATCTGCTCTCTTAAACATGTGGTAGACAGAGATTTGCCTTGTTTCTTTCAAGCTTCAGAAGATGGACTACATGCTTTAAGCCTGCCTTTCCTCCTGTTCTGTTATGCCAATGCTACGTGAAGTAGCATTTGTGCTTTTAGTCACCATTGTTCCTCACTGAGTTGTTTTTCACCAGTAGAAATAGTAGAAATAGTCATAGTACTGTTCACATACAGTACACGGCTCTCTTTCCAAAGGATTGTGCTGCATGATAAACTCTTGTGGAACAGAAAATACAGGGAATATCTAAAGAACAAACTACAGATTCCTATAATTAAAATGCATCAAGATGAGGCCATCTTCAGAATTTTAGGAATTCTATTAGCAGAAGAAACTGAAGGGAAGTTCTGATCCCTGTCATATAAGGTCTTGAGAAGGAAACATCAAGGGTGTTCACAGCAGACAAACACTCTTCAGGATATTCCAGAGGTTTAAAATGTTGGTCTTTTAATCCAGCAAGGGGAATATGCAGTAGCTCATCACAAAAAACTTCAGTTACCCTCATTTCTGGCACTCACAAGCAGGCTGTTCAACAGAGACATTCAATATTGCACAATCCTTGAGGAAGAAGTGACCTTAACAACTTGTAACAGGAGAAGAGAAGGCTTACAAAACAATCTCCTTCAGTCAGTCATTCCCACTAGGAAAAATCTAGCATCTACTGATAAAGGCTGTTCCTGGTCTCCCCTTTTTAAAGTCAAATTACAATGTCATCAAAATATGAGAGACACTTGAGGAACATGCCTGTAATGCAGTCCTAATACCTTCATACATGTACACTGAGCTTCAAACGATAGCTTAACCCTAAACACCAAAGTGGTGTGGATGGCAGATAACTGGTAGTGTTGCCAGTATCGTCCCATGGACACAGATAATGACTTCTTAAATAGTGCCAATTTCTGACCCGTCTGTTTCCACACTCCTTTTGACAAGGCTTGTAACCCAGAGATGAGCAGCAGTGCAGGAACTGCAGCTGTGTCAAGCCAGAAACACAGATGATCTCCCTACTGCCACCAGCTCTCAAGTCAAGCATGTGGGTGAGGTCCATCCATGAGTGGTGTCTGGCATCTGCTTTTATCACACTAGTGAAAAAAACCTTCACTGAAATCAACAACAGCATAGCTTTAATGTAACCTCTCACCCGCTGTTCTGAAGTTAGCAATTTCTGTGCCCTTCCAGGGAATAACCCGCAGGACCTTTGCAATTGTGTTTGTCAATGAAAACACAATGGAAGCTTCCGGAGAGTAAGCACAAAATGAGACTTACTTGCCTAAATGTCTGTCAACCATTAAATTGCTGGTGTTGAAAAAGGCTTGCAGAAAGCTTGTCTTTAAAAAAAAAAAAATGTAAGGAAGTAGTACAGATGTTGCTTTTATCTTCTGGAAAGCAAAATAGGGCATTATACGAGTCTTACTTTGGTGGTTTGGGAGTTTTGTTTTGCAATTACATTGCAGCAGCTTGTACATCATTATACATTTAACAGACTTAAAAACCATGGTCAGCAGTATAGCAAGCAGGTTGATAAAGTGGATCAGCACGTGCACCCAGCTAAGCGAAAACTTTTGGGAGTCTTCTGAACTACAAGGAAGGAACTCTGCAATTCCCTGATTTTTCATGAGTCCAAGCACTCTCTCATCAACCTGAAAGAACTGGAGCCATAGCAAGGTTGATGGGAGAGTGGTTTGTTGGCAGCTGCTACAGACAAATATGTTCAATGTATCGTATTTTCCTCCGCATTGCTACTCAAAGAGCAGGCCAGGCAGGCACAAGGCAGTTGCAGCAGTTAAAGTCATTCACTGTGGTTTTGGCTATATTTTTTCTTTCACTGTCTCCTGGAGAGGATGCTGTAATAATCACAAGAGGCTCCCCTGGAGAACTCACTCAGGATTTATATTCAGTGAAACTAAGGCCCAGACAGGATTTTGGAAGCCTAGTGAGTGCCTTGTAGTTGTGCTGGGGACATCTGCAAGGATACATCTAAGTGCTTGGTACTTCAGTGTGGGCTACTGCAGCTTCACCTTTTCAAGAGCTCTTCCTCCACACTATCCTTTTGTCTGGAATTATTGCAACCATACAGATGCTGAATGTGCATGAACAGAGTGTTTCATAGTGGAATCTTTCCTTATTGGTCCAATATGAATAAATATCTTTCTTGAGTAGTCTGAAAATAATACAGATATTGAGAAAAACAAGTTGGATGTGCAGGAAAACAACAAAACCTTTACAGGTCATTACTTCTCAACTCGCTGAGGTAATAGAAGCCCGTTAGTCCATAAGGAAGTGGCAATAGGAATTTATCTGAATGTTGTTTCAGTTTTGGACTATATCTACAGAGTGTACATATAGAGTCTGCCTTCTAGAGAAAGCAGAAGCTGAACTGTGTGGTATCTTCACAACAGAGTTTTTCAGGACTACCTTATAAAAGGTAGAGAAATCTGATAGGCATCATAAAAATACCTTTTAGCAAAAGTTTAAAGAGAAATTCCAAAAAGAGTGGTCTAATTAAGCATAATGCAGTACACTCAAAATCCCATCTTTCACTTTTATTCAATCATCACGAAAGAGAGCAGGTTTATATTAGATATTAGGAAGAAATTCTTTACTGTGAGGGTGGTGAGGCACTGGAACAGGTTGCCAAGAGAAGTTGTGGATGCCCCATCCCTGGAAGTTTTCAAGGCCAGGCGGACTGGGGCTTTGAGCAACCTGGTCTAGTGTGAGGTGTCCCTGCCCGTGGTAGGGGAAATTGGAATTAAATGGTCTTTAGGCCCTTCCAACCCAAGTCATTCCACGATTCTGTGATTCTATGGTTATTCTTTTAGCATGTTTCTTCCCTTTCTGTGAGATCAGTGATCACATATTTGCTAGGACACAGCATCAGAAAGCATGCCAGCAGACACAGGGCTCAGTCTGGGCAATATTGTTTCAGCTCTATCTGCTCTAAGGTTTTCAGCACAACTTCCTTGACACTGATGTGTGAACTCCCCAAAGCCCTCCTAAAGCAGCAGCATGTATAACTGCAACAGCAGTGTTACAAAATTGTTCTCTGCCAGTCTGTATTTAACTGGGGAACAGAGAAGACCTCTTTAGAACCTGTGTCATTGAGAATATCCTGCATTTTATACTGGTTATGTTTTGATCTTTAGTACCTTTTTTTACCAAAACGTATAGGAAAGAAATTGTTTTGAAGAGGGTGAAGGGAGCTCACAGTTCAATTTTGTAATCTTGTTAGAAGTAAAATAAAGAAGTGACTAGAATTTATGCTGCATGAATAAGGAAGAAATACAATAACTAAGTGGCCTTATACACTAGCAGAGACAGAGATAAAATAAACCAGAAGCTGAAAGTTACGGTCAGATTCATTAAAATGAAAAACAAGGTTCATGTTCATAGCAGAAAGTGTAAAACATTATTAAAACCATCAACCACTGATGGATTGTCTACCCCTTGAAATTTTCTATTCATCAAATTAGATGGTTTTCTCTTCTATAGATAAATAGCTATCTGTTCATTTATATTGAGATATTCTCATTTATAGAAATATTTATCAAATGAGTTAGACAATAAAACAAGTGGAAAGTCTTTATCCTTCACTATACAAATGGTCAGGCAGGCAAATAGTGCCCTTTAGCTTACAAATATATTCAGAGAGGAAATTGATGAGGTGAGGTTTTTTTTGGTTGCAGTTGATTAGTTAAACCATGCTGGCAGTTACTGAATTCCTTTCACTACTGCCATGCCAACGTATGGAGCTCTTTCTGAAAACTGGAGTTTCTTTGGGACCTCACAGGCAAGCATTGTGGCCCCTTAACAGAGCTTGACAGCACAGAAAACCCAGCAGCGTATCATGCTAGGTTAAGCTATTTAGCACGATTAACCAAGGGCACAGATCTGACAGATTTAGATGAAGTGACTGAAGATGATACCAATACCAGGTGTCTGCTCCATGCCCTCTGCTTGATGCCTCAGCAAATATATGGTCTGTGAAACAGGCTGGCTGAGGTTCGGATTTCACATTATTTGGCCCCCTCTCTGTTGGCAGAAACATGGGATGGACCTGAGTGCCAGCAGCATCTTAAACCCCTGCATTTTGGACTCCCAGATCCTGTCTGTTGGTGGTCTCAGCAATGAGGAAGTGGCAGCACAGATTTCAGAGTAGGAAGGGTGCCAAGAACAAGCACCTCAGGGATCTGGAATACATACTGCGTGTACAGTACACTGCAAAATAACACCCTGGCTAAGAAAGCAGAGAAGCAGAAATTACATTCCATACATCAGTAGGAGATACTCATTTTTTAATGAAAGATGACTTCAACATAAGGTGAAGAGCAATGAAGTGTAACTGAAATTTTTGAGAAAATAATTACTTCCTTACTGGAAGAAATATACTGAAAATGAGAGGCATATTTTGCGTGTGTTTCACAAAAAAATCAGATGTTGAGTATACATGGATATGAAGATAGGTATTATCAGGTACTCTCACCAAAAATTCTCATTTGAAGGCAAAATCTTTAGACAACTTTGCAAACAGATTAAAAAACTGTTGCTACACACAAACATAGAAGCATCTCTATTCTGCGTACCATTTAGGAATACAAAATGCCACAGGGTTTGCATTCACGGGACTGCTTGCATTTAGGCTATGAAGAGTCAAATTAAAAAGAGGCTGAATTCCCAAAGACATGTGCAAGCATCCCTCACTCAGAAGGCCCAGTGTTGGGCTGATGTTGGCTACATAATCATTGTAAAGATTTAAAGCTTACTGCCAGGCTGAGCGAGGTGAATCTGCAAGCAGCTAGAAAGCAGATCCAAACTCTAATTCTAAAACCTGTTGAAGCACAACCCCAGAGTACCAAGTACTACTACCAAGTCCTGTGGCCACATGCACCATTTCTTAAGAGGTGTGGAGTAGCCACTCTCATCAAACAATACACCAGATGGGGTGTTCCATGCAAAGTTAGAGCAAGGGAGGCAGAAATAGGTGAGGATAGTGTCAAAGCCAAGCAGCACAGATAGCAAGGACCTTCCAGGACAAGCCCTACCAAGAGCTGGTCTTGTCTCTGCTCTGCAGGCACACCACCGCTCCTAGACAAGAGAGGCAGAAAAAAGAGACACATTTGGGCAAAAGTTGCTGATAATTTTAGGTATCATGCACTTAACTGTAACTCTTTGATTTCCTGTACAAGGTGATTTATGTCTGGGTAGAGAGTCCCAGAACACGTCATTTCACGCTCTAGAGCTCACACTTTGCACCAAAAACCCTTTGCATTTCCTGTGTCTCCCCCCACTTAAAGGAGCTATCAACAACCCCCAGTAGTTTAACTTAGTACCAGCTGAAGCTGTCCCTCCTTTTCACTTCTGAAATTGGCATGTGTGATTGTTCCAGATTTGCAGAGTCCTGTGCTCTTTAGGCAAATTTGAAAGTATAACATGAAGTTTGGTGACATTACTGGAGAAACCAGCATCCTCAGGGCATCTCAGCTGCTTTGTTTTCTCTTTGATACACTTGGCTCTTCAGTCTAGCAGTGGAAATAACCTGGATTACACTGGGGGTTTTTTTTGCAGTTGCTTTTCTCCCAGTTGACTCAGTTCCTTTCCTGGGTGTGCTGATGCCTGCTATATGCTATAAGACCACAGTGAGGCGGGTATGCTCAGCAAGTTCTTTCCAAGCTTTTGGGATTAACAGTTTGTTTAGTATTCCTCCTACACCCTGTCATGCTGGCCTATGTGATTTGAAGCAGAAAGCAGTGATTATTCAGAATGTGGCTCCTGTTACTTTTGAATTTGTTTGTCTGACCCGAGAGGGATTGAACTGAGACTGCACAGGCTCAAGGACTTCCAATCCTCTCAAGACAATTATTTTAAGGTCTAAATATTGTTTCTGTTCAGAAAAAAATCACACAGGATGCACTGCTGAGATTTCCAAAGAGCATAATTAAAACACACAAGGCTTAACATAAGCACTTGATTGTAAAACCAAACCAAACCACTCAGTATTTTGACAGCTGTAGAACCAGCAACTCAGGAGACTAAAGGAATGATTTTGTGCACTTACTATACATCTCGTGCTTCTCTGAAATTCCCCAGTATACAAACAAAAAATCATCCCTGTCAGGACAGTTACTCATGACATAATCTTGGGTAGAGTGAAAAATCCTGTCTGCCATTCTCCATTGCTGCTTCAATTCAGATGGAGAGAATGGACAAAGAGTTGTGAAATGAAGGAAGTAAAATAATGAGGCTCTAGATTTTCTTCCATTTATTGGAGAAACATCAAACTATAATTGATTTGAAGCACATATGAAGAAGACAGAGGGGACCAAAAAAAAGCCAGTTTCTGGCTTTGGATATGTTACCAAAGCGCTTGTTCCAACAAGTTGTGTCTCTTCCCTGGTGAAGAAAAATGAGCTGAAATAGATTTTTCATTAGAATTTGCCAATTCAGTGATGTTGAAACATTTTTGTGGAAAGGCTGTGACTTTGGCAAGGTTCCTGCAGAGCCCACACATGTCCCGAACAGTCCCTCTGCACCACTCCTTGGCCTCCTGACAAGGAGTCATGCAAGAGCAACACAAGTTGCTCTATTTTCAACTTCTCAGGAGTCCACAGGCCCAAAATTTCAAGGATGTAAGGCTTGTTGCTTTCCCTAGCACCAAGGTTGCAGTCCCTTTCATGGAAAATCTGATGTATTGGAGTTTTGTAGCTAGGTGGAGCAAGACCAAAATATCAAAATGCCCTGTAATGGTGTCAGATGAGGCTCCTGGCAAAACCTCCCAACTCAGCACAACATTGGCTGCTGGGCACTTGCAACCTGGCATGAGCAACAGGCATTTCTTGTGCAGGGATGTGGGCTGTGACTGTTGTGGCACATTGCAAATGCCAAGTAGATTGAGGAGAGGGAAACAGCAGTGATGGATGGACTGAGAGGCTTGTTCTGAACAGTGTTTTCTTGAAATCTAGAGGTATTTCTCTTTGTTTTATAATGGCCTTTTGCAAATGGGGGCAGATGATGGTGCTTAAAGAGAATTCATAATGTCCTCAGTAAGAAAAAGCCCAAAACACTTAGAGATGCGATGGCTCTTAGTCCCTCTTCCCTCTGACTACCTTTTAATTGGCAATCAGAAGCAAAGTCAAGATTTAGTAGAGCACGATGATGTCTATCCTAGAAGTCCACGTGACCCACCTGGTGGGTGCTGTTGTTCATAGGAATTCCTCTTAGCAGTATTCAAAACAACAGGTCCAAGTAGCTTGGGAAGAAGAGACACATCTCCTGTGCAGCTTTACTGACAAGTGACACAAATGCATGTGCAGACTGTTTCTGTCCTTCTATCTTGGCAGGGACTGTGTCCACACTAAAACCTGGATGCTGGCAGCTGCAGCAACACAAAGCTCAGCCCAGGCTTCAAAACCCATCCAGCAAGTAGGGAATGAATGATCATGTAGGAAATAAAGCTGTGTGCCTGTATTGTACTGTAATCTCCAGAGTGACTGTCACTTTGACATGCTCTCTACATGATCAAAAGGTAAGGTTTTATTAGCAGGCTGAGTCACATAAATATTTTGAGGAAACAGAGCAAGAGCTGCTGTTACTGAAGGAGATCCCCCACCGCTACTATGAAATCCTTGGGTGTTCTCTCAGTTTCCCAGCTGCCTTCTGATACCCCTTCACTCTGTTTCCTTTCCATCTTCCCTAGACCTGGAAGGTGCTGGTGAGCACTGTTTGAAGACAGGCTAGGACTTGTCAGCAGCTCCCCTGGGGAATGCAGGTGGTCCATTGCCTGCTGCTGCTGGTCAGACTCATGGGCTCCACTCCATGAGCTCAGGAAAAGTGTGCCCACGCCACATGTCCAGCTCAGCACCACTGCCTGTACACCATTGCCTCTCACTGCCTTCAGCAGATGGGACTTGATAGGTGTGGGAGCCCTTGGGCAAAGAAGATCCCATCCCTAGCACTATTCCCTCCATGCTTTAGCCATGCTCAGGGTGCAGTGCACTGTGCATGGGCTATGGGACCCCATGCCTCTGCTGGGGCCGTCCTGGAGAGCACAAAACAAGCCATGGCTGTGCTTTCCTTCTCTATTCAGGCAGCAGCAGCAGCAAAGTTGTGGGCTGTGGAGCACCCTCTCTGATATCAGGAGATGAACTCTACCTCCTGCCTGTCCTCCAGCTCACCACAGCTGGTAACACCCTTGGGTGATCTCAATGATCCATCAACACGTGCGATCAGAGCAGCAAATAGCACCTTCCTATCTTCACACACCCCTGCTCTGGGTTCACTGGTCACTTTGTTGCAAAGGGCACAGCAGAAATAGGAGCTTTTCTGCACTTGACACCTGGCTCTGACAGCCTGGAAGGTGCCCAGTTGGCTGGAGTCCTTCATGGCCCAGAGACCTGAGCCCGTGTCCTGAAGGGAAGGAATGGCTCCCTTCTGGAACAGCGTGGCTCATGGGCACAGCCTCCATTTCTCAGGTAGTGATGCCACAACTGCTCCAGCCCATCAAAACACCACCCAATATGTCATGCAGACCCTGGGAAAATAGCACCAGAAGCATCAGTCTTTCCTGTACACAAGACCAAAAGGTGGGTACAACCACAGCAAGGATGAGTGAGAAATACCCTGCCAGGCTTCAGCTGCTCTAATGCAGCCAAGGAGGCTGTGAGACACCTTCCTTTCTTTGGATCAGGGCTCTCTGCATCATCTCACACTTGGCAAAAGCACGGCCAATTCTTTTATCTTATTCATCTTCTAACATTTTCTGCCGTTATCCTTTCAGTCGCCAGTAGATGGTGATACTTTATCTCCATCCAAGATTCATGTGTGCACTGGAGAGCTAGGGAGGCAGTATGACAGCCTGAGAAGAGATTAAAAAATAACAATAAATCCGAATGTCAGGCTCCAGACAATCTTCTGCTCGTGCAGACACTGATTTTGGATATCCAGACTAATATCCCCAAACTCACTTGGGGACCCTGGCTAGATTTCCAGAGCTGCAAAAGCTGCAACTTCAACTTCATCACTTGCTTCACAGTGTGATCCTTTGTGTGTATTTGAATGAGCACATGAGAGGGAGTCTGAAGGTGCAGCTCTTCATGGAATCTGCACAGTCTGAGCACCAGAGAGATGAATAAAATTTATTCATCTCCGAGAATGCAAATAACATTCTTCCTCATCTCTAACAAAGCAAAATCCTGGAGGTGTTCGGCAATCGCATTCTCTCGAAAAGCTTCCTTTATTTTACAGGCTTCTCTTCCCACCACAGGTGAAACATAAATCACTGATCTACATAGCCCTCTGTGGAAAATGTAGTCTCACACTTCCAGCTCTTACAAATCGCCTTCAGAGATGCACTTGTGCAAGAGCTACCCTGGTCATAAGAAAAAAAAAAATTAAAAAAAAAAAAAAAGAGCAGATCTGGCTAGCTGTTGCTTGAAATAACAGTGGCTGTATTTTTGTCAGTCCTGATTTATTGATCTATCATTTACTTTGGGGCAAGACTGATGTGGTTATGAGTTATGTGGTCCTAAGCACTGGCTATAGGTGGCAGGGTAAGAAAGCCCTGACTAACACTAAGCCTCATGGCTGGCCTGCCACCTCATAGGCATGCTAGGAGTGACTGAAAAAATATGGACCACAGCAGACTCTACCCCTGTTATTGTTCCAGTTATAGGCCTGATCTTCCTTTCTCAGAAGCTCTGTGGGTTACATACGTGAACATTTTGTCTGTCCTAAAACCATTGCTAAAACACTCTCACCTATTACACAGCTGGGAGCCATTTTTTGGCAGGTGCATTTCTTAGATGTTCCCATCTCCATTGCGTGAAGAAATTACTTTGCAGCCTCACCAATTCGTCGTTGTTTAGACTGGATCCACTCCAGAGGTTCTCCAAGTTGTCGCTTCAGTGCCACCAGCCTGTAGAGGCATTTCATGTCTTGGAAATTGTCCGGCTCATGGCCTTTGAAGGGCAACAGCAAATGCCAAACCTGTGGACACCTCATGGTAGGGAGGGCAGGGCACAACTCAAATATCGAGAGGCTGGGCTCAGTTCAGTGGTTTGCATGGGGCATTGAGAACCACAGAATTACAGAATGGGTCAAGTTGGAAGGGTGTCATCTGGTCCAACCTCCTGCTCAAGCAGGGTCATCCTAGAGTACAGGATTGTGTGCAGGTAGTTTTTAAATATGTCCAGAAAGGGAGACTCCACAACCTTTCTGGTCAAGTGTGCAGTGAAGAAGTTCTTCCCCATGTTCAGGTGGAACTTTCTGTGCATCAGTTTCTGCCTGTTGCCTCTTGTTCTATTGGTTGGCACCACTGAGAAGAGCCTGGCTCCATCCTCTTGGCACTCTTCCTTCAGATACTTGTAGACATTGACAAGGTCCCCTCTCAGTCATCTCTTCTCAAGGCTGGACAGACCCAGCTGTCTCTGCCTTTCCTCGTAAGTGAGACGCTCCAGTCCCTTAACCATCCCTTTGTTGGACCCACTCCAGGAGCTCCATGCCTCTCTTGCACTGTGGAGCCCAGAACTGGACACAGCAGTCCAGATGTGGCCTCACTAGGGCTGAGTAGAGGGGCAGGATCACCCGCCTTGACCGGCTGGCACTTGCTGCCCTGCTCCCTCCTCACCCGATTCTGAACTCCACAATATGAGCCAGTAGCATTCTTGGCTACTGCTAATACTAGTCCATAACATTAGTATGAGATCAGGGATCTAAAATCAGTTCTCCCTCTTGCACTAAGAGTACACAGAGCCCAGCAAAGTGGGCATCTGAGAAGAAAGAGGCCTGAGTTGAATGCCCCCAGCTAGAGGACATAGCTCTCATTTGGGTTCCAGGCTTACCTCCTGCACAGTTAGCAGCAGTTAGCAGTATGGTTTTTCCCTCAAAGTACAATTTCCAGACAACTAATTTGGACTCAGAATATCTCTCTCTCTTTAGGGTTTGAGAAGACAGGAACACAAATTAGAGAGGAGCTGTTCAGATTTAGCAAGAGTCTGTAAACATTTCACCCAACGAAGAGAATAAACATCAGACAATAATTTTAGAATCCCATAAAACAGGCAAAAGCCACCCAGGCAGACCTCAGAGAAAGACCTGCAAAATACACGTACAGAAATAGGAGATAAAACAATGAAGAACAGTCAGTTCCCAGAAGCTTCTGCCCAGAGCAGTAAGGATGAGTTTATGCTGGCCAGGTCCAGGAGGGAGGAAAAAGAGCAGTCGAGGCTCCAAACACACCCTGGGGCGGTAGCAATGTCTGTCAGCAGCCCCAGTCTGTGTTTCTCACCTTCTGTGAAACGAAGCCCTGATTTGAGCCTCTCCTGCCTGTGTGGGGAATAGCTGACTGCAGCAGCTGGTAAATGGCTCTGGTGAGAGTAGTAAAAGGCATCATTAAAATTAAAAAAAAAAAAAGAAAAAGAAAAAAAGAAAAGAGTGAGAGCAACAGATACATCTGACAGAAAAATCACATCAGAAGCAGGTTATGGGGAAATGCCTGTGGTGAAATTGCAGCTTCGGGCTAAAGAGGCACCTACTGTGCCCACTGTTAATTAATTGTCACAGCATAAGATGGTGCCAGAAATGCCTCACTGTGGCTGTGCAGCATACTGAAGTGTTATGAGATGCACCTTGCCTGTGAAAAACTACCACTTGGGGCATCCCTCCAAGCAGCTCGCTGAGGAACAAAACCCCTTGAAGCCATCTGGTGGCATAAATACTCCCAGTTAGCCTGGATCCTGCAGTCCTGGGACAGGCTGGAGGTTCAACAGCCTGTGCCAGGGAGGCTTCAAACCTTCACCACCTTAAACCGGTGGTCTTGACCCAGTCACAGGAGGAGGTCCTTGTGGGAGATATTGCCCATGTAATCACTCCACACTGGCTTCGTGTTTTTGCACCGCTTCTTCAGATGATGGACCACTTTATGCTGTGATGGATGGCAGAGCCAGGCCAGCCAGGAGTGAAGGCAGCATCTCCTCCCAGCTCTGTACAAGGCTGTGGATGAGAAATGTGAGTTCCCAGATGAGTCACTCAGACCCAGACCAGCAGCATCCCCTTCTCTGGAGGTATGTGACACTGCACCTGCCAGCCAGCAGCTCCTGCCTTCCTTTCGTGCTGCCTCCCAGCCTGCCGTCAGCGGAGGCTCAGTCCACCCCTTCTGCTGGACAAAGCCTCAGAGCAGTCCCTTGAGCCAGGCTCTATCCCTTCCACCCTCCCCCTGTCCCTCTGAGGGAGCTGCAGGGCCTCCATTGCCCCCACCTTCATCCTTGCTTATCCCACTTGGCATCTCACAGGCCCCATGTCCTCCCTGTCTTTGTCTGGACGGGACCGGCAGTTCGCAAGGAGTGGAAAACCTGGGCCAGCACTCTTCAAGGGTGTTCAGTTCCAGTGCAACATCAGGAGCAGCATCAGACCTGTAATACCTTTGTCTTTCCTTCTCTCAGCACCGAAGATTTTTTCATTACTTCCATGCCACTCAGCTCTCTTACCAGTCACCTGTCTTACCTCTTAATTTTAGCCATGAGCCTCCTAACCCCACTTGTAAAATCCTGCCATGAGAGCAGTATTTTACTCCCACCCTGAACCCCTGCCACATTCCAGGGATACAGACAGCTCCAACTCAGTGGCATTTCAGCATCAGATTTATTATTAATTATTGGTGTCATTATTACACAGCACCTACGAGCCCTGGCCGCCTAGCAAAGCCCTGCACAGAATATTAAAATGCTAATTTCCCTCAGAGATGAGAACTTGCTGGTGTCTCTCTGCTCATTTGTTTGCAAATGTCGTTTTCCTGTCGAGGCTGTATTCCCAGCAGGCATGGCAAGGAAACGCTTGCATAAACAGACCCTGTTTAAGGAGCCGTGTATCTCACACATCCGTGCATTATAGCCCGAACCGGGATTACAGTGACACTCTAAGAAAAGCGTTTCATTTTGCCTGATGCATTTTTAAGATTTTATAGTGCCTTCAGAACGCCTCAGTGCAGCAACAGCTTTAGGATATATTGTGGAAGACGCAGTTTTCTCCTGGAAAGCATGGGTTAGCTGGCTGTAATAAGTTATATTAAGGCACAGCTCATTTTTGTGCCTCTCTGTAAGTCTCCAAATGGCGCACTGGTGTGTGACTGCTGCAGCTGTCCTGGGTTTTGCCCTGGTATCGGGTTCTCACTTGAAGAGCGGGTGGCAGTGTAGCTCTTGGCAGTGATAGCTGTCCTGGGCCAGATGCCAGCACCCACCAGAGTCAATGGGAGCCCTTGCACTGCTGCCAAAGGGCTCAGGGGCTGACACCCTCTCTATTGACACAGGACAGAAAACCTTTATTTTTAATGACAGCGATTAGTTTTTAACAGTAAGGATAGCTAGGGGGAGAGGGGGCTCAGGAAAAGCAGAGTACAAGGCTGCAGCTCTGCAAGCAAATCAAAGAACTGCTGTTACTCCTTTCACCCCTGCGCTGAGTTTCATTGGAGAGATGCATGTGAGGTGCCAGTCTCCTGAGCATCACCTTCCCTTCTCACTGACAAAGTATCTCCTGAAAACACCTGAATTCCCTTCTCCTCAGCTGCATGTTTTCCAGCAGTTGATGAAGCACGGGAATTGTTTCAGGCTACATTTTAAGGTAACCAAGCCAGCATTCTGTTATATGGCAAAGGGAGCAAAAGAATTTGGCAACAACAAATGCAAGTACGGCAGTTCAGCTTAAAACAAACAAGCTAATGAAACCAGGATCTCTCCCTGCAGGTATTTTTCTGAGAGCCTGCCATTATTATCGCTCTGCCATTGAGCAAGACTGGCAGCGTTATCTCAAGTTGTGCAATGCCCTGATATTTAGAACTATTTCAACAGCTCCGTATTGTGGGGAACAGAGAGACAGAGTCATAAAGTAGCTTGGAGAGAAAGATGGACAGTTTTTACAGCTTTACAGTAAGTGTCACACAATAGCATGGGCCATTTCATTAAACTTCCTTTTATAGTCATAGTACCCATCCCACTTACAAATACCTGCCTTGCATTAGGGTTACGTGTCTGCCTGCAGGTGCTGTTACGAAGTGATTGCAGTGGCGTTTGCTGCTGCTGCCAGATGGGATTTCATCTAACGAATAATAATCTCCTCCCCAGGTTAGGGATGCAATTGCTTTTGCAAGTGATTAAAAGTTTATTACAAAAAAGGCACGGCTAGAACACCTGAGTGAGACAAGAGAGTCAAACAGCCTGGGATGATTTGTGGATAAAAAAATCAACGTTAAGATGAAGCAAAAAGCATTGCGGGTACCGGCTCCTGTAACTCTCAGGGCTAAAAGAAGTAACTGTCACAGGAGCCAGAGCTGATATCCGAGGATGCCTGTCTCCTGGTACCAGAACTGCTCCCAGCTTCATTTATGAACTGCCCACACATAGCTTTAATTCAGAGATGGCTCAAAATGAACAAAACGGTCTGAACAGACATATTGCCTGGCTTTGCATGGATGGACGCACTGCAATGCCACAAGCTTCCAGAAGACCTCCCCAGAATATCTGTCTCACACAACTACCACTGCTCACAACCAGGGTCTGGCACTATTCCAACCTGCTCAGGCCATGATGGGCAGTGCAGAGCAGTTTATTCCAGCCTGTCTTTTCACAGAAGAGGAGAAGGAAGAAGGGAAGAAGGGCGGAGAGAAGACAGACTGAGCCATCAGTACAAACAGAAGTTGAACCCCATGGGAGGGTTCTTGCTCTCCTGCTGAACCCAGCGCGTGCTGCCTGGGGCTGCCTGGTGTCCTCACTGCTGGTGGGATCCACTGATGAGCCTCCACAGCAGAGGAGTGGGTGAGCAGGGTAGCTGTGAGGAGGGAAGATGGTAGAGAGCAAGGAGCAGCCAGCTCAGCTACAGCAGCCCTGTGGCCTTTGAACCAATCTGCTGTGCCTGCTGGTGGTGCTAATGGTGCTTGACCCAGCAGGCTGGTCTCTCAGAGTGCCTCTGCTCTGCACTTTAACAGTCTCCAGCATTATCTGACAACTCAGATATGAAGAAGCCAAAATACGTGTCAAGTAATCTGGAAAACAGGTTCCCTGTGCAAACAGCAAGACTCAGGCAAAATACTGATTATCTCCACGGCAGAGACAGGGGGAGGGAGGCATTTGCTGTAAATCACAGCATTGTTCTTTCTGCACCAGGAACATGTACAGATCCTCTCTGCCTGGCTCCTCGGGTCCCAGACTGCAAGAGCATTCTGGTATGTAAATAGATTCAGGCACTGCTACTCAGAGGCGCAAAACTCCCAGTCAGCTCACTGACATCTGCCCCATCACGTCACCAAAGTGCCCAGCTGCCTGCCACCCCCTTGCCCAGACAGACCTCGCCGCTCTGCTCGCCCCAGCTGGGCAGTTCAGCCGCTCCTTTGCAGCCTGTGAGAGGTCAGCATCAGCTCCGGCGTTGGTCCCAGCACGGGCAGGTGAGGGGCTCATCCCAGGGGCTGCTTCCCTTAGTGGTCTTGCCCTGTTGATCCCACAGCCAATGCTCCATGGTGGCATCATCCTCATGGCATCCTCCTGCAGCCCCAGAGGAAAAGCACTGATGATGCCTGCTTTGGCAAGAAAGTGCCATAACCCTGAATCCGGCACAGCGCAGGGCTGTAAAACTGCAGAGGCTGATCCTGGGATGGTGGTCACTGTGCGCCCTGTTGGAGGTGGGCAAAAGCTGGACACAGAGGCAAGATGTCGGCATCAGGATGTACCTGAATGCCAGGCAATGGCAGATCAGGAATTTCAGGGCTTCACTTTGAGGGCCACATATCTCTGCAACCTGGCCAGAGCAGTGGTGCTACGGAAACACGTTGGACAGTAATGCAGCCTCACCAGCTGGATGCATCAGTGACGGGCCCTCTGCCTTCAGCCCTATCAGAAAAACAGTGTTGTCTCTGGCCAGAGTGATACAACCTAACCACAACAGCTTTCCTTTGCCGGCTCCCTCCTGGGCTCCATCCATCCCACGGGGTTTGCCAGCAGATGGCAGGCAACCCCTGGCAGAGGTCCTCACCAGCCAGCCACAGAGGTCCTGGCCAGCCACACTTGGCTACTGAGCTCCTCGGTCCCATCTGAACAGCAGAAAGGTCTCCTCCCAGCTCTCCTGCCTCTTCCCCATTCCTATATTTAAGGAAAAAGAGGCCCATTGTCAAACACACCATGCCAACACCAAGGAGCAAACATACATTGCACCACAGACTTCATATCTGGGGCCCTGTATACAGGCCAACATAAACCACATTTACAAACCCCATCATAACACTATGGAGGCTGCTGGCAGAGAGGCTTGCCAAGCAGAAAACGGCAACAGCTAGGGACAGGCATTTCATTTTCAAGCCTCAAGAAGCTGTTTGCAAAATCAAAGCCAGGATGCAACAGTTTTGCTCTGAAGCCTCCCAGTGAAACCAGTGACAAGGCTGCTGTGAAAGGCTCTAGGAAAGGAGTTGGCTCAGACCTGTGCTGAAATTATTCGTGGTTTATGTGAGAGTATTTAGCCAAACTCCTGTAGAGAAATGTCAATTTCACATTTGTATGTAGCTGTCTTAAGAGGGGAAAACCCACAAAACAAATCTTAACTGATGAACAGCACCATCTTCCTAAAGAGCCACCCCTCTCCTGGCAGGACTGCAAACCCTGGCTTTCCCAGGTTTATCAGGAGTTATGGCTCGTACTGGCGGTACGGTGCTGGCTCTGTGGCCATTTCCACTGAACAGAGCAGCCCCAGCTCTGTGGGCTGCTGGGCTGGGCAGCAGGGATTCATGGCTCTTCCCCCTCCTCCAGCCTGCACCACATACTCTCATCAGCTGCCAAAGGGCGTCGTACATATCCTGTACATTATTCACGCTCTGGCACCTGGGATGTGCAGGGCCTGGGAGCTCACAGCCTGAGGTGTTTCTCACTGCAGCTCTCCCTTTGCAGGTGCACATGGAAAAGCTCGGAGGAGTTCAGCATCATCCCTGTGGACCCTGCAGAGCAGTGGATTTTTGCCCTCCCACTGGCATCGCCAGGAGCCAGCTGGGGTGTGAGGGGACTGCTGAGCACAGCAGCCACCAGCCTGGCTGCCTCTGTCCTGTCCACACACACACAGTGTTCAGGCTGGCACGCTCCCAGTGCAGCCGAAGGTCTGCTCTCCTCTACAAGCGTGGTGGGAGCTATGGCATGGCCCTCACAGGGCCAGCTCTGCCCACGCAGGGTGTGTGCTACCCCAGACCCCTCATGTTCCATACATGTTCCCCTGGGGGCTGCACCAGCTCCTCCAAGCCTGGAAAGCCATTACCCCTGCAGTGGTGCCTGCTGGGTTCTCCTACAAAGCTGGGGTTTTGAGGTTTGAGACAGTGACAACTCTACTGTCCCGACCCCTGACCTTGCTGCAGCCCATCCGTGGGCAGCTGTACACCTTGTCTCCACGTGAGGATCCTACACCTTTGGGCTAGCAGTGGCTCAGAGAGACTTCAGGTCTTTTGCTCCCAGGCTCAAGTTGCTTCTGAAGCTTTCAACAGCCCTCCTGAGACAGGGGGCAGGGGCTGCACTGTGTGATGTACAGCTTCACAGAGCAGCTTCTGGTTAACACTGTCACAGTGCTGCTGTGAGCCACACCACAGACATCTCTCTTGGCCTAGGTGTGCCCCCAGCTGAGGTTGTTGCCTTGGAGTTGTGCTCCCCTAAACATAGCAGGGTGAGATGATAATCCCATCTTCTGATTCCAAATCCTCTTTCCAAGCATCCCTTTGCACTTCATTATACAACAGGCAAGAAAATTTTAGTCTGTGTGTCTCTGGACAGTGGGTGGGAACCATGGCGAAGAGTATTGTGCCTCAGGGCTCTGTCTTGGGACCAGTGGTCTTCAATATCTTCATCATAGCTGTGAGGTCGAGTGCACCTTCAGCAAGTCTGCAGATGACATGAAGCTGAACAGTGTCACTGACACAATGGAAGGACGGGATGCCATCCATGGGGACCTGGACAAGCTTAAGAAGTGAACTCATGAGAACCTCGTGAAGTTCAGCAAGTCCATGTGCAAGGTGCTACACCTGGGTTGGGTCTACCCTATCCCAGATATGAGTACAGACTGGGAGAGCAACTTATTGAAAACAGCCCTGCAGAGCAGAACGTGTGGGTTCTCGTGGATGAAAAGCTGGACATGAGCCAACAGTCATAGCATCATAGAACATGCTGAGCTGGAAGGGACCCATCAGGATCATCGAGTTCAACTCCTGTCCCTACCCCGAGAATCACACCCTGTCCCTGAGACTGTTGTCTAAAAACTTCATGAACTCAAGCAGGCTTGCCCAGAAAAGCTGTGGCTGCCCCATCCCTGGAAGTGTTCAAACCAAGGTTGGATGGGGCCCTAAGCAAACTGTTCTAGTGCAAGGTGTCCCTGCCCATGACAGGGGAATTGGAACCAGACGATCTTTAAAGTCCCTTCCAACCCCAGCCATTCTGTGATTCTATAGGTCTGTGATGACCACACCACCACTGAGGTCCAGCAGCAGTGACTCTTGCAGGCTCACGGTACCCACCTACAAAGCAAGTAGGATAAGCATGCTGGTGTTCCAGAAGTCCAGTGGAGGAGTCAAAAAGGGGGTCCTGACCCCTCACTAGAGAACCTTGTGTATAAAACAAGCTGTGAGAAACTCTTGCAGAATGGCACTTGCTCACAGTTCATAATATCCTAGTTCACGTATCATGAAATCTTAGCATCATTTAGACTGAAAGAGAGCTTTAAGATCAGCGAGCCCAACTGTGAACCTACCACTGCCAAGTCCACCAAGCTGAGACAAAGTCAGCCAAGCCTGTTCCCTCCAGGCTGGCTGGGTCTTGCACGCACACACAGACACACACACACGCACACGTGCACGTGGCTGTTAAAGCATGTTCTGGTGACAGAGAACTGTGGGGTGATTCAAAAGAAAATAATGAAGCCACTCCCACCTGCCCATGTGAACGTGACTCATGGGCTCAAACCCCAGCCAGATCCAGATCAACAGATCATAAATGAAATATAAAAGAATACCCCCCTGAGGCCTGGCAGCCTCCTCCACCTCTCTCCCCCTTCTAGGACATTAGTCCCTCTAATGGATTCTGTCAGGGTTTGTTCAGATCCTCCCCAAATGACCCCTTGCTCATTCCCTGCCAGTATCTGCAAAGGGAAGCAAAAATACACATTTTCAAGAGTTTTTCCCAGAACAGGATCCAGCTCTCACCCTGTTCTTACCAAGTGGGAAAGTCATTTGAGTCAGTGTAGCTTTTAGCTGGAAGCCTTCCTCCAAAGTAGCTGCTACCTGGGACTTTAGGAGGCAGCAGGTCAGGCTGCAGAGGGAGGAGGCCAAAATGATGATGCCAGTGGGGTGCTGAGGGTCCCTCTCTGCAGAGCACAAGGGGCAGCCAGTCCCCTCCTTGCCATCCGAGGTAGCAAGTCATCTTGCAGCACTGCAATGCAATGCCAGAGACCCCCTTCCTGCTTCAGCCCCTCTGCTGCCTCCAGACAGGACAAGGCTGCCTGCCCAGCAGATGATTTAAGGAGGCAGCAGATTCCTGCTGGCAGGGGGCTTGCATGAACCACTCCTTGCCTAGCCCAGATAGGCTGTCAGGAACCCTACATGAGCATGGCATTTGCAGACTTTCTTTTGCCTACCATGGCCAAGGAATTTGAGTTTCCATCAGACCTTTCTTTTTGACTTGCAGGTCAATGAGAAGCAACCACTCAGCAAGACTCATGTTCTCCAAGTAGACGGTCTAGATGATGCCTGCCATATGCTGAACTCACCCACGTGGGACTATTCTTTGCAGCCTCCTCAATGGTCTCCCACGAGGCACACAATGTTATAATATGTAAGGAAATTTGAAGACTGTAATCCCAGCAGGGATCGTGCTCTCTGCAGGACAGCCAGGACCTAGACAGCATTGGCAGCAGAATATCCGCAGCAGCAGTAAAAGCAAAGTGAAACAAACCACCCAGGAGCTCTCTAAATACACCTTTTTTTAAATGCACCTAACATTAGCCATAAAATGGTCTCCTTGGGTGCAGGCTGCCAGGTGTCTGGAGAAGAGAGGGTTTGTGCAGGACTGGGCAAAGCTGAGCCATGATATGAAAAGGGGCATTTTAGCCGAAGCTTACAGCAGCCCTAGCAGGTGAGAACAGGGCATGGAAAAAAGATTGGAGGGGATTAGACCTCCCACCAAATCCATCCAAATGCAGTGAACTGCCAGTTACTGTGAGACCCTTCTGTGGGACAGCACGTAAGCACAGCAGAACGAGGTCTGTGTCTGGGGCACTGCAGAGAAGTAGGAGAACACATCTCTAAAAACTTAACGAAGTCCTACCCTCACCCACGTGTGGGACTCGTCAGACTCTCCAAGAAACTTCAGGGCCTGAAGCATGTTGTAAGATGGGTGCTGCAGGCCTACTCCATGGAGGCACACAACCACTGAGCTGGGCAATTCAGTGCGTCACCCTTCCACAGTCAGGAGTGAGCTGGTCCTCACGTGGCACCTTCCCCCTCTGCCTCTCCCACCTGGAGGCCTTGGGGAGCGGCGTGCGTGGGGGGAGAGGCAGTGCACAACATGCCCATCACGGTGCTGGCTGGCACCTCGCTGCTGGCTCCAGTCTCTTTCGCACTTCAGCAGCTCTCGCTCCAGTTTGCAAGGGTGGGATTTGCCATGGGGCTCTGGGAGGTCTAGAGAGTTCTTCTGAAGCACCACAGTGTTCCCAAAGTGTCCGGGAGAGAGGATCCCACCTCCAGACCCTCTCTGTGCCAGATGGGAGGGTGGCACACCGGCAGCGCTACCCTCTCCCAGCTTGCCCCAGGCACTGCCGGCACCTTCCCAAGACGCCCACTGCTGCAATGTGTGCGGACAGCTTGCGTAAGGTAGAGGCTCCCGAGGGCTGGGTAATCTTTCTTCCCATCTCCACACGTGGGCCCCACGTTGGATCTGCTCCATGATGGCATGTTGCATCCACCACCCCTCGGATCCACCGCTGCGGCTGCAGCCCAAGAGGGGACCACCTGTGCCCACCGCTTCCAGAGCCTCTCAGACGACCAACTCAGTAGCTCACACCCAGCCACAGGAGCAAACCTCCACATCAGACAGGTGCCATGGTCTGTGCAGGGGCTGAGAAATCTGCCCATGGCACAAACCACCTTCTCTTGCAGGAGGGACAGTTCTGGCCAGGAGGTGGGTCTGGGTCAGGTAACTGCGTTCCCTGCAGGGCTGGGGGCTGGTCTGGCACCCAGCTGAAGGAAGCGATCACGTTACACGGTGGGGACGTCTGGCCCCGAACATCCTGAGCTGTGGTACGTGGTGTAAACCTGAACCCTGCTCTATGAATGCTCAGCACTGTTATATTTAGGATGCTTAGCTATTCTGGCTACATGGGGTATCCTGTTTTCTCAGGGCATTTTTGGGAAACAAATTATTCCTTAGCTCTGCATTTGGATATGCATGTGAGAGGAGCAAGGCATAGGAAACTTCCTTAAGTTTTTTGGTTTTGATGGTTTGGGTTTTGTTTGTTTGTTTGTTTGTTTAATTTAACAAGTGACAGTTACCATCAATGTCAAGACGGTTTTATTATCCATGCTGGCCTAAATAAACTTAGGACATATCCTAATAAATATAAATGAGCATACTCTTGGAATTCATCTCTCTGGCCAAGGTGTGAATTCATCAAAGCAAAAGTGTGTTTTGTTTTGACATTCACATGCAGCATATCCAAAAACCATCCCTGATCCCACAGAATGGGGATGTCCCCTCCGTAAGCATGCCATGTCACACGCAGTGGAATCTCAGTCCACACAAGGACAAGACTGAATACTGCTATGGTGCTCTTTTGATTTAATTTTCAAGGTAATGTGTAGACTATGCATAGTCACAGACCAGTGAATTGCTGGTGTCCCCACAGCCAAGCACAAAACAGCCCAAAGGAGGTAGGTGGAATACAAATGGATTACCACATCTCTGATGCATGAGAAGCTGCAGTGATAACAGAGTCTTGGAATAGCACAGCCACTGCGTACTAATAAAGGCATGACACAACACAACTGATATAGGAGTTTGGCATGTTAGGTGGGAAGGAACATGCCTGGTTCTGATCTAGCTGGCAGGTCATTTCTTATGTCCTCCAGCAGACACCATATACTGACAAGTATTTTAAAAGATTTACATTAACAAGTCACAGTTGAGTATTTTTCCACAGACAATATATGTAAATGTTATCGTGGGAGATTGAGTTCTTGGGATTTGAAAGCGTACAGCCACTGCTCAAATGTGATACACATCACATTCTCAGATGACTCAAATACATTTAAACAGCTCTAATATCAGCCTGGATGATAAGAGAAGCTACTCCATTCCTGCTTCCTAGAACTGCCTGCCTTTAAAGTCACAGGGTACTTCCAGCTTTCATCCAGCAGCAGCACGATGCAGAAGCAACTCTTGATAATCCCCACCGGGACATACCCACCAGTGCATGTTATTAGATGTTCCCATTGTTCCTTAAATGAGCAGGGATTTATTTCCATGCTTGTGGGATACTGCAAGCTACAAGAAAACTTTTAGATGTTTAAAGAAAAGCTCCATTATTACCAGGGGGCGTGTTTGAAACCACAAACTGTGAAGATCGTCATGCATTTATGGGTGGGTAAAACCAAAGTCTATAAACTTCTCAACATGACCAATTCGGTCTGCTCACTGTGTGCAGGGAGTTTTGTAAAGGTGACTCACTCCCACCAACTTTGTTAGGTATACTTTCTGCAGTTGTGATGCTGTATTTACAAATATTTCTTTTCAAAAGCAGATGTTTCCCAAGAACCGTAGTTACTACAGAGTGCCAGTTTGATTTGCCTCCTTGAATCCCCTCTGCTGCAGCGAAAGGAAGATACCAGCAAGGGAGAAGTCTGATCTCCTCTGGTTGTTCTTTGTTAGCAAGGTAATTTCTGAGCTTTACCACCAAAACTAAACTATTGGAAACTGTCCTTCTTTCTTCTGTACTACTGCAGGAACGAGCCATACAATAAGTGGAAAACAGAAAATCATAATTATACTTTTGCAAACTACTGATTCTACATCATATTAGAAAATGGCACGACCAACAACAGATGTTTTAGAACTGCACAGCCTAGCAACAATGACATGATCTGACAATTTACAATCATCTCATAGCACTAAACTGGGGGACCACAGGAGCCCCCTGCAGTAAGACTTTAAGCCTTTAATTTTGCACTTCTCTGGCTCACCTTTCAGCTAAGGAAGTATGTTTTCTTTAAAAGCTGATTGCTTTTCCATAAACCTGCATGACCTGAACTTACAGGTTAAAGTTCAGTGCCCAGTTGTGTAAATTGCAAGGCTCCGAATTGACAACCGTGTCCCTGACCAGGTCAAGCATGCAGAGCTGGAGGTTATCTTTCCAGAGCAGAGCTGTGCTATGTTGGCCAGATACGGGTAGAAAATATTTTTAACAATGCAAATGTTAAAAATACATATTTAAAAATATTTAGAAGTTCATTATGATTTGGAGAACTTTAGACACCTAAACTCCATAGCATGAAAACTTTGTTACAAAATCAAATGCTGCACACTTTCTTTCTTTCTTATTTTTTCCCCTCTAACATTGCAAGCAATTCCTATTTGTGGATATAGGGAAGAATCTTAACAGTGTAGGCTCAAATGCAGGCCATGGAAAAGACATCTGAACCATACAACGTTTGGTAGGACTTGATCCATAATTAAAACTTTGTCTGCTGCTGATAGCTATGAAGAAGTCCTTTCTTCAGTGCTTCACATATTGGTTTTTTATTACTTAAGACACAATTAGTCTTCTGTGATGGAAATCACACAAAATGCATTATTGCTGGCTACCATATCATATCCAAGACTCAGCAGTGAACACTTGATTTTTTTAAAAATTCCTTATTTTAAAAAGTCATATTTAAAAAAAAAATACAGATTCTTCTTTACTACTTTATTTACAACCTTTACTGCTAGCGTAAGCAAAGCAAAACTCCATTCTGGCAATGGACTGGTGCACAGGTAACCTTTCTATAATGCCTTCAAATACCACTTGGACGCTTCACACGACTTCTTACGGAATATCATCAAAAGACATTTCAGCTGAAGGAACATATGGTTGAATGTTTCATTCAGCCATGTATTCAACGCATGCAACGTCCACACAAAAGTTACATACCCTCACATTGTGTGTACCCTTCAAGATGCTTCAAAGAACACACAACAAAATAATCACAGAAATGGCCTGTTACAGTCCCTACAATACACTTACCAGTTTGTCAATACACAAAGCTGGAAAAACTGATCCTACGGCAGTATTCCAAAGCAAGGGCATTGTATAAAAATTACAGGCAGGCTGGTATTACCTTCAGACTTTATTATAATAACAATAACAATTTTTTAAACACCTACTCTAGATTAACTTGGATATCTGTTACATAACAACTGTAGCACTCCCCCAGTAATTTCAGCAGCTAAGCTATGACTGTACACACCTTTCATAAACTTGGTTGGTGGTTTTAATCTATCTCAAACAACTGTTGTTCTAATAAATATTTCTTGCAAATGAAAAAATCATTGTAATAATTATGCAATATTATTTTTCTACGTTACTATAAAACCAGCAAAATAAACCAAAGCTTCTGGGTTTTTTTTCTGTGATCATAAACACGGACATGAAGCTCTCTGGGTAAAAAAAGAAGACCTACCTATTAGAAAAACATTACAGGTTTTACCATCATTAACCTTCGCTGGCTATTGGAACAATGCCTGCTCAAGTTCTGTGATTAGCCAGAAGAAATTGACACCTGGCACCAATATGATGTTTTCTGTATTGAAACAACACATGGGAAGTGAGAACGTGACTACTGTGTATCGTCCAGCAGTAAGACCCCATGACATTACAGTGATTATTATTCATATTAGAGAGTGCTGCAAGCCTCAGTCATGAAGCTACTGTATCAGAACAAAATGACTGTTCTTGTCACAGGGAGCTTGCGAGGGGCATAGAGGGAGGTGAGAGATGGGTGCAGACAGACTGGAGGGCACAATGAAACACAGGGACAGTTTATTAAACACAACAGGGACGACTCATTGTGCACCAGTAGTTTAAAACACTAAACTTCTGTAGACATCAAAGCCAAAAGGTTTTAAGGAGGGATGTAGATGACACCTAAGAGGGAATTTTCCAGAAATTTATGCTTATTTAGAAATCTAGAACAGGGGATGTGACTTGGTGGCACAATCAGACCAGGAGATAACTTATATAACTTCTTGATTTGAGTGAGAGGGATGGTGTAACAGCAGGCTTTGGCAATGATGTGAAAGTGAAGAGAGAAGCTTCACAACTAATGCAACAGAGATGGCAGAGCCAGGGCAGTAACACAAAGCAGAAAGCAACAAGTCAAAGCAAGAGACTAATATAAACAACCTACTCTGCAACTTTCTCAATGACTGCGAAATCTAAGTTGTTGAGCTGTCAAGGACAGAAAAAGGGACTACACTGAAATTCAGATCAATATGATCAAGTGGGATTAGACTGTAAATTGCACAACCATGTAGAAAAAACAGAGAGAGATATGCTATAGAAGAATGAAGATTGAGACAGAGCCAACATAAGAGGTTTTAAGAACATCCAAGTCAAAAGTTGTTGACTAAGCACAATCTCTATCAAAAAAAACCAGGACAACAGAAACTATGAGGGTTATAGAGCTGGGGATGCTCAATTGCACTGAAGCTGAAGCAACAGCTCAATCTTCAGGTGTAAGAAATGCAGACTAAGTTTTTTGGCAAAAGGCCACTCCTACCCTCACCCTTCTGTAAAAGGCACATCAGAAACCAAAGCCTCTTAACATGGTTGGTAGTGCAAGTACCCATGCAACTATTATGGAGAAGACAAGTGGGATTTTTGGAAGGAGTTAGCTATCCATCCGTGAAACAACAGTTAGATGGAACAGAAACACAGACTAGCAAAGCACACAAAACCCCACTTTGAAAAACCACCAACATGCTCTAGCTCATGCTTTCCCATTTTGTCACCTGACATCTTGAAATGCTCCAAGGTTCAGCAGGAGGAAAAAGTAGGACACCACTTATCTTCAGAATGCAGTAGATAAGCTTTCTTTCAGAAGATACATTTCTAGCAACATCATACAAGTAATCATAAATCTCAACAATGGGCATCGGCGTGGCACGCCAGAATTTTATAAGCACAGAACAAAACTTCTGCTTTCCATAAGCTTTCGTTCTATTTTGATAGACACATACCCTTGAATATCCTCATGGACATTTTAAAAGCTGTAATTTCAGCTCTGAGGTTTTGCAAGCTTTGTTTTGTGCGGTGTATGATATCATAAACATCCTGAATGTAATTACAACTGCAATTTTGTGGCCTGTATTTTCTCTCTTGGTAGCCCAAAGCTGATGTTTACAAAAACTTTTCTGCACACTTATTTGATTTGAACTTTTTATTATTATTACAAATGTATATTATTTTATTAAAAAAATTCACACTGAAGCAAAGTCAATTCCATTTCATTACAACCAAGAATATAAAATAAATGCAATGAACTCATAGCTTAGTTTTAACAGTCATTTCAAGAGTGACATCAGGACAACTTAAAAGCAGTAAACTCCCAACTCTAGAATGAGAAACAAGTATTTTGCTTTGTGGTTTTGCTAGCCCACTGGCATGGGCACTGCTGAATGTGGCCACCACAGATCTAGAGTGGCAAAGTTTTGTGGCAGCATGAGGCGCATACACAATAATTTCCAATGGAAACTACAAAAATGAAAGATGTGTGCATGAAATTATTAGAAAAAAAAAATAACTGAATAGAGACAGGCACACTTTCACAAATAGTAAACATGGGAATATACAACTAGAACAATTTGAAAAGTTACTACCTTACATATATAAAAAGTTCTTTAAATTGCTGTTAAAAAGGACATGTTCTGTCCAGATTTTGTGTAATACTTTTTAGTGTCTACACAAGACAAATTTTTAAAAAAATTAAATAGCATTAATTTACTACTAAATATTTAGGAGATAACAGTGCATTAAGGACTTTTTTCATATAGTAATACACATCGCTCCTGTCCGGCGACATTTTTAGAAGATTACGTATGGCCTTATGTACAATACATTTATTTAATCCTAAAACAATTCTTTGCTTAATGGTGTTAAAGTACCATTCCTGAAGATTATGAAGGGGAACTAAGCTTATTATGTTTATATAAAATATTATACATATTTGAACACTTCTAGCTTCCCGCCACCCCTCCCGCTATGAATGCTCTTCCCTCCCCCTCCCCAGATACAGTGTCACAGATACAGTGCAGGACTCGCAGCTTTCCCTACATTTCTCCTTCATTGTGCAGTTTGTGCTACATAAACTTCACCAACACGGATCAGGCTGCTCATCCTATTCATTCCCCACGTGTTTGTTTCCTCTGAGCCACGATGGGAAAAGCTGTACCCAGCAGCCTGCTCTCCCACCAGAATGGAGAAGACGGCTGGCTGCCCGCGTCACCTGCATCTCTCGGTGCAGGTGTGAAACACTTTGGTGAGGGTCTAAAGGTTACGGGCAGAGACAGAGCTATGAGTAATAACGAAGCTGCACAGGCAAAAAATAACAAAAATGACATGGTCCTGGTTTCCCATGACAAACTGCACGATTCACTTCTGAAAGCGGAATGTTTTTACCTCACGGGATGACCCCTAGACAGCAACGCTTCTTCCGCTATGACAGCCACTGACCCCGGCAGCATGCATCAAGCTCCCAAGAAAAAAGAGAACTATTTCACCACCAGGAAGGAACTACAAGAGTGTGCAGAGCCTATGTTTTGCAGCCAGCTCTTTTGCTTTTATTCACTCTCCTCCCAGTGGTGAGTTTGAAGGAATGGAGGAAGTCAGCTCGGCTTCATGTGTGCGCACAAAAGCTAGAGAGGAGCGGCACGCGGTCATCTACCAGACCTAACCAAGGCAGAAACACCAGCGCAGCTTAGAGAGGGGTCGTGGCAGTCACTCTAGAAGCTGGAAGCTCACTCAATTAAAGCACCTTACATTGCTGTGAAGTTTCACACTCTACATACAGATTAATCTACACCATGATTTTGCCTTACTGGCACAAGAGCCCACCTTAATTAACCATACAGTTCCCTGCCACTTGTATAAATTTTGATGACCACCTGCAGGTCACAGTAGGGAACAGAAATGTTACACAACTGCAGCAGAAAAGACAAAATAATTCTGAGATAAGAGAAAGACGAAAAGAACAGGAGAGGACAAAACTTACCCTGCCAAAGGTTAATTTCCATAAATGTGACATTCAAGTCAAATGTTACTTTATGGCATTGGCCAAAAAACCATTAGCTCAAAAGTACCTCATATTAACATCAGTAAGAGGTGAGATGGAAAGAAAGCAACCTCTCAGGCTCAATGAAATAAAGGAACAACTAAAATCTGTTCTTACAAACATGCTACTAGGGCATGTATAAAACAGAGCATTTCAAGGGTTACACATTGAAAGTACCCTTTGGGAGATTATTTTCCCCCAGAAATAAGGTTTTCCTTTCAATTGCTTCATTTCATTTTTCACCACCTTCTTAGCCATTTGATGACAAAAGCAGGTTTTAGTTGCTTTTTCAGGGCAGCTGGGTGTTGTCAAAACCACGTGATGGTAGGTATAGCCAAAACAAGCCAACTGCTCACAAAAGGTATGAAAAGAGCATTGAGTTTGAGGAGGAAGGGGGCACTAAAAGGTGATTGAGAGATGAAACCCAGTAGAAACTTGTATGTGACTAGCTGTGATGAAAAACATTCTCCTCAGAGCAAACAGATTTACTCACAGAATCACAGAATATGCCAAATTGGAAGGGACCCACACAGGTCATCAAGTCCAACTCAGCCCTGCACAGGACCATCCCCAAGAGTCACACCATGTGCCCAACTTCTTGAACTCTGTCAGGCTTAGTGCTGTGACCACTTCCCTGGGGAGTCTGTTCCAGTGCCCAACCACCCTCTGACACAGGACACAGAAGAGAACACAGTGCAGCATAAAAACCTATAATGTTAACCATTTATGCAAACTTCTCTCAGTTTACCTCTTCTCCAGACATCAGCTGTAGAAGCTCACTGGTGTTACACTGCCAGTAGCTTTTTAAATGCATTTTCCCAGGTTTTCTGCAACTACAATCAGCCTTATTTCTGAAGGCTGAAGGAAAAGTGAAGCTGTCCCAAATTACATGTTGTGTCTCTCTGAATAACTGTGGTTCCAGAAGTTGGACAATAATCCCCTGATTATGCTTCTGAACTCCTGTTTAATTACTGGGGATTTTCTGCCAGCTACCCATCCACTTGCAGTCCCTTAGGTACAATCAAAACATGTTTGCTCTAGGGAAAAAGAAACATTTCAGTGCAATCAAGCGCATCTGGTGTAACTAATCTGGTTAATCACAGCAATGTGAGGGACATACAATATGCACTATAAACATGAAAAAGGAACAGTTTTCAACATGCTTTTCAAACTGCACAATAATTTCTCTTAATTATTAATTCTAACATAAAATGATTAAATGCATTTGTTTTAGCAAGTCTTAGTATTTCTGTCACCTTTAAATTTTGAGAACTGACTCAGGAATACGAAAGAAAGCTAAATTTCTAGAACTCTCACATACATTAATCAGCTGCTTAAAAGAAAAAACAAGCCCATCATCCACATTCCTACTGAGACTCGAGGGCAGTAAATACATTTTCCTGACTATTTTGGTGTCCAGCCTGGGAAGACATTCCATTCTTCTGTTCTAACGGATCCTGAAAGCATCTCCATTTTATGTGACTGTCCTGGTTTCATTTAAAATAATGCTTAATTTAAAACTAGTCAGAGCATGATCACTGTGATTTCAAGAATTCAATGTGAATGAGTTAAGAAATACCAGCAATCTTCTGTTTGACGTTCAGTCCAGTAGCATGAAGCATATTTGTCGCTGCAGAGACTTGGGTGGTTTTTTTCTTTTTTCCTTTTTTCATTTTATTCATTTTTTAAATTTTTTATTTTTAACTTTGCCTGAAAACTAGACTAATAAAAACAGAATAGTAAAATACTCTGGAACAGTAAAATTTTGCTGTTCTTGACATCCATGAGCAAAACAGTAATATCCTGTGAAAATAACATAGTGCTTTAAAAAGGTGCAATATACCTGTATAGCTAAACTGGTTTGCCTAGTATAAAACTAACTATATACAAGCTTGAAAGCCTGGGAGTTCAAGATTTTCAAACTTTAAAATCCCATTAAAGAGATTGAAAAGACAGATTTATGGCAATCACTACAGCATAAGGAAGGTGCACCAGGAATCCTTCAAAATTCCAAAGGTTAAAGAAATTAAGTGCTGGGTTCAGATCAGAAGGGTTCATTAGAGTAACCACAATGGAGCACATGCAAGGGCAGGGAGGAAGGAAAACTTCGCAAGAATCTCCTTTATGGCAGTAAAGGGATAGGGTGAGGGAAGTCTTCAGTGAGTGAAGTTTTCCTTTTGTCATCATGAATTTTAATTCTGCATTATAGTTTGTATTTTTGGTCTTCTCATCATTATAAACTTCATATTGCTGGAGTCTTCTGGCTTTTAGTCCATTCCTTTCTGAGTGCAGCCTGTCAGGCCTCTCAGTACCTGTGAGACTGATGAGATTGGTGATACTGAGAGCTCTGCTGAGACGACGTGGAATAGCCCATTGTACTCTGGGACTGAGAAGATCCCTGAATGTTGCTTTGGTAACTCAGGCGTGAGCTGGAGTGCTGCAGGAAAAAAAAAGAAAGGGATCAGGGGAACGCAAACCTGCCTGTTAGGACTCCGCAGCTCAGGAAGATTTTAACCCTTCTGAAGGTCATTAAAACATAATTGTTGGAGAAGCTGACAAAAGAGTGCTACTATTTAGGGTCCCATAGAACAAGTAATCATTCTGACCTGCAATCAGCCCTAACACAGCATACAAAATACACAGAGTATTGGCAGACACCTAGAAGTACAACATATATGCACCCATTTTCTGAAGGAAAAATACACAAGACACAGGAGAGAAGACTCCCTTTCAAAATTCATTTGTTTCATACAATTATTTCTGTCATTACTGTAATTGCTATTAATGCAAAATCAAACTGCTAATGCCATAAATATCCTTCTCAGGATAGGTAATACCAAATGTTACAGAGAAACATTTTATTCTTTTCTGAGAAAAAGACAACCATGACCTAAGAGTTACTCAATTTATCTAAATGAAAAATTGCCAATTAAGATAAATAATATCATTTTAGGTGAGTCTTTCAACCTGCTGCCTTATCTACTGGAAACAAGGACAACTGCTTAAAGCTGGGCATGGGTATGTACGGTAACCTAACATTCATTTTCTTAAATGTTTTTCTCTTCCCTTCCACAGTTTGGGATGTCAGCTCAGTGGACCTCAACCTCAGCAAGGCAAATTCATGGATTGTTTGCGACCTCTAGCCTGATGAATTTGCTCTTTCATTATCACATCCATTCCCTGTCCAGAATTAACAGTGAACTGCCCGATAATGCAAGTTACAAAATCACTTGGCATGAAAAGTACTGCTCAGTGGATAGGAGACTCTCCGGTAAGGTAAACCCCACCCCAATTCATATGAGAGTCTACACTCCCTCCCCCTGCCCCCAAATTTGCAGTCAGAAAACAGTTTTGTTTCCAGCCAAGTTAAGCAAGGGTTCAGGCAGTCATTCAGTAGAGTTTTGTTCACTATCTAATTGGTGGTTCTACTTGGTTATGTCCAAGGGTCATCAACAAGCCCGTGGCCAACAGCAATCATCTAGGAAAAGTGTTAAGATCGTAACACTGTGATTAAGTATCAGCATTATGAGTTCCAGAAAGGCCCTGGAGAAGTTTGAGTTCTCAACGGAAATCCCATGGAGACACTGGGTCTGTAAGAACACCACACCCTCCACAGACCAAGAATCTGCTCAGTGAAGGCAGTCAGTGGTCTCATCTAACCATTGGACCCCAACCAGGAAAGCTGTGAAAGCCTCCTAACAACTTTTCAGCTGGATGATGAAAGAGCACGATCCTAAAGTTCAGGCAGTCTAAAACAGTTCTGCCCTTTGTTTCTGTACATGGCTTTATAATTTTAATTTTACATAAACTGTAAAACACACTAAATCCTAAAATCATCACATAACTTTTTCTGTGTTCTAACACAGGAACATGAAGGTTGCTTTCAAGATGAAGCACAGTGAGGCTAAAGTAAGAGAGAGAGGTAACAGTCCCATACTGGAGACCTCTGTATATCAATATAATACCAGTGTAACTAATAGTTGTACTGAGTAACTTCACTTGTTTGTAAGAGTCAGTTTTGGAGGCAACAGCTCGGCACTTTGGCTTTGGAAGAGATGTCTCCCAGCAGTATGTATGCTGTTAATAACCAAATTATTCTTGTCTTGCTTTGTTAGGTTGTTAACAGAGTGTCTAAAACCTGAAATTTTTCTCAAAATTCTGAAAGTTTTTTCAACTTCTAATGGAAAAAAAAAAAGGTATGATTTTATAGGAGCTTATTCTGGATGAAAAGCATCAGCTCACCATGATAAGCAAAACACCCAAGGTCACAAAAGGAATGCTCAGTAAAATTCACTCAGTACAATTTGTACTGTCATTTGTGGAAGCAACATATATTGAGGCTGATGAACTACAAGAAAACTTCAATGGAGACTTTAGGTCACAAGCTAAATGAAACTCAAAGCAAAGGGAATCTTCTTCCTATTTCTGAATAAGATATATCGGAGTAAAATTAATGCCATAAGACTACAAGAATGCAATAACTTGCCCATGCTTATTTTTGTTCCACATAAGAGAATTTGTTTTTAACTAAGTCAGACTTGGACAAATTGCAGACATTCCTTTCTGGAACAGAAGACAGCTAGAATTTAAGGGCAGAAAGCCAAACACAAGTGTAAAAATGGATAATCAAACCATACAATTTAGTGAGTGATGTAAAGGAACTATACAGATCATGATTTTGATGCCTGTGCTGTTCAAGTTTAGAAGGAAAGTATCACAGAGGGTTAAAAAGAAATTATCTGAAAAAAAATATTTAGCCTCATAGCAACTTGTAAGGGGGAAGTTTGCCAACAATTCAGAGAGTTGGATAAGAATTCTATAATGGATATCTTTAAATGCAGCACACCAGTCCTCAAAGTACAGACCAAAACAGACCAGCCATAAATACTGTGTATTCAGACAGCTGCAGTGATCTGTCCAGGCCTCAAGCCTGTCTGGAACTTTTCAAAAAAGAAACCTAGTTGTCTTTACCCTTGAATTGCCCTCAATGCCTTCATGATCGTTTGTAATTAAAAGAGTCAAACAGAAATGGGAGAAAAATGTCTGGCACTGAGAAATCAATTGTCTGTGGAGAAGGTCTGGAGGGCTAAGTCAAGGCAACTACAGAGCTTGGTGCTTTAAAAGTTAGTAACTTTAAGTTTAAAGCAGCCTGAAAAGACTGTTCTCCAAGGTGGGATTCTCTCAGAGGCTAGTAGCAGAGCCCCTAGCATCATTTAAATTCTACCTCTAATATCTACCTTCTTCTTATTCTGCTTTCAACTCATTACTGTTCCAGAAGTACTGAAGATCCCGGTAAGTTCAATGCTTTCTCTACTTAGTGAAAGTCACTTTTTCAGTGGACAATATAATCCCAGAAAGCAAAGACAAATATGCAAATCAAATATAATTCAGCGATACTGCTTTCACTTATGAATGCTACTGTACTAGAAGACATGAAATCTATTAAATTTTGGTCCCATTAGAAACAATGCATGTCTTTGTGCCCCACCTCAGCATGAATCATACAGATGAACCAAAACAACATTCCTGTGTTAGCATGCATTTTTTCTTTAACATTAGAAGTAGACTTAGAAAGATACCATAATAAACTACAGAACCACTTCATGCATGTGATAATATAAGGTAAAATGATGCAGGAATGAAATGGGAGAGCTTAGTTCTAACTTTACTTATGCTTCTCAGATCTGCTCCTCACACAGGATTTAATATTGCCAGGACTTGAGTATCCTGAACTTTATGCAATGCAGCATTTACATCCACTGGCTTCATTAATATTACTCTCTAACATGAAGTTCAGCAGATGTTTAAGTTCTTTCCTGGAGTGGACTAGTCTTCAACACTTTACAGGGTGCAGTAGATACAATTCAAATTGGTATTGTATTGAAAATTACCAATCACAGAACAAAACCTTTTAATTTAAACCCGACACTTTAATATAATATATGACAGCAGGCCTGCTCAGGTTACATGAAAAATTCATTAAAACATGATGCGTTCTTGCAGTGAGGAGAAAAAACGATGTTTTGGCCCCGTAGCATCAGAAGTAGCAAAATTTCAAGAGGTACCTGATAATCTGAAGGCATGACAGGCCCGCCTGAGTTAGCGCCTGAAGGCCCTATGCGTGGTTTCTTGTTCGGAGGCACCTGGTTGAGGCTGGAGTCCTGGCTGTGCTGGAGCCCCGCGCCCGCGCCCCCTCCGCCCGCGCCAGCGCCCCCGGCCGTCCCGTTGGTCTGGGTGCTGTTCTGCTGCTGCGGCTGCGGCTGCTGCGGCGCTGCCTGCGGCTGCTGCTGAGGTGCTGTTTGCTGCTGATGCTGATTCTGCTGCTGTTGATTCTAAGGGAAGAAGCGACACAACATGGTCACGTGCTCCAAGATGGGTTATGAGCTTTTGCGGGAGTTGCCAACCCCGGTGTCACCGAGAAGAAGGCAGGCCAGGCTGCTCCAGAGGAAAATACAGCAAGGTTGACTGGTGTACTGAGAACTGGTTTGTTCTCAGTACACTCTTGCACACCTTGTGGGGCTATCCCAGTTGTGATTGGTTTTCTTCTTTAACGAAGAGAGCTGGACTTAAACTGGAAGGACAGCCTAGTGTCTCCTGCAGCTAGCCAAGTGCTCAGAGAGGAGGACAGAAGGAACCATTTATAAACCAGTAATCGTCTAATGAACTAAATCAAAACTTCCAAAATTTTACTAGTGCTCAGGGGCAGACATGGTGAACCACAGCAAATTATTCTAAGAGTTTCAACAGCCTTGTTCACTCAGAATCAAAACCATTTTTCAAACTTTCACATCATCATAACCCGAAGAAGCATTACTGCCAGAAAGATAAGCAAATCAAGACCAGAGAAACCATATAATTTCTTCTAGGTTGCAAGGAAATTCTGTGGCAAAACCAGAAACAGGTTTCATTACTGTTTTGGACTCCTGTGCTTTCAAGCACCTTGCAAAGAGTGCTATAGTGGGAATAGGGTCCACCATGGTACACCAGGCATAGGGGCAGAAAATCTTACTAAAATAGCAGAAAAGTGAAAATTAACCAGAGATAAGTACTTGAAGACAAAAGAAGAGGAAACAGCTGGAGAGGAATTTGGTAAGGGCAAGAGAAGACTAGCAAAGGGAGGGCAGCCAGATAATTAAGATGACACTGGGAGCAGGAAGAGAGACAGAAAAAAGTGCCACAAAAGGGAGAAAAAAGGTTAAGAAGGAGAACACAAGAGCAAAAGATATTGTACTCTTCAGGTTTCAGAGGGCTACAGACTTAAAAGAGTATTAGGGAAGTGGAAAGAAGGTCAGAAAGTGCAACCCTGCCCTCCATGGTTAGACAGTTCTGGGAAAGACCACCCATTCATCTGCTTTTGAGCCCCAGGGATGGCTCCTCCATCAGAGCACTAAAACACATAAGAAAATTACAAAGAAAAGCAATTTCACTCCAAATGTGAGATATGTCAATTGGTTATCATAGAAAAAACCTACAACTGACATGGCTTGAATTGAAAAGCCTTATAACCCTTCCCCCAGCATACTGTAGGGAACATTCCAAGATAGTATTTTTTTTCTAGAATATCTGCTAATATAAAGATCAAAGCATGGTAGCCTTTTATAAAACCCTCACTTTATTAGTTTCCCAGAAATCATGACAACCAGTTGCCACTAGGAGAAAATTGATGCCCCAATCATCAAGATGCATTTAATTACCTCAGATAAAGGACATAAAAGATCTGTATCTATGCCATTCATCACAGCGGTCTCCCAAGATACATTCAGATGAAATTTGCAATGACGTACTTATTTAAGATTAAAAGGAACCCTTGCATCTTCAAGGACTTCAAGGTGGTTTGCAAATCCATTTCACATTTAGCAAAACTAATAATGTATTCTCCTGCCTGTAGTCCTCAAATCCCATCTCAGTCAGATTCTGTATCCTGTGAAATTTAGACTTCAATAATTTAAAAAGTTAATCAAACTAGATTGTAAAAAAGTCTATTAAGAAGTAATTAATCTTTTCATAATGGTTTGAGCTTCCCTTACACAAAAAACAATAACTAAGGCAGTATTTGTGCTAGAATTCCATAATTTGTGTTTTTATAGGGGTGTTTGGATGCAAGTTGAGGTGGTTGCTACTGTGTGAGCTGAAAAACTGCAATTCTGTTATGTGTAAACAAATACTGCAGGAACACTCATAATTAAAGAGTTTGTTGAGGTCCCAAGTTTCACACTTTGGATTTTAGCACAAAATTTACTTGATTAGCCTGAACTTGCTCTTCTGTGGAGCTACTACTGCTACTGCTACTCTACTGGGTAGAGACTGCTCTGTCAGACTCCAGCTGGGGTCTAGCTGCACCACCTTACTGCACAAAAATGGCTTACACCAGCAAAGACATTGTCCTTGGGTCAGTCTGGTTCATGGTAGCTCCTAAATGAATAAACTTATAAAAGGTTTACAGGTAACAACATATTGCCACCTGTTACTTTTCAGGCACAAACTACCAAAATGAAATTTCGGTTCTATCTACAAACAAACCCAGTAGAAACTTGGACTAACAGAATTTGAATAAGAAGAGAATAGTTTCCCTTTGTGTTAGAAACCCTCGTTTTAGCTTTGCTGACTAATGATGATGCATTTTGAAGAATGGATGTTATTCAATGAAGAATGTTAAATGCTATTCAATTCAGATTCAAGTTCCAAATAAACAAACACAGAGAAATTCTCCAGGTTTCCAAAGGACTATACAGATGTTTAAAATGAAGCAGAAACAAACCAGTATAAAAAAACCAACCAAAAAAACAACCTTTCATTTACAATAACATCATAAAGCAACAAAACATGGTACACATTGAACTTCCAGAATATCCTTTAACTCCACATTGTCTACACTGTGGGAACACATTCAAAGAGTAATGTGTGATTTATATTACCCAAATGGTCTGAAAAAAGTTTAATTTGCAGTGTGCATAAATACGTGACTGTCATCAACAATCTGAAACAGTCCTTCTCACGCAGTCTTCAGATAATTACAGTTCAAGACTGTTCTCTTCACATTTTGTTAGCTATACATTACTGTTGGTGTCTCACTGTACACTGTTAAGTGAAAATAACACGCTGTTTTTTACACCACAGAACCACTGTCCAGCCTTCACAGCATGATGGGACAATCACTGTGGTCACGTAGCAGAGCTGAGCTACACGCACCAAGCAGACCAAATCATGTTGCAAACACACCAAAGTTTACTATGCACACAAACAAGTTCTCACCCATGTCTACGGGGCTATGAGAAAGAGAATATTCAGAGCAGATTGTCACTACCAGAACAGTTCACAGTCCTTATTACTCCTTTGTCTGAGGGCCCTTAAAACATGATCAGGAAACTGTGTGCAGATGGATGAAATGTTCTGATGTAGTGCCAGAAGGAGGCTGCCACTATTTATTTGAGACCCCAACAGCCATCTACATTCAAATGGCTGGATGTATGCCAGTCATACAATGAAAATGCCATTCTTTTCATGTGCTCACAATGTATTTTGATCATGCAATGCTGGAGGAAGTAGCAAGGTCCTCTTGGAATGACAGCAGCTGAAAGCAGGCTATTGTTGACAGAACAGCCCATACAGCTCATTTCCCCACAGGTCAGGGCAAACCATGCTGGTAATACCACCTGAGACACCCCAAAGTCATCTGATACTTTTCATATTTCTGAGAAGCAGTTTTAAGAGCTGAGCGTTACCTTGGAAACACATTTTTTGTTAACTCTTCATGTTTCGTTAGTTTTCATTTGGTAGCACCACGATGCTTTCTTATTGCATATTTAAAAGTGTGTTTTCTTAAAGAAAAAAGGATTTTTTAATACCTTATCCCCTTTCTCTTCAGGTTCATCTTCATTGAGGAATTCTCTTTTAGGATATGGAATCTGACAGCCAGCAAACACACTGAAACACAGTAAACAGTAAACACTCCACAGATATGTACATATGGCATACATTTACTCACACCATGTTAAAATCAAGAGCATATAACATAACTTAATTTCTCGTATTTCAAGTGTCCTGTTTCCAAAAGTGAGTGGCAGTGTGAGCACCCAGGATAGGTGCTGATCATAACTGTCAGATCTCTCTGCTGTTGGCAGTAGGCCGGCATTGAGAAATCATGGCATGGTTGAACATGCCTGAATGCCAGAACGATCACTTTTGATCCAGATGGTAAAATGAACAAACACAGAGTCAGAGGTTCCACAACACCCAGTTAGAACACGCATGGCTCACTGAATAAAGGGCCTGATCCAAAGAATATTAGTGCCTTACGAGCCTGCCTTGGCTAACAGCAGGCTTAAATATATTTGCCAATCACAACTGCAGAGTTACTTTCAATAAGCTTCTCAGGTCTTGTTTAGGGGAAAAAGAAGATAGTTTTCAAGTTCCACTGGCCAATGGAATTTGGAACATTCCTTAATGTTTATGGTAGAGACTTTATCACAATGTAATCCTGTAATCTATGAGGAGCTATAGCTCTACCTGGGATAGCATGAGATAAACTCTAAACAGAAAATTAGAGGTAGATCTTGCTCAGTATCAATTTCTTAGATTTCTGTGCCAATGTTCAGAGTACAATCAACGTGACACGATTTTTAAAAGGGTGTAAATGAGAAAAAGAAATCTAAAACCCCCCAACTAGTCTCAGCTGGATTCATTTTGCACTCCAGTGACTGTTCCCTCCTTTTAGTGTTGCTTGCTAGCTGAGGAAACAATGAAAGTAAAGGTAGAAGTCTCTCTGCATCCAGTTCCTACAGAACATAATGCCATGCACCACCATGCTTCTAAAGACTGGGAAGAGAAGCTGTAAGTCTGCTAGTTGGAAATGAATATATAATTTGAACTTTTCATGACAATAAAATATAGAGAGACATAAATTCTGTACTCTCAAGCCTTTTGAACAAGGGATTTGTGGAATTTGAGGCAGCCATTTATCTCTTCACTCTTCTCATACTGTTACCCTGTGCAAGAGGGCATAAGAAGGGGCTGTAGGTCAGAGAATTGTCCTAATCCTAGGGAGAGGCACAATCAAAACAGTCAGTGGAAGACAGGGCTCTGTGAGGCTGTGTAAGGCAGAACAGAAGAGAGCACAGATTAATTCTGTGAATACTGCAATAATACTGTCCCTCTAGCTTTGGTAGTGTGCTCAGAATTATACCACTACTGCGGTACTGGGTTATTTTTCATGACCATTTAGTTCTGGCACCAGTAGATACAGACATTTCAGTACTACTAGTGTAGTTTCTGTGAACATGTCTGAGCTACTACTTCTTGTGGACACAGGTAGATATCTGAAAGTTTCAGATGTCATATCATTTCAGGCATTAGCATATAGTAGAAAGAAGATGTGCACAGATAAGGGAATACATACTCTGATGTAGGCAGAGGATCCTCTTGAAAGTAGGGGTCCTGCAAAGCCTGCTCTGAGGTAATTCTCTTTGTAGGGTCCATAGTAAGAAGCTTCTGAAGCTGTAAAGTATAACATTAAAAATAGCAAAAAGTTCATCAAACTACTACTTTTCAAACTATAACTTCTACGTCTTGGATTGTAGATTACTAAATTATTTCTGGCTTGTCCAGACAAGCCTAAGTTAGCATTGCTTGTCCAGTGCAGCTCCCAAGAACTATAATATTAGCACATCCATCAAAGTACTGTGAAGTACAAAGGCTGTGAAGTACTTCTCATGTAAGAAATAGTTAGGTGTATTAGGCAATATTAATTGCTATGGCTAAACCACTGTGCTAAAGTAACACTAAATTCAGCTATTACAGGTTCATAAAGCATAATTTATAAATAATGGCTTTTTGTTCTGGCACATGTATAGCTGTTCATACTGTTCTGTACAGCTGACACAAAATGAAGTGTCAGAACAGACTGAACATGACCAGGACTCTTCATATCGCTTTAGGGACAGAAACAATAAATCTTCATTTCTTGCACTGGCAGCATTCCAGAGTCAGAGCACTCCGATACTCATGCAGCTCCCCAAACCCACTCTAATTGGTACTGAAACGAGAAAGAGGGGGAGCAGACCCTTCCTAGTAACCTTCCTTCCTTGCTAGGAGGAAAATTAGCCTAAATCTATTATCTAGAATGCTTTTGACTGCAGCAGGCTATAAAAGAGAATTACACTATATTAGTAGTATAAACAGCAATTATAGGGATATTGCACCATTTTAAAGAATTACTTATTTATCACATTCTGATAAACTCACAGTAGGAAATTTGGGTGCTCAAATTACATTATACAGTATCCTGCTCTCATACAATACTCTCTTAATTCAAGTCAACAGTAAAATTCCTTCTGTAAAGGACATTTTAGTTCAAACTGTCTTTCAGTCCTCCAACAAAAACTGCCTGGATATTCAGCAAAAGAATGTGACTTTGGCATGGGTATTTGGGGCTTTTTCTTCCAATAAATTAAAAATCTGATATACAATTCTATATTCTATATATTTGCTACAATAAGCAGCCTCAGTAAGAGTACCCACCCTCCTCAAGAAAGATGATTCCCTGTATTTCCTTTCTCAGTAGTTATAGTTAACCCTACCCGGTAGATAAAGCCTATTAAATTCTTTGTACCTATCCTTATTATTAAATTCTTCACACCTATCCTTATTCACATACTTTATGGCCATGGACCTCCACAGACTGACAACACAACAGAGCTATTTTGGGTTGTCTTTCCATTTATCAGTTCATTTCCAATCAGCTCCTGAAATTATTTGTTGCTTGCCTAGAGATACACCTCAAGATAATCCTGCACTGCACACACCTGGAGAGCTCACCTGAGACATTTATCTACTGTAACAAATCAAACTTCTAATGTGCTGTTGGTTCTCTACACAGTGACCTCACACAATATATACCACAACCTGAGGACTCCAGCATCTTTACTTCAAATCACCACCTCTCCCTACATGCAAAAGTTATAGCAGCTTCTGACACATTTCTTCTCCCCAGTTCCTCCACAGTGACTGCAGGACAAATATGCAAATTCTGTACAAGGTCACTCCTGGTCTTTGGTACCAGATGTCATCCTTGACAGAAGAGTACAGGGCATCAGCTCTGCCCCCCGAACGCCTTCCTCAGACCTGCTTGATGCAGTACTACTCAAGAGAAAGCTCATCCAGTTTTCTGCCATGTAACACCATCATCACAAACTGCCTCCAAACATGACCTGTAATCTTTGTCACTCAAACATAAGGCTAATGTACCACAGCAGAAGACCTAAAGACATCTTGGACCTTTTAATGATGTGCTCTTTCCATCAGCATTCACCCTTCATCCCGAGGATACTATCAGTTTGTACATTCCAAGTGATACCACACGTAATATCACTGCAAGTGAGATAACCTGCCTATCAGTGATGCCACCGGGAACCAACTTTCTTTTAGAAAGTCTGGTTATCTGTACCTTCTGGGAAAATGAATAAAAAAAGTCTGGAGGCAATTTGTTTTCAGGGTAGCAGTTGCTAACACAACATAGCAAACCCATGAGATTAGACTTCATCAAAAGTCTTACTGCTCAGCAGGTCTCAAAATTGCTCACTCGGGCTCCCCTGGCCTGACATGACAGCTATAAATACTATACTTGTAACTCTTCCAGGGCAGCAGGAACAGATGCCTCTTCCTGAATAGAAAACATTCTGCCTTTCATGTAGATACTATCATTCAACGTCAATCAGCAGAATGGCACAATATTCTCTTTGTCAAGAGTCACTTGCTATCCTGCACTGGTCTACTCGATGCCATCTGTTCTCCAAGCACCACACTTTCTGTACTCATCAGCACAAGGTCTTGATCACTGACTGTTACAACGCAGATGCCTCCTGAGGTCACCTTGCAAGATGGAGGCTGCCTCAAAAAATAACTACCTTGGATATGAACAAGGAGCTTTAGGAGTTTTAGAGTTTTATACCTCTAAAGGTATGTACTCTAAAGGTACATGCTTCAAAATACATGTACCTCCAAGCTCAGCAGCAGACGTATTTCTTATCTCTTGATATGGGAGAGCAACGCACACCTTTCCTTTAAGATCTGCTGTAGGACCTTTCACAAGATAAGGTAGGAACTGAGCTTCTTTGCTGTAGTATGGCTACGGCAATTTTTAGGTGCATGAACTTATTCAGTACAGCAATGAGGTATCAAGAAGGTTGTCCATATTCCTGGGCATTCTTATGCAGATCTCTGGGACACTGCACTGGCCTATCTGAGATCAGTCTCCATCTCTGTGGCTGATAATTAAACTACCCTTATTCATCCCTGATTATGAACTATGAGAAAAATCTAACAGAAACTACCTTGATTAGTGAACTAAGTCTTCTCCACGATGTTCAGAAAGAACAGTAGTTTTTTGTTCTTTAGAGATCTGGTTAATATTTCCTCCTGGAAAAGCAGCCTACCCACCCAAGATGACTCTCAATTTTGTCTTCACAATCTTGATGAATTAGCCATGTAGGCTGACAGCAACTCATTTGCTTCTCTGCCTTTCCACCAGCTTTTCTGGTGGCTTCCACCTTTACTAGGAAAACATAGAAATTCAGGTGCTAATTAATGTCATCTTTTCAGTTAGACTTATCATCTAAGTGATTCCAATGTGTACCAAGTAAGTTCAGTTTAGGAAGTTTTAATTCATTTTAATTCAAGTCTCACACTTCTTATGGGAATGCTTCCCTTACACCCACTTGGGATTAACCTACTCTGTTTCCACAGCTATTTGTGTCATCATCCAGCAGCTACTAACAAGTCAAAGAGTAAATCTTTGCCAGGACCTAGAGAGATGACTGGTATGCTGAATCTGTAACTGAAAACAGACCACTGGAACCCAAGCTGCACTAAGCCTTTTTGCAGAGGCTCCCTATTCACAGTACTAGCAAAGTCACTTTGAACTTCATTCCTAAATTTAGACAGCACTAAGTCATCACAGAGGCATCCAGGAATGATCCACTGGCCTACACTGGATGACTCAACTAGGTAACCAGCATATTTATGTTTAGGGATTTTGTTTGGAATTGCACACGCAACAGTGGTAGACTATCGTCAGAGGGAAGAAAAACAAATTACTACAGAAAATAAATTTCTCCTTTCCTCCTCCCTTTCTTCACAAAACTATTTCGCTTCTGGAAGCTCTCTAGCTCTCTGGGACAACAAGAATCAAGACATATACTATACTCACTCTCCTATTTGCACAACAGACCTAAAGGTAAGGCTGAATATACAAGTGCCTTGCAGACCTTAACTACAGAAGACTCTCGGATCTTCACTACCAGCAGTTTAAGCACACCTCAGCATAAATGTACATGAAGGAAACATATCTCAAAAATGGCCAGTTAGTGGTAAATAGCTTTCTTTAACACTGGTGTTCATTAGAATGAGATAGAAGAACAGACACAGATATTACCATTAGAAATGCATTTCATTCCTGTCATCACAGCAATTTTCAAGTTGCACCTACCAAAAGAAAAACTTTGCTGTCAGGCTTGACTTTGTGTTTCTCCATGTATTTTATGAGGCTACTATTGGCATATCTGAAAAACACAGTTAAAGAAAGACATGTCTGAAATAATACTGCATGAAAAACATGGAACTCTATCAAATGATCACAAAAACATTTACCAGCTCTTACTAAGTAAGCTATAAAAAGAGCTGCTATCAGAAGACATGTGAGATATTTATCTAGCAGTGGCAAACATAAAAGAGTGCTTTTCACCAACAAGACTGGTATCAACTTTGTGAAGATTATTTCCATGAAACAAGTAACTTTTATAGTATATGGATAAATTGTTGATATGGACATATAACAGAGAGACATAACCTGAAGTTTATACTATAGTTTTCTAAAGCAACTCTGCCACAGAAAGTGTTCAGCCCTTTGTCACAGCTCAACAACTAAGCTATTAAGTTGTTTCCAGTTATAATTTGGCACAGCAGTTAAGGTTACCATTATGTCTTCCCGATCCCAGCCTGCAACAAATCATATAGTCCTTACAGTTCCCAAGCTCAAAGATCCCCAAACATTCATTACCTGTGGCTTGCCTTGAATTTACAGTTCCAGAGGTTATCTATAGCCATTTTCAAAAGAAAGAAGCTTCATGCACAGATAAACTTCATGTCTTGTCTAAAGACAGTGTAATGAATCCATGGCAGAACGGGAAACAGAATCCAAAGCTTCTGAATCGATGTCCTCTGCCTTACAACAGTCTGTTTGGCTCCTTACAAGTTCTGATCTATCACCACCACTTGACTAATTTAGCCAAAGCACCAGAAAACAGCAAAAGTGGAAAATTCTCAGACCCCAGACAGGCTTTGAATCACAACCTATCGAACATATTACCTTCCATAGAAATTTCTGTCCATTGTATTGCTGTCTCTGCATATCTGCTTGTCAAAAGTACCAGTGCTTCCCTATTCCTTCTCACACAAAATGAGTGAAGTCATCTTCAACATGGAAAGTAAGTGGGTTAAGCAAGCTCATTTGTCTGTGCCTGCCATAGATTAAATGACAGTTATGACAACACCCTTCTAGAGAAATGAGGAGGCCACTCAGCTAATGTTTTTAACAAGCAGCTGTGTAAAAGAACACCATTCAAGCAAACCAGCTAGTTCAAACAGGACTGCTGTCACAGTGTTAGAATCCAAATTCTCCAACACTCCCTCCCCAAAAAGTCAGAGCATAGGAGTTGATTTCTGCCTCTGCTACATTCAGTGAACTGATGTTGCATTATCATCACTTACGTTGTTCTCCTAAAATCTTTCTGAAGAGTTGGATATTCTGGCATCTTCCTTATGTCTTCCCAGTCTTTATCTTTGGTAGGGAGGAAAAAAAAAAAGGCATTTACAATTCTGAATATGTAGGTTAAGTAATACATGAGAAGAAATAACTACAGCAGTTGTTTGACTTCCTGTTTGTTGGCCAATGCTATTGTTCCATAATTGTCAGCATTTCCAAATCCATCAAACTGTCAGATTCTTTGTACCTATACAAACAACCATTCATTTCCTTTAGAAAAAAAAACAAAAAAAAACAAACAAAAACCCCCACAAACCCAAAAAACCCAACTCAGTAGCATTACATCTGATGCTATAATGAAAATAAATTACCTGCAGGGAATCCCATTACACTGAAAATGCGGTCTAGTTGATCATGATGAAAAGGATTACTTGTTTTGATGTCCTCCTGGCGACAGTGAAATATAGGTTCTGAAGTCAACAGTTCAGCAAATATGCAGCCAATTGCCCAAATATCTACGAAAGAAGGAAGATAATTCACGTAAATTTACTGTACTCAGTCTCTCTGGTTTTTGTTTCTGCACAATTTCTCAACCTTCACAGTAAAATTATATACAGTACTTTAAAAATAATGCATTATTATAGTACATGAAAAAAAGGGTAAAACCTGGAGGTTGGTTTTTTTTTTTCCCCAATGAAAAGAGTTTCCAAATACAAGTCATACACTTGGAGTCCAGCACTTCATGTATTTCACAGTTATGGCAGAAACCTACACAATATTTGCTGACGACATAGCGCTTAAAGGGCATTCAACTGACCATCAAAATCAAATTATAAATACCCCATACACATACATTGAAATAATAGTTCTACCATATATTTCAGAACAATTTGAAACAGATAACTGACAACCAAATAAACACTAAGAAGGAAAACACTAATGACTCATATGTTTAATCAAATGGTGCAAGCCAGCCACAGTGGAGAAACAAGATTGTAATTTTAATCGAGAGTAGAATAGTGATTACCAAACTTTTAAAAAAAGAAATACTGCTCGACAACAGAATCCCACTGCAACAATACTTTCATTTCCTCATCTACATCTCATGCACATAAAAGAAAACAAAAGCATAATATCTGACAGTTGGACTTGATCTCAGAGGTCTTTTTCAACCCTAATGATTCTATGACTCTGTATGTTGACGTTTTACTGAAACAACAACAACAAAAAATCCCTGTATTTCATTAACGTGCTTTTTTTAGATTAAATTTATTGTGGACAAGAACATTAATTTACAAGAGAATAATTTTCTAGATTACATGTATTCATTTTAGTTATTGCTAATCACCACCCATCTTAGCATTCCGTATGGCTCAAATGCTTTATTATGCATCTTAAAATTAAAGTGTGAATTTGTCAGTGAGAAGAATGTAGTTACTGGCCTAAAAAAAAAAAAAAAAAGTATTTGCTACACCAACAAATATGTGTCTGGGATATAACTTTTGAAAAAGATGTTCAGATTAGATGAATAATGAGCATAGATTGCTGAATACAACACTGTGGAGACTTACGTAGTTATTGAGGTTAAATTGGATGACCCTGAGAAATTTTTTTTTATTTATTCAAATGTAATGGCACAAATTAAAAAAAATTAACTTTAATGTATAGGTTTAAGAGATAAAAATTATTTAACTGAAGACTTTGTTTTATTGGATTCAGACTAAAGAAAACACCAAGAGAAGTCTCTTGTTTGTTGCCACTAATCAAACTCAAAACCCTATCTGCTGCCAATGGTGTTCTTTGGCCTATGCTGCCTGAGACACAGGGTGCCCTGAAGGAAAAGCTCCCTTTATGAAAGCAATGAAGAAATAAGCCATCACACTCTTTGCCAAAACAGGTCAGTTCCATTTCCATCATGTTACAGGTGTGGAGCTTGGGGTGTCCTAATATATAACCCTTTCTTCCTACTTCCTTTACAGGAAAGTCTGGTAACATTTCATTCAGACTTTATGGTTCTGACAGGGTATAACTTGCTCTGTGCATTACATCACATTCTCGAGGTTTTATCTTCCTTTCATTTTCCTATTAGCCTTATCTGCATGAAAACAAGATCTTTAGCTGTTGAGATTTTATCTGCTCAAGCAGCTAATGCAGCATATTAATCACAATTGCTGCCTGGGTAGTAGGCATAAATTATCTACTCCAGAATGAAAATTACTTATTATTTGAAGAATAGAATCTTCATTTAACAGCATCTATTTGTTCATTTTCAGACTAAAGAGAAAATCCTCCTGGAAATGGCTTATCTAGAGGCCAAAGGAATTGCAGCTCTCTTGGTTTTGTCGGCTTTCTGCAGTACTCACCGTCCATCACATAAGTAAGGGAGAGGCTGGACCACTGCTCATTATTCTATTCGTTACTGCTCTACCCAGACTGACCTTTTCCTTTTAAAGAAAAAAAAAAGTAAAATCTAGTATTCTCACTGACACCAAAGCTAAACTGGGAAATCTCCCTGATGAGACAAAGCAAACTTCAAAACTGTTTCTCCTTTATCATCTGAACTGTGTGAGAGCAGAGCCACCATGGAAACACATTCCCACTTCCTGACCCAGTGATTATTATGGAGAGTACATTTTAAACCCTTTGAGAATTCAGAAAGGCAGACGTTGTACCAACTGGATGTAACATCTGACTAAGCACTGGCAAATCCCAAGCTGGTGTTATAATTTTCTGTGGGATGGCATTATTGGGAAACCATTCTCAGTTAATAATTTTCTGCCAAGTTTGGCTAATCCCCCTTCTTTTTTTTTTAAACATTCATAATTTACAGTAATAATTTACCACACGTGGCATTTTTTTCTAGCAGGAATGCCTCATTAAATTCTGTCAAGTTTACAAGCTTCATAAATGCAAGCAGTCTTAATAGGTATTTATCTCCTACATTGTTCATATTAGTCAAACAAAGACAAACTTCAGCTCTAACTATGGAAAAAATTCCCTACCCAGTGCCATTACATGTTTTCAACTTGAGAGCCCTAAAATAAATTTTAATTATTATTACATCTATTCTAAATCTATTCCAAGTAAGAAGTACTACCCCTCAGAAGAGAGTATGGACAGGGCAAAACTTAAAACACACAAGTAGTATTTTTCAAGTACAGTGTATTATTAGTTTAATGCACATCATCTGCTTCTAGCACAAGAGGAACTTCTCATATTGCTGTATAACAATTTCATTATAAATAAAACCTCTTTTAAAAATCAAGTACCAAAATAAGCAGCAAAAATTATGCAATAATTGGTTCACTGCTCCGCCCTCTACTAATGAGCAAGAGGGTGAGTTGTCTCATTGCTCCCAAGCCAAAGCTAAAACTACAGACAGGATCCATTTGTTATGTCCCAGACCCACTGAAAACTGGGACACATAGGTCCTACAAAGTTGCAATGTGTACTAAGTGGTTTTCCATCTGATGTCTTGGGAAAATCCCAATAAATTTAGCAGAGTAACACAATCATTCCTGGAAGGATGGTTCTGTTTCCTACAGTCTCTTCTACTGTCACCAGACTTCAGGACTAATCTGAGGTAAAAGGTTTTTATTGCTTGTTGAGGTGTGTTGTTTTGTTGGGGCTCACCCCCCAAGACTTACAGACTGCCCACTTTCCCCAAGTTTACACTGAACCTGAGTGCAAGCCAGTTTTGCTCTCTGGCTCTGGGAAGAGGAGTGGGAGTGACTTCTAACCAAACAGATTGCTCAAGTTCTATTCAGTCCTATTCTCCAGTGAAATATCTTTCCATTGTAACAATACCTTTCAAGTACTGCATAATTTTATAAAAAGAAAGAAATAGCCTTTTAAAGGTGGCCACTTGTGGTTGGTAAACAGACTTTCCACGTATATACCTGCATGCACAAATTATGACAATATTTGTGTGGCTGTCTACGTCCCAGTTTTAAAATGTGTGACTCTAATAGCTTTATAGGTCAGCTGAGAAAATCCTGCACGTCCCACTCTATGTTAGCACAGCAGCCAAAGTGCAAGTGCAAGAGGATGGTGACATAGCTGTTTTAATGATAGGGATTATTAACTAGACAAATGCTCATGTATTCTTTCACTTTTACAGCCCAATAATCTCATTTCTGTATTTATTCCAGTATCTTGGAAACATTCTTTAAGAATTCTATGATCATTTAAGACAATAAGACAATATACTGAACAATAGCCCTGACTCTCAAAATGAAACATCTTTTCCCAGGCATATTAGCCAAAATGTTTCACTGAACACAGGACAAAATTGAAGATTAAATATGTTATGATTCTTAACTATATGCAAGAAAAGAAATATATAAACAAGTTCTTAGTCTCATATAATTCTTTAATAAAATTCTGTTAAAGTAAGTAAAGACTTGGAAAGCATCTATTTAGCTGAAATCGATCTGAGGAATTCATCATTAGTGAGGTTTGGTTTAGTAGCATCAGTGCTCAAACAAACTGCCTTTTTTTTTCTTTTTTTTGTTTTGAACACCAAGTCTAGGCTCTAGGACACATCCAAACGCTGGTGAAGGAAGAGATGAGCAGAGGGACAGCAGAATAGAGCTTCTCTCTACCCACCAAGGGCTAATGCAATAACCAGGGTACCCAAAAGCTAGTTAGCAAGGCTTTAGCCCAAACAAGGCTGTCCAGGTCACCTATAAGAGCTACAACGTTTATGTAAGATTCACCAAAACCTTCAAATCATGGCAAGGACAACAAATACACCAACAGACTGGAAACCTGAAAGGTGGCTATGCAGGCAAATATGTCTAATTTTTTCAAATAAACATCAATTGGTGTAATGAAAAGGTACAACTTCTGCAAAAACACATCTTGCATCTCTTCTTCTGAGCACGGCAGCAGACTTACCTGGACTCTTTAAACACAATGATCTAGGAGCACAGACATACTATAGAAACTGAGTTTATTAATCTTTACACTGCTTTTAAATACCTAGAAATCAGATTTAATAAAACAATATATCTTTAAAGAGGGATTTCTTTAGTCTGGTATGGCGAACAGAACAAACCTGTTACATACTTGTTGCTATCACACATAGACACAAGGGAAAGATCTTCTCTTTTGTACAAAGGTCCCAAATTCTGTATGCTTCATTGAAACTTCAGTCAGCAAAACAGAATGTCGAGGAACAAGTGGTTACTAGCCTTTTAAATTTGACACCTTCCACGGAGGACTGCAAAAGGGGTCAAATATTTACATGTGACAGGCTTTTCATGAGGAAGTAAAAAATGGTGTCAGCGGGCTAAGGGTCAGAAATTTGCTGTCACTCATTGGTGAGTTTGGCAATGTTTGCTGATCTTTAACAAACAGCATCTCAACAGAACTCGACTGAAGAATAACTTACAGTGTAAAGCCACAAAGATGACTGTACTCTGTACTGCAGGCAGAAACAATACCTCTCAGTAATCTGAGGGATGCTCACAGCCAGCCAAACACATACCTAAGAACAATATTTTATTTCAAAAGCATGTTACCTCCTGTGCCATGATATAAATAAGATAATTCAAAACTTTTAACTGCAAATTCATATTAATTCAAATTAATAATGAAAGACATTATCCTCATTTTTTACCTGTATGCCTTAATCCTAGGCTTTTAAACTAAGCTGCCCTCTTCTCATGTTTGTGCTAACAATTTAATTAATTTCAATTAATACAACCTTCAAAATTTTAAAGCCTCTCTCTTGAACAAAATTCTGAGTTCACTTAAATCAACTGTAATTTTCTAAAGTGGTTCAGTGCGCCAGGGTTCTCTCTTAAGAGAGGTATTATAGGTTGTCAAAATATTTTATTTTCCCACTTAAATTTCTACTCCTTAGCATATTATCATTCAATGAAGATACTGGATCAGATGATTTCAGACTTCTGTTGTGCATTAGACACATTATCTAGCTTGCAACGTTACACTTAAATTACTGTGCTAAGCTTGACAACACAAGTACAACAGATGTAATACAGGGAGTGGTAATAACACCAGAGGCCCTAAGCAGTCCTCTCATGCAGCAGAAATATGATTTCAAACAGAGGAATCTTGTAAAAGAACTCAAATTTTTTGTATACAGAACTTCACACCCAAGAATGTGAAAATTCCAGGTTTACGGTTCTGTATGAAACCTCGTATTTAATGTGTGCAGTCGGTGTACTGAAGGAGACAGGAATCATCAAGGCAGGGAGGCTGCAATCAGCAGTTGTACCACAGAACACAAGAATTCAGCTTTTACGAACATCAGCAGCTTGAGAATTAAGCCTTTATCAACATTATACTCCTTTGGTAAGGCTTTTCAGTTACTGTCTTCCCAAATACTCCTCCCACTGCCACTCCCAAATCCTATATACCTACATTTTCATCAGCAATTCTTTAATTCTTCACTTGTGTCTCTGAGACTACTACTATATAAACTACAGATCATCTACTACATTATCTAGCAGTAGAGCAGCTAACATCCTTGAGAACATAGAGTGATGGTTGCATGAATGCAGAACAGAGTAATGTTCTTCTTTCTACTCTTCTCTCAGTTCTTCCAGAAACTAGGGTGGTCTCCAACCTCAGATGATGTCATTTCAGGGCAAGGAATTAGGTCAGTGGGATAAGCGCTTAGTTCTGGCATGGAAAGTGTGTTATAGCCTTGTTTTTTCCCTAATCCTAAGCCTTCAGGTGTGTCAGAGATGGCCAGCTCCAGTATCTCTAAGACACAGTTAAGAACATACTACTACTTTTGTTTCAGTAACAACACTGCTTGTACCACAGAGGGTTCAAGAGGTTTCCTGGCAAGTCCAAAAGCCTTTCCCAGAAAAGAAAATAAAAAGACAAATGTTCTTTCGGTGACAACCCATCAAAAGCACAAGGAATGTAATGGGTGACAGAAAAGGCAGCTTTGTAGCCTTGGGGCTACTTCCCCCTACCAAATATCAAACAACTACAGCAAGTAAAGGAAGTAGGAAAGTTTCGCATTGCACAGGTTACGAGTCTCTCTTATACTGCAAAATATTAGGCAGGTCTAATACAGAAATTGTTACTATTTTCTCCTGTAACAATGAAAGTATTAGAAACAGGTAAGATTAGCCCCTGTTTGGTAAAACAGTACTTACAAAGCTTTTCAGGGAACATCCATAGCTCTGCATTTCATAGAATGATATGAAATAAAAATTATTGATGGTAGCAAATGAGAAAAAGCAGTAAATATTCTTAGAAAGGGAAACACTCTTTTTCTTCTAATTAAATGCAGAATATTTTAATAAACTAGCTTTTCTGTACACAGTGAAGCTCTTCAGAAATTAACTCCATGTTAAATGAAGAGGGACAGTGAGTTTGTAATTTATTGTGTGCTCCTACTTAGCTTGTGGTTTTATCTATTACAACTTTTTACTGAATCCAATATGTCAACACCTTTAGAGGTTACATAAGGTGGGCAAAAGGCCTGCTATCTGCTAAATTGAATTATAACAAGGAACATCTGCAAAGAATACTTTCTTGGCCTGCTCCAATTCACGAGCTATGACAATCTTTTCTGGGAGTTATTACAGCTTTTGATCCCTACCTTACTTCAATCAACAGAGAGGAATGCACAAGACTGTGCATTCTTAGATATCCTCTTAGAGCTTGCCTCTTAGCACAATCAGAGAAGGTTATTCATCCTTCCAAATAAAGTACTTTACTTTATTTATTTTATTTACTTTTTCTATTTACTATTTATTTACTTTATCATAACATTTCTGTTACTAAGGTTTTCAGCCTTGCAGGTATTTCTAATAAGGCACTGACAATAACTCCAACATAATTACAAGCAACTCCATTGGATAAGCCACGAAATAAACTGGTGTGAAGAGTAATTCTGCTGTCAGCCACAGCTATTGACAAGAAGCCCACTTGTGAAGCAATCACACCTGTCCTGAGAACAAGTCATTCTACTCCATCAGTGCTGTAATGTTGAAAGTTGCAATTGATATTGCTGAAATAATTATGCTTGAAGATCAAACTGATGGATCGGCTAAAACAACTCCTCTGCACCAGAAGTATGCATCTTGTTATGATAGTAGGTACTTGGTTTTCATCCAAAATCAACTCTTGTGAACAAACTTTTCAGATATGGTATTAAATAGAGCAAATTTAAAGCCTTCATTACTGTACTATTTAGTTAGGGTAAAATGTTTATGGTACCAGGTGCCATAACAGATGAACTTTTGTATCTTTAAATGGTTCATTTAAGAAAATGAAATCAGCCTTCAGCTCATTGCTTTGCAAAGGAAATCTTGGAAAAAATAAAACAAATCAAAGGTCTCTGAGTTGCACATTCAGCTCTGAACCAAACCATTCACCTGCTCCTATATAAAATGAACAATGTATTTGCAGTATATCCCAAAGAATCACAATATATCCCAAGTGACATTTGAGTAATGAAGTATGAGAAATTAGGGAACTAAGTATGAAGTGGGCAAAATGCATCTCCTAATCTTCTCCAAATTCAGAACCTTGCTTTCTTATGTCACCATTCACGTTCCATTTCCAAATTAGGACCCATTATTTGCTTTCGGCTGTGACAGACATTGAAAGAAAAACTCCTGTCTTACACGTCCCTAAACCTTTTTTTTATCTAAATTCATGGCATCGGTTTCTCGGGGAGATTAGAGAGAGAATCAATGCTGCTGCTGCAAAGCTCATCTGCCTGGTAAAGGGCAAAGCTGGTGAAATACTAGGGAAGGAAAGGCTTGCTCATATGAGACCCTGTGGTTTTAACAGTTGGCAAGAACACAAAGCTGAGAGTCTGAGGGAAAAACAATTAGAAGGAAAAAAGACACAGAACTAAGACTATGACCAGCAGGGAGGATTTTTGGCCCACAAATCATTGATGACCCTTGATGTCTATGGGACTAACAAGCACTAATAAGGTAGATTTTTGAAGGCACCTCTTGCTCAAAAGTGGATTTTTATCACAGAGCTATTGCTATAAAGAATATTCTGCCTTCTGAGTATTTTCATGTTATTTTATTTTTCCTTCCCTAAAATAACCCATGTACAGTTAAGTCATAGTAATCATCCTGCAATAGCAAATCTGCCAAAATACTGAATAAAATGGTAAAAGCATGCAGTACTTCCCTTCATAAATGTTGCAAGGGGAGAGAATCAAGAGAATACAGAAAAATATTGGGTGACCCCAGGCAACAGTGTACAGGTTAATTTACAGAGCAATCTAAATCAGGACAGTTAGCAGATTCTAGCTGAGATTGAGGATCCAGTAGTTTTGTTTTCCTTTTCTTCCTTTATTTTTTTTATCCCAATGTCCAGAGCATGTATATTTCTCAAGTTAAGTGATATCCCAGGTTCTCAGAAAAACTAATCCATTCGTTGAGTTAACAAAAATAATTTACAACATACTTGTACTAGAGCTCCCTATTATCCTTAATTGACTATCATCAGGACTATACCATTAAGTAGTGTCCCCAGTTTATAGAAAATGAAACAACACATTGGATGGAATAAATGAAATGTGACAAACCACACACAACATTTGGGACTGAATCAGTATTTAAATCCATGTCTCTTGAGATCCAGTTTACCATTCCTAAGAGGTGAAACTTTACTGTCTGCCTCATACTGGAGCACCTACATTGGTTTTACAACAGCAGAGACAGGTCTGACCCATGGCACTGTTATCATTCTCCTGACTATTAAACTAGTACACACCTCTCAGGCTCTTCAGAGTTGACAAGGGCCACCAGCTTTACTAATTTCCAGACATAACATATTTCAGAAGCAAAGAGTAATAGAGCAGTTAGAACCACATCTCAAAACAGTTAATGTATTAAAATGTGTAGCAATCCTGTTGCTGTCAGCATCTCAAGCTTCCCAAAATACATATTAACAGAGCTATAAAAGTTTCTAATTAGGTGATCTAATAATCCTTTATATAACTTTACATTTCTTAGATGACTATAATGTAGTAATGTAGTGGAGCACAGCAAATGCTGTTTTGGTTTGTTGTTGTTGTTGTTGGTTTTTTGTTGTTGTTTTGTTTGGTTGGTTTGGTTTTTCTTTTGGTTTTGTTTTTAAAAAGAAACCTATGGAGTATTTCAGAGATATTTTAGTATTTTAGAGAACAAGAGGAAAAAACAGCAGTAAATCATCCAGCACCTGCAATAACTAGATAAGAGAGCAACAATTAATCCTTGGTATTAAAATATTTTGCCTTTCAGAAAAAGCATGAGAACAACTTTGATAACCAAAATTAAGGAAGTTTACCACATGCCAAAACAAGTTTACCACAAAATATCATCTGAATCCAATTATTTCTCATGTCATATAACATTGCCCAGGGCACGAACAAGGCTCCCTTTCTGATGTTGTCTCAGTTTTTCTTTTCAGCATGCATAAATGAGTATTTTCCAAACCTCTCTACTTTACTTTTCTAGCTTTTCCTCAACCCCTTCCCTCAAATCAAAACCTCTCGTAAGCAGGAATTTGGATCCCTATGCAGCAAATAGATGCTAATTGACTGTAGATTTGATCATCTCTCATGTATGTTTAAAAGCAGTCCTGCTCCTATGGCTCCATGGACCACAGGTGGGAAACTCCCCTGTACATTTTTCCTGAAGAGTTTTCTCTTTCTTGGACCCATTCGTAATTTCTGGTTTACCAGATTTTCCAGAATAGGTCTTCGTTTTTCCTCCCAACCCTCCCAGAACATGACACCAGAAGAGCTTTAGGCATCAATCCAAGATTTCCAGAGGCCCCCAGCCTGGCCAGCATGCCAACAATCTGTGCGCACACAGTAAGGACATCTGATGCACTCGGAATGTGTGGAACTCACTGCACAGGCAATATGGAACACATATGCACGTATTTCCACCCTAAATCCTATATAATGCACCCCAGATATTTTCCTCACATTTTTTTCCCCGCATGAAGTCAAATGGAGTTGTTGAAACTCTGACAGATCCCAGCATTCATTATAAATTCATTCCCTCTGATACACCAAATATTTTCCTGTGACATTTGCTTTCAAAGGCATTTTGATGCCTGCTTATACCTTTTACATGTTTCCAGCTTCCATAACCACATGTTAGTCTGGAAATAGAACGAGGTGACAGTGCTTTGAATTACAGTTTCTCTACACCTCAACTTTGTTCAGGCTGGTAAATGCAGTTGCCACATGGCTGTTTCTGCTGACATTCCTGCTGACTTATAATTTGGACAAGTGTGGAAAGGTAACTAAGCAATAGAGATTTCTCGGGTTTCCAGATTTATTTTTTCACAATAAATAATCCCATCCTTTTTTTGGACAGTGTTTTAGCCTTGCTTAATGGGTGGTTGAATGATCACTCTAAAGAACTCTTTAGTTAACAAAATCCAAATAATCTAAAATACTATATAAATCACCTGATGCCATTTATCAAATATACTACTGCTTTAATTAAGGCAAGTGGTAAAGACAGGTAAGATATATGCTCATTTGATAGCACTGATAACTATACAAGCTGCAACTTGATACCAATGGGTCTTAATTACGTTATTTTCTTGATACAAGATGCCCCAGAATGAATCATATCGGAGACTGGCCATATGCTTTCTTATAAACCTATGATGAAAAAGAATTTTTACTTGCTTTACCTACTAAAATATTTTTTCTAATCTGGTGTTCCCAGAGTAAAAAAAACCATCTAATTAATGTCTCCTTTCAAGCTGAAAGCCAGCTTACCTTCTCCTTCGTTTTACCACAGTAAATTTGTTTCCTTAAAGTGCAGAAAACTTTGCCCACACACAAAAGCAGTGCTGTACCTTTGCACTTATTTCAACCTTGTTTACTCAGTACTTTGAGCATAAGGGCATTTTCTGTTGTGCTGGAGACTTTCTAGTTGTTCAGTAATTTTATTAACAATTCCATGATACCAAGCATTTTACATTTTCACATTTACTTAGTTTCACCTGAAGCTTCTTCAGGTTACTTTTATTTGCAGGTTTTATTTCTTTGCTAGAGTATTGGGATCTGACAACCACAAAGAAACGGATTCTGTTTTTAAATTATGGTGCTGAAAATACAGAAAACATCCACAGGCTACAATGAATTTAGTACTGGAATAGAGAGTGACCTTTGGCTTCTACAACACCATTTTCGCAATTTACATTCTGGTAAGTTAGTTACTTGTAACTATGTAGCAGATATATATGAAACTTTATTAACAAGTAGGGTTTACATTATAAACACTCACAGGTCAGGAAACAAAATATTATTCCCCATAAAACCCTATCATGGGCTTTTTACTATGCTTTTAATATGCAGAAGGTAAAAGCCATGTCTGTTTTTAGCAACAGTATTTTCCTGACTCTTGTACCTTCTTAAAACATAAAAAGGTTATATATGTGATGAACAAGTACCTGTTCTGCAAAGAAATAAGTGAAAAGTAGAATATTTCATTAGTATGAAGGGAAAAATTAAATAAAGAAAAAAATGTCACTGAAAAACTACCCCTAAAATAATGAAATATGCTTAAATATTGTTTTGTGTAATACATAGTTCTTTCTAAACATTCTATAGTTCAATGTTCCCCCAAAGTTAAACCCACAAAATGTAACTATGATCAGGTCTAGGAAACAAAGATAAAAATCCTGAATAAGTCAAAAGTCAAATTCTAATTTCATTCTTTGATTATGAATGAGAATTATTTACATGCAAGCAATCATACCTAAAGGCTTTATTACAAGAACAAAACCAAACTGGACACTATAGTAGACAGTGTGCAGGATATTTTGAATACACTGCTAATAATTAAATTATATGTGAAACTAAGATAAGGTAGAGAGTATTAGATACAAACTACAGAAAATACATTTAAAATTAAATAAAATCAAGACAAAATCAGTAAAAACCCATGCAAACATTTGAATTATGTAACAACTATTAAATAGTGTTCAGCATGTTGCAGAAGAGTACTGATAATGCATTCCTAACAAATTCAAAGAAAAACCTTTCTCACCATGACAAAACTGGAAGAGAATCCACTAAAGCTGGCATGACATTGCTTTCAGCCTCATTTTATTGATATTTACTAATTAGAAGTTATGTATTATCTAAAAAGGCATAAGAAAATAGCTATGGAAAAAAGCAGCTGTACTAAATAACCTGTCATTTTTTTTCATAATTTGCTATATCTAATCACCTTTCTTCTAAATTATTATTTCCAACTGAAGAGCAGTTAAATGAGAATTTTATATAACTTATGAGTTATTACCAAAAGCAATACACTAGAACTCCTGAGAATTATCTAATATTAAGAGATGTTAAAATTATATTTCTTGCACAGAGACTTAAGAGAGAGATTTAAGAGTTGCGTACTTTGCCAAAAATATTAGCATTCAAGTTAAACTATCACTACCATGCTTAGCTCACAAGATGGTCTTTTTTTAAGTGCACATAATGTTAGAAGCAAAACACAAGTCTGGACTCATGAAACTGCATGAACGTCGTCACCACTATCATTTTGTTACTCACTTCTTCCCTTCACCTTGAAGCTAAATGCAGCCCACCTCCATGTCCCCTTACTCTTTTCTCTTCTATTCTGTCACATGCTCCTCTAATCCTTCAGTCAGCCTACAAATCTCAACTTGGAAATTTCCAGTTTTCATTTCTGTATTTTTTATTTCGCTGCCCAAACTGTTTTGAGTGCCCCTCAGCACTCACACGGCATGCCAGGTACTACGTAACCATTCATTCGTAACAATCCCTCCTGGGGATTCACTGGTGTGATAAAAGAAATAAAAGCCTCAGAAATAATAAACTACTAGCAAATCAGATCTCTCTGAAGTAGCATCATCTTCTAAAGTTTCATAGGGACTCCTCGTCTGTGTTTTAATATAGACTACAGATCCCTCAGGGCAAGAACCAAGTTATTTATGACATAATTAAGCAAACAACAGCATTATACTAACTCATTCTTCAAAGAGATATCCTGAGATAATGGTACATATCACTCACCCAAATCTCCAAACACTATGCTATCTATCAAAAACAGGTAATTGTCAGTTGAGGCAGCTTTCCAGTACCACACACTCAGTACAGGTCACTCAGTAATCTGGTGCACTCAAATCAGTGTTTTCCACTTTCAACAGGCAATTAAAGCATCTAATTTACAGGTGTTTAGGGCAATCCTGTTGGTATTTTCTTTAAACACTTCTAGTAACTGTTTTAACCCACTACAGGGTGCAGCAAGCACAGACTTAGTAATTAGGAGCCCGGTTTGCATGGTGGCAGAAGCAAAGCAGGCCCTAAGAGTCTGCTTCAGACAGCATGGGATTGTGTCTCTACCGTGCAGGAGGCAGGGGCACTACAAGGCTCCATCCCCAGCACCCACTGGACAAGATATCCTGGGATGCCTGCATCTCAGCTGAGGCAGAGTTCCAGAGGGAGTATGCTGCCATGCAAGACCCCGTCTGCAGGATGACACTGGCACCGCAGCAGGAGACACGCTCTGGCTGGGGCACTGAGACACCAGCAAGAGGAGTTGGGAGAGGAGGTGAACAGACTGGGAAGGTTTGGTCACTGCCATGTAAGAAAGATATTAAGCTATTAGAGAGCCTCCGAAGGAGGACAACAAAGATGTAACACCCTAGTAGAATGTCACTTTAACAGCCATAGCTCTTTCTCTTTTGCAGTTTTATAAGATCAAAAGATTTCTGAGTCCATATCAAGAACACGTACAAACCAGTGCAAAGGATATTTTTGTTTTAAAATAAAACCAACAACACATTTAAAACGTCCAGCTCATACTGAAAAATAAAAGCACAGTCCTCAGAAAGTTTCAGTCTGAAGTAATCTTTTATGGATTGGATCATACTGTATCTGCTGCTACTTCAGGAAAAAAACCTAGCTAGTCAGCTGATCCTCTTATCTATTGTAAGGCCACTATCATTTACAAAACTTGCAGGCAAACATCCTCCTTACAGGACAACTTACCAATGGCTTTTGTGTAATGTCTGGCCCCAAGTAACAGCTCTGGAGCTCTGTACCAGAATGTCACCACAACTGGATCCAAGTCTGCCAATGGCTTCAAAGGCGAGTTAAACAATCTTGCAAAACCCATATCAGCTGGGGAATGGGGAGAAAAAATAGGAAATAATATTTATTTAAATTTTTATACGAAGAAAACAAAATTTAACACTATTGCCAAAAACAATTATAATAAAAGCTCAAAACCATTAAAAATTACAAATCAAAGTTCCTAACAAAGCACAATTACTCATAATAATACTGGGCCAAATTTAGCTGAGATAAAATTCCATTTACTTTGTTCATAAGGCTGTGAAGGATAACATTTGATTTCAGTGTTTTCATCATGGGATTGTAAAACTTCACATAACACAGACACCTGTTTATTTTTAAAAAAACCTCTAACAGAAACTTGGTTAACTAAAGTCGATAGTGGTAGGTCTGTAATGTACATTTCTTTTTTATTTTTATAGTAATTTACAAAACTGTGAGTCTTTGTGGCTGCTATATATTTACCCAAAGTGCAAAACCAAAATGACTACAGTGTAGATTGTTTTGAACTACTTTTCAAGGCATGCCTCCTACTTGATTTGGAGGAATGAACTCCAGAATTAGTCAGCATATACTGTTACAGAGGTGTATTTTAAAAGTAAGCACTGATATATAACTCCAAAATTCTCTCTAGAAAGAGTCTTGTAACAGTAAGAAATGCTCAATAGGAAAGTACAAAATTGGGGGTACTGGCAAACCCAGACATTTTACCCCAATTTAAATCTGCAATTTACCTTTTATACACTTCACTTAAATCTTTCTGCTTCCAAAGTTACAAAATGCCAAGTATAATTTTCTTGCTGTTGCCCATACAAGCATATAAATCAAAAATTATTAACTGAATATTTTCAAACACAACAAATATTGATGAACAGAGGGTCCAATATGAAAAACTAAAGAAGGTCTGTTTCTATCTTACACTGAATGCAATGAAATTTTCTAAAAATGTTTACCTATTTTAACTCTTCCTCTTTCAGGACCTTCACCCATTACCAGAATGTTTGCTGGTTTCTGGAAAACAAAAAGCAGAATTTTTAGTTGATCAGCCTTTGATGATTATCTTCAAGAGCAATAAAAATACGTACCTTTATTTTATAACAAAAACATTTCTAGAAATATCCTTAGAAGTCTAAAATTACCATACCTTTATGTTTTGTTGACATTTAGTTATTATGCCTAGTTACCAATTTCACAATTAGAAAAACAGAAAACTACTTTGACATTTATTTCATGGTAAGAAATGCAATCTTTACCTACATTTGCATTCCTATTGTTACCAGAATGATTGAGTTCAGTGGAAGGATTTTCTTCTACAGGAAGCAGTTTTATGCTACACATCAATAACCTGGCAAAACCCACTTTTGCTAGTATAACTTGCTGAAAGTGATGCCTAATCTTGGTATGCAAATGCATCCGTGAGAGTCACTTTTATTATCATCATATATAACTAATTTTTTAGGGCTGCGCTTGTTTTTAGAGTACGACTGATAAAAATCACATTGGCAAAAGAGCTTTGTCCGCAAATTTGATTTCATGTTTGAAAATTGACTTAAAACAGGAATATACAGACAGCTACATCCACAAGCTTTTGACAGTGTAGACAGTAGTTTTGCAAGTAGAACAAAAGCTTTATAGACATTTTTTGCAATCTGTGGTTGTTTGCAACCAGCTGCTTGTGAACAACACATAAAATCTGCACATGACATCACAGCAATTGTTCTGCTATTAAAATCTAGGTTCCCTCAGACATCAATAGTCATTCCTTGGAAGCTTTTCCCCTATTGTGTTAACAGCTGTAAAAAAGTAAACAAGATTGAAAACATAAAGTGATTTGAATGAAGAGATGCATAACAAAGTTTCAAAGCAGAATTTTTGGGAGATTAATCCAAACAATAATTGTATTTAAAATCCCTAATGCCCAGAGAGGTCTGCTCAAGCAGGATTTGTCCAAGAATCTGAAAGAGATCTCCAGAAAGCCAACACCAAAATTTCACTTAAATTCTCAGTTCCTTGCCACTACTTACTTGAAATGAGACACTCAAACTAGGGTTACTAATTCTACTCAATATTACAAACCTTTAGCTTTTTTGAAAAAGCAAAACAAACAACAACAACAACAAAAAACACACCCTACTTCACCTATTCTTTCTCCTTCCCTGGGACGCTGCTCTCCTTTCACACCTCACATCCAGTGCTAGACATTGCTTCTTCTCTGGCTCCAACCACAGCCTCTCTTTCCAGATGCTATCGCCTCTTTTATTACTTCTTTTTTAATCTACAATTGTCAACACCATCCCTGACTTTTCACTCCCCAACATATATATGGAAGCAATTCAAGAGGCAATATGCACTCCCTTCTTGGAGAACACAGGAGCTATTTCAATCGATTTTGAGCAAACACCAGCAGATCTAGGGAAGATAAAAATTATGCTTGCTCTTAGTTAATATTTAAGGATAATAAACTCAACACTTCAAGGCAGTTGTCAAACTCTGGTTGTACATTCATGTATTCCCCTGAACTGAATATTCCAGAGAACAGAACAATCCAATTCTGCATATTCAGTCCTCAGGTAGCAAGGGAAGCATGTAAGTTCAAGCAAGAGAGCAGAATTCCAGTTTCCTTGCTGGAATTCTTCCTAAATTTTTGCCTGGAGATTTTGAGTATGACGAGTTTGCTGGATTGATGGGCTGAGGGCAATGTATGAGGTTCAAGGAGGCGAAGTGCTGCATCCTGCCCTTGGCTCACAACAACTCCACACAGCACTACAGGCTGGGGGAAGAGTGGCTGGAAAGCTGCAGCTGCAGGCATTAGAACAGGCTGCCCAGGGAACTGATGGGATCACCATCCCTGGAAGCATTCGAAAAACGTGGATTTGGCACTTGAAGACATAGTTTAGTGGTACACATGGGGGTGAGAGGTTAATGGTTGGACTCACTCTTACGAGTTTTTTTTGATCTTAATGATTTTGTGATTCTATTAATCAAAAACACTTCAGTAGACCTTTATATTCAGGATTGGATTTTAAGCACTATAAAAATGCATTTATTTGTCAAGTGAAGAAAGCTGATAAAAATGTAGTTACTGCACTGATTTATGGGTCAGGATTTTTCTAATCAGGTTGTAAGAAATAAACATTATAACACCAGGAGATTTACTAAGATAAAAATCAAAATCTAAGCATAAACAACAAAAGGATTCTCAAAACATCTCACAAGAGTTACATTTTATCTGTAACAAGATTCTCCAAGTAGCAATTTCTTCATAGAAAAAAACCTCCAACTATTTTATCTGCTGACATAATCCACAATATTCACAGAATAGCTGAGGTTGGAAAGGACCTCTGGAGATCAAGTCCAATCCTCCTGCTCTGAGCAGAGTCAACTACACAGATTGGTCAGGCCTGAGCCCAAATGAGTTTTAATCTTTTCCAGGGATGGACACTCCACAGCCTCTCTCTAAAACTTGCGGTGTTTTACCACCCTCATAGTAAAAAAGGTTTAGTCACACATTACATGTATGCCCATTGCCACCTGTGCTGCCACTGGATAGCACTGCGAAGAGTCTGGTTCGGTTTTCTTTATTCCCACCTATCAGATGTGAATATACATTGCTAAGATCCCACACAAGCCTTCCCTTCCTGAGGCTGAACAGTCCCAGCTCTCTCAGCCTCAGAAAGACTCCCCAAACCCCTAAATGACTTAGTGGCCCCACGCATACATCAGATACACTAGGTTAGATCTAATCTACGGAAGCAAGGGACTTGTCCTTTTATGTAATTTTTTAAGCCAGAATGTTTTGAAGAGATGTTGTTCTGTTTAAAATGTAAATCTATACTAATGTGTAATCCACCTAGGATCAGAATCCTGCTTGGGCAGCCAGCAGAGAAGCAAGCCGATTTATAAACTTATCGTATGTCATGTTGATGAGCTCTTGTGAACCTCTCTATCTGAGAGAGTCAGGGGAAACAGAGAAGTAATAAACTGGGAAACAACTGAAAACTTATTTCCAAAAGAACAAGCACTTCTCCTGAGGCACCACCACCAATGTGGAGATGATAGACATTTCATGGAAGACAACCTGATGCAGGATCCCACTGATCTGCAGATCACTGTCGCAGTAGCAGCTTGAGTTCCTCTTGCTAATCAGAGCTGTTCTGGCTAGGAAAGCATTTTCAATGCATGTACAAGTTGAAGAGTAACACGAAGCTGATAGGGCCCATCTTTCTAAGATACAACCTATGATATTCAGCTCCTGTGCCCATGAATTTTTATTTAATAAAAATTTACAGCTTCAGAGGAGCTTAAAACGTAGGTCCCGTGTTTTGCGGTTGTTTTATATAATAGTGACTTGAACACTGTAAAGTTAAACTCCTCACCTCCCCAGAGTCTTGACAATGCACATGCCATGCTGAGAGTAACACAACCCTCATGGAGCAGCGGTGCTTGGCTAAACAAGTGGCACCAAGGCAAAGCAGGCAAACTTCAGGAGCTCAGGCATGGAGGAAAGACTTTAATTTACCATAGAGGAATTAATATGGCATCAGAGATCCTCAGGAAAGTATGTAATGAACACTCCATCATGGCATCAGAGAGTGGACTGCTTAAGGGGAATGCAAGCAACTTCTTCTTGGAGAGGGTAGAATATGTTATTCTAATCTCTGTATAGGTAGCATTTTAAATATCAAAACATTTTACTCCAAGATAGTCACTTAACAGTCCACTATAAAGCTACAGTCTAGTATACTGTAGTTACTGGACAGCTGCAAAAAGATTAAGAAGCAGGAATTAAAAAGTCTCTTGTGTTTGTTCAGGCTACATACAAGTCATAAGTAGCAGTCTAGTTCTTAACGAATCCTACTGCTATCCATGTGAGGAATAAAACAGGGTTTCAGGTGAAAGAAAACATGAAAAACCAAGCAGCAGCTAAGAGACCAAAGCCCGACAGAGTAAATCATGTCTCTATCCGAGAATTTTAATAAAGAAAGTTTGAGAAGCCCTGCTAAAAATTATTAACTAACTCCTTGGAGTAAAGGATGAGGTAACTCAACAAGGACAACACTTTCAACCAGTTACATCCCAATTAACACTCTCTCTATTTTCCTCATACTCTCCCCTTGCTAAGAACACAAACACCAGCTGGGAAGCAAAGTGATGCTGTTGCATCTCCACCTATCTGGTTGCTATAGGAACAACAGAAACAGTAAGAGTTATGAGTCTCACACTTAATGTAAGCTATAAAAATGAACAGACAAATCTCTGCTGAAAAATACAATTGAGATTTGACCGGAGAACATTTGCAAAAAGAGCAAGGTCAGCAGCAACATACAGTGGGAGCAAAAACCTGAAATATCTGCAAAAAAGGATGAAGATGATAATGATTTAATAGGTTCTTTACAAGTAATAAGCATGGATATTAGTATTTACTTTCCTACATTGGTTGAAGAGAGGGAATAAAGCAATTAAAATCTTAAAAAAAGATCTTGGGGGGAGAGACATTAAAATATTGCGTTAAGTAGCATGTTTCGCAAATAATAGAAGTGTCGTGACTGGAACCCATGTTACCTGATTCAATATGCTTCCTATTTTAATATTTAGACAGTAAATTAGAAGAAAGGTTGAAAGAAAAGAAATCATCTACGGTCTTAAAAGAGTGTAACAGGTCAAACCAGGAACAACAGCCCAACAATAGATTGCAATACTTGAGTTTTAATGGTTGTTATCTCCTTAAGTACAGTGGTGACACAATTCTTAAGAGACTTGGTGCAGAATTACAGTCTTGTAAGAAAACATCCATAGGGATACACCACTTTCCATTCTTTATTGTTTATATCCAAACAAATGTGTTTCCCTTTTGGAATGTATCACTGGACAAAGAATAATCTGAAATTAGGAGGTTTCTATTGTAGAAGAGATTGCAAGTATTCCAGATAAAAGCTTTCCCCACAATTACATAAACTGCCTTGTGATGAGGTCTTTTCAAGTCTCCATTATTTAAAAAAGCAATTGTAAACAGCACAGTGTTGATACATAGATGTACTTTCATTTCACAAGCTAAAACATGAGCAATGGTATTTCTGTCTCAGATTTAAGCACACTGCTCCCCAAATGACAAAGGCCCTGTGTGAGGTGACAGCGTTCCAGTCTGCAGGCACTACTCAAAGGACCACTGAGCTTTTCAGTTCAAGATTAAGAGAGATGCTGATTGTTCACAGAAATTTGGAAACAAAGCTTTTGTTCTTCTCATCTGTAAGGAAATGTAGGCACTTTCCTGCCTTACACCAACACTGTTCAAACCCAGACATTGTGCTCAGATCAACAAACTGGCACACTGGGTACTAACACTGTTGCTAACAAATTATCTAATTAATGTAGGATTTAAAAAAGAGAAGGTTCTTAAAAGGTTTTATTATGCACCACAAACCTCCAAATCATTATCACTTCCATTTCAAATACTTATATATATTGAAATGCACATAGGAAACATTTGGTCAACATTTTTCTGACACTGAAGCAGTAAATGAAAGTATACCATATAGAGCAAAATATCTTCACACCTGCTTCTTTTTACTAGCCTTACACACTGCAAACTCATATTAGAGACTACTCTGATTACACAGCATCACTTTCAACTTGGTTTTTGCCACCTGTTATCCTCAACATTACAAAACCCCTACCATATTTCATCATATTTTTGCCTAGATTAGTAATCCATACAATTTTCTTTCACTGTCTAGTCTGTTGAAATGACTGATCTTGCAAAGCAAAATCATTAACAAATCCCATCAAACTATTTATCATTGCATTCCAATCAATAATATTTCTACAGATATTATCAAATTGAGCAAGGCCAAATATACTAAAAAGGCAGTAAAATCACAAGGAATGAAAAAGGCTTTGAAACAATATTTCATTCAACTGAATTCAAAACTCATTTAAATCTGAAAAGAAGGAAAAAAATCAGAGGTAAACACATTAAGTAAGTATATGACAATATGGGAAGCAACAATTTCCACAGAAAGATTTTACAGCTAAATTTAAAAAAAAAAAAAAAAAAAAAAATCAAAGAATATTTGTACTGGGTTTCCATGACAAGGTTTTGATGGCCCGGGGAGGGGTAGGGGTGGGGGGATGGGGACTACAGGGATGGCTTCTCTGAGAAGCTGTTAAAAGTTTCCACTGTGTTTGCCAGTGCCACTCGGCTCCAAGACTGACCCACCACCAGCCAAGCTCATCAACTGCAGTGGTTGGGCCGTTGGGATAACAGATTTAAGAAGAAAGAAAGTAAGTTATTGCACAGATGTAATTGCAGTAAGAGAGGAACAAGAATATGTGAGAGAAAACTCAGTGGAAGCCAAGGTTAGCGAAGAAGGAGAGGCTGAAGGTGCTCCAGACACAGGAGCCAAAATTTCCCTGCAGCCCATGGTGAAGAAGGCTGTGCCCCTGCAGCCCATGGAGGCCCACGGTGAAGCAGAGATCCACCTACAGCCTTTACATGAACCCACAGTGGAGCAGGTAGATGGCTGAGACACAGTTGTGACCCCATGGGAAGCCTGTGATGGAGCAGGCTGCTGGCAGGACTTGTGATCCCACGGGAGACCCATACTGGAGCATTCTGTTCCTGAAGCACTGTGCTCCATGGAAGAAAAAAAAAAAGGGACTCATGCTGGAGCAGTTTGTGAAGAATTGTAACCAGTGGGAAAGACTCATCTGAGAAGTCCATGGAGGGCTGCCTCCCAGGGGAGGGACCCCACACTGGTACAGGGGAAGGACTCCTCTCCCTGAGAAGGAAGCAACAGCAGAAACAACATGTGCTGAACTCACTGTTAACCCTCATTCCCAGTCTCCTTGTGCCACTGGGTAGGAGGAGGACGTAGAGAATCAGGACTAAAGTTAAGCCCAGGAGCAGGAGGCGGGGAGTTGGCAAGATGGGAAGGTGCTTTTAGGATTTGTTTTACTTCTCCTTATCCTGCTCTGATCTCGATTGGTAATAAATTCAGTTAATTTCCCAAAGTCTGGTTTGCCTGTGATGGCATTTAGTGAGTGATCTCCCCCTGTTCTTATCTTGCCCCTGAGCCTTTCGTTATATTTTATCTCCCCTGTCCAAGTGGGGAGGTGTTCGTGGGCACCTGGCATCCAGCCCAGGTCAAACCACCATAAAATTGTACACAAAATTTTACTGGTAAGTGTGACCAGACTGTTATCTTTAAAATGCTCCCCAAATGCACATGATTATCATTAGAAGAATACTAGTGACACCAAAAACATTTAAAAATGCATGGTAACTTTTTATCTTCACTCTTGCTCCTTATAAACTAATTTTAAAATGAAATGTGTACGGAACTGATAAAGTATCACACGGAAGCACGTGCAACCCTTTTGCACAATTCTGAGATATGGAAACTGGATATTCAGTCTTAAACCTCACTATTGGATTATGTTAGAGACTTATATATTTCATAGCAGCTAAACTGAGATGGTCAAAATAGTCATTAACTCCAGATACCAGAAATTCTAATAGCAACAACTGCAGAATTTACCTGAGACTGATGGTAAAACATATTGCTAGCTAGGAGTAGGAACAAACTGTACAGAAGATATCTGAAATATCTCTTTGGAATGCCTTAGGTAAAGATTTTGGTTAAACACATTCCTTACTTGTACTCATTACATGTTGAGAGAGGAAATGTGCTGTTTTCATATGGAAGCTAGCTAGCAAAGAAATCTTTTCATGTTTATATACTCCCATAAAACTTTTCTCTGCACAGAAAGCAAAAGTAAAGGAAAGCCAAAACACTACAACTATGGCCATAGTGCAACCACAGATCTGCACATAGTGGGGGAAGGGGGAAGTCCCTGAAATAAACAAAAGGCCTACAACAAAAGCAAAGATGTGACTACACAGGCTTCAGTACAGACTGATTTAAAACAGCCCATGAATCTGGATACTTATCTGGAAGATCAGTCAGTCATGCAATGCTTTGAGCTGGATGAGACCTCTGGAGGTCATCTGGTCATTTTCCTTCTCAAAACAGAAACAACTTGTAAGCTGCATCAGACTGCTCAGTATCATAACCAAGGGCGCCTTTCGGGAGGGGGAGGGGCTATCAAAAAATTTGTTTCCCATCACTCGATCAAAATGTCTTTTGTTAAAACGTGTATCTGGCCCCCTCCTCCTTCCTCTCTCTTAAGAAGCCTTCATCTTTTCTTCATCAACCTCAATCAGGCAGCTCAAGTCCACTCAAACCACTGCACGTTGCTGAGTGCAGCAGCAGCAGCAAAGCTGACACACACACAGAGCCATCTCCTCACCCTGTTGTAACCCTATTGCACCTTTGGCTGAACAGCTACAGAGCTACACATTTAACACTGGAAACACATATTTGAGATGACAGCGTCAGCCTAGAAGTCCAGTGTCTAGAACACACTTACTATGAAACCATTTCACCCAAGGGAAAGACAGACCTTTCTACCCCCGCCTTCATCACACACAGACATACATTCTATTCAAGATATGCCTTCAGTTACTCTTGTATATAACCAATGTGAAATTGGTGGTCAGGTAGAATATTCATTTCTCCGTTTTTACCTCATTTTTCATAGGTCAGGTGTTCTCTTGAGAGGTAGTTAGGCACATACTTCAACTGACATTAATTCTTTAAATTCACTCCCCTCAGTTCTATCCGGGCACTCCCCAGAAATGGCCAAAACATCCATTTGAAACAATGGTTTCTTAGGCAATTGCTAAAAAAATATTTAATTTATAAACTCAAGGTATTTGATTATTGTTGTAACAGGAAAAGACTATTCACCAACTCTATTCCCTGGTTAACCAATGGATAATATATAGTTGCAGTTATGTCACTGGAAAATTGACAGTAAACACAAGGGAAATATGAAATAAGAGTAATCACAAGAGGAGAATATAATTCTGGGCTACATAAAAGTTGAGACATGAAACAGTCTTCCTTTCATACACCATTTCAGGTTTCTTACGGCTGACAGGGTATTAAATTACTACAGGACAAAAATGGAAGATTCCAGACAACTCTGGAGGCTGGGCATTGCTCCTATTAAAGCAATCTTCTCAATGTACCAGTGTACCAGTGGTTTCACCCCAATCAACGGCAATGCAATTCAAGTGAAAAAGAAAAGAATGAAAAAATGTCACATTAAGAGAATGCCAAAACATTTGACACAAATTAAATTTTATGTTGCTATGCAACATTATCCAAAGCATTCTGCTGGTGCTAGTGCTGCAATAGCATAATTGAACTTAAAATGTTACATGCAACCTTGAGAAGGACAAAGAAGGGAGAAGTCAGAAACAAAGAGAAAAATATGAACATAAATTATCAGTGAAAAATACAGTGTCATAAAGCAAATGTTCAAATAATATGCTGAATTCACATTGTCCCTGGGATTTTCAACACATTACAACACACACTCCAGCAAAATTCCCATGAAGCTACTCAGCAACCATTTAGTGCCTTGTCTTTAGACCTTGTCTGGGCAATTTGGGAGCACCAAGCATAGCATGGGACAAGACAGATTGTTCAATCTCTGCTACCCCATTTCTAAACAGTGAGATGTGAAGGCCCACCATGCATGGGAACAAAAGAAAGACTCACCTCAGAAATAATCTGGAAGAATGTTCTGGTTTTTTAATGTATTACAAACAGAAAACAGGGGGATAAATGTCATTCTATGAAAGCAGTCGAACTATTCCTTTGTTGGGACTTCAAGAGATACCCTGAATACCCCAAGATACTGCAGTCAAGTCAAGTCTTTGCATCTCCGCCATCAAGTTCTTATTATATATTCTTCACACATAATCTTTACTCTGAATATTCAACCCTAAGGCAAATAAACTGAGAAGATATTTGCACATGTAAAACATTACAAACACTACTATTTTCTTCACCTTTCTAAAGGCAAAAGCTGAGAGACAGTAAGTCTGACAACACCAACATAAGAAAGACTATGACTGTATTAAGTTTATGACCAGAATTTAAGAGGAGTGGGAAATGAGATTATGAGATTCTCACCTGTTCCTTGCATTACTTCGCATCCCTTTGTTTCTGTTACAGCAGCATGAAAATTAGATCCCATAAGTGGTAATTCTTTCAGTTGCAGCACTGAATTCCACCACTGCCAAATCCTGGTATTTGTTTTATACAATATTCTGACTACTCCTCTTGGTTTAGTAGGGTTAGTAAGGAGGATGAAGCCTCTCTCCAATCAAACAACAAACAACTGAAGTTGAGACTGCTGACACTGTCATAAACCATTTTCTTAATTGCCTTTCACAAAGTGTCTTTGGCAATAAAACTCCGATACCTCCATTCCCGAGAGTCTAGGAGAGTCAAATAATTAACAAAGTTTTTCTAAATGCAATAAATAATATAGTACTGAATGAATAGATATAAATGTAAACCATTTTCATTACAAACCAGATTCTGCTTGGATAACTTAGACTGACTGAATTAGGTTGAATATTAGAAGTCCTATAATGGAAATTTCAAAGGAGGAGAAGAATGGGATAGCACAATTACCTGAAGTGGCTGCTTTTGTGTTGAGTGGGTCTTAACAAGTCTCTTTTTGTCTGCATATGGACATGGGAATATGGCTGAAGGGACTCAGAACAATGGAATAAATTTCTTTTGTTATTACTTTTGAGTATAAACTTTTGACAAGATTTACATTAAATTTTAGAGGACTTTAACAATCAAAGGGTTATGTCTAATAGTATTTCATATACTTTAATTAGCTCGTCAGTTTATTACATACATAATTTTGTAGAATCAAGCTACTTTTTTTATCCACTTTTTATATATGCTGTTTTTCTGTGCTCATCATTTCAAGGAAAAAAAAGGTGAGATCCCATCTCTTCTCCCCTCCTTCCTTCATATTGAGTCTAAACATTAACTGACCCTTACCTACTTGAACAATTTAAATGCCTGTTATACTACAGCATCAACTTCTCCTTTCTGTGGAAATAATCTAGCTCAGTGATTTACAATGTAACCCCAATCCTTACGTATAGTCTTTCTTGGAGCATCGTCTTAAAACAAGCACTCAGGTTCCACTATTTGCAGGGCTAAGTTACATGTCCCTTTTTCATCATGGTTTGTCCAGCAGATCAGTTTTAGCTTTCAGGAAGAAATTCTATCACTCTAATACAACCCTTAATGTCTATGGCAACAAAATTGGGATTTAACTGTCCTCTGGATCATAACATCTCACTCATCATCCAGTTACCATGTTCTAGACAACTTACTAATGTAACGTATCACTTGAGGCAGCACAACCCCACGTGGCTTGCAGTGAAAAAAAGGCAACAATGGACTGCAAAGCAAGCAGATGGTCAAAAGTATCACTGCTCAGCTGACACACACATTATACAGATACTCCATTTCATTTCCACTGTTATTCAGAAGAACAATCGTTTCACAATGTTAACCAGAGTTTACAGGAGAGCAGAATCCCCACACCATCTCAAGAGCTGTCCTGCATCACGCAGCCCACGTCTCCACAACCGCACCCCTTAAAGCACAGCCCCGGGGTAGCTGAAGTGCTCGCCCCGCTGCACCAACAGCCTGCTCTTGTTCTCAGGGTGCTCTGTCATGGCTGAGACTGCAACAATTCCTTTGGATGAAAAGGCACTGATGAGATTTTATGAGGTAGTGAACCTCACAGGAGACACAGCAAAACATTTTTGGAAATACTGCTATGGAAGTATTCAGTATCAGACTTCACTATGACACAGTTAGTAAAGCACCAATACGATGATCCTCTTAAGTCTTTTTAGGCTCTTTTCATGCAGAAGATAAAGTCAGAAAGAGGTAGCAAAGGCTATGTTTACCAATAGATCCATAAGGTATAATACTTCTACTTGCTTTCTGAAGTCTGAATTTTATTCATCACCTGCCATTACTCCCACACACAAATGAGATTAAGAGATATTAAGTAGGACACCTGCATGTGTTTACATTCATGGCGACTTGGTAATGCTTCTCAATACAAAGTATCTTTAGTATATGCACACTGTAAAATTTAGAAGAATATTGCATTGCCTTTTTGCTCCTTTTATTGTTAAATGCTATGAAAAGGAGCTTAATGTTCAGCTGGCATTCAAATTTTTATGGTATTCCTTCTGTAGTATAAGCTTCAATCTTTACTGCACTATAAGTCCACTCTAACAATAAAGGTCCATATGGTCTAGATCTGCCTGAAGAATAGAAGACCCAACACATAAATCGACACTCATTCAGAATTATCAGCATCTCAAAACCATTTGAAACCTTCTCATCACAATTACTCATGTAAATTAAAGCTTGTATGTGTTCAAGTAGATTTTCCACCAATTTAAAATAATTTTCTAACAGGCCAGGCAGGAACAAGCATAAACCATTTCAATACAGAATGTACTTTTCATAATTACCATAAACAACTGAAAGGCGTAGATCTGGAATACTGCTATCCAAACATGAGCGAACACTGCCTACACAACAACCCAATTCAAGTATTTTATTGTTTATTTATGCAACTTTTCTTGTATACAAAGGGCACAATGGGTAAAGTACCGAACAAAAGGCTCCTGCTTTGGAAAGCTCGAGTCTGAGAAAGGCCAGTACAGCAACAAGGCACAGCAGCAGACACAGAGCAGTGTATGCTGTGTAAGGGAGAAACAGCAACTGCACAGATAGGGCTCAGGGTTTGGAGTAAGGGAGGGAGACAACCTGGAGAACAGTAAGCAGAGAGCACCTTTCAATCAAAGACTGACCCATAAAACACTGGAGTTGGTAGGTACAAGGGTCAGAGACCAAGGAAAGCTTCTCCAGCCACAGGCATAGCTGGTGGAGGCTATGAAAGGTATATATGAGCAACAGGGAAAAAAAAAGCCTCAGAATACACAGATTGAAAATCTGAACTTGGCTGAAGAAAATAAAAACTATTTGGAGTTAAGATTTAATATGCCAATTGAAAAATTATGGAAACCACAGGACTCTAGAATCTTTTAAGACTCTCAAGTATTTATCCCAGTTACTTAGCTGCTGTATGCATAGTCCAAGATAGCGAAGTTTTCTTGCCATGGAAAAATATTTTCCTTTATCAGATACCACACTATTTACACAGCTTGACAAATATTTATATTAAAAAAAAATATTATTGAAAATCAAACAGTTTCACTTTAAAGGACGACGTTTGAAATCTGTGTTTTAATTTTAACAGTCACAGCCTAAGACAAGCTGGACGCAAAGCCTGCAAGTAGCTATGTACCCTGCCATCTTGGGCACAGGTCTTTTTTCCTACACATAACTGCCTCTGTGCTTTTCAGGTTTTCGCTCAGAAAAACATCACTTGCTTATCCAGAAAAGTCTTTCTTTTGCAGAATACTTGCAGCTGTTAGTTTCAAACCAGCACCTCCACATTTAAAAATAAAGGTTCTGCAGATACCAAGGTAAGGTATGCTGGACACAAGTAAGGAAGGTTCCTAACTCCATACCACTATCACTTTAGAGCTAGTAACAGTGCTCCCTCCTTTCAATCTATGAATCTCTTCCTAGCAGTGAGATTGTGTTTGAGGGAACAAAAAACCCACAAGAACTTAGGTATCCTATTCTTGAACCTAAAAGCCCTGGCCATAAATAGCTCACACGGCACTTCTGTATTAGGGAAATGCTAGGACTCCTCATACATTTTCTTGAATAACCAAAAGCAGTATAACCAAACAGAATAACCAAAAGGCTTCCTACTTCTCAACACCATAAATGAGATTCCACTTAAAAATGGTTTATATACACATCCTCATTAAATAGTTATGTTACATTCTTGGTATTTTCTGTGAGCACTTTCACATGCAAAGTAACATGTTTGGATATTCATGTAGCTAGATGAACAAATTAGTTGGGCTAAATAAAAGTGTGAGCTAAATGAAAGCACCTTCATCAACATGCCATGGGTACTGCCATGGGCCACTCTTACTGTGTGATACCTTGCAGTAAGCACTAAGCAGCTTGGTCCTTTTCATGACAGCATGAAGGTATCTTTTATTTACCACAGGATACTGCTGGTAAAAGTGCACCCACAGGCAGGTATAGGAGCTTTCACATAAAGGGCTTTCAGTTCACATTCCCCATCTCAGTCACAATAATATCTCCATCAAGAAAATGTGCTTATACTCTGACCTGCAAGTCTCAGATGAAGAGGTTCCTCAGGTTAGAGACTACACTGATAACTGGTAAATGATAACTGGGTTGCAACAGATCAGTGGAGAAATCTCTCTCTATTAATAATGAGTTTATCTATCTGAAGTAATTTTTTACTGTGTTTACAGAGTCAGCACAAGATTGAGGCGACGATGCTTTGTCAAATCCATTATTATTCCATAATATTTATAGTAGCTTTCCAACCTCAATTTTAAAATAATCCAGGTAACATGAAGAGTGTTTATATCGAACATATTTGGTACAGAGACTTTAAATGTTTGTGGAAATTACTACAGTTTATTAAAAGCTGAACAGTATCTAAACCAAAATGCTAATCTTGTGTCCTAGAACTGTCTTGATTGTAAATGCAAACAGAAGAAAAAAACATGTAAAAGGCAATGAAGGCAATCAGGCCAGAATAAGTTACACAAGATTCAAGTAATTTCTTCCTTTCCTTTCTTCAGAAGTGTACAAGAACTTTTTTTGGGAAAATAACTTCATTAGATATTTATTTAGTGTAGCACACTGCTACAACATGGTATTTCAGATTCTTGAAGTTTCTGTAGTATATTGCCAGAATCTTCATATTTATTTTACTACGTAATAAAAATGCATCAAAAGACAATTATGTTAAGAGATGCTTTCATGAACAAACACATTAGGTATTAGTATGACTTGTCCTCATTAATGCAAACCAAAAAGCAGTTCTTGGCAGGATATAAACGGGTGGTGCTTAAACATTTTAGGTAGCCAGCTTGAGACAAGGTGTGGGAGTCTGCTAACTGCTCTTGAAGATTAGGCTCTTCCCAAATTACACATGCAGCACAAAACAAAGAAATCATTAAGTCACCTTAGAACAATTTAACCTAACGCATTAACATTTACTTAAAAGCTTGTTCATCTCTCTGGAATTCTTTGCAACACTTTTATAATAGTTCTATAGCAAGCATCAAGACCCCTCTTAGACACTGCATTGAAGTTACTGTACTGTATCTAATACCATGTGGAAGAGCTAATTGAGTTGACTGGTATGCCTACAGACAGTTTTCAGTACCAACTATTAAAAGTTTTTTCAATCAATTGTTGATCAAGGTCGATTCTAAACAGAAGTCTGTGGTTGTGGATTTTCAACCTTCACGCAAGCTAGTTAATTATGATATGGAATCAGCTTGACACGTCCAAAAATTCTGTAGTCAGCAATATATATACTTTCAACAATATAAATAACACAAGTATTTCTGGAAAGTTTAATTTTTTGTGGTTGCTTTTTTATTTCTAAATATCACTCACAAAAAGTTATTTGCTGGGGGGAGGGAGGGAAGAGAAAAAGCCTGCCAGACCCAAAATGGATAAGCCCCCTTTTCTTCTTTTGTAAAGTATTTTCCCAATAATCTCCAAATACTTTAGAAGAATTACAAATAAACTAATACATGGCAGAACTATAGATCGTAGCAACTTAAACATACATGACCGTGATCACAATATTCATTCTTAAAGCTACTAATGAAAGTTAGAAGCTAAAAGGCAGAGGGAGAGAAGAAGGTACATATAATTGAGTGGGGAAAATATAGAAAAGCTGTTTTGGGAGACAAAAGACTGAAGAAAGTCTCAACATCTTTTCTGAAGCAGAACCACCAGAGTAGGAAGTGTTACTGAATTCAGAATCTGAAGACCTTTAAGTTTTAATGAGCCTGTGGAATTTTTATATGAGTATGGTACTTTTAATGAGAAACTAAAGAAAGGAGGGTCACTCCACCTGGAATGAGTGAGCTTTTCCCACACGGGGGTCAAAGTATGAAACACAGCCTTCTACATGCACCAGCCACAGAGCTCAAAGTCGCGAAGGCCAAAGGGGAGAGCAATAATTAAGATTGTGGATATGGAACAGAGGAGTATTTCAGGAAAGTCAAAGCTGAGTCAAGGTTATATGAGTAATGTTAAAGAAGTGGCAAAAGGCAGATCAACAGATATGGGAACGTGGGCAGAGGAGCAGGAAGTTGGAAGCAAATGAAAGATTTGTGTCAAGCAAGAAAACAGAAGAGTTGTGAAGAAGGCTCTACGTGCCGAAAACAAAATCTGAAGTAGTTCAGAGCTAATTATAATATTTTTCCATTCAATAATTATGCCCTGTTAAAAAATGAAAAACAACCTGCATAGACACGCAATGCTGTAAGATACTGTCAATTCCTGAGAAACATTCTGTGATTCATGTCAAAAACATGAGCATATTAAAGAATGGCAGGTCAAGCTGCCCTATTTTTTTTTTATTTTTTTAAATTAAACAACTTCAAACACATAGTACACTTTCAAAGTAAGACACCACTGTCCTTGCTACAGCAAATTTGCCCCAACTTACTAGGAAAAATATCTAAGTTTTCAGTGCTCGAGGTTTAGGATTTACCTTACTCTTGATGTTGCCAATAAGTCCTTGGACATTCTCACAAAAATGAAGTACTTAAAAGACAAACAAACTCCCCGCAGAAATTTTTATTTTCTTTTTTCAGAATGCATAAAGAGGCTAGGCACTCAATACCTGTTCCTCAAAACCAGATTATGACTCTTGAAAAGTTTACTATGTAACAAAAAGCTCTTGAGAAAACCCCTAGTTTTCAGAACTTAACCATCAGAGCACTTTATACTTGCTGTTACTCTGTTGCACCTTTTGTAGCTGCTATGCTCATCAGATGAAATTCTTCTCTATAGTTGCAACACTGACTTTGAAAATAGTCACGTTACAAACTTAGGACCAGGATTAAAGTCTAGGGAAGCTTTATTAGAGGCGATAATATTTTATTACAGATTTTATGGCTGCAACATCCCTACAATTAAAAATCCCAAAGCTATCAACTCCTTTGACAAATTGAAATCTCAAGTTAATAAGATGGAAAGACACACACCTCGCATACCCAGTTCTGAACAAAATTTTTTGTAAGACTGAGGTGCTTTTTGCATACTGAAAACTAAACTAGACATGCACTGTAGGGGGACTGTACCCAAAAGGCTGAATTGTTCTACAAGCTCAACATATGTGTACCAGTCATAAAAAAACAGTACCATATTGTCACTATTATATTGCATTTTAGTTACCCACATTTTAATGAAATCATTCTGAGAAACAATGTAAAGCACTTGGAAATGAATCCAGTACCTGCCCAGTTTTAGTGATGGTATATTAGGCAATTTTATCTCACCCTCATTAAGAAATGAGTTATCAAAGGACTATGCATTTTCTGCAGGATAAAAACACGCAGGTGAGCAGTTACTACAGAGCAACTAATGCAGAGTAAATCCACACCCTAGACTGCCTTGCTGTAACTTGTTCATGTAGCCATATCCTCTGCATTAGTTTAAGGTTTTCAACCAAATTAAATTAAAACTATCTGAACACTGAAAAAAGGATTCCAAATCATATGCACCAAGAAAAACAGCTGTACAGTTTAAAATGTTGCTTCCCCCATCAGTCCATGCTGTCTCTCGGCTGAAGATAATCACGCAGACAGCAGATGGGCAGACGAGCTCCTCTGCCATGGTCCTCCAGTCCACTTTTAGCACCTTGACAGGAATAAATATACCTTTGTCAAGGGCAAAAGTAATAACCGGGACAGTCAGCAGAGACGCACACTTACAGCACTGACTGCATGGTACCCAGCATTGTCTCCAGTGCAGCAGAGGGCTGAGACAGCACCACCCTCGCATTGGCACAGCTGAACTGAGCACAGACCACTTTCAGAACAGACACATAGCTACTTTTCAGACCGTTCAGAATAGCCACAAAAAAAAGTTTAGCACAATTTAGTTAATCTATTTCAACACTTAACGCAGACCTTCTCAAGTGTTCCCGGGTACACCTCTCGGGAGAGTGAGAAAGACAGCATCCAGTGAAGCAAAAAGAAAAGTCATTGAGTGAGCAGAACTGTGGGGATCAGCACTTGAGTGAAGTACAGGTTATAAAGGAATAGTACTATATATCCCTATGAACAGGAAAGAAATAAGAATCAAAGTTTTCACATAGCAGGAGAGAAAAAAAAAATCTTGAAATGAGATAAACAAATCAAGCTGTTTTCTAGTTTAACATTTTTTCAAACTCAACAAACCACTTGCAATATACACGCAAGTATATTTATGGCACACAAAAAAAATATTACTTTTTAGTCCCCTATAAGGCTTACTGCTACTGCAAGCTCTTCCCATCCCACTACAGAAGCTGGGATCAAAGAATAGGAGCTCCTCACCACAGCAAGGAGACACGCACAGAGAAATAAGCTTCCAAGTAAATCCTGCGTCCTAGCAAAAAGCAGCAGATAGCCAGTGACAGCATATGTATTTGCTGACAGTAAAATTAGTAAGAAGTTACTGGAAAATTATTATATTATACAGTTAGAACCAGATTTTCAACCAAATGCATTACCCATAACCTAAATGGGTCTGCAATTTTCTTTGGTTTAGCTATCAGAGTTCCAATTAATATTTACTTGATAAACAATAACTTTTAGGGTTGAGACTGAAATTCACACCCTGAATGTCAAGAAACAAAACAAACTTTAACATCCCATTTAAGAAACTTCATTTCAGCTGGGTTGGCAAACATCTAAACATACTCACAGTTCTACAGTCACAAAAATAACTTTCGCAGCATTAGAAGTCAGTATCAGCCCATTAAAATGTAACACACTGGAGTTTGCACTTATTTCCTAATTCTAACATTCATCATCCACAAGTGTTACATCAAAAGTAACTACATGAAAGGCAAATCAAAGTAAAAATGTACAAGCGTGTTTTATGTATTAAGGGAGAATGTAGAACAGAAGACACATTTGTGAAAAACTCTCTTTGGCAACAATTGCAGTGTAAGACAAAATGGTTTGAGTAGCTGAAATCCCCCGTTCCAAGGGGAATTTCAGGAATGCAAAATACTGGTTATGGAATTATTTTCTTTGACATAATTTATATTCAAGAACACCAGTTACACAGAACATCATCATGCTAAATTTTGGGATTTGGGCTCAATATTTAAACCAACAGAACAAGTAGGCATGAACTCCTAGCAGTACCTGCCTTTATTACTTTTTTTTGTTTGTTTTGGTTTGGGGTTTTTTGTTGTTTGTTTGTTTGTTTGTTTTTAGGTAAAACTCTTCAACTTAAAAAAAGCCCCCCAAACCCCTGAATTGGTTAAACAGAAATAAACTAACAAAAAACCCACCAAAACCAACCACAACCTATGCTCAAAGATTATTATACCAGTAGGAACCAAAGCAACACAGATGGAGGGCTAGCTTGCAGGTGGGAGGGAGGGGCTGCTTGAAAATGCAAAACCATAATTCCAATATAAAAACATTTTTCAGATGCCATCAGCTTGCTTAAATAGAATAAAATGATTTTCACATAGTTTTCTACTACTTTACATAGTGTCACAGAAAGGTTACTGAACTGCTGGGAAGTGCTTCTACAAGCCACCCAAAGGAAACCGAAGGTGAGGGAGTTGTGCTCTAACACCACTGAGGCACTGAACAAAGTGAAATGGGGGTCTGTCAGAACAGCCGTCATACATTCACATGGGCTTTAGATGCCAGAGGGCAGGAAAACAACAGAGAAGTTAAAATTCCAGTAGTAGAGAGGTTTGGTATACAGAAAACTGTATGTGTTTAACACTGACTACTTGCACTATGACTTGTCTTGAAATCTTTGCTTTCTCACTGTTAAAACACGTGAAAGAATATTACAAATGCTTTTACCAGTGGTCCAGATATCCTGAGGGATTGTTCCTGTATTTATTAAAATGTCTTGAAATTTTAATTCCGAGTTGGTTTTATGCGAAATTCAGAAAGACAGACTATCACAACCTTTCCTAAAGATGAATCTGAAGACATAATGCCCAGTTTCTGAGAGGATCATTTCACATAGTCAGTCACTTCACAGATAAAGTAGGTCCTTAATTTTCTTTAATTGACATAATGGTGGTACTTTGTTTTAAGAGCTACGGTAAGGCCAGTGATTGCTGAAACATTAGCCAGAAGCCAGAAAGGACAGAAGCTGGAGAAGACAAAGAGGCCCTGAGATAAGCTATCTGTGAAACACCAGCTGATCAGTCATTTTCTGCAGCAGAGTCAGTTTCTTTGACTAAGTTCACACGTAATAAAATGAGGAATAAACTAATATCCTTTGCTAGTCACTGCAGCCTCCTGGATCACTGATCAAAGATGCTTAATTTAAGTACAAGACAACCTGCAATGTTTCTGCAACTGCTTAGTAGATCAGCAATATAACTACAGCAAGTTTCCAAACAAAGAGAAATGCACAAGAGAAAGCACAATATCAAAAACAGCATGGAGAACAAATGCGGGTTTTTCATTTTTTCTTGTTTACATGTTGTTAGATTAGTTGTCTTCACTGATTTTAACACACTTTTCTTAAGGTTCACTAATTCCTATTACTATAGAAAGAAGTGCCAACCTCTGTAGCCTTATACAGAAAGGGTAATGAGTCCAAATAGAAATAATCCCACAGATGCAGTTATAGTCAATTCCATCATCCCAAAGGTACTTTCTCCAAAAGAGAAAAAAAAAAAGGGTAGTAAGACTTTTACAAAAGAAAAACTTCTAAAAGCAGCTTCTAAACTTTGCATTTTTTCATTTAGAAGGCAAAACTCAGTTTGCTCACTCCAAATGGTCAGCTGCACCAGCAGGCTAAGCATATCATGTATTTAGTAGAAACCTCCCTATGGCAGATGGTATTTGAATTGGGAATATTAAAAAAGATGACGTTTTCCTTCTGTTTATTCTATATCAGGAAAAAAACCCACATAAATTCTAGAATTATTTTAATACTTTTGCTTCCTTGTTGCCTTTTTTCCACCTCAGGAAAAGAGATAAGAAGTCCACAGGCCATATGTCATCTGTTGACTTTAGCAGCAAAACGCAGCCAAAAGAACATTAAATCAGTCCCTTTGTTTCTTCTGACTCATCTGAATTTATATCCAGTCAGGGTTTTATGAGCATAAGCTTGTTTCAGAACCTGAGGTAAAGCATTTTTCTTCAACTGTAATTATTTTTATTAGTAAAAATTAATCTACAAACATCTTAATACTCTTGCCACAAACCAAAAGGTATGCATTACTCATACCTTTTGTCACGGAAAAATTGCTGTTTCCATGTACACAACAGAAGTATTAGTCTGTACATCTTCACACACTTTTTTTAATCTCATGAAGATTAGTTTTTACAGCTGAAAGAGAAAAGCAAAGTTCTGAGTAATGAGAAATCCACCACTTTTTCATAGGTGCCCCCAGATATATGCTTAACACTTAAAAAAAAAAAAAAAAAAAAGAGAGAGAGAGAAAAGCATTTGCTGATAAAACTCAGCTTGTTTTTCAGCATGTAAAATTTATGGTTCATTTATCTATCTAGAAGCACATATCCACACAGATACATGAATAAGCACCCACATACTATTGTTCCTCAGCAGTAAATAAAGTTTATCCTCTCTCTAACCAATACAACAGAGGAAAAATGTGTTCACTTTTCAGTTAGTAAATTCAAATCACTTTCTAAAGTCATCAAGGGGGTCTAATCTCTTGCAATACGTGGGATTAGCTTGCATTTCCTTTCTTTTGGGAAATCTGCAAGCTGAGTATGATCATTCGTATGGTTCTCTGACATTGTGGAAAGTCCCCTCCACCCCAAAGAGATCACGCAGATGGAATAATAAACAACTAAGAGGCCTAAATCCATACACAGCTAGGGAAGAATGAGAGTCAGGAGTGCATGTCCATACATATTCGTGCACCCTTCTCGTGCATGCACACACACGATGACACAGAATAGTGGGGATTACAACTACAGTGTTTTTTAAAAGTTTAAAGAAACTGGTAGACAGGTTGACTCGGTATTTATTTATAGGAGGCGTGTGCACACTCAAACAGATGCAACAGGGCCAAGAAGCTTTTCAAGCCAGTGCAAAATTACTGGCAGAAGGCAGGACCCAACAGCTCTGCATTCCTACACAGCAGCTGCTTGTCAAGAGAGGGACGCATGGACCTACCTCTAAATTTACTTTTGATACCAGCACATAAAAATCTAACTTTTTTAGAATTGTTAGTAAAAGGGGAGTTTCCCACATTCATCATTTTACATTTTATTTTTGAAACCCACAGTTCACTTACTTAACAAAATGTAAGTGGGATGTTTTAAAACCACTTCAGTTCTGCTACTTTTTAGGTAACTTACCATTTATTGGAAAATTTTCTTGGGAGGGCACAGGAAGGAACAGGGAGGGAGTAGTTAAATACTATAAACTAGTAACAATAAGCAGCCATTTCTCATTGGCTTTGAAAAGAAAACATGAAAGTAAAAGCAAAAGTCAGTATCCACTTAAAATTTTAAGTTTCTAGTGCCTTCATGCAACATGCAATTGATTTTTAGTTTTTGTTAATACTTTCACCTCACTAGAAGAATATCAAACAACAAAAATAAGTTACCTGCATAAACCACATACATTATATTGCTTTCACAGCACATAAAGCAGTAAGCTACAAATTAGACCCATAAATAGCTAGCAGATTGGGAAACAGAGGCAAAGACAGGTTAAGTGAGTTGTGTAATGTGGCAACTAAGTTCCAGAGCAGAGTCCAGGTATGGGTCCATGGTAAGAGACTGCAGATTTACATACTGGCTAGAAAAGGATTACTATGAGAAAGTGATTGGGTTTATTAGTTAATCCCTAAACTAAAAGTCAATTAAGTCAACTAAAAACCTGAAAATTGTTAGAGCTTTATTTAATGTAATATAATTTAATTATATTATATGTATCTATAACATTTAATATAATACTATAACGTTGCAATTCAACACAAACACTGTGATGGATCATTAAAAAAATTCTGAATAAGATAAAAATATTAAAACCAAACACAAACAAACAAACAAAAACACACAAATTGTCAGAGCTGGAGTGCTGGAGAAGACAGCTTGCCCTGAGTGCAATCATGGCCAGCTGGAGCCTGTCACCACTCTGGCATCTCTTGCCTCTGCTAAGGATTTACCCCTGGAAAGATACTGGGTTTATTGTAACTGCACCAGCTGGGTATTCAGGTAACTTGTTAAGATGCCTGAATCAGAGAGCTCATCTGAGTCTGATCATCCCAGTGGCTGTGTACAGACATTTGCTATACAGACAGACATGCAAAGTCAAAATTATGTCAGACCTCAGCTGTCTGCTATGTCCTTCCATCAAAAAATGCCCAGATTAGCACTCCATAAATTCTGCATGTGGCAGAAGCGCATTGACCCTCCATAAACCACTCCATAAACAAACACAAACTGATTAGTTTCAGCACACAATGAAAAAAAGCTTCTCCCAATACAAATGACATACTGAAACAAACATTACACAAATATCATTTTCTCCTGCTTTAAGAGTCGAGGAGATGGTAATAAAAAGCTGGAGATAGGAAACCACCAGCAAAGTCTTTATACAGTGGGATTCCTACTCCCTCTCCATAGTGAAAGTAGAGTGAGAAAGTTGATTTGGAAAGAAAGGGTTACACTGAAAAAAACCTCACATGGACATGGATGCACCACCAGCTTAGCTGACTCGGCTGCTGAAGTGTCAAGGAAAGGCCAACTCAAGCAAAATTTGGGCCTGACTGGAATGATGAGGTGGGACATCACAAAAAAAAAAAAAAAATATGTCTTGGCTACCAGTGAGGAAAACTGATGCACTGTGCTGCAGAGCATGCACACAGAGACGGCTAAAAGACAGAACTGTAGAAAGGCTTTTGTTATCTCTGCTTGCTCCCTCCATTAGCTGTCTTTTGAAATTAAAAAAAAATCCATTTCTGCTTCAGTTTTCCATTGTGATTCCTTTTACTTGCATTTCTTCACTGTCTTTTATCTAGTATCTTAGCTATATAAGCCACAAACTCAATTGCAATCTCCACTCTGTTGTTGCATTCATCAGCTTCAAAATTCTAAAAGTTTTGCTGTCTTTTTAAGTGACAAAAACCATCCTTGAGTTTTCACTACCAGCATTTTTCTTTACTGAATATCGCTATAAGAGCTGTCCTCCAGTATATAAGGACCTTGCACCCAGAATTTTCTTCAGGATTTATTCACTTTGGTGCAGAAGTCTGCCATATCACTACTGTTTCACTTCCAAAATAGAAGTAGGAAAAGTACCCTTTCCTTGCCACTGCTGTTCACACTTTTTATGCTGACATTGTAGACTGCAGACTGAAGGAGCTGTACACTAACCTCCTTAATTTGCAAAATGACACACAGTCAGTTACAACATTCTAAAGCTGTAGAGGGTCAGTACAAGAGAAACTGAGAAATTCTTAGTCAACAAGTACTTAAATTTATAATAAAAACACTTTAGGAACTTGGCTCAGTTTACAGAGTTAGTTTATATGACCATTGCAACAAACAAGTTCTCAATTTCAGAATGCTGAAAGTGACCATTTCACATATTCCTATGGAGAAGGGGGGAAAACCAAAACAAATCTGCATTTCTGTGTTGAGTTTGATTTCCAACATTCATTTTTCAACCAGTAGTTTTAATAATACAAAGCAGCATTCTAAAGTAATGCTCAAGGACGTAAATGGAATCTTAAATTAATTCCTCAGTACGGATTCTGTGTACCTCAAACATCTCATAGATAATACCTCCCTTCAGGAAAACACATCCTATTAAAAATAGAAATTGCTTTTATCAGGTTCTAAAGGATATGGTGTCTGCCCAGTTTTAAGCAACTTAACCAACTTAAGAAACTAACACCATCTACAGAGGGGTTATTAGCACAAGAAAGTGCCCCATAAACAGACACTTTGAACAGTATATGGAAGATCTCCATTTTCTGATATCCTTGAAAAGTAAGACCTTTGCTGTACGTTCCTGTAGAATCGAAATATTTCACTTCTGAGGGAGAAGGGGACAAAGATATCAGAACACCCTGAATTACTGTACTCCAAGTGCTGAATCTTCTAACTTGCTATTGACTCCACATATGGAGCACAAAATTAGATCCCATTCAATTGGTAGCCCACAGTGTATACAGAGCATTTAAAAAACCCCAAAAGCTTAGTACTCAAAGGTTCTTTCTCCAATATCTATCTGTACTAACCTCTTGTTCGTAAGAAAGTGCCCCAGCAGCTAGCAGAGCCAGCAAGTCCTCCCTCCTCTCGTGCATGGCTTTCAGGAATGCTGCTATATTGAAAAGGCAAAGTTATCATTGCCCAATGAAATGCAATCCAGCAACAAAATAACACTAAAAATAGGCTGAAAGGAGAACAAGTGTATGGATTTTCATAGGCTTAGGTCAAGGTGTACAGGCTGACACCATGCTATTTAAAGAAATCAGACAGTGCTCCTGTCCCATATTTTATACTTGCTTGAATCTTGCCCTAACAGCTGAATGTTTTTTAACTGACCAAAATCAACAGCTTAGCCAAAAACCCACACAAACCCTTAAAAGTCGCTTAGCACTTTTCAGCTACCCTCAGGGTGAAACAGCCAGAAAGAAAGTAACCTAAATATTACAAAACACTGAAAGATACACTATACTAAATTATTTTCAAATTTCTAGAAGTATGAGTGCAGGGATATTCAGTGTTTGCCTCAATACGGGTACTTTCCTAAATCTGAACTTGTTTTGGCATAGTTCAAGCTGATGTAAGTCTGGTATCACAAGAGAGCCAAGGTAAACATAAAAATTATACTGATTTGATCTTTTATGATCACTTGAACTTTCTCCAAAGAACTAAGAAAGTGTATTTTAAAAATAAAATATGATCTAATGGCAGATGATGCTAGAACAGCCTGTAGAGCTTTCTGCCACCACCTCCAGCCTCAGTTGGCTGCCTCTGCACCAACTCCTGTTCCCAGTGAGGTCCCTCAGGGAGCTAAGCCTGCAGAAAACAAGCTCTACATGTGAAAAGTGGATATTTTCTGTGTGTTTAACTCCCTGAACGAGCTCACCATGAGTCAGGTGAGTATCACCTGCCAGACCAGTCACATGGGTGGCAATGCCTAGCAGCAGGTGAAGAGGGGAACGAGACTGTCTCCTTGTGGTAACAACTATCCATCAGCTCAGCCCAAGGACAGGACACGTACTGCAAGTCTGCAAATTCACGTTGTTCACCACTTTTATTACCCTGTCGTGCTTTTGCTGGCTACTGCTGATATTAAAAATAACTTAACTAAAAATACCATAGTAATTTTAAGGTTTTAAATAACATATTTGGTGTTCCAGCTTCTTTTAAAAAACTCTTATTTAAGACACTAGTAAATTAAGATTTAAACAATGTTCTTCATATACCCCTCTAAGCAGGTACTCTTGTAAATACCTAATCTGACGTGTTTCTGGTTTTTTCATAACAACATTTGTTAAATAAATTATAGAGTTCATTTCCATGGCTCCAGAGAATTTGACTAATATTATGATAAATATTCTTGAAGAATCTAATTTTTTTTTTTTAAGCAATGAAAAAAGCATAACATGACTTTTATGGATGTCACCATCTTTGGTCTACATCCAAACACATGTTAAAAATAGTACGAAGAGAGTTATATTAAACCAAGAACGTACAAGGTGTTTTGATGCAAAATTTGGTTTACATAAAATAGAAAAATATTTTTCCAGCAAATGTAAATTAAAACAGCTAAGAGAAAAACACCAAAAATCTGCTCCCCAACTTAAGAAGACGCTGAGGAGCTGGTATTCATGTCTTACGCAAGGAACTGACTCCAGTGAAATCATGCCTGAGATACCTTGCTTAGTAGCAAAAATCACAAGTATGAGCACATGAATAAAAATTACAGATATATAATTTTTTTCATTCTCTGAGGATTTAAACTGGTTACTAAATTATTATATTAACCTTGAAGTTCAAGTGCAAACAGGACACATCCAGAATAACATCAGGTTTTTTCTTACCATGTTCAAGATACAACTATTTGAAGTACCTGAATTGTTCAGGAATCCACCAAAAATTTTAAAAAGGCAAAGGATTCTGAATACATCTTTAAGTCACCAGTGTATAAAAGCAATTTGTCTTACTGAGGTATCCCAGAATCCATCCGCTTCAATTTATTTGTAGATCAAGACCATATGAACATTTCACAAATTTCTGTTCTTCTCCCTTCTCAATTATACCAACATCAGTCAAGCACTATCATTCCAGAGCCATGAAAAACAGTCTTTCTTGCAACAGCAACAATCATCTCCCAAAATTCCAACAGGAAAGCCAGAGACATTACACGCCAGCTTTGCTGCAACACGTCAACCACAGATAAGAACTGTAAAGTAGCAGCACTAGTCACGCAAAACACCTGGTGCTGCAGGCTGGAAATAGCAACACCAGCAAGAAAATTCTCGAGGGTATTTGTGATTATTACCTCAATTAGTTAGATCTTATATTTCCTATCAAAATATCAAGTTCATGCATGGCATTTAAGTATATATATATATTTAAAAGTTCCATGAATGCATATTTCCCTTAAACATAGTTGGATACAGACTTTTCAGGTGCTCCTTCTCAAGCTGTAGCTAACTACATCTGAACACTCTGCCAAAGCAACAGCTGTCTTCTTAGGAAAGCAGTAACATGAAAATCAGGGTTGTACATGCTTCCTGTTTTTGATCATGGCTACTATTCCAAAGGTGAGCCCTCTCCATCTCCCCAGTACAACAACATCTAGAATTTAACCAAAAAACTGACAATAAACACCAAAGAATAAAGTAAAAAAATGATCCATAACGAAACCCGTTCTGGTGACTGCTGTTAGGTATTACAACAAAATATAGATAAAATTTTAGTTCAGAAGGTATCTGCAACTTCTATTCCAAGCCTGCCTTAGTTTATTCTTTCAAAAAAATTTGCTCTACATCCAAAAAATTAATCCAAGCCCCTATTTACTATTAAAGACTCAAGACCAACCTATGTCTCACCTAGTTAGTGATTTCAAGTTTCTGGACACGCAGCCCTATTTTGACGTACTGGGGCAACTGCAGAAAAGAACCAAATAAAAGCTGTGGCTCTATACCCAGATTACATTACATTTCCTACCATACCTACTAGTGATGTTTGGTGTAGTAACCATCACGTTTGTTTGTCTCGTGTCAAATACTCTAATTACAATGCAAGTGGCAGCATACCCACATCAGTATTCTTTTTGTAACCTGTGGTAGCACTTCACTTAAGTATGAGGAGCGATGGAAAACTTCAAGGGGAAAAGGGTAACTAAGACAAGGCCTTGTAATCCGCAGCCAACTTAAAGAGCCACTTCAGGTCATGAGAAATTTCAAGATGATAACTCTTTTATAGTTCTCTTCCCACGGTCAGAAAAAATACCACATGGAAAAGAAATACTCCACGAAAAAACTATTCTTTCACTAGCTTTTATGGTAACTTGCATGTAAGCCAAACAATGTACAAGGGTATCAATCACTTTCCTACTTAAATGCCTTTTCAAAGTCATGCACAAACTTATAAGATTGTTCAACCAACATATATCAGCTGTCTCACGTTCTGTTTTCGGATATTGATATCTGCAAACCTTTTAACCGGATCTAGTATCATTGTTCAAGCTCAGATGACTCAGATAAAAACAATGTGAAAACATAGTTTGTTTTCATGTTTAAAGCCTCAATTGGTCTCCTGCAACAATAACAGGAAGAGCTGTACGGATCGATACGCAAGATTACTAATAGGGACTTTTCTTGTCCTACCCAATAACACGCACGTGGAATTTTCACAACCAGGTAATACATGCCACGCTTACCAGATCCCTGTGAAGCACCCAGTTTGCATGGAGGTAATGGATTCCATCGAGGATCTGGTAGAGTAGGGATTTAACCATGGATCTTGGCAGCTGCATGGGCTTTTTGTTTGCTTTTGAGGCACGGTGAAACTTGATAATATGCTAGAAATAAAACAAGTAAAAACATGAACTAAGTTAGATATGTAAAAAGGTTGGTTGTTGTGTTTTCTTCTGGTTTATTTGGGTTTTTTTAACTACTAACATTAATGGAATGAAATACAAAGTCTGTTGAATTTTGCAGTTAAAAGTAATAGGGAAGTATTCACAATACCCTTAAATTGTTTTTATTCTCCGAGTTGCTTTAAAAAACAGCTGTCAAGCTTTTGTTAGTATCTAAATACTGGTTACTTACCTTCAGTAAAGGGTCTTAGACATTCTCCTCCCTCCCTCCCTCCTCCCCATGTGGCATCCTCTTATCCTCAGCAGCTAAGAGCAGAAGCTTTCAAACCAGCAGTATCCACCAGAAGGAGGACCATACCCTTTGCTTTCACACTTCCCCTGCTTGTCTTCAAAAGCACCCAGGATAGCATATTTGCAACTAATCTAGTGTAGCCCGCTAAATCAGAATCCCAATAGACAGAGAATGAATAAATATTTTTAAAAATATTTAAAGAGGGGGAGGGGGTAACTACCAAAAACCCCACACCACCACATTAGGATGAAATCAGATCATGTTCAAACACCTAAAAGTGGTTATCTTCTTGCTTCTAAGTGCTGGCTGCATACTTCATTAATGATGACAACAAGCTGGTGGTGCTTAGATTACAGAAGTCCATCAACCCACCAGAGGACAAACACCACTTGAAAACATGGAATGCAAGAAGGGATCCCAGCATTAGTCAGTTGAAGGAATGAAGAATACAATTGAAAGACTGCTGAGAGATCATGAAATATTAATAAACTAATTAATATTTATTGTAATATCACTGTGGAGCTGACAGGTTAGGTTTGGTTTTGCTAAACTGTACAAGAAATAAATTGGAGTGAGACCATTCTACCTTTTCAATCCTCAGACAAGGTGGAGCTATGCAAGGCACAAACCCAATCCTAATATACTGTCATTCAACAAAGAACTCAATATGTTCAATCAGATGGAAAAAAAAAAAATCTTCTTTTTGAAGACAACTCAAAGAAGCATCTCAAATAACAAAATAGTTTTAAATTATGTGCCATTTGAAAGATGGAAATAATAAAGGTAGTTTGCATTTTTTACTGAAAAGGATTCAAAATGCTAATCTGTAAAGTGACAGGATATCTAATTACTCAATTCTTTAAACAGGACTTGTCTAGTTCAAGATCATCCCCCTCCCCACATTAAAGAGGTAGTCAATGGCTGTGCTTTCACTAGACCTCTGCTCCCTCCTCCACCACCCCCACTCCCATCAAGTTTGTCACTACTGTTCCCAATGAAAATGGAAACAAGTTGATGTTTCCTCATGGTAAATGCTATTCCTAGTTGTCACCAGTACTTTAGCCATTGCCAAACTGGACTTAGCACAGGTATAGACAATACTGTTAAAAGAGAAATAGAAAAAGCAGAAAACCACAAGTAAATCAAGAAAGCCTGTTACTCCCAACAATGTTCCCACAGAGCCTTCCACTACTACATGTACTATAGCAATAGCTGTGTATTAAAAACTGATAAATCAGTTTATACTGGTTTTTAATATCCACATGAGGATCAGTAAACAAGACAAGCTCTTAGTACCTGATCCTTCAGTTGTGCAATCACTCTGAAAACTGTAAATGCAATGCCTTAAAGAATCACTTCCTTAGAAAAAAATTTTCTTGTCCTGTTACAAGAAGATTCTCTCTCATAACTTCAACTGGGAGTCCCTACCTCCCAGTACCATACAACACTCACTGAATAACGACCTTCATGTAATTACAATATGATTTATAATGCAGTAATGATACCATAAACTCCATTAATACCATTAATATATTTATTCATACATGGTATGAAAAATACAGTCATACTAACAGGCAAAGGTCATACACAGAGACCCATAAATCCAGTCCTGCCCTTTTTCAAGGTGCATGTAATCAATAAAAGGGATTTCTATACCCATTTAAAAACTGACTACCATCCACAAAAAACATTATTCCTTATTATAAAGGCACCAAGAAAATGAAACTGAAAAAGGTCTCAGGGGACACAATGGGACACAATTAACCACAGATGTGTTGAGGAAGAACAACACATCTGGCTCTGCCTCTGGCCCTACCTCAGCTGCTCCAATACCTCCAGAGGTCAGGCATGTCACAGCACCAGACTGGTGTTCTCTGATTTCTAGCCCTGCCCTCCCATGTGGCTCCCAGAGAAAAAGGCTAAGAAAACAAGCTCCTTTTCCTGAAAGGGTTTTTGAATTGTAGAAGTGAATTAAAACTGATAGTTTTGCTTGAAGCAAGCAATATCACTAGATAAAATCCAATTTCCTGCAAAATCAAATAAAACTATTGTTGCCAACTTACTCTACCGAAGTTTATCCATCAAATCACAAACATCACAGTTTAGAGAACTGAACAAAAAGTTAACTAAAAACCTAATGCAGGGCCAAATAGTATAGGGAACTGAAAACCTGCATTTGCCCCATGGCATTAGAATGAATCCAGAGTGTTTGTGTCCAAATACTACTCTGAAGAGTTTTCTAAAAAAAGTAGTTCATCCAATTTCTTGTAAGCAACTAGCCATATGAAGAAAGACCAACACACATAGCCAACAGTAAACAGCAATTTTAATGGTAATGTCCATCTAAGAAATAGAAAGGCAAACAGGTGCCATTGCTGAACATCATGTCTTCTACTGGAGGCAGCAAGCCTAAACCTTCTCTTAGTTATATTTTCAGAAATGTATCTCTATGGCCCTACTACTGTTGTGGGAAATTATTCCTCGAATTAATTAAATAAAGAAATAAATAAGAGCAGAAATAAATGAATAGTCACAACAACTGAACAAGAAAGTTTTGTAATCAGGCAGATCACGTGTACAATAAACTCCATAGCAGTACAACAATGTTAAAGGAGTTTTTTAACTTGAACAGTTACGCTGACATCAGGGATGGCAGGGAGATGTGCTCTTGTCATCTCAAAACATTTAAGAATTTAAATCCAAGACCTCAGGCGCAGAAACGGGTGCAGGTACCAGAGCAAACTAGGATGGTTTTTATATGTAAGTGCACCGTGCAAGTGGATGAGGCAGTCTTTACTAGTTTCACTTCCTGAAGAGTCCCAAAGTGCAGCCTCAAGTACATCATGTAGCAGCCAGAATTTTAGACCTAATAAAGACGTGGAATAATTTACACAAATCATAGGAATTGTAACCATTTCCCATTCCCCAGATGACTGCCTTTACCACTAGGCTTCAAAACTACACTCCTCTCATTCAATAAATCTTTTTGCAGAATAGCACAGCATCAAGACTGTCCTGGAGTATAAATCTGAACCCTGACAGGTATGAAGGACAGTCTGGCTCTCTCTCCAGGACCAGGAGATGCACTTCGACACTGCAGCTTCTAACATTTAGGTATTCCCAAATTCCTTGCTGAATCTTACCACTAATGGATAATTGCTAAGAACGAAATGTGACTTTTGCAATCCAGGCAAGTCAGAGGCATGTTTGTAACAAGATGACAAGTAGACAGAGGGTCAAAAACCTTCAACATTCTCCATGTCTTTTTTCCACTGTAACTCCCCAAAGATAACTTAACTCATAAATTCTGATAGATCACCTGGCCAAAAAAGCTGGAAAACACCCAGACTCATTCAGCAAAATTAATTAGGGAAGCCTTAATTGTCAGTATGCACTGTATCAGTCACATGCTACAGAACAGAAACCCATCCACAGCGTTATCCAGCCATAAATTCATTTTAATTAGTTCATTAGAACACTGTGGATGCAAGCTCTCCTTCTGATATATCTAAAATGCTTCAAAACGAAAGAAAAATGCATGTCATATGAGGTAAATGAAACTGCAAGCAATATTCAAATCTAATCAGCAGGAGTAGCCAAGTCCCTTTCCCTTTCTATGCATCCATATTTTCAGATTCCTAAATCTTAAAAACATGATGAAGCTGACTGGATTCCAAATCCAGTGAGCCAAGTCAGTATTCACTTTTGAAAATAAACATAAAGTAAAAAAATTGCTAACGCTTTTATATATTTTGTTTTATATTTAAACAAGGCATCAACTTCATGGTAGTATTTTTAAGTCTGTATTCTAAATTCAATTAATACTTCACTGATCAACATTAAAGCACACATTCATCAGCAGTCTGGAAAAGAAAGGAAGCTATAATTTGCTGTTTGCAGTCTCTGGGACTATACCAACTGCTTATTCCCAATTATCAACTTGAAAAAATGTAATAAAATTGCAAGGAAAACTGGATGAACCAGTATTTCAGTAAGACCATTTTAGTTCTAGCAATGGTAAGACCATATAAATGATAAAAAATGAAGTGAAATGCAACTAAGCATTTGAAAATAAAATATGGTAGTGACTGATGAAACAAAATTCAATCTAGTAGTTTGTCTGCCTTCTATATTACCTAGTGTATTGAAACTGGTTTGAAAATTGGCTGGTGAAGAACTATATGCATTTTCTAAATCCTTCACCACAAACAAAGTAATGCATAACAACATAGAGCAAATTCAAATCCCTAGTATTTACCCAGCAGTTAAATGACCATTTGAAAAGATCCTAATTTTAGCCTGCTTCCAGGTCAGTCAGTCTCATGCAAACATACTCTCTCTATGTTTGTGTCATCCAGTTCCCAATTCCAAGAACTGCTGTTCAGTATGACAGAGGTTAAAACAAACAAACAAGTCAGATCTGGAAACTTTTCACAGAAGCAAGAAGCCAGCTAACAGAGGGATTTTATGCATGCCTGACTAAACAGAATTAGTGTGAGCTCCCACCTCAACAGACATGAGATAATCCATAGAACTCAAGACACGAGCCCCTAGAAAATCTGACTACTTGAGTTCTATTGCTTAAGGCAATACTTGTTGCAAAATTACATGTATCTCCATCAAACTGAAATGCAACCATGCCAAATTCAGTTGCCTCTCCTGGTTGAAGCAAACTGTGTGCTCCCACACTTTAGCAAAAACCCAGCTGCATTCTGTTCAATCCCTAATTCAGCCTCTGAGAATAAAACAGAACTGTGTCAACCTGCCAGTAAAAAATAAAGTTACATTTTAATATTAAAGTGATGGAAGCCTGGATACATGTTAAATAAGTGTCAAGGCCAAAAATTCATATTATTTGGCTTCCAGTCTCATTTTAAACAAAAAAAATTACTTCCATCTTCTCTCTTCAGCAATCAATACCTGAACAAAAGTAACATATTATTGCATATTAAGTGTAAAGTACATAAAAAGGCTATGGAAGAACAAATCAAAATCTTAAGATGGTATCAAAACTAACCACACATTGCTTCCACAATTTTCAAATGAAGAAAGCAAATATGAAACCACTGAATGTGACTAGTATTTGTTTGCTCTTCCAAAAATAAATCATAGTTTCACATGCTTACTCTTAGGACTCATTGCAGACATGTAAGTTTCAGACCCTAAGAAAATTTTGTCAGTTTACTTATCACAAGCAAAATAAAATAAAATCAAAACAGAAGTGGGTAAAAATATCTCTGTAGTGATCACTTTAGTTTCCAATTTTGGAAGCATGACAGCAACCAACACAAACCGTCCTTCAGAAGAGGAGAGGAAAAAAGAATGCTTCAACAACATTCCCTCTAAACTATGACAGTGTATGGTCATCATCAAGTATCTTCTTTACAATGTCATTAACCAAACTGCCTAATGAAAAACCCTATTCCAAGTGACAAGTGGCCAACACTTTAAGTAACAGTGAAAGGAGCTTTAATACACTAACTTTTGCTAAGGCAAACTTGCTTTAAATACCTAAACTTTGAAACACAGAGCAGGTGTAAACAGATTCAGTAAAGTTTTTCTAGGTTTAACTGGGGTCTTTCGAGGTTTTCTTACATCTTTCAGACCTAAATATGTCAAAAGAACTCTACACAACAATAACAAAAGTTCTCAGAATTCAGCTACCCTTTCAGCATATATATATATATATATGACACACATGGCATTCATTCCACTCTGTTCACATTTGCCTCTGTCTTTGAGGGCTGTTCCTACCTGCTGTTTCCTCCAATTCTCACGGTTTGTAGTACAGAAAATGATTCCACATAAGCTACCCTCAAATTCATACAACTCTGGTAGAAAAGGAAAGTTTATGTTCTGAAGATGTGATAAGCACATTCTCAGAACAGAAAGCTATCAACAAGGAATGGCACTGCCCTCTGCAAGAAATTCAACCATCATTTTAGTGGTGGAAAAGGCCATCCATTTTATTTGGATCTAATGCTAGCCCACTTCCTTCTGTCTCAACAAATCTTCTATTTTTCTGCCAGCTAGCAGAATCCTATAGTGGTAAATACACATAGCACAGAGAAGACTACAAAAAGAGTCACCTAGTAGAGCAGGACTGAATTGAAACGAAAATACAGACATGACTTTATAAAAATCGAAAAAGAAAAAATAAAACTGTTGTAGTGAGAAAAGTATTTTCATGTATATGAAGATTTTTGTGATCAACTAGCATGCAAATTATCTTCACAATTGAGAGCTAAACTGAAGCCTGTGGAAGAAAGAATTATAACTGATTACACCATGTTTAAGGAATATCTTAAAATTCAGAGCTATTACACAACATTCGTGGGACTGAGCAAATGTGCAGGTTTATTGCACAAATCAGTATGCAACACTCTCATAATTTCATTTATCATAAAAGAACATTATTCAAAATGTTTTTAGCTGAAATTAAGTGCATTTATTGCATACTGAGAGTCCACTAGTGTTATGAAATTCACATGTATGAAGAATATTTTCTCCTTTTCATTATCTGATGATTGTTTTTAGGTACATGACTATGCTAATAATCTCTACCCCACATTTTAAAAAGCAAAATATACACATAACAAGAATTTCATATACAACAAAGCCAGTCTGCCCACACATTTTTATTATCATGAACAATAATTTCAAGATGAATTTTACTCTACATTTCTCAGTGGTATTTGCTGCAAAGCATTTAGTTGTTAGAGACCACTGGAATTTAATAGTAAGAGAAGCATTCAACCAAACCTAAAAAATACCCAGATCATGGTTTAACTGGTCTTGATTAGTGAAGATATCATCATTCAGTATTATCAAATCATAGGTAATTATTTACTCACTTGCTGAGAATCAACAATGGTTTTTATTGCTATAAAACACATTCAACACATTTTACTGTGATAAAAATGTCACTTTTTCAGAATGAGATGAAAACCATCTAGAAGCTTCTGATTTAGTTACATTTCTAAAAAAGGAGATCTGAAGTTAAACACACATATTAAATGAGTCTGAGAATTAACTCTGTACCATAACCAAGAAAGGTAGGTAAACTATTAATTCAGAATGTAAAAAAAGAAGCTTAACAAAAATGTTGTTTAGAATCAAAAATCCTACTTAAAAATACAGAGGCTATAAAATTGAAAACATCGAATGTGTGCTTATCTGTGGTACTAAAAATGTGTGCTTTATATTTTCAATCCTAAAAATCTGATGCTTTAAAAGTATGAGAGTAGCTGGGAACAAAAGAAAAGCTCTCAATATTATATCCTGTCCAATGGCTAACTGTAATTAGACTGACAACAAATAGAATTCACCTCTAGAGCAGATCTCTTTTTCAAAGTCCATTTAAATAAACATCATGCATTTATTATATAAATTTTATATGAATTTGAAAAATGTCTTAAAATGCACAGGCTTTACACAGGAAGTTATGGAGAGTAGTATACAACTTAAGAGTACCATAAAATAAGAACATACATTAAAGTGCAATTGGAAAATTTAGTGATAAAACATCAAAAACTCTAGAATTTAAAAGAAACTTCTAATTTTTAATGGTCAAAAAATTAACATAGCAGAAAAATACATGTATCATTTGAAGCAACTACACTAATTCTTATAAAGATTTCATCCACGCATAGTTTTGTAAATCTATGAAGTTCTAACTATGTACTGGAGTGGTAACTTAAAAACGGTATCAGTTCCACTCAGGGATTTAAGATTAACTCAGCTATGCGTTAGCTAAGTGCTTATTTCTTTTTTTGCTATCTAAATTGTACTATTTGGATTAAAAGCATCCAGGACATTATGAGTAGATACTGAAAAAGGAACGTCCCTCACAAGAGAAGGATCAGAAGATGGTTTTTCCTGTGGCTGAAAGTTTCAGGCCATTGTAATATAAAGGTGTGAAACTGAAGTGAGCTGTCAGGAATTAAGATATCTAATAGCACCTGAGGACATACACATTTTTAACCTTGTATCAGAGGCTCCTGTTACACTGAGGTTCAAGCTAAGGCATCTTTACTTCACAACATGAGTATATATATAAGCTGGGATGACAGTGCAGACAATACACTATAAATTAATATGTGTGGCACATCCTACAGCCTGAGAACTTTACTGGTTCTCTGTGAAAGAGACTAATAGTCAAGAAAAATCACAAGGAAATTATTTGTGTATTACACTAAGAATTTTGGTAATTAAAGGAAACTAATTATAAATCAATTTGTCAGAACAATTTCTATATTCTTAGATATTCTGTATGGTAATCTCATTAATGGCTTTGCAGTGTTTTATATAATGTAAACTGACAGATAATGAAAGAAGGTATCTTTGACAGACTTAGTTATTTAAACTGGAAAAAAAGTTTATAGGCAAGGACAACACAATCTGTCTTCATCAATACCTGTCAAAAGTAGTTCAAATTAGCATAGCTTTCTACATCCCTTCGTAATGGTATCAACAGATGTTATCAGAAAATGTTGAAGTATGCAGCTATTGAAACTCAAATTTCAAATTTAAGCAGTTTAATTCATGGGAATTAAATGCAAAGTTAAAAAAAAAAAGTTCTTGCTCACCGTAAAAGAACTTTTTAATAAGCTTAATTGGCACCATCACTTTTCCTCATTAGAACAGGACAATTTTTTTTTCAGTATTAGAAAATGAACAGAATAAGATAGCATCTAATATAGTTTATTCATCTCTTGCCAAATGTTTTCAGTACAGAAGCTGAAAAATATAATGATTTTAATTAATCTGATGTTTGTACGTGATGAGCACGTACTCTTCTCATTGAAGCCAATAGGAGTTACTAAAGCTGGGCAGCTTTGAACAGAAGCACAGTTCCCATACTTAAAGATTTTGGTGGGTAACTCTAAGCTACCTGTATTTCAAAGCACTGGTCTCTGGGAATCTACATTTCTCTAGTGACAGCACACCTACAGTTCCAAAACTGAAATCCTCACAAACTGGTATACTCACGATAAATAGACTGATTTGGTTTTACGTAGTGCTGGGGAAGCACGTGATGATAAGCAATAAAAAAAAAAAAGTGCTAATCCCCTACTACAAATTCCACCCCAAACAGCTGAAAGGGCACAAGCTGTAAAGCACAGGAAATGCAAAACACAACACAACACAGACAGAATGACAAGTGGTTGGTATTACTGAAATGCTTTACAAAATAGGTGGATTTTCAGGAGTTTTTCGAAGGAGGATAGTGAAGGATCTTTACGTACGTTAATTGGGAGGCTGTTCCATGTGTAGGAGGCAGCGTGGAAAAAGACACAAAGTTGGGAGTGAGCAAAAGAGACAAAAGGGGAATTAAGAGCGATGCTTGGGAAGTGCTGACGGTAAAGGAAATGAGGACCAAGGTTAAGCCAGAATCAAGAGCGCCTTGAACATGGCCAACTTAATGCAAGGGATGAAAAAATTCCTGGCAAAGGTTTAAGAAGTGAGGAAACATGGGTAACTATACAGGAAAGGAGAAATGATTTGTGTAGCATGTCCCATAAAAACAAAAAAAAACAAAAAAAAACCAAACCACACACGAGAGAGTTAGGAAGTGGGAGATCAGTTCACATCAAATACCTTGTTGTAACAAACATTTCAGTCTTATATAATAGAAAATAATTAACTTCACTGAGATTTTATCCAATACCCAGCCAGATATGAGGAGTGGTAAGAACAAACTGCAGTGATTCTTCATCTAAAGCTCTGAAATCATGTGAAAAATCATTATGCAGTGTAAAAACCACACACCCAAAATAAAACCAAATGGAAAAGGCTAGAAAAAAGGTGTTTAAAACATGGCAATAAATGTAGCCATAAAATGTGCTTGTTGTGATTGTTCTTTAAAATGGATACACTCATTTAATGCACAAATAAATTGTCATACAGAGGTTTAGCTGATTCATTCCCTCTTATCATCACTGCCACCAGTTACGAGAAATACAAAACTCTCAGTTTACACTGAACATTGATGAAGAAAACTTTTAAAATACAAAACTGATAGCCCATAGGAGAAATAAAATTAAATATTTTTTAAGCTTATGCAGGTAAAATACCATGACACTACTTGTTCTGAGCCAGAAGGGTCTTTTTGCATGATCTAAGTTTACTTTACTTCCAACTACGATTTTGTGTCATTTACAAGTACATATTCATCAGCTCAAGATCTAAGTACAAAAAAATCGAGCAATTTGTCACTAACATTAGTAATAGCAACTCCTGTATTACTGAGGTCTTAAAAAGTAATATTGAAATTAATATTAACACTTCCTCTCCTTGCCAGTATTTTCAAAGGAATTATAAACATATTGATTGTTCTTGGTAAGTGTTTGATATCATTTGGGTTTAAACATAAATATAGGTTCACACAACTCACATCTTTTCAGTAGATGTGGAGCCTGAATATTTGCATCTGAGTTCAACTCAAGATATCATTTATGTCCACCTCTCCAACAAACTAAAATCAAATCATACTATATTTTGCTGGAAACTTAAAACCAGACATCTAAGTCTCTACTCCTCTTCCATGTAGTGACAGTCCATCAGTAGACCCAATTAGCTTACTCATTTTTTATTTTCTTTCCACTCATACTGTCCCAAATTCTCTGTTTCGAATACAGATGATGGTATGTTGGTTACTTGCACTATATCTCAGTTAGAGGACTCTGTAAAACAGTCCCTCTCCTTTTTTTCATTTGTGTGTGTGTGCATGTGCAAAACAGCAGGAAAAAATACTAAATAGATTTCCAAACCCTGTTTTAGAAGATCTCAATTCAGAAATGCTTTCTTTAAGTCCAATAAAGCTTGTAGGAAAATCCTTTTCACTTCAAAATGCAATCTGAGTTAAAAAAAAAATTCTACATAGTCTTCTGCAGGCTTTAAAGTGTAAAAATAACAGGATGTCAGTTAGATCCTTAATTACAGAGAAAGAAATGTATGCATCTCTGCCTATACAATGTTATGTCACACACAGGTCAGTTTGAACAAGCTCTTATTACATTATCTCAAACACACAGGGAAATCTGTACTTACCCACAAATCATGCTCAGCATAATCAAACAGCAGCCAAACCTTTCTGTCACTGTGAGAAAGGAAAACTTTCTGCAATGCAATCACGTTTGGGTGCTTCAACTCCCGTAAAAGCTGCAGAGAAACAGAGAAGTTCTTGTTACTTCTGTGCTTGTACAAAGTAAACACAGGTCAAATAGCGAACAAGTGATCCTAACACAGGCCCTAGAAGAAGAGATGCCACTGATTCAGCCCATTATCTTAAAAATGTCAAAATCAGGATATGTGCAGCCTTCACGTCATGGATTGGTGTTCTGCCACCACAGCTGCCCATCACTACCTACTTTGTTTGTCCCACACTCAGCACACAGCTGCCCATCCCACCTATCCGTCCCACTTGACAATAGTGCCTATCTTAAAAGATGTTATCACACAATCAACTCAGTTGGAAAAGACCTCTGAGATAATTGGTCCAACCTATGACCAAATACCACCATGTCAACTAAACCATGGCACTAAATGCCACGTCCAGTCTTTCCTTAAACAGCTCCAGAGACTCCATCACCTTCCTGAGGAGCCCATTCTAATGCCCAATCACTCCTTCTATCAATAATGACACACAAACATAACTGTTTTCTTGTCAAAGATGAACATCAGGATTTGAGGATGCCAGAAAGAAGCTTGTGCAGCTGGTCCAATTCTTAGTGTGGACAACACAGTTCCTGATCACCACATAATTATCTTATTAACGATAATTTTCTTTTGCTTTGGATCCCTGCCTCACTTGGCTCGAAGTTCACGGACTGTTGTTCTCAGAACATGAGGGTGTTTTCAAAGAAATGTTTACCAAAATGTTTTTTCTAATGCGTGTTTTAACTACTGTCCTGTAATCCAGAAATAAAACCGAACTTATTTACTGCTTGCCAGAAAGAAAACTAGGTCTCATGACTAATTAGACAATACATTAAAGCAGGCACCGCTGCTGAAGTTATCCTTCTGCCAGATTAAATTAGTCTCAGGAGATGCTGGGAAGCAGTACTCCCAAAAATATAATTTCTATGGAATCACTTTTCCTCTCCTCCCCCTTTCCACACATCAGTCACAAGAATGATGGGTCATTTCTGTTTTATCTGGAAACTGCTTGCATCTGCAGCACTAGTATATACATTGCCAAGAATCAATTTATAATGATGAAATAGTAAATGGAATAGGTTCCAAGGCCCATTTGAGAGAAATGAATCTTCCCTTTTTTCACCTTTCAGAAAAAGACTCAAGATGTTTATTTTAGGGGAAATTAAAAATAAAAATATTAATTTTAAATTATATTATATTTTGGCTATATAGGTATCTGTCAAGACAAGAAATCTTCTGAAGAATATAGCTGCTTAAATCTATTCCTGTTTTTCAGCAAATGAAAGAAATGTTTTTTCTGTCATGCAGGAAGTGTTTTCTTCTTTTTGTTTCTTTTCTTCTTTCTCTAAACCTGAGCTTCCCTTTCTCCAGGCTAAACAACCCCAGTTCCCTCAGCCTCTCCTCATAAGATTTGCCCATTGTTACATTCTGGCTGTCAAGACTGGGTGCCACAGCAGCAGGAGCCAGATCAAGGAAATATTGGCTCCAGAAGTTCAAAACACTTTTTCAAGAACAGGAGCTCTGCTCTAGCTACGCTGGACTTGCAATGGTGCTCAACACCAAGACAAGATCAGAGACGATAGTGTAGAGTACTAGCGATGAGCATGAGCCCCAAACAGAAATGCCGGTCAGATTTATGTCTACAAATAATCTTGCCTAGAAACAGACTACAGCAGAAGAGGGAGTGACCGCAAGGACTGAGCTGATGTAGCTCATAGGTACATAAAGAGTGGATGTGAGCAGAGACATTCAAAATGCATTGAGAAGATGTGATCAGAAAGGAATATAGGGCAGAACCAAATACACAGCTACAGAAATAAAAACCTATCAAATTTGAGACAAGCGTTTCAGAGACAACTATTAATCTAAGGCTTTATCTAAAAAGAAATGAGGGATTTCTGAAACTGCATTTTAATTAAAGCAGACAGGGAGACGCCAATAGTGTGAAAACATGGGAAAATATTTGGAGCTATTTGTATCACAACTGTAGCAACCACCTACCCTAACGACTTTTATGTTTGACTAGAACTTTGTCAATATTTAACTTCTACACATGCCACGTACATCTAACGCCTAAGTCATCGCAAGTCACCTTCTTTTAATATGGTTGTATGTTCATCCATCGCCATAAAAGCATTTCACAAATGTGCATTTTAGCCATACCTAGAATCACATGAACAAGTTCAGAGATGTGGTGAATTATTGTCTACAGCTTTCCTGCAGCACAGATTGCCGTATAAACTTCAAACATACAAAATAGATAAATGAAACATAATACCAGTACTGTTCTTCTTAAATCTTGTTTAGAAGTAAACCAATTTGGAGACTTGGTTAATTCAAATTTAAAGTTAGAAGGAAGAAATCAGTATACTATCCTAGTAATTCAAAGATTTCAGTGCACCTGACAACATTTTATGACAAGGTAACAACCTGAACATAAAAAGGATCTGTGACTACTAGAATTTATTACTAAATGAACGCAACATCATATTTTAACAGTATTTAGGCTTAATGTTCCTCTAAAATTGAAGTTCCATCACACCCAACTTGCGGTAAAATGCTAATAAAAACCTGTGTCTTGGGTGAGTTACGGTACACTTCTTTCTTGGTAACAGCACACATTAGGCAGAAAGACATTGAGAAGGACATCACTGTGAATGGTCAACATCTGCGAAACTCTGACTGTCCTGTTCAGTGGGTTTCATATAAATATATTAGAGGATGATTATTATTATCATTATTATCAAGAGAACTGTACAAGCATCTCTGCTTATTACCTTTCTTAGAAAATGGCACAGCCTGAAGTTTTAAAATGCTGCATTTGGATAGCTCAAATAGCATGGAACAGCTTGTAGGATTCCCAGGTGGTTACACACTACATGTAGAATTGCTAGTAATTTCTTCAGTTGTCTGATGAATAAGTTCTCTCATGAGGGACACTGAGAATTTCCCTCACAAGTGAATGTCCCTTATAGCAGGGGAGGGATGGAGGTCATAAGGGAAAGTCTCTCATGACTGAGAAAAAGTTAATTTAGAAGCAGAATTGATACTGAAGCTTGAAGCATTGGAAATGTAAAATGTCAGTAGTCACGCTGAGTTAGACTTCGCATGGAAAGTCAAAATAGACAGTAAAGATTGTCTAGAGAGAGAAGGAGAACAAGAGAGTGCACAACAATAAGAAAGTAAAAGTAGGATGTCTTAAAACATAAAGACAAAAATACAAATCTAAAATATTTTACTTCAGGGTTTAATAACAGTTATGATACTGATCATGGAAAGAACAAACACAGATAATGGAAATGCTTCACATTTCAGAAAGCGAAAATTAACACAAGTCAGATACAAGCAAAACTCAGAGGTGATATCAGATGATTAGCAAATACATCCCATACATTCATAAATGAGAAATGGAAAGGAGAGAAGGCATTTGTAGACTTGTTAATCCAATGCAAAAAACCCCAAACACTTTGAAACTCTAAACATAAAGAAAAACGTGTTTAAAAAAATTATCCTGACTTCCTTATCCAATAATTGATTTTGAACACAGATCTTCTGCTTGTGTTGAAATTTTAACATTATAGTAACTCTAAGTACTTCGTGAGATGGGAAAAATGGGAACAGGTTTGAAGTGAGCAAGAAACTACCTAAAAAGGCAGCTGACAATTGGACACATTTCAAGGCTAAGTAGTTCTATATATATTAACTATTTGGGGAGTTACCAAAGAACAAGCATTGTGTTCATTAATAAAACCCATCTTAGCATCAAAATCCTGAATGTGAATTAAATTGGCCGATTCAATAAAGGCAGCATTCCCAATGAAGAAAAGGAGTGTGCTAATGCATCATTTTTTAAGCTACTTTATTCTATGGCTGAGTAAACAAAGAGTAATAGAAATGGGATGAGCACAAAATCTGAATTCATGCACTTGGGAGCTAACCAAGAATTTCTGCTACAGACTGAGAAGTCATCAGGTGCAGGTGACAAAAAGGTAGAACTGGATATTATCTGATATTAGATATCCTAATTGAGGTATTTGCAGGAAAGAAAGGAATCTATTGATATGAATACATAAAAAGCTGTCTGTGATATATTTTTAAAATACTAGAAGCGGGTTTTTTTACCCATGCTCAAACACCTCCCCCTCCACACACACATAGAAAGATGAACTTGCTCTGAAAGAGGCAAAGGATGACCAAAGGAGCAAACAATCTCTCTCTCAACAGGGAATAAAAGGCTTTCTCAATTACTGTAACTGATCAAATATTGAAAGAAAATAAGATGGATATCCACTAAAATACAAAGACATGAACACTAAAGATGAAAGAAATCATTACACTAAATGATAACCATGTTCAAGAATAGAAAGACACAACTGATAAGAGATAAAATTACTCTGCAAGATGGCATCTGATGAACAGGAAGGTTCAGGAATAGCTTCTCAATAGCAGGGAAAAAAGGATACCTCATTTGTGTTTTGATCAACATTGGAAAACAAATTTACTTGATGAATTTGATATGTCAGCCACTAGATTCACTAGACAGATGCCTATGCAGTACTTGCTTATATAGAAGCCTTTACAAAAGACAGGTTTAATGAGGTTTTACTGATCACCTCCAGCAGATTGAAAAGCTCATGTACTGATTGACAGTGAGCTCCTAAACCAGTTTGGTTTAAACTCTTTGAACTTAGCCTGCAAATTGTCTACCACCATATAATGCAAGCAAATTTTCCCCCCAAAAGTGAGAGACAATTTCTGTGAATAGGTGAAGAATTGCAGTGTTACTAATATAAACAACATGATCAATTACGAGGGTGTTTAGCACATTTAAAAACAGTCAAACAGTACATTCCTCAAAGAAATAAATCTTGCAGAGAAATACTTCTACACCACAAGATGAATAATGCTACCACTTACAAAAGCAAGGTGAGAACAGACACTTTCATCTCGCTGTGAAGGAAACCTAAGAAAAATTAGAGAAAACCGGAAGACAAACAGTGCTCTCACTACCAACAATAGTAAATCTTGCAGCAAACACGTATTTCTGTGTCAGTGATGACAAAACCTATAATCATCTTCAGAAATTTATTCAGAGGCCAATCTCACCTATGAGGTGTTCCTACCTTTCACACAGTCTACTTCAGTCTTTTGATCTTACTTAAACTGATCTGGAACAGCCTTGGCAGCTTCTCTGATGGAAATGCACACTGTAGTACTTCATTTAACCATTTTCAAGGTTAGAACAAAAACCTTTCAACAGGTAGAAATGTGGATCACAAGAAATCATAGAAAAGACCAAAACATGAGCCTGAGCTCATAAAAGCAATTGCATGATATAGAATTTTAAAGTCACCTCTTGTGTGATGAATATATTCAAAGCTTCTAGGGTCACTGAAGTTGTTTTTTAATTGACGCGAGGCTTTTCAAAGAAAGCTAAAGGTCATCATTTTATTTCTGCAGAGGATCTTTTAAAATTCCAACTTATTTAGATGTTATTAATCAATCCTAGATCCTCTTCTCTGTATTATTAATATTATCCTTTCCACATAGAATCCACAAAGACCCTCTGCTGCAGCTTTTCCCTCAAGGAGGTATATTTGGGCCTCTAAAAACAAACAAACAAAACCACAACAAAAACAACAACAAAAAAAAAACCAGGCAGCTGTTCATTAAACTTGTAAGAACAATCCTTTGCTAACTGTGCTACAGGTCTCAAAGTTATCAAGAAGAATAAAACAGAGGGGAACTGAAACAGTGTACCATACTAAAAAACTACTCAAAATTCAGCTTTGTTAATGATCCAATTGATTCTGAGGTTTGGGATTTTCCAATTTGGATTCCCTTGATCATGTTGCTTATGTTAGTAATACTGCAACTTGGTGAAATTACAGAGTTACTGCATAACTGAAGTGCCAAAAAAAGTCTTTATAGTAATAGCTTCAAACTGAGGAGGTACAGAGGGTTCATTTCCAGCTTTAATTTCTACAAGGCTCACACACGTCTAAGAGGTCTCAAAAAGATGCATGCAACATAAAAATGCACATGGATATCTGTATCTACAAACACACACACAAAAAAAACCCACCATCCAAAGAACCCAAGAAGAAAGATAAACTTTAACATCAGCTTAAGTTCTGCTTCATAGAGGACATATCCTTGGTATACTGGTCTGGTAAGGCCTGTTCTTTGGCATTGCAAAACCAAAAAGGGGAGGCAGAGTGAAATGCCAAAAGTTAACAATTGCCACTCTTACATGACCTGCTAGGGGTGCTGCCCGAGTTTACAAGGCATGTTCCAATTTAAAATTAACATGCACCCAACCTTCACCAGTTTGATCCCAAGCAGTCCTTCATATTGAAGCATCTCTCAAAGTCTGCTCTACACATCTTTCAACCTTCTCCTTTCTTCATACTTCCACCTCTCTAAAGCACACAGTCCCCAAACTCTGAGGTTTCCAAACTCCCACAAGAGAAAGACCAAGTACATTAAAAAAAAAAAAAAAAAAGACACGGAACAGAATCCAGCTAGTAAAACGCCAAATGTCAGGACAGGAAGAAGATAAAAACGTGCCCCACCCTTCTCCTATGAGAAGGATTAAGAAAGTATTTATTCAATAAATATTTTCATTTCAGGAGCTGAAAATGGTCTGGCATTGCTAAATAACATTATTATTCTGAAACAAAAGCTTGGCAAAAGACTTTTCACAAGTATTACATTTTAATAAAGGAATAGAAACTAGGATAACTGCATTTTTAATTCTTGAGGTTCCCAACAATAGAAAATTAAGTAACTTTGGCATTTTTCTTGAAGAACATGGGCAGAAATACAAGTATAAAGATTCTTTCTTAGTTACCAATATCATATATCATAGCACAGACTTTTTTAAATACAAAGAAAGAACTACTGTAAAATTACTTACACAACACAAAATTTTTAATAGAACTATATTTACTTCCAGTGCACATATTAAGTATGTAACTTTTTTCACATCCTTTCTATAAAATACATCTGAATTACTACTGAATTTATGCATCTTCCTAAAGGAAACCTTATTTCTATGCTCTCCTGTTAAAGGCAGTCCTGCAGTCAGTTTTGGTCAGTCTGATAGAGACTTAACAATAACCCTTTTCCTCCAACTGAAAGGTATAAATAAATTAAAGTTTTGTCTCTGACAACAGAGATTTTTCTCCTTATTTGGCTTACAATAAAATAAAAGAACATTCATCCAACTCAGATAACTCTCATATAACTTCAACTACATTGAAAACATCTATAGAAAGTAACCTGCTAAAGAGCAATAGGGAATGTTTGTCATTTCTGAAGATTTTAAGATAACTTGAATTTACTTTTCGGTTATCTAGAAATTTTTTCTATTATTGAGAAGATAAAGAAATTTCCCACCAAACTAACAAATACTCTTAAAACTAAAGCTATATTAAAGCATTAGAATGGGGCAGAGGGGACACAACATACCACTTTGCTAACACCCTTTAAAATTCAGAAGTTGCATGACATAATTCCACAAAGTTACATATTCTGTCTGGATTTTTAAACTGCAACTAGTTTTCTCTTACAGGGCTTATTCTAACATTTCTACACTTTTCTGATTTCCTGGCAAGCAGTTATCACCTTGCCCTTGCACTGCATCTCACAGTGAATAAACAGTGATAGCAACTGAGGTTTTCCAAAACCCCCACAGAAGGGCAAATAATGAGACCAGATATCAATTCTGATCAAACATCCATTTTTCAAAGTAGATATTCCTCTCAAGGTGATTTCAGAATGATAAATCATATATGAACCAGAGTAAGAGGAACAAAGTTTTAGTAAAGAATGGCCAAAAAGTATGTTTTTCCAACCTCAACATAATTAATTATGGCACCATAGTGATGCATCTCTCAAGAAGTAATAAATTTCTAACCTATGCAAATTAGTGGATAGGGATTGCAATACTATCCTGAAAAGATATTTTTATAGCCTATTTTTCCCATTTAGTTCTGAAGTCTACTTACTGACTCATCTTCTTAACTAACTTTTTGATTGATTTTATTATTAAAGCAATTTTTCATTTCTGTGACAGTCTGCCATTTTCCACAGTTTATACATTACAAACTATACAACACAAATTATAGTACAAGTTATTTGAAGTTATCATTAAAATAAAATTCTAGATCTTGAAAAAAACATCCACCCAACAACTTCTTGCACCCAAATAGTGACAATGACCAATCAGCCTTCGAACTTGGTAAATGTGTCTGTTGGACTGAGAAAAGTGCAATTCTGCACCTCTGCTTTTGATACTGAACTTCTCTATCCTATGATATGAACATTACCTGCATTTGCTTCTATATAGACCCAGAGCACATAGAATCAACCGGGTTGGAAAAGACCTCTGAGATCATCAAGTCCAACCCTTGATCCAACACCACCGTGGTTACTAGACCATGGGACTGAGTGCCACATTCAGTCTCATCTTAAAAACCTCCAGGGATGGTGAATTCACCACTTCCCTGGGCAGCTCATTCCAATGTCTGATTACTCTCCCTCTAAAAACTGTCTTCCTAATATCCAACCTAAACCTCCTCTGGCAGAGCTTAAGACCGTACCCTCTTGTCCTGCAAAATTCAGCTGGTAAGGGATTCTCTCAGATGGTACGTAACAGAGTTGGCTCTGTAACAAATTTGCTGGGAGACTGCCAGCATGTCCTCTCAATCTGATGGCTCAATAACCAAGGCACTCCCACTAAGTGGCAAACCTTGCTTCAGTCCTCTCCACTGCTCTGACCTGCTGAATGTGAGGGCCACATTCACATCACAGTACCTGAAGAGACACAGCTGAAGCACTTCAGGACAATATTCCAAGTAAATAGAGGTGATTCCCTACAGACTAGGAAGGTTTTCCAGTCCTAGAAAGAACATAGAAATGTTGTATACATCACGGAACTTCAAGCCTATGTAGTTTCTCAAGTGCTCATGCTCAATGTTACAAATCCAACTTCAGAATTCAAATCTACCCCTGCTTTGTAAAGGACTTGGTGTACTATTCAAGGTCAAGTATGCTGCTCCTGAGTACTGTCACATCCAAGTCCTCAACTTGCAGACAATTATTTCCCAAAACAAAAATATATGGGAATATAAATCAAGTGTTATAATTAGGCAACAGGCCAAGAACAATGTAGCATTTCCAGTAGCATATTTTAAAAAGCACTCTTCTGACAATACAAAGTATCAATCCAACACTCTCCTGTGATTCAAAACTGTTGGGGGAAAAAAAAAATCAATGGTAGCTTAACTTTATACCCAGTGGTTGTATGATAGACGAGCATAAAGTCAGTATTAAGTCCATGCTCTGAGAAGAAATTAAGTCAGGTGCCTATACCCTAATCTGGACCAAACACTGAAGATTGATTCAGCAACAAAACAGCAATCTCCAGTCAGGATGCAATTCTGTTAGGAACTGTTTCCATGATGCTGAATCACAGAAATCGCAGATTTTTCAAGGAGGAACAACACAATCTTGTAGATCATGTCAAGTTTTCAGTGACACTATTATGTGACATAATTAGCACTTCAGGATTAAAAAAAGATTACCTTCACATAGTTAAAAGAAACAAACAAACAAACAAAAATTTTTTAAAAATACTCTAATGATTATTCTTCACATGTACTCCAGTGGAATGCAGGCATTTAGATACATAATTTATAGTTCAAGTCTTCTTTAAATAGAAAATTAAATTAAATCAGAGGTATGAATTCAAAACATATTAAACACATTAAACCTCTGTTCCTTACGGGAATCAAATGAAAGCCGCTTTAGTTCTAAATGACAGCATCCATTAAAATTTGATGCACTTCAACTGATGTGTTTTAATGTCTTACTTCTACCTAAACAAGATAATAGACAATCCTACAGTTGCAAGTGTAATACCCTGCTCCTCCTGTGGACAGGAGGAGAGAATGTGTATACTATTTTTGGTCCTTCCTTTCATTAACTTGGGTCTGTCTAAAATAGCAAAAGTTTTGCACACAGCTTTAACATCAGGTTTCTTGTATACCGTTTCCAGATCAGATTAATTTAAGAATATTACTCTTTCAGAGTTTTAACTCAAGAATTATTTATATAATTAGTCTGTTGATAGTTATTTACAACAAATTCAGCCCTTCACTCTGGAAGCACAAAGCTAGAATGCTCTAAGTGGTCATTAACACAATTACCCCTTAAATTTGTTCTGCTTTTGCTTGTAGGTTTTCACTTTTTACCCATATTTTCTGTAACCTTTAGCCACACGTTAGACAAACCTAATGTGCAAAGCAAGCTAAAACAAGATGTTCGTTGGCTGTCTCCCAAGTCATTAAACGCCTACCACAAGATTCCTCTCATACTCCCAGGATCAGACCGCAACTGGATAAAAAAAGTCAGTTTGCAATCTAAAGCCTGCTATTTCCTCATTCTGCTATTATATATGAAAAATTCTTCAATGAGACAATGAATGCAGTAAAATCAGTATTTCCCTCAATAAGGAGGGATATAGTTCAGGAAGACTTAAAAAGGTGGCTTAATGAAATTTAAAAATTTGGTGGGCAAAGAGATAACACTAGAAACAAGTTATGGTAAATATGCTCTTATGGCAACTCATAAGGACTCAGAACAATATCAGTTTTGTAAGAGAGCTTTTGAAACAACAGTAGCTAAGAAGATGAAGAAACTAATAACTAGTAGAAACTACTAACTGTTTAATATTTACCAGTATAAGAGCACGTGGCATCCTGCATTTATCTTCCACTGAATATGACCTTTCTCTAAAGTAACTTCTACTGCAAGCACATGGGTAGTGAACTGACTTTTTGCCCAAGGCAGCAAAAGCCATGCGGCACTGAAAACAACGTAACAGAAACACTCACGATGGAGTTTCTTCCTGAGAACTGAGTGCAGACACTGTCCCAGATATGCAGAAATGAGTAACTGGAAGTCACTCTCCAGACCTGCAACACAATTCTTGCAGTATTTCATTAAGCATGCAATTAGCGGCAGCACACAACATTTTTATAATCCTGGCCAAAATGACAGTTCATTTATGTGCATCTATCATCCCAGTCTGTGATTTTAGACCTCCCACATCTTCCTTCAGCTTCCCTCTCTTCCAAACCACAGATTCCCAGTCTATTTTGTCTCTGTTCATAAGGAACTAGCTTGTATCATCAGCTTTCTTGACATCCCTTCTCTTTACCTTTTCTAGTGCTACCATATCCTTTCTGAGGAGGAAAGAGATCAGGATAGCACAAAGACACTCAACATCTGAACACACCAGGGATTTATGCTGGTTGACCGAGTCTGGTTTGCTCTCAGATCTTGACTTCAGAAACTCACCTGAAAGTTATTTTAGTGACTCTGAATTTTCTTTTTTGACTGCTCCTAAACTTGGATCACTTATCAGGAGAGTGACAAGGATTCAAAAATTCTCACTCTACCCTCAGCCTGTACTAAAGTAATGATCGGTCAAGAAGCCATCACTGTAAATAGGGAGGGTAGTTTCTCTCCCATTTCCACTACATTAAAATTCAATGCTGATAAATGTAAACATAATTTTATTACACAAGCTGCCCAGTATTATGAGATCTTTTGCACTTCTGCACAGGTTAGCAAAGAAACAAAGCCAGGCTAAGCAATTTTTTATCATCAAACTGCCATCTGATGCTTCACTTTCCCTTGGGGAAAAAAAGTGTTATTTGAGCGTACTCTGTAGGAAGAACTTTAGAGCTGTTAAATGACGCAGGTCAGAGCTCTGGCACTAAAACAAAGGAGAAAGTTTCCCTCATTTTTCTCTTGCTTAGCTCAGTCCTGAGGAGAAGGACAACTTCTTCTAGGGCAATGGACATGAAGGTCACTCCAGAAAGAGGAGCAATAGGAAGAAGGTGACAGAAAAGCCAGTCAGGAGAACCATCGCAGGGAGAAACACTGTGAGCAGGAGGAAGGGCAGAGCTGGAATCAGAAGTGAGGAGATACATGAGACCTTGGAGAAAGATCCTAGACCATGGAACAAGGATACATGGACTACAATAGAACATCAGAGGTGAGGAATCCAACTGGCTGTGGAAACAGCAGGGAAGAGGAGAAAAAAAAGCAGGGGACACTAGCAAAGCTGAAGAGGGGGGGAAATGGTGTTGATGATATGAGGAGCGGGAAATAGAAAGAAAGAGTATACAAAGGAATGAACTATGTAGGAAAAATAAGACTGAGACAAAGAGTAGCGGAGGGGAAAGCAAAAGGCATATACAGAAAATGTCAAGGGGGGAGAGACACACAGAAATGTGTGCAATTCAGCAAACACCCCTCCTAACCTTGGCACAAAGTCCAGAGGCCCACCAACCCTCCGGCAAAAGTGTCCTCTTGTTCTCCTCTTCTAAGCATTAGTTCCCATGACAGTGAGGTTACTCAAGATGGCAGGCTGTGTTGTGAGCAGAAGGTCAGAAAGAAGAAGAAAAAAGCGAGATATAAGGTAAAGGAACCAGTGCAGGGGAAAGAAGCAGCATAAGGAATACACTTCTATTTCTAAGGATAGAAAATGGGAAAATATATAGTACTTGTCAAATTCTTTTATCCTCTGAGCATGACCTTAAGGAATAAAATCAGTCAGAATGATTTGTATGAAAAGGAATGGCAGAAGAAGAGGAGAGCTCACTAGGTGTGTCAAGGGAGGTGAAAAGAACCTGAGACTGGCAGTATGTGATACAATTAAACTGCAAAAATGGAGAAAACTCTGATGAAAGCAGGTGAAAAAGCTGTAGAAGCTAAGATTTTATTATAAGCACTCTAGAATACAAAAGAAGCAGTAAATGTAGTAAGTATTGCTGCTGACAGACCCTGTGATAAAACAGGGAAACACGGAGAATCAAAAAGTGTATCAAGAAGAAAAGCAAGCAGGAATGAAGTCACAAATGGGAAGTCACAAATATTTACATATTAGATATCATAAGGAAGTCTGAGCAACGGAATATGAAGGATACTATACAAAGGAGAAACTATAGAACAAAGTAAAGGTTTGGAATAGAAATTAGAGAGAACAGTGATTGAAAAGGACAATGAAAGGGCATATCTGATAATGAATACAAACACTGAAGCAGTATTGCTCCTGACTGAAGAAGCAACCACAAGCTAATACATGCAGCTAAGTGACTGGATGCATTATCTGCATTAAATTACAGAGAACTAACAAAGAACAGTTTACAGAAAGTGAGCCAGAAGCCAGAGTCAGAGGAAGGATAACAAGTAAAAGATTACAAGTTACATGCAAGTAGCCTGGTACAAAGGATTAACCCCCCGAAACAATATTTTTTTTCCTCCTCAGACTGCAAATGTTTTACAATGGTTATTGAAATAACTGAATGTAGTAAGACATTTTGTCCCAATCAACATGTCACTACTATACAATAGGATAACCCAGCCAAATAATCCAAAAAGTGCAACATGCACTTCATTTCCACTCATTATGACATTTTCCACAGTTAAGATAAAAATCAAAACAGCATGTCCTTTATCACAGCCGATAAAAAGAGAGTAGGTCAAGGATTCTTCCTTTATCCTATTACTGCCAAGACAAAAAACATGTTTTTGCAATGCCCTACCTAAAAAACAGAATATTTGCCTTTTATATTTGGCAAGAACCATGGAAAAGTTCAGGCAATGGGCCAGATCTTTTGTCTAAAATGCATAATGTTATGGCTTACTTTGCTAAGGACTCACAAAGAGTGCCCTGAGAATCTGGTCCCACTGCCCTCTTTTCTTGTTTAATATCCAACATCAGATTTTATCCCAAAGGTATAAAAATGGATTTACATACACACCTTCCCCTAGATCTCTTTATAAAAGACAAGAACACATCCGATGCTGTAAGGACTACATTAATCTTCCAGGTTGACAAAGCTACATCCATGAAAACAATAAACACTTAAATTTATACATGAGGTTACTTCAGCACAAAGTTTCATAAAAACAAGGCACACCACCTTTGTGTGCTGCAGTGGGAGAGCTCGGGCACTCCTTGTTCCATGTTGTCCCCCCTTCAGCTCTACTCTCCTTCTTGCCACTGTCACCACCACACAAGTTATGTCCCCATTCAAGCAGCACATAAGACGGTTTCACATATACATACAGTCTGTATGGCTTCCTTTTTGCCCCAGCTTTTTATGGCACAGTCCCTATCCGAGTTGCTGTGCCTGGTTTGTGCCACAAAACAAACAAACAAACAAACAAATAATATCTTAGAACATATTTACATGATTTAGAAAAGCCCTCAGTGTCTTACTCCACTGCAAGCATCCTTTTACCCCATTGCCTTCAGATTTTTAGGTGTTTTAAGTAAATAAAATAACAAAATAAAATAATGTGATGTGATACAGATGTGATAGAGCAATGGGACTCAATGATCATAAAAGAGAAACTACAAATATCAGATAAAAAGACTGAATGATATAGAAGAAAATGCAGAGATAAATGGAAGTTTGAAAAGACATACTGATGACTGAGTGCTGTTTAACAATATTTTTAAATAAATATTTTTTTAAAACCTCATTGAGGAAAAGCCATTCAAGGAAGATTCCTGCCTTTAAATTTTCTTTACTATTCACAGCATATGAACTGCAACAACAAAGCAATTAGTTTAAATACTGCCAATATTCTCACTGGTGATAATTGGTTGCTTCTTGCAGGAACATCTGTTCCATCTTTCTTAAGAAATGAAGTACAGACCCTGTTACCTAGACAACAGAATCCTTCTGAGCATCATGCACTATAAAAGGGCAGTATCAACCTAAGCCACACTGCATATTCACTCTCCCCACTGCTCCCTTATCACCGCTAATGCAACCCAATGCTGTGACTTTTTAACACTAAACCCCCATTTATTAGATCCCATACACTGCAGCCAAATTCCATATTCATTAAAGGCAACAGCTGTGTTACTGTCCTTTGGCCAAGCAACAGTCATTTTTGAGTCTTTGTGTTCGGCCAGTTTCCACCACTGCCAAGCTGTCAAGCTGAAAATGCTGCTCTTTATGGTTACTCTGAGACCAAGTCCTACAAAATCTAAGAAATCCCCTTGAACGTGGTGCAGACACAGTCACCTTCACTGCCATCCCTCTGGATTACTGGAGTTATTCAAGCATCACAAGGACTCATCCCTTACTGGCACTCATTAGTGTCCTCTAGCCAAATTCAGGAGAGAAGCAGCAGATTAAACTTTGAATATGTCTTTTGTTGCCTTAGCAAACTCACCACAGTTTTATAAATATTAATAAAATATTAACAACAATGAAGTGCACCAAGTGACAAATTCTTTTGCATGCCTCATCAAGATGGATGATTGTTTTCCCCCTGAGTGCATGACAAGGAGGATCAATGAACACAGAAGTTGAAATCACAGAATTATTAAAGTTGGAGAGAGGCAGGTAGTGACAGGACAAGGGGGAATGGCTTTAAACAGACAGAGGGTGGGGTTAGATTAGACATAAGGAAGAAATTCTTTACTGTGAACATGGTGAGGCATTGGAACATCTTGCATAGAGCAGCTGTAGATGACCCCATCCCTGGAATTGTTCAAGGCTGGGTTGGATGGGACTCTGAGCAACCTGGTCTAATAGAAGATGTCCCTGCCCATGGCAGAGGGGTTGGAACTAGATGATCTCTAGTTTCCCTTCCAACCCAAACCATTCTGATTGTATGACAATATTCCCATTGAGACAGGACTACAGATCAGTTTTCCAGGCCTATCTGTGTTGAAAAAAACCCATGAATTCTAGAAATACTGAAGATGATAAATAAAAGCTTGAAAATAAGACTTGAGATGCCCAGAAGTAGTAAAAATTAAATAATACATCTGGTCTTAGACTGAAAATCTGAACAATTAAGATAGCTGAAAATTATTAAAATGTAAAATCACAGTAGAATTACTTATTTTGACTGTAAGGCTTTGAGCAAAGTTGAGTGAATTTCAGATATGAAAAAGTACAAATGACAATTTAGTAACAGTAAAGTATTTTTTAGTCAGCAAGTATAATAAACAGAATGTAAAGATGCAAGATCACCCACCTGCAGAAAAAAAAAGACTAAATAAAACCTAGGCAAGAACAGAATTACTAATACATAACAAATATATCAAAAAAGAAGAAATAACTATTAGTCTGAAGTGCAAAGATACTAAGGCAAATGAGGATACTGAACAAACCTTGGTGTTTTACCAGAGAGTAAATTAATTGCAGTAGTAAGAAGCTTTTCTAGGGTAGAAACTTGGAGAAATCAAACCAAAATGGATTCAAGACACAGCTAATGGACAGGAAACCACTATATTGCTTGTAAATATTAAAGGCATCTGGAGATAAAGGAAAGCAAGGGAAATAGTACAAAAGGCAACTGAGGTAAAAAAGAAACTAAAGTAATCTAATAAGCAAGTGAAAATACAGAAATACAATGACAGTTGAGAAATAAACTCTGCAGGGGCCATGGGACAGAATAAGTTCATTAGCACAGAAGGAAGAGGCAGAGAGTTTCTGAAATGTCTTCAAGAACTGGCAGTAGATTTCATAACTATTTCATAACTGCCACCAATCAAAATTATTCTACTGATAGCTCTTTTCAATATGCTGTTCGCATGTTCAAAAAACTAATAACTTTGTCCAAAAGTATAGCAAATCTGAACTACATTAACTTCAGCATGCTCAGGTAACTGCATACCAAAAAGCTCAAGGTCAAGTATACCTGTGGCATATACTTACACCCACAATTTAGTATAGGCACTGTATAGAGGCAACAGGTTTCAGGAAGCATCCTGACACTTCTGGTGATGTAAGAGGAATGAACATGATGTTCTTTCTACAAGGTAGAAACATTCTGCCAATCAGATGGCCAAATGGAGTCACGAACATGACTATGATGCCCACACCTTCTTACCAAAAATGCAAACTAAGCAACAACCTCACACTGTAAGCCTACAGGCAAGATGCATCACAGAACCAAAGACACCAGGCTATCTACTTAGTGACTATTGGACTGTTAACTACAGCTTGGAGACAGGAAAGCCTCCCTGCATCTTAAAACCCACATATAATAACATCTCAAATCAACACAGGATGAGACAAATCTCAGTAAGATACAGTAGAAATTGTAATTAAACAGAGCTACTTTCCAGCTTACCACAGAAAAAGACACAGAGGTTCACAAGAAAACACCACACTGAAACTGCTAACATAATGAAATTCAACTAACTGAATAAAGTTTTAGTAGAAGATAAGGTGACATTTTGCCTTCAAATAACAAAGTTGACTATAACTTGCACACAAAAACTTGCAGAGTAAAATATGACTGCAGACTAAAACCACTGTCTACTTAGCCATATACAGGGTTGAAAACAATGCCAGATAATGGATTGAATAAAGCAACATTTGACCAAATACCTAGAATTTTTTTCCCACTGATACTCAATTTTCAATCTAGCCATCTCTGTTCTGCATTAATTTATCTAGTTTAGGCACTGCTAATAACATTTCATTTCTGCCTCTCAGACTCTCTGTGCACCAAGAAGTCTTAGGCAGCTTGCAGATGAGGAACACTCATAAGAATGACATTGTGCTGGGAGAAGTCTCTGACCCGCAAACCCTCATTCTTATAAGACATCCTCCCTGACAGCCACTGGGAAGGCAACACAGCAGGGCACAAGAAACCCAGTTAACTTTTGAAGACTTATCAGGAACAATTTCTTGATATACACACTGGAAGGGTCAATAATGGTAGCACACAGCTGTTCTAAAACAATTCTAAAATAAGAATTATTTGGAGATGTGACAATCAAAGGCAGCCTAGGCTGTAGCAAGAGAAGGTTCCAGGGAGATCTGTCTGTGGCTTTCCAGTACTTAAACGGAGCTTTTAAAAAAGGAGGAGAGGCACTTTTTACACAAGCAGATAGTGATAGCACAAGGGGGAACAACTTTAAACTGAAAGAGGAGAGATTTTTCTGAGATTAGATGTTAGGAAGAAATTCTCTACTGTGAGAGTGGTGAGGCACTGGAACAGGTTGCCCAGAGGGGTCATGGATGCCCTATCCCTCAAATTGTTCAAGGCCAGGACAGATGGGGTCCCAAGCAACTTGATCTAACGAGTGGCATCACCACCCATGGTGAGGAAGATGGAATTAGATGATCTCTGACATCCGCTCCAACCCAAGCCATTCTATTATTCTTTGATTATAAGATCCTGAGTGAAGAAGGCAAGTAGCAGAGCACAGGTCTGGAACTTTAAGAAAGCAGACTTCCATTTATTGAAGGAACTGGTAGACAGCCACAGGAACCAGCTCTGAAGAGCAAAGGAGCTCAAGAAAACTGGCAGGTCTATTAAAATATACAAGTAGGAAACCTGCTTGGCTAAGCAGATTGACAGAGCTTGAATGCAAGTGTACAGAGGGGTGCAAACAGGGACAGGCTACATGGGAGGAGTTTAGAGACATTGCCCAGACATGCAGGGATGGTGTCAGGAGAGCTGAAGCTCACCTTGATTTGACACTTGCAAGGAATGCTGAGGGCAACAAGAGCTTCTGCTACTACATTGGTTGTGAAAGGTTGAATGAGAAAATGTGAGGGTGTTGCTGAATTAAGTGGGCAATTTACTAACAGAATTAGAAGACAGAAGTCCCATCTTAAAAAGAATCCATCACCTAAAAACCCATGCAATCACCTCTCAGTCTGAGGCATCAAAATAGTCAACGTAATGTTAAATTAGAGAAAGACAAATTCTAGTTATGTAAAGTCAATACATCATTCAAACAATTTTACAGCTCCACACAGAATAAACGGAAAACATGCACAAACTAATTTTATTTGACTACATGGAAAGCACAAATGGAGGAACATAAGGAAAATATTCAATGTTAAAGAAAGAATGAGAAACAGAAGATAAAAATAAACGTTTATAACATAAATTCAGAAAAGAACTCAAAATTTACAAAACATTCCAAGTGAAGCTTTAAAACATGTAAGTATATATCTCCATTTGTGCATACAGAAATACAAGCAATCTTGAGGGAAGTATTCAAGTTTTGCAGATAAATATTTCAAAAAGTCTTCTTTCCTTTATCTGCAACTCTGTTGTTCTTCAGCTGAGTAATAAAGCAGCTATCTGCTTTCAGTGCATTGCTGCCTGCAGCTTAACCTGAAGAGGTCTGGCTTTGCTTTTTTTTCATTTCTGTTGAAGGTACCGTCAGTCGGTTTTACATTTGTATGTTCTCAGAATATTCTGAATCTGAAGCAAACAACAAATTCAAGGCAAAGAAAAACTGAGTCTAAATAGCACTGAACACCCATTTTTCCCTAGTCAGTCTGCACTGGGCATGTGGATTATGTCCTAATTCGTAGAGAAGTTTCTTCAGCTCACACCATGTTAGGCTGCTCTAAAGGCTTTCCTTATATTTTTAACATCCTTGCTGTTGATTTGTTGATATTGCTCTCCCGCTTTGAGCAGAGACGCAACTTCAAGAAAAGGAAAGTAACTTCTGTACAAAAAGAAATAAAGTTTTTAATTCTGCATTTAGATATCTAAAAGCAGTGTTTCCCTATTCCTTTCTCCTCTGCATGTTCTTTTTAGCTGTTGCTAAATTGATGGAGGTAGCTGTAGTTAGACAACAGAGCTGACCAGCCTCTTCAGATGATGCTCTACTTTTGTTACGATTACTTGGTAAAAAATTGTACTTCAAGCTTCAAAGTTTTCCATAAACACTACAGGGTATTTATGAGCTGATATAAAAGAAGTCAACTTAACTGATTAAACAAAAATTGTTTCATTCCACACATTTATTACTTGTGTAGTACTTTCATTTAATGAAGTTAATTGTTCTTTCAGGTACAATAAAATAAAAAAGGACAGAAAATGTCCACAGAATCCTTTTGAAGAATAACCAAAGCAGGAATTTAAGTATTCCCTTACCAAAAAAAGCGTTTAAATTACACAGATTATACAAGATTAGACCATGTAATGCAGAGAGCTCTTATTCTTCCTATGGCATGCAAAACATGAGTTGTCATGTAGCTGAACCATAAACCTTTTTCAGCTGATTCATACTTATAAAATCAAAATGCACAGACACTTCTAGCCAACACATGCCTTAGCTCTCCAATAAAAATTCCTTCAAAAAATTTTTTCACTTCTTTCACTACCTTCAGCTATTGAAAGAGGGAGTAGAGTTTCAAAGTTTCCACAAACAAATCTAACAATCTTTTCTAACTAGGTAGTAGAGAATTTATGGGAAGATTTTACATGGCCAAATATTCTACTCACTTATTCTATCTTGGCAAGGGAAAAGAAGTCCTGACATTCAAAAGGAATCTCTTACAGCAAATCTACTCAGGGACACAGACTCTATTTCAAGTCTTTTTTTATTTAACCTTGCCTTCCACAAGGCCAAGGACCAAGGTCTACATGGGTCTACACAGCAGTAAGTACTGCAAGCTGTTATGATAGTCAAAGTCAAAGAAAAGGTCAGTATAGCTGAAGCAGAGGACTTGTACCTATTATAAAAATCTATGCAACTTCATTAAAAGAGAACTGATGGCATTACAAATCTTCTAAGTGTTTTATTAATACTGAAAAGTTACCATCATTTCTGTGCAGGTGATCTTTTCTGCATTCTTAAGAGATGCAGAGACAGGTCAAACAGGTTAGAAGGTTCACAGTCTGGTTCACAGTCAAATCCCATAAGAGCCGTCCACATACAAAGGAAGGCCACAGACAGCAGAAGGGCAGAAAAGAATGTAATAGAGTGAGACAGAACATTCTTCAAGAAAGCTGAGAAATGCAAAAAGGTTACAAAGACCTATCACTTAACATGTAAGGCTTCTAAAACTTCACCCACCCTCAGAAACTGGGGATGCCAAAATATTTGTACCCTCTAGCACTTTGTAACCTACACTGTTACAAAGGTCTGAGAATAAATTGTGCACGCTAAATTGTTTGAGTAAGATTTCAGCAACTCATTTAACATTACAGTCTGAATTTATTTTAACCTGTACCCATAAATGCAAGTATGAACACAAAGGTCCCACTAGTGTCCCACAGCATACTGGCAACATTTAAAGGTCTCCAAGAGGAGCAGCCTTCATTAAAAAATAGCATACACAGGCACAGGATGTGGAAATTAAAATGATTACAAGTCCGAGACCCAACATTCAAACAGGGCAAAACTGAAGGACTTAGGGTACTCCTTAAAAAAGGTTAGGTTGGCAGTGCTGCTGGTTTTTGGCTCTACTTCTCCCATTTAAATAATCTACAACAGCCTAGTCTCATTTTCTTCCCCTGTATTAAAAAAAAAGTTATCTATAAAAACACCCTAATATAGAACAATCAAATGAAGTTTAGAATTAAGATTGCTATTTACAGAGCAGATGGCTACAGATGGTAATTTATCCTTGGAAGAGGGGAAGTTCTCATTGGTGAGGGTGGGTAAAAAGCTGGAAAGGACCAGGAGTTGACCAAACAGCATCCAGGACCTAATTCAAGCCACTGGTTCACACAAAACCTTTAGTAGTAGTCATCTTTGTCTACAGGTTGTGTTAGCTTGTTTGCAAGAATGTTACGGGGAGACAGCCTCAGAACCCTTAGGAGAGTCAAGATAAACAATCTACAGCATTCACCTGATTCACCATGCCAGGCATCTCATGGTAGAAGACTAACAGATTGGTTATGGATGATTTGCCCTTCAAAAGTCCATGCTGACTATGCCCAATCACTGCCTTGTCCTGCATGTGTTTGGAAATGGTTTCCCCCAGGATTTTCTTCATCACCCTCCCAGTGACTAAGATGCAGCTGACCAACTTGTAGTTTCCCTGATTCTCCCTGGAAACAGGAGTGACATTTGCTCTCTTCTATCCACTTGGTTATCTTTCTAAGATAACTGAGGATGGTCTCAAAATGAAATCCAAGTAGCTGCCTCAGCACTTGTGGGCACATCTCATCAGGCACCACAGACTTGTGTTTGCCCAGTTCGAATGCTTCCTAACCTGGACCTCCTCCACCAAAGATAAGTCTTCCTTCTTCAACTTATTCTCTGCTCTCAAGAGCATGAGACTTCTGAAGGTTGGTCTCACTGGTAAAGAATGAGGCAGAAAAGTTACTGAGTACTTTGGCCTTTTCAATACCAACTGTACCCATTCAGCAGCAGGCTCATATTTTCCTTAGTCTTCCTTTTGATATTCATGCACTTGTACAATCCTTTCTTGTTGCCCTTCAGGTCCCTTGCCAGACTCAACTCCACATCAGCCTTGGCTTTTCTAACCCCTATTCTTGCAAGATCAAACAGCAATTCTATACTTCTCTTGTGTTACAAATCCCTGCTTCCAAAAGGAATCCCTGATTCCTTTTTATGTCCAAATTCAATAAGGAGCTCCTTGTTCATCCATGCAGGCCTCCTGCTGCCCTTGCTTGCTTGCCTACTTCTTGGGATGCAACTTCCTTGTGTCTGATCTTTGAATACCAGCATGTTTTCCTCTATCCTCTTCTCTCCAGGGCTATAACTCAACAGAATTCTTCCAAGATGACATCTGAAGAGGTTCAAGTCTGCTTTCATAAAGTTCAGGGTTGTGATCCTGCTTTTTTACATGCTCCATTCACTTAGGATTCTGACCTGCATCGTATCAGCTAAATAAGCCAATAAAACAATTGCGCTGAAGTTCTTCCATGCTCAAGGACAGGTTACATATCCAGATATTTATTAAGTACTTAGTGAATGGCACTAATTAAGAAAAGGTTTACTATTTTTCTTTTTTCTGAATTAGTTTTTCCCAAAATCCACAATCAGAAGTCTATAGTCTCTCCATGGCGCAAGTAAAGTACTTGAATTAATTTGGATAATACTCTCACAGGACGTAAAGCCTTTGGGACAAGAAATCTCAGATAAAGCTGTATTACCCTATATTTTTGATAGAGAAGTACAAAATTCCATTACCATTAGCTGTTTGCAGACTTTTAAAGTTATAGTTATTTGTTATTAACAGAACAAATGAAACACAGGATACTGCACAGAAAAAAAAAAAAACAGCCCTAACAAATAATACCCCTCTGGTCTGCTGCTTCTGTCTCCACTTGTTGTTCTAAAAAACCTACTTAGACAAGGTAAGGAGCAAAACATAAAATACAAAAGCAGCATAAGCGAATAAAAGTCTTCCCTTTCCCCAACATCAAGTTCCAAAATTAGTTAATTCAAGTCTTCAGCTGAAAGAGATGTCACTTTCATTAACTAAATAACCATCTAAAAATGAAACTCTGTATTTCATAACTCTCATTCATATTTTACGGCGCTGCTCTTCAAAAAATGCTGTTGCTTAACCCAAGCAATAATCTGTCTCATAACAGTAACACGGAAATAGCTGCCATTTCAGTTATCTTCAGAATAGACTTGAGTTGCAGGGAACTAATTAGTTTTTTTCCCACACACACGTCTTTTGATGTGTAAGAATACCTTCTAATACTTTCATATTCAAGACAACAGAATTGGCTGAAAAATGGAATCCTTCAGCAGGTATCATCCTACAGTTGAAATAAAGTAACAATCACTTGCCCCAGGAACCACTGCCTAAATGATGCTTTCACTGCCATACGCCTTCTTCCAGGAAAAGCTCATATGAATGGTGGTAAGGGAAGCTCCATGGTTCTCAAAGTCCTAAGCAAAGACAGATCAACTGAATTTGTAATGTCAGAACAGAGGAGTCATCTGCCTTCTGTCTTAGGGAAAGTTAGCCAGTAGATATTCAGTATCTAAGAAATAGGACATACAAAATGGTCTTCGACTGCAAAACTGAACGCCTTTTAGGTCAGCAATATATTGTTTGAGCATATTGTAAAGTGTCTTCAGTTTACAGAATTATTAAAATATTCTGAACACACACCAGTGGCCCTCTCATGTTCTCGGCTTCCAAGGTGGGGTTTGGGGTTGTTTTGCTACTGGTGAGGGTAGGGGTGGGTTGAATGTTCAAAGAACTATTCATGACATTTTTAAATGGCCTCTTTCCAGGCTGAAAATCTTTATTTAATCAGTAAACATTACCCTCTTTGTCACCTATCTAAGCCTTTAAATACAAGATAAGCTATTGATGCATTAATTAGAAGTCTGTTTCTCTTTATGGAAAATGCATTTGATTCTGGCTTGTTTCTATATGACAAAAAGTTTGTATTTCTTTTTCAACTATTTCAGCTTTACCTTTTTCACATTTCTAATATTTGATCCACCTGAAATTTCACTGAGGCAAATGGTGATTTGCTCCATTAGCTCAGGTTACAGAGTTTTACAGTTTAAGGTCTGAAGAAGAGTAAAGTAAAATTCAAGGAAGAATTACCAGATGAACCATTGAAAGTAGTCAAGTAACTTACACAACAGAAGTTAAAATTCACAGGCTGTAGTGTGCTTTGTACAAGGGTTTACTCATTTTAAAAAACAGTTTAAAAAACAGAAAAACAAGACAAAAATGGTTATGTATCATCAAAGTTAAATAATTGGACACTCTTTACTTCCTTACACTGTTGTGTCCAGGTATGACAGAACCAGCTCCATACCACAGCCCTATCATGGCAACAGGAAAGTTTCCTTCAGACTATTCCACACATCATCTCCACAGTAGCACAATTTAAAACAAAGGACAACAATCCAAGAAACAAAAAACCCTCAATACTGTCAAAACCGATTTTATAGCAGCAAGAATATAATCCAGTACTGATGTTAAAAGGGGATTTCTTATTTCCTCCAAAGGCAGAAACAATAGCAAGAAAGGTCACTGGGTAAATCCTGTGTAAAGTGACTGACAGTAATGCAGCCGCCTCTCAAGTCCACAAGTGACCTTGACCTTGCAGTGATAAGCACTTTAAAAGGATAGCAGTTTTATCTGTTAAGTCTCTTCATACAGAATTACCATGGACACTGTACTAAACCCAATACAGCGCTTTGTTCAGTTCATGGACATCATGCATTTCTAATGCCTCACGTTGCATTGCACACCTGAATGCTGTGTTTCAATGCAACATTGCTAGATTATAAAAAGCTTTAGTCACAATCCTAACACACATTTCATCAGCTGGCAGCACAGCAACAACATTAAGACAAGGTAAATATTTAATCAAGCAAGTGCACTTGTTTTGCAATGCAAGAAATTCTTGCAAAATTTTACTTGGTACCAGTGTTTTGACAGTAATACATGTTTTCAGACATAAAATAAAACATTTAAAGATCAAATTCTACCTTCATATACAAACACTTAATTTTTACCAAATTTGAAGAAATGATAGGCATTAATGTGTTTCTAAGTGTGAAGTTTCTGAATCCATTTTTTCTCCTAAGATGCATGTAATAAAAATACAATTAAAGCTGGTTTTTATTTTGCTACAAAATTTCTCTGTACTTAGCAAAACAAATAAGAAATGAGGAGAACAAACTGTTCTCGAGTGCTACAGAAGAACAAGCTGCCATTAGTCTGAAATAAATTACATTTTCAGCAAGTGGAATTGTAATGGTAGCTGTAATCTCTCAGAACCTTTTTCCTTCAAGTCATTTTAAAAACATTCCTTTTTAAAATAAGACTTCATTTAAAAGTTCACATTTATTTCCCTCTCAACATATTAAAGCAGAAGAAACAAATTATACCAGAAAGAAGCATTACTATTACCTGGAAAGAACACTCCTTTCCACTAAAACGAAAATTATGACTTAGAAAGCATTTAAAAAAAGCTCACATCTGAATAAACTTTCATGCTTGCATACTTTAAAGAAAACATTTAGATAATCTTTATGTTACTTAATGTGAGGAAAATAAAATATCTGTTGAGTAATAACGTCAGTAAAAATACTTTCATTTATATACACTTACTGCAATCTCTCTACAGGCCGACATGGAAATCCCTGTACCTTCAATTTGCTTCAGTGCATACTCCTTTTCATCTTTTCTGTACACACACATACACAAAAAAAAAAAGAAAAAAAGAAAAAAAAAAGAGAAGAATATGTTTAGCTCTAACTTATATTATACCAATCAGTACAAGTTTAATGAAATATTTTAATTTGGTCTGGATCAAGAAGCTGAAAAGCCAATCTGTTTTTATGTATAAATTATACTTTCATAATAAAAGCAAGTTTTCTTTTAATAAAGACTTTATAAATCCCAAACAAAAACTTCTGTATAAAGAAACTTCATTAACCTGTATCTATTACTCTCTGAAAACAGAGATAATATCTGCAAACAACTGCAAATATATCTACAGAAAATTCTGGAGGATATTTCCTGAAATTCCAGGATACTGTCTACCACTGTGAAAACACCATGCTCGTATCCCATGCCTGGAAAATTCCCAAGCAGATAAAATGTTCCACTTTGGTTTGGGATTTGGTGCAAGACTGATTTCTAAGGAAGCAAGACCAAGCATGTTTAGGCTACAGGTTTGAAGTGTCTCTTTTCCCCAGAACCTTCTGCAGCTGAAACTAAAAAAATGGGTTACTTTGAGGTGATATAAATTATTTTGGAACTGGTGAAGACAAATACATTCTCATTCTGCACAGATAGTTTTCTACAGATAAATGGGAAGGACAGTAACTTACAATAAGCTTTACAACTACCCCCAAAATATTCATCAATTCAGATGCAAATCTTAACAGCCAACATAAGATTGGACCCTCCTCTTCTAAAACAAACTTTTATTCATCTATGAAAGTTGAAATGAAATAGCCTCATATCATAATATTTTAAAACATAACTTATGAATCTGTACTTGGGATGAGAGAGGGACACCACCCAAAACTTTTCAAGGGCTAAAGAAAATGTAAAAAGTTCCCATTACTAAAATTAGGCCAAATACTGCATTGACAGCTCGCAAGAACTGTTCACCATCAATTTTAAGAATAACTTCAGAAGTGGACATCTCTGCTTCCTAAGCAGAAGAATTCACCAGGATCTACTGACATGATAATTCAGATTCCTTCTTTGCTCCCCACTGAGCAGTTTTTTATTTTCATGAATTAGTCATTTAGAAGAACTCAGTTCAAGATGCAGAACCAAAAAATGTGTAACTTCACAGGTAATAAGATCATACCTTATCTCACAGAAATTGCTTTTGATTTCATTAATTAGTCCAAATTTTAAAGAGTAAATAATAACTGCCCATTCCCTCTTATACATGGTTCTCTTATCTACGCAGAAGACTTACATTCACTGCAAAGTATTAACTCCATAACTCAGATCGCTTACTGAGACTGTGAAGACAAAATTATATTGTCTGCAGAACCAAAACCACCTCTGGACATTTCAAACTGATCATGGCTTTTAAACTATGGACATGTTTAAAACTACGCAGCACAGAACAATCCCATGCACAACTATCAGCTAGAATCCCAAAACAATGTAGCCACTACAGCACTGCATTGTATCCTTCTGGCACATCTACTTAACTGGGCACAGGACCCCACTGACACAGCTACCCTTGAACTAGTTCTACAGATGCAAAGCATTGCATCCCATTACTCAGACCGTCACAGATCGAAGGTCACTGCAGAGATCGGGTGTGCAGCTTGGCACACACTGCCTTCAACAGCACCGCTGAGCACCCCCGCCACTGCCAGCTGTCATTGCAGCCTCAGGCAGCCACTCCACGCAGGATTTTAAGATGCAAACAAGAAATTATGAAAGATGTTAAAACCCAAAACCAAACAATCCAGCAACTTAAGGTATTATGTCATATGGGAAAAGAAGGTAGACTTACTGAGCCGACAGTCCTAGAACACTAGGTTTTGTGAACAATGAGCAAAAAATAGGAATAATAAAATACTTAGCTAAAATAAATAGGTGTCAAGTATAAAGAATTCCAAAGATATATTCTAGATCTGACAAAATGTACTATTTTTTTTTTTTAACAACAGCTCTGGAATCATAAACACAGCCTCCTTTAAATACCATTCCCTTGCTCTGGCAGAAATGCAAGTCTATATGAATGCTTTTTCAAAGTTAACTGTTCTTATTATGCAAACATAATAGCTGATTAAAGCACTTTCCAAAAGTGGTGTTTTAGCTAATAATATTTCCCATTCAATAGTAATCTCAAGATATTTTGAGAAAGAAATAAATATATTCAGAACTTCAATACTAAGTCAGCCAATGCAACCTGACGAAACACACAATTCTGGTTATTCAATAAAGTGTCCAAAGGAAAAAAAACAAAACAGTAAGTTCTTTAGTAGCTATTTGCCTACTTGTAAGAATTCAATAAATAATATCAAATGGTGTGTGCAATAGGTAAGTATACTGTTCGCTCCCTAAAGACCCATGTTCTTATGAAACACTTGAGACAGGGGGAAGTTTTTCTATTTCATGTCGACTATACAGGCAAACTCTAGTGAACTCTGAACACATTTCAATAAATTATATAGCATTACACAGCATGAAAGTTTTCATAAATCCGTTTCTGACAGATCGTGTATCAACACATTTTTTTACAAGAGCGAAGTAAGCATGATTAAGTTTGAAAACAAATCCAAACAACAACAAACCACACAGCTCTGGTCTGAGGCAAAAGACCAGCCATGGTGGTGATAGCCAAGCAAACGAAAGGTCTCTGTCTGTAACCATTTTCATACAGTCCACAGAAATAGTGGCTTGGGAATAGGTCAACTAACTTGAAGGTCCCGCCATCTGGGGATTTGTCTGAGGGCAGGGAGCAAGTGACACAGACCAAGACCACAGACTAATCTGAGCAAAAAAGACAGCAAAGCAGAACTGAAAGGGAACCCATACCTTGAAAGGCTGTGACTTAATTTTTATTAAAGCTTTTCAAAACTGATGCAGAAAAATTTGCATGATAAAACGAGTTCCATGTCACACCACCATTAGGCTTCTCTACACTTCAAGTCCCCTTATCCAAAACTAGGGGTTAAACGTTAAAATCGACATTGCTTCTAGTCTCAGAAGCATTACAACTCATGCTGTTTTAAAAGGGATTAACTTTTCATGAAAATGGAACTGCTGATATGAAATACTGCCCTCCTGAAAACTTCCCATCTCTGTATTTCAGATTGCTGTAGGCGGTATCCAAATGCAAGGGTGCTCATGCATATCGGCAATTATTGAGAACATCCCTCCATTATAAAAACTTGGTCTTTGAGATTAAGCTTTTCTTCCTCATGAATAAATATCCAATTCTGCAATCCCTATGGTTAATGTTAATATTTTAATTTGTACAGTGCAAAGCAAAACTCTCTCCCTCTTGCCCCAAAAACTTGCACTCTGGGGTTTATGTCCAGCTATAGTATTCAAAAGGGAAAATGAAAATATGATTACTTCTTCTTGGTAACACTTTCAGTTCCCATTTTCCAAATGCTTTGGAAAGAACAAAGTATCAAATTCACTTTAGAAGAATGCAGTTCAGAAGAATTAGAGTAATTACATTTCAAAGGAGCTAAACTGTCTTAACTATAGCAATCGTACTTCAGAGACCTCCCATCATAGGAGAAACTACTTTACAAACAAGTCAGTGGAAAACTAGAAACAACTTGCCCAAGACCATAAGAAAAATAGGAGTATTTGAAAATAGCACATGGTTCAAACTATTATTTTATCCCTATTATTCAAATTTTAAAACTTTCTGTGATGGTTCCTTTTGAATTTACAGATAATTTAACATAAATCCAAACTTCAGAATTAATTATCCACATCAAGGAACTAGTCTGAAAGACTGTAATCACTCTGAAGCTACAATTGTGACTATCATATCAGTTAATACAGATATTATCATTACAGTATCTATTAAATTAAGCACACAATACCATAATTAAATAATAATTAAAGTACACATTTTCTTAAACAAAAAAGTGCACCATAAATACATTCCGACACTTAGCTAAAAAAAAAGAGTAATAGAAAAAAACAATTCACCCTTGTGACAACACTAACGGAATTTGAGCATTTGTGACTTTGTAGGACAAAGCCTGGGAACACCATGGAGTTCAGTGTCCTTCACTGCCTGAACACAACGCCCATACAGGTATCTGGTTACGCTCTGATCACTTTGTTTAACTGCTGCCAGGCAGCGTAAAGTTAATCACTCAGCAGGAGATCGCAGAGAGTTGCAAACTTCCCCCCATCAAGAACAGGCAAAATCATGACCCTGAAGCACAACTGGAAGCCAACTGAAAAACTCATCTGGAACACGGCAGCCTAAACTGATCACTGACTGGTTACCTTTTGCAAGCTGCTCAGATTTAATCCCTACACACAGCACGTGGCCATAGCCCTTTACAAAGGTAACACTACCAAAAAAGCGTGTCTATGACTGATTGCAAAAAGAGACCTCAATCCTTCCCAAAAAGTGATTAATTCTTACGCTTTAGTGTTTTTTATGCATAGAGAAACAGTCATTCAGCCAAAAGAACTACGAGATCAAAAAAATCCCCATATGGTGTCACTAGGGTGCATGTTCAACAGACTAGGAAAGTAATTTTCTTTTACTATTATCCTCCAACCATATCAAACCTTATTCAGTCAGCAGTTCAGCCAACTCCTTTTCATCCACACAGCAACCAGCCACAAATGGCAGAAGCTGTGAATCTGTAGGCTGATCTTAATTTATTTCTAGCCAACAGTATACATGTTGAACTTCAATGCATTTACATTAGTTCGTTTTCAGAGCCACATAAGAAACTCAAAATAGAAAACAATAAGGATGGTAAGCAAAAATTTAAAAGAAATCCACAACCACATGAGTTCTTTATAAGATAAAGATAAGATTTTCTGTTATTAAAAAAAAATATGCCTTTTACCAGCTATGACTTCACTAGACTGTGAGTGAGGAGTAGAAGTCTCTTAATACCGATGTGAGAAGACTGGGACTATTCCAGCACCATTGCACATAACCTAACTATATCCCCTTTCCTTTATTTCAGTAGTTTGTAATTCAGAAAATTGAAAGCAAATCTTTGTAGAACAGATACCTTCTAATTGTTAACAAAAATTACAGACTATTTCACATTACAGCCACAGACAGATCTTTAAGATCTCTGTAATAACAGACCACTGGAAATTTTATTAACCTTAACCTTATTAAAATTTAGCCTTTAAGCTATAATAATAAAACTTAGAATTTGTACAGAAAGAAAGCACAACTTCAGTCACTGCCACCCTCACACCAAATTTATTGATGAAGATTCACAGAGACCTCAATCAGCTGCAGGGATGCTGCCATTGCTAAAATAAGACTGGCTCCAAAGCATCTTGAGTGACTGAGAACTGTGAATTTCATACAAGTAAATTTATGACAGATTGGGCTAAGTGGACTTGTCAGCCTGTTTGTAAAGATAAAAACTTAAGTCTTCCCATTAAACCTTGAAAGCTATAAAATTATTCTGCTGCTCCAGATAATTTCTTCCAGCATTTGCTATACTACAGGAGGGGATAGAGCTGAACCTGATTTTATTTCTTTACAGACAGCCTTGATTACAGATAATGAATAGATTTAGGAAATACCTCCGTTCCAGAAAGGATACTGCATGTGAGGAGTTGCTAGCTTAAAACAAGGAACAGCAGTAGCAAGGAGCAAAATACCTCTGAAATGAAGATAAAACAAACCCTTAATTATCAGTGAATTATGTATCAAGGCCACAGACACAGAGTCCTTTAGACTATGCCAAAAAAGAATCTGCTGTTTACTTCATAAAATCATGTAAGAAGAATACTTGCACATAACATTAAATGTGAAGTACATTAGCTGTCTGGTTTTGGACTTTTGTAACTACAGGTCCTGAAGCCAGGACTACACAGTCCAGCTTAATGTGCATTATGTCCCTTTCTCTGTAGTGCTAAATCTGGCTAAATACTGCAACTATATGTCTTTGTGATTTTTTTGGCAAGAACATATTTGTAACACCAGATGTAGATTTTTTTCTAAATTCTTATAATATATAAGGTTCAGTTATAGCAGAATAAACCAAATTATCAACTCAGTGTAAAACCTATCAGAAAGACAATGGTCTAAAAGCTGCAGTTACTACGTTTTCCTTTTTTGGCCCATGACACAATCAAGCACTTCTCCTAACACACCTGAAAGCCCAGATTTATCAGAGACATATTACAAATTTTCTGTTCTTCTTTTCCTTCAGACTTCCTAGTTCAAACCATCTACAGTAAAATTTTCAATTCTCACAGCTAGACCTATGTGAAAGCTTACTAACACAATGTGGATGTAATTCTTAAATAAGTAAATTGGCCTACAGATACAAAAGCTGCAACCCAGATCTTGAATAAGAAGCAAGATACAAATTCTGTATGCACAGTGAGAAAGAGCACATTTGTTACAGTTGGAAAGTTGCAAAAACTTTGAAAAAACATCCTCACAAGAAGGTATGAGGGCCAGAATGAAACTCCATGAAGTCACCACAAGCTCTAATTTAATTCACTCTGAAACATAAAAAAATAGGAAAAAAATCATCATTTTTTATAGGTTTTTGAGTGAAGACTCTCCACTTTGTTTTCTTCACTTCAGTCTCAAAGGATTAGGATTTCACAAGCTTAGATGCCTTTATTCCAGCCACTAAGAGAGTCTGGCTACTTCTCAACAACAAGCAAAGCCTTTAGTCAGCAATCATCCTATCCTGTCCTGGAGAAAGCGAGCCATGTTCTGCTTCCTTTGAACTTTAGAACTGCATCTCTCATTATCAGAACAGGTTTCTCTCACACTCTTTCTGAGGTTTAAGAGCACTGCTTGGATGAAGTTTTATGCTGTTTTTTCATTGAAGTCACACTGAAGGTAGAATAAATGGCATTCAACTTGTAACAGTCTCTTGGTTGTTCTGAACCAAAGGTCAAACTAAATTTGGCAATTTGTCTACCCCTGTTTCTCATTTGGAGCATGACAGAACTGGGCAAAGGAACAACTGGTTATCCAGTACAATGACTGGTTTTAATCAAAAGATATGAACATAACTTTGAAGTCTATGAGGCCCAGGAAAACAGGGCAACAACTGATACAGAAACTCTGTTTCAGGAATAGACACATTTGAAGATATGGGCAACACCCACTCTCAACTGCACTAGTGATAATGAACAAAGGAATGAAAATGGCATTTCCCAATTCGTAAAGTGTTAAATCTTAGCATGAACCTGTGATAATTCATGGAGTATTAAAACAGGTGAGAATTTTCTCTAAACACCTTTGAATTTGCAGAATTCATGAGCCATAAGATAACAAGCGTCTTCCTCAAAACAACCTACTTAGGAGTCAAACAATTAATCTCATGCTGCTAGAATTGTCACGCATGAGTGGTCTTTCCATCGTCAGATCTCTTCAGGCTCTCAGACCCCACACTATTACCAATGAGGTGGGAGAGTCAAGGAAAATTGCGGTCAAAGCAGAATCCCAGCATTACCTGTGTGAATGCTTCCCAATGCTCTAATAAAGACAGCAAAAGAAAGGAGGAACAAAAAGCCAGAAAACCTTCTGGCCACATAAAAAGGATTGATTCTTCCTGCAACTAATGCATGAGGAAACCAGATATATTGCTTCAAAATAGTGAAGCATACCTCTGGATGTAGTTTCCATTCCAGCAGATCTAGCTTCTGCCTCCAAGTCAATTGCCTGTAACACTTATTTTCACTTAGCTGCAAAAAGAAATCAATGAAATCTACTTAAGTCAGCACAGAGTGAACAAAAAAATAATCATACCGCAGGCAAGGCCCAGTTTATGTGAACACATTTAAAGCCATATTGTCCGAAGCTTTCCCCAGTTCATATCTGTGCTCTTATTTAGCCCAGAACCCTTATACTTAAGTGAGTAATCTGACACTGCCAGCACACACAGGAAGCCACAGCCATTGCTTTGCCTATGGAAAAGCCTATCCACAGTGTGGTTTCACCTTCCAGGCGAACAACTCTAGAATACACCAGGATCATGAACTTTGTAGAAAACAGATGACAACCTAGGCAGAAACATGCAGTTATACACTGGCCTCATCTGAAAATATTTTTTTTAAGATTGCTAATCCCAGGAAAGACAGAAGCAAACATGAACAATATTCTTCAGAGATCCACTATTACAGTAATCCCCAGCTCCTCCAATCTTTCTCACAACCAGAAAAGTCAGTCCTGCTTTCCAATAAAGTGAAATTAAATAAACAAAAAAACCCAACCCACACTTACAGACTTGCATTTTGAAAACGTCGGTTAACACTACCTCTACAACATTTCTTCCCTTTCAGTCTTATTACATACACTAATAATTCATAGGCTCTCAAAAAAAACCCATTGCCAAATGAAAGGCTGTGCTCCCACAGAAAAGTCTAAGAAAATATTAATTAAAAATTCAGATGGAGAAGTTAAGTATCAATTGATTTAAAGACTCTCAGAATTTTAACAGAAACTAATTTTCATTTAAAAGATATCTGGACTTTTTTCTTCTTGAATCTGTTGAGATAGTGAACTTCACAGGAGGTATAATAATTTCTAATATCATCACAACTAGCACTGTTATCTGTCAGTCATCTAACTTACAGTCAAGTGAACCATGTAAACCAAGCCCTCAGAGCTGGGAGGTCTTTTATAAACTTAAATTATTTAGATAACATGAAACTCATAAGTCAAGTCAAAACAATAAACTTCTTGTATTTGCTATACAAGTAGAAACTGTTCTTCATTTCCTAAAGTCACATACTGAGTTAGCCAATTTATTCTAAAAGCAGTTGTCCTGGACCAATTTCAGCATTCCTTCAGGCAAACACGCTGTTATTAAAACAAATAAATCTTTTTTAAGTTCTAACACTTTATTTCAGTTAAAAAAAAAAAAAAATTGCAGCCTATGTCAACTCTCAAATGCCACCAAGGAAGCTCAAGAAATGACGTCTCTTTGGAAGCAGAATGTAAGAGCTGCCAATCACTTCTGCTAGCAATCCCTTCCCTTCCAATCACACACGGACTATTCCTTCTCCTCAACTGAACACAAAGCAGCAGCTAGCACATGCAAACAGAATCTTCCTTCACAATACAGAACTCACTCGTCAAATACAGAGGAGAGACACTTGGTTCAGAAGACAGCTATGCAAATCATGAGCTTGATTAAGATCACAGAAGAAGTAAACAAGCCATTTCAGTAGGTATTTTCAAAACATAAAGGAAAATTTAATGTTACTGATAAATCTCTAATGCAATTTGGTTGGGACATTCCATAGAAATTCTGGTAACTTATGCAAACATTGGTAGTGTTATGAATCATGGCAATGTCTGGGACTTGGGGTTTTCGCTGATTTTTTTGGTTTCTTTTTAAATCATGCACAATGTGAAAATAACCATACTGAAAATAAATTTATGAAAGTAACTTCTAGACTTCTACCTACAATATAACAGATTAGACTGGATGACCCAGAAATACACCAACATATTAAATTTCTATGTCAAGTAGTTCACATGAGAAGTATTTAGTTTCTGACCTAGCCCCTGTTCTACTGTGCTTTGCCAGATGGGGGGTAGAAAGGAATCTTCTTCCCCCCCTCAAGCTCTTACTTCCTTTTCCTGCAGCACTACTAGAAGACTCTTAACCCCCTCACTCAGTAACACAAAACTTATTCTCTTAATTTCTTAAAAAAAATAAAACCCACTGAACTTTGATAGGTTTTCCTTTGCAGCTTATTATGGGCTAATTTATGTACGACTCTTCCTCTGCAAGCTTGGCAAAAATCTTCATCCCTTCCTCTAAAACACTACCTCTTCTACGTTTCATTCACCCCCTTTCTTCCTCAAGTTCCTACCAGCACCACATCACCTTTTTGCTTGCCACAGTAGCAAATAAAATGTCAGCTGAATGCAATTTACTTTCTGAAAGGCAACTGTGGGCTGTACAACTCATTTCTGCACTCAAATTTCAGGGTGAGTAACAGAGAAAGGACAAAATAGCCACAGGAGAGACCATATGCAAGAGTCTGTGGGAAGCAATAAAAACTACTCATCACCACTTGCACTATCTCTTGGGCAGGAAGCAAGGCCATGATATAGTTGCACCAGCAGCTTTCAGTAAGGCACAATTATGAACTACTAATTATCTCTTCCTACATTGGGGACTTTTCTATTAGAATGCCTCACAGGCAACTAGTTAGACAGGTTTGGTTTAGTTCTGCTGCTTCTCCTCACACATATTGAGAGCATTCAGTGGTAATAAGTATTTTCATACAGGTAAATCTAGTACTTAGGTTTACTTGGCTTTTGAGAGATTATAGCGAAGCCTAAACACCTTCAGCATAAAAACCTTCAGCTGTTTTATACCTTCAAAATAAGGAGTTTCATCAGGGGAAAAAAAACAGACCCTGAAAGTGGGCAGCAAACCACAGCCTTTAAGTACCATAACTGATAGAGATTTTGCTGCAGAGAGGCGGTAATTGTTCAGGATCAAATATCATTGCGTTCTGACTTTGGTCAATAATTCTGTGATTTAGCCTCTCGCAGGTTTACATTAGTAAACAGCAATTGCAGCTGAACACTCAAATTACTTACATTTGAGTCGTCAAATAGAGGAAATAAGACGTCAATACATAAACTACTATAGACCCTCAAATATCTTACAAGTATGAACTTGCATCGCTACATAATATTCCAGTTTCACCTTCAAGAGAGTACAATCCTTGCCACATCTATGAGTTTCCTTTCTCCTAAGAGCAAATGTAACTGCAGTACTCATGTCTTTGTTCCCCTATGATTTTACCACCAACACTGTTCATTTCTACCATTTAACCAACTTGAGTGCAAGTTGCCTCTCCTGACAAAATCCTGCTATTTAAGTTTTTATGCAATTTAATTTTTATAGAATTATAGTGTGGGAGAACAGTACACAAATTAATTGCTACATGAATACTGATTTAAGAGATCAAGCGGATTACTTTTGCTGCTTCTACACTAAGTTTTCTAACACCACACTGATCAGAGTCATAAGCGTGACCAGATTTAACATCTGAACAACATAATGATATTGGCAGAAACCCCAAATACAGTGAGTTTCCCAGAAGAAAGTCTGCTTTTGCAATGGAGCCATGCCTCACAGTAGGCTATTTTTTTCTCTCTTAATATTTTCCCACTTTTGCTTCAAACAAATAAGATTCATCAAGTAAAAAAGCTAAAACAAAAAAGGTTACACAGCCAGAACCACAAGCAGCATTCCTATGTTAGATTATATACTTGCCTTGGCTATGTAATTCATCCTTCTTTCTCATCCTATGCCCTGCCTTTCAAAGAACAGTTTGGGGAGGAAGGAATTTTAAATATCTAGTTCCAACTTCCCTGCCATGTGCAGGGACACCTTTCACTAGACCAGGTTGCTCAAAGCCCCATCCAACCTGACCTTGAACACTGCCAAAAATGGGGCACTCGATTCTTATGTGGACTTGAAAGCTCTAAGTCAAGAACTTTACATCAATGACTCTGCACACCAGTATCATTCCAAGGAGGAAAACGGACTCTCCTCCTCAGTTACAAATTTCCAGTATTGAAAAACAGGGGAGAAAGGAGGGAAAGGATATTTCATTTGTCTTCCCATTCCTACGCCTGTATGCCACATTTTTGGACTTGAGTCACTGTTACCCAGTTTCCAAAAGGGAATTCCATATTAGGCAGCCAAAGTGAAACCTGTTTTATACCAACTGTATTGTTAATGTACCTGTAACTTTCAAACAATAAAGTAACCTGCCAAGTTACAAATAGTGGCTTTCCTCTTTTTTTTTTTTTTTTTAAAAAGGTATATTACTACAGTAGCATATAAATCTAGACACTTTGTTCAGCTGATACATTGTACAGGGTAGTGCCAAATCTTTCATACTTGCCAAAGGGTAACATGGCAAAAGGGTCTGCCAGGGCAGCACCAGCTACTGAGCAGGCGGTGAGCCTGGGAACTGCCCAGGATACAAATCCTGGCCCTTCTGCTGCCATCATTCTGAAAGCTGATCGCTCCATATTTCTGTCATTCCCTCCATAACATGATTAAAAACCATATACTTGCTTTTTGAAAGGTGTTTTGAAACATAGAGATTAAAATAAAATTAAAAATATTTTTTCTTTCCAAGTAACTATATAAATAATATTTTTAATAACCTGTTACCAAACCCAGGTAGTGAGTCAAAGAAAAATAAAATAATCATAGATTGAGAGAAAGCAGTTGGCTCAACTGTTTATTTAAAGGTGAGCAGAAGCAGCAATAACTAGAAAGGTTTTATTCACATGAAGATTTCAGCTTTTGCAAGTGTTGCATCTCCTGTCGCTGCTATAGGACAAGGAACAGACTGGCCTATTTTCTGCTTGACTCATGTATCCCACTATTCCTTGCACTCCTAATGAACCAACAGTGGTATCTTTTAAGCTTGCTGACTCATACAAAGATCCTCCTGCAGGTGAACTGACGTCCTGGTGAAGGAACAGAAATACTTTGTAGTAGCCTGGACCTAAAGACTGATCATTCTGAAAGAGTAAAAGGAAATAATTCAGGCATATACAACAAACTGCAGAATTTCCAAACCTCACTTCATCTTAAAAATTGCCTCTTGTATTCAAAGGAGATACAGGAAGTGAAAACAACTACGAACAACACTGTAGGTTAAACTGTGATCAAAGAAGTGGCAAGGAACACAACGAGGGAAGAGGTAAGGCATGAAATAAAACCACACTTTCCTAATCATAACTGGAAAAATTGCATTCTTTGTTTTACTTGACAGACATGGATGTGTCCAAAAAAAGAGCTAAAAACTTGACATATGATTGCAATGCTGTTGTCAGAGTCTTATATTACGATTTACACCCTCTAAGCCACTGGTCCAGTTTCAGTGTACACTGAAATAAACCATATATAAATACCTATTTTCTATCCCTTCCAGACTACAAAGATATTAATGAAAGTTTCATAAACCCAGGTGCCTAATTTAGCTAAATGTATAACACAGGTAGTACCTCTAGACCTCATCAGACCACACAAACACTACTTAAGTAAATAGAAGCTGCAGGTGCTCAATGTCTTTAAAAACTTGTTTATGCAGTGCACGGAAATGTCACACCAACATTGTTCAAATCTGACTGTCTATTTGGAAAAAAAAGAAAAATCTTCTCTTAACTTTCATAGCAATAAGTCAGCTCACTAGAAACATGCCCAAATGATATTCTACTCCAGGCTGAAAAAGCCAAACTAAGCTGTTACTTTGTCAAAAAACTGCTTTATGCCCAAACCATTCATGGAAATCTAAGCAATGCAAACACTTTTTTTACAAGCATTTTATCGAACAGCTTGCCAAGCTCCGTATAAACACATTTTACTATTTCATAAACTTTATATGCCAAGTTTTTGAAATGTGAAGTGACAGGCTCTCAGTGGAATTTCTGCAGAGCTACAAGGTTCTTATTGCCCTCAGGCCCCCGAGACTGTAAATTGACTATATGAAGAAAGTAGCCAGAATCTCTTCCTTTTTATACAAGAATGCCTTGCAAATTGGAAATACTGAAACAGCCTCTACGACCAGCCATAGAAAAATTCCTTTACAGGAGGCTCAAAACGCCTCAGTGATCAGCACACAGTAAGTATGCACCTCTGCTAGGTTTCTGTTGGCAACACAGGAAAAAGGCTCTCTCTGTCATTAAAGACCCCTTAAAGTTAAGAACTAATGCTAAATATCCTCCAACCCACAGATATACTTTAGCTAGGTATTTCCATAAGGAAATCGTCTTATCTTCATGATTCTGGTTGTTTTCTAATTTTTTTTTCTAATTTGTTCACATCCTACTTTTATCCAAAATCCTAAAGTTACACAAAAGCAACTAAGAGTGAACTCACCAATGCCATAAAAACAAACAAACCAAAAAAACCCAACAAAACAAAAAAAAATTTAAAAGAAAGAATAAGCCAGTTTCCAAACTCTGTGAAGTAAAACCCCTTGAGTACAGTTGCATGTGCCGTATTATATTACATGTCAATCTATCTGACAGCACTGAAACTTTGTACTTCCGTTTACCAGTTACCTTTCTTAATGGCTCAAGGTCTCCCTTTGATTACTCCCAGCTCTGACACATAAGCTATCTTTTTATCATGTTTACTTTTGCTTTACTACCATCCATTTGCATTTGTAATACTATTACTACTGTAGGCATTTTGAAGACATGTCCTCTACAGTGCCTTGTAGCACTCATGTAATTCCTGAGATTGTTTACCATTGCAGATGATGGAAATCAAACAGGTGAGTTATAAACAGACATCAAAGTTCTTTTTTTTTTTTTTTCATAAAACGGTAAACCCACAGCTCTGCCTTTCTGCTATTCTTGCCCACAGCTCTGCCTTTCTGCCTCATGCTGTTCTTACAAGAAGTAATTCTAGGATTACTATATCCAAGAACAGCAAAAAACAGTTAACTAGCATTTTTGGTGTTTTTAATATAGCTTTCTTTCATATACCTCATATATATAGATAATAAACTAATTAAAACTTTAAAAAAATAGAGAAAACCATGATCATTTAACCCAAAGATATAGGAAGAGTTCAGTGGTAGCTGTAATACCTGGAAAAGCTTTAATATTTCCTTTTCAAGTTAGCTATGCTCTAGTATTCCTAAGGTTGCAGAGCAAGCTAGTTAGAATCAGAGCTCATTTCCTGGCATTTAATCCTCCACTGGAATTAGTGTGCTACCTTTCAGTTATTAATCACTTTGATACTACAGCCTCTTACCTCAGAGTTTAAATTGTCAAGTCACGCATGAATGCAATTTACTCCTACAGAAAATTCCCTGGATTTCTCTACTAATCTAAAGCAGCAGCGTTCCATTAACCAATTCCAAAATTTTATTTAAAAGTTGTCACTTTTCCACATTCAGGCTCATCTTTTTCAAAGTTTCAGTTGGCTATAATGGAAGGCTTTAGCCTTTAGCTCTCTGATAGAAAGGGATCACCTCTAATTTGCAAGTACATTTTACTGAACTTCATAGTATGTTCAGAACACTTCTGCAAATGCAGTCCATATTTGTGCACTAGTCACACTCCACGGTGATAAAGGGCTTAATGGCTCTTCTGAAAGTAAAGGGCTGTATTTGGAACCTACACCTGGACTGCTCCCCTTCAACAACTGCACACCAGCCAAGCAATCCCAAATTGCAATCTGAGCTCCTCATTGCTTTCTCAACCACAGCACATGGAAGTGCATCCACGAAATATCTACCCCATGGTGCCAGCTCTCTCATCCCCAGGGAAGGGGAGGAACCCTTGCTTGTCCAACGTATGTGGACTTAACGGCTAAATGACCTCTTTGGATCTCACCACCAGCCAGGTGTTTGGGACAGGTGTATCGTGCTCTCTCACGGGAAACTGATGGAGACACACCTCCCACACACCTGTGCGTGGGTACTGGGCAGAAGCTGCCAGTTCTGCCGGCAACGATTATCCCAGACACGCCATCAAGCCAAGCCTGCTCGGCTCTGGGTTCAGCGGGGTACCTGGGGCTGGGACCAGACCAGGGACCAACACACGTCCCGGGAGCTTCCCGGGCCACTCGGACGGGAGCATCCGGGCAGCGGCGGTCGGTAGTCAGGTGTTCGTGGCATCAAACTTGCTCGCTTTCCAATCCCCTGCGAGTTCTCGAAGCAGAACGTCAAAGCACGAACGTGGTCACACAAAAGATGAAAGGCAGCGACCTGACACACGGCGTGAAAACCCAAAGGCGACCCCAAAGGGCACAGCCGGCTGTCACCGCACCAAGAGGGATGGAGGGGGGTGGAGCGGGGACAGAGAGAGACGACGTTTAGGTTGGACATTAAGATTAATTTCTTCACAGGAAGAGCGATTAGACATTGGAAAGAACTGCCCTGGGAGGTGGTGGAGTCACCGTCCCCGGAGATATTTAAGGAAAGACTGGACATGACACCCAGTGCCGTGGTCTAGTTGACAAGGCGGTGTTCGGTCACAGGCTGGACTCGACGATCTCAGAGGTCTTTTCCAGCCTAACAGACTATGATTCTGAGCAGCCGGGCACCGACCCCCGGGGCCGGGGCACCAGGGCCCGCTCCCGGCGCGGGCGGGGGATGGCCGGGCGGGCTCCGCACTCCATCCCCGCGCTGCCACAAACTTTCCGGGGAGGGAGGGAAAAGAGGGGAGCGGAGGGCGCCGGCGCGGGGGGAGGGGGGGAAAGGAGGGGGCAAGGAAGGGGGTACTCGGCGCGGCCCTTACCCGTCCTTGCGGCGGGCCTTGTAGACGTGCCCGTAGGTGCCTCTGCCCACCTTGCATCCCTCGTACTCGAACAGGTCCTCCACCCGCTCGCGCTCGGCCGCCAGCTTCGACTTGAACTCGTAGTCCATGTCTCGCCCATGGGCGGGGAGGGACGAGCGGACAGGGGGACGCAGCGGCCCGATCAGCACCCGCGGCTGGCGGAGCCCCCTCCCGGCGCCGCCATGTCCGGGGCTCGGCGGGGGCGGCGGGCGGAGGGGTACGGGGGGCGGTTTGTTTTTGTTTTGGTTTGGGGCTTCTCGGCGGGGGGAGGGGGGAGCGCTCCGCCGCCGCCACCCGCTTCAACTGCGCTCCTCGCGGCGCGGCGCGAGGGCTGCCGGGAGTCGTAGTGCGACTGCGGGAGACGGCCCCGCCGCCGCGGGCGGGAACGGCGCGGCGCCAGAACTACAACTCCCGGCATGCCCCGGGAGGCATTGGCCGGGCGGCGTCGGCGCACTGCCCTCCCCGGAGACAGCGGAGCGTTTCAGCGGCCGCTGGGAACTTGCTGACTCTTCACATTGCGGGCAGAGGCGGGAGCGGCGAGCGCGGCCGGACGCGGCGCCTCTGGCTGGCAGGGAAGGACGGAGGGGTGTAGGGCGGAAAGGACGGAGGACACGAACCCCACGCTGTGGGGGGCTGAATAGTGCGGCAACTTGTTTATCTCGCCAGCTGCCACTCACGGCTTGGCCCCGCCCCCCCGGAGCTTGCTGCCCTGTGATTGGTCGGCCCGCCTCCCGTGCCGCTGGCGGGGAGGGGCCGGTGCCGGCCCCGCGGGCTGTGGCGCGGCGGGTCCATGTTGGAGTCGGGAGTTCTCAGGGGCTCGGGGCGGACAGATGCTGCTAAATAAACCGACCGTTCACAGGAATATAGAGGCAGATACAGCGTTTGCGCCCAGATACACTCCAGGCGTATTGCTGTGTCCTTATGATCCGGTGCCACAGCAGGGCTATGCCTCTTCGGCCCCAAGCGGATTTTTAGACAAAACGCGGCGTTGCCGTGAGGTTCAGATTTAATGCAAAGTACTTTGAGATTGCAGAAATATTGAAGCCTCTTAACATTATGTCTTGGCCTCTCAGGGATTGTTTTGTGAAAAGCATCACTCTGTGCAAGCATATTTGCATTATGGAAGTGCCACGCGTAGCTAAACAAATATGAAGAATCACAACACATCACAGAATCAATTAGGTTGGAAAAGACCACTGAGATCATCGAGTCCAACTATGACTGAACATCTCCATGTGAACTAGATGATGGCACTAAGTGCCACGTACAATCATTCCTTAAACACCTCCAGGGATGGTGACTCCACCATCTCCCTAGGCCATCTCCCTAGGCAGCCTATTCCAATGTCTAATCACACTCTGTGAACAAATTCTTCCCAATGTCCAACCTAAACCTTCCATGGCACAGCTTAAGACTTTGCACTCTTGTCCTATCACTAGTTACCTGGGAGAAAAAGTCGACCCCCTGCTGAGTACAAACTCCTTCCAGATAGTTGTTGAGAGTGATAAGGGCACCCTTGAGATGACCTTACACGACCTGAAGGTTACATCCTGCCCTAAAAGCAAGTGAGAAACCCCACCTTGTGTATTCAACGTTAGAGTACAACAGTCAGCAGCAAGTGAATGAAGCAGAATTAAATTAGAGGAGGGGAAGTACACATGGAAGCTGCCCATATACAGAAATGGTTCATCACCTGCCCAGCCAGTGTTAGTTACCTCAGTGGAAAGTTTTTCCACAGGCAGGATGGGAGGAGTGGAGGAGCTGAGCTGATGAGAAGCTGTCATTGCTGACAAAGCACAGGGAGATGTCAACTGCACGATCATGCTATATATGATTACTGGTGCGTAGCTAAGTCATGAGGTCATAACCAGAAGTTTGCTTCTCAAGGAAAGGCAGGAGTGTAACCATTTTGAGGTGATTATTTCTTCCAGAAGGCAATAGACGATTCAGAATTTCCCTAGTGCCAGGTAACTAGCAACCGAAATTCTCAGAAAATTTCATCACTCCTTTACCAAAATAGTACTTTGCAGAGAACTGCAAGTGCTTTTCTCTGCAGTTCCAGATGTGAATCTTTCTGAACAAGGCCCGATCATTAACTGGCAATTTTCCTAAACAGGAGGAAGAACAGCACTGATCTTTCAATGCCAAAATTAAAGGCATTTGCTAAAATTAGAAACTTACCGTTTAAAATTTTGCAAAGCATTCACATCTTTGGTCACCTGGAATTCAAAGCCAACACTTAGAAGAAAGGGACACAGACTGAAAAAAGCAAGTTTGTAGCTGTAAAACATTACTCTACCCAGATGTATTCAGCCAGTTTTAACAGCAACAGGAATAAGGACTGCCTTGCTGTTGGTAATAATAAACTCTTCAAGTAGTTTGCATTGCCCTCTTTGACCAAAACAATAACCATTATTGCCCATTTTCACCACTAAGGCTTTTGGTTTTACTCTTTCAATTCCACCACGTGCTGACAAGACTGTCTTTATTGTAATTCCATGTAAGTCCACAGCACTGATGAGAGAGGGCTAACAGCACCCCCATTTTGGAAGCCCAGCTAGGCTGGCATTTGTAAGCCAAGGCAGCTTAATTTCCCCTTGTACCCTGTACCGTACCCTAGTGTTGCAAGTAACCACTTTATCCCTTCTTCCATAAAGTGATTGTGCTTTGCCAGTAAATGTTTTGGCCCTTGCTGCTGCTACTGCTCCACAGGAGAAGCAGCAGCAAGCAGCCATTTATGGAGCAGTGACAATAAATCATCTGAGAGAAAGAGACAGAACAGTACTGTGACATTTCCATCGCTCTTCCAAGCTAGTAGAATGTTGTGATCCTGGTAATACATATTTAATAGCATTCACTTTCCAACAAAAGTGTTTTATTAATTTTATTACTTCTGGTCAGAAGATAAATGACTGTAGCATTTTTAATGTGCAATGCCCTCTCATTTGTTTAATTTTGCTGATGCAGAAAGTCTAAGTAGCACTAGCAAAGAAAAGAGAAAATTACAGGCTTGCAGATTGCAAGCAGGATTTTTTTCAGCCTGCCAGCCTAACTGAACATACCTGGTTGTCGCTTATTAGAATCACCATTTCCTCCAAATCTCAAGTCACTGTGGTTAAATAGTGATTGGATTGTTAGAGGTGAAAGATGTTTTAAACAAGACTGAAAGTTGAGGAATTGGATATTCTTACCAGTTCTCTAAAGAGATCTCCAAGACAGATAAGACATGAATTTCTAATGCAAAAAGGAAGAATTTGGTCTGTAATAATTCAATGTCAAGAAAGTGATACATACAGACCATTTTTCTTTTTTGTAGATTGCCTTGCACTTAAAATACACTCCTATTTTCTTTTCAGCATGCTTCATTCTGTGGGCAATCTCTTACAGTTCTCTCTTCATGTATTAGTGAGACCAAAAAATAGGCGGTGGTTTTTTTAACTTTTCTAGGCCACATCTGGAAGTAGTTGCACCTTTTCTTAAGTCACTCTCTTTGTAAGCTTTTACTTGCTAATCTAGTGGGAATTTTTTGATTCTTAGGGATCAAGGCAGCATTTTTTCCGGTAGATCTTGAGTGGAACATGAATAAGCATACACACTCAATGTTCACTTATGTCAGTCACATTTAAAACCGATGTTCCTTCATTTAAGAGTGAAAGGATGCATGTCAGAAATCTGAAGGATACAAGTAGAGAAAATTTAGAATGAATAGAGGTGTCACATAAACTACATTATCATCTCTACAGAAGTGGAGAAAAACAGTCCTATTCCAAAAAAAAGTGGAGGTATGCTTGGGATTTTTAAACAGAGTAATGTGAGAGTGAGAAGAGCCCAGTGAAAGTGGGACAATATGCCAGAGGATTTCTAATAGAAATAGATTAGAAAGTCTTCAACTGGCTGTAAGTTCATGTGTTATCGTTCCCAGTAAAACTCTGAATTTTGGAATCTTTTACGTCAATTAAATTCTAAACCACTATAGTAAAAGTATTAACCTTATTATATAGGTTTAAAAACACAACAAATAACTACGGGGCTCTATCAAGATTTTACAGTAAATTTAGGGAGCATGCAAAGAACGGAGGGAGTGCTGAATTCTGCACTCATGATATAATTATTTCACTGACTCTGTTTTGTTGGAGATTTTTTAAATTCATTTTTATCATGCCATAATCCAAATAGTACTAAACCAGAAACCTTGCGCTGCTTTTCTTGAGTGTAATCCAAGAACCTGGTCCCAGAATAGGCTGTACTGCTTTACACCATGTTTTTTTCCTGAGTAAAAGAAAACCCTCACAAAAGCTATTCCCTATCTTCTCTTTACAGACTGGCAAGAGTGAACAGTTACCTGACAAAACCAAGGTAACTCAGCATTTAGCAATTAAAAACCAGTGGGAGACAGCAAAGTAAAAGTGAAATAATTCTGCATTGCTCAGTGTGCCATAGTTCATCATTATGCCACTATACCTCAACCTTATTGCTGATCAACTAGTGTAATCACATGTATATCTTTCTTAGGATATCCACTTACTCCCTGTGGATTGTGATGCAAGATGCAGAAGCTTATTTCATTTGAGGAGCAGCATGTAGTGTTGTGGGTTGGCTTCAGTTTGACAGAAAAAAACCCCAAACAAACAGAGGATACAATTAACTAATGCCTTTGTGTTCACATTTGAGAATCAACATGACAGCTGGTAAGAGGGCAAGCCAATACCTCCAAAGTAGAGATTTAGAGGAAGCCTTGAATTCCAAAAATGTTGAAGTTGCCCATAATTATGGAGAAAGCTTATCCTGAATATAGCAGTCTAAAATTTCATCTTTTGGAGCTGCACAGTCAGTGTAACTGAGTTTCCTTGTCTTTGTTAGTATAGATGGTTTCAATATTCCTGTATTGTCGGCATCTTCATTCTAGCACCACCATATTCCATCTGTGGTATTTCCTTGCCTGTCGTTAAAGTTTTCAGAAGTTAAATAATTCTAAACTTTGCTGTCGAATCTACTGGAAAGGACAGTACCATATCATAAAAAAGGAAAGATGTTTTCTTTAATTATCCTTGAAGGATATAAAAGAGAATACAGCAAAACTGCCCTGTCTGATAGCTTTCTGCAGTTAAATTCAGTCCCACAGAAGAAGTGGAACTCTGCTAAACAGATAACCTGAACTGCATCAAGTTTTACTCTTACGTTTTCAGTTTTTTCTTGGATATAATAGGTTTTATACCACTGTACTGGCTGAATCTTAAATACAAGCTACAGTTACAGAACAGCATTTTATGACAGGTCTATAGAACATACATAATTTAGATATACAGAGCTATTATTCTTTAGTGTTGCTCCTAACCAAACGGATTGTGGTTACAAGTGGTTTCAACACCAAATATTCAAAAGGGTGTTAATGAATCTTCTTTGGGTAGGAGACATAGGACAAGAAATAACAAACATCAGTTGTACCAAGTGAGATGTATACATAGGAAAACCTTTGAGTGATAAAGGCAATTATATAATGAGTTATCTGAAGATACTTTGCAATCATTAGAATAAAATTAAAATAATTTTTAAGAAAATTTTAGATCAACCTCTGTCAGAAGTTTTGTAGGTAAGGTAGCATTAATATAATGAGAAATTAAATTTCTTGGTTTTCTTTCCATCCTTATTTTCCCATGTCTCTGCTATTCTATGTGATATAAGAATCACATAGTTGTGATCCTCAGTTCATGGATTGACCAGTTAAAAGAAAAAAATACAAAAGACGAAAGTAAACCATGAGTTTTCATGACATAAGGGTTATCCCACAAGGATTCATATCTTACACTGAACTGTTCACAGTTCATAAGTGAACTGGGAAAAGGCATGAATGATGATGTGACAACATTTGAGAAACATATCTAATAATTCAGATCTAAAGCTGATTGAAAAGTTCTGCAAGAGACTTCCACAACACTGTGTGAGCAGTGGTAGTTGAAAAGCAGTGTTCCAAAGTGCAGTGTAAAGCACATGGGGGTTAAAACATACAGACATGATGACGAACTCTAAAAGCTAATATCAGCCAGGAAAAGCTTTAAAGTCATTGCTACCTCCCTGCCCTTTTTGGATATTTTTTCATCATATGCTACATGGGCCTGTGGTCTCATCTACTACAGCCATTACTACGATCCTATGAGGACAGGCTAAATACATTTGTTAGCTGGGAAGATAAATGATTGGGGGGCTGATAAATAGTAAAAAATAAATTTGAGACAAAAGGCGTATTTAATTAATACTGTGTTATTTGCAGCTATTGTATACTGTAGTCCAGAGGAAACTTCCAGCTCAGGAATTCACTAGAACACAGTTTGTTAGAATCTGAGGAGCTGTGCTAACAAAAGTTGATCGAAGAGCTGAATCCCTCCTGCCTGTGAATGATTTTGTAAAGCTGTGGTGGAATTAGATTTAGATAAACCTAAGAATTCCTATGCTGAGAGGCTCAATATGTTACTGAAGTTCTGGTTCTCTTATTTCCACCCTAATTTTATTATTTCCTAACTCCATCTGTGCCTCAGTGGCAAAATCCTAAATTATCTAGATTCCAGAACTGTATTTACAGCCAAATAGGAAATGACAGCATTGGCTGCTGGCTCACTATGCTGAAGAAGTTGAGCAACTCTGAATTTTAAAAGAAAGCCAGATGGTCTAACGAGATCAGGAACCAGGGGTTCCATTGTCCTGCATGGTTGTATTTCTTATGGCACCAGGTTTTCTACCTGTGATGCAAGGCAGAATACTTCCCCATCCTTAAGAAAACTTTTGGATTGAAGTACTACTAAAACTATTGCTTAGCTTTACTAGCTATGTCCATCAAACAGTAAAAAATTTGCACTCAGCCAAATTTCAGTCAGCTTAACTCACCAAAATCTTTTTATACTTCATGCTACAATATTGGCAGCACAACTGAGAAAAAAAAGAGATTATCCTGAGTCAAATTCCTATGGATATTTCCATATATAGAAAAGACTTGTGCACTGAGTTTTAAAGAAAAATACTTTTTAAACCCTTGCCACCAGACCTCAAAAATTTTATTGTCAAACCCCTACAGTGCTTCTGGCTGGGTAAGGTAGCAAGGAGAAGGTGACTGTGACTGTGGCCTCACAGAGGATGCAGAAACAAGAGTAGATGCAAGGGAAGTATGGGGATGATGAATCCGCACACAATCACTAGCTGCTCTTACTACAGAATGTGAATGCCCTTGCTGCTGATTAAGTTCTTATCGCTAACTTCTGTCTTAGCCTCACTCCAATTTTACGCATAGACCCTGAGTGTCTATGTGGGCAATCAAAATTATTAAATCAGTGCACAGAAGATGAAGTGTGTTCAACTGCCACGTTAATGTTGCTTTGAAGGATAGAGTGTCCTTGGTTCCTGGTAGCCTCTGATAGTATATTGTGTCTGGTTGGAATGGGGTTAATTTTCCTCACAGCAGCGTGTATGGTGGTGTGTTTTAGCTTTGTGACCAAAGCAATGTCAATAACACACTCATGTTTAGCTGTTGCTGAGCAGTGCTCACACAGCATCAAAGCCTTTTGTGTTTCTCCCTCTGCCCCCGCAGCACGTAGGCCAACATGAGCTGACCAAAGAGATCTTGCGTGCTGTGTAACGTCATCCCCAGTTATGAAACTGGGATGGGGGGGAGTTTTTGCAAAGTTGCCATTCCTTGCAGACTGGCTGGCCTTCAGTCTGTGGTGGGAGGTGGTAAGTGAGTGCCTTTCCCCCACTTACTTATTTTTCTTCCTCCTTTTTTTTTTAATTGACTTATGAAACTGTCTTTATCTTGACCCATGCCACCTTCTTGCTTTTGCCCTCTTGATTTTCTCCCCCATCCCACCTCAGGGTAAGTGAGTAACTGGCTGGGTGTTTAGTGGCTAGCCAGCATCAACCACCATCCATAGGAAAGATGAATGAGAAGGAAGTGGGATGCATCTTACTAAATTAATTGCTTTGCCATGGCTCCCTTCTATGCTGTATGTGGAAACTACCAAATCCCTATTGTTAGGAACTGGGTAGAAGAATTCACAGTTTATTTTGGTTTTCCCATCTGCTGGTGTCAGCAATAAGGCAGTAGGGATCTCAAAAGGATTAACAAACTGATAACAGTTCCTGTTGTGTGAACCAGCTGAACAAAATGTGCTGCTTCTTCCAACCTCTGATGCAGGCATAGGCAACCTAAAGCTCTTAAATGACATGAAGCTCATATGTGGCTTCTGCAAGAGCTACACCATATACCAGATAGCAGGCAGTGCAAGTGTGGAAGTTCTGCACCTTCTGCGTGTCCAGCTCTCAGAAAAAGCAAACAAACTGAGGTCACTGAACCCAAAATTCCCCTGCCACCTTGGACCCAGCTCTACTCTCCAGCAGAATCCTTAGCAACAGCCTATAATGCCAATTTAGAGTTTGTTCTCTCTTTAGTGTGATGAGATGTTACATGAACTTGAGCTTTCATTTCTCATCTTCCTTAATCTCAGACAGTTCTGTTTGATCCTGCACAGCCACAGTCTGATATCATGACAGCCAAACCAAAGTCTTCCTCTGAATGAAGTTTTCGTACCCTTGGGTAAACCTTTGGCAAAACAGGCTCCTCCACCTACCCTGTGATTTCTGAAGAACTGTATAAATTTGAATTTTACATGTGTGTGAGCTTTTCAGGACTGTCTGGAAGCAAAAAAACATGGAAAGATTGGGGGTTTTGTTTGTTCATTTGTTTGTCATCTCAGAAAAGGAGACTTAAATTTTAGGAAGTGAATTTAATCCACTCTTTAAAAAGATCTTCACTAGTTAGTTAATAGAGACATGTTTATCCCAGAGTCTGTTCCAAACCGCATTTTTAGTGTTGTGTTTCAGTTCTTGTGTCTGTGAAGTAGGAACAATCCTATTTAGACATCATTAATAGGACTGTCTCAAATCTAATTGGTAACTGTGGGCACTCTGAGTATTAATTATTACTTTATTATAATTTTTACTTCATTATTACAAAATGATAGTTGCCAGTGCAAACAAAACCTTTTTCATATAACCTATTGAGTCCATCACTTGCAATGGATTCTTTGGCATAAGACAAAAGCCAGGAGCTGTAACTTTAGCATGCTTGTTACAGAAGCAAGCATGCTTGAAATAGAAATAATTGTGCTATCGGTGGTAACAGAATTACTGCTACTAATAGCAGTAGACTGGCATCGGATTACCAATTTGTTCTCAGTAGTGAAATCCTGAACACCATGTGGTGAACTGTATGCTTAAGGAGAAGAAGACAAACTAAGATAAAGAAAATTTGTTGAAATGGTGACCAGTGTGCTGGTTGTGCTAAGAATCTATTTTAAATGCCAAGCTCACTTCAGTCTGCCTAATCTTGCTGAGTTGCTTTTGATTCTAATAATTCCCAGGTAGAGATCAAGTTGCTCTCTTAAGAAGTGTCTGAAATGAAGCCCTAACTTCTTTGGATCCGTGTCCCATTCTTCATTCTGTCCTGGTGTCCACACCTCAGGTTCCCTGCCCATCATTAATCTTCCCTTCCCCCAGTGTCCACAGCTCCCTCCTCCTTTCTCCCAGCTACCAACTGGATGAGAACCAAGGGGATGTGGCTGCTTTTCAGCTGGGCATGTGCTAGCTGCCAGCAAACTCAACATAATAAATAACCTTTGAGCTCAGGCAGCAGCCTTTCACTCACAGCAATAATTTCAAGGAAGTAGTCTTCCTTCACTGAACTGTTATGTTTCTTAAAACTTGGAGGAATTTCATAGCCTGAAGTTTTCTATTTCTGAGCCAAATGTAACTGAAATGATGGATTGAAAAGTTATTAGATAGGGTCTGACAAGATGGGTAGGCAAACAGTATATCACCTAAGCCCTGTTTCCTGAGGCTTACAATCACAGAGAAATACCCTTTGACGGTGTAATAGATACAGTTCCCAGTAGTTTATAAATAAAGTTTAAGGATGGAAGGTCTAGGCAATACGCAAAATATTGGTCTCGGGTGTTTCCATACCATTTACAACATTCAAGGGAAATCTCCAAAGTCATTTAGTGGTATCAGAGCAGAAAAGCTACAGTAGTTTTGATTTATTTAGATATATACAGAAATTAGTAGAGACTGGCATCGCATTTCAGGAGCTAGAACATGTGTCTTTGTTAACTGTCTCTGCTTCAGCAGTTAGGCATCATTTCCCAAACAAATATAATTGTAGTTCCTTATCAGAACCTAGGGAGGATTATTTGTAAATGAAAATAAAATAAAGGGAAAAAAAAGAAAAAAAAAAAAAAAAAGAAAAAAGTATTCATGGGTCCATTCTGTACAACCCTACTGAATGAAATATATTCACTGCCTTTAGGACTTCCTGCATATGAAAGATCTCCTACATGAACATCCACAAATGAGAATCATATGCAGTGTATTTATGACTGTATTTTCTGCTTTTATTAAGTGCATTCTTTTTTCACATTTCCAACATCCTAGATTGTATCTGACCTAAATTCAGATACAAAAAGAACTGGGTTTGGCACAGTGCAGGTAACGTGATACCTGTTCTAAGGTCTGATGAAATTGCGTGCTTTATTTTGTGTGTAATCTCTTTTCCTTGATATCACTTGAGTATTGATACCACATGTCATCCTTATCCCTTCAAAAAGACATAAAAAAGTGAGGGGGGAGAAAAGGGAGGGGGAAAAAATCTAGACACAAGTTCACCCTGACATGACTTTGGTGGAAGGAAGACAAAGACATGTGCTGAAATCAGTGGTATTACTGATGAATTTATTTATGACTGTCAATAATTCAAATAGCATTGAAAGTATGTCAGCTCCCTGAAATGGTAGGAAAATCCACCTAGGGTCAAAAATATGTTTAAGAAGAACTTAAGGTCTGAAAGCAATCTGGTGGTCATACTAACTCTGGAAAAACTGAAAATAGAGGAGTACATTTGGTAAATTACTGATGAGGAAACAATATGCAGTGACTGTAGCTCATATTGGTCAGGCACCAGGGCACATAATATGTGTTCACAGAGAAAGGAGTTAGTAGAGAGAGTCTGCACATCTATATGAGAAACAATATTGGAAATAAAGACAAAATATGGAAGAAAGCCCCAGAATATGGGGAATTTGATTTCCCAGCTCAAACTGATCTTGTGTAAAAGAAAATTTAAGAGCTGTGCCCTGACCACTGCAGAGCTTTTAGCAGGCAATTCATGTAAAAATCCCCTTCAGGAGCTCTTTCCTACATACAGAAGCTATATGGACTTATTTCATGCACTGTTAACCAAACAAGTTCAATTTTTGTGTGTGGTTTCTCTCACCTTGACTTAGAGCTATTTTTATCTGTTTGGTTTATGGCTGTACGTTTAGACAATAAGCACAAATTAAGTTTGCAAACAGTTGCTCCATCCGGAGCTGTTACTCCTCCCTAGCCCTTTATCACTGACTGGTTGCAAACGTTTCCCCTCACAGTTCTGCCAGCCTGATCCCAAACAGGCCCCTCCGTGCCAGGGAGACTGGTGAACAACCTCTAGTGAAGTGTCCAAGGAGATGAGCCAAGGAGCACATGCGGGTGCAGTAACCTGCTGCTGGATGGTGACGAGCAATGAGACATTGTATCTTCATCAGTTCCAGCTATGGCAGGAAGGAAGCATCAATCTGCTGCCCTGCTGATGGCTAAACCAGTATAAACAGATTTAACCGTGCTAAACCCTTGACTGCACACAGCTATGTGTACTATACTCGCTATATTGATTTGAAAATCAATAATGCTAAGCGGATAACCCCCCTGTGCAAACATGTTTATAGCACTCTGAAGGATTTTTTTTCACCATTGTGATATTCCTATAAATTTATCTCTAATACCGTGAGTGATTTTATCATAATCTACAGCATGAAGTAGTGTTGCATTCTGAGCCAATATTTAAGCATTAAACACAGGTATCTTACCTCTATTTATCTTCTCACAAGGCTGTTTTACTTTAATCTTATCTAATTACACTGCAGTGTAAAATAGTGCAATTTTAAGTAGTTTTAGGAGGCCTTTATTAGCCAAATGAAGCAAAAGGAATACCAAAAAAACTACTGAGCAGAGCCAAATAAAGCTGCAGCATAGCTGGGAGGCTTGGGATGCAGGTTATTTTATTCCCATGCTATGTGATATGGAATGAGCAACTCTGAGGTGTGCTGGTAGCCCCCCACTGTAGCCAGGTCTCTTGAATGCCCTTTTGTCATATATGAGAGGATATAACTTGAAACCAAGTAAATCAGCAGAATAAATAGATAACTTCTGATATTAAAATCCTTCAGTCACTGTATTTGTTATAAAATACACAATATATTTCTAAATTATACCCTCTATTTAAAAAATACTTTCCTTGAGAAACCCTGTCAGAACCATCATAAAGGCGTGCTCTTCTCTTCCCTTTCACCTGAATCACAAAGTCCTCAGAATTTACTGTCCTGCTGAATGGGGTGAATTGTAAAGCTATGTACAAGCAAAACAGACCTGGAGAACCGATACTTGCTGGCAAGTAATGCACCTCTGAGCACTTACCGGTGCCTGTGGCCCCGTGGTGGGCAAGTCAGCCACCCAAATTCCTAACAGAGTTAAGAACTGAATGACAGTCTTCTCAAAGGCAGCAGTCAGAGAGACTTCAGAAGTAGTTCAATACTTGGTAAAAGCTCCACCTAGGCACTCCACATGTCTTAGGAATGCAAATATTTTGCAGCACTCTGATCCTGGTAGGAGGTTCCTTCTTTGTAATCTTAAAACTAATCCAAATCCAATCATTTTATCCTGTGGGACAATTTCTGCATTAAAATAGCAAACTCAGATATCTTTCTTAGCCAGAGGATTTGAAGCTGAAGTCATTCTGAAATCTCCACTGTAACTTAATATATATTGTGTATATATATATATATTTATATATGTATATATACACAAGAAATGGCCTGCTAATATAAAATACAGCAAGACTGGTATATGCAGGCAAGAACATTAATTTCTTAATTTAATATTTAAGTAAGTTATATACAAAAAATTTTGGATGCAACTTAAGAAAGATGGTACATTAAGACATTAACCTATCTAGTATTTCTAGCCAAGAATCGGTTGATTGGAATAAAAACATTTTGACAGACAAGTACCAAAAAGAGGTGTCAGGAGCTGATATCCTGATAATGATGGTATATTGTATAACGGTGTTCCAGAGTAGGGGCAAATTCTGGCTCTGCACACTGACAGCCATAGTAACTATTTAATCCTGCTGGAGTTAATGGAATTATGGCTACCCTTCCCTCTTCTTCCACTAGAATAACCTTGTAAAAGAGACAGTTTGATGGAAGATGTACATGTTTCCTAGCTCAGGAGTCAGAAACCCGTGAGGATCCTGAAGACTAACTACCCCTGAAGCAAAACAACTAGCACTTCCTATTAAAAGTCAAGACACAAAGCAAACTTGATGTACACCCTGTCTCAGAAAAGATTTGATAAAACATGGCTCCATACCTTCAGCACGTCACAACCACCTTTGGTACTCTGGGTGTGCAGGCTGCAGTAGGTCCCATTGTCCCTGCGCTTTCTTGCCTAGTAGAGGCCACCTTGCACGAGAGCCATTGTTGATAGAAAATAAGGGAGTGGTGTATCCCTTCTTTTTCCAAAACATATGATCTCAACTCCTGGCACAGGGCATTTCGCTTGTTCCTCACTGCCCTGAGTTCAAGTAGATAAACATGAGGCTGTGCTGTACCAGAGACTGCGCCTTCACATTATCTCAGTGAGATGCCTATCTGCTACTGCTACTGCATTTATGCAGAAAATGGGGGAATCCTCAGCAGCTGGTCCAAGGTGTGTCCCCCACAGACATAAATAACTTGTACTTGTTTGCATGAAGTCTCACGTACTGTGTTAAATCAATACAGGGAGCACCATGCCCCAGAAGAGCTAAACAAACCCAATTCTCAGAGTACCAAAGTTATGTATAAGCTTTGCCATTCCTTGAAAAAAGTCATGTTGGAGGCAGGGTTTGACAGGAAGATAGTCTGTCATTTAACTGATAGACTTAAGGTTTGTATGAGAGCCAGTTGTGACTTTGAGAAATTTAGCATGAAATACAGAGAATAAGGGGTCAGTCATCCCTATTGCTTTTTGAACCAATGTAGCACCTGAGCTGTGTGTTGACATTTTTTCAAAATGGTGTCAACCTTTGTATAGTCCCCCTATTATCAGGGGCCATTACATGGCAAAATTAACGGCTTTAGTCTCGAACTAACAATGTTACTTTTGTATTATGTTTATTGCATTATCTTATATATTGTTCATAATCATGCATACTCTTGCTTTTTTTTTTAATACCGATGTTTTCCATGAAATGCACTTGTGTCATTTAAAAAAATCAATAGCCGCATTATCTTCAAATTGCCTCATGTATTATGGCACTGTAAGAAACTAGGTGTTGGAAATAAAATGTTAAGCCACCCAAAGCCACTGCAGTTAATCATGTTTAACACCTGACTAAACCAGGCTCACTCAGAGCTTTTGGTAGAGTCCTACTCAGGCCATTCTGTTGTATTATGTGAAAGGCCATTAAGAGCTGCATTTTCTATTAAAGCTGGATGTAATTCTAAGAAGCCAAAGGCCCTGTTCAAGTTTAGGAATATTTTGTATCTTTCATTTCTCTGGTACGAAAGGTCTTGGAAGAGCTTACGATTTGGTTTTTCTGTGACCTACAGATAGACTACTGATCATAAATCTATCTGCTTTTAATTAGTATATCATCATGAAAAGCATATGAGAGGAGACTGCAGAGAGTATGTCCCTCTGGTCAACCTCCATAGTGCTGAGTTGCTTTTTATTTACTCTCTTGAATCTGTAATGAAAATACACATACTCCACCGCAATTAAAGTGTTAATTTTTGTCATCACTATTCTTATTTCCACCACAAAACTGATGTGAAAATTCAGCTTTTGTGTTGCCTGAATAACGTAATTCCTCCAAACAACTCACACTTGAAGTGGAACAAAAACCCCAACTCTGAAGAGCAAAAAGAGAGCAGAGTGTTAAGGCAGGGCAGGCATCAGTGTGGAGAGTCAGGTTTTTTTTAAACAGGGTGGGATTAGAGACAGATTTCCAAAGAGTCGAGTACATGAATGAAAGGGGACAGAAGCTTAAGGATGTCCTACTGCATATTACTTTAAAAGGTATGCTTTTTCCTTTGTGGCAATGCTTGAACTTGACTTTTTTCCTCTTGAAAGGAACAGCCTTTTCTTTTCTTCTATGGCTTAGCATAAGAAAGGAACAGGCTTTTAATGGTAGCTTGCTTTTTCTTCAGCTTTCAGACAAGGGAGAAATTCTGATTTCCTCAAAATACATATTTTACCCATAGAAAAATGGCCTTTTTAACTTCCTGGATTCTTTTTGATCCCTCTACGTAATTTTCTTAGGTTCTCTTGCTTTTCTTCACTCCATGAAGATATGCCCTTGGGTCATATCCTCCCAGTACGTATGGTTGGGAACCTGCAAGTGTGTATACCTGGGCCTTTGTCACTGCTGGGGACATTACAATGGCCATAACCACTGCTTCCTGTACTAAGTTTGACACTGACTCCACTGTTTCAGTCCTCGTACTTTAAGATCCCCTACATCAATTCCCTCTTTCATAGGACTCACAGGCAATCCCCAGCAATTCAGCGTCCCTGCAGCAATGCCTTTACCCAGGGCAAGATGTTTGGAAGGGGACAGAAATTCCTGCAGTCTTGGGAATTTCCAAAGTCCTTCTCTTCCCTGTTACCAAGCAAATCTAACAATCTCTTCTTTGAGTGAATGTCCTAGAAAACTGCAGCCTCTATAATTGCTGAAAGACTGATGCAGATTAAGGGGAAAAATGGGTTAAAGAAGAGATAAAACACTTCCAGAGCTTCTTTATTGCACAGAGAATGCTGACCAGGAGCATACACAGTAGACAGAGAAATATCCTGGGGAGATCACAGGAAAAATCCTGTTGCAGAAAAACATCATGCTTCAGTAAAAACAGAAAGGCAGATAGGTGCATCTGTTATCAATCAGCTCTTTAGCCAACAAGTTAAAGAGTCACGGAGCAAAAGAAGAAAGCCTTCCCTCAGGTTCAAATTCCTTCTTGGAATTTCTCAAATGTCCATCCATGACTGCAGAGTTGTAATTCCCAGTCCTCCCTGAGAACAGCAGCTATTGCCACTTTCCTTACTAGCCTGACTACCCAGCCAGGGAAACCAGCAAAACTTTGACTACCTGCACAGAAACCATACTGGCTTTCTGGGAAAAGACACAGTTGCCTTAGAAGGACATTAACAGGTTTAGCCCATTAATCTATACAAGCCAAACAGTGTTGAGAAATTCCTGATCACTACATACTCACTCACTGCTTTTTTTGTTTATTTGCTTTCAATAAGGATATTTAAATGGCAAAATTAACTTCCTGTGAAGTTGTCTATAGTACCAATTTGACTTTTCTCCCTGAGAATGGAAAATTGCAGAGTACCTTATCAGTATGCTGAGTGCTCATATACTAATGTTATCAGCAATCATATCCCAGCAATTTCCTTAGCATAACAATAGGTTTGCTTTGTAATGACACTGCTTACTAAATGGCAGAAGTTTCCATAAAAACACTTGCATTTAAAGCTTGACCACTTGTCCCTGTACAACACAAGTTTGATCCCATGTCCTTGTACAACACCTTTGTCCTTAGGACTCTCAGTTGTGACTCCCAGCTCCCTCATCATTACTAGCTGCCCCTGATAGCCACGCAGCTCATCTCTAAGTCCATCTCTAAGTCTCACCCTGTACTTGTCTTTCCTAACTGAGTGCCAGCAAGGTGGTTTCCTGCCATTCACTCTCTGGCAACTGTGCTCCCTGGCGGTCTCAAAAGGAGAGGAGGCCCTGAAGTGGTGAATTTCAGGGAGCAGGGAAAGAGTATGAGGGAACCTCGGAGAGATTGTCCTGGCTATACAGTGAATGCATACACATTAGTCTTTTGAAGATCCTGTGTTCTGCACGTCCATTCCTAGGGGTGTGCATTGCAATCACGCTTGTGGCAGCAAGAAGAGGACCATCCTGAAGTACCCTGCATCAGTGCTGTATGTTCTCCTTGCTTCTAAAGTGTGTTCTTATGCTACTGGATACTTCCAAACCTTCCTCTAGCCTCTGGACTTTAACCTCAAACCAAGAAGAATTCGGTAATGAATGTAGTTAATTTGAAACCGATTATTGTTTCCAAGGTCAATAATGGGAAAACAGCCCTACTGAGAACACAACTCTGTGGGGATCTTACCTTTCCCTTAACCAAACAGTGCTATAGAAATTAATAGGATGTTTGCCTACTCAACCTACCAGTCTACTGCCATGCTTTCACTATTGCTTAAAGCAGGCCTCACAAAACCTGAACTAAAAGTATGCACCGGTTACAACATCCTTATTTCACTCAGGCTTAATAGGATGTTTTGCTTCTGAATTTTAAGCAAATCATTCAAATTCACCTTGCATTTGCTGAAACAAAGGTTGAATCTCTTCTTTTTGGTTCCTACATTCGGGAAGCGAAGGCCAAGTTTCACTATCCGTGCTTCAATAAAAAACAAAGAAAAATGTTTCCTGTGAGTACTGCATATCTTCCTTGATCAGCCAAGGATTACATCATGGACAAATATGCCCGTTTGTATTCAGAGGATGCAGACTCAGGATGCGTCCAACCTATTTCCCTACCACAGCCTCATCATTCCCCACTTCAGATTCCTCTGTTCCCCAGGCACCACCCTGATTCATAATCTCAAGAAAGTAGGAGATGCTTGATGATCTTGCAGACCTGCACAACAACTGTCTTCACTGTGGATTTTCCAGCCCAATTGATTGCCCACTGTCTGGTAAGCATTGCTAACTAACTTCTGGAGCATGAATGCTATTTGCTTATCTGTCATCAGAGTGGCTCGAACTTGGGTGTCTCCTTGATGAAGGCCAGGGCCTGCACCTCTTCAGCATGCAATTTCATTTATGTGGCTTTCTTCACTCTGAATTTCTTCATCCAATGCTAGTCACACAAAACCTACTACACAGTTTCACCTCCTGGTGCCTTTTTTTTTCAGGTACAGAAACATTGTTCCATAGTGTGAAGTTATTTTTCCTGCTCCCCAAAATTGAATCATTCTTGTCCTGTCATGACTCACAATTTTAGAAGGACTTGCTTAAGTTCCACATTTATAGAAGATATGCAAACCAGAAATGCAAGGTGCCATTATTACCTTTTACACATCTTGTGTGGATGGCAGAAATTGGCAAAGTATGGATTTTTGTTAAATAGAAAAATAAAATTAAAAATGTATTTTAGAAAACCCTATGCAATGGAGAAGCGTGCGAAACTGATTCTAATGTCTTGACTCTGGAAAAATTCTGCACAGAGGAGTGCAGTGCAAGTTAGCACAGGGTGACATCACATTTTGGTGTGGCTCCACCCAGTACAATCACACTTGGTGAAGCTGGGTTGTGTCAGGCTGAGCAGCACTGTGTGAGTGTACTTTGGTGTTGCAGTGTCAGCTGTTGCAAGCTGGCAGCATACTTTCTCAGGGAGTCACATCTATAAACCTTGGGGTTTTCAGTTATGAATTCTGCTTTGACTCCAGTAGAGAATTAGCTCAGATGGAGACATCAGCACTACAGACATCTGAAGTTAGATAATGCAAATTTCAGTGCTGTAAAGATAGAAGACAAATGCTCTCAGGTCGATGTTCAGCAGGGGTTTTTCTTACCATTCTTCAAAAAATTTCTAGGAAACTTATTAATATTTTCTTTCCAGTAGAGATGCATCAGTCTTTCCATCCCTGAAACAGAAAGGCATGCTTTTATGCAGCTGTTTTCATACAGCCTATGTGCAAAATTTGTAGTCGTTTAAATAAATTATATTACTAAATAAATTATTGTAAAATTGTTGCAATTGCTGCATATGCAGTTCAGTTCTCTGCTCACTTTTCCCAGACTGGACATATAATTTCATTGCCACACTTACTTTTCCAGTAGAACAAGTAGATCATTTGGTGTACCTAGAAAATTTAATGAATCCTTGTCTAAAATAAGTTGGGTGATTCACACCCTAAACCTACCTGTTATTCTACACTGACCACCAAGGGAAGCCCTGGGTGACACATCTTTGTTATCAACGTCTGCATTATATATGTAAAAGTGAAATGAGATTAATTTTTCTGGTGGTGTCTGCAATTGCTTCAGACATTTCAAAGAGGGTGGGATCAGATTAGATATCAAGAAGAAATTCTTTGCTGTGAGGGTAGTGAGGCACTGGAACAGGTTGCCCAGAGAAGTGGATGCCCCACCCCTGGAAGTGTTCAAGGCCAGGTTGGATGCGGCTTTGAGCAACCTGGTCCAGTGGAAGGTGTCCATGGCAGGGGGTTTGGAACTAGATGGTCTTTAAGGTCCCTTCCTTAATTCTACGATTCTATGATTCTGTGTTATACGTTGCAAATACTAAGTTAAAAAAAACAAAATCAAGTTATTATGATTAAACCGAGTGTATTGTTTAAGATGTGTCTTTTCATAATCAGGCAGCATATATTCTGTAATTGCACACAGAATGAAATCACTAGTAAGAGATCCTCTGTTGGTCAAATGAGAAAAAGGCTCCTGTGCTTGCAGTTAGCTGTAAGTGTACAAAAGCTCAGTGCTTCAGTGCGTATCTTCCACCACAGGTGTCCTGGCTGGTGCACAAACTCAAAGCTGCAATCAAAGACAGTTGTGCAATTTAGACCTTAGCTAGTATTTTGAAAACAGAGAGGGAGGGGTAGTATTAAACTGCTGCAGAAATATTTGTGAAAAGGGCACCAAGTAGATTCTGGTCTAATGAAGGACTACTGATTCATAGCAAAAAAAAAAAAACCAAAACAAACAACCAAACAAAACAACAACAACAAAAAACCAAAAACAAACCCAAAAAACCCCACAAAAACCTAGTAATGAAAAACTGATACTTTTTTGCCAGCTCCTTATTGGATGTTATGATCAGATCCACTTATGCACAACTCTGTGTGAATGCTCTGCCTTCCAGTCTCCAAAACAGCCAGATCACCTTTTTTATCGTCCAAAAATATGCTCTCTGTAGCAATTTATCTTAAAGCAACTTTTGGAAATTAGTCACAACCTTTGTTTAAAGGTTTTATTTTTGAAATGCTGACACCAGCTTAGCTCTAGCATTGTCTAGAGGGAACACTACTACAGAGAGACTTAAATGATGCTGTCATGTAGCATAGAATAAATTATTTCAATTGTAAACCAGCTAATTATATATTAAGTCTGGTACCTACTCCTCTTTGTTATAAAGAAGCTTTTTGCTTGCTCTGGATGTAATATAGCAGTGTGTCACACAAAGACCCATTTTGTTTTTATCGTATCAGTATTGCTCAGTGTCTCAATTTAAGAATTGTATTTCTATTCATGTGACAGCCTCATGTTTTCTTTTCACTTCATTTTCAGAGTTTTGAAAATTTGAATGTACACATTGACAAATACCCCAGAGGTCAATCCCAATTTATTAATGTCTGAAATCTCATTATGTTTGAATAAATCTCATTAGTTTATGACCTAAATGGGGGGGTTTTTTATGCTTAGGTTTATTAAAATTGATAATAATATAACCAATGTAAATCCCTTCCTTAGATAAACGAGCAATTAGAAACAATATAAGCAATTACAAGATATATAAATATTTTTTCATTACTTTTTAGATAAATATGATGAAATTTTCCCTGTGGAAGGCTCTTTATAAATCAGTCACAATCAGATGTCCCTGCAGAAGCAACCAGCATAAAGAGACAGCCTGGCTTTCCTCAATCAAGTCAATAAGGAATGAACATGCTACACTTCTGAGACACACTAAACAAATACAAAAATAATATAATTTTAACCTGAACTTTGGATATACCTATGTACTCTTGAGAGAAACATGGGTTTCAGTGTTGTCTCCCTGAGAATTCTTTTAGCTTTGACTACACGCCTTGTATTTGGGTTCATAAAAAAAAAGGATGCATCTTTGTTTACTTTGTGTAAACAAAACTAGTCCATGTGGTTGACTACCCATCCTTCCCAGGCTGGTTCCTTCAAAGAAAGTTTTCTATACAGCCCAGTTTGAATATTTGAAAAGATGGAGTTTTGTCACTTCCTTAACCTTTTCCCATTTTTTAAAAATTATTTGTTTTCCCTTTGCCTACTATACTTTTCTTACTTTAGCTGCTTATCAGAAGATAATGGAAAGAACTCAGATATGAGCTATTAACAATGTACACCAAGGACACGAGACACAGAAACTTTAAATAAAGATCACTTACATGTTCATTTAGTATGTAACTACAGTACATGCCAATGCAATGAAATAATTTAACTAATATATCCAATTTTTTGTGATGTTTCTCTTGGTCTCACCGTGAACAGGTGGAGAGGAGAAGATACAGTAAATCCTATTGTCAAAACAAGCAGAATAAAAGTTTGGTATGACAAAAAAAAATTCATAGATAAGAAGAAAGGGTGCAATTAATTTTCCTCCCTGGAACCCCCTCTAAAGGTCAGTTCTGATTATCCTGTATCCTGCTGACAGATGACAATAGATAATATTTGTAATTATCTTTCCTTTCTTTCAAGGAAGCTAAGAGGAATCTGCCTCTCTCCTTCTCCAACGCCTGCTAATACTTCTGTACATTAATTGCTTCATGCATTTGTGTCCTTCTATTGATTCAAATTTAGTTTACAAGTTAAATGTGTAAATGCTTGCAGGAGCAAGGGCTTTGTTTGCACATGGACTTCCTTTAGACTAGACTAAAATGACTGATAGGGGCTTTTGGAGATTGTGGAAGGGGAGAAAGTATGAGTTTTGCTTATATATGTGTAAGATTTCTTTTGACTGACAGCTTTGTTTCCAAGTGCCACAGAAAGACTGGAAAAACTGTCTGTTTGTCTTGTTTAGTAAGGCAGTCTTGGAGACTTTTAGGATCAGAAATAGTTTCCTTGCTTGGTATTGGTGGCTGTAAATCAGTATTGATACAAAGACACAACTATTGCCATAGTGAAAAATAGAGGAAGTGTAAGCAAGTCTTTTCATTTTCAGGGACACAACTATAAAACATCTCAAGCAGCAGTTTCCATGTTCTTTTTAATTATCCAAATGTATGGATTGACACCTCTTTTTAGAACACTGAAAAAATAACATCTAAGAAAAAAGCAGGATTCCCCAATTCTCTTTAGGTACATATAAACACTGAAGGTAACTACAACTGAGCTAAAGATATTTGTAAATAATCTTCATAGATGAAGACAAAACATTTATGTTGTAATTGTGAATTAAATTCACTATTACATTCAGTGCATTATACTCATTAATCAAATGCATATTAGAAAGTATATAAGCATGATAGTCACTGCCTAACAAAGAGGAATTTACATTAATAACAGAAGAGGGCTTCGACAGACATACAACAATTTGGTTAGTTAAAAATTGATTCAGGCAAAGATGGTAAGAGTTTCTACTCCAGAAGTAACCAATATTTTCAATTTCAAAAGGACAAGCTTTGAAAAACAAGAGAACTTGTGAAGTAAGAGTTGAGGAATTCAAATATTGAGGATAATATAATTAAGTGAAAAGGATAAAAGTATATGGACTTTGTGTCTCAAAAAAGCAGAAAAAGTTCTACTGAAGAGAACTAGTTGAATAAATAATCCCAAGCAAAACCCAAAAGAGTTGCAAAATGGCAAAGAGGATTAAGCACAAAGGAAATGTTATCTGAGGGATAAAGAAAAGGATGGACAAAGTGGGAACTGTCAAAAGTCAAGCTGAATTAGACTTCCAAAAAGATGCAAAAAGCAAACAAACAAACAAACAAACAAACAAAAAGATTCTTCATCTCCATAAACAAAAGACAATAAAGAAAAGGACTGTAGTGCTATGGAATACAAAATGAGGAGAAATGGAAGGTAATCATGGTAAAATATAAATTGCACTTCACTATTGATCTGAAATCATTACTTTGTCTTAGTTTTTAACAAGTACAATGACTGATCATGGGAGCAAAGATAGTTTAGATAATGGCAGGACTGTGTGGCAAAGCATCAGCCAGAATAACGACAGAACAGAACTCCTCAGAAAAATGAATGCAAGACCCTGATTCCAACAATGGAGCTTTTATAGCCCATCATTATGACATCAAGGCCTGCAAAACACACATAAACTAACCGCAAGTACAATTTAGGCCAAAATTGAAATTCCTTGCTTTTTTTATTTAATTCACCTTTTCCAAATGTAATTGAGTGATTATTCCATTTGCCAAATATTTGCTACTGGATCTGTAGGCTAAACGTTGAGAAGTTTCAGTAATTTCATGGTTTTAAAAGACATACACTGTCCAAATATTAAGGGTATGCTACTTATACTTTACAATTTCACGTGCAGAGCATTTTACAAGACTTACTTAATTGTCAGAGCTTCCTTATTTATTTTTTGTTTTTTGTCAGCAAGTATCATTTGTCAGGAGGTAAATTGTGTGGCAGTACTACGCTTACAACTATCATTCAAAACTGAACTAACTGCAGAGGAAACCACAGTGGCACCCTGAACGTTATTACACACGACAATTCTTCATACTTACTTTCTACGTTTAATTTAGAAGGATATTTCCTGCTTGTGGGCAATAAACTCATTTATTCAGTAGGAAATAAGAATATGATGTGCTTGAAATCACTATTTTTAGCTAAAAAAAGCTCCAGTTACTGAAAGATCATTTCTACTTGTTTCTATGTCACAATTTAGAATTTCTATCATGTTGCAGAACAGTCCAGATTTGCTGAGAAATTCTGTTCTGTGACTTTTGACTCTCTGAACAGTGAAGTTGGCTGCAGTTGCTGTCCTCTCTGTAAGCAGAAACTTGAGAAGTGGAGCAAGTAAATAAAAATGGGAATGGAGGAGCATGGGCAGGTTGGCAACAGTAGAGATGAGTGCTTTTGTTTCTAAAAGAAGGAAGAAAATGCCTTGCAAGTCATGCATTCTCTGTGCCTACACTGTTCTGCAGCAACTTGCTTTTCTGTTCTTTTCATAACAACCATCACAACAATTTGGGAAGACAGCAGCACATTACAGTTTTTGCTTCTCACAGTCACATACCAGAGTTACACAGAATTGGCATTAATATAATGTTTAAATAGATATTAACAAGGAACGTTCTTCACAAAGAGCAAGCATGACCTGTTACTGCCAGGTGGGTGGAGGGCTGGTACAGGCGGCTTTAATTCTGTATTTGAATTTTCATTTTTCTTGGCAATGCCACTCACCTAAGTTGGCTGCTCTAAATGACTTTGCTGCCATAGCCTCCTATGGATCTTTCCAGCTGCTCAAAATAGCTGTTCAAAGTGAGGAAACCTCTGCACAAGGAGTATTCCCCAGGGAGAAATTTCAAGAACTCTACAGCCCCTTTGTGCTACTGGGAAAGTGTAAAGAGACTGGATAAGAATACAGAATTCATCACTGTGCTTTCTGTACAATAAAACATTCATATTTTCTCATCTTTTTTTTCTGGACTTGATTATTTGTTGACACCAAGCTTGCACTATTCAAGAATATGGGTAAGAGCAAAGATTGCTTTACACTAACTCTGTGAGCTCTGTGCTTTGCAGCTGGATAAGCAGTGAAAAGGGGGAGCAGCTTTGGCACCATACAGGCTTACATCCTGTTTCTCACTGACCCAAAACTCTGTTTGGGCACGTAGAAACTCTGGACCACTTTGACTGTTGGGTTTGGTTACAGATCTAACATAAAAAAAAAAAAGGAGTTGATATAGTTGCAATAGGTTCTCTTACTACATAGAATCTCCTCCTGCATAGAATTTCCTCCTGCACACAGGGAATGTACCTGGCCGGCTACAGTCTGTTGTGCCAGCAGATTACTACAAAGGAATCAGATCATAAACAATATTTGGCCCTGTGTCTCACAATCATATGATGGTATCTGAGCCTTCCTGTCTTCCCAAGGTATCCTTCCTCCAGATTCAAATGTGTGATTGATGTTATTAAATCAATTTCAAAACTGCTCTAGTTAAATTAGTGCAATCCCTTTGAATGGACATTTTCAAACCTGCTGGTCCTTCAGCTCCTGACCTGCCCTTTATCTCTGAGTAATCTCAGTTGTAAACATGAATTCAGCAATGATCTTTTGAATGATGACTCACAGAACCTCCCTCTAATCCACAACAATCTCCTTCTGTCCTTTCTGAAACCTCAGCCTGTCTCTCAGACAATACTTTGTTATTGTCTAGTTGTCAGTCAAGTCCAAAAAAGAGCTTTCAGTGTTTCCCTCCTTTCCCTCCTCCACCTGTTTTGTGTGTATCTGTCAGCAATCCAGCCTCCTGTGAAGGAAGGCCTGCAGCCTTCAGCGTTAATACAAATCTTTTTTTGGGTGATCATATCCACACTCTCAGGCTTCAAATATACAACATCACCCTGCTACTTCTCTAACACATCAGACATCGCACTTGTGTTTGTTTTCAAATTCTTTCACTGTTTCATGTTATTCGGTGTTGAGATCATTTCCCTCCTCATGTCAGCTGGTGATACTGCACTGTATTGTCCCTTGTCAAACTTTTAAGCTTCACAAGGCTTCATAGGCTATCCTTCATACAGAGAAGCTTCTTAGAAATAAAAAAGAATGTACTTCCTTTTTTAAATCCTGTCCTCCTCTGAAATGTCTTAGAAACATTCTTATGGGCAATTGATGTGCCTTGAAACCAAGAGACACAGTGAGTGGGTTAGGCCCACCCTGACTAGTGTCTCGTAGCAGGTGAGAAGACACCAGAGTCCTGAATTGCAAATGTCAGAGAAAGCACGAGTTGAAGGGGGCAGACAAGAGGACAGTCAGACTTCAGGAAATGCTGAAGTTTGTGAGCACGTGGTCCAAGCCACGCAGTGAGACCACATCGTAGTCAAAATCAGGAAGTCAGAGACTCTGCACAAGACAGTACCCAAGACAAGAAAAAGACACATCTGGCTGAAGCAGTGTCACACAGATCACTTGCAAACAGAAACTAGGATCAAACACCTAACTGAAAACCAGAGACCAACATTAAATAAAAAGAAGACAGGACTAGGAACTAGTATTGCACATGTAAATAACAATGATAGGTGGACTGATATTAAAAATAAGTGGGGAATATGGCTGGACAAAGTCCACAGACTCTCAGCTGCAGTTTCTAAGCATTTTAAGCAGATTTAATACAGTCGTGCCTGCTGAAACTAATGGTCCTGCACTCCCTATCCATTTCAAGTGCATGCCCAAGCATAGCCTCTCATTTATACCAACACAAGCATTTATGTAGCTGGGACATGAAATGGCTTGGGAAACTGATGCAAGTTAAAGCTGATCACAATTAAAAACTATTAACCATTATTAAAACTAAGTGGTTAGCATTAAACCCGATGGAGTCCACTACACAGCCATGCAAGTGCTTGCGCCGGCACAACGAAGGAGGCAGCATGGAGGCAGCAACAAACGGCTGAGAAAGGAAGACCTTCTTTTTAAGGTAGTCACAACTCACACAAAGTTAATAAAAACCAGTGAAGCCCCAGCACTAGAGAACATGGTTCTCTGCCAGCTATCGAGGCTGTGCTACGGATGCATCCAGCGGCGACTAGGCACCTAGGGAATGATTCACATCCAGCTGCCTTGGGAATGACTCACTGCCTCAGTCTCAGTGAGTCACTCCTTCGCTGTGGACAGAGCCCAATGCCTATTATGCTGTCCGATACTGATAGTATCTCACTGTCTCCTAGTAGGGACTCATTCATCTGTCCCCAGCCATCTGCTGCTGCCAGTCCCATGTAGTGTTAACTACCGCAGGCTCATCGGGGCGGATGGCATTTTCTCTTCTTCATTTAGTCGTTAGCGACGGTTTCCTCCGGCTATGAAGTACTGCAACACTGGATTTATAATGTGCTATTATATCGCTGAAAAATGCTTTAAACGACTATAAACCTGTCCAGTTTGCAATAATTTCTTTTAAATAATAGGGGGGGAAAAAGTCGCAGGTAATCAAGTGTTGACCCAGGGACACAGACCCGCGGTCCCTCCCGTGTCCGCCTACAGCGGCACATGCCCTGCTCGGTCACTCGCTCCTTGTGCCGCACACAGACACACCAGCGGCTCCTCGCTGCGCGGTCACACACGCTGGGCTCCAGGAAGGGGCCAGGGGAGCGAGAGGTGCGCCTGAACGCCTGACCGAGCTCCTCTTTAGGAGCGAGAAGGAGCGCCGGGTGAGGGGCCAGCGTTGCTGCCGCCGCGGCCCGGGAAGAGCCGGAATTCTCGGGCTCGCTCCTTGCGACGCGCCGAACGGTTTCGGGGGATGCTCCCCCGGTGTCTCTCGGCCATGTTCAGCCCCGCTCCCTCTCGCACCCTTCCCTCTCCGCGGATGGGGAATGCCGACCACAGGGCGGGCGGTTCCCACCCATCCTCGGGGGCGGCGCGGTCCCATGGCGGCCCGACCGCCACACCCGCGGCCCCGGCCCCAGCCCCGCCGCCCGCGCTCCATCTCCCGCTCCCTGCGGGCGGGCGCGCGGGCTGCAACGGGAGGGGCCGAGGGAACCGGCATATGCCTGGACGAGCGTCGCCGCCGCCCTATGGGAAGCAGGGAAGGGCGGGCCCGGGCGGCGGCCGCCCAATGTGCAGCGCCAGCCGGCGTGATGCGGCTACCTGCGGGGTATAAAGGCGGCTGCGTGCGCACTGGCCCCTCGCTTACACAGTATGGCCGGCGACATTAGCTAGCGCTCGCTCAACGCTCTTCTCTGTAACAGGGGAACACACGGACTACAAGGAACCGAACCGCATCGCCTGCCCGCACCCCCGCTCGGACTGTAACCCGCTCACACACGCTGCACGCCGCATCCGCCGCCGCGCACTCCGGGTGGTTTTCGCCCGTTTAAAAAAAAAAAAACCCTTCTTTTGCTTATTCCTCTTTTTTTTTTTTTCTTTTAAATTAATATTAAGCAAATCCCCCAGAAGGTAAAACCCGCCTGGGACGGACTGGGACCCGGCGGCGGCAGCGCGGCCCGTGCAGCAGCAGCAGCAGCGAACGGTGGCGGCCGGGGGCGGCAGTTTGGTTGTCGTTTAATTTCTGTGGTTGTTGGTTGCTGAGTTGTCTCACCATGAAGGAGAGCGGTGCACACTTCTTCGAAGGGACCGAGAAGCTGTTGGAGGTGTGGTTCGCCCGGCAGCAACCCGCGCAGCAGGAGCCGCACCAGAGCAAGGGGTCCGGCGACCTCCGCACCATACCCAGGTCCGCGAACGGCCGGCGCGGGGTGGGGTCGGGGCGGGGGTCAACGGCGGCGGGGGCAGCGCTGCCCCCGCGGGCGAGAGGGTCCCTGAATGGCCCGGGTGTGGCGGCGCTTGGGGGGCGATGGCGGCCGCGCCAGGGGGAGGCAGGTTCCGGGGTGGCCGTCGGTGGGGGCTGGGCGCTGCCGACCGCCTTCCCCTTCCCCTGGTGACAGTCCCGGCATCTGCCCGCTGGGGGTGACCTTCCGCCGCCCTCCAGAGACCCCCGAGCAGGGAGCCTCCCCTCGCCCTGGCCGCCGGCGGGCGGTGGGGGTGCCGGGGACGGAAGCCATTCCGCGCCGCCACCTCGTGCAGCCCCGCGCGGTCCCTGCTGGCAACATGTGGCGGCGGGGAGCGGGGAGCCGGGCGTGTGCCGCCGGCCGGGAGCGCCCCCGGGGCGAGGCGGGAGTGTCGCAGTGCTGCTCCCGGCCAGGGGCACGGCGGCGGCGCCCACCCCGCTGCGGCGGCGGCCGGCGGGGAGCGGCTGGCACTGCTCGCACGGCCGGCATCGGGATGAGAAAGCTCGGGAAAACCCTGCCTTCGCTGTACGATGGGGAGCGGGGATCCGGGAATCTCGTTCCCAGTTAATGAAAGCTGGGAAGGGAGATCCCTCTGGCTATCGCGGCGAGGATTGATGGTTCCCTCACATGGCCGGTTTGGCGGCGACCTCCGGCACTGCGTAGCCGGACTGGTCCATAGAGCGGATCTCGCGGAGGGAACCAGGCGGTAGACAGGGACCCTTCCCGTGTTTCCCTGTGGCGTGGGAAGCACCGGAGCGAGGGAGGCACTGGGAACGGCGGTGCCCCCCTCCTCCCCCAGAAGTGTGGCCGGAGCCGCGGTTTACACGTGAGTCCCCTGGCTGCGCTCCCGGGCCGCGCGGCCGCTCCCGTGGCTCTCCCCATTGAGGAGCGAGGCCAATGGGAGCGGGGAGCCGCGGAGGGCCGGGCCCGCGCCCGTCACCCAATGGGCATCTGGGGAATGCGCTGGCGCCTCGCTCGCCGCCGCCCGGGGCGGGGAGGGAAGGCCCGGGGCCCGCTCTGCTCCGCTCCGGCCGCACGTGTTCGGGACTGGCTCCCGCCGCTCCCCGCCCGCCGCCCAGGAATGTGCCCGCGCCGCCTTTGTTAGCGCAGGAGCCGATGGCCACCTGCCGGCACGCGGGTCGCTTTTGGAACCCTGCCGGGCCCGGCGGGCAAGAGATGTCTTTACTGTACTTCATAGGGGGACAGTCTGAGAAGGCTGGAACTGGATGATCTTTAAGCTCCCTTCCAACTCAGGCCACTCCGTGATTCTGTGGAATACCCAGGCTTGTGACTTAGGCGGTCCAACTGTAGATGTGCAAAAAATTGCGTTCTGGAAGTGCTAGAAAATGGTAGCTGAGAGCTTGAAGTGCGAAGCAAAATCCGCAGAACTATGCATGAGGGTGCAGGGACAACAAGAATGGTATGTCAATGCTATCAGCTGACGTAGTTGGAAAAAGCAGGCTTGTCCTAAGCAAACAGGGCAAATCTGAAGGTTATACTTATGTCTATAGCTGACTTTCAGTATGGTTAATTGTACAGCTTTTCAGTTTTGAGTGGTAGCTGGAAGATCTGGTGTTCTCATGTGTATCCAGATCTGCTTGTGCGTATCACTGTCACCCAGTGGTCTCTGGTCAGGGAGCTTGAGCAAGAGAGCTTGGAAAAGAGCTTGTCATGGTGTGTTTAATGGCTAGAATACGTTACTGATGATAGCATCACCGTTCAAAGCTGTATGCTATTTGCCTTCTCATTTGTTTTGATATTCTTCAGCAAATTTCCTCTGTGTGTATGTCAGTAGAGTTAGCTATTCAAAGATCTGAATTGCCAGTGGGCAGGTAACAATTAATAGTTCATGGATAGTGGAAGCTTCATTTCTGCCATACCCGAAGCACTGCAGAATACATGGTTACCTCTGATGTGTTGGTGTAATGAGGTACCTTGCTCATGTAAATTTTACTTGTGAAGCTGTTTAGACCTTTTTGAATAACGTGCTTAACATGGAAATCATCAAATGTGGTTATATAGTTCTTTGAGGCTTAGTGGTGTAGTAGAGGCAGGGTAACGGCTTGTACAGGCAATGTCCAGGCAATCCTGGAAGGCTGTTGAAAATCCTAGCTGAAATACTTGAAGGTCTGAGCTGTGTAGGTACTTGAGGATTCCTGTAGTGTTTGACTTTAATGTGAAAGATTCCAAAAATACTCATTTGACCATGTTAATATGCTGGTGTTGGAATATGAAGATGTAGTTTAGAGATGGCATTCTGCAAATGCTTTCCTCAGTGACACAATTGTGCTCTCTGGTGTTCCATTTGTCAGCTCAGACTCGTGTTTACAAAACTGCAAACTTAACTTTTAGACTTCTCAAGAGCATTTAATGTAATTGCAATGTAGGTACTGGGACAGTCCCTTTGTGTGGTTTAGTTATGGTTGTAAAGTTTTAATAGAGTAGATGCAAACTGTTAACTGTTGAACATGTGGTATTTAACACAGTTTCAGAGCTGTGAACAAGCTTTGAAGATCTTTGTGTTAATTGGCTCTTAATACAAGATGTTAATTGAAGCTTCGTACTTTCTTTGCTAGGAAGCTGTGGCATGTCTGAAAATTGTTAACTTGTGTCCAACAGTCATTATCAGTGACACTGTTTCTAACATGAAATGAAGTTTTACAAACGCTCACTTTTGGAAAACTGTTGTAATTAAATTACTTACTGCAGTTGATAGATACTGCATTCAGGGTTTTTTTCATTTGTATCTCCTACTGTTGGTAATTCTATAGAGGGGATTGAATAAGCTGGTTTATGTTGAACAGAACTTGAAATCAAAGCTGAAACTGTAGAACAATAGCTAAATTAGAATCAAGTTGCAAACCAGTTGAGCTTGCCTTTTGTATTGTAATACCTGCTTAGTAGTGAAATGTGAGCCATTCATCTACTGAATGACTAAGCTCGTGTTCAAAGCTGAAAATTTCCATGTTGCCATGTGCTTGTTAGGGATTAGATATTTTAAAGTCTTTGCTGGATATCATCAGCAAAAAAAGTTATTGAACTGATGCAATTAAGATTTCTTTTTTCTCATATGAGCAAGCTTGCTTTTTGGATAAAAGTTTGTATTAGGTGTAATATATTTCAGAAAATCTCTATGACTATTGCTTTAATACATTCAGTAAAGGTCCCAACTGAAAAGTATTGAACATGGGCTTTACTTTGCTGTTAAGTTTTGGGGTATTTTTGTTCATTTTCTAATGAGTTCTGCAAAGAGGTCTTATTGTTGAAATAGTGGCAAGAATCTGAAGATGCCTACCCTGCTTATATTCAGGAGTGGAAAGAAGTTAAGACTTTTGTGGTCTCAAAATAATTGGCTTTAATTTTAGTGCTTGTTCTCACCATACTTTGTAAGGCATGTTTTTTAAAAGTACTCTTAGGCTATGTATAAAAACTGGAGGAGTTGCTGAAAACATGGACTTGCTGCGAGCCCTGGATTTCCATGGTGATTGTGTAGTGCAATCACTATTCCCACAGTAGACTATGCTGTTTATTCCTTCAGATGTGCAACTATGCATTTTTCATCTCAAGGGTTATCATGATCTTCAATGTACACAAGTTTGAAGCCTTAAGGTAATGATGCAAGTATTAAGAGCCCATATCTCAAGCATTCAACCCTGAAGAATACCCTGAAACTGCTTATGTACTTTTAATCTGCTTCCTATTTGTCTATATTATGCGAACACACAAACTGGAGAAAACTGTAGCAATGAGCAATATGGAGCGACACTTGATACCACATTCCGATCCTGTGCTACAGGAAAGCTTCCAAGCACCCATATAGTCAAACATCTAAGTCCTGTAAATATTTGCTTTGTACCGCACCCTATAGACTGAGTCAGCTCACTGCTACGCCTCTACCCTTCCCCCAGTCCTGAGGACCACAGCAGAGTTATTTGCCTGTTTTCTCAAACAGTGGAGGTACAAGGTGGCTGGGCCATGAGCCCTCTTCTACTCTTACTCCTGCGGTGCTTTGGAACAAAACTCAGTGGAGTCCGGAAAAGAAGGCAGAGTAGGCAGGGTTATGCTAAGATGAGGGCTTCTGTCACTGTGTACTTGCTGAACCTTTTCATGGGTGATGCAGTCTTATCTAGAGAATTTTATGTAAAAATGCAGTCTTTCCCTCATCAAAATTGGTATTAATCAACTAGATTTTAGCTTTCAAGTTCAAAATTACAGGTAAGGTGTGCTTGCTTGTAACTCACAATTGTAATTAAAGAATGATTTCACGCAAAGGGAATAAGCCCTTTTACACTCACTACTACTGATTCTGATGCTGTTTGCAGGAATTGAAGACTTATGTTGAAGACTTGATGTTTTCCTACCTTACCACTGAAACTGCTAAAGAATTTGTCACTTTCTGCCAAAGATCTGGTCCCTTAGTGAGACTCTGGAGAGCATCCTATTAAAATATGTGGCTGCTGGTGTATTCCCCCCAAAAGGGCTTCACTAATGGCTTTATGTAGCCAAGAGAACAGGAAGATTTGGGGCTCATGGTAGATATCTGCTGCCTTAGAGTACCTTCTGGAGAAGGTTACACTCCAGTTGGCCTTGAATATTGCTTGTAATTCTTGCTGTGCCTGCTGGAGCTCATACTTCTTAAGCACCTTGGGTGTCAGGTATGTTTTGTGCTTTGATGTGAAAGACTTGGAAATGCCTATCAAATATCTTCAGATGTAAAGGATGGAGTTCCTGTTTCATGTACACTGCTGTAACTGCAGTAATGATGTAAGGCCTTCAACAGGAGAAATATGCAGACTTTGAAGCACTGTCTGTGCTTATCTTTGTGCCATTGCTGAAATATCTTGGTTTCGTTTGGAAGTGATGCTCTAAGTAGTTGGCTTGGGACCTTCTAAGTAAAAAGTATTTTGTGAGGAGTACTGCATAGAATCACTTCTGATGTGCATGCAGTTTTCCATTCAGGCACCTGTCTTTAATTCTAGATTAAATGCATGTCCCTGGTGAGTTTCTTAAGTTAAAGATAAGGGGGATGCAGGCAGTCTCTCTGTATATCTGTGCCCAGAGCATATAGAGGGTGTGGCACTTTTGTGCACCTCACAGATACTGCTAAAGTAAAATTATCAAGTTGCCACTGCCTTGAGTCTAAACTCAGGCTCTGAGTGTGGTTCGAGGTAATCTATCTTAAACAGCAATTTATAAACTAAATTCTGGTTCTCATAGGAAATAATTCACATGCAGCTGTCTACAGAGAAATACACAAGCTTTAATACACAAGGAGGTGCTTTAAGAAACTTGTGACTTCTGTGGTCTGTAGTGTACCTGTTTCAGGACCCTTGAAACCAATGTTGCAATTCTGCTGACACTGATACTTAGCCAGCTTTCCTGTGTCTCGGCTACATCTCTTCTGCGTAGGCAGTTTAGACGTGGCATTAAGCTTGGCTGTCTGGATCACGGTATTGGTAGGAATGTGCCTACTTAACTGGAGCCTGCTAATGAGGTAATTGATATATCTGTGGCTCCTAAAAATACTCAGTAGGTAACAGGTGAGGGGATAAAAGGTTGCGCTGCAGTTGAATGCTTGATGTTAAAACAAGGTTTTACAGTAAGGATTAAAGTGCTTATTACTTTTGGTACTACAGACTTGTCAGCTGTTCTGTTTTAATGCAAAGCTATGTAAGAGTATGTATACGGCTTAAGCTGTCTTTAGGAATTTCATATGATTTATTTCCTAAGAATTCCCGCACTACTGCAAGACGTCTTCTCCTCCTAGTGCCGTCTGGCTGCCTTGGCAAGGTACTGTTACCGGGGTGGTGGAATGGCATGCTTGTGGAGGCTATTAATTGCTGATAGGAACAAGTTCTTGATGTAGTTCTTATCTCTTTAAATTGCTGTTAGCACCTTCCCAGTTGGCCTGAAACAGCAGTATTGTGCCTGATAGACTTGACTTCTGTTAAGAACAAGTTTTACCCTGAAGGTAAAAGCTTAGAAGAGGCCAATAACTTGTGTTCAAAAGCATGGTTTATATCTGGCAAGGAAAACTTGTTTCATAGCTTATTCATTCCTTATTCCTGCAAAGTATGAAATGAAGGAACAAACATGATGTTTTGGAACTTGGTTCGGAGGCACTGTTGACTATTCATTACAGACTTTAAGCATACTTCCTGAAATTAAGATAATTCTCAGTTAAAATAGTTTTTCCCTACTGATATACCTGGTTGGCACTTTGAATGGAAGGTATTTGCACTCTGGTAACAAGTCTGTTGATAAGGCACTGAATATTGCAACATAGGTAGAGGAGTGGATTGCTGAACTTTAATTTTTTTTTTTTCTTTCTTTTGGCTACTCAGATATAGAACACGTAGCTTTCTACAATTGAAGCAAGTACAGTTTTTCACGCTTGAGTGGATGTATTCCATTTTTGTTTGCTGTTCTCTGAGAATGTGCATTTAAGATGCAATATGCTTGCCCATTGGAGAAACTAATTTAACTTTGGATAAGTAACAGTTATTTGAAACTTGAGAAATGGGATTTTAAAGCTTTGCAGTGAAGTGGTCAATAAGCCCACAACAGCGAGGAGCTGATTTCAAGTGCGTTTTTGCAGATCTGCTGCAGAACTTGCTTCCAGTGAGAGCTGCCAATGACTCCCCCGGATCATACTCTACTATGCTTGAGTATAGGACAGCAGTTTTCAAACTCTGATTGTCCTGATGTCTGGCTGTGGAAAATAATGTAGGAAATAGTAATGCCATTCACATCAATCATTGAAAAAGGAGTTTTGAAGAGCAGAAGCCCATGATAGCATTTTATTGAGAATTAGTCTTACTTTTTCCCCTGTTTCAGTTGGAGGCTTTGATTCCAAGTTCAGACTTAACTCAGTAATGAAATAAGTAGTGTTCTCAAATATTTCAGTCACTAATTTTGTGGATTTTTACTTGACAAAAAATGTGCATAGCTGCAGTACATGTACTGATAACCATTGAAATACTATTTTTAAGGTGTGTGGTTTTTTTTTTGTTTCCACATTGTGTGGATAGACACTGCTTCTCTCAACTATTGATTCTTACATAATTATACAGATTTTTTTTTTTAAAAAAAGGAGGAAATGCAAGAATTAGACTTACTGTGAGCTTAATCTACTTGGTACAAAGTAGTCCCAGATGTTCTTCCTTAGCTGTGCTTTAAACAATGGAACATGCCAAATACTAAGGTCATCTTGTTTAAATAGATTATGTTGGATCAAATCCAGCCTTTCTTTAGTTTTTTGTACTGAACTTTTAAATGCATATAGATACAGGCCGGTATCTCTGCAAAACTTCTCCCTAATGTGGCCAAGTCTCATCCTGGTTGCTGCAACCCTTTGTTAGTCTGTATATGCATCTAAAGCAAGCCTGGCATCTTGTCTGTTTCAAGTTGCAGTTTTTTAACTTGATGCTGCTCTAATCATCATATGATAAACTTGCCCTTTATTTCTGTAAAGGCTGAACACATAGCATTTAGTGTATGCTTAGCTGTGGTTTCTGTTGTATAATAGTGAAGAATTGAGCAAAGGTCCCTAAATACATATATAGTACTAACTAACAAGCATAACTTTCTTTACATGGTGGGCTTTGCAATATTGTGTCGTTGATACTATGCTGTACTGACCCCTCATTGCTGGACTACTTGAAGACCAAAATTCGTACATTTTCCTGTGCTAATATGTATTTGAATCTTAAGCCATTTCCCTGAAATGTGTGCATGGAGTTGCACTACAGCAGTGCTTAAAAGTGTCACTTGTCTGCATAAAGCTGAGGGTTTGACTGTCTGACTAGGTAAGAAGCTTGTGAAGGCTGAGATGTATGCTCTTGAAAAGCCTAAGATAGTTACATGCCCATTAATACTTAGAAAAGTACAAAATCAGATTTGTAGTAATGTACAAATGGGGTTAGTGCAGCTCAGCATTAGGGAACTCTTCTTCACCTTTCACAAATGTTATGTCAGACACTGGGTGTTTCTTTAATGGCAGATGAAATGTTGTCAGTAGCAGTGCCGGAATAATTTGAACAATTTCAAACATAACCTAGTTCAATTCACAGGAAAAATGTAATAGGATATTAAAGGGAAAACATTAAGGCTGGCAAACTTACACTGGTGGGTTGTAGCCAGAGAAAACTAAATCGTTCAGTATTCTTGTCAGCAAAAGTGTGATTTTTTTTTTTTCCCTAGGAGCATTTAAAATAGGTATAATATAAGTGTTTCACTCCTTGCATTTACCAGGTTTTTCAAGGTGAGCAGGCACTTGCATTTTCATATACACTTGAGTATCAGGAACAGAGCTAAATCCAGTCAATGACATAAGCATAGAGCTGAATAAATGTGTGGGACTTGAGATGAGCATTAAAAATAACTTTTTTAATTTGATATGCAGATTTGAGTGTCTGTACTGTCATGTCTGTAGTTGCAGAAGAGTGTTTCATCAAGGGTCACTAACTGGGGTGGTAGGCTAAACCTCACTTTGATTTTAAGTATCTGGTTATATCACTGAATCTGTAAGCTTGTTCAGATGTGCTCTTAATTGTGAACACTTAAAAAATGTGTAGAATTTTCTCATTTTAATAGCTTCAGTCTCATTTAAAAGGAGGCTATAGTGTGAGTCTGTAACACAGTGAACTGTGTTCTGGTTGAATCGTATAAATATGTTATTCTGGTGTAATGTTGAGTATTAGTAGTAAAGTTACAGAATTCAGTTTCAGGAGTCATTCTTCTGAATTAGAGAATTGAGGGAGAAATTAAGGCACTTATTTGCTGGAGTGTTTAAAAAAGCTGGATATTTTAATTATACTTACAGCAGAATCTAAGGCTTCAGCTTTGTGAACTGACCAATTTTCTGAGGGGAAAGATTGGTGGCTGCTGGAGGAAGCCTGCCAATGGAATTAACAGTGAGTGCTCTGTCCTGAAGTACAACTACAGGGCTTTTGTGGTGTCGGTAAAGCGTGAGAGGTCTGACTCCTGAGGATGGATTATGCTGACAGTTGTATGACCAAGCTAAGCTTTCTTGGTGATGAGAAATTGGCACTTCTTTCATGCTCCCAGCTGCAAAGGGTCCTGCAGCATCTCCAGCTCTGCTGATGGGTAGCTCAGTTTTATGCTGGGTTAGTAAATCCCTTGGTTTGTGACAGGTCTGAGGACAAGAGCCAGCACAACCTGCAGGTGGAACATGCTGTGGGAAGGGAGGGATGGGAAAAGTAGGACAGCTGGCAGTCTTGTATTATGTGACGTCAGGATGCTGTATTTGTTCCTGTCTTATTTATAGCAAAATTGACTATATTGGGTTCTACTAATCTGATGTAGACACAAGACTAAAGTTGACAACCAAAGTAGTTTTTTGCAAGTCTGTCCTTTCTCACTAGTATTTGAAATATTTTGGCTTAACTTGAACACTTTGATTTTTTTTTCCAAATTCCTCATAGAATGAATAAGGTTAGACAGTAAAGAATTGAAATATTGAACTTCTACATCTATGAAATCTAGCACTGTGGCTTCAACTTGGCCTGTATGAAATAAGTTCAGTTTATTTTTTTCTAAGTATAATATTCCTAACTATTTACTCTAAGTCTTCTATATCTTCTAGAGGTAGAAGAAATCCTGTGATCCTGATTGGTTCAAGAGGAATTCAGGCCATTGAAATTTGTTTGTTTTTAGGGGTGGTTTTCAGCTAAATTAGGAACTTGACTCTTTACTGGTCAGTTAAAACATCTTAATGCTAACTTGCTAGTTTATTACTCAAGTAGGTGCCAGTGACTATTGTGATTGAAGTGCATGGAGGTTCGACCTAAAGCATACCTTAACCTTAATTGCTGTAACTTATCTTAGTACATGTGGGATGCAGGATTTAAGGTTATTTTGACTCACCTAGTTAGAAGCTTGGGGTTGCTGTTTGGCAGTTGTCTGCATGCAGCAGACTATAGTAACAGATTTTGAGGAATACTTAGCCATTGAGAGCTAAGAAATTGGATGTTACTGTTATAGACAGTCCACATACAAAAAGTCTTCCTGTTTTGTGCTCTCAGATCCAGTAAATCAAGACAAGCTCTAGTGTTGTTTGGGCTACACTTTTTACCCAGGGCTCCAGAAAGCTTTGGTTTTTTTAACCTGTTGTTATTTTTTTACAGGATTGAGTGGGACAAACTTCTGGAGAATGTGCATTGTTTGATCATAAGTGTGACAAAAACTGACAAGCAGGAAGCTTATGTACTCAGGTAAGCCACTACCTCATTCTTTTAGTCTCTTAAGAGGTAAAAAAGTGAAAGCTGTCATATGGGACCAGTCTTGGGTTAATGTGCTGCTGTTGGCAGCTACAGCTTACAAGGGTCTGCTAATCACAGCACTCTCATGCTTCTGTTCAGAAGTGGAAATGTCTTCACAGTTACCCCTGTTTCTTTTTTCCTGTAACTGAAAGGATTGATGGAGTTGTGGTGGTTCTGCACCTGATCACTGAATTTTGTCTGGGAGGGTGGGGTAAATAAGGTTCCCCAGTTAAGAAGTTTAGTATTACTTCAGCAGAATAGTGCATATAGGTGTCACTTACAGATCAGCAAAAAAAAGTGTATCAGTAGATTGGCTTTAACTGCAGATAATGGGGAACAACCCTTGCGTCTGAGCTAAGGACATATATAAAAATGTAGCTTTCCTGAAATCCTGGAATTTTTTTGCTGTGCAGAGGTTAGTTGTAAGGACACTACTTTCACCATGTGTTTTTCATCTTGCAAAATACTTCCTTGCTTTTTCTATGTGAACTTTACAGATCGTTTGACATTCTCTGCTTTACTTCAGATTACAAATACTGAAGCTTTTGTACTCTGAAAGTCTTGAGGGCAAGGTTGGGCTTAAGAGCAAGCTAGTCAAAGAAACTGCTGAAGTCTTGTTTCTTCAGGCTTCATGTATTTTAAACAAAATTCTGAAAAGAATGTAGCTAGTTACTCTGCATCTTGGATGAAATATAGTCTTGACTTCAGATTTGTAAACAGCATTCATTCCAAATTGCATTATTTAAGCTAATTTTTAATCCCATTGTTCAGTGACTTGGTAAAAAGATACTTGTTAAGTATGTTTAAATATTCTGGATGTAGTATCAATGCCTATCTTCAGTTCAGTGGGGCTGCAGTTAAGTATCTGACTTAGTTTATGTACATTTAATTTCTGTGTCTTTATAGACATATCATATAGCTGTGCCTATATTCTCACAGTGAGATTTCATGTTCCTGTGAACAGGTGCTAATTCACCCTTTTCCAGTAGTCTGCTTTCCTAGAAGATGCAGCCAGACAACTTACTTAATTCTGTTAAGGCTTTTACCTTATTTGAGTTCACCTTCTCGTAGACGTTGTCAGCTAAGAAAGATTACAAGTTTGTTCTGTGTCAGGGTTAAGACATTAAATTCAATGTCTGTGCTGTGTACCCACTTTACAGCATGTTTGTATTTCTCAAATAGTTTGATGATGTCTAATACATGTATTATGTCTTCCTGTAGTGGGGTATCTCTGTAATACCATGCTTGGAGCAAGTATTTGTTTTGGGAAATCATAATTGCTATTGAATGTTAGCTGAAATCTACTGTTTTGGTCCATTTTTCAAATGTGTTTATGTACCATATTATGAATACTCTGAGTAATGCAATTGGTGGGGATAAGAACCAAGGGCTGGATTGTTCTCCTGGATTGTTTTATGTAGAGCACTTAATATATTTGTCACACCTTTTTTTACAGTGAGAGTAGCATGTTTGTCTCCAAGAGACGTTTCATTTTGAAGACGTGTGGTACCACCCTCTTACTGCAAGCACTGGTTCCCCTGTTGGAGCTTGCTAGGGAGTACAGTGGGTTTGACTCAATTCAGGTAAGGTGTCAAAAATGTTGCATCTTCCTTAGAATGTACACAAACCTGTTTTACCACTATTTAAAATTCACTGATTTTTATTAAATATTCTGGAACTTTCACATTTATTTATGCTTCCTATAATGGGAAGATTGTAATATAAAAATTGCTCTGCTGTAGCATTTACCCTTCTGCTTGCCTCTTAATGGGTGCTAACCATCAAATGCCATCATGCTGAGTTACTTAAGAGTGAAGGACTTCTGTGCCTCTGCTGTCAGTGCTGAAGTCACTGGAGTTTTCTAATGGAAAACAAGTTTGGAAGTAAGCTGTCTCCTGTAGCTTAGAAATTAAAATAGAAATATCCATATGCCTCTGAAATGGGAATAAAGCTAGCAGTGTTTTGACAGTGAAAACTTGGGTCCTGTAAAAGTTTATGATAAATGCTTGTGTTTTTCTGAATTTTTGGATTTGACATGGGGGGATATATTCATTATCTAAGATGCACCTTTATTTTTTCAGAGCTTCTTTTATTCACGTAAGAATTTCATGAAGCCTTCCCACCAGGAGTACCCACATAGGAATTTCCAGGAAGAAGTAGAGTTTCTTAATGAAATTTTCCCAAGTAAGTTCGTGAAACTTCCATCAAAGTTGTACAGCTCATGTGAAGGGTTGATGTTATGTGAGAAGTGACAAGCAGTACAATAGGTACAGACTGCCAGGCCATGCATTTAGCACTCTGCAGAATCCAGCTTTCACTAACCCTAAAAACCCTATTTAAAAGCTAGGATAGTAATTTAATCTGACTAATACACTTAAGAAAAAGATGGGCTTTTCTCAAAGTCACTGTGCCAAAAATTGAATTTAAACATTTAATAAAATTTAAAACTTATAAAAAACATCTTACATTTTAAATACTGGCAGAAAGGGTTTTTTTTGAAGGAATGTGGAAGCTGTGGTACTCATCTGAGTTATTTGAAAATAAATGCTAATCATAAATGTATTTTAATAGAGGCTTAAGAGTACCAGGGTTTCTCTCTGTACGTAGCAAAAGCTGTAATCTGAATTTCCTGCTAGTAGGCTCTCAGCTAGGATGTCCAGACCCACTTCTGAGGAAACCTCCTTTTCTGATTATTAACTTAGCATTCCTGAAGCTAAATGCTGGGTTATTCGACACAGATGCTGACTGTATCAGTGAACCTCATGGGGTTCTGTGACAACTGTCTTTAAATATGAGATGAATATAATATTTTTCATAAGTGTTCAGCTGTGATGCATTAACTGGAGACTTTTTGTCTTGTCTAGATGGAGCAGCTTATTGCATGGGGCGTATGAATTCTGATTGCTGGTATGTATGTGAAGAGTTTGAAGTCTTTGAGACTTACAGTAGAACTTGGTGCTTTTAATACATACTATATATGTGATTTGTACTTTCCATAGGTACCTGTACACTCTGGATTTCCCAGAGAGTCGGATATCCAATCAGCCTGATCAGACACTGGAAATTCTGATGAGTGAGCTTGACCCAGTAGTTATGGACCAGTTCTACATGAAAGATGGTGTTACTGCAAATGATGTCACTCGTGTACGTTTGCTTGAAAACTAATAATTTGGGGGAATGGTGGAAATTGGGCAACAAAATGCTTCATTTGATGACCATTTAATAGAAGGTTTGTTTTGTGGTAGGAAAGATGTAATAGAAACTGTCCAGTTAATGCTTTAGGAGTAAAATGGATTTAACTCTAGAATGTTTGGGGGAACATAACTTCACATTTTCAGTGCCCCTGGTTTAGTGTATTGAAAGGAGCAGTATGCAGTGCTTTGGATGATTCAATGCTTTTACTCTGAGAAATGGAGGAGTAGGAATAAAATCACAATTTGAGTAACTTTGACTGAAGGATGTGGATTATGAGGAGTGAGGCTTAGACTGAAGATAATGAATCCGAAGCTTATCTAGGTATCAAAATCAAGGAGCTGTTTGGATGAGGGGAAGGGCAGACTTGGGGCCTAAGTATAACTTGATGGTTATGTCTCCTTTTACCCTTTTTCCAAATGGGGAAATCCTTTGACGTGAACAAATTTCTCTGACAAGTACACTGACTTCATCTTGTTTTGTGTCTTAGGATTTGATTCTCTTATTTGCTATTGAGAACTGGCTGTACCTCAGGTATTATATGGGAGTTAGAAGTGCTTGGGATTGCACTTTTATTCTGGAGTATAAAGCAGTATATCCTTATTCTGGAGTAAATGTAAATAGTCTTCACTTCATGGACAGTGGTTGAAGAGAAGCTCCACTTTTCAGCAGCAAAAGCAGTTGTTTTAGAATTCTAAGATTTCCCTTGTCTTGGATGTATGCAGCTTGGTTCTTTAAGAGGCACCATGATAAATTACTGAGTGACAAGCTGAATATGGGTTATTTGGGGACAGGATGCAAAGCAAGTTCATCTACAGTGGTACAGATTATCAAACGGAACTTGTTCTGGGGAGAACTCTGGTGTCCTGCCCCCAAATGTTAGTTCTACGTTTTAGTGAAATCTAAACAAATGTAAGGATGTATCATAAACTGAGTTGTTTAATCCTGACTTCTGTTTCAGATGAGTGGAATTCGTGACCTGATACCAGGTTCTGTTATTGATGCTACAATGTTCAATCCTTGTGGGTATTCAATGAATGGGATGAAATCGGATGTAAGTTTTACACTCATTGATAATTAATGTACTGATAATTTAAGTAAATAATAAATATTTGGTGGTAACAATACCCTTTTTTTTTTTTTCAGGGAACTTACTGGACTATTCACATCACTCCAGAACCAGAGTTTTCTTACGTTAGTTTTGAAACAAACATAAGTCAGACCTCTTATGATGACCTGATTAGAAAAGTTGTAGAGGTTTTCAAGCCAGGAAAATTTGTGACAACCCTCTTTGTTAATCAGGTGAGTTTTCTTGCTTTAGCTTGTCAGCTTATGAAATGCACACACACAAATAAAGCAGAGCTAGAGATTTTTAGTGGAGATAAAGTTTCCAGTTTGCCTCGATATTTGGGTGGTCATTTCTTTGGAAAGTAAAAATAGTCTTCACTATTGCTTTGGCATGTACTAAATCTGATCTCCAGAGTTCTTCAGAAATACTAAGATGAGGCAACCCAGTCTTAGTATTCTAATGACTTCCTGGTTTTTGTGGGCATAATTTCTTGCTTTGGCACTTCTCTGGATTTGCCTGCAGCTCTCGGTTGTAGAACTGCCACTATTAATGGTGATGCTGCCAGCTATCATAGAACCATTGGGTTGGAAGAGGCCTTAAAGATGATTTAGTTCCAACCACCCTGCTATGGGCACAGATGCCTTTCACTAGACCAGCTTGCTCAGAACCCCATCCAACCTGGCCTTAAACATTTCTGGGAATGGGACATCCACAACTTCCCTGGACAACCTGTATCAGCGCCTCACTACTCTCAGAGCAATGAATTTCTTCCTAATATCTAGTCTGAACCCACCCTCTTCCAGTTTAAAGCCATACCCCTTCTCCTGTCACTACATGCCCTTGTTAAAATATCCCTCTCCAGCTGTTTTGTAGCCCCTTTTAGGTACTGGAAGGCTGCTTAAAGGTCCCCCACCAGCCTTCTCTTCTCGAGGCTGAACAACCCCAACTCCTTTCAGCCTGTCTCTGTAGGAGAGGCGCTCTATCCCCTGTACGGTTTGCAGTATCACATGTAGGGAGCAGAATCCCTGCTTGAGAATGGAACTTCCTGCAGCACTGTCAGGCACAGATTTGAAGCATGTTGGTAATAAGTATCACAAGAATTACATATGAAATACATGGTATGCTAGTCCATTTTTAAATGCCAGTTGAAAAATAACTTTTACCTTTTTGTTTTCTAGAGCTCTAAATGTCGCACGGTGTTTTCCTCTGCCCAGAAGATTGAAGGGTTTAAACGTCTTGATCACCAGATTGCCCAATTCAGTGATTATAATTTTGTTTTTACCAGTTTTACAAAAAATCGCCAGCAACAGCACAGTTGATTAAGAATGAAGAAAAAGCGCAAAAAGAAATCCCATATAGAAGGTGGTGGTTGCTTTCTAGTTAATGATTCAGGGGGCCATGTTTTCCACTTCCACCACCTTGTAGTTGTGGAAAGCCCTAGGTGTAATCTTAGTATAACCATTTTGAATTGTATGCATTATTATATCAAGGAGTTAGATATCTTGCATGAATGCTCTCTTCTGTGTTTAGGTACTCTATGCCACTCTTGCTGTGAAATTGAAGTGCATGTAGAAAAATCTTACTGTATGAAACTTTACAACACTTGTAAAAATGATTCAGGTAGAATTACACACAATATAGTTTTTCTCCAGGTATCACCAAAAATTCCCCACAGACAAGGCTTTCGTCCTCATTAGACTTTAGCCTCAACCTGCTCACTGGGGACAGTTCTCTGTTAAATTGTCTGGGTTTGTTTTTTTTTTTTTTTCATCTATGTTGTGATTTCAGTCTAAAACAGTTTTTGACAAACTTCTATGATTTCTAATGAAACTGATTCTTAATTAACACTTTCATGTTTGGAGAAAGTTCTTAAAACAGTTACAAATTGTTTTGCTACTACAGGTGGTGGTTGATTTATTTTTAAATCAGACTGACTTTTCATGCTCTAATAAAGCTTATAGGAATTTGCTCAGCTATACTGTAGCACTGGGCTAATACATTGGTCTTTCACCTTTAGTAACTTGGGTATCGGTACTAGTGCAGGCTAAAATTTGTCTTGCCTTAATGCTCATTTATCTGTCCACTGCTACACCATGACAGAATTTGAAGAAGGTCCAAGTCTTGATTAGGGGAAGAGCAGAGCCAGAATGCAAGTGCTTTGGCATAGTTGTGTGACAGCTTTGCAAAGTGCAAGTTCGTGTTGGCACCAGACATTTTCTGTCCTAATCACCTGTTATGTCAGACTAAGAAGTTGGTGCTTTTGAGCACTAGCAGGTAGATGTAGTGGAGGAGTGGAATTTGCCAGTCTGGATGTGTTGATTGGTTTGGATTATTCTCAGTAAAACCTGTGACCTACTACTCCTGACTGTAAAGAGTGCTTCTAAACTGGTCCAGTGTCTCTTCATTTTGTTGTTCCAAGCAAAGCTAATGCCTCTATCTTGTGACAGTCCTGTGACCTTGTTGTGCATGTGACTTATGTTGTATTTGAGTATTGTGACTTCACCTGTTTTTTCCTCCTAATTGCTAAGGTGGTTCCTCTTGTGACTTGAGGGCATTAAGTGAAGGCATAGAACAAGAACTGTCTGGGACATCTGGACAACAGTGAAGTAGAATGCTATTCATGGAGCATGAATAAGTCACTTCAATGGGTATTGACTAAAATGCAGGCTTTAAAGAGCTGGCACGCTTTCAGCTATGTTTGTAAATACTGGGATTTTAACAGCTGTGAGACCAGTGTGTTAACTACAAAATTGAGATTATTTTCCCCCCTCTTGTCCTTGCAATGGTTTGACTCTTTCTGGTTTGATGCAATGGTTTTTTTGTTCCTTCCATATTTATAAATGAAGCACTTTTTCAGTGCTTCTAAAGTGAAGTCTACTTGGTTAGAAATCAAGTGGTTGGAACATTTGGATTTTTTTTTATATTTTAAGCATATTATTGATGTTCTTTACCAATATTACCAATTACATGCTGTAAATGGCACTAAAGCTTTTTGATGTTAATATTGAGGACCAATATTTGTGGGTTTTTTTTGTTCTTACATTGTCCCAATTGATCTGACATTGGTTGGCTTGAGGTCCTTTAAGTAGACTGAGGATCCCTTTTCAAGTAATACTTAAATACACATTTAAAAAAAGAAGCATAAGCCTCGGCTATAAAAATGAAAGCTGTTGAATGGGTTATTGAACTATCTGGGTGATCAGGATGGGGGGAGTATGGTGTTTATAATTTCTGTGGTGTTAGACTTTGATCATTTAAAAATATCTGTACCACAACTTAACGCTTCAATAAAAGTTCGCTTAAATTGTTTGCAGTGGTGATCCAGTAATTCTTCCCTTAACTGCTTTCATGCCTTCTGGTACCAGATGGTTTAATTCTGAAATAGATTTGTGTCCTTATTGTCCTAATTTACTTTAAATTTGCTTTGCCTTGTAGGGGATGCATCTCCACTGTTAGCACCTTGGTACTTTAAAATGAGGCAGTATGTCAGACAAAGCCAAATGAAAATGTTAGGCTGTTATTGAGGCTAAAACTTTTTCTAAATCAACACAAAAATTTGCTATCTTCATCTAACCTGTATTTTTTCTTCAGCAATAAATATTTGAAATAGTTGTCTGAATTCAGACAGCTCCTGTTTGTAAGTAAAAAAACCTGGCATACATTTAGGGTACTTAAGCTTAAACCAGGTGAGGTTTGTCTCTTAAAACAAAGGAGGCGTGTGTCTGCATAGTAACCTAGACCAGTGGCTACCGATGTCACTGCTAAGCAATGCAACCAGCATAAGGGAAGATTTCCTGGAGTTCATGTGATTTAGTCCTACGGGAATAGTAGCTGCAGTTTACCCTCAAAACTCTTAACAATGCTGATATCCCCCAAAGTCACCTAAGTAGGGAAAACTTGTGTCAGTATTGGAGCTCTAACACCTTCAGACTGTTCAGTTCTGAATACAGGTTTCACTGGTCACCCCAGTGAAAAAAATGCTTAGGAAGAGTTCTTGAGGTGTGCAGTTCTCCCATGCTATACAAACAAAACTGTTATAGGTGGAAAAAATTGCTTCCAGATGTATGTATAATCTGAAGCCTGCTGAAGTATTAAAGCCAAGCCTCTGGCCAAAGCCTAGGAAGAACAGGATAGTTCAGCACTGACTTATTGTGCTTCCGTGCAACCACAGTAATGACAATTCAGTAGAAAGGTTAATGAGCAACTGAGGAGCTGCTCAGTTGCATGGAGCTAAGCAAAATGGGCTCACCCCATTTGGGGACTCATGTCAAAGGGAATCACCTCCATGTTCTCAAACATACTCAAAAACCATTCCAATTTCAAATGCTTGCACAGCCACAATGTGAATGTACCTATCAGCAAGCCCTGGGAAGAGAAAACAGTCATTACGAAGATACTGAGACAGGTATTTCCTAGTAGTTTCTTCAATTAACTTTCAGTTGTGTGTTTAACTTTAGGTTAAGTTACACTTGCGCTTTTTAATCTTCCTTAATTTCATACTAGGAGATTACTGATGGTGTGGTCTGTGGGGTATTTTGCATATTGCTTGTGGTTCAGCTAGGCCTCTGCTGTCTGGGGGAGGTTGGATTAGGGTAAAAATTGCTTATCCTGTTTGGTGTAAGTATATTTCCTGCCAACACTGCTGGAAATAAGGTTTAACCAAATTTCAAGTTAACTGTTCAGGTTTAACTATTGCTTGTTATACGCTGTACTTACAATACAGAACTGCTGTTATGTTTATTTAAAAAAAAATAGGCCCTAGAGAGTCTTGCTTCTGCAGCTGCCTGAGAGCCAAATCTTTTTACAAATTTTACATTCTCTATAACGTGCTTAGTTCTGCCTTTGGCAACTGCTATTAATTTTAAATGTATGTATACAACTAAAATATGTAAAGTCACGTTTAGGAGCAAGTCCAGACATATGAATACCATAATCTCAGCATTTTTCATTCCTGTATTAGACAGAACATGAATCCACATTTTTGTATCATGAAATTCCTAATGTGGGTACTTCACCTAATCACTAACTCCAAATTATGTCATTTATAGCATTCCTGTTATTTTCCCTGTGTATTTTTATAGATTATATTGATCCTCTCAGTCCATCACTCTTTCTCTTAAAATATTAAGATTTCATAATAGCATGCAAGGCATCTGCAGAATCATACAGTGGGTTGGGTTGGAAGGGACCTTAAAGATGCTCTAGTTCCAACCCCCTGCCATGGGCAGGGACACCTTTCACTAGACCGGGTTGGTCAGACCCCATCTAACCTGGCCTTGGACACTTCAGGGATGGGTCATCCACAACTTCTCTGGGCAACCTATTCCAGTGTCTCACTGCCCTCATAGTAAAGAATTTCTTCCCAATATCTAGGTCTACTCTTTGTATGTTCACTTGATTAGACTTGGAGACTTGTGTTCTTTATATGCTGCACATTGCCTAAAGCCACATTATTAGCTAGGTTTGTAGATGGGATACTCTGTCCAAACCATCTCTCTTGCAGCCCAAATTTGCCAGTTTTAAGGGTTCTTACAAACATATATTTTACAGACGCATTCTGATAGTGCAGAAGCTGGTTTTTTTTTTATTATTATTTGATGATCTAACATTTAACAGTTTCTATATCTCAAATCCTATAATCTTATTTACAGTGAAATTCTGATATAAAACAAGCATTGATAGAATTGCTGATATAAATAAATATGTGATTTATTTATTCCTCAAAGCGTTGTGAAATATGAAGGCATGAGGGGGAGGACAGAAAAATAAGAAAATTATTCATTCAGATTATTACAGAAGGTATAATTTACCCAGTGAAAGCTGGCATATGTAAAAACAACATAAAGCTGCGAAGGCTTCAGGCTGTAATTGCTAAAGCTCTGGTACCTACAACTGAAGGATACTGAGCAGGAAGCTGATGAGATTAGTGAAAGCAGTTCAGCAAACAAACAGCCGTTGTAATTGTCTATGCTCTTCTATGATTAATATTGGTTTCAATGTTAGTATTTAATTTGCTCAGCTGTGCTTTCACTGCTTTTAGGCAGATAATCAACTGTAAATTCATAGATTTTAATATTCTAGTTTTAAGCACAGTAAAAAGTTTATTTTGGGTTGTACTCTGTTGTTGAGTGCCATGACACAGAAAAGTGGAACAATTTATATTTGTGCCTTTCAACTCTTCCATTTAATGTGCTGCTACATAACAGGAAAATATGTTTTCTGATTACCTGCTCTCTTAACACTGTAATCTCTTGAATACTTCATTCTTGAAATATTTAAACTGTGCAGACCACCCAGAAGGGCCCAGCAGACAAGAGGTTACAAACCAGTGATTTTCCCTTCAATTCCTCATGTTACTATGTCAAGCAGTAGTTAAGAAATGAATCAGCTATGCAAAAAAGCTATCCATTTTCATTTTTCATAAAGAAAATAGTCCAGAGATACACAGAAATCACGTTTAAACCAGCTTTCATAAAACTGTCCAAACTCCCTTTTAAAGATTTGTAATCCTAGTTATTCTTACTAAATTTGGACAACTGCCATCTCATTGAGCCACTTCTCAATTTCTTATAGTAGTCAAGCTTGACTATAGGATTTCAGTGTAAAAGCTGAACTATTATACATTTGTTTCCTGATCTAATAGGTCTCAATCAAATAAATGTAGGAGAGCACTTCATCTTATATAACAAAAATATACTTCTTTATATGCTAGAGGAACATGCTAGTATTATTTCAAAGCAAAGCATGTTGTTATACATCTGGTTACAATTTACTGAAACCTGTTTATAAATACAACCACTGCTTGTCCAGGTTAAGAGTTTTCAAAATACATCCTTGTCTACAATTAATATATATATGAATCTGTTCAGAAATCAGAAGGGTTTAAGTGGAAGGGAGTTGCTTGGTACTACTCTGTGTGAATTTTTGTGTGCATGGGTTTGCTAGAGAGAAGAACTAACACAGGAATATATACAAAAGGAACAGAAAGCCAGTCCCAGAATGGCTAAGAATATGACTCTTAAAAGTATATGCTTAAAACTATTAGGTTGAGTGCTAATTGAAAATGAGCAAGATAAGTCTCTGCTTGATGCCTTCTGTGATCAGAGAAGCTGGACTCTGTATACAGTTTTTTACAGTATTGTATTCAATTGCCTGGGGAATTTAAAAGATTTGGAGAACAGGAGATACAATAGACAAAAAATAGGCGGTCACAGAAACAAGTGTTCAGTCCATACTGAATATCTCAGAATGTTCTTTTTGATGGTGACTCAAGAAATTAATACAATCTCTGTATTCCACATGTTATACATATTTTAGATACCAACTATGTACACACCAGTATATATTTATATATAAATATGCAAACTATAAATGACACCCAAAATATAAACAGTTCTAGGCTCCCTTTTTTTTGTAACAGTTCCTCAAGTTTTATTGTTTTGGAATCCTTAATTTTTAAGATTGTTTAAGACTCTGAAGGAACTTCAAATTATTTTGATCACTCTATCTACAAATCTAACCAAGTCGCCCTCCAACAATAAAGCCTGAACTCTGAGGCAGTGTGATGTAAAGTTTCTGTTATTCCAGGAGCCATACATCCCATACAATTTCTTAATGGACTCCTAGTCATCTGCAGAACAATATATTTTTTCTGCATTCTGGAATGAAATAGGAAGATTTGAAGTCAGGCCTTTTTGCAGATGCTGGATCATTCCTTCCACCATTACAGGGACTCCGTATGAATCAGAGGAATGGTTGCTTGTGGGCTGATGAGGATACAAATGTCAAGCACGTCTCCCCCTTAAAAGGATATTCTGTTGCCTTACAAAAAAAGATACGCAGGATTGTACTGTACTGATAAGCAACCTGGAAGAAATTGCATCTGATGTAATCTGAAACCACAGAGGAAGACAGACAATTGTTTCTTATAAGCTTTAAGGACCAAATGGGAATGAGACATAACCTATAGGTCTTCATCTTGAAATTTGGACTTCTAGTGAGTCATGACGACTGTCTGAAGGAATGGAAGTCCTTACTCTTTTCACAATACTGTAAACCAGTTATGCAGTATGGAAATAATGATATTAACCTTATTTGACAGGAGCACCAGTGGCAACTAGAAGGTTAGAAAAGGTGGCAATATGCCGAGGCTGAATGAAATGATCCTTCATTGGTAATTACCTTGACTCCACAATATTAGGAGGATTCTTTTGATAAGACAGTCTTAAGGCTACACAAGAATAAATACATATATTTTAAGTCAGGTCAAGAGATTTGAACTACTCACCCTCTTTTGAGTAACCAAAATGACATTGACAAAAGACACCAAAGTAAAGATTGAGTAGTGTAGAGGTTGAATATTTTTTTGAGGTTTTTTGCTGTCTCCAGCAGTGAAAATACACATTGTAGTATCTCTAATTTCAGTGCAGTATTAGGATTAGTTTTATAGTTTGTAAAATTCTTGTGCACACTTCCTGAAAAAAACAAGGATGAATTTCAGGAATTCCAGAGAAGTAGCAAAGCCAGATAATTAATAATTTAGTCTGGTCATTGTGTGTATCTGCTAATATGGGAGGAAGAACTGATTGGAATAGCATAGAAGAAGGCAAGAGAGAAAATTATTAGTTGCTTCTAGTCACAAATTCAGGGCTGTTGCCTGCTAATTCTGAGCTGATTAGAGAAACTGAAGTAAAAGAGAGATGTTGGCAGTTACCACTGCTCCTGTTAGCAGTGCCAGATCTGGCCATTCTGTAGCTTTTGCCAAACACACAATCCCTTGCCCAGGCTGGTCCAAAGCTGGTCTTTCGAGCAGAATCTTTCCATCTGGACTGTTCCCAAAATGAAGACGACAGAAGGGTATTTGTAATGCTTTGCCTTGTCTTTTCTGGTTTCCAGAGCAGTAATGGCTGAATAAGCTTAAAGGAACTGAAATGGTGCCAGTTACACATCATTATATGTTTCAACACACCGAATATAAGGGAGAGCAAGTCTAAGGTGTTACTCTGTAGCTTCTACAAGGGGAAAAACTTTTCTGCTTCCAAGGGATTGGGCACACTTTCATGCAGAGTGGAAGTGTACCACGTTATACAACTCTTACTTAAAGACAGGAAGTCTTGGGTTGTACTGTAATATCTTCTAAAAAATTATCCTCTCAAAAGTAAAATATTTTTGTATCTTAAAATTGGTACCTAGTGTTTTTTTCATAAGAAATATGTATCTAAATGGCAACACCTATTTGTTAAAACAGAAGTCTAACTTCTTTGCAAGGGAATTCTGAGCCCTTGATAGATACTAATGGTGGACCTTATAGCTAAGATGTTCAAGTCTGACATTTGGATGTCAAGTTCAATCCTTTGAAGGAGGATAAAGCAGAAATATCAGCTAAAAATAAATATATATGACAGTATAAACTTAGAGGCATCTTCTCATAATTTGGTTGCTCAATTACAGTGTGAAGACCCTGCAAATAAAGATAAAGCAATACTTATTAGCAATCTTTTAAAAATAAAAAAAAAACCAAACACCTCATGCAGGACTTATTCAGGTGAATGTACTTTGGCATCAGTCACCATTCAATGAATAATGATTTTATTCAGTATAAACTACTCTGAATGCAAGAACTGCCATAAAAAGTTATTAAATTAGTTACAAAAGAAGGTGTTAGAAGGTGATGCACTGGGGACCTAGTACAAATACATGCTTGTAGGAACAGGAATAGGAACAGAAAGTCCTGAATTAATTATGTGTACAGGGTATATGTGTGTTGCTGCTGGCTGTAAAAGATGATCTTAAGTGTAAACAACGTCTTCAGAATCTCCAAGAGAGCAAATAAAGAGAGCTAAAAAGGTCAAGGCCAATAGAATTCAATATTTTCCATTTTCATTATAGACTTCTATAGAGCAGCTCCAGTCTATCCACCATTCAGAAATCCATATAAGTATAAATTCTCCTCAGAACAGATCTCTATAGAAAAAAAAAAAAAAATCACATCAGCAATAAGTACTGCTGAGGCATTTTCAAATAGCTAATAACTCCCTCCAGAACTGGCTAGGTCTGATTTGGAATCTGAGCTGACAATTGTATTCCCCTCTTTCGACTGCTTGCTGGGAACAAAACAGCTATGCTTCCCTGTAAATGTAAGTAGTAAAAGATAGTGAGGTCTTCAAGCCTTAAGGCTAATAGATCTTTGGTTTTTAGAAAGATTGTCCACCTGATTTTCCAGGTGTCTTTTTATTATGTAGTGAAAAGGGAGAAAAAAAATTAAAATTATTCTTTTAAAAAAATAATCTGTTCTGATATATATTAGAAATCTAAAGTGTACATTCATATACACTGAAAGATATGGTGAGCTTACTGCAAGCTAAATGAGGCAATTGTCAGCTGTGACTTTATTTGTTTTTAATAAAGGCAAATATCTCTTTGACAGCAGCTATAGAAATATAGATAAATTCTTTCACACTTCATCTCCTGACTTGCATTTCTGACTAGCTTACAGAAAGACACAGTCATGTCTTTGCTCTATTCATGCTTTGAGCCAGCTGGACGTAAGACCAGCTTCTTTTCAGAAATCCTGTTGCCACATGAGCACAGTTGTGAGCCCAAGCTAATGTACCCTACCTCACAGCCAGCCTTATTAACTCACGTTCAGCAACTCACAAATCGCAGCTACGCAGCTGCTACACTGGAGCTGGCTTCCAGCTGGCTGGTTCGGGCCACAGGCAGAAGGAACATGTCACTGTCAACACCCATTCATGTAGATGTACCCTCAAATGACCCTAGGCACTGTGTGCTGGAACAAAAGCTATTTTTAAGAATTGGTTCTCAAAATAATTGCATTTTAATTACATAATGCAAACCATATTAGAAATGGAGCAAGAATCTTACAGGATATGGTAATGTGAGTTTGTGTCAATATAGCCCCAACAGTGTGGCACCTAAGCTTGTCTATGAACCAAGTTTTAAAAAAATTAACAGATCCATTAACCTGCTTTATTTTATTTTTTTCATTATTATTGAAAATGCATACAAAAATTTGCATATTGTCCTGTAGCAGGAAATTGATATTCTACAGAATGCTTCTACATTGCCATGTAGTACTTTTGACCATTTCCGTTGTTGCATCTAAAGCATTACTCTATTGTCCTCTTAAAACAGCAATACATAAAAGACATTTTAAAAGATACAACAGTCATGGGAAAGATTATCACCGTTGCGTTTGTTGCCTTGCTTTCCCAACACATTATCTATTGAACAATGAGATGAATTAGGAAAGTAAGGGCTACTGAAAGAATGTGGTCAACCACGACGGTATCCTTCTTTGCAAGGTGTTTCTGAACAATGTTCCTCAGCCAGTGTAAATTGTAAGTGTACTTTGTTATAGATTTTGGTCCTTCTTCCCCACTCATTACCCTTCCTCTTGCAAAGAGAGGTAAGGCATGCTGTCAGTGGGTCAGTGCACTGGCTTTGCATCAGATCAACCTTTCACAACTCCTCAAAATTACTTTCCCAATAGCTTTAAAGGCTTAAAACTCATTCACAACAGTACTTTTCACAGTCTTACTACACAGAATTCCTAAAGAGCTCAATAACAGCCTTTTCCAGATAATGATGCCTTTGTAAGTAAAAGCAGTAATTGTAAGCAAGCCAAAGGTCATGGTATGTTAAGTGACAATGGGGACTTCACAGGGATTTCCACTTCTCGTTCTGTTATCTGCTGTGATTGATCTACTGTATTCTATTCCTCTGCTTCTGTACAAGAGACAGTGGAGTTAAAGAGCTGGAACTAAAAATAAAGCTGCTAAACAGAATGTATTGTTCATAAAAGATTTCCCTAGATTTTGGATCTAGCTCACTCAGTATGCTGTCTGCAGCAGTGGCCACTCACTGTGGAGGATACAAGTACATACGGTGTGCTCCCAGCTGTTTTCAGTCCAGTTATGTCCTCAGTCTGATATCTGATCCCAGTGGATCCCTCCTTCACGTACTTGTCCAGTCTCCCAGTGAGATTTTGCACGGCACAGCGCGGGGAAAGATGCGGGGCAGCCGCGGAGCAAAGTATGGGGCCACGGCGGCGGGACTGCTCTCCGTCTCCCCTGCCACTCCCTCGCCCTTCCCGGGATGCGTGTGGGAGCCCCGGCTCTTACCTGCCAGCGGGTGCGGTCTGGGGTCTCGGCGCGCCGCGGGCGGGAGCGGGGCAGGAGCAGCCCCGGACGGCGTCAGTCAGGCGGGGGCCGCCAGGCTGCCTGAGTGCGCCGACCCGCCTCTGCGACCCCCCGACCTGCGCCCCCAAGCCTCCGCCCGGTGCTACCGCAGCCGGCCCTTCCCCGTGGCCCTTCTGGCAAGCCTACAAGCCCCCGAGGATGGACACAGGAGCCAAGCGGGGCGTGGGGCATCTTCTCCGTCCTGTGCCGCAATGGGTGCTGCTGGGGATCCCAGCCTCTGGGGATAGGGAACAAACCCTGGCTGTGGGGAGAAACTTGGACAGTGTCACTCTGGAGTGGTTGGACAGCACAGCTGCAGAGGAGTTTGGGTGCCATGCTGCACCTATCCACACTGGCTGTACAGCGATCCCATCATTGCACAGGACTGGTCAGAGAACAGCAAACTGCAACCGGCAGTGGTGAGCAGATGAATTTTCTGCTCCAGAGGTTACCTGTTAAGTCCTCATGTTACTTAGGAGTAACCATCTCTAGCTGTGTACCATATTGTATTAGCTGTAATAAGGAAGGGCTTAAAGACAAATATTGGGGAAGTCAAGTAGCTTCAAGGACACTAGACATAAAAGCTACTTGTGAAATCGGGGCTCCAGCTGGATAACAAGTAGCATAATTTACTCCCTGTTACCACCTGCTTCACAAGCCTGTCATCTGCTAAGTTTTACTGGGAGGGATCCCAGTCTTAGGACTCCATGCCGAACAGTGCAGCAGTTCTCAGCTTTTTCACTCTCTTCCTGCCCCATCACTCATAGACATGAAGATGCATTTCTTCCACATGTGGATATAGCATCAAGTTTCCTCAGGATGTTTCCAACTGCTCTTGCCCTCATATGTTCCAGGACATAAGACTGGCAGGAGACAACTCCTTACTGGAAGAAAGAAGCAGTTGAAGCTCTGAGCCTGCTGTGTGCAGCAGGCAGCATTCATTACTTTTAACAGCTAAGCTCTTTTTCTCTGTGGAAGACAAGACAAAGATGGGTCTCTTCAAGGACTGTAGATGGAGTCCTATGGGATAAGGACCTTGAAGGAAAAGGGAGCCCAAGAAACCTGGTTAATATTCAAGGATCACCTCCTCCAAGCTCAACAGCTGTCCATCCCAATGAGTAGGAAATCAAAACCTCTGTGGATGAACAAGGAGCTCCTAGCCAAACTCAAACACAAAAAGGAAGCATAGTAAAAGTGGCATCAAGGACAGATAACCTGTGAGGAATACAGAGACACTGTCCAAGCATGCAGGTCAGGAAAGTTAAAGCCCAGCTAGAACTGAAGCCGATGAGGGATGTCAAAGGCAACCAGAAGTGCTTCTGTAAGTATGTAAGTGACAAAAGAAAGACTAGGGAAATTGTGAGCCCAGTGCCCCCTCCCTCCTGCTGTACTGTATCTCACTCCATCCTCTTAGACTAGACACAGTAAACAGAACAAGCTCTCTGTAAATAACACACCTCTTACTCTATCCTACTCTTCTCTGAGTAGGGTAAGGATTTCCTTACATAATGTTTAAGGAGTTATGGAAAAGACAACGGCACATATGCAAAGGAAACAAACAGGCCTTTTTTTTTTTTTTGGCAACACCTATGAGATGGTTTGGCTTGCAAATTCCTAACTGAAGAGGCTCAGCAATGTAGCTGCAGGGGAAATTGAAATCATCCTCTGTAATACTATGGGCAAATTACCTTTATCCTGGGGCTAATTTACCTTTTGTAAACCTGCCTAGAGCCAGGAATACACGTTAGTCTCTTAATAAGCTTTTTTTCTGCATCTCTACACCCTATAGTGTTGCATTTAGCCACATGTTAACATTTTACTGAGGGTCTCTTCTGATATCCATAGGCCACCTTTTGCCATATCATCACTTTTAGTTACACTTCCAACTCCCAGTCAGGGAACTACAACACCCTTCTCCTGAGGCTGCCAACTCAGCAAACAGTACAGGTACAAAGGCTAAACATATACAGTGTGTATACGGACGCACACATATGATCTATTACCATTTTTAAATGCTAAATTTTGTGGGTTTTCACTGCATAGTACAAAAGGTTTTCAATTAGAGGCACTCACAATCTCAATAGACAGAAAAAACCCCACAAGAACTTAAACCAAAGACCCTTATCCTGTGTTTTTACAAATCATTTAGCCTTTTACGTAGATAGGCTAGTGCCATGGCCTCACAAAGAAAGTAAGTGTTCAGGAGGGAATGGAGAAAGGCCGCTTCCCTTCTGAAAAAGGATTGAGAAGGAATTACAATCTTGACGACAAAAATCAAAAGAAAATGAAAAAATTAGACAAAGTAGAAAGGCAGAATTTATTATGTGTTTCGGTGAACTTTCTCTGATTTCCTGTAGTGTAGCTTAACTGCAACAGTGTTTATTTGCTAAAATAGATAGTCCAAGCCTCCAATCTATGAACTTCCACAGCTAACATTTGCAAACTACAGGGCCCAAAATAAAGTACATGTATTAATGTGCTTAAATTGCAAGTGAACCCACTGAAACTAGGGCATCAGTATGTAGATCTCAAACATAATCATGTATTTTAAATTGACCATTTAGTTGTTGCTGACTTAAAATTACTTAAGTGCCGCCAAGTTACTGGCCTCAAGCATGTGCGCATAAATCTGCACGTGCACTGACAGGATTGTTAGCTCAGAAACCTCAGGCCTCAGAAACCCAAAATCTGGATCCTCAACACATGTATTTCCATATTTATCTCATCAAGCAGTTCATCTCACTGGCAGACTCTGAGGACAGTCTCTTTTAAGAGATAAATTGTTGAAATACTCCTGTCGTGATATGAAAGACCATGATAAACCACTGATGCCCACAGCAAATTTAGCCTGACAATGAGGTATTCTCTTTTAAAATACATTTGGCACTAATGCGCCAAAAATTCCCATCATCCAACTGCATATCCCAAACCATGATAACTAGGAGACTGAGATGACCCCGGATACTACATGACACTTAGGCTGATATAAAAGCAGACAAATATACTGCCTCCTTCACAGCAGTTCATGCCAGTCTATGATTTACACAGGCTGATCTGGCACAGGTTTATGTTCCTATAAGGGCTTTCTCTAGTTTTAACTATGAAACTTAACCTCCTCCCAGCTATAAAAAGAGAATAATGGCATTAAATGTAACATTACAGAAGCACTGTCAGTTATGACAATTAATTAAAGGAATGCATTCAGAAGAATGGAAACTTTATTCTGCTTTATTGATTTAGAACTTTTTTTTAAAATAACAAAAATTTTATCCAAACAGAAAGACCTGGTGCAAAAATGTAACTGCCAAGAATAATGATTAACAAATAGAAAACAATAGTTAAGAATTATTGAAAGGTTGAGTTTACACACATGTACTCATATTGTACAGCATGAGATCAATTAGCTGAAGTTACCAAGATTTAAATGCAGCTTTAAAAGTTAGAAGCACATTAAAAACCTCTGTCAGAAATGCTGAACAAGCTATTCATAATTTTGTTTATCTGTGTCCTTCTAGTGGCAGAATATGAAATAAGATACTAAAAAAATTATTTTTGTTATCTTCTACAATTTCCAAATAGAGCAGCCCATACTAAGCAAATGATACAAAACACTATATTAAAATATCTGATAATGAAGATCAGTAGTATATCAAACATCTGTTCCACAGCTATTATCCCCTGCAGTCAAAATTCAAGGTTTTGCAATTTGCCAGGTAAAGAGGTAACATACCCCAGCATCTTCTTTTTCTGTATTTAGAACTAATCCAAATCGATAGGCTGTTTTTACCACTTGATGTAATATTCTAAAGCAAGCTCTGAGAAAAAAATAATTAAAAATGTGAAGCTTAAGAGAAAATTAGATGAAGCCTAATGCTGGCTTCCCAAAGAACAATCCTACTAAACTTATTTGATATAAGATCAATGATTTTTCTAGGAAAAGGAGAAATGCATTAAACCACACCTACTTGGACACAGTTAAACACTTGATATGATGCTATGCTGACATTTATGTTTATCTTATGGATGATAAGTAGAGGCCAGAGGAAAATTTACAGTGAACTCCCTTGTGATCAGTTTTATTTAACATTTTAATAGATGACTTTGACCCAATGAATAGTAAGGCACTTTTGGTATAAAATCAGAAAGCATAGCATAAGGAAGGAAAATAGGGAAGAATTACATTACAAAACCAGTATGAGACTGAGGACTGTGGAGTGCAAAATTGTTGGAATATATAAAATTTTCTTAAGGAAGGATGTTCTTTAATGTTTGATCTTTGTATAGTTTCATGCCTAACCATCAAGAAACAAGATTTAATCCACGAAACAGAGAGCAGCTAACAAGCTCTAAGTGATGTTCACGTGTTAGAAAAACAAATTACTTGTTGGTAAAATTACCTTGTTAAGATTTAGGGCTTTACATGCTTCAATGACCTCAGACCTAGGGGAAGTTACCAAAGCTTGGGAAGAAGGATGCACCACTGACAGTGGACACAGAGATTACAGAATTTATGGGCCACAGGGACATTTGACAGAATCCTCAAGGAAGAAACTAATAAAGCCAACTCAGCAACTGTACTGAAAGCAGCTCCGACTTGGTGAAAAGTAATTCCAGCAGAAGAAGATCATGAGGATCGACTCACAGGCCACTGACCCAAGAAACCCACTGACTCAGAAGAGAAAGCCTGAGCATGGGACTAATTAGCATGAGAAATGGGAGAATTATTAACCAACAAGACAGAATACTAATTAATAAGAGTACTATGTAACTTGCAGCCAATGAACACTAATTCCTTTGTTTGCTCAAGTGTTTGAACGGCAGAAAGTTTTGCTAGCGTGATGTACTTGATTTGTGGAATATCACCGAGCACACAGGCATGTGCAAATCTGAAATCAATAATCAGTGTCTCAGTCGAGTGTGTAATTTACTGGTTTATTGCACACCAGGTAACAAATCTGATTTTTGTGTACTTACAAGTACATAAGTCAAGAAGATATCTCAGAAACCCAGGTCAGATGGAAATCAGGCAGGGGTGTATCGAACCCTGCCAGGAAAACCAGAAAGCATCAGGCAGAGGACATAACCCGCCGAAACGAACTGTACACTTTATTATTTAATTATTTGATAAGACCTTTCTGAACCAGTGGTCTGTACTGGGAGCAGTCCGTTACTTGTGTCAAGAAAAAGATGCATCTGACAGCCCTTTCTCAAAAAAATATTTAACTGTTCAGGAAAGCGGGGTCCGAGCCGAGCCCCACTGAGGGCGGGCGGGGCGCTGTGGCGGCGGGGCGGGGCGGGGCCGCTCCCGCTCTAAGATGGCGGCGCAGGCCCCACGTGGTGCGCGCTGAGGCGCGGGCGGGGCCGGGCGGTGGTGACATGGCGGCGGCGGCGGCAGCGGCGGTGGGGGGCGCGGCGAGCGAGGGCGAGAGGAGCGATGAAGCGGAGGAAGACGAGGTGGAGGTTGGTGCACGCCGACATACCCCCAGCCTTAGGGGAAGGGGCCGGCCTCCCGCGGGGCGTGCCCTGCCCGTGGTCACGGCGCGGCTCGGCCCCTCTCTGCCCGCCCGGCAGGGGAGCCAGGAATAGGGCCCGGTGTGGCTGTGCCCAGGCTCGGCGGCGGGGCTGGGCACAGAGCAAGCGCTTTTCCCTGGGTCCGGCGGTTTTTTCTGCCCCTGCAGCGGTCCCGTCTCCAGAGCTACGTGGTTCTGGCGGTTCTGCTGCAGTTTTCTGGAAAAGGGCGCTGTTAGAAAGAGACTCTTCCAGTTTCACTTGCTTCCTGACCTAAGAAAATTATAGAATGGGTTGGGTTGGAAGGGACCTTACAGATCATCTAGTTCCACCCCCCCTGACGTGCAGGGATGCCACCCACTAGACCAGATTGCTCAGAAACCCCATCCAGTCTGGCTTTGAACGATGGGGCATCCACAACTGCACTGGGCAGCATGTCCAGTGCCTCACCACCCTCACAGTAAAGAATTTCTTCCTAATATCTGATCTAAACCAAACCTCTTCCAGTTTAAAGCCACTCTCCCTTGTCCTATCATTACATGCCCTCGTAAAAAGTCCCTCTCCAGCTTGTAGTTCTCTTCAGGTACTGGAAGTTGCTGTAAGGTGTCCCTAGAGCCTTCTCTTCCCCATGCAGAACAATCCCAACTCAGCCTTTCCTTGTAGGATAGGTGTTCCAGCCCTCTAATCATCTTGGTGGCCTTCTTCTGGACTCACTCCAAGAAAATCTTAAATTACAAACTTACTCTTCTGTTATTATGTATATTTACACATGTGTGGTTGATGGTGACTCTTAAAAGCTTTTGTTTTTCTTGAATAAAATATTTTTCAAGGCCACCTTTTTTTTGCTTTGTTTTTGCATTTTTGTTACTCAAAATTGTAAGGAATCGCATAGAGGAATTAATTTCAGAACAATATGTTATTAAAAGTAACTATTTCAGTGAACACATTGCGTAACCTTCCCTGTGGTATCATATTTAGGTATGCACTAAGGCTTTGGGAAAAAAAATTACTTTGGAATATGCAACTGGTCGTATTGTTATAATTCATAAATCATTTACTATATTGATGCTCATTTTTCAAGGGTGGAGAAAAGAGCTTCATTCCTACCTAGGAAGAAAAGGCCAGGAAATTCATGTGTGAAACAGGTGTCTGATGGATCACTACATTTCCCTGGGTATTACAAGAGCTGGCTGTCTCTTGACAAACTGTAGAATAACTCTCCTTTGGAGTTTCTTTATTTCAAAGGTAGTCTGGTTTGGGTTGTTTTTTGAGGGGGCTTTCTTCTTTTTTTTCCTGAATTCAGATATCTCTTACAGGTGTACATTATAAACTTATCTTGTAGGAGCAGCTGGTCATGGTGGAACTATCGGGAATTATTGATTCAAACTTCTTAGAAAAATGTGAAAACAAATGCAAGATTTTGGTGAGTGATTACAGCACAATAGGAAAGGGGTAAGTCATTACAGCTGTGAACAAGGGACTGAAGCTGCTTCTAAACTTCTTGGTAACATTCAGAGCAAATCTTTGATAGAGAATTATGTGCGCTGTACTTGGCTGCGTGTTGTGGGCTCTATTTCAGAAACAGCATAAGGTCTGTGAATACAGTATTGTGTAAATATAAGGAAACTTTTTCATAAGTATATGTAAGTTAGCACCAGTATCCACTCCGATTTCAAGCTCTAAGTTATTTTTAAAACTTATGTATTTCACATTAAAAATGTCTTTTTCTTTTAAAAATACATATTGTTAGGCACTCTTCTTCAAATAACTTGAATACATCTGACAGGTAAAGTCAAAATCTTTCTGATTTGCACTATATTTACAATGGGGTTTTTTGCAGAGACGGCCTGGCAAGTTCAAGTTTTGTAAATGATAACTGGTTATTAAGCATTTGGTAAACAGTTTTAGATGTTGTTTGTTTCATTGTGAGGTTATTGTAGGAATCTGGTTTACCTGTCCTTTTCCTTTCGAGTTGTTTAATCACTTTCTCTGTATGGGACAGATGCTATTTGCCCTTCAAAACCTATGTGGACTATAAGAGCAGTATAGATAGTAGGAGTAATATTGATTTGCAAATACTTTCTGAAAGTAGACCTTTGTTATAGACTGAAAAGATGGAAGAGAACATCTGAGTGTGCCACTGATCAGAATATATGTGGGATGGTAAAAAGTCAGTTCTGAATGTCTCAAATGTAGAAACACAATCAAAATTCATAAATTATCTATCTTTGGATGGATATACTTTTATAAGCAGATTTACTTCCTGGATCTGACCTAATTCTCTTGAAATGTATTACACACGTGATTCATTATTGGTGGCTGAATGGCTACAAGTGCTTCAGTAGTGTTAATGGGATTCTTTTTAACGTTATACTTTGAGATTCTCTTATAATTATCCTGTGTGATATTCTGTATTTTACACAATTTACCACATAGTGCCTCATCTTCAAAACTTTTAGCATGTGCTTATCTTCATGCCCTGAATAATTCTGATGTTCACAAGGTACTATTCAAAGCCATTTTGCCTTAATCAGTGTATTCTGTTCAGACGTTGATTGTTATCAAACTATAATCTGTAGGTATAAATCATATTAAGAGGTAATACATTATATTATTATATATATATAAAAGAGATATATAATGGGATCCTTGCTTGTGTATTTGGAAAACCTGCTGTAGAGGGAGGGAATGAGCTGATGGAAGTACTGCCTTACACTCCCACTCCTTGTTTAAAAAAATGCAATAATAACACTTTCCAACTCTTTCACAATGTAGACACATAGGAATCACAGAAGCTTCTGTGACCCTGCAATTGCACTTCTGGTGCTGATGCAATGGTTTATGATGGACTTCTTCACCTTGTGTATTTTCCAAAGGCTTTTGAAAGTTTCTAGAACTTGCATTAATTGGAGCTTAGAAAATAACATCTTTTTCATGCAAACACATGCATTTTTGTTAATTTGAAATGGAGGTTACATTAATTTCCTAGAGGAAATAAACGGTACTTTTACTGTAGCTTAAACAGACCACTAGCTGCAGTTTGATCTAAATTTATTTTAACATACTAGAGCATTTCCTACGACAGTTCTATACTAGGTTCTGTTACAATTACTAGAAGGGTATTATCTGGTATATTTTTGTATTTAATAAACTTGAAGTGAAATGTATGATGATAGTCTGAAAAAACGCCATTACATTTTATTAACAGTGCACTGATTCTACAGCAAGATTGACTGAACCCTTTGTAGCAGTTGTTATCACTGCTTAACTAAGCCTCCTACAAAAACAAAGAAAGCTCCTTCTCCCCCCATCCCAGATGTTTAATGTCGCAGAGGACCTCAGGGTCAATTGTAATGACTACTTTTATTACATTTTTTTGAAAAGTAATAAATATGAATTTAATTGCATGTTTTGCCACTCTTTCAGGAATCTGCTAGCTTCTATAAGATCATATCCTCTGCAGAAATCTCTTGTTCACTTCCATAAATCCTCCTTTAAAGATGTACTTCTCTTCATATGAACCTGGTAGTTTAAGAAAGCTTTATAGACTGGAATCTATTCCTTTAATAACACAAGAAACTTTATTTTGCTCTTTTTACCTTATGGTTTGGAGTTTTCGTCCAACTGTCTTTTCAAGGAATTGATGTAATCTGGATTCTGCTAAGTCTGTCTTCTCTGGTTGTACAGCGAGAAATTTACCTGGGCTAATAGAGACTTGACATCTGTGCAATTTTGTCCCTCTTTTTGTAGGGAATAGAGACAGAGAGGCCCATTTTACAAGTGGACGGATATGTATTTGCAGGGGAGTATGAAGGTAGGAAAAATTACAATGAATACAATCTCTCCTTTTCGTGTGACCCAAAGAACTTTCTTAACTTTAATTAATTATCCAGCAGTTGGTCCTATGAGGTGCTGAAGTTCTGGGTGGTCATATAACACCATATAGAGCAGCAGCAGTCTGAGTTCACTGCTAAATTAACCGTGCATCTTGTGGTACTTCCTGGGAAGTAGGCCTGGAAGTTGACTCTGGGGTGCACCAGCTAGTGTGTCAGGAGACAGACATGTGGGACATAAAATGCCTTAAAGTAAGTGCCTGTTGTCTCCTGTGAAAGCAGGACTGACATGTTGTACAATCTGTAGTTCTCTCGTTTGCCTTACGGTGACAACAGTGGCCTGGAAGAAATGGTCTGGGAGCCTCCTGTGATACTCCTGTCTGTTCCTGAGCTGGCAGTGTGCTTACTAGTGCCTTTGTGAGGGGCTGGAAATCAGAACATTCCCAGGGTTTGGCCAGTGGGTGCAGTATATGTAGCTGATATAAGTTGGTCTCTAAGACTTTCTCACTTTGATTTCCATAGATACCTTGGGAACCTGTGTGGTTTTTGAAGAAAATGCGGAGCACGGTAATTGTTGTGATTTGATGTCCTGTTCACTGTGGTAGCTGGGGAGGTTAAAAATACTTGTTTCAGTTGGTAGTGGAATTCACTATAATGACTGGGGTCTGCATATTATTTTTTCTCCTCTCTTTTTAGTAGATGTGGAAGGCAACCAAAAAGTGCAGCTGAAATACAAGTGTCACACAGTGAAGAAGTTGAACATGACACGGACCCTTCTGACAGAAAAGAAGGAAGGAGAAGAGAATGTTGGTTAGTGCCTTTATGCATACAGACATTGGATGGCTTATGCTTGTGAATGTCAGTCAGCCTTTATTAAGTGTTTGATTTGAGAGCATGTAGAAAGTTAAAGGAACTTTCTTCTTCAGGCAGCAAATACGTTTATTTAAATGCAAAAGTGCAAAACACACATGGAAAGAGAAGAGAGATACTCCTTTCTGACCAGTGCTGCCTCCAGAAATGGCTAGTAGGAGACTCGTACAAAAGAGTTTAGGAACACAGCAAACACATGTTGATGTACCCTGGTATGTTTTTCTGTCATCTAATAGTTTTGAAATTGGAGATGTTGTTTAGTAGTTCTTTGTTGATTTTGTTTTTTCCTACTTCCATCAATTTTTCTAATTACTTCTTGAGTCTCTGTGATTGTTGAAAATTTATAATATCCTTAGTAAGAAGTTTCATGTTATATGTACTAGAACTGAGTTGTACTTTCTGAATTTACAGTTAAATGGAAATTAATTTAACTTGCTGTGACATACCTAGAAGACCATTCATACTGATTTTCATTGTGTAGGCAGAACTCAGTGCTTGTATGTTTGTTTGATTTTGGTGATGCTTTTTTGTACAAAAATCAGTACTTTTACATACTTGAGATATTGAGTATCTTACTATATATAGTAGTATTCATTATCAGTATCCTATTGCTTTTAATTGCTTTTTTTTCACTGAAGTCAGTGTTACTCCTTCATATTTTAAGAATATGTAGCCATTTTACATTAAATCTAAGCAGTCAGCTGGACATTGGTCATAGGAGGTATAAAATGACGTGTCACCTACAATCTAGTCAAACATCAGCATTCTTATCAACTCCATTTACCATTTCTTCTCTCCATATATTTAAGTATTAAACAAACTATTATTTTTTAAAGTACAATAGACTAGAGAATATTTTGCTTAATAAAAAGGCCTTTTTTGTTCTGGAACAGCAATAATGATGATACCTGCTGAAAATCATTTTTGTTTCTGCACCCTAGCAGAAGTTTAATGTTGCGCATGCAGAGTAACTACCACGCCTTGTGAATTGACATGTATTGCATAAAAATTGAAATGGGAGGGGAATCCCAGTTCTATTTAAGGTCTGTTCCAAGAGCTTGATACAGTTGAGTTTCAAGGAATGACACAAATTTTTGCACTAATTCTAATGTCATTCCCTATCATATAGCCAGATGTTCTGAAATTTGGGTGAAGAAACATTCTATTCTCTTTATTGCACTTGTAAAATATTTTCTCAGCATTTTGAATTATGTTTAATTTATTTTAAGAGTCTAAGGGTGGTGTCAGACACTTAAATACAACAGGAACTGCCATACTGGATCAGAACAAATGTGTTTTTATTCCTATATTGTATTTCTGACTGTGGGCAGTAGTAAATCATAGAATCATAGAATGCTAGTATGTCTGAGTGCCTGAGTTCAAAGGCACCATCTAGTTTTAACCCTCCTGCCGTGGGCAGAGACTCTTTCCACTAGACCGAATTGCTCAGAACCCCATCCAACATGGCCTTGAACATTTCCAGGGATGGGGCATCCACAGCTTCACTTGGCAGCATGTTCCAGTGCCTCACTACCCTCACAGTAAAGAATTTCTTCTTACTATCTAGTGTAATCCCACCCTCTTTCAGTTTAAAGCCATTCACCTTTGTCTTATCACTACGTGCTCTTGCAAATAGTCCTTCTCCATTATTTATTGTAGGCTCCTTTTAGATACTGGAAGGCCACAACAGTTAGGTCACTTGAAGCCTTCTCTTTTCCAGGCTGAACAATCCCAATTCTCTCAGCCTTTCCTTGTATGAGAGGTGCTCTGTCCCTCTAATCATCTTGGTGGCCTGCCTCTAGACTCACCCCAACAGGCCAGTGTTCTTCCTGTGCTGGTATAAATGGGTGTATAAAAAGTAGGAGGAGGGGACATACACATGAGTAAATTTTTTTTTGCTATCCTTCTGGTATTCAGCAGTTCATCAGTACCTTGACAAAAGTTTTCATTTGGACTACTATGTCTTTAGTCCATAAATGCTCTGTCATTTTCACTTGCTTTTTGAACCTGTTTATACTTTTGACTTCTACCATTTTTATGACAGTTTTCAAATCACATTTCTGTTTGGAAAAAGTGCAGCTTTACTGTGAGTGTTCCTGATTGTTTGTTTGCTTTTGTGGTTGTTACAAATGTATGATCTGGCGCTTTCAATGAGTGAGTGTTACTTACTTTGTTATCAGAATTAGGAGGTAAGTCAGTCCCTACTTGTTTTCCCAGTCCAGCCTTATAAACATCTGCCTCCTCTGAGCAGAATTCTAGTCTCTGGCTCTTGTTGCAATTCTTTTGTGATTTTTGTAGTTGTTGGTTACTTGGCTTTTTAAAAGTCCCTTTCCTTGTACAGCTAACTTTACCGTCACCAATTCTTGTTTCCCTTTTCTAGTTTTACAGTGTGGGTTGAGCAGAACACAGCACTCATGATATGGACATAGCGTAGTTTTGTTTTATGTTCCTGCTTTTCATTACTTTCATAATAATTTTATCTCCCTCATGACTGCTCTTTAGATATTGAGCTGGTGGCATAAGAAACCTTGCACAATGCCCCCAGTATCTAGATAAGAGCCTGTAGCTATATGTCTTGGAGGAGATGGTTTAGCCTATGCACGTGTTGTTAATTTATCAACAGTCAAGTTTCTCTTCATTTTAAGATGGTCTTTACTAAATGCTTTCCGTTATTTGTAGCCTTGTTTACAAGGAAAATGAGTGGTTTAAGCTCTGTGGCAAGGCTTGCAACAAAAATTAGTGTTGGTTCAAATTCTTGAAAGACACCTTTTTGTCCTAAATGGTTCTTTTACTTAGATGTTGGTCAGGCTCAGCCTTAATAACACTGAACTTAAACTAAGAAAAAATTGATATTAACACCTTTTGTCACTAATACAAGTTTTCCTTCTTTGCATCAGGTGGAGTGGAGTGGTTACAGATCAAGGACAGAGATTTTTCCTACAGCAGGCCTAAAATGATTTGCAATTTTATGCGTGAAAAGGATGATTCCGAGGAGTCAGGTCAGGCCCAAGACAAACTGACTGAAGAGTCAGAGGGAGAGGTGAGTGGTGAAGGAAATTCTGACATGAACTGTGATCTGGAGAAGCAGCACACCTTGGAAATAGATGCTTCTATTCCTCTGCCTGACAGCCCTGCTTCTGGGGCAGAGGAATCTCCTTCTGGAAATGCTGCCTTAGAGGATGTCCCTTCATGATACCAACTTTGATCTTGTCATGCTTTCTTCCTGGAATTTTACAGGCCATGAAATGATTTCCACTTTACCTGAGCAATTAATAATGGAAAAACAGACATTGTGTTCTTGTGCATTGCTTTTGTGTTTGAAATATAGTGGGAAGGGCTGAAGTCTTTTTAAAAAAACTGATTTGGAATGTATCTATCTCTACCTCAAACTTGAACAAGTGGAAATGGTTACATAATTAAACTCATAATTTAGAAAAATGTTGATGTATTGTACAGTCTGGAACATTTTGTAAAAAGAAAAAAACATCCTTGTTTAAAATAAAGTCTTGAATTTTTCAAATATAGCTTCCGTTTGTGTGTCAGTATTCAGGTGCATATCTGTTTGATTCTTTTTCTTTCAATAACTGCAGTACAAGTGTGCTTTTTATTGACTGTTTGAATAGCAAATTGCTTAATTTGGATTTTCTCTAGTGTCCTTTGTCTCCTTGATGGATCTTAGAAATTCTTCGTGGGGGAAGGGACTTTAGGAGGTCTTTAATCCAGCTTCTTATATAAAATAAGATCAACACTGAATTCAGGGCAAGTTGCTCAGGTCTTTGTCCACTCAAGTCTTGAAAACCCCTGCAAACTTGTCAGCACCTGAAACCTAGGTCTTAAAGAGTCATCTGTTACTCTCCTTCCCCCATTTTCTGTATAACATAATGTATGTTACACAAAAGGAAGTGTGGTCTCCCCCTTTTTATTTTTTCTCCCAGTAACTTTTTGGCTCTAATATTCTCCTCTGGCATTTTTCTAAAGGTTTTTATCCTTAAGATCCTGTACCCATGCATCAGCTGGTCTGTGGATTGACACTACATAATGCTACATAATTGTCACTCAGAGTTTTATATCACAGTTGAGTGTGTGGTGCAGTCAGAATAATGTTTTTAAAAGCACAATATTTTTTTAAAACAGAAAACATTCTCTTCCTGAGCACTCTTATCTTCCTTTGTTTGCCTCCCTCAAAACAGTGTAACTGCAATAGTGAGGATGGGAACACCTAACTAATTCCAGAATAATTATGGAACAGTTTAATTAGTAATGATCAGAGAGGTTCACTCCCAGCGTTGTTCACAGCACGGGATCAGTAAAGAGAAGTCATCAAAACCACACCAGGTGCAAACCATCAATCCCGCTACTATGTTTTTTCTATGTAGAAGCCATTTGAATCATAGGGGAAAAGGGAGGCAGGAAGAGGAAGAGGGAACATGTTCTGTACCCCTCCAGCCTGGGTGTGGATCTTACACATGGTAGTGTTTGCACCTGAGGTTTCAGGGATACCACTCAGCTGTCCCTCTGGATTTAACTGCAGCCATGGAAGTTTAAAAGTGTCATTCAGACTTGATTTCTGTGGTGCTGATAGAGAATAATTATTACTGGAATAACGATCTTGGGAATGTTATGAAGTGATAAAACATGTGCTCTCGTCTGCTGGGGGGCGCATTTGCAGGGCTGGGCTGCTCTTGCTGACAGCTGAAGCTGCTGCAGAGGAGGTGGGTGGGTGGTAGGTCCAGCATGCTTGCCATGGCCCCTTCAGCTGTTGAGAACAGAGAGGTGCTTCCAAGAGTTTGTTCTCTGTCAGAATGTAACTCCCTCTTATGTTTTGTTAACCAATTGCCAAGTCTGTCACTATGTATGTGTGAGCTTTTTTCCTTATGTACAAGGAATATTCTAGCAGAATTGGTTTGTGGTCTTTTTCAGCCTTTTCTTTCAGTGGTATATTGGAGCTCTTTCTTTGCTCTACTTCCTCTTGGAATCAGTGTTATTTTTTAAAAACATTTTATGTGTATCATAAACTATGAGAACCTAATTATTTTTAATATACTTTAATATATTTTAAATGCTATTCATAATGCTCAAGCTTTTGTTTCTATTAACTCTAACTCTTTACCCTTGTTTTTCTCCCCATCTTCTGAGAAAGCTGGTGCTATCAGTCCACTGCTGCTGACAGCAAATTCTTTACCAATTTTATAAAGAAAAAAGGCCCAGCAAGTTGCTTATTTGAAATGCAGTTCAAAATTGGTAGGCAAGGGGGACAGAATCACAGAATATGCTGAGTTGGAAGGGACCCACAGGGATCATCCAAGTCCAACTCCCAGCCCCGCACAGGACCATTCCCAAGAGTCACGCCATGTGTCTGAGAGCATCATCCAAACGCTTCTTGAACTCCGTCAGACTTGGTGCTGTGACCACTTCCCTGGGGAGCCTCTTCCAGCGCCCAGCCACCCTCTGGGTGAAGAACCTTTCCCTAAATACCCAACCGAAGCCTCTCCTGACGCAGCTTCAGGCCATTCCCTCGGGTGCCGTCACTGGTCACCACAGAGTGTGGAAGCTGCAACGAGGTCTCCCCTCATTCTCCTCCAGGCTGAACAGACCGAGTGACCTCAGCCGCTCCCCGTACGGCTCCCGCTCCAAGCCCTTTTCCATGTGGGACGAGTATCCGCCCGGCCGGGTTCAGCCGGGCGCCGCGCACGCGCACTGCACGTCCCGGCGCGCTCCCGCTCCCGGCGGACGTGACGTAACGTGACGCGCCGGACGGCGGTGCCCGCGCTTCCTCCCGCACGCGGGCCGGCGGCGATGGATCCGCTGGATCGGGTCGTGTGAGTATGCCTGGGATCTCCTCCGAGCTGTGCTGCCGCTCTGGGAAGCGACAGCGGGCGCCTGCGTGGCTACGGGGAGGGTTGCGGGGGAAGCCGGCAGAGAGAAAAGCCCTCTGCAAAACATGCGGGAAGGGGGAAAACCGAGCGCTACCGTCTCTTTGGTGATGGCCAGTCAGCCCTTACTCAGTTGGTGGCTTAAAGAAGCCGTGGTGCCCAGCTGGTATTGAATCTGTGTGTTTCTGTACACATGAGAGAACTGTCTTCGTCTCTGCTGGAAGTTTCAGTAGTGCCAGCGACAGGACGAGGAGCAGTGTCCATAAACTAAAACACAGGAAGTTTCACCTCAACATGAGGAAGAACTTCTTTACACTGAGGGGGACAGAGCACTGGAACAGGCTGCCCAGGGAGATCATGGAGTCTCCCTCTCTGGAGACAACCAGAACCTCCGTGGATGAGTTCCTGTGTCACCTGCTCCAGGTGACTCTGCCTTGGCGGAAGGGTTGGATTAGATGATCTCCAGAGGTCCCTTCCAACCCTGATTATTATGTGGTCCTGTGATACCTGTGTGTTTGGGGGTTTTGTTTGTTTTCAAAAAGAAATTAAAATAATGATTCGCAGAAAAGATAATCTGGTGGAGAAATGTATTTCTGAAGCCGTGTAGTTACTGATTTATATAAGCTGTGTGCCCCTGCGAAGGCTGATGCATTTCACCTGAATAATGCCTGCTCTCTGGTTCATGCCAACAGATGTGCCATACTCTTCCCAGGAGCGAGTCTCTGGCCTGGGGAGGGAGCTGGTGTGAGGGGAAGCTTTCAGCCTGTCAGTAGGCTGGGAATCCTGGTATATCTTAACCTCTGAATTAGCAGAAACTGAAAAGCACAAGACTGTAAAATCACTTTTGGTACCTGGGGCGGACAGAGAGGAAGAGGAGCGGCAGTAAAACACCTTCATCTGAGACTGGGTTTTTGGCACTGATTGTATTTCTGCTGGTTGGGATTAGTTTGAGTCATTGAAACAAGTTACTTGAATACAACTTGTTCCACTTCTAGTTTGGTTTCACTGTTTTCTGTGGTGTCAGGTGTTGTTACTAATATTAAGTTTTTAACTATTAATTTATTGTTACAGAAAGCCTAAAACTAAGAGAGCAAAAAGATTTCTTGAGAAGAGAGAACCCAAGCTTAATGAAAATACAAAAAATGCTATGCTCATAAGAGGGGGAAATGCAAACTTGACAGTGACTGCAGTGCTTAAAGATATCGTAAGTTGGACATAGTGTGCAACCTTCCTTTCTCTCTCCTACAATTTGCATCTTCTCTGCTGGACTGTCAGTATTTTCATACTCTCCCTGTACCCCAAATCTCAGATTGACCAGTACTCCAAAGGTGTCATTACCTACTTATTGATGGAGATTATTTTCTTCCAAATTCTTCTTTGCCAGAAATTTTGAGCTTGCTCTCTTATTTTTTCCACAATTGTCCAGTACATAAAGTTTTGCCAAGTCCCTTTGAAAACAAGAGGATTAGGTACAGAACTGTGACTGTATCACACAGCTAAGTCATATCCCAGAATCCTGTAAACTGCTTCTATGTATTTATATGGAGCTTTCAACCTCTCCTAAAACTTTAAATTACCAGTCCTGTCTCCTAAGTCCATAGCTGAAAAATATTATAGCTGTTCCTATACTCTTTTCTTACATTGCTTTGTTGCTTTCTTACTGTCTTACGCTCCTGTTTTTCCTCATACCCCTAGAAGCAGAGGGATTCCTTTACATGACTTGATTTCAACTGCTTCTCAGTTTCTACAAATAACTCCTTCAATTAATTTGAAACCAAGATTGTCACCAACTTGAAGGGTGTTATTGTCAGCAGGCTTTTTGAGGTGCCTTCTAGACTGATCTGCACAAACAGTTACTGTTTCATGTGATCATGTAAGTTGTAGGGTTATAGCAAAAACAGTGCTGGGCATGTTTTAGAGATGACACGTGTTTAACTTTGTGTTTTGCAGTATGCTGTGAAGAAGCCTTTTGCGGTACTGTATAAGAAGTAAGTGATCTCACTTTGACACCTTTGAGTTTTCTGACAGACAGACAGCTTTTGGTAATTTCAGAGCGTGAATAAAAATGCTGGCCAGTGTGGAGGCTCGAACAATGACAAGGGTCACCTGAGTTGGCTGAGATTGATCATAATTTTTAATAGACTGGAAACAGGCCACACATGATCAGCATTGATACTGAGCCCTGTTCTGTGGCAGGTGGTATGGAGCAAGATTCAGCTATAAGCCTTGCTTAAAATGGGAACCCAGTATCTGCATGACTGTAGTGCAGAGACAATTGTAATTGCTAAATTTAGTGTTGAATGAACAGGCAAAGGCAACTTTTCATGGAGTGTCACTGGTGGTCAGTGTCACTGGAAGTCAGACCCCAGAAGACAGGAAGTGTGGAGGAAAGTACTTAGAATGGCAATGGCAGCACTGTGACATTCCTTGCAGTATTAATATGGCTTGTGGTTTGAACTCCAACTGAGCCTCTACTGCCAGAATTTCCAATAGAATGCAGAGCTTTATTGTTATTGGAGAACTAAGTGCAAGTGGCTATCTGAGCCTGTTCTCTTCTTTTATTTTCTTCTAACTCTTTTTGTTCCCCTCCTCTCAGGAAAAATATTACCAGGCCTTTTGAGGATCAAACATCATTGGTAAGTATAAACAATGTTTTCTCTTATGACATTTTTGAGCAGGCTGTCCTCATGTGCCAAAAGATGAACCATCAGGGAAGAAGACTAGTCGGGCTGAACAGAGAGCTTTGGCTGGAACTCGAGGATAAAAAGATACTGTATCACCTTTGGAAAAGAGGCAGACCACTCAGAAGTGTTACAAAGATATTGTGAGGGTATGCAGGGAGAAAATTTGAAAGGCCCAAGCCTAACTAGAATTTAATCTGATTACTGCCATAAAAGACAATTAAAAATGTTTTTACAAATACATCAACAACAGAAGGAGGCTTAAGGAGAATCTCCATCCTTTACTGGATGCAGGGGGAAACAGAGAGACAAAGGATGAGGAAGAGGCTGAGGTACTTAATGCCTTCTTTACCTCGGTCTTTTAATAGTAACTCCAGTTGCTCTCTGGGTACACAGACCCCTGAACTGGAAGACAGGGACAGGGAGCAGAATAAAGCTTGCATAATCCAGGAGGAAATGGTTGGTGACCTGTTACACCACTTAGACACACGCATGTATGGGGCCACATGGAATCCCATCCAGGGTTAATCAGGGAGCTGGTGGAAAAGCTCACCAAGCCCTTTTCCATCATTTAGCAGCAGTCCTGGCTAACTGGGGAGGTCCCAGTTGACTGATGATTAACCAGTGTGATCCCCATCTACAAGAAGGGCCAGAAGGAGGATCTGGGGAACTACAGACCTGTCAGCCTGACCTAAGTGCTGGGTAAGGTCGCAGAACAGACCATACTGAGCACTATCACACGGTGTGTGCAGAACAACCAGGGGATCAGGCCCAGCCAGCATGGGGTTGTGAAGGCAGGTCCTGCTTGACCAACCTGATTTCCTTCTATGAGAGGGTGACCTGCTTGGTGGATGAGGGAGAGGTAGTGGATGTTGTCTACCTGGACTTTAATAAAGCCACTGACTCTGTGTCCCATAGGATTCTCCTAGAGAAGCTGGCTTCTCGTGGCTTGGACAGGTGTAATGTTCGCTGGGTAAAAACCTGGCTGGTTGACCGGGCCCAGAGGATTGGGGTGAATGGTGCCACATCCAGCTGGTGGCTGATCACCAGTGGGGTTCCCCAGGGCTCAGTATTGGGGCCAGTCCCGTTCTATATCTTTATGATGATCTGGACAAAGGGATGGAGTGCATCCTCAGTCAACTTGAAGACGACACCAAGTTGGGTGGGAGTGTTGACCTGCTTGAGAGTTGGCAGGGTCTGGAGTGGCTGGATTGATGGGCTGGGTCCAACTGTATGAGGTTCAACAAGGTGAAGGGCAGAGTCCTGCACTTGGCTCACAACAACCCCATACAGCACTACAAGCTCAGGCAAAAGTAGCTGGAAAGATACCAAGCAGAAAATCAGAGCCTAGAAAGGTATAGTAAGTCATATAAAGTTAGTTTATGGGGTTTTTTTCACTTGGTTAGGCATTTTTTTAAAAGGCAACTTTGCCATGTATATGTTGTTGCAGTATATGCAGGACACATTTGAAGTATTTGAGTTTTTTTGCATCTCTTTAATGTACAGCTATTAGAGAGTGTACAGATATCAACACACAGTAGTTAACAGAGCTGTATGAGCAAGTGTTTCAAGGGGAGTCCCCTCTGGTCTGTTCTCAGCCTGCCCAGAGTCAGTATTTTTCAGGGACCTGGTGGCAAAACTTCATGCTGAGCTGTGTGATTTTTAGTGCAATTAATCCAGCCTCTCCAGGTGTCTCTTGACCTCCCACAGGGACCGAGCTGTTGTGTCCTCCCTGAGCTGATACTGTTGCAAGGGGTGGGAGGAGTTGAAGTGTCCTTTTGTGTTTCACAGCTGCAAACTGTTGGTATATGCTTAGGGGGAGTGCTGGATAAATTGTGTGTGTGTATCACAGAACCACTGATACAAAATGAGGAGCTACCTTGAGAAGCAGCAGTGTATAAAAAGATTTCGGAGTTGGACATCCTCAGAAAGAACTGCTGTAATGTTCGCTGTGGACATAATACCATAATAGGGTCTCTATTTACTCCACCTGGAGAAAAGATCTTCCCTATGATAGTCACCACTGGCTTGGTTTTAAGTAGCATCTTAATCTTAAATAATAAATTGAGAGGACGTTGCTCTGTAGTAGGACTCTTGTGCTGAGTGTGAGAAGGTTAGATATTTGCAGATGTTTGTAGACTTACTGTTGAGGGAATGAACTGATTGTTCAGAAGGTGTTAGGCAAAGCTAATAAGTTACATAAAATTTGGCTGGGTAGCTAAAATGAGGCATTACTACTTGCACCCAGCTTGCAAATACTTACTCTTCAGGCAAAGAGAAGTGGATGAAAGTATCTTATGTAAAAGTAAATAATGAAATTATGAAAAAGGGTGTTACAGATAAAATGGCAAGAAAAAAATTGCCCGAGTTGACCTTTAAGATTCAGTGGGGAAAAAAAAAAAATGATTTGAACCTTGAATCCGGCTGTCAATTTTAACTGAAGTGGACCTGGACATGCTCAAAACTCTTCTGGTAAGCACAGTAGCTCTTGTCATTAAGTAGCTTCTAAACTCACAGTTTTGTGATGTATACCTTTGCAGAATATTTTAAACCTTACAACCTATAACTCATGGATTTTGTTCTTTTCCTCAATTGCAGGAATTTTTTTCCAAGAAATCAGATTGTTCTCTGTTTCTGTTTGGCTCTCATAACAAGAAGCGACCTAACAACCTGATAATAGGTAATATGTCTCACTAGGGTTTTTTATTGAGATGACAGGTGTAGTTTTCAGTGAATATTTAAATAGCTGGATTTTCTTTTTTTACTCTCACAGGTCGCATGTTTGACTATCATGTCCTGGACATGATTGAGCTAGGCGTGGAGAAGTTTGTATCCCTAAAAGATGTCAAGGTAAGGAATCACTAATCCGGTATTTCAGTGACACCTACTGGTGGATTTTTTTTTTGGTGCATTTTTTCTGTTTAAAAAAGTGTTTCATGCAGTATGTGAGGATTGGTAATTTGTGTTCTCCAAAATGTTAATTTTATGCTCTGTTTTTTAATTTATTTTTGTTGTATTAAGCGAGCTTGCAACTTTCTTTGCAAATTCTCTTTTAGTCTTGGTTTATTTCTAATATTTTCCTTTTAATTAAAGAGCTACATTTGCAAAATTGTCAGAGTCTGCTAATGGTTCCTATATAAACCGGTGCAGGCTTTGAAAACTGAAATCTTTATTCACAAATTATAACCAAAGAGAATCACTACTGACTGAGATAATTCCAAAACTTTCTTTAGATTTTAGTAGCAAATAAGGCCATTTTTCAGTAAACTATACTTAATTCAGACCAGGAGCTGACATCTTGGATTATTTAAATTCAGAGAAAATTCACATTTATGACTATGTTAGGCTCATTTTGGCAAGACTAAAACTTACTTCATATGTGTGTACTTCTGAATCAAGCAGTTCATGCACTGGAAAAATAAGTAACTTTTACAGTACTTATTACAGTGTATAAATTGGCAGAGCAGTTTAGAAGGATAGTGAAGAAATTATGGTTTATAAATGTGAATCCTTCCCTTCAAGTCAGATTATAGAGTGTATCTTCATAACACTGTTTATAACAGGGAAGTTGTAGTTAAATAAATGTACCTGTTTTCCAGAATTAAAACTGTGTGATTGACTAAATTATCCTTTTAGCCGTTTTCATGTACTCTCCAGTGTCAGAAGTAGAATAAACTTGTTTGCCTCTAATTTTAGTTTTGTAGTTATCAACTGCAGTCAAATTCACTCTTTTTTTTTCACTGTAAGCTATTATCTTATACCTTTTATAGTTCTTTAGTCCAGAATGAAGAATAATACAATTCACCCTTCTAAAAATGAAGTCCCTCCGTACATGTGCAGCATTGTTCAGTGAAAAAAAAAAGTCTATTCTGTCCACACTGATCACAGGTCACCACACTTTTTCATTCAGTATTGAATGGCTGACCACCTAAGGCAATAATATGTTCCCTAACACAGTCTGAATTTTTGTTGTTTTGAAATTCTTATTCCACAGAACAGTAAATGTCCTGAAGGAACAAAACCTATGTTGATATTTGCTGGTGACATGTTTGATGTAAATGAAGAATACAGAAGACTGAAGAGCCTTCTTATTGGTTTGTATTTTGATTATTTAAACAGTGGGATTGCATAAATGTGTAGTAATGGGATCTGTTGGGAAATGCTGGTTTGTCAATAAATGTTTGCTTATGTTCAACACAGAAAGAAAACAAGAACAGGCTCTTGTAAGTTTCATGTCACACTAAATTGAAGTTAACCAATAATCTTAGAGGGGAAGAAAAAGGTTACCTAAAAGACTCTTAAGCTGAAACTTTGGATTCACTGAAATTCATTACTTTGATTATGGGAAAGCTGTCATTTTTCAAAATGTCTTGACCTTGTAATTGTACTGAATTGTCACAAATAATATTTTTGAAGTATCTAAATTGAAATCAGTGGATTAAGTTCAGAAAGTGGGATATTTTTGCTTACGGTAAGGTCATATCAGTGTATTTGAGTTCCTGTTTTATAATGAAAGCATTTTCTGTTTGGAAATTCCACCGGTTTTAACAAATGTGCCATTGATTAGAGTACTTGGAAAGAACACGTGCAGTAAAAGTCAGCTGCAGATAATAGCTGTGGGCTAACTTCAGGGCAGGCAAACAAAACAAACTGGCATTTTTTACTATCTCAGGGTTGGAGGCTCTGGAAGATAAAGCATGTTGTAGCTTATTCAGGCATAGAGGTCATAGGGTACTGTGTCTCTTGACACTTAATGCATCTTGCTTGGTAGAACTAGATCTAATAAGTAGGGTGGTGTGTTTTTTTCTTTTTCATAGGTTTCCTAAAAGCAGATTACTTATTTTTTTAAGCTCTGATAAAATACTGAAACAGGCCCAATAACAATCTTGTTCTTTCAGTTCCATTCTTGGGTTTCTAGGCATACAGGTAAATAATAATTCTTTAGAAACAAACCTTAAAAATGAGAATTTTTTTTCCTTAGTATTATAGTTCTTTAAAGCGAGGTGTCTCACTGAAATGAGACTGAAAGAGAGCAGGAGAGGAGGAAATTTTCATCCTCTCCATACAGCTGACTGGTTCTTGGAGATGAATGAAAGGCTAATAACTGAGCTTATAAGTCTTTGAAGTTGGGTGAATACTGAATACAAAGATAAGTGAGTTTTAATACTGCATGTTTATGTTGCTGTAAATGAGTATTTGTACTGCAGGAGGCAGGTGCATTTATCTTCTGAAGTGTATTTTGTTCAGGCAATCTCACAGAATCACAGAATCAGCTAGGCTGGAAAAGACCTCTGAAATCAAGTCCAACCTATGACCAAACCCCACCTTGTCAACTAGACCATGGCACTAAGTGCCACATCCAGTGTTTTCTTAAACACCTTCAGGGGCAGTGACTCCATCATCTCCCTGGGCAGCCCATTCCAATGTCCATCACTCTTTCTGTGTAGGACTTCTTCCTAATGTCCAACCTAACCCTATCCTAGCGCGGCTTAAGACTGTGTCCTCTTGTCCTATTGCTAGTTGCCTGGGAGAAGAGACTAACTCCCACCTAACTACAACCTCCTTTCAGGGAGTGGTAGAGAGTGATAAGGTCTCCCTGAGCCTCCTCCAGGCTAAACATCCCCAGTTCCCTCAGATGCTCCTCAGAGGACTTGTGCTCCAGACAACCACCAGAGTACTCAAGGTCTTAATTGTTCTGCTGACTTTTGTGAAATACCTGGATGTAAAACAATAGACAAAGGAAAAGGTTAAGGAGAGTAAAGGCTTGAAGGTATTACTAACCAATTAAAATCATTAGGGTAATAATTTGACCTGCTTCAAAACTGCCCTTAACTGATAGGGAAGAACTGATTCATTCTGTTCCTGCAAAAGATGACGCCTTTAACCTATTGCTAAGAAAGATAGAAAAATGTCTTTGTAACAGCAACAGCAAATATTTTGTTGCTGTACCAGTAGTATTGGGTTCCCAGAGGGAATATTAGATAGCTGGCAGCTTCTCGTTGCCAAAGCAGTGTAATGCCAGTGATGCTGGTGAACAATCAAGCTTTCATTGGCTTTTGTGATGCCAAAAGGGCTAATGCATGTTTGGAGTATCATCTTAACAGCAGTTTCTTTGTAAAAATAAAGGCATGGGTGAGTTATTGTCTTTATGGTGACCAACCCCTATAGTCTGGTTAAACTGTGAAGTGGACGAATTTATTTAGGAGAAATAAATGACAGCTGCATTTTCCTTAGAGACCTGGAAGACAAAGACATCCCGTTCTTTCTCTTTTGGTTTTCATTGCCTTCTGATGTGGTAGTGTAGGAGTTAATTTACAGTATAAGTCTTTGGAATGCAGTTCATGGAATTCTAATAACTTCTTTTGCTTGTATCTATAAAATGTTTTAACTCTTACAACACTGCCTTGCTTCCCAGTTCTGTTGTCACACACTCATTTTATCCTAAAAATGGCTAGGCACTATAGGACTTGCTTATACACTTTCTAAAGCGTTGATTTGCAGGAGACCTCTGCAATTTTAGATTGACTGTCACCTTGTTCTGCATACACCCTTCCTCACACAGACTTTTTTTGAGTGTTTCAAGTGCTCCTTCTATCCAGTAAAAGGCATGGCTGGGAAATGTCTGGGATAGAGTTTAACTGCCTTAATGCTAACTATAGCTACATAGAATACAGTGTTGCCAGCTCTTGGATACAAATTGATACAGAAAAAAACTGCACAGACTTACATTCCAAAATAATTTAGAAATTTAATCTGGAAATTGAAAGGTCCTGTGAAGCTCTCTGCAGGAAAGAGTAAATTAGAAGTTCTGGAAGCATGTTTGAGGACAAGGGGGAGAGAGAACTAGGAATGGAAAGAAAGCAGAAAACAAGTCTGTAATCCAACCAAAGCAAGAATTATAAATTAAGAGTACATTAAAAAAACTTCAACTCTCTAGGTATACTGTAGTGTAAGGTTTCTGCAGCTCTTCAGTGTTGCCAGGAAACAGAAATTCCTGACCACCTGCGTTTATTGGAAGAGATCATCCTGTGGGTAAAAGGATGTATGATGCCACAGGAAAATATGAAGGGGAGGTGTTGCCAATAAAACCACTGTAAATGTAAGCTTGTGTACCTGCAGAGAACTAGATGAAGGGAAAAAAAATATGCCACGAGCAAACAAAATGTTTTATTTGCAGCTTTGACTAAAAGCTCGACTCAAAAGAAGAGGAAAGAGTGTATTTAATTGACCAAGGAAATTTCCTGGCCTGACTCCAGCTGGTATTTGCCAGCAAGACTTTGTTTTGGATGTCACTCCAGTGCTGATTCTCTTGAAAAAAAGGTAGTAGAGGAAAGGACAACTAGCCAAGGGATCTGAAAATGGGACAGAGCAGGAAAGACTAATGTGTTTTGCATCTGTTAGCAGTTCTCCTATGTTTCAGCATTGCCCTGTCGTGTTTATAAGCACACCTTGTTCCTTTGGTCAAGGTCACATTCTTTCTCCACCCTCTGCATATGTTGGACAGATTGCTGTGCTCCTTGCAAGCTCTCTGATTGCACAGTATATTTTCATAGCTTGATATAAGAGCCTCGCTACAGGCAGTTTATTATTTAATCTGTGTGTTTCAGTGTTCTCTTTGCAAACTAAGCAAGTATTCAAAGTGCCTTGATTTTATAGATGTGTTGCTTATTAAATAGAGAAAACACTGGATTTAATGACAAATATTGTTCTACCTAGAGGACAAAAGTGCCTTGTTGTGAGGGAGGTATGAGAGAAACTATACATCTAAATGTTTTTCCCAAGTCAGAGAGAGAGAATGTAGGTAAGAGTAGACAAGATACAGTTTCAATCTGTTGTGTGGTGGTTTTGATCCCTCTTTCTGTTCTTCCACATCTGGCTACGATCAAGAATCAAGTATCAGGATTGAATGATGTCTTTAAACAGACACCTGAGCAAATGGCTTCTTTGTACTGATCTGTGTTTAGCTGAGTATTAACTAGCTTAAACACAAGATAAGAGAATTTTTTTTCTGACTTTAGAGCTGAATATTTAAAAGGATAGACAGTACAATTATTCCAGTTAGCTTAATAATGCAAAGTCACCGCTCTGGAAGTATCTTTGCTCTTTTCCATGTACTTACTTTTAGGCAGTGTGTATATTGCTACCACATTATCTCTGGGAAGTCACTGCATTCCTGTCAGGACTTCTACACACGTTTGGATTCACCACTGCACACTAACACATGCAGTGAAGTTTCTCTCTTGTGTTTTGGCCAGGCTGAAGTTTTAAGCAGCAGCTATTTTGTGAAATTCCCACTGAACATTCAGCTTTCCTAGGCCATCCCTTGTACAGTCTTGCTAAGTTAGATGCAAGAAAAATATCTTTATAGGAATGGAGTTCCCATCAGTGATGTGGGTCCGTTTTGAAATAAACCAGTTTGTTATAGCCATCTGTTGGTTTTGTTCTCAGCCAAGAAACCTGGCACCTACTCTTTTTAAATACTCTTTCAGATTTCTTCAGAGGTCCTACTGTGCCCAGCATTCGTCTGGCTGGTTTAGAGTATGTTCTGCATTTCACAGCTGTAGATGGCAAAATTTACATGCGAAGCTACAAGTGAGTATGCCTTTTATTTATTTATTTGGTTTTTTGTACACTTGTCAGCTTTTCCCCAAATTTAACCCATGGTTGTGTAATTGAACTGGCTTGAGCTGCATTTAAAACATGCAGTGTGTAGAGGTGCTCCAGCGTAACACAGAGTAACTTGTACTGCAGAAGGGAAATGCTTGAGCCCTAAATCTGCTGGTTCCTTCCTTGTTGAACTCCTCTTTCTAGCTTGGATTAGGAAGGTGGTTTGAATTAACTTAATGAATTCTGAGTACTGTATAAGACTTCATAGACTTAGCCTGTTCTCAGGTTGATTTCCAGGACTCTCCTCACTTAGATGTTTGCTGGAGAACAACAGGTGGTAGGCTGCAGCCAGAGATACAGAAGGAAAACCAGAAAAAGGCAGGACATGGCAATCTCTCTTGCTGCGTTGGTGTTCTCCCTCAGGTTCATGACCTGCCTTAGGAGGCTGTGAACATTCCTAGCTTGTGTTCCGTGCGATTTTGATTTCTCTTATTACAAAATCACTTTAATCAGTCTCATTCTAAAAACAAAAAACCAAAACACTTCCTCAGATAGTGCTCAGGTTGTTTTGCTGTAAATGATACGAAATATTTTTCATGTCTGTTAATACTGAGGGTGCTGTTTTGAATTTGAGGAGTAATATGGCTTTCAGGGTAGTGGGACTGAGTTTTAACAGTAATACTGATTATACTGGTCTCATTAAAAAAACCCAGCCAAACAAGCAACATTAGGTAGGTTATGTTTTGGGTATGTTGAAATAGTAATGGGACGGATTTTGTATTTTATGAACTGTTATTGACAGATGTTTTTCTCAATAATTGAGTTAGTGGTAGCAGTTGATTTCTATTTTGAACTACAAGATTGAACCTGCCCTTCAGGCAGATGGATAATTCTTTATCACTGGGGACAATATTTATTTTGGTTGTTTTTCCCCTTCTAGAGTGCTTCTGAAGAAATCTGGCTGTAAAATACCCAGAATTGAACTGGAAGAGATGGGACCTTCATTAGATCTGGTTATGAGGAGGACACATTTAGCTTCAGATGACCTTTATAAGCTGTCTTTAAAACAACCAAAAGCCCTGAAGGTACGTACCTTGGAAAGTGCATTACTTTCCACTCTACCTGTAAAGAAGAAAAAAAGTGCAAGTATTACTTATTGTATTGTTGACCAAAGCTTACTTTTATCTAGACCAGCTGAGATTTCTAGGGCCACAGCACTTCTGTGGTGATCAGCTGGCATCCAAACTCTCCTCTGGAAGCACTTAGAACATATAGCACAAATCTTCAACTCCAAACAATGTATGAGGCCTTGCTTTTAGGCACTTGATTCTTGCCAGAGCTCCTGGGACTCTACTCAGAAATACTAACATTGTTCTTCCCTTACAGCCGAAGAAGAAGAAGAATATCTCCCATGATGTGTTTGGTACAACTTACGGTCGAATCCACATGCAGAAGCAAGATCTTAGTAAACTGCAGACACGGAAAATGAAAGGGTTAAAAAAGAGGCCAGCAGAGAAGTTGGCTGAAGATGGTGGGGCTACTCCCAAAAAGTCAAAATCAGCTTGATAGCCTGGAACAGCTTTGAAAACTCACTGTACCTTCAAAATTAGTATATATATATATATGTATATATATATATCATAAGTTGTCAGACATAAAAGATTTAGCTGCTGTTAGCTTTAGTTTTATAAAAAACACCTTTTGAATGATTTGTCATTTTAAAGGCAGCATTGGGATATTTAGCTTTAACATGGAACTTGGTTATTTAAAATAAAAAATGTGATATGACTTGCTTAGTTCTCCAAGGCTGAGTATTTGTTCTCTTGGTATTAACAACTATATGCTAGTCAGGCAGGTGACTCATTTTCCCAAACAGTTTTCATAGAATGGTTTGATTAGGAAGGGACCTTAAAGACCATCCAGTTGCAACCCCCCTGCCATGGGCAGGGACACTTTCCACTAGACCAGGCTACTCCAGGCCCCATCCAACCTGGCCTTGAACACTTCCAGGGATGGGGCATCCCCAAGTTCTCTGGGCAACCTGTTCCAGTGCCTCACCACCCTCACACAGAAGAATTTCTTTCTAATACCTAATCTAAACTTACTCTCAGTTTAAAGCCATTCCCACTTGTCCTGTCAGCTCATGCTCTTATAAGAAGTCACTCTCCAGATCTCTTGCAGGCTGCCACTAGTACTGGAAGGTGCTATAAAGTCTCCCTGGAGCTTTCTCTTCTTCAGGCTGAACAGCCTATTGCCATAGGAGAGATGCTCCAGCTCCCTGATCATCTTTGTGGCCCTCCTATGGGTTTGCTTCAAGAGTTCCACATCCTTCTTATGTTGGAGGCTCCAGAACTGGAGCATTACTCCAGGTGTCATCTCAGGAGCATGGAGTAAAGGTGCAGAATTCCCTCCCTCAACCTGCTGGTCCCACTGCTTTTGATGCAGCCCAGGATATGGTTGTGCTTCTGGGCTGTGAGCACACACTGCTGGCTCCCGTTGAGCTTCTTGTCCACCGACACCCCCAAATCCTTCTCAATCCATCCCTCAGCCTGTATTTGTGCTTGGGATTGCTCCAACCCAGGTGCAGCACCTTGCCCTTGTTGAACTTAATGAGGTTTGCACAGTCCCACCTCTCAAGCCTGTCAAAGTCCCTCTGGATGGCATCCCTTCCATCCAGCCTGTCAACCTCACCACACAGTTTGATGTCGTTGGCAAACTTGCTGAGGATGCACTTCCACGTTACTGATATTAGACAGATGATGTTAACAAAGATGTTAAACAGCACTGACCCCTGGGAGGCGTATTCGCCTGGGACACCACCCCCTGGCCTTGTTGAGAACAAGGTCCATCATAGCACCTCTCCTTTTTGGCTGCTCTATCACTTGGAGAAGGAAGTTGTCATCAGTGCACTCCAGGAACCTCCTGGATTGTTTATGTCCTGCTGTGCTGTCCTCCCAACCGATACCCAGGATGACTGAAGTCCCCTATAATGACCAGGGCTTGTGAAGGTGAGGTTGCCCCAACTGTCTATAGAGGGACTCATCTGCTTGGTGTTCCTGGTCAGGCAACCTGTAGCAGACTACCAGCATAATGTCACCTGTCCCTGCTCATCTCTTTAATAAGGATTAAAGTTTAATAAAACCCATAAACTTTTGGTTGGCTCCTCATCTATCCCCAGGCAGACTTCCTTGTACTCCCTGACACAGAGGGCTATGCTCCCTTCTCATCCCCCCTGCCGGTCCTTTCTAAAGAGCCTGTATCCTTCCCTTCCAACCCTGCAGTTGTAGAAGCCATCCCACTAGGTCTCAGTAGTGAAAATGAGATCATAGCCCTGCAGGTGTGTGCACATCTTTAACTCCTATTATTTATCTCCCATGTTCTGTGTGTTATCATAGAGGCGTTTAAATTGGATCTCCAATGAAGAGGCTGACTGTTAGCAGTGGCTGAAATTCCTCTGTGCTGCCTCTCAGGTTCTCTCCTGTTGACTTGGAATCCCTCTCCAGGCTTTGGGCATCTCTTGCTGGCATCAAACTTATTGGAGTGGGATAGATAATTTCCCTTCCCCTAGTAACTTCAGTTTTACTGCTCTAATGTTGGGAACCCTCCATCAATCAGTGCTTGTAAATCCTGCGCAGGATCAGAGCAGTATATGTGCATAATATACACTTCTCAGTTCATTTACTGTTTATGTATTTCAGATTTTGCACAACTCCAACACTCAATAAATTAGAAACCATTTTCTGAAGTGTGAACTCAATACGTGTCTGATGCCATGCTATGCTTTTAACTATTGCACCAAGCCCTGCTTTACACTGGTAGAATTGGGAGTGATTAAGGTGTTTTTACCGTGTTCATCGTCATGGTAACAAAGTACTTGATATTTACTTTAGGCATAAATGAAACCTTTACAGTTTGAATTTCAATCTTTGCCGCTTGATTTGTGCCCAGAATGGAAGTATGTGAAGCAACCACGAAAGGTACATTTTTTTTTTGATCTTTTTTCTTCTTCTTTCCTCCCAAGTTTGTGCTCATGAATTAGTGAAGACTCAGCTAAAGGCTTGGGTGAAGGGGATGAGAGTTTAAGAGGGCAATAAGACTTTGGCGTGGTGTTCTGTTTTGGAACATATTGAAAAACCTGGCGATTTTATTTTTGTCTCTTTGGAAGCAGCTGTTACTCTGACCTTAAGCATAATTATGATAAAAGCATAATTAAGCATAATTATGATAGAAGTGTACACACACTTTATCATGAACACAGCAAGCTTGCTCATCCTAGTTATGTTTTTAATGCTTTATCTTTTCTTGCTAGTTTTCTAATCAGCTGAAATGTCACATCAGAAATAGGCAGTTTGTTATTTTCAATTGTCTTCTGCATCCTGGATGGAAGCTGCTGGGCAGCTTTGCTTTCCTTATGGGAAAAAGAGCCGACCCATAACTGTGGCTGTGCAAATGTCACACATGACATTCTTGCTGTGCTCATTTGATAAAATTTGTAGTGTGAAAAAGTTTGGGATCACTATGGGGACGCAAACATATTTATCATTAATATATTTGCATGGCTCTTTCTAAATCCTTTGCTCTGATCTATAACCATGTGATTGAGAAATTGGCAATTCCATGAGATACTTCAGATTTGTATTTCCCACTGCATCTTTCTGAAGGATGAATCACTAGACTTTTTTCTGAAAGCTACATTTGGTCATAGCTGTAGAAGAGCTGTACTAATGGGCATGCTGTCTTTTACAACCTTAGACTTGTAAAAGTAATAGTAAAATACTGTAACTTCATAAAAGACAGCATACCCATAGTTTAAAAGACTGTATTTTCTTAATTTGGAAGCTAATTTTGATGCTTAATTTGGTGTTTAAAACCTTCATTTCTTAGCAGGAGTGTAGACTATCTAACATCCTGCTACCTATTAATATAAAAAAGTAAGACAGTTGTTCAGTAGAAGCCCTCAGAGATAAGCTGTTGCACCTTGGTGTTGATTTTGTTTAATGCTGCTCCTGGTTTGTTCCTTGTATGAAGAGGAGTCTCGGACAGGTGAGGGCTACTGTACCTTCCAACACCTGAGTGTGGTTAATGTGCAGCTTCAGAGAGATGATAAATCCTTGGGCATGGGAAATCAGTCAGTGGGAAGAATCCAGGTGCATTTACTCACCCTTTGCAGGGTCTTTTGTCTCTCTTAACTAGAGGTGGAACTTGAAGTGCCTGATGTCCCACACCTGTAGCTGTTTGTGTGAACACCCTTTTGTTTGTAGCTTTTGTCAAAGTGGTGCCATTTTGGTGCAAATTCTTGTGTGGGAAGTGGAAAAGCTCTCTTATTTCTCATGGCAGAAATTAACCACTTGGATCTCTCTGTGACAAGATAGGATGAAGCCAAATTAATGGAAGAGATCACCTCATGTCTTTCGGAGAAGTTGCAACCTTGCTGTGAAACGCTGATAAAGCCACAAGGCAGGTGGCTAATGCGTATGGCATGTATAACAGCACCTCTGCATGGCAAGCAATTACCATGTTCCAAATATCTGATTTAACTCAAGGTGAGTGGCAATGGGAAGTCTAAATATAACCTTTCTAGTGACATGATCTTATTTCCCAAAGTCTCTCAAAGTATAGGAAATTTGTCTGTAGCTGTGTGCATGGAGAACAGAACATGCAGTGCTCAGAGGGCAGCTGATGAAAGAGGCTTGCCTTACTTCAACTACCCTTGCTGTCAGAGTTCACCAGGCTCTGAAAACACATAAACATGGCCCCAGGGTCTGCATGGCATGGGCAAGGCAAAACTGACCTGTTCATCCATCTCCTCTGGCTTTCATCTTACCTCCCAATGCACTGGAGATAACTTTATTTATGGGTCAAGCGTAGTAATTGCTTTGGTTACAAGAAAATCCCTGTGGGCAAAGCGTGGCTCCTGAGGCTGTACCTGTGTGGTAGAACAGAGGTAGAGTTGCAAATCATCAGGCAAGCCTATGCTGTCTTTAGTCTAACTGGCAGGATGGCAAAGGCAAGGAAGGTATTATTTGAGCCTTTTGTGGAGCCTTGGTCTGTGTGCTGATGTTGCCCAGCTGTGCTGGTGTCTTCATTGCTACTGGTAACTAGGCTATTGTGTCATTATAGACACCTAATGATATACATATGATTCATAGCCTGTCTGCACTGTAAGTTTACTTGGCTCTTTTTTGTGTGGTGGAATTACAAAAAGTAGCAAAGGAGGTAGACACTGAGTGTCAAAACCTGTTAGGTTCTTGGGATTCACCCACTTTTGGGAGTCCATCCTGGGTTCACACCATCACAGCCTTAGCTCTGTGCTAGTGTAATGTAACAGACTGAGCACTGAGAGCAGTGAGTGGTGTGTGTTTGAAAAGAGCATATGAACTCCCTTCTCATTCCTGGATTTTGTAGGTTTATCTTTACAGTTCCTTAGCAACGTTATTTGGTTTCAGTAAGTGCTTTCTGGGTTTGATTGTGAGAGATTCCCTCCCCCACTGGCCTGGTTGCAGCTGGGAAGGGTTAGAAAAGAGTGTGAAAAGAGGACATGGTATTGCACCAACTGCTGCGTCCTCCAGCCAGGGGGAAAAGGCTGAGCATTGCTTATTCTAGATACTATCAAATATGAGGGAGCAGGGGAGCAGGGTAAGGAGACTAGAGCAGAACTGTTAGAGACATTTTCATTATTAAAGAGAGGAAAGTGGAAAATGTTAGCTATGCATAATATATATAACACAGCCATACATAATATATGGTAACATGTGTATTACACATGGTGCAGAGAGTTCTCCACTGTCCCCAAGGGCAATTTATCTCCTTTTGAACTCTGCTAAAGTGCTTCTAGTGGTGCTGACACATCCCAGATGCAATCCAAAGACATAGCTGAGAAACAGGTCAGTTGCATGAGAAGTCAGGTGTCCTAAAAATGTACAAGGAAAAGAGACATGAGGATCCTGAACGTGAAGTCTCTGTAGAATTGCCTTCCTAAACAGGTGAACATTCAAAGTTAACAATATGGCTAACACTGTATAGGAAGAACACATAAAAACAAAAAAACCCACATTTGCTGTCACACATCTATGTAGAACATAGTAAGGAGAAGTTTTCAAAAACTCCAAAACTTTGGGAGGATGTGGTTTCTGAGAGACCTACCTGACCAGGTCAGGAATCAATTATCTTGGAGATCATGGTAGGCAGGAGGAACGTAAGTGCTGTGTGGGCAAAGAAATGAAGGTGGGCATTGGGAGAGGAAAAATGTGTAGGTAATCTGAGATTAAGGCTTATCCTAAATAGCATGGGAATCATCTACTCAGAGCAATCGGTGAACACAGTAGATATTCACTGATCAAGAAAGTCCTAAGACATCTCAAGTTCCTTATTTGTTCTTTTCTTTGAGTTTCAGTCATATTCTCTCTACTTGATCTCCCCCATCCCGTCTCCTGCTTCTGTAACATAAGCACAAAGTAATTCAGGGGAAGTAAACGTAAAGTTTTGAGTAGAACTTAGCAGAGAGTATGCGTGGCTAGTGACATTCCCCCAAAATCTCATTTTATTCCCTCTTTCCCCCTTGATAATCCTATAATTCTTCCTGTGATGCAACACAACATCTATGAAATCTGTATTTCTCACTCCGTTTCGTGATCCTGAAGTACACCCATGTAGGCCCTGTCTCCTGTTTTGATTGCTGCAAATTTCTCCTCTTGACTTCCTTCACTCTCACAGCCTCCAAACCAGACACAGCTGCAGTGACCCATTTCCTATTGTTTGTCCAGACCATCTCTTTGTGCGGGCAAGAACTTCAGTTTCTTGTTCTTTATTGTTTATGCAGAATAAACTCTATTTTTCACACATACAGTGCTGCAATGCAAAGTAAGATGAACTTCAAAATCTATGTTCATCTCTCTCTTTCCTGACATTAAGCATGTACTCTGTGGAGAAAGCAGTGCTCAGCAGGCATGCAGTGAAAGGGCCTTCACTTAAGACCAAGCTCTGTGTGATCAATTCTAAGGCTGCTTTAGGTGCTGAAGTTATTTCTCCTCCTTTTAAATCTGCAAAATTAAACCACTGATCACTGCTGCTGGCCTCTAGGCAGGAGAATTACTGGTGCTGCTTTATGCTCTGGAATTATTGCTGCAACTCTAGCTATAGAGAGGCATACTGGGACCTAACATCATCTTTTGCCAAAATACAGTTAAAAAGCCTCTTCCCTCTCTGCTTATTTTTCAGACAAAGGCATATTCCTCATTCTAAGTCACAGTTTCTCTTTTTCTAATCCAAAGAAGTCCATGTGTAGTTACATCTTTTCAGTTTTAAGTGCAAGTTGCTAATGTTTTTCTCCAGTGGCAACTGAGCTCCTTGGCTCAGAAATTGCTTTTTCCTCTGGAGGAAAGTGAGGAAGGGAATGCAGAAGTGAAGTGGAAGAAAAATTTCAGGCAAAATACCTCCTCTTTCTCCTGGTGTGACATCCTCTTGTGTGTGACAGGAACCAGTCTCCCAATGCAACAAAGAAATGCAAAATATTTAGCACTACAAATTCACCGCAAACATCTCTAAGTGAAGTTGAGCTCTCCTGATTCTCATGAGCAAAGATCTGTTTGGCATGAGTCACTACCAAAGATGGGCAGTCACAGCTGCTGTATCAGGGAGTTTGTATTGGGACAGTTTGCTGCAAAGAGAATGTGATGAAGGACTTGCATTTGCCTCCCATAACTGCCTTTTTTTTTTTATTTTCAATGAAAACAGATTATTATGAAGAATTAATGAGACTCTCCAAAGTGCACATGCAGCATACCAATAAACAGTAATGAGCTTTTAATTCATAAGAGGTGATAAATTTCGACTTCTGATGGCTTACTTTGCACACAGAAATAATTCCTTGCTCAATAGGGTTATTTAAAAGAAATGTTAGACAGGCTTTATATTTTATGTCGTGAAGAGAAGTTTGTAGGTGTTTGTTTTGTTTTTTCTTCTTCTTCCTTCTCTGAACTTACCTGAGATACCTAAGGGCTTCAGGGTATTGTAGGCAAACAGCTTTACAACTCAAATGCACTCTGTAGCTGAGAGTGAGGAGTTTCTGCTTGTTTTTCGGATGCTCCTCTCTTCAGGGCTGAGCAGAAAGGCACACTCAAAGAGAGATTCAGAGACCTGGTAACTGCTGAGTATTTCCTTCTTGCTTTCCTTCCAGCGAGAGAGCGATACCCACCCTTCCTGCCGTTAGCCTTCACCAGTTTCTCAGGGGCAGTAGGTTATATATAATGATATTTCTTTACAAAAAACCCCAAAGCTACAAACCAAACACTTTATAGATAAAACCATGTGGGAAGTTCAACAGCAGTGCTGACTTAAGGAGTCTGGAAAGTGCAGCTGTTTGTAGGACTGGCAACCAGGTCAGGGAATTGAGCTCACTTGAAAAGGTAGAGGGGGGAGGAGGAAAAAGGGGCTTGCTTTGTTTTGAAGCTTACATCAGCTCCCTGATCTGACTCACAGCACAGTTAGGTGGTGGACTGCTGCACTGGAGAGGAAGTAAAAGGCTTGGAGTGGGACAGGAGACATGAGGGAACTTGCTGCTTAAAGTAATATCTGTAAGATGGTGCCCAGGTTTTGAGAATTGCTGTGGTTCTGAGTTTGTTCTTCAGGAAACCACTGCTGGGGGTTGGGTCCTACATTTGCCAGCAAGTTTCATCATAACTTTTCTGGTGAAGATCACTTTTAACACCATTTTACAGATGTGACAGCAAAAAGTTAACTGACTTTTTCCAAATGGATTTACTTTGGGAACAAAGGTGAAACGTGAATGCTGTGAATTCCTTGCTGGTGTGGGCTGTGTTGGTGGCTTTCGTGTACCTTCCTATGGCTGAAGCCTGTGCTGTCTGTGCTGTGGTGGAGCTGGCATGGCTGTGAGCAGCACTTGGTCAGGAAGAAGTTGAGCTAGGTGGAACCACTTAGCATTTTTGATTTTCTTTGCAAAGAAAAGCTCTCAGAAATTCTGAGGTTTTTAAACAAAGATCAACACCACCCAGCCCTGGTCAGTCATAAGAGAGATGCTAGGTCATTCTAGGTGCCTTTCAGCAAAACACTAAGACAGCTGTACAGATTGGTTTTAAGGTAACCTTCAAAATAACATTCAGGAAACTTCTTCTTTCCATCAGGAGTAACTTTCTGACAAAACTCCTTATGTGGTCTCTGGTTTAGATGAAGGAGTTTTCTACGCTATAAAGATTTTTCAGCATACTTCTTTTCCCTCCCATGCTGTGGGGCCATGGCCATGAACAAGACTTTCTGAGCTGTGTTAAATGATTTTGTTTAATGAACTTGAATAAAGTATTAAGCTGGGCTTATTCTAATCTGAGCATGATCAGAAATACTGCATGGTATATTATGCTTGGAAAACTAACACTACACCTTGTATGAGACTCATGTCTTTTGGAGGTAGATTTAGTTGTTTTCTCCAGTTATGAAAAGTATTTTAACTTCATTTAAATTCCATTAGTCCCATGTTGCTGTTTTCAGGATGCAATAGCTGATTAGGTTCTCAGTTACTTTTAATTCCTGGAAGGAAATCCATTCTGTGGCTTATGTGGTAAAGTGACTGAAGAGTTTAAGTGTGTATAGACAAAGCTATCCCTGTTAAGGAAAAAGTATAGTTATAGGAATATTATGAAAAAATTAAAGGTGAAATGCTTTCTCAGCATGCAGGCTGCATAGGAGACAATAAACCTATCCAAAAGATGGTCTCATGCATGAGATTCTGTCAAAGGCAGTTCTTGTTCCTTTAGAGACTCATGCTTGTGGCAGAAGATTTATGCCATCTGCTTGGTATGTCTGGAGAAAAAGATGTTTTAAATGCTAGCAAAGAAGAAGTAAAAAATTTGTCAAAACTTGTGGTTTATTAAAGTGGTGCCAACATTTGGTCAGAGACAGCTACACTGGACTTGTAATCGATTCTGGGAGCTGAGTTTACAGGAAAGTTTTATTATTCTATTAAAAAGTAGAACAGGATGAACTTTTCAACTTAGTAGGTAAAGAGCTAGTGTCCATGGGTGTCTGTCAGAAAAACAAACGAGTGCTAGGAAAGAACAGGCAAACTATTAAGACAAGGCAATAGCAGAGGTGTTTTCTCACAGCAAAAACCAGATGACTGAAATCAGAAACTTTCTGGTCTTCTATGTCCCCTCTTGGATGTTGAACTAGACACATGACTTGGAAGACAGGAAAAGGAGAGATAAAAACTTACATGATACATAATCATGTCTGCAAAAATAATTTTGAAACTTGTATGAAAAGTGTTTTTCTTGCAGAGGAGAAAGAATCATCAACTACAAAAAGTAAGTTGGAGCAACACCTTTAAGACCTTATCCCATTTGTCACAAAACCAAGTCTGTGTTCTGCCTCACCCTGCCATAGCTGTGTGGGTTTCTGTAAGTGCATCACAGTATGAAGTGATGTGTCATTCCTACCTAAGGATCATGAATCATGTTCCATTTATAAAAGGTCTTATGCCCTTGAGACTAATAAAAAACAAACAAACAAACAAACAAAAAACTCTCACACACAAAGATAACACATCTTCCCGAAATATAAATTTTACTTGACACAGTGTGTTTTATGGCAGACTTGCTGGAGAGGCTTGTCTTAAATCTTATTCTATTCTTATCCAAAACACAGTCCAACTTTTAAGAAGAATAAGTTTTAAATGCTTGCAATCATTTATTTACTGTAGGACTATAATACCCAGGTTCCTCCAAGAAGGATGCCAGGTACAGTAAAAAACACAGTGTAAAGAAGAAGTCCTCACTAAGACAGTGAAGTCAGCACAGGGTCTTCAGAGACTGAATATGGCTTTCCTGAATTATGGTAGCTCCTCCTTATGAAACGAACAAACAAACCTTTTAATCTTATCCTTCAAGGTCTCCAGTTTACTTGCAATCACACATTGCAGAAGAGTGTTGAACACAGTCTGTCCTGGAGAACTCTGCTTTTTATTTTCCCTGCATTGAGGGAAATCCTTAATGAGAACAAGCATTCCTGTTTGTTCGGGAACCATTACTCCTCCTTTGTATTTTGTGCTTGCCAAGAAGCAGAAGAGCTCTCTAAGCTACTCTCCACCATTTACCAGCAGTCTTGGCTCACTGGGGAGGTCCCAGATGATTGGAAGTTGGAGAATGTCACGCTGATCTACAAAAAAGGGCTCCAAGGAGGACCCAAGAAACTACAGGCCTGTCAGCCTGACCTCAGTGCCTGGCAAGGTTATGGAGCAGATCATCCTGAGTGCAATCACACAGCACCTACAGGATGGACAAGGGATCAGATCCAACCAGCACATGTTTCGGAAGGGCAGGTCCTGTCTGACCTGATCTCCTTTTATGATCAGGTGACCCACCTGGTGGATGAGGGGAAGGCTGTGGATGTGTCTATCTGAACTTCAGCAAAGCCTTTGACACCATCTCCCACAGCATACTCCTGGAAAAGCTGGCAGCCCATGGCTTGGACAGGGGCACTCTGTGCTGGGTTAGGAACTGGCTGGATGGCCAGGCCCAGAGAGTGCTGGTGAACGGGGCTGCATCCAGCTGGTGGCCGGTCACCAGTGGTGTCCCCCAGGGATCAGTGCTGGGTCCAGTCCTGTTTAACATCTTTATTGATGATCTGGATGAGGGGATTGAGTGTACCATTAGCAAATTTGCAGATGACACCAAGTTGAGGGGGAATGTTGATCAGCTGGAAGGCAGGAAGGCTCTTCAGAGGCACCATCTCTCCAGGACAAGCTGGAGAGATGGTCTAAATCCAGCGGGATGAGGTTCAACAAGGCCAAGTGCCGGGTCCTGCCCTTTGGCCACAACAACCCCTGCAGCGCTACAGGCTGGAGACAGATTGGCTGGAGAGCAACCAGGTGGAAAGGGATCTGGGAGTTTGGATTGACAGGAGGCTGAACATGAGTCCAGTGCGCCCAGGTGGCCAAGAAGGCCGATGGCATCCTGGTCTGGATCAGGAACAGTGTGGCCAGCAGGAGCAGGGAAGGGATTCTTCCCCTTTACTCAGGGCTGGTGAGGCCACACCTGGAGTGCTGTGTCCAGTTCTTGGCCCCTCAGTTCAGGAAGGATATTGAGGTGCTGGAGCAGGTCCAAAGAAGGGCAGTGAGGATGGTGAAGGGACTCGAGCACAAGTCCTATGAGGAGAGGCTGAGGGAGCTGGGGTTGTTTAGCCTGGAGAAGAGAAGGCTCAGGGGAGACCTCATCACTCTCTACAACTCCCTGAAAGGAGGTTGTAGCCAGGTTGGGGTCGGTTTTTTCTCCCAGGCAACCAGCAGTATGACAAGAGGGCATAGGCTTAAGCTGTCCTGGGGGAGGTTTAGGTTGAATATTAGAAAGAAATTCTTTACAGAGAGAGTAATCAGACCATTCCCAATCAGGAATGGGTTGCCCAGAGAGATGGTGGATTCTCTGTCCGTGGAGGTTTTTAAGATGAGACTGGATGTGGCACTTAGTGCCATGGTCTAGTAACCACGGTGGTGTTGAATCAAGGGTTGGACTAAATGATCTTGGAGGTCTTTTCCAACCCGGTGATTCTATGATTCTGAGTACTTCTGTGATTCAAGTGTTTTGTTGTTTTAGATTGATAGTTTGGGTGTGGGATACATCCAGATTCCACGGACCTCAAAATCTAAGTTGAGCTCACTGCCGCTCTAGCTTCCTGCTGAGGGAGAGACTTCAACAGGATCACTAAAGATTAGCAGTTGTATGAATAAATATATCTACAAGATTAATGTTTTTAAGTGACACAAACCTACCTTTTCCAAATAAGTAGACTGGTGTTTCATAGTCAGACTGACTATGTTCTAACAGAACAAGCTGTTAGAAAAATGGAATTTCTGATAGTTCCAACATTTGGAAACTTTGTGTTGTTCCAAATCAGAATTAAAAGCCCAAACTTCCCACTGTATGAAAACTCTAGGGACAGGAGGAAGTTGATTTACCACCATGTCATCATTCATACCTTTATATTCGGTATAACATACCAATAATGCAAATATCAATTCTACTGTTTTGTAAGCTGAAGAAAAAAAAATTCTGTTAAGTGAGAGCACATTGCTTTACTGTGACATTTTTTACTTCTACCCATTTTGAATTTTCATCTTTGTCACAAGATAAAGAACAACAACACTCAATTCGCATGAAGAGTTCTTTTCAGCTGAGCAGACATGAATTAGACACTTCCTTTCCCAAAGGTAAGACTTACCCCCTACATGCTGGATGGATTGTCCATGTGACTTTCTCAAATATGGGAAAATACACTGCAGTGTCTGTAGTAGCAGGGAATGGCATTTGTGCTTCACCCTAAAAATTTAAAATGACCATTAAGTGTCCCATTCCTTGTGCTTTGGGAAGGAGCGTGAGAACAATAAAGCTCAACAGAGCTTTATTTCAATGTCTGTCTTGTTATTTTCTAGTATAAAGAGACCTGTAGTTTATAAATTTCCTGAGCTGGAAGTAATCTTCAGTTTGTTGTGTTTTGTTATTGCTGCATCTTTCTTTTATGACTCTTCTTATTGTTTGGTTAAGTATGCAGTTTTGGCATCTGAAACACTCTGTATTGATTAGTTTCGTAATTCAGTTTTGTTGAGTGGCATAGAAATTATTGGGTTAAACTTGAGGCTTGATCGTATTCTTGGATCTCCCTTGTGTCTTTTATTTGTGAGTTAGCAGGTAAACATTTCCCTTCAACTGTTTCATGCCAGTCATGATTTTACAGGCCTCAGTTTCCTTACTGATTTCTTTTCCAGGCTGAAGTCTTGATCAATTTAAATGCTTTTCACAGAGAAACTGTAACATATTGCTTATTTGTCCTCTTTGTACTCTTCCTAGTTCTATTCTTTCTGAGAAAAGAATTGTATGTGATATCAAAGGTATTGTTGTATGACTAATTCTGATGTGTTCAGCACTTTCTTTTTTATTTTCTCTTCTTGGTAATGATTAATGTTCAGCTGGAGGCTGAATATTTACATGCAGCATGGTCTCGGCAATGCCAGTACCAGCCAATGAAAGTGCTGCAGAAACAGGAGGACCCTTCCAAGAAAACTGCAGCTGGGACATTTGCTCATCTTCAGACTTGGATGTGTGGTGCTTAGGGACATGGTGTAGTGGTGGACTTGGCAGTGTAATGTTTATGGTTGCACTCAATGATCTTAAAGGTCTTTTCCAACCTAAATGATTCTATGATTTTATGTACCTGTTAGACGTTGTTTAGGGAGCTATTGCTGCCACAGAAACAACCAAAATAAACCCAAGATCTCTCTTCTCAATGAACTTTCATATTACAATAGCATACTAGGGACCATTATTTTATGTATATGGAGAAGGGTTTTTTCACATTGATGTTTCTCAGGATCTAATTTAACCTGCTATTTTTCTTCCCAGTTACAGGCTATATTCAAACTCTTCCACAGCTGTAGTTTTATAACATGATATGGCAAACCTTGATGATGATGTTGGATAAATTGGTGTTGTGGATGAGTGCCACCTGCAAAAGTATCCAGAAGACTCTGTGAGGGTGAGGGTGTGTTCTAATGCCACTTAAATTATGCGTTGGTATGTACAAATGATGAACAAAGCTGACACTGGCTTAAGAAAAAAGGGAATGAGAGCTTGCAATTGTAGTAGAAGGGGAAAGAGTCATCCTGATACAGTCAAAAAAGGAAATCAAATGTTAAGAATTAGTATGGGAAAATAAGAATGAGTAGGAGGAAAAAGAAATCAAGTATAAAAATTTGATGCTGTATAAATTCAAAGTGTGCCCATATCCTGACTGCTGAGTGCAGTTCAGCTATGCCTGTCCTCCACCTTGAGAAGGATTTTAACAGAACTAGTTCAGAGAAAGCCAAAGATGATCTTAAAATATGGAATGGCTTCTACAGGAAGAATGAATGAATAACCTCTTCTGCTTGGAAAAGATATAACTGAAGGGGAATACTGCAAAAATACATATATCCATGGATGACATGGAGATCACAGAATCATTTAGGCTGGAAAAGACCTCAAAGAGCATCAAGTCCAACTATCAACCTAGCACTGCTATATCCAACACTAAACCATGCCCCAAGTGCACCATCCACAAGTCTTTTAAATGCCTCCAATGATGGTGATTTAACCACTTCCCTGAGCAGCCTGTGACAACCCTTTTTGTGAAGAAATTGTTCCCAGTACCCAATATAAATTTCCCTTGGTGCAACTTGAGGCCATTTTGTCTTGTCTTAGATGTTCTTGTGTGGGAAAAGACAGTTAATTTGGCTCTAGCCAATGAATAAAATAGATGGCACATAAAGGGATGCAATTTTTTAACACAGGCAGTTAAGCTATGGAACTCCTGCTAGAAAATATGAGTGACAGGAAAAAAAGTCCATTTATCGTAATTCCACTGAGGCTGGGGAACACTAAGAGGAAGTTGCTGCTTTACTTCTTTGCCAACCACCTGTGCAGTGGGATGGTCTACACCTGCATGCAGCTCATGGATAACACAGAACTGGAGAAAGCAGACACTCTGCTGGAGGGCAGGATGGGTCATTCCTCCATTTTAGCAAGTTCCTTCAAAATGACCGACAAAAACCTCATGGAGTTCAATAAAGGTAGAGGCAAGATGCCATACCTGGGATATCATAATCCCAGTGCAGGGTGGGAATACAGAGGATAAAAATTAGCTTTGCAGAAAGGTACTGCTGAGCAATCAGATAATTAGGCATCCGTAGTTTCTCTTGCAGCAAGGAGGACTAACTGATCTGTATTAACAAGAGCACAGCACAGCAGGCTGAGGGAAAATAAACCTTCTTTGCATCTGTGTTTCCCAAGACTTGTCATGCCTTTCCACCTGCTCTGTCTTGTCTTGACTTCAGAGAGTAGAATTGTTTTGAGCAGGTGAAGCAGGGGCAGTCAACAGCTGGGACAGATGTGAGGGCCTGCACTGAGGGCAAGCATGTGTGCCCAATGGGTTGGAGTTTCTTGGAGTAAGAAGGCTGGGGACGTAGAAGAGTGTGAGAGTTAGTATAGTTGGTATGAAAAAAACTTTAAGGAAGGATGGGGAAGAAGATGGAAAATGTCAGGGGTTCTGAATTGAAAGAATTGGAGTAATGGTTTGACTCTGAGAGCTGGGGTGGCTTGTGAAAGGAGTTTGTAGATAGAAGGGCTTGGGAGATAAAAAAGTCACAGCTGTGAAAAGCAGATGAGTGAGAAGAGTCAGGGGATGAACATGCTGTGCTATATAGAATTTGGGATGAGAATGGGCAGGGAATATTGTGGTACCTCCCTGCTCCCTCTAACCAGCTCTGATCTGGAGACGGAAATTCGCAGAGACTTGGCCTTCCTCTCCCAGCAGCAAGGGTTTTGTCACCCCTACATTCTCTTTTTGCCACTAAAAAGTACAAAATTTAAAGTGTAATTTCCAGATGACAAGATAAAAATAGTTTTACCAGCTATCTGTTTTTAAATCAACACCTCAACAAACCATGGTAATGTCATGGATCCCCCAAAATTTGTCTTCTCTACAGTTTTTCTCCTCCTTTTCCAGCATGACAAGGAGAAGTACGTGCATGCTTCTGTCTCAGCGGGCAGACTTGCCTGCCAGTTGCACTGTTCCCTTTGCTCAAATCCATTTCCAAATTTAGCCATAGAGATGCAGTAATAAATTGTGGACAAAGCCCATTCCCGGCTTGGCCGGTAGATGGCAATTCCCGCTCTGTAAGATATCCTTAGGCGGCCTTCAAGGCATACAGAAACAGGAGTTTGCAGTAGCTGAGTCTCAGTAATTTTTATTGAGCATAAAAACACCTCTGGAAATTGAGTTCAAGTTTCCTGTCAGCTGCTAACAGATCAGATGCCAAAGCTATTCAGAGTGTGAAGTAAGTACTGTCAGATAATAAGGAGAAAAGAACTTTACGTTGTTTTGTTCACTCAGCAGTTAACTCTGTTTCACTGCCATAGCATGCAGCACAGGAATTTTGGTCCTGTTTTAAAGGTATGGCAGAAACTACATTGTTTTGGGATGTGTCCTGTCACATCAAATGGTCCTGATATGCATTGAGATAGAAAGTTGAAATTAAAGTTAATGTAAGTGGGTGTTTCCTACTGTTGTTACAGATCTATGGGAAGTGATCTGTTTAATTTCAGAAGAAAAAATAGCAGAGCATGCAGGTACAGCATGCTCTGCAGCATATGTATTAAATTACAAACTTCTGAAACAGGTTAGCAGAGAAGTCTGCTGCAGAAAAATCAGTGTAAACTTGCATTAGGTTCTTTGCTGTATAAGGAGAAAGTTTCAGGAATGATGTGAAAAGCCAGCAAGGCAGAACAATGGTTAATGGACAAATACACTGATATTTTCCTTTCCTGGCCCAAATTTCTCTTTCATTTTCACAGTGAAATGGCTCTGTAGAGCTAACTACAATGTAATACATTTGTTATTTAGGGAATGCTATGAGTTTTTATGTCTCAGGAGTGGTAACTCCCAATGTAGAGAGGAGGAAGGGGGTCCAAACTGGCATTACAGTTTGGTTCCTGACTATCATGTTGACTGGACGAGAAAGGGGTGCAGAAGTTCTCAGTAAGTGTTGGGGAAAACATTCCTTAAATCATTCCCTAGTGATCTTTTTGACTGGAGAAGCATAAACAGGATATGAAGCAAGCTTTTTCTACCTTTGTGTGGTTTGAAGTTGAGTTACCCTGATGTGAGACTGAGGCCTGAAGGGAGACAAAACAGAAAATTATTGGAAGAGGTACTACTAAGGGTCCTGCCAAAAAGGCCTGGTTTGCTTTTAAACACTGAATATTTGAGACTGACCAGAAGACTGATCAAAACATGTTTTACTTTCCAGTCAAACTGATACGATCAAACTATAATGGGAGAATTCATTCCTAGACTGAGAGTGTGAGTAACACTCACTTGAGTGTAACAAAACACTTGAGCTTTTAACTCAAGGACCTTTTCTGAGCTATTGCAGACATATCAGAAGCGTGCAAAGTCTGCCCCTGTGTTTCTATCATTAGTGGTCTGTGCTCTGTGACACTCCGAGTTACGAGTCTTCTCATTCTCATAAAAGACAGTGCTTCCCTGAGTAAGAAACAGTCTGTACCACCACAGACAAGGCAGTTGAAGCAGAAGTCTGGAGGGGCTGTCTGGCCTCAGGCTTCAAAGGAAGGCCAGGATTTGCTGGTGGTGAATAGTTTAGGCAGACCGCAGGGACTATGTTCAAAAATTTGTTAAAAACAAACAAACCTGTAACTTCTACATGCTTGAGGGTAAGAAATTCTTGTACTAAGGCTATGCCCCTTGCTTTAACACCAAAATTGTTTCTGAAAACTGTTAGGAAACCATGTTATTAGAAAAGAGTGAGATAGAACCAGGAGGGTTGGTTTTGGGGTAAGAGACAGAAGAGGCTCATGGTGGTAAGAATGGAATTAAACATGGAATCTTCATCTGGAGATTTCCTTGAGAAATACAGAGTTAGAATGCTGGGTCTATCTGTATCAGCAAAGCTTTGAAATGTGAGAGATTGTGTTTGGATACAGCCATGATAAGCTGATGTCTAACCAGAGAACATACATCAACCCTCCTGTGACAACTGGTGTTTCCAGCTAGTATCTCATACATATATTGCTTTCCAAAAGGAGAGTGACATTTCTTCTTGACAAGAAGCACACACCTTGACTGGAGACAGGCAGAAGTCTGTCTCTCTCACTTTGCTCCTGCATATCAGGAAAATCCAGGTGGAAAAAGGTGCCACTCAAATCCCCTTGGAGGTTACTCTAAGATATCGGTGCTACTGTGAAAGCTGAAGTCAAACACAAGGTTGGGGTTTTCTGTTAGTGTTTGTAATTCCTGGCTGTGCTTGGATTCATTGCACAACCAAAAAAACTGCTTTTCCCAACCAATAGCCTTGCAAAGTCATAATGAAAACAGAAAATACTGTGTGCTTTGGCTGAGGCATTACCAGCCATAAAGATCTGGCAACTGCAGCTTGTGTAACAATCGTGCTAATTGTATTTAAATTGGAGTGAATAAACCCTTCCAACACTGAATAAAGGACAACTTTACTTTTCCCCAGGAGAAAAGCAGATAGGAGGCTGGATATATACTGGTGAGCAGGGTTTTAACAAGTGTTTCCACACCAGACTTTGACACAGTGTTAACTATTCCCATTCTCTAGGTGGGTGCAAGTTATTACATTGTATAAAGTAACTGACAATCTGAAATTAAAGCTCTGTAGTTACTTCACAATAGTTCATAGGTGAAGAGTCTTACGTGAGAATAATTTCTTTCCTTCCTGTTCAACTTTTTTCACGTGCCTACGATATATTAAACTAACCCATGGAAAAATGAGCCCTCTTCTATATGTGGATATGTATTGGCATGAATAAGAAAAGATTGATAGTCCTCTATCTTCTGCTTTTGTACTGACTGGTGGCAGTACATCAAATATCCTGCAGAAATGCAATTAGCAAAATGCCTTAACATCAAAGGAACTACAAAACTACAATGTCTAGGAACAAAGTAGGCCATAAAAGGTCAGAAAATATTCTTTCTGTAAAAGTAAGGGTCCCAGGTTACTTGTAAAATCACATCCTTGTGTCAGAGGTGACTTTCTTAGTGAGAACACTAGGTATGTTTGGATAATACAGAAACCTGAGATGACTTAATGATTAATCCTTAATGCTATCCTCCATAGCAAATTTACCTCAAATAGAAGAGTGTGTGGTTATAAATCAGTTTTCTAAGTGTCTGGGAATCATTCATGTGGTTAAAATGGCTTGGGTTTATATCATCTTATTGCTTATTTGGCCCAATTTGAGTATATGATCTTTCCCTCAAAGGGTGGCAGTCTGTATGCTCTATTATTCAAACAGTTGGCAACTTCTTAAAGGTTTAGAAGATGCTACTTGAAGAGCTTAGAGGAGTTGAGGGCTTTTAGTAAAATAATTAGGTGGAGTGTCATTTAATTTTAAATATTACTATCCCAGGAAGCTTAAATAAGATGACCTTGATTTCACCCTGATGAGGGAAGGAGGGAAGACTTACCTTTTCCTTTTAAGTGTTTTCTAACTGAAATGTAAGACACATAAAGCCACCTAGGCAGTTAGACATTTTATATACTGAATAATTCTGCCTGAAAACTGATACTGCATCTGTTACGCCACACTACTGTAATCAGAAGCTTCTGTAATGCAAAATTTTTCCATGGTCTTTATTTTAAAGAATTGGGAGGATCATTATGATGACAAATCAAATTGATTATTAATGTTATCAGTCTTAAGGAATGCATTTAGGTTTCCCAGAGAGAAATCTTAGTCTATTTGCATCCCTTGAGTTACCAAAAATGCTATTCAGAGGGAATACATATAACACTGGGAGCTACTGAATCTGAGTGATATACATCTGGCTTTCAAGTAAATGCTGCACAATGAATGACCAGCTATAAGGTAACGTAGTAGTCCTTGTCGGTGAGGTTAACCAGGGGTAGTGCATTTTCTCTCTCAGCCTAAGCAATACAGAAGGCAATTTAGGATTCCTTAATGAAATTTATTTGTGTGAATATATGCTATATTATAAAATTCTTCTTTCTGTATTAATTTATTCTATTTCTGTATGTAAAGTAAGGATTATCCCATTAATCTGCTAGGGATGAATTTTATCAGAGTATAAATAGAAAGTGCAGAGCCTATGTGTGTGGTAACTTTTCAACAACTGGTATATTTTCACTTAGCCACAAAGTAAATACATATTTAGAGGAAGGCCATTGATATAGGATTTATTTAGCTTAAAAAAAAAAGATAGCCTGTCAATACAAGGATTAATTTAGTTCTGCTTTTGAAAGAGAGGAGATATGTGATGGTGCTAGCAAGAATTGTTACATTTATTTCATGAAATACAGTCATTGCAAACTGAATGAGGCATTTCCATGTGCCTTTTTTTTTTTTTTTAAATCTGTTTTACCCATATTATCATATATGGGATGAATTGTGGGTTAAATAACCTATCAGTTGGAGAAAAGTGAATGAGAGGTAGTACGTAAATTTTTTTCTGAACTGACCTGCAACAGACTGGATTTTTTTCTTGTGGGATACTAAACTTCAAATTCAGGATTTCAGATAGTAGTTAAGAAGTAAATGTACACTGAGGACAATAATTTAGGGGGAAAAAATGAGAAAGATTGCTTTTCTCTTAATCGTTCATATATTAGAGCAATTGTTTGTAAGTAGAAAAGTAGACTGAAATTAAATCTTTTTGAGCCAGCTACAGGGTAGCTGCATGAAGTTATTAATAATATATTTAATGTCTTATATAGTTGAGTATTTCAACACAAATATGTACAACCCCAAACTATTCTTTCCTATGTTTAGTACCCTTATACTACTCTTAAAATGTCAGATTTTTTAAAGTTGTATTTCTCAACACAAATCTGTTCAATTTGCAAAGGCAAGTAGACTTTCTACATGGAAGACTTTGTTAACAGTTTTCATATGCCTTAATATTTGAATTGACTCACTTAGATACACAGTTTTGCTTACCTACCAAGTAAAATGCTGACACTGCTGTAAATCATACCCTGAAATGGGGCTACTAACACCTGCTAACCCTTGTTATAGCCTTTAATGCAGAAACACTTGAAGTGACAAATAGAAAGTTATGATAAACAAGGTTTATTTAACTTCCATAGAAACTAGAATTCTTAAAAATCAAGTGAGCAAGAGTAGTGTCACTTGTATTCCTTGTGGTTTGTTATGCCAGGTAGTACTGGCAGAGGTAGCAGCTTTTTGCTTTTTGGACTTTTTGCAACCTGAAAAGTCAATTGACTGATGATTGAGTAAACAACAAAAATCTGCTTCTAGACAACAATTGGATTGGGTGTATTTGATAAAACATTTGCTTCTATGGTGCTCCAAACTTTTGTTGAAAACAAAATTGAGTTCTTGAGATTGCAAAGGTGGTCTGGAAGATATTAAGACTATATAAAAAAAGGAAGGAACTCTCAGTTGCTTAAATCCTATGATAATGCATGTAATATGAAATACTTGACCTGGATTACGGTATCAAACCAAATCTGAAGACAGCCTAAAACAATGGCTTGAAGCAGTTCCTGCTCATTTGAAAGAGATGTTAACTTTGAAGATGAATGAGAATGTTGCCAACATTGTTAGTTATTTCACTGCCAAGAAAGAGGTGAATGATCATGCTAGGACAATGTATTCTTAATGCTTCCTCATTTAGCAATAGGATCAAAACAAATTCCATGTTTGAGGTCAGAATAAAAATTACCTTAAGATGTTCTTCAACTTAATATACAAGGGTGGGATTAATTTCACCAAATTTTAGGCATCTAGAGTTCTCACTTATACATCTAAGCTAGTCATCTGGGCTCCTTCAATATCAGTTATCATAAATGTTAATGTTTAAAGTAATCTGTGCCCTTATCCCTGTACAGTGATAAGGTAGGCTAGAGGAATACTACACTAAAAGTCTGTCATCAAAAACTTAGCTTTGTGCAACAGGGGCAGAGGGCTTTTCCAGGTAATGTCTGTCACTTTCTTTCACTTGCCTACCTTTAATAATAGCAACTCTGCACTGACTATGTCCCAGACAACAGTCTGTCTAGTCCCATCCATGCTTCATTGAATAATGAACTAAACTTGAAGTTAATTTGTAATGGAGCCAGACCTGAGCCATAACCCATGCTTTAGGTGAACCTAACAAAGGAAAATGTTAAGTCTGGAACTGGTGTTTTAAATAAATATGGAAGTGGGAATTGGATGTATTGCTTTTCCTTTGCTTCACTAGTTAGACATTTAGGCTACTTCCTTTCCCTCTCTCATTCTGCTTGGTATTTCTGTTTCAAAAGCACAAATAAGAAAATAGCTATTACCGAATTAGGAGGGAACCGATATCTTGACAACTAATAGCAGTTTAGGAAACTTCTATTGTAGATATTATCAAATTAAGGCTAGATGCTCCCAACACTCCCCGAAGTAAACAAATAAAATCTGTGGGTTTTATCTTTGAGAATGTGACTCATTTGCTCAGCAGTCAGATGCAGCCCTTGTACTTCATACTACTCAGCTGGAGCCCAGTCTGAAACATCAGTAGAACATCCTGTCTGGCTGAGAGATGCATAAACACTGCTTACTGAATGGGATTTAATCTAATGTTGATCTTCACAGAGCTGGCGATACCATATGTTTTTGTGTTTTAATGGTTATCCTGTTTATCTCATCTTTCTGACTTAAGTCCAAATCCTTCTGCTGAATAGGTGCCTTACTAACACTAGCTGAAAATTATACAACAAAAAGGCTTCAGCATTAAGAGCATGCATTAGTCTGAGGTCACAAAATTTTGTGTTAGCTTTATGTCCTCTATATGTTCCTCCATTTCTTGGATTTGTATCTACTGTACTGCTTTGTAGCAAATTGTGGTAAAGTCAGGAATTTTATTGAAGATTTTTTTTTTCCTGGATGCTGTAGGTATACTCTTTTCATTGATTACAGCACAAATTCTAATCAGATTAATGGAATAAGGAAGAATTAAACTCTCTGAACATGTACTCTTCAGGCTTTGCATCCTGACCACTTTACCTTTGCAGAATACTGCATGATTTTGAAACACTCTACAAATATAATGGTTTATGCAAAAGCTATCTTGGTATGTCACTAGCAGCATACTTCAATAATAAAGGCAATTTTTTTGAAGTCACTGGCAACTGAAATATTCCTTACGGTTGAAGAAAATGCTGCATATGAGAGCTACTGAAGTCGTAGTCTATTTTCAATAGCTTGTGAGAAAGCACGTGAATGTTTAGTGAGAAGCTGGCTACAGTTCCAGATGGGGTTGCAGAAGATGCCATTTCCTGGTCTCTGGGGCTTTTGAGAGCCCACAGGTGACAGGGCAAATTCCTCCTTTGGCACTGGCCTTTATGTGTTGATCCTAAAAGAGGCACGACCTAAGTATCACCATAGCATATGTTTGTCTCAAAGCATTATGTTTTTTGCATGCACAATTGCTGTGTGTAATGAGCTGTAGGGTATTAATAAAACATGTAAAATAAGTACATTACTATAAACAGGAACACATATTAGACAAACCCAAGGTTTTTCTTACATCACATTTCTCAGCTTATCCGTCCTCTCTTGATTTTTTCCCCACTTTTCTCTCTGTTTTGCCATTGGTTTTGGGATTCTTTTTCCTTGCTCATAACAACAATTTAACTAAAACAGATACTGTTACCTGTATACAAGGTATATCCTTTATAACTCTAACCTGGTTATTTTCACTGTTTTTTATGACAATTATCTCATGTTTATCTCCCTTCTTTTTCCTTTTTGACTGTTTTTCTTGTGAGCATACAGGGCTCAAATAGTAGAGCCACAAAGGTGGCTTTCCTTTCCATACTCAGTATTATTTTTTTCAACTAATATTTTTAAAATTCTTTGTTAGTAATAATTTAAACACTAATGTTTTTATTGTGAATGGTTTGGGTTACAAAAACTTTAGCAATCAAACCAAAGTCAAACCTGCCCATTTTCTGTTTGCAAAGTACATTTTCCATGGAAGATGATGGTTGAAAATCATCTGGCTATGAAGAGCAAGCTATTATTGCTCTTGTTCTGGGGAACTACCAGGGAAATAGCTGAGATCTCAAGAGACCTCTCTCAAAATGGAAGAGGCTTAGCTCTTGATAGGAGCAGAGTGTACCAAAGTTTCCCTAGATATCTACTTGAGGCCCATAAAGGAAGGCCCCATGTGCTCCTAATTTTTAAAAAATACAATTTTTTTTTTTAAGTTTAGATAGATAGCAATAGGAAAATAAGGTACAGAATAGGGAAGGAACATTCAGAACAGATATAGACATCAAATTTATAAAACCTCTATATACTGAAGAATCAGATTTTATGACTCTCCATTCCCAAATGTGAGGAGAAAGGGAAAATAATTAGTTCTTACTAATCAGGGTATAGAAAACACTCAATGACTGGAAAATAGAATCTATTTAAAAAAATGCACAGAAGTGAAAGCTCTACACAATATGTTCACAATAAGTTTTTTTAAAGACACACCCTTTATCTTAAAGAATGGGGGAGTTGTTACAGTGTTTATAAGAAACAGTGAAACAAAACTGCAGTACCTAAACATTACGTTGAAAAACATGCAGAGAAGGAATTACTTTTGTGCTTAATTGAATACTGTCCAAAACTGGAAAAATGTCTGGTTCTTCCCTCCAGAGGATTTGACTATCTATCATACAGTTTGCAGCCCCCATTCAGGAAGGTAGGTGAAGTAATCTGAGGAGTCCAACTAAAAGTTAGGAACATAACATAAAATGTTACACTTTGAGAACTGTGCTCCTTTGTATCAGTTGTATCTAAGATCCAATCTTGGATTTTGCCTTTGTCTATTCTTATGCAACTGAAAGTTTAATTAAGTTAATCATTGCTGGCAAACATAATGAAGACTGATTCAAAAAAAGGTTTTCTCTGTCACAACTGTTCAAAACATATTATAGTGGGGTGGGGAAAATTATTGTAAGAAAGCTCTACAGATTTGGAAAATGGCCTCTGTACAAAGACTTACTAGAGAACGTGAAGTGTTAACTTCTGCATGTTAAATTGCTTATGAAATAGATTGAGCATAGTTAAGCTTATGATAAGCTTGGGAGTTTTCATAAGCATCAAAACTTGTTCCTTGGGGGGGAACAGATGTGTTTTTCAATGGTCGGCCAAGTGTTCTCTCTTTGCTTTGACAATTATTACTTATTTCATACAGCTAGATTGTGTTTTGTTATGAGCTTTTATGTTTTCCGTATTCTACTGCTCTCGTATGTGTACATGTAATGTTTTTATGTTTAATTCAGATGCACATGGGCAACAAGACAAATGGAGTATGCAGCAAGATTAGTGCATTTATAAAATGCACTTCACTGTAATCATAAATGTATTTGTAAACTTTTTAAAAATAACTTATTTTAAAACAAATGCGAGCACACTAATCATGCAAAATTAAAAATCCAAAGGTCGATTAGTGCTAAAAGCTAACCACCTGCTCAATGTACATTACACAGGCTTTCATTACATTGTTACGTGGTTTTGTTTCTTTAGCTGCTTCTTTTCACATGGAGAGTGACTGGGTAATGTGCGCAGAATAAGAAGACATGGTCTTATGGATCTGTGCTTTATTTTGGACTAAGTTTTGTTTACTCGTGTTGCCACTGGTAGGTGTAGGATGGAGAAGGTTATTCAGGGTCAAAAAAAAACAGGAGGAAGAGGCTTTAACAGGTAGTCAAAGGAGTTGGATGGCGCAGATGATATAGCAGTAACAGCCCAGGCTCTAAGAGAAAAAAATCCAGATGGTGTACAAGCGCAAGAGGCTGCTTTGAGCATTCCAGGTTTCACAGGGAAGGACGAAGCATCCAGATATCATCTGCTGATTTTCTTTCAAGAAGCTGCTCTTCCCCATCAAGCCCAAACTGCTTAAAACATAAGTAGCTGCCAAACGCCGGAACAGATGTGCAGCTCAGAGCTTGGAAGCAGGATCATGGGTCAAAAAGCTTGTCATTTAACACTCCTGACCTCTCCTTTCCCTATCCTCTTACTTCGCTGGCTGTGGGGAGGAAAGGTCAGGAGTTGATGCCTCCGTGCAAGTGGGAAACATGCTACGAGGCGTGCAAGAGCAGTATTTTCTCCTCTTTTGCATACAGAGAGTATTTTCTCTGTTTTTACACAGAGAGGACAGCCGGGGAGATGCAGTTCCCTCATGGTCCCCTCTGGCACAGGGTGGCCCAAGGAGAGGTGAACAGCTGTCCCGGAGGACAGCGGATGCCCCGAGGGCCCCGAGCCGCCTGCCAGGGTTGGCAGCCTTCCTCTCAGGAAGGAGGGTGGCCAGTGGAGCTCCCTGGAGGCCCGAGGGGGCCGGGCAGGGCCGAGCGCCGGCTGTCACCGCATGCATGCGTGTGTGTGTGTGTTTGTCTGCGTGTGTGGCGGGGTGTGCGTATTTTGGGGCGGTTTCTCTTTACTTGTTTGTTGTTTGCAAAGAGCCGGGGCGGGAGTTTCAGACTTTTCCCCCCTCAGCTCGGTCGGCCGCAGCGGGACAGCGCTGGGTGCAGCTGCGCTGCCTCGTGGGGAGCGGGCTCGGCCCGGGAGCGGGGCCAGGGGTTTGTTTACCGCCCCGCCCGCCGAGGGCAGTGCGCGGTACCTGTGTGCGGGCTCGGGGCGCTCACTCGCCCACCTCCTGCCTCCCTCCTCCCGCCCAGCTCCGGTGGCTGCCGTTAACCGCTGACTTCCAGCCTCGCCCCCCTCTTCCCCGATTCCCCGCTCCCCCTTCCCGAGCGGCCGCGGCTGGAGCGCTTATCGCTGCCGCCGCCGCTGACACGGCGCGTTCCCGCCCCGCTCCACCCCCTCCGCCGGAGAGGCAGAGCTGGAGGGCGGGCGGGGAAGGGGGGTTGGAGACGAGCGTGGCTTCGCCTCCCTTCCCCTTGCCCCCCTCCCGTCCCGCCTCTCCCGCCTCCCGTCCCGCGGCCAATCGGCGCGGAGGGAAGCGCTCATGCCGCTGACGCCCCCGAGGGAGCCCCCCTTTTAAAATAAAGCGGCGGCGGCGCGGCGGGAAGAGGGGGGTGTGTTGTGCGAGGCGGCCTCGTTAGCTCCCGCACATCGACGGGGGGCACGGACACAGCCGGGGCGCCGCAGGATGCCCGCAGCCGCAGCCAGAAGCTGAGGCGGGCGGGGGACGAAAGGTCGCGAGGAGGAGAAGGAGGAAGGCGGGAGCAGCGCGCCTGAGGGTCTCTCGCCCGCTCCGAGGATGGCGCCGGTGAGCGAGCAGCTGGAGCCGCAGGGTGCAGAGGGGGAGCCCGCTGCCGCGCCCCCCCTGCGCGGCCCGTCGGCTGCCGAGGAGCCGCGGCAGGAGAACGGCGGCGAGTGGTGCCCTGGGAGCAGCGAGAGCGGGGCCCAAGCCCGGGCGGCGGCGGAGGCCCCCGGGGGCGCGGGCTGCCCCGGGAGCGCGGCGGCGCCGGAGCCCCCCGAGGGCGGCTGGGGCTGGGTGGTGATGCTGGCCGCCATGTGGTGCAACGGCGCCGTCTTCGGCATCCAGAACTCGTGCGGGGTCCTCTTCGTCTCCATGCTCGAGCTCTTCGGCGGCAGCGAGGACAAGCAGATGGCCTTCAAAACAGGTGAGGGGCGGCCGGTGGAGGGGTCGGCGTCGCTTATAGCCTGTTCCGCCTCGGGCCTTCTCCGTCCCCAGCCCGGGCGCAGGAGGTGTCCCGGCCGGCGCTCTCGCTGCCGGGGTCGGTGTCCAAGCCTCTCGGGGCCGGCCGCGGGCAGCGAGACCCCTCGGTAGGGGCGTGAGGGCCGGGCGGAGCCTGCCCGTGCCCCGCCGCAAGCACGTGGGGCTGGGCTGAGTCTCTCGGAAACACTCCTTTCATCGGGGGGAAGAGAAGCTCCTCTCGTCTCCTGGCGTGGGTTCACGCTCGCAGCCGTGCCCCCGAGGCAGCGCCGGGGGCAGCAAATTCGGGGATGTTGGGGGAAAAGCTGCAGGGATAGAAGCAGGTGTACTCTGGCTTCTTCCGCAGCTGTGTCTTTAGGCGTCTGTCATCGTGCATTATGGGGAATAATGCAAGCTCCCGGTCCAGGAAATCTTTATTCCACTGCCTTCGTGAGCCTAATGGTTAGTCTAAATGCTTAATTAATAGTGGGTTAGAGTAGCACTTAAAATATCTTAAGAATTGTCTTAACAGTTGCTAAACAGAGCACGTCAATGTGCAGATTTACTGCCCTAACCAATATCACAAAACTCATGAATAAAATTAATGGTGTTTACTCGACTTTAAAGACCTTAACAGTACTATCACAATCAAATATCCATTCTGCCATTACTGATCTAAATCACTCTAGAAACATAAGTATCAATTAGTTCAAAGGTGAGCATAAATTCTATTTTATTTTATGTAAGTTTTCTTTGGAATGTGTCTTGTTCTTTGACTTTGCAAGCTGAGGACACGCAGTTTTTGGCTTTCTCAATAATAACAAGTTAATAGCATATAATAATTTATAATAGTAAAAAAAAATAAAGTTGGCTTTTTTAAAAGGTAGCTTCATTTAAACTATTAAATTGAAATATCAAAAGAGCAAACAAACAAACAAACAAAAAAAAGGTGTTCCAGCTATGTAGCCTTGCAGAGGTGGAAGCCTTCTAGGAAACTTTCTCAATACATACTAGGTGATACAGATCTTTAAGAGAGTTTTGAAATCTATGTCTTCCTTAATACTGGGATAAGTGGGCCTGAAGTCGAGATGTAGGAAACAAAGAGGCTAATTTTCCTCCCCCAGCTTAATAACAGTGTTTTTGTCTGAAGTAGAAAACCAAGGCAGGTGTTTTTATTCAAGTAGGAAAGCTGTGGTGGAGAGTTAAGTGATGTGTTCTCCAGAGTTTGAACTGTTTATGGTGTTATACGGTGTCCTTGAGCTATAAAGACAGGAAGCTACATCTATGCAACAGGTATGGCAGTGTCTGCTTTGCAGCTGGCAAATGCATATCGAGAATTAAGTGCCTGGGCTTCTTAGTCTGCACAGGAGAAGAAAGAGGTTCAGAGACGGTGCTGTGAAATTTGCATTACTGACCTGGGAGTCCCTGGCCAGTCAGAAATGCAGAAGCAAATGGGTGGCTGATACTCTGTTCATGATGCAGAGGTGTAATTGCTTTTTCTGGTTCTGTAGTAACAACCTCTCAAAACTGTCATCATGTACTTAAAAAAAAAGGTCTTTAAGTACTAGTGCAGTAGTCAAAATAATCAACAAGAGAAAGATTGAAATTATCTCTTACCTTCCAGAAGAGTAATTGCACCACTGGTGTTTGAGTGAGGCGAGATTGTGGGTGTACTCCACCCATGTTTTTGAAAGTTTGCCCAATTGAAGAAAAGAGTGTGTGGGGAAATGGGAACTGGCTTTAAAGCCTAGATCTTTTGCATCCTGCTTAGAAGAGCAGAAAGAGTCCTGGATGGAGCCAGTACCTCCTGCACTGTTTTTTAAGTGATCTGGAAAAAAACCCACAAAAAACAAAAACAACAATCCAAAAAAAAAACCAAGCAGCTGCAGTTTGTTTTGCTCTATCAGATGTACTCTGGTTTGGGTAATGCAGAAGACACTATTTTTTGCCTTTTTTTTTAAACTCAAGTTGGTTTAAGTTGGGGGAAATACCATGAGATAGCTACATCAGCTAGACAACTTCTGTTCATGTGAAGGAGGACTGCAAATTTAAAAAAAAAAAACCCAAACTGTCTCCTGTAAACAGCAGAACAGTAGATAAAGAGATGTCCTTCCTTTCAGTGCCTAAAAGTACCTTGATGAGTCGGGGGTACTGTAAGAGCTAAGCAGCTGTCAAAGACAAGTTAATGTTGAGCCTCATTGCCTAAAAACTATTTGTCTGCTATTTTTTTTATCTTGTGAAGGTAGGACCAAATGTGAACTGAAAAATCCTGATACAATATTTAGCTTACCAAAAGGGGGAGCTAGGATCAGGAATGGCCAACTGTACTTAGTGTAGCTCTTACTGAACACTGATGGATTAGCTGGCATTGCTGTAGAAAGAAAAAGCAGTGCTAATGGAAAAAGTCACTATGATTTTAGTGTTGGAGAAAACTCTAACCTGATTGTTCCCATTATATTGATTATAGTACTTAATCTAGTTGGGTATTTTTGTGCTGGGACTGATTGCAACCCAAATCTGGGAGTGGAAATTGCATTTGAGTCAGGTTTAGTGAGTTGGAAAACTGGAATTTGTAATGAAAGTTTTTTTGCTGTGTGGTTTTGCTTTTTTTTAATAGTCTAACTCTTGTGAAAAAAAAATTCTTTAGAATCTGAAATGCTGATTTTTGAGAGGTGTGAATATTCCAGGTAATTTCTCCAGGGATCCCAGGTGTCTGTGGAATTTCGCTTTTGACCCAGAGTACCACAGAATTCAGGTTTCTCTTTTTTAAACTTCAGGATTACTCAGCTACTACCATAAGCACATGTGTTGCCAGAGGTTTCTGTGTGCCTGCTCTTTTGGGACTAGTCAGTAGTTGTCTCTTGCCAGCTGTCTTTCTCAAAAATTGGAATTAAGTAGGTTATAGTACATGCTGTTTTTGTTATCTCTTCATAGCATTTTGTAATATCTTGAAAATGTATGCCTATTTCTCAGTGTAAGGCAAAATGGGAGGACATTAAGGATCATAGTCTGTGCTGGTTTTATTAGTTTTAGTAGATGGATGGATATTTATCCGTATGAAAGGCAAAAAAGGAGGAGGCAGAATGGAGCAGGATGTAGTCAAGAAGTGACTCTGCCTTGTAGATGAGAAGTGGAAGGAACCAAGAGTACGGACAAGGCAATAGGGCCATTTCCAGAAGCAGCATTAGCACTGGATATGTAAGATAAATAATTATAATTAACATTGTTTCAGGATTTAGGACCAGTAATGGAAAAACTTTTGCTGTGGGTAATAGAGGGTTCACAAATGTCTTCAAGGGGCACCTCATAATAATTATTTTTTATGTAAAAATTTGAACATAACTAGGATACAATATTTTGGTATTCATACTAGTAAAAACCTCATTTCCTTGCTCATGTAGTGCACTATATAAGCAATTCCATTGTTTCCTTGGGTAGCTACTTTTTTGTTCAAAAGCTAATTGGTATAAGCTGCAGGAGAAGGAAAAGCTCCCAGTGTAAGTATAAAACTTCTAGAAAGGTGTACCTGAAGTCTCAGGAAACTCCTCTGTTCATTGTTTATAGTTCATTGTGTTTGAAGAACAAGTTGGGTGGAAAAAAATCATGTCAATGAAATACAGGAGGCTCTTGGCCCTTGGAAATAGGGCAGACCTAGTGGGCTTCTAGCACTCAAGTGCTGTAGTCTGATCATCCTTGAAGCAAAAGCATCGGGTCCTGGGACCATTCTGGGCTCTGGCAGGAAGAGGGCTTGCTTCCTTTCCCTATTGGAGTTGCCACATGGGGATGAGGAGCACTGAGCTGGTCCCATTGTTATCTCAGTTAGGGATCTGTGTGTGAGTCCCATCTAGTCCTGTGTTGTGCTGTCTCATAGATGTCTCTACTGTACAAGGTTTTGTGTGTGTATGTACACACACCTGTTGTCAAAAGGCAAATAAATACTATGATACTAGTGGCAACAGAGATAAAGTGGCTAGATATCAGTCTTAAAGTTAGATAAAACTAGTTTAATTGCTCCTTGTTCTGTGATTTACAGTGCTGGTTCTGTAATTCTGCTAGATTATTCTCTCATATGTCCGTTCATCCTCATTTGTACAAACAGCCCTGTACAGGGAATATGTTCTCTTATCAGTGATCTGCATGCTTGTGTTTTTGTGTTAGCCAGTGTTACTAGAAGACAGTACATCAGCTGGCCTGAACGGGTTATCTTGTGTGCTCGTATGCCCCTACCTTGGTTTGGCTCTGTGAGATGCAGGCTTTGGTGATGTATCTGGCCATCAGAATGGTTGGTAGTTCGTGCTGCTGGCTTAGAGCACTGTCAGCACCTTTCTGACTCCTGGACTAGGATTGCTGTGGGTCCAGTAGGGCAGGGAGGCGGATTCTGCCTTTACTATCATATCCAGGCTATCGTTCAGATTACTGAGAAAATAATGCTGAATGGCTACAAAGATCTACAAGGGTTGAAAAAGTGAATGCTGCCGTGTATGGTATCTAAGTTTTGCTGGACAGGGCTGGCTTTTTAATTTCACAGGATAGTTTGAAGTTTCCTTTTTCTCTTTTCTTGAATCTTCCTGAGTTTTCCTTCAGAGATGAAAACACCAATCAGTTCTGCTATAATTCAAGCCCTTGTTCTGTTACTGTCTCTCAGAGTCACACTTTCATCTCTAATTATGGGATATTGTTTCCAGTAAAATTGGGAATCTTGGCAATCTGGAACTGTCACATGGATTATGAGAGAGCAGTTGACTTTTATTTCTCTTTTTAAGAAGAAAGAAATCAAATTTGGAACATAGAAATTATCAGAATACAGAGGTGTAATTTGTGTGAGGTACAAGAAAGCATGCTACTGTGTAACACCTTGGTCAATAAGGATTACACTGCAGTGGAGGACGTAATTCCACAAAATACCGGAGTGATATGTTTCAGTACTACTTTAGTCTGCTTTCTTTCCAAGTTTGTGTGGCTATTAAAACCAGCTCATGGAATCAGCAATAGATTCTAACCTGAAAACCAACCTGATGTAAAAGTAGTGATTAATTTTATTCAGTTGCAGTCATAAATCTGTACTCTTTTGACGTGGCTTTGTGATTATAAATATGTATGTAAATGAAGACTGACCCAGTCATCCTGTCAGCTACTCCAAACTGGGAAGTTGAAGGTAGTGTCTTTAGTACACTGTCTTTATTTAGAGCAGAATAGTTAATACCACTACTGTTTATGCATGCACACATGCACATGTATCTTCATACTTCCAGCTCTGGAGCACTTCTCTTGTACTCTTGATAAGCTGTCTGCAGACTGATTAGCCATGTGTCTGCTAGTTAGATTGTTTTTTTGTGTGTGGTTTCTTTTTTTCCTCATATTGGAATTCACATTGGTTAGATCTCTTTGTTCCAGCTGCAGGTTAACTTGCAACAAGTTGATTAGTTAGAGAGAATACTCTTCCTAATGTGTCTGAAAGCTAGTTACCAGTTTATTTTTGTGGGTTTCTTAAGAGGCAGTACTTTAATTTCACAGGGATGAAACATCCCTAAAAAACTCTATAAAGATGGCTGGCTATTGCCACTACTGCATTAAATTCACATACCTCAAGTCATTAGCTTTCGTGTGCTGCCTGTCAGACAAAACTGTATCCTCTAAAATCAACTTCATACAAATCCACTGAAATGCTAAGTTTTTACTGTACTTTATTCATAAGTTTTGTTCCATGTGAAATACTTTTCATACTTTCAATTAATGTTACTTCTTTGTCATCATCTCTGCTCCTATAAGCTTCTGTAATGCAGAGAAGAAAGGTACTGTGTCATGTTACAAAATGAGGCTTTGCTATTTTCTGGCATGAATGATGTACTATGATAATATTGTGCTGTCTAGTTTGCATTATTTACATAACCTAATGTTTTTCTTGCTGCTTATTATTAGTACCTGCAGTCAGTGGAGCTCAGCTGACTTTGAAGTTTTCCAGTGTGCATTGCTCCTTGCTCTTCAACCTTGTTTTCTTTAATTGATCCCTGTAATCTGTTCAGTGTCATCTTATTCATCCATTTTGGCTGCCATTCTTTGAGGTTTCTCAACTCCCTTCCTCATTTTTAGTTGGCCTAAATAACTGCCATCTAAAGGGGAAGTTAGTAAAATGTGTGTGTTTATTAATAAACCTTCTTCTTGGACTTAGCTAGATATACCAGGGCTTAGGGTTTGCCTATTGTAAAGTTGATTTCATTTTTCAATGCAGTCTGCTTTGTGTCCAGACACTTTAAGTTTCTTGATAATCTTCTGTCTCTCTTATCATGGTTTCTTTAAGCTCCTGAGATGAGTGCTGTTAAAAGCCAACTTGACGTTTAAATGTAATTGCTCTTTTTTTTGTGAAGAAACATAGTAGACTATTCTTAAACTATTATAGTGCAATTTGTCTATTTACTCTTTTAGCAAGTTTGAGTTAATTCAGCAATTAGAAATAAGAACAAAATGATTAAGACCGTAGCCTTTCTGCTTGGAGCAATGTCTACTAGAGCAGGCTGCTGAGGACCTTGCCCAGGAAGGTTTTGACCATCCGCAAGGATGGAGACTCCACAGCCTCTGTGGGTTATCTGTGCAAGTGTTTGACCACCCTCACAGTTCTTACATTTAAATGGAATTTTCTTTCCTTCATTTTGTGCCTTTTGGCTCTTTTTGAGAAGAGTTTGGCTCAGCTTTTTTTGATTTCCTCTCATCAAGTATTTATGCATGCTGGTAAGATTGCCATCCTTCCTCCCAGCATTTTCTTGAACCTAAGTAACTCCACCTCTCTCAGCCTCTTACTGTGCATCAGATGCTTCAGTTCCCTTCTCATTTCTGCAGTCCTTTGCTGGATTCATAGTAATAAGAAGACTACTTGCTCCACCTTTGGCATAGTTGGGGTTTCAGACTCTTGAAGCCTGAGGTAGAGAGAGTAACGTAAAGTCAATCTCTTGCCATCTCCAGTGCTGTGCGGTGTTCTGACCCCCTCCCACATTCCCTTCACCTGGCAATGCAAGTACTCACCTCCTTAGGCATCTGAGTGCCTGCCTGCTTCAGTGAGGGGCCCCAGAACTGCTCCATGCATCCTTCCTGAGGAGCGCAGCCTAAATTGGGATCTATGGTGTCAGAGGGACAGTTGCTGCAGTGTGTGCTGGGGACTGTGCCCTGTGGCAGCACCACTGGCGAGCAGGTGTTGGCTGCTCTGAGAAGAGCAGCTGGTCCCCTTTGCTGTGCCCTGTTGTTGGCCAGCTGCCTTGGCTCTGCTGTCAGAGCTGTGCTCTAGGTCAGCCCTTTCATGATATGAGGGCTCAGCAGTAATATGAAACTTGGTATTTAATGTTTGCTGAATTTTATATACGTATTACCTACTGTCTGAAGAGCCACATACATATAATCTTAGGTGAGGAACCCAGTGGCAGTTCAGATTTAGCTGTAGCATTGTTGTTGCTTGGAGACTATCCTAATCTGTGTTTCACTTCCTCACTTCTAAATTTGTGGATTAATTTATTAATACTTATAAAACATTTGAGAATTAGTATTTGATCAGTCACATAAACATTTTCAATAAACATTGGTCTATAATACTCAACAAGTAATTACCCAATTTGAAATTGTTTCTGGTCTGTGAACTCCATGGAAGGAGATGCACTGATTAGTTGCATCCAAGCTAATGCAGCACTTATATAGCTGCTTGACATTAGAATAGTCAATTCCTTCATTATGTGAAGGAATTATATAGGTTGTTTCTTCTATATTCCACAGATGTTTTTTTTAAAATTCTTTCACTTTGTGAACAAACAAACAATGCAGACTTAGACTACTGCAGTTCAATGTTCAGCAAACATGCACAGAAAGGATAATTCTATGAGAAAACATTCTCTTGTGATCTTACACTATCTGTTTTAGTTCCAGAGATCTAATTTATTACAATAACAGCAGCTCTGGTTTATATCTTGCCGTTAATTTTCATGGGAACTGGAAAGGAATGACTGGTTTTAATAGCGAAGTTAGAGTAGCAGTCCTTTAGTAAGGATGGGACCAATTTAAAAATCATCAGTGTTAGTTCCCACACACAGGAAGGGATTACTGGGAAGTTACACAGTCTCACTTAGACTGGAAGTTGCAAAGCAACTTTTTTGTTGCCCTTTTCCTGAATAAGCAGAAGTAGTGAATTCTTTGGCTGTTTATATTCTTCTGCAGTGTACTTTGTTCAGCAGAGCTGTACTTCACGTATATGTCCGAAGTACCTCAATAGTTTTTTCTTTTGCATTTTTAAGAAACAGATAGGAAGAATAACCAGTAATTTAAAACGTATTAGCTATTAATTTAATTCTCTTAGTTTCTAGCTATTGTCCTCTGGGAAATTATTTGTAAAATCAGCAGTAAGGATTGTCTTTTGGCTCCTGCTCTGGGTTTTAGCCATTTTTTCCAAGATACTTCAATAAAAATGTGGCAAATAGAAAATGCATTGGGTAAATAAAAAAAGTCTTCCTACTTCATTGTAAAGAAGTATCTTGATACCACATAATTTTAGCTGTATTTTGTCAATGCTCTAACTGAGCAAGGATAATATACTCTGTTATAATGTTCTAAATAAATTGTGATCTTTAGGCTTTTACAGTCTAGAATGAATGAACAATCCTTTCTTTTGGAACAAAACATAGCTTTCATAATTGCAAGTTCATTATACGAGACCAGGAACAGTGTTCTTGTGTATAAGGTAGGAAAGCTGCTCTTTTGCAAAAAAACCCAAACAAACACAAAACAAAACAACAACAACAACAAAACCACCAAACCAAAACCAAACAAACACATCACTTAACTACAGCAGCAGAAAGAGTTGTTCTAATTAGACAAGTCCTAGCTTCAGCACTTACTATTTGCACAGAATGCTTAAGAAGACTTCAGGAAGAAAAGAGATGGTTATAATAATAATAATAATAATAATGGCCAGTCTTCGAGCGAAGATCCGGGGAAGGTCTTTACACCTTCCAGCCTGCACATTGGATTTTTTAGGTGAGACACAGTGTGCGTGGAACTGAGCCCACCCTTTAATCCTAAGGTTCATCTGCTGGGGCCAAGCGAGCTTGGATGGTGGCAGTGAGGTCCTTAGGATGTAGATGGGTTGCCTTTAAGGGCTAACGAGCCCCACCTGCCCGGGAGTGACCCTGACCGGAATCGAACCCGGGTCTTGGCGGTGACAGCGCCGCGCCCTTAACCACTAGACCACCAGGGGCTCCAAAGAGCTGGTTAGTATTCATTAAAAAGTAATCTTGAATGAGCATTGAGATGGGCTGCATCTTTGTAGGCTTTCGTGCTGTCTCTGGTAGGAGCACTCTACAACCCCCTGTTGTCCTCAGACTGACTTTTGTGACTTTGTCTATGTTAGTTTTCTATACCCAGGCATGTACCAGCCATGCTCCTCTTAAGTAACTACCCAGTCTGCTCTAGACTGGAATCTGGATGGCAGCTAAGGCACATAGAGAATGAACAGCTGAACAACAAAGACATTGGTATGAAACAGAAACCAATTTGGTTTGTCCAAGCAGGCCTGTATCTCTTGTCAGAAGAGCTGGAAACACTAAGTGTGCTTGGCCTACACAGCCAGGGCTTACTTGAACAATAACCTGATCCTATGTTATAATTAAACATGCTGGAGAACATGCTGGTTTGGAACAGTCTCAATGGGTTACACAGGTGAGACTAAAGCCTACTTGTTGTCAGTTTGATCCATGTTTAGCACATGTAGTAGTTTCAAAGTGGTTTGATGTCAGCTTCTATATAATGGTGCTTGTTTTTGTGAAAGGGAAGAAGGTGTGGTAATGGTGCTTTACCTAAAGATGCTCTTAACCTCAAAGCATGTGAGATTGAAATCAAGAGCCTGAACTGTGGTGCCTATTTTGGACATGTCAGTGGTATGTGTCATGGTTCAGAGTAACAGCCTTATTAGGAAGTTGATGTAGTGTTGCTAGATAATATTTTTTCAAATCTTGAATGTGCTATTTATGTGATGACTTTTGGGTTCTCATTCATTTCATTTGTGAAAATACTGCCTGTGGCCCCTTGAGTTCATTGGTCTAAGTTGTCATTGTGTGACAAAACTGAAGGCATGTACTTTGAAGAAAGCCTTTATGGTTTTGGCACACAAAAGGGAATTTGAAATTGCCCTTTGTTCTTTTGTAACTTAATTTCCTACCTTTGAAACATTTATGTAACTTATGCTCTTCAAAACCCAACATTGCATTCCAGACTTGAAGGAAATTAGAACTCTCAACTTATAGTTTCTGACACAGCTGGGTTCTGGCAGTGATCTAGAAAATTAGATCAACACTAGGGAGTCTTCTGGAAATAAAATGTGCAAGCCTGGGATGTATTTTCTAATCCTATCAGAGTAACCCCATTTTTTACAGATTGAAGCATGAAGCATTAACAGCTTCTTACACCTCTGTATGTATCAAAGCATTTTGTTAATGGCGCAGCAGTTTAATGAACGATTAATTTCACGCGGTGAAATCACTGACCCTTGAATGTGTGTGTTGGGGCACTGAGATAGAATTGGGTAGATTACTGGGATGGCTGGAGTAGAACCGCACAAAATTGGTATGGAAAATATTAGTCCTTGCATAGTCAGAAGTTTAGTCAGAATGACCCAACTCTGGTGTTCTGAATTTTTATTGCTTTTTCTGATATTAGGCAAAGAAAATAGTATGTTGCATGAAATTTATGCTCCCTCATGCTGCATTATTGATCTTGTAGATGTAGTATAAGGCATTTAATGTATGTTACGTGATACAGGTTCAGTCTCAGCATCAAGGTCTGTGACAACTGTATGTTGTATTAATAATTTTTTTAGATAAACATGTATTATTTCAGCAATTGGTCAAAATTTTAAAATATTTAAAAATAACTATGTTTATTAAGGATAATCAGGAAAATACAGGTAGGGAAAAGTGGGTATCGTACAAACTACTCTGCTGCTTGTTCTTTGGGACATTGTCAATGCTACCTCTGAACAATTGAGATTTTTTTTTTTTTTTCTAGTTTGTGTTGTCCTACCTATCAATATTCTAGGTATGTATTTTCCTGATCAGGATAGCTGAGGTGCTATAAACAGTAAGTTTAAAAACCAGGTGAAAAAATTGTATCATTTCTTTAAAACTGCCCGCATCTGGACCTGTGTGGTTGTTTTGGAGTTTCAAACAAAAAGGATATGGATTCTTAATGTGAGAACGTTCCTCTAGGCTTCAAATAAAGGACTAGAATGAAAAGGATAAAAACTTCATTTCAAAGTTTTATATTGTCTTCTGAAGGGGATCAATCTTAGCATGTCTCACAATTCCTTGTTTATAAGCAGTTTGGATTCTGTGGAAACTTCGAGAGCTAGTTCTTTGGGATAGGATCTCTGCATGAGATTGCTGCTCAGTGTTTCCTATGCAGAAGATATGGGGATTACAAACAGTATTCTTAGAATGAAAGGATTTCCATTATTTTTATCAAGACAATGCTTTACAAAAAAGTATTAGATCTCTGCTTTCCTTGAGCTTTTGCAGAACCCTATAGAGTGCTGCATGAACTGTTCTGGAATACCTCTTGAACATACTTTTTTGTTTTTTTGGAAGAGAGCAATTTCTGTGACTACAATAGTACAGCTTGATCACATTGCCTTAGAACCTGGTTACCGCTTTTCTTTTGTGTGTTAAACTAAAATCTGAAGTACAGGAGGCTCAGTGGCGTCTAACAGATAATTAGGAATGGTCATATTTAGAAATGAGTATTAACAGTTTAGAAACGAGTAGTATCAGTAATGTGAACAAGGTGACTGAGCTTGTGACTCTCTGGCTGGTGTAATTGTAGCCAATTGGTGGATTTATTAGGTCTTATCAGAAATAAAGTAAATCATGCCTTTTTTTTTTTTCATTCTAAGATATTAAATACTATTGATGATTATGATAAAATATATGTTGTCATGATTGATTCTTAACTATATAACTACTTCCTGTTCTGAAGCTTAAGATTCGTCTTTTAATTTTACTCTGCATCCTGCTTGGTAGATAAGTAACATGTTAATTTTATACATATTTGACCTATATGTCATAAAAGTCTGTAAACCCTTCAACTAGGGTAGAGGGAGAGGTTGCCCCTTAATGCCCACTATATTGTCTATACCTTACCTGTTTCCTAACAAGCTACAGACCCTGACTACATACTTTATTTTTACCCAGGGCAGTGGATTTGCTCTGTAATGCAGAGCTCTCCATTACAGAATCGTAGGATATCCTGAGTTTGAAGGGACCTACAAGGATTATCGCAGTCCAGTTCCTGGCCCTGCACAGGACAGCCCCAAGAATCACACGATGTGCCTGAGAGCATTGTCCAAACAGTTCTGGAACTCTGTCAGGCTTGGTGCTGTGACCGCTTCCCTGGGAGCCTCTTCCAGTGCCCAACCACCCTCTGGGTGAAGACTGTTTTTCCAATATCCAACCTAAATCTCCCCTGAGGCAGTTTCACGCCATTCCCTCAAGTCCTGTCACTCTTCACCACAGAGAAGAGATCAGTACCTGCCCCTCTTCTTCCCCTCATGAGGAAGCTGTAGACTGCTATGAGGTCTCCCCTTGGTCTTCTCTTCTCCAGGCTGAACAAGCTAAGTGACTTCAGCTGATCCTCATACGGTTTCCACTCTAGACTCTCCACCGCCTTTGTAGCCCTCCTTTGGCTGTGCTCTAATAACTTTGCACCCTTCTTATATTGTGACCCAAAACTGCATACTGAACTTGAGGTGAGGCTGCACCCTTGCACAGCAAAGCAGGACAATCACCTCCCATGACTGCCTGGCAGTGCTGTGCTTGATGCACCCCAGGATATGATTTACCCTTTAGTTTGTAAACTCTGCTTTTTCTTAACTTAAAATTTCCTGACCAAAGACTCACAAAGGTTATAAACTAATTGTTTTTCTCTCAGGCCATTACAACCAGAATTACCGCATGTCTTTGTGCAAAACTTATGGCTTGGGATTGTGATTAATTAATTTTAAGGTAATCTTGCCACCAAGTGTGAAATAATGAATAAAATAATTTTTCTTGAATAAATACCTGTAGTGGCCAATGTTTTAGTGAAATGTTGAGTGTAGCTTTGTGTGAAACATCAGTTGAGTTGTGTGATTTAAGAGTTCGTGATTGGGGAGTACATGAATGTTTAATGGGAATCTAACAGATGGTTAAAGAATGGCTTAGCAGTGTTTACATAAAGGTAGTTGAAATGAGGGGACTTTGGGACTAGTGGAAATGCAGAGGAAGGAAAAAGGAACCTCAACCTATTGTTAGGCCTGGCGAAAGAGATCAAAAGGTAAAATCAATCTGCTTATTTTTAAAAGTGAGACGTCTTGTTAAGCTTAGTGAGAATGCTGCATCCACACAGGTTTATTTGGTTGTTTGTTTAAGGACTTGCCTTTTAAATTGACTGTACTGCTTCTAATTACAACTGTGCTATTCTGTTGACATTGTTATTTGCTTTAGCAGTTATTTTTTGTCTTTAGCTACTGTCTTCAATTTTTATGAAGCAACTTCATAATTGAAAAGCCTTTTCCTATGTGCAATTGGTTTAGCTTAGATGGACACAGGTCCTTTGCAACTCTGTAAGTCATGAATTTCAGTTTAGTGTAAGACAAAGATATCACAAATGTTTTGTGGTAGAAAACAGTACCTAGGCTTTTAAAACTAATCTGTTTATATGCTAGACTCTATTTAAGGAGTATCAGTTTGAAGTATTATAGTTGCATTTTTGCCCTCAGTAGTTATATCTGACATGTGTTAAAATATTAAATGGGCAAACTATATATAGTCATTCCCCTCCTTACCTTTTTTTCTTGTTTTTATCTGGGTCACTATGGGAGTCCTGAAGCAAATGGGGTTATCAGAGTGTTTTGCTATGTTCTGAAAGGCATGATATGTACTGAGGTGAGATGCAGCCTTTCTAAATGGCACCGGTGCTGATTGTTCTGTGATGCTTTGCATCACACTGTACCAGTAATGTGCATTTTGCCTTCATTGGTGGGGTTTTTTTTTGCCTTGCTCTGCTTGTCTGCTTTGCTGCACTGGAATGTTGGGTGACATTTTCAAATAGTGATGTAAAATATGAAAGGGTGATGTTACACCTGGAGAGACCTGGCAAGGTGAGGAATTCAACTGGCAGATTATAGTAGATGGAGATCTATTCAGTTCATTCAGTGGTTTGTGGAGAGTTACTCAGCTGGCCAGATGTAGGCTTTAACCTTAGGGTGGGCTGAAACTCTGCAGTTTACCCTAGCTTAGCTGACTGGATCTCCAATGGCTCTAGTGGGAGCTTTGACTCTGTATTCACATGGGCATCTACACTCAGGTCCTTTAATATGCTTTATCATGGAAGTTGAATCCAACTCCAGGTGTCCTGGGCATAACAAAAGTGACCCTGGGCACAACAAAAAATACTGTCATACACTTGTGAGTGTGTCCTATATCTGTATGGTCTTTGCTCTGACTAACAATATCCACTCTGATGTGCAATCCAGTGCATGCTAGTTAGAGCCCACATTTACAAACCAGTAAGTTGAATCTTTAGGGGGCTTATTGTCAAAGTTATCTTTCCTTTTGAAGGTTTATCAGAGCCTGGTAAGATCGATACAGAAAGCAATGCCCCATAGAACTCTTTGATGCTCTTGAAGTAGTATGTAGTTAGGAATTTACCTCTATTTGCTGAACTGTCTTCCATGTGATGTTTGTATGAGCTTCAGCTTCTAATTACTCTAGAATTTACTTCATGGCATAAAGAAAACAGGCAGATGCTGACTTTCTTTCGTATGGCCAACACTTCTGTATGATTTGATTCCTCAAAGCAAAGGTAAATTCATCTTGTATTTGGAATGCTTAAATTTGTTTTTATAGCTCCCAGCAGTTAGACTGTGATTGTCAGTTTGTGGGTGCTATGTTCTTTTGAGTAGCTTCCAAATATGAGGCAGTTGTAGGCAGCTTTTCCAGGCATGACTGTGGCCAGTGGTTTGTTGATGAGCAAAGTTAGGCTACAGAGAAGAAAAAAAAAATCAATGTGAGAACATCAAGAAAGTTGAAGCTTACCAGCCAGCAGTGGTAGACTTCTCAAGCATGTTCTTGGAGACAAATTATAGCTGCTTGGTGTGAATTCCCCCTTCCACACCCCCCTCCAGAACCTTTTTGTTTCCAGTTCTGGTCTTGGTCTTGGCAGGATTGCAGAGCCCCTGGCATACACAGAGGCCAGACAGTGCCAGTCAGTTACGTCCTGTCTCTGGGAGAGGGAGTTCATGCTGAGCTCCACATTTGGTTGAGGTTGGGAGCTGTAAATTGCTTCCTCTCTGAAGCAGTGCATTGCTTCCCTGAAATTTGTCGTGGCAGAACCTAATGCTTTGCCAAAGTATCTGAGACATGCCAGTTGGTACCTGCCATTCAACACTTTTTTTTTTTTTTTATTTAAAGTGTTGGCTGGGCTAATATACTATTTGAGACTTTTGGTCATATGTTAGTTATATCTCATCAAGATCTCCAAATTTCATTTACAAGTATTTGGTTGGTTTTTAGGAGGAAACTGTCTAATAAGTAGATGATCTGACGAGGATTTAACTGGATATTAGCAAATACAAGTGGAATCATTCTGGTAATGTTTTCTGATTCTAAGGAAAACACTTGAAACATTTTAGTGATTAAAACTTGAAAGTATTAGCTATAACATAGAATTTGTAGTCTCTTTTAGGTTATGTTGGTGTTACAGGTTAGATAGAACAATAATAGAAAAATTGAATCTGGAGGCTTAGACGTTATTCATGCTGATCTCCTGATGTAAAAAGCCCTGATTTTAATCACATTTGTACTCACTCTTATATATGCCAAATATATATTATATATGAAAATAATTATTTTTTTCCACTTGACTTGAACATTCTGCCTTTTTTTTTTATTCCGTAATGTTTCAGTTTCTCTGAAAATAGACCATTGCTATGAAAAAAAGGTTGTTGGAATAGCATGCTGCCTGGTTTTGGTTTTGGTTTAAACAGGTGTAGGCAACCCGTGGCATTCCTGTGGCCTGTTAATGAAGGGCCACTTCCTTTTTTTCTTAACAGTTATTATCTGTATATGGGCAGCATCTGGAAAGGTCAGTGCTGTGCTATTAGAAAACAGCTCCAAGGCTGTTTTAGGTTTTTTCTTAATTTGTCTAGATAACATTCTTACTTATCTCAAGATTTCACTGTGTTGTTGATCTTCAGCATCAAGATGTAAGGTCTCCTAGTTCCTGTATGTATCAGCTCTCAATATTTTACTGATGCAAATTGCCAAGATGAAGCACTGGTTTCTATAGTTTCTGTTTGCAACTGTCTGCTTTTCTGAGCTTTCAAGCTAGAGAAGAAATGCAGGAAAGTGGAAATGCTCTTCGGTTATTTTAATAGTTTTACTAGTCTTATTACATTTACTTTTGTATTTCTTACATTAAATGAGGTAAGATGTTCTCCACTTTTGATTGGAAAGAGGGAAATGTAAAGGTAACACTTAATCCAATTAAAGCATTTTCCTGCTCTGGTTCATTGTGATGACTTAGAGCATCTGGTGGTAACTGAGCATGAACTGCTTAAAGTCACAGAAACCCAATTCCCATTATTTCTGCTCATTGAAGGGAATAAATAAATTACCAGACACTAATCTTGGGATAATTGCTTGCTGAGCAGGAGATCTTAGCTCTTAAAGAAATTAGTTTTGTAAGTTTATGGAGCTGTCAGAACTAGTGAACTATTAAAAAAGTGTAACCACAAATGAACAGAAGCTGAGCTTTTTCAGTCTTTTATTTGTAACTATAGCAGTTGAACTTTGCAGCATACAAATGTATGCAGTGAAGATAGATATTATCTTTTCCTCTACGCTGTGGTTTAATCACAGCCAAAACTAGGACACCTTTGAGTTTCACTGTAATTTATCAACTGAAGTTTAAGTTTGTCTGTTTCTGGCAGTACAGAGTTAGGACATATGTGCAGTTAGATACAGTAGGTACTGCTGTTTTGAATGACCAAACCTTTTTGAGTTTGAAGTAACTGTTATTTTGGGTTGGTACTCTTAATTTGGACATAGAGGAAGGCATGTGCTCTTTAGCTCTAGACCTTACATGAATTTTCCTTATTCTACTTTATTTGACATGACTTAGGCAGGTCAGTGTTCAAAATACTTTTTTTGTTGTTGTTTGTTCTAAAATAACAGCATGGCCTTGTGATTTATGTCCTTAGGGTATTGGTATTTGAAAGTCATGCCCCTTGTTGCTGGTGGCCCTTACTTCTTTGCCTTTGGAGAGCATCTTGAAAAAGGGGTTATTAGGAGTCATCATTCATAGCTCCTGCTCAGCAGCCACACTTGCTGCATTGACCTCACTGGAGTCTTCTGCTTTGCCTGGCAGCAGACTTCTTCCCCCCCACATATATCTGTAAGTATTCAGAGCCCACAAATAATTAGATAAACAAGCCTCAAATACACCTAGATTTTTTTCCCTGTAGAATAAAATGCCTAACATATTTTCAGCATCTTCTATTTACAGGATAACTAAGGAATAATTTAAGTGGTTCCTGGATCTTTCTGGCGTGATGGTTTTTTTCTATCTCTGTAGCTTGTTGCTATGGGCAGTTTCTGTGTTTTTGGAGGCTATAAAAATCTGTATTTGCCTCTGTCAAATTCCTATTCTGTATCTGGTCATTACAAATAACAGTATATGTTCATTCTGATTCTCTTACACTGTTTATTATTATGTTTACTAGATTACATCTTTGATCAGAATTCCACAGGGATTCTGCCAAAGTGATGACAATACCCTGCGTTAACTTGGGTTAAGTACTCTGATTGGAAGTAATTGTCTCATGCAATATGTTTTTGCCTGTCAATGAGAACTGCATTTTTTTCCTGTAGACAGTCTTTTCATTGTGGAATCTCTGCTTGAAACTTCCTCAATTTAAAGAAGTAGGCTTTACTTATTCTCCTTCCGTTTATTTTTAACTGCTGTCAAAATATCAGGATGTAGCAGACTTGCCATACAAAGACACAACTATTAATATTCTTTAAGTATAAAGTGATCTCAGTAAGTTATGTCCGACTTTTATTTGGAGGGGGTGTGGAGGCTTCAGAGCACTCCTTCAGTTAATGTTCAGGTATCATCCATGGGCTGATAACAATAGACATGTAAAAGCCATGGAGTGCCACAGGTACTTGCTTCAAATACATGATGTTTTAGTTTTGACACAAGCAGAAAACAGCATTTCCTTTTGCACAGGGGGACTTCTGTTGCTGAATGCACACACATACTTTTAGGAAAGTACAAAAGAATCAAACTCACCCTGCTGTTTGCAGATTTGTTTTTGCCACAGTGCAGCCCCAGTGCTGCCTTTTTAGTTTTGTTTTTTTTTTTTTTAAAGCGGTATATGGTAGAAATACATTCATTTAGGGGAAAAAATAATGGATGTATTTGTCATTGCAGATCTGAATTCTGATATTTAAGGTATTAGAGTAATTAAAATTAGATTTATTTAAATTCTTTAGTAGACTGATGCAAAATGCAGAAGTGTGTGACTTCATATTTATGGGTCTTCTGTGCCATGCACATGCAGTTGTAGCGCAAATAAGAAAATGGATTATTCTTGGCACTTTTCAAGTTAGGGGCATTGCACTGTGCACAGCTTATCAGAAGCAGAGCAAATTGAACTGTTATGTTTTCCCCACTGTTGTCCTGGGGTTTGTAAGTACTCTAACTAGTATTTTGCTTTCCTGGACTACTGCTGGTAGAGACTTCCTTGGTTTGATATTTCCCAATGTCTTTTTAATGCTGTTTTTGAGTTAATGAGAATTGCTTTATATCTTTCTTGAACACTTGAAAGTTTGTTTTAAACCAAGATAGTTCAAATTCTGAATTTTATAAAGAAGTTAGTTCCTCAAAAGTTCTGGAAAAGAGTCTATACCTATATTGTAGAATCACAGAATTGTTAAGGTTGGAGAAAACCTCTGAGATTGAGTCCAACCATTAACACAACACTGCCAAGCCCACTACTAAACCATGTCTGTAAGTCCACATCCACATGTTTTTTGAACACTTACAGGGATGGTGATTCCATAGTTCCCTGGGCAGCCTTTCCCAAATGCCTGACAATCTTTCTGGGAAAGAAATTGTTTCCTACTATCCAGTTCCCAATAACCTCTCCTGGTACAACCTGAGGCCATTTTCTTCTGTCCTGTGACTTCCTACCTGGGAGAGGAGACCAACCCCCACCTCAATACAAGCTTCTTGCAGATTTTAACTTTTGAATGCAAATGGAGACCATGACACTGATAAGCAGTGGTAGCTTTTATTTTGCACACAAATAACTGCCTACATCCCTGGCTGTGTGATTTACTGGTGTTTTTGTTTTGTTTTGGGTTTGTTTGTTTTTTTGTTTTTTTAAATGAGATTGGAGTTGTTGTGACTAATGTGTGGTTGTGTCAATGTGCTCAGCGGCATGACTGTGCCACTAACTTGGTGCTAAACCTGATTATAAATATTTTTTGAATAGTTGAATTCAACTTGTGTTTTTTAAAGTAGAATCTTCAGTGGTAACATGTAATAGATTCTGTAGTTTTCTGGCAGAAATTTCACTATTAAAATTGAGATTATATTTACGATTATCAACTTGAGCTACTTGGGAACAAACCACTAGGGTAAACTAAGGGATGTTTAATTTATCAAGATATATGGTTGTTATTTTTGTTGTATCTTCTATTTGTGTTTGGTAGCTATGGAGATGAGAAACTTATCACATAAAAAAATTCCAAAATCTCAATTTGTAGTGCATGGACACTCCTATTAATTTGCAAGAAATATCTATGACCTTTCCATTGAAGTACATTGGCTGTGGATTTTAGAGGAAATAGCAGTGCTTGTGAAAACTCTTCCAGCTGTGATGTCTGTATTTGTAGAATTGCAGAATAATGGTAGGCTGGGTAGGATCTCTAGAGACTGTCTTGTTCGTCCCCCCTGTTCAGAACAAGTTCAGTCAGATCAGGTTACTTGGGCCCTTGTTCGGTTGGGTTCAGATAGAGGTCCAATATTCCATCTTCTGTCTCTTGTGTAATAGCTGTGCCCCTCTGAGCAGCATAGTTACACTTTCACTGTCTTTTAGGCAGTTGTAGATGTCAATAAGATCTGCACTGCTCGTGCCTCCCAATCCTTTTCTTCAGGCTGAAAAAACCCAACTCTCCTAGCCTTTCCTCCTATGTCAGGTGCTCCAACCCTCAGTCACCTTGGTGGCCTTCTCCTGCATTCAGTCCAATACATCAATGTCTGTCTCTTGTTCTGGGGAGCAGAAAACTCAGTGCATCCCAGATACAGCCTCCTGAAAGTGGAATGCCCATGTCCCTCAGCCTGCTGGTAATGCTCCTGCTAAAGTAACTTGGAACACAGACAGTTTTTACTGCTGAAGGGCACTCTGCTGACTCAGATTCAACTTGTGTCCATGTCCCTTCCTGCAAATCTGCTTTCTAAGCAGTTGACCTGTGGTCTGTACTGGCTTTCATGCCAGGTGCAAGACTTTTACATCTGCCTCTGAGTTCCTTCTATATGCTGTTGTCCCACTTCTCAGCATTGAGGTCCCTGCACGTAGCAGCCCTGTCCTTCAGCAGATAAGTCATTCCTTCCAGTGTTGTATCTGGTGCATGTGAAGTGTTTCTTTGCAAACCTGCTATCTCTTGTAAAACCAGCTGTATGTCTTTAGTGCTTAGTAAGAGACTTTCTCACTTGAAACTATTAAGACAGTGTTCTGTATCTCATACTAGTAACTAATGCTTTCAAAGATTAAAAAGTAATCTATCCTGCCATATACCTTCTCCCCTTCGGCCAGTCAGCAATTTTTGAACTTGGAGAGACAGAAGTACAACTGGTATAAATTCCTTTTTCAAAGGGCACTTAATACCTGTGGACTTCAGAACACTTGGTTGTAGAGGACGCACAGTTAAATATTTTTTCTTAACATAAGTCACTCTTCCTTATGTTCTAAATGTGCTTTCTCATAACCTTAGGAGCCTATTTATGTTTGATGAAGAGTAAAAAAAAAATTATTAAATCATCCATATGTATTCTCTCTAAAAAAAAAAAAATCCCCCAACACACAAAGCCAACTAAACAAAAAAATACCTTTCAGCTACAGTGACCTGAATTGTGTTTTAAGATAAGGAGTTTTGTCTCTTAGCCCTTCTCCCTTTTCCAGGTGATTAGTTAATATTGCCAAGCGGCAGAGACTCAGCACGGATTCTTTCTGGATGTTGCTGGTAACTACTCTCTGTATGCTAATTTGACCTCTCCCTGTTTCTTTCACCCAGTTTATTCATACCTCCGAGGGCTTTTCTTGTATCCAGTGGAAACTTTGTTTTTCTAAGAATCTTTTGTGATGGATGAACCCTTTGTTGAAAGCTGCAAGAACATTAAACTTACTTTGAATGGCATGTTACTTTAGCATATCCAGATAATTCTCAGTAAGTGATTATATCTAAACACTGTTTTTCTTAAATCTTTTTATTCAAAAGATGTTTAATTGCATGATTCATGATTGCCTGATGACTGATAAGTATTTAAAGCTGTTTTTAGATGTGCAAAAGCTTATGATATTCAACCTCTTTGAAGAGGCCTTGTATCAGAGGTGATGACCTTCTCATTGTGATGAAGAACTATTTCTGTTTTGTTTTAGTGATTTCTAGAATAAAAATTAGATGAGGGAGAAGAGACCTCCTTAAAAAAAAAACAACTTGTAAAAGAATAAGGTAATTCTCACTTCTTGGTCTAAGTTTTATTCTAGTTTTTTAAAAAAATGCAGAAAACATACTTAAAAATATCAATTTGCTAGTCATGTACTAAGGAGTCTTTGTTCTTCTTAAGGAGTAGTTTAAAAAACAATTCCGAGTTATATCTTTGCCATGTGGAAATGCTGTTGTTTTTTTTTTCTCCTCAAACAAGAACAAAAAAATTTTTTCCTATCCCCATTTTTTCATAATACTTTGATTGTATCTGGATATATTAAAGCTATGAAAAGTGTAAGTGTTCTTCTTGAGGCTTCTACCAACCTGCACCTAGAGGATGTTTAGTTTTCTGATTGTCAGGAAAACTATTATTTATGGTCACTAATATTGTAGCATATTGCATCATCTGTTTGCCTTGGCAGGATTATGTGAAGGTATTATTTGACTGGGGCAAGATACTTTTATGTCTTGTTCCTTGTAGGCTTTTTAAGAAAAGGAATGACAGTTTGATAGAAGGCATCCTGAGCATTAGCAACTTGAGTGAATTTGTCCCCTGACTTCTAATGATCTGACCACAGTTGTATTTATCAAAGGAAGATAAATACTTAAAAATAACATTTTTACTTTTGGTCTTTTTAGTTTCAAGTTTCTGTAATTTCACATACGAAGTCTATAACATTCTTAAGAGCAAAATGGTTGTAAAACTACCAGAATCCTTTGTTTTCATTACTGGATATGTTATTAAGTAGTGGGTTGGTTTTTTTTTTCTTTAATTGAGTCACTTCAGAGCTCCTGCAAGTAAAAGCATTGCCTCAAGCTAAGCATGATGTTGGCAGAAGCTGTGCAAACTTTGTGTTTTTTTGCCAAAGAACCTCATTCTTGACCTGAAATATCCCTCCTGTTTCCAGCTGTGAGCTTCATGAACAAACACTATGAATTTTGACAAGCTGATCATTATTCATGCAGAATAATTTATTAGATCAAATTCCTGTCCTAATTAGTCTCCCTCTGTTTTTTAACAAGCTCTACTTTGTTTTTGTTTTCACTTGTTTTCTTAACAACTCTTACTTTTTGCCAAATTCATTGGGTTGAGTAGGTAATCCTAAGAAATGACTGAAGGATACAAGTGACATGAGACATTGCATTGTCTAGCTTAAATGGAAGATTCCACATGTAAGTTACTGTCTCAGAATGTATTGAAATGCAACATCCTTTTTATTGGTGCATGGAATTACCTGAATTAATCTTTAAATTGTGATGTTCATAAGCCAGGAATACCCAGGAAGAAAATTAATTAAATTGGAACTTTAAAAGATGATTGAATTTGCAGTGGTTTGGCTTCCCCTCCCCAGTAAACTAGTGTTATATGCTATTTAGGAAAGCAAGCAGGAATTTTTTGTCCAAGTTACTCTTTCCCTCAGTCAAACAGCGGGAAATGTTGAGTCAGACATAAAATGGTTTGTACTAAGGCTAGTACGTGTGGTTTCTTAATGTCTGAATGATATGTGGATGGAAGTTATGGACTGTTTCCCATGTTGCTGTAGTATGATTTTTTCCCCTTCTTACCTGTCCTATTCATTCTCTTCCATTTGCGTGATGAATAATGTTGAAGCAAAGCTCACTGTGAGTCCTTTGAGGATGGGAGGTGATTTTTAAATGAAACAAACCAACCCAAAAACTCATACAAAGCCTCAATCAAACACCTACCCCCTACACCAATATTCACACATGCACACAGTTGTCCCCACATACCCAGTACCCACTGCTGAGCAACCAGATCACATAGATGAATGTGTCAAAGTGGTCTTGCTAGAAATCCTCCCAATGAAATGAGTGATGAGAGATTCTTGCTATCAAATCCTCATATCTACTGGGTTTACTTGGGTCAGCATTTTTGTGCTGAATTTGGATGTGACTTTGGTACCCTATGAGAGCTCACAGTGGTGAGAATTTCTTCATCCTGTTCCACCTCTGAGTCATTACTTAGATTAGGATTTACTCAGTCTTTTGAATCCCGTTGTTGGCTGCCTTTTGTCTTCAACCCCGTTGTTTATCTTCCCACCATTATCTCTTAATGACTTAACCTATAGTTTGTCCCTTTAGTGTAAATGTAGTCCCTGTTTTACTGACTTGGGAGCAGATATGGACCTGTACTGTGGTCTCTGATCTGTTTATCTAGGTGTCATTAACACAAGCTATTCTTAAAGACCTTTCTTCTGCAATTCTTTCTGGTGTTTCCACGCCCGGGCATTCCCATTCATTGTCCAATCATACCCATCTTAATATTTCCATGTCTTTGATTAATATCTCTACATTTGTACAGAAAGAACACATATCCCTCTTTCATATAAGCAGATGAAGACCCTTGAACTACAAATATACTTTTTGGCCTACTGTCTGAATTGTTATTAAAATTACTCCCTTTTTTGAGTAGCTGCTTCAGCTACACATTCTTGTGTGGGGCTCCTGTTTGTTAGAATCTTTTTGTTCCTATCCTGCCTCCAAGAAATCTCTCTAGTCTTCCTTCTCTCCTTTTTCTTGCTTTTCTACCTTGCTGGTGCCAGATGAAACAGAAGACTCTGCTGTCACACCAGCTTTAGTGTTGGGGCTTATCAACTTAATGCTTCTCTTGTTTTTGATATTGCAGGCTCCTGTTTCGTTCATACCTGCAGATTTATCGATCCTCAGATCCTATTAACCTGCTCAACACTTGTCGATTCCTCTGTTTCATGCTTCTGATTCACTTCCTCTCATGGGCTGAATATGCGTATTCCTTGCACAGTAACCTACTCTAGTTTTCCTTGGAGAAACTCTCTAAGAGCAGCCATCTTCTTCTGGAGATGGATTACCAGAGAACTGGTGAGGTGGTTGTCACCAGGTTTAAACTGCCAAGGTCTCCTCATGTTACCGCTTATTTCATCCTTCTTTGGCACCCAGTGCCTTTTACTAAATAAAGCACAAGCCACAAATCTTTCTGCACTCCAACCTGCAGGGTGAATTGAAAGCAAGCAGGCTTTCTTGATTCTTTTGTTTTCTTTGGGCTGGCTGTGGGGCAATGCCGACTGTTAACAGCTTTTCTTTGAAGCGCTTCAGCTAAAGAAACATGCTTGGTATACTTTAGTTTTTAATAATTTCAGAAAAATTAAAAAATAGATACTGTTCTTCTGCTGTCCTCACTCCCAATGGTTAATTACTTGTGCAGTCTGTCGGTCTGATATTTTTATTTACAGTCTTAACTGAAAATTCTTCCAAACTCATGAGCAGGCACACTATTTATTCATGTTGTTAGATTACTTTTACCTAGTGCTGATTTACATTGTTATGCTATCAAGGTCAAGCTACGTGCACCAAATTTCCATATTTCTGTTTAGGGATCAGTCATGGAAGTCTGTTGTTTTTTCCATAAAGATATTTGGACCTTGCTTCGTGGAAATTTAGAACAGCTGCTGAGCTCCCTAACCTGTATTCCAGTTGCTGCAAGGGCGTTCCATGCTAGGAACTCTTATGCTGGGGGACTCATTGGGAGGAAGTGCAGAGCTTCCCAGAGGTTTTCTGTATGATGGAGTAATACTGGTGATTACTCTTTTTATCAGTATAAAAGCTACTTGTGAATTTACATGACAGGGAGACCTCTAGGGTGAGGGCATTATTTTACTGCAACTGAGATGCCTTCTTGCCCCCCTCTGATACAATTTAGTGCTCCTGATACCAGATCAGTTAGCTCTGGAGTAGCTGGGAGTAAATGCTCTCCAGGAGGACAAGCTTGTTCCAAATGGACACTGTACACAAAAACCCCTTTGTTAAGATGGTGGAATTGAAACTGAACTTTCAAAATTGGAAATGTCTTGTTTGGACAAATCTACTAAGCTTTGCTGTGTCACTAGTTTTTCATTGGCTCTTTCATCAGATGTGGTTTAAGAAAGAACTAGTTGTTTTTGTACAAATGCAACTTCCTGAAAATACAAGCTCGGACCAGAAGGGAAGGACTAGTGTATTTTAAATAGGACTATAATTTTCTTTTTTTTTTTTTCGTCTTTTGGTTTTAAGTGTTTGGGAAAATCTCAGGCCAGATCTGACAGCCAGAGAGGAGTGAAGCTGCCACAGCTTTGTGTCCCTGGTTTAACCAGTAGTGAGGCTGAAAATGTTTCCAGTAGGGTCTTGGGAAAAAAAACCAACCGAAAAACCCCAAACCCAACTTTCATGTGTTAAGGAAGTAATAAACAATGTTTTAATCCAGGACTTCAGAGAAAAAATTTATACTGGACAGTGTGTGCCTGTTTGTTTGTTCATGGTGGGTACAAAGAGTCTTTTTAATAGAGACACCCAGAAGCTTGAAGAGATAAAGGCATTGGTGAAAAATGGGGGAGGAAAAGAACCAGCAGTATGATTGGCTCATGTTTTGTGAGGTTTTACCTACTTGCATTATAAATAAGAGCTTTGGACTTCTGATATTATTTCCAGAATATAGCAAAATAGTCAGTAAACCCATTGGTTTATTACTGAGATAGTGTGAGCTTTATCAAGCAAAACTATTTTTGTTCTTTCGAAGAACCTTCAGAAGGTTCAGAAGGCTGCAATTCTACCCCAAATTTGATTTTTTTTTTTTTTTTTTCTTTTGGGAGTGGGTATTGTAGTTGTGGTAAAGGAACTGTTGTTACTTTGTGGTAAAGGTATAAGTGTATACAAAGTCAAAGAATAAGTAATGTAGTACCACTATTACTGGAATAGAATACCATGTTTCTTGACTTTTTAACTTTCTTATCTTTGACTGGAATTTATATATATAAATAGATAAAAATATTTTTTAGAAGAATACTCAATATTTTGAGAACTGATTTGATGTCTTAAGCATAACCATATTATTTTTGGAAAATAGTACTGTACAATAAGGGAGACAACTTGTAATACTAAAGATTATCTATTGATGTGACAAATGTGCTGAATAAAATTTGTGCCCTATCTCAAGGAAATGGGGTTTTAGTTCAAAAGACATATTGTTATTTTAAAATTATAAAACAATTTTCAATTACTTGCCCATTTATTTGTATTTTTAGTTGCTCTGTTGTTTTGCTATGGAAGTACCTGGTGCTGACTGTGAAATACCAAAGTTGTGTGAAAATGGCTACAAAAAACTGAGTTTAAATTGTTTTTTTGAGGGAGCCCACAGTGCAGGATGTTTGCTGTGATCCTCTGGGGGGACCCATTCTGGAGCAGTCTGTTCCTGAAGGACTGCAGCCAATGGAAGGGATCCACATAGGAACAGTTTGTGAGAACTGCAGCCCATGGGAAGGACCCCCACTGGAGTAGTTCATGGAGGACTGTCTCCTGTGAGAGGGACCCCCTGCGTGAGCAGGGGAAGAGTGTGAGGAGCCCTGCCCCTGGGAAGGAAGGAGTGGCAGAGACAATGTGTGATGAACTGACTGCAGCCCCAATTCCCTGTCTTCTTGTGCTGCTGAAGGGAGGAGCTAGAAAATTGTGGAATGAAGTTGAGGCCAGGAAGAAAGAAGAGGTGGAAGATGTGTTTTAGGATTTGGTTTTTATTTCTTATTACTCTAATCTGATTTGAGTGGTAATAAATTAAACTAATTTTCCTGAATTGAGTTTGTTTTGCTTATGACAGTAATTGGTGAATGATCTCACTGTCCTTTGATCTTGACCCGTGAGCCTTTAGTTAGATTTTTTTTTTCCTGCCCAGTCTGACTGTGGAAGGGCAGTGAGAGTAGCTTGGTAAGCACCTGGTGTGCAGCCAAGGGCAATCCACCACAACTTTAAATTCTCAACTCTAGATTATTAACTTAAGTGTGGTGCTCCTTTAAAATAGTTTTGAGGAAGTGTTTGCTTTCATGTTTGACTCAGTATTGTTTCCTAAGGAAACACCTCCCCCGCAAAAACACAAACAAACAAAAAAACCAAAAACCACTTTAAACATAAAATCATAGAAAGGCTTGAGATAGAAGGGACCATAAGTATCATCTAGTTCAACCACCCTGATGCCATGCCTGGATGCCACCCATGTCTCTTGAGGGCATCTGTTCCCTAAGCCAGAAATTCTTATTTGAGGTGCCCAGAAAGCACCACCAGGGCTGGGAGTGTGGTTTGCTTCTACTGCTGCAGCTCCTGCTGCCTACTGGGAGCCAAGTTTGGGAACCACTCTTCTGGGAAACCACTTCTGGTTTGTGGCTTGTTTTTAACTAGGGGAAAGTGGCATGTTTAGAAGCATAAATAACTTACAGCCCCAGGGCATGCTGGCATTATAAGGATAAGTACTTCTGTGGTAGGTGCTCATCCCATGCTGTCTTTGTCTGCAGTGAGTATTCAAAGCCTTCTCTCCTTTCTCTTCCGTCTCCTTGTGGAAGGAAAAACATTTAAGATTGATCAAAAGAGACTTTCCTGCCCATTTGTTTGACTCCAGGATCCTGCAGAGAATAGGCTTTGGATGGTATATTTTATCTTGGGAGAATGCATCTATGATTCAACAGCTTACTGGGAAGCTTTTGGTTTAAAAAAGCTTTGTGCTTTACTAACTGTAAATTATCTAAATTATAACTGCAACCTGTGGTGTGTATTTGCAATGTCAAGATTCCAGTCAAATCCTGTTGTTATTAATGGAATAAAAAATATGTATAACCTACTGTTTTTCGTTGCTGGGTTTTTTTCCCCCAGAGTGGACATGAGGCTGGATGGGACAGATGTGAACTACAAATTTGCTAAGTATCTCAACAGGTTATATTTCACATTCTCTTTGTCAGACTGATTTATCTCAGTTGGGTATGTGAAATATTCCATATGCACTAAGTCACGTCCATGAGGGTTTATCAGCTGATGGTCTAAGATAAAATTCCTCTGGGTATGCAAAGTAGCAATTTGGGCAGGTTTTCTAGATGTGTGGCAACCTGGGCCTTTGGATTGCTGGAAATCAGGTAATTGCCTGAGTAGTTGGGCTCTAAATTAATGAGAAATATTTTATTGTTCCAGTGAATTATATTGTCAGACTTGACTATTTTATATGGGGATGAGGTAGAACAACAAGGTCGTCAAGAGTTGCAGGGGCTGGTTCACTTTGTTACAAGGGTTAGAGTGCACAGGCTGAGTCACATGAGTGTAACTGATATAAAGGGCATGTGCCAACATAAAGATTTACCCTGTGATACATGCTTTGTCTTGTATCTGCTCTTACCCAGCTTTCCATGCAGACTACTTCCTCTCCCTGTCAGTCATCTGAAAGGGACAACACTAATTCATTTGTTTGCTGTGCGAAAACTCAAGATGCCTCTGTTGTTTGACTAAGGTTTTGGTATTTGAAGGGAAGAGACTGGATGACGGGGTGAAAGGAAACGAGATTCATGAACATCCCCTTTTTTCCTTCAGCCTGGGAAAAAAACATCTAATTCTTATTGTTGCTTAAAAATATTGCAATTTTGGACTTCTCTATCCACTTGGCATTGTATGTGATAAGGCTGATAAAATTATAGGAAAATATTGGAAAACCAAGAAAACATTCTTTATAAAAGAGCCCCATACTGAACTTGTTAATTCTCACCTCACTTTATCTGAAGATTCCTTGCTTTAAAGTCAAATATAGCTTCACATAACTTATAGCACAAAATAATGTTATGATAGCAAATACAGAAATTTGCTGTATAGTTCAGTTTTGTACTTATATTGCTAAATCCAGGCATGTGCCTCTGAACATTTGTCTGTTTTTGGATTGTAGTGTCGTGTTTCAAAACAGATGTTTCTGTTTCTATATAAATACATATTCTTCTCTGAAGCAGGTGTAAGTTAAACAGCCAGATCTTACCTTGAAAAATACTTACCTATTACAGCATGTTAATGATTTGCCCTAAAATCACTTCTCCACCTGTTTTATTTGGTCTGTATAATAGCATTTAGGGTTTGGTTAGTGTTTTCTTTATGGCAGCTAGTCTGTCCCTTGTTTAAAATGACTATTGACTAATGACTGTTCCGGTGTGGAGAGTGGGAAGGGGTGGTTTGTAACACTGGAAGATCTTTTGGAAAACAGTTTGAACCTTGAAGGTATGGATTAAAAACCCAAATTATGTTTGGTTATTTTTGTAGGGACCTAGAGAGCATAAGAGAAATATGTTGATGTAATCAGGGAATGTATGCTGTTACAATCTGTCCTGAGGATGTGCATGAAGTTACTGAGATATGATGGAGTCCTTTAGCCAGTTCTGATGGATTCAGAAGGGTGTTTGTGTGTGAGAAGTTGGGGTTAGTCTGTGAGTTGCTTGATGCACTCCTGAACTTTAAATAGTGTACCAAATCTACAGGTGAAGTAAGATTTCTTTATCACAGCTGTCTTTATCTTCATGATCTCCCAAGAACTTCTGATACTGTAGAAGTGAAAGGTATGCCTGTGTCATTTAAAAGGCAACCTTGATTTGCAAGTCTTACCCCAGTGCAAGTGAGGGGAGGGTAAAGAAAGAAGACTGGTAGCTCTGATAAGAACTTAGGAATTTGGATCTTGAGGTCTAATCTATGCTATAGCTCTAAAACATGAGACCATTGTATGACATGTTTGGTTGCAGATATGTTTGGAATGTGTGTAACTGTTGGTTGGGAGAGCAGTTAGGATTAAACCCTTCCAGTAAATCAGACTGTCATGTTTGAAGTTAATAGCTAATACTTTCTTATGCAGAACATGACTGATCCTAAATCAAAACAGAATGTAATTTTTGGCCTTCAACTGTTTGGAATTGTTAAAAAAAAGAAAAAAGAATAAACAAACCAGTGCTAATTTAGGGGGAGGAAAGAGAAGATAAAAATGTGCCTGGAAATCAGTTCTGGAATTCAATTTCTAGGCCATTAGTTAAAAATGTGATTACCTTGTGCTTTGAAAGCCATCTCAGACAGTCAGCAGAAAATATTCTTGTATGACTTCTAAAAGGAAAAACAAGTGGTTACAGCCACTTCTTATCGATTTGTTCCTTGTTTGTTCTTCCTACCGCAGCATTTTCAGACTTTATTAAGTGTCAAAGGTCAAGCTCAGTTTGCTATGAAATCTGAATGCACGTGTTTTTCTGTTAATGATTTACTTCAACCTTCCTTTAAAGGTTCCTGAAGGCTTAATACTTGTAATCTCTAGCAGCAATATTTTGTGTAATGCTGCATTTTTTAGCTTTTGTTTTAGCTTTTACCAACTTAAGCATTTGTTTATTTTCCTCTAACTTTTTAAAATACACAAAGAGCTGCAGTCTCTCTAGTAGTAAAATTGTTTGCCTATAAGAACATTTTTAACTGTTTCAGGTTTCTTTTTGTGCCTTATAGTTTGAAGAATATGTCATGGTCAGCCTCCCATGATATTTACTCTGGGTTCACTATTACTAAACTGTGTTTTGTTAAAGGGGGAACCAACAAGCAAAAAAAGCCCACAAAACTCTGCCTAAGCTAGTGTTATTATAGTAAGTGTAAATTGTATGTTAGTTAAGTAATCAGTTAGTTGCAGCTGTATGGGATGTTTTGTCAGTACATGAATACACATTGTTTTTACTTTTCTGCTGCTTGTGCCCACAAGGACTTGATCTCAGTAGAAGTTCTGATCTTGTGTTGTCATTACTTTTGAAGGCAGAGGGTGAAACTACTGTAGTCCAATTTTTGTAAATGACAAGCCTGGGGAGGCTCACTCTGTTAAGGATATACGTGAATCTCTTCTGGGCCCTTTGTCTTTCATCTGTCACACATGGTCAGAGAATGATGTATAAAACCTTGAAAGAAAGAGGTCTATATTTTGACTTGGTAGAATGTTTGGTTTTGTTTCTTACTCCTACTATAAGCTTATTTTACTAATTTTACAACATATTTGCAAGGTTATGCTTCTTTCCACCTTCTTGCGTCAAGTTCAACGTGGCATATACAAACCTGAAACAGCATTTTGGATTGTCACAAGGTATGTATGCTGAAGAGATGCTATGCATTAGCACAGGAAACCTTACAGCTATTGGCAAAATCTGTGAGCTAATCAGAATAAACACATTCAAACTGTCTGATAATGACCTCTGTCTGATAATTTGCTGCAAGCAGAGATTATGCTTTCGTGCTTGTGATATGGAAACAGGGTATTTATTCAAAGGTCTCTTTATTGGACTCCAGTGGGTTATATAGTTTTTGGTTTCTGATTCTAATCATAACTAGTTGTACCTTTTAATAATAATGTTATTCAATAAAAGGTTTGTTCCCCAGGGAACAAGAAGAAAAGAGTAGGGAAAGAACTCCAATGTCTTGTATTGCAGTTGGGTACTTCCACTATTGCCTGGTTTATAAATCTTTCTGTATTGACCGTGATCTCTGAGTGTGTTGTGGAAATCTGAATATATCCTTTACAGATAATTCTGATTTCCAAACCCTGTTCCAGATAACTTTGGTGTCCAAAAGAGATGGTATTTCTTTGTGATAAATTATCTTTGCCCAAAATATTCTGGAACTTTCATTTTAAACTAGGGGTTTTTTTTGGGGGGGGGGAGGGGAGGGGTTAAGGGAGGGTGTTGATAGTGTTGCTTTAAGGGAAGCCTAGCTCAGATATCTGCAAGCTAAACACTGGAAAGTAAGCAAACTGAAAGCTGTAGTCATGTAACCTGAGCTCAGAGTATAGGATACTTCCTGTGGCAGCATTATGTCATAAATTTATTTTTAGTCCTTAAACACATAGTTTCTCTAATGGGATCAGCAGATCTCCTTTGGATAGAACCTGCAGTGCACTTTGACAGTAGGAATTCTAAATGTGTCAGTGCATGCGTTTTAACATCTGCTTTCCTTTTCTACTGGCATATTGATCTGTGATCTGTGGATTGCTCAGTAATAGGGGTGGCTATGTGGAAACCAGTTGCTCTTGCTTTTGCACCTACAACTAATGCAATTCCTCACAATTCACGAGAAGTTACTGAGCAGGCTCTGAAACAATTTCCACAGGCATGTGTAAGCAAGGCATGTAGCACAAGGTATTTGGTGCTATAAAAATAAGGTGGCAGTTTCCAGGAGCCTGACCTACGGAGGCTCTCAGAGGACAGGCGAGGATATTGGAATACTTGTTGGGTGTAATAGTTCTGTTGATCTGTTGGTTACCTAACATCTGCTGAACAATTCCCTCTTCCAGAAAACTAGCTTTCCTGGAGGAAGAAAAATAGATAATGAATAAAAGAGGATGTGTCTAAAGTGCCTTAGACAAAGGGTAAACCAGTGCTTCTGGGCACAGGCAACAAGAATATGACAATACTGATGAAAAATTTGCCATCAGTTGGAGGTAGATACAGTAATTCTAAGTAATGAAGTTTACATCTATGATGCTAATAATTTAGATTTAGATTTCAAGGGATCTACTTATAAGGATATATTTGGCTTAGAATTCAAGGATACCTTCAACTCCTTCCCATTTTTGAAGGGGGGAAAACCCCAAAGGTTTTAATTTCATGCGTTAGTTTTATTTATTTTTTTCTTACCTGAACAAGTTAATATTGCTAACTTTTTTTTTTTTTCCTGAAGAACTGCTGATGTTTAATATGATCTTCAGAATCCAGTTTTTCAAGAAACAGGGATTTAAAACAGTATTCTTGCATAAATTATATGGAGTAACTTGAGTGGGAGAAGACTCTGGTTATCTGGTCTTACACCCCTCACTCAAAGTCAGACCAAGCTAAAATACAGTGAGCTTCTGAGTTAGATCAGATTGTTCAGTATTGTCCAGTCAAGTTTTGAATATATCCAAGCATGGAATTTCCACAGCTTTTTCGGATCACACCTTCTGGTGTTCAACCACTTTCATTGTGGAAAATTTTCATGGCATCTAACTGGAGTGTTCTTTATTGCAGTTTCAGTTGGGTTTTTTTTGTCCTATCACTGTGTGTTACTGAAAAGAATCTGGCTTTGTAATCTGTAATGATCACCTGTTAGATACCTGGAGGCACAGATTAGATTGCTTTTGAGCTGTTTGTCTTCTGCATGCTGAACAAATTCCAACTCTGTAGCCTGTCTTCATGGGAGTGTGTTGATTGCTGACCTCTAGACTTGCTGAGTTCTTCTGTTATTGCTGAGTGATTAATATGGCAGATTAAATTCAGTTTATGTATGTGTCTTATAGGGAGAAATAAAATCCAAATAAGTGCTAAAAAAAAAGGCATCTACCTTAGACATCATTACCATTTGAAGGAAAATAAGATCATGGATAGTTTTCTAAACATATTTACTCTGAAGCAGTTGCAATACATTAAAAAAAAACCAAAACCCACAACCCCTCAAAAACCCCCAAAAAGAGAAGAGGAAGGATAACTGTAACATGGAGACTGGAAAAAAATATTTTAGCTTAGAAATTTGTTTGTCCTATATTAAATGCTATATGCAGTTCTGACTACCCTGTCTCAGAAAAAGTATGATACATTCAATCAGACTCAATATAAAGAGGCAAGAGGGAAAAGTATGTCTTCTATAAAAAGACAGACTGAGCCAAAAAGTTGCTTTATTTTGGAGAAGAAATTAGTATGAACAGATTTGATTTAGGCATATAAAATCATAGGTTGCAAGAGGAACTTCAGGGGGGATGATTAATTCATATTTCTCACAGCAGAGGAATTAAAGTATGAGTAAGTTCAAAACAAAGGGGGTTTAATGTGTTGCTGGTGCCTGAGCATGTTCTGTAACTGATTACAATAAAAGCAGTGAAGCCAAAGTAATATTGATGGAACTAAATGTTCTTAAAGCTTATTGCTGGATACTGGGAGGACATAGCCAGGGAAAAAGTATTGCGGGTTGCTAGCCCTTTTTCCGGTGTTCTTTGTCTAAGTGCTTTGTGGTGCTCAGAAATAGGATGCTGGGCTAAATCAGTCTTTGATCTTCACAGTATTGCAGTTATTCTTAAAAATAAATATCATGTATATGTGATTATACAGGCAAGAAATTATTAATATTAGCTGGAGATGAGCGAATTGGCTCCAGAAATAGCTTTCAACAACCACTTCTGTTTCCTCCAGGACCGGATCTCTCAAATTCTTGAACTATACTCATAACAGATCTTCTTATGGAGGCCAATCTTCTGCTTTGCCAAAGAGAATATCCTTGTATGTAACTGGCCATAATAGAAGTGGGGGTCCTTCACCCATTCCGTAGTTGAGTTACAGAGTTGTTTGCTGTAAGATGATGTGGATGCTGAAAACATATGACTGTTCTAGGAGAGGATGTTCATGGATGAGAAATTGCCAGAATATTGATAAATAAGCAAATTTGGACATTATTTTTTTTAGTGTATAAGGAAAAAACCCCAAACACCAAACCAACAAAAAGCCTAAAATCCTGGCTTAAGAAGTCTCTCAGCTGTTAACAGTTTGAGACTCAGAGAGTACATACAGGCTTCCTTATTCTTGCATAAATAGTAACTAATAACTTAATGAAAGCATGAATAATACTGCAAATATTGTCCTTCTCTTTTCTTCCAAGTATTTTTATAACAATATAAGGAAGTCTCTGCTAAATATTATTCAAACTGAGCTTTCAGAAGTTACCAAGTGCCTTTATTTCAGTTGCCTCATATCATTTGTCTTCTAGACATTTTGTTCCATTTCTCAACCAGAACAATCTTGGGGAAAGCTATTAAAAAAATTCTTAAAGTTCATTAAAGAGTGAAGGGTGTTACTCTACAGTGTTGAACCAACCACTTGAAAGACATTTGTGAGGATAAAACTGATAAGATCCTTATTGTAATGCATAGTAAATATTAATTGTGAAGAGGAATGCTACGGATGAGTAGCCTATATTTAAATTTATGCATGATAAAGCATTCCAATGGAATATAGTATTAATGTGTTCTTTTCTGTTGTCCTATAAATCCTATTTCTTGACTCTAAAGAATGGACAAAGACATTTAATAGCTTAGTTTATCTACCAAATTGAAAACACATATTGCCTGGTCTAGCTGTGACAATGGGAATAATTTTGTGAGTGCTCAGATATTAGATACTGTATTTATAGTAAAGATGTTATTTAAAATTTGTAATTTTTAAAAACTCATGGTAAAACAGCAGCATATTTTTTGAGTATGTGGCATAGTTTCATTGCTGTAGATTCTTGAATAGATAAATAATTAAAGAAATATGAGAACCCATATTTAGGTTGTTATTGAATTGATCAGGAAAGAACAAGTAATTTTCATTTTTTAATAATTTTAGTTATAATACAGTTTTTGTAATCTTATTATGTGTTTCAGTGGCACAGATGCTACAAATATGTTCTGGTCTCATATTTTTGTCTTAAGGACAACTTCTATCTTCTAGGGAAGTCTTGGGAATTGTTTCTTCTGCAAAAAATTACATGATTTGAGGAACTAATTCTTAGCTTCTAGTGCCTCAAGGAGTGTTTAAGTCCCTAAAGTAGGAATAGCTTTTCTTTCATGGCAATCAAAATGTTTTGTGTATGAATATGAATGCAGTTATATGTAGTAATTAAGTACTGTATTAGTATCTGAACGAACAGCTCTGGCATATAGCCAGCTTGTGGCCAGGAAAGTAGCCAATAGCCTGGAGGAGAAATGCTTTAATTATTATGTAATAATAACTAAAGAGCTCTAGAGAGCTCTCCATATTCTGTCCAGCTGCATTTGTAATTTTTTGTATTATTTGGGACAGTTGTAATTTCTATTTAAAAAAATGTGGAAGACAACTCATTGTACTTCTTTCATACTGCATCAGAAAGTGTTCAAGTAAGTTTTCCAGCATTCTTACAAAGCAAAATTGAAAATTGCTTGGTCTATTGAATATATTTTATAGCCATCAGTTTCTTCAGAGGATGAGGATAGTGCAGCAGGAGTTATTAGCCTTAAGGAAATTAAAGATTTATGCATGTGCTGTTCTGTTTATATCTTAGCTATTTTTGATGCTAAGTTCCTTCATAAAGGATGAATACAGTACATTTTCTTGAACTATGGATACATGTGAAGTCTAACTTCAGGAACATTCTATCCAATAAATAATAAAGATATTCATACAAGACATGCCAACGATATCTGTTATTGTTTGTTGGCCTATATGTTTCTACAGACCACAAAAGCCTGGTATTAACTTGACATTGTAATTTAATGACTCCAGTTTTCATTAGGTAGATAAGTGGTATAGTATGGGCTCCCATTTCTTTAGTGGGACTTCTTTGCACTTCACTAGTCTGTTCTGAAATGCTTCAGATAGGGCCTTTGGCCTTCCTGTTAATTGTCTGTTGTGTTGAAAACCAGGGGAAACCTTTCTTCTCTTTTATGTTTTGCCCTGTCATTGTTGTAACAAAAAAGAAAAAAGAGAATCAAGGGATAAGAAAGGCGTACTTCTTTCATTAGTACCTAGAAGCATGAAGAGACAAAATCAGCACATTGTTAACTCAGTGTAACTTGAGCTGAATGTCTTCACTTCAAGCTCTTATATTCCAATTATTTTATTAGCTGTATAAACCATTAAAAACATTGTAAACTTGATTTCAATAAGGAGAGTGCTAATTAAATCACAGCCTGTAGCTCTGAAGCAATTTAGTCTGTTACTTCATGCAAGCTACTTAAACTTGATTTCAGATGCCCACTTTCTTTGCCTGTCTTCATGAATAGAGTGCACGTACCTGTCCATGTGCAATTGGGTTCTCAAAAGAAAGTCATCTCTGGTGGGCTTGTCTAGTGCCAGTTGTCTTTGTATCTTCTTGTACCTTAGGCAGGGAGGGTGTCAGGAAGTTCAACCATTTCATGGTACCTTCATACCACATGAAACCACTGTTGACAGTGAGTCTTGTGATGCCCACTTCTTGAAATTTAGGTGCCTTTTCTCTTGTCCTTGCAGATACCCCCAGGTGTCACAGGCACTTTGGTTCTTAGTGCTGCCCTGCTGATCATGCAGAGATGCTGAGGACTGTTCATGGTGGTGTAGCTACCATTTGTTTGGGAGCATGACAAGAAGACAGGGACATTCCTAGTGTTTGCAGTTTCCTTTGTACAAACTCACTCTGGGAAAGATAAGTAAAAAGATGAGGAGTCTTGTAGAAGTCAGACTTCTTAGGGGCTTTGTAACTGGCTGGTCTCCAGGCTATATGAGAGCATGTGTTCCCTTTGACTCCTGCTTACAAATTGTAGTTGGTATAATGTTGTCTTGTACCATCAGTAACCACATAGCAGTAAAGTGGGACAGAGCTCCAAGTCATCTGCAACACCCAAGCTGCATTTGAACCTTCCTTGATGGCAGAGGAAGAGAAAGAACAGCCCTTTCATAAATTCTGTCTTTGCCTTTCAGTCAGTGTCACAGGGCCTTGTCCTCCTCCTAGTCCTTTGTGCTCTCCCTTCATACTGCTTGAGTTTTTGATGAAGAAGTGCAAGACTGGCAGGGCTATTATATATGGGTTAGTCCAACCCAGGAAACACAGGAAATGCCCGTGAAAGTACCTCACTCTTCAGACTGTGCCTTGAAACACTTATATTTATCACATGCTCAAAAAACCATCCCAATAACACCACGCTCCCACCCCAAACAATTATGTCATGGTTCACTGAGATCACTGTTTGCCCTAAAATAAAGGTTTTGTTTCTTGTACTAATTTCTTGTTTTCTCTAGCCATCTGTTCTCTTGTCTTTCCTTTACATTGTAAACTCTTGGAAAAAAATTAATTTTTTGTTTGCTGGTTTGTTTTTCTGTCTTTAGTGCTTTGCACAATGGGATCTTCATCAATGTGTCCATCACTGGCACTTTAACAACACATCTTCTAAGCCTTGGTATTGGTAGATATACTTGCAAATATTCTTCATCAGGTCTTTGGGTTATATATGTTTTTCCAGATAGTTTTGTTTACCCTTATCTTTGAATCACAATTGTTTATCTAACTGTGTCTTTAGGAAAGACGTGGTAAGCAAAATTCCAGTTACACAGATTTATACCAATTCCAGGTTGAAAGAGTTCTTTCTTATGTTTTCTGTACAATTAGAAAAGAAGCTAAAGTGGTTTTTTTCCCAATGTACCTTGCATCAGCAGATTTTTCTACTTTTTTTTCAGGTCATTTTTTTCCCCAAACAGATGGGGATATTTGCAATATGTGGTACCATACATATATATGCCAAATATATTAGTTGTAACTATTCTGCTATGGCAGCCTGATTCGCTTCTATGTCCTGGGAGAACTGTTAAGTGTAAGATCAGTAGTGCCTGTTTCAAAGAGTTGTTAGGATTATAAGTGGTAAGTGATGTGGTCCTGAACACCCATATAAAGTGAAGCAGAAACCTGACTTTAATTAGAAATTAAACAAATTCTGTTCTACCTAAGCTATTTGAAGATATGTTGGGTACACTTGAAGTAAAAAGCACTGGTAGCTGAAACGATAATGGACTTATCTGAATTGAATCTTAATGATCTAAAAACTCATTTATAACCAAGTGCAGTTTTAACAAGGTCTGTAAAGCTGGAGAAGTGTCAGATGTGGTGACATTGTCCCATAATATATGGAAATGGTTTTACTACCCAGGTTTGTTTGGTATTAAGTAAAATCAAATTCTTAATATGTATATTACAGTATAAAAGTCTTTTCTTGTTTACTCATTACTGGTGTACAGTATGATCTAGAACTGGTAATTAATTAAATTTTTTTTTCCAACAAACCTACCTATTTAAAGTCAATAAAGTCTAGAATTAAATCAAGTGAATTGAAGTCAGAATGAATATGAAGCCTCAAAAGTATTTTTAATGACTTAGCCATTAGATTGAATATTACTAGAGGAATCTGTGTTTTAAAAAAATAAAAAAGGTAAAAATAATAGCTACAAAAAAGTTAAATGCATTCTTTGAGCTGATAAAATCTAAATTAGTTGATTATGTAAATTGTTAGCTTGTTTTACCGTGTTAGGTAAATATATTTTAAAATGCATTTAAATGTTTTTAAAATAGTTACCCAGTTGGTACCCTGCTTTAGTTCAGCAACATAAAATCTCAGATGAAAACAAATACTAGTTGAAAGCTGAAATCCCTTGGTCTTCTAAAATGCTCTTGTTTTCTGTATTTTTGTTTTTAAATTTTGCAGCATGGGTGAGCTCTCTCTCTATGGGAATGGTCTTCTTCTGTTCTCCAATAGTCAGCATATTCACAGACCTGTTTGGTTGTCGAAAAGTTGCTGTTGTTGGAGCTGCAGTAGGGCTTGCTGGACTCCTTGCAAGTTCTTTTGTAAGGTAAAAAAATTTAAATTCTTAACTTTCAAAGTATAGGTAATGCTGATTCTATCAACAGAATACAAAGGAGTAAACAGTGCTTCTTTATATTATCTGTTAAAGTAGAAAACCTGTTTTTGTTTTTTCTTTCGAACTTTGACTTGTGAACTTTCAACTTCAAAAGTAATTTATAAAATACAATTGAATGTCACAGCAGCACTCGCTATTTAACAGGAACCACTATGTACAAATGCATCATCAGCGAGACTATTGCTATAAGATAACAGTATTGTCCTGAATAAACTTGTTATGTATGTGCTTAATGTATGTTTGTTTTAGCAGGTGCATAAGCATTGTTGCTGTCTTCCCTACTTGCCCTGTCCCCTCAATTTGTTTTTAAACCAGTTCTAATGTTGATAAATACACAGTAGGACTTCCAGTAAAGTGTTCATATTCTAGTAAAATTTGAAGGTTTCATCTATTTCTAGCAATCCAATTACCAAACATGAAGATAACAAAACCATTAGTGTAATGATATATACTTTGGGCTTATTTTCTTTGTTAAGAAAATATCTGGGTTTTTTTGCACTACTGAAAAAAACCTTGAGTGGGGCTTTTTCTCCAGATTTTTGTAAGTTTCTGTAACTTTTATGGAATAAATCCTAAGAAATTCAAGAGCGACAGATTTGTTGGACGTGCCCAATAGAAGATGAGGAAACAGGAAGTTTACTTACTCTAGTCATTAACAGAAACTGGTTAGTGAAGATAGGGTAAGAAGGAGCAGGAAAATAAGCCAGTTATCTCTAGTTCTCAGACTGCTGTTTTTTCCCCCTACCCTTGGCAGAATACGTGCAGGAACAATCATGAGCTACATTGGGAAGAATTTTCTACGTAGATGAAAATAAAATATATTTTTACAGACAAACCTGTGAAAATGTCTCTCCTGTGCTTGTACTCTGAACCAGACAGATGTGGGCTGGCTGTGATGTGGATGGATGGCTGTCCATGCTATGTGGCACTGTGCCTGATCTATTATTACATCTAACTTGGGCATATATCCCCTAATGTGAAAACATGTCCACAAATTGACAGGAAGAGAAGGCAAATAGTTGTGTCTTAGATATTGAGACTAACATTTATTCTTGGATTAACCTATATTTGTGGGAAAAAAATAAAGCTTGTTTTCTTGTTATTTGAGCTAATTCTTGATTTTTATTTTATTTTTTGGTTAATCCGAGTGCAAATATTTTGCTTAATTCATTTTATTAAAGCAAACAAACAGCCCCTCCACTTCCTGATGTGTTTTAAGAAGCTGCTTACTAAAGGTGAGGTAAAAACTAAAAGATGCATCTTGGAAAAGTGTTTCTTCTTCCTTGCTTCCTAGTAGTATGTTAAGTGCTGAATACTAAACAAGTCTCATTATTATAGATTAAATCTCTTGATAAAGGATCATTCCTGTGTTTCTCTGATATCCAGTGGAACAAAGGCAAAGAAGAGACATGCAAGAGGAGTTTGTTTTGTAAAGGCTTTAAAATATTTTAGCTTAATTGAGTTTTGTTTTGAAGAGCACTCTGAGAGGTGAATTCCAAGAGTACATGCCAAGTTGATGTGCATACTTGGTGTTTCATTATGTTATTTACACTAAAATGATTTATGCCTATGATGTTATCAGTTAATTGAAGTATAGTTCAGATATGGAAGTCCATGTTCTAAAAGTCGAGTATTGTAAATTAGACAAACGTAAATATGATTTACTGCTTTTGCTAATTTCTTAATATAAATTTTATCTCAAAGGAAGTTGAGAGGTAAGGGTGTTTATAAAGTAGGACAAAATTTTAATATGTATGTTGTGCTGCAAACTCTTTGAATGAATCTACAAATTGAAGCACAAGTTCTTTACCCTTACTGTATTATGTTCCTCCTCTCATTTTATAGTGTCTGTTTTTATTTTTCCTGGTTGTTTTCCATTGATAAAAGTAAAAAAATAAGTCTTTCCCCCCCATGTTGTTTCCTATGGCTTATGTTGCATATAATCAGTTTCAGAAATTGATAGTTTAATATAGAAAGTGACAATATTGTATTATACAAATATTTTTCTCTATAATACACAAAGTCAGAGCTTTATTAGTTAAATACCATTTTCTAAGAATTTCTTCAATTGTATGGGAAGCTTGTGGAGTGTATTTTTCTATAGAGGGGTGCTGTAGAGGGCTTTCCTGTGATGGAAAGCACTACATAAAGCATTCATACTCCCCCCTCAAAAAGTTAATATATGGTCTAACAGATAAAATTTTTTATAACCGTTTTTTAGAACGACTAAAAGCGGGTGTTAGCTGATAAAAAAAGAGATGACAGTTCATTGAAAACATAATATTAAAAATAATTATAAACCCATTACGTGCTGCCTCAGAAATCTTCTAAAAAATTTTTTTGCATGTTGCCTCCTTCATCTAAATGTAAAAAAAATGTTTCCTTTGACTGTATTAATACTACAACACTAATTTAATTAATTGTACTGATACTGTTGCCTCATACCTCTAGTATTTCTTGCACAAGTACCTTTTAATGGCACACATTTACCTGTGATCACTTACAATTGAAATGAAGCAGAGCTGTGGTATAGTAGATGGCAATGGTGGAGAACCTTATGATGAAGATCCACCTTACCATGAGTTGAAATATTTCATTCTTTATTATCATTTTTTTCAATTTCTTTCTTAGCATATTCAATATATGGATCAAAACACTGAATATAAAATAATTAATCAAAAGGGAATTATTTGTCTAAGAATTTAATACCTAAAAAAATGTGTAATTTGCTAATAACATATTATATTACCAAAACTTGTCAGTATTCAAATGTTTTATTTTTCATTAATAATGATGTTTACTACTTTTGTTACTGTATTTCAATAAGAAACTGTTTAAATATTTGACTTTTCTATGTTCATGAGGACTGTTCAGTATTAAGTTTGAACTGCTAGCACAGTGAAGAAATGTGTGAATCAAAACAGCACGCTTTCTTTGGAAAGCAAAAACCCAGCTGTGGCTGAACTTATGTTTGGCTAATTTGCTCCAACAATGATTTCTAAAACTTTTTAACCACAATACTTGTTGTAATTATAATTGAATATAATTTTTCTTTTTTACTTGTTCAGTGGATTCTGTGACATTTTCAGTGGAAGGAAATAGGATAATTGTTGAATTAAGCTGACACAGAGCATTTCAGCTATAAGTATATACAAACTCAACTCACTTATCTAATTATATTTGTTGATTGAAAAGCTGTCATGTATATATGGTGGATGAACATGAGCATCCACTGTCTTACAAAACACTAATGATTTGCTATTTTTTTCCTTTTTGTTTCTTTTGGTACAGCACCATTGAACCTCTGTATTTCACCTACGGAATCTTGTTTGCCTGTGGCTGCTCCTTTGCGTACCAGCCGTCCTTGGTCATCCTTGGGCACTATTTCAAGAAACGCCTGGGACTGGTGAATGGCATCGTCACTGCAGGCAGCAGCTTGTTCACAGTGTCACTGCCCTTCCTCTTGAGAGTTTTGCTCGATTCTGTCAATCTGTTCAACACCTTGCGGGTCCTGTGCATCCTGATGTTTATTCTGTTCCTGGCTGGATTCACGTATAAACCCCTCATTCCTGACACCAAAGACAAGGAGGGAGGAAAGAAGGGGAAGTTCAAATTTCCTCCTGGAAAAAAGATTTGCAATTTCTCCGTTTTCAAAGTTCTCAGTTACCGAATCTGGGCTTTTGGGATCCCAGCTGCCCTTTTTGGATATTTTGTGCCTTATGTTCACTTGGTAAGTGCACCTTTCTTCCAGCATATGATGTGTTTGAAGCTTTTGCTATTTGCCTTTGTGTTATGGACTAGGAAAGCAATTGGAGGTAGGAAGCAAGATTCAAACTGGAAGTTGTGTTTGGGAGAAACAAAAAATGAACTTGGTTGTTGTCTGGTTGAAAGAGGGCTTTAATCAGGACTATTAGTTAAGCCAGTTAAAATTTTTGTTCTTTGTTCTCAGTCTAAAGTATAAAATACTTTAACTATGAAAAGAGGCACTTGAAAATATTCTGTACTGTTCCAAAGAGAATTCTTCACTTTGGTACTCAGTTGCTTACATTGCCAATGATACTTGTGTGTTTTAGAGGAAGCATGAAAGGAGTAAAAACCAGAAAATGGGTAAAAATTGTAATTTTTGTTCCTTTATATTGAGGTATGTTGAAGTATCAATTTTTAGGATGCATTTTATTCACAATTTTTCAGCTTTATTAAAAGCAAAATACTTGCATTTTTCTGTCTCTCAAGCTTTACTTTTGTAGTTTACTACTAGAGCAGTAATATAATTGATCCTCCTACCTGGTCCTACTAGCTGCCAGTTGAGTTGTGTTTTGCTGCTGTCTACAGTAACTGGCAGAGCTTTGGCTTCTGATGATGGGGAAGCTGTCAGTCAGCCGTGGTTTCGTGTGCATGTGCTAGAGTTAATTTGTTTCCCTAGCAGCAGATTTTTTTTTTCTGTAGTACACTGTTAAACTAAGAAATTTAGGTGCAACTGGGAGTTGCATTGTGTCTGACAGGCACTCATTGCACTGCTGAAATGGTGAATTATTTTTTAATGGCTTGCTGGTGGTGCTGTCTAAACTGAAGTGGTGTAAACCAGAAGGCTTAAAAGGGACAGGTGTAAGGGGGGAAATAAAGCCCATAATCTGCAATGAGATGCTCTATTTAGACCATTACATATCCTTACATTCAAGAGTATTTGATTGGACTGCTAGAAGTAGTGTTCACTGTGAAAACAGGATCGTTTTAATATTTGTTATTCACCCATGATAGAACAGTAAGATTAATGATAATAAATACCTTTAATTCTGTTAAAAAGTCTTCAATTACTTAAAAGCCCAGGAATTTTTATGCAATATAACAGGTGGTGTCACAGCTTTCTGGTAATACATTGGTTAGATTACTGACTCTGCATAAGATATTTATTTTCAAAATTACTCTATGCTGGCGGCTAGTTTGTTTTTGAGCAGCTGTAGACTGATTTTTATTAATGGCTAGTTCTTGTTACTTAGTGAATCTTACTCCATAATGCTTTGAATTAGGCTATTTCAAAGGACTGTACAATCTAAATGACTAAGCTGTTGTGACATCTTATGCTAAGTCTTCAGAGGAGTTGGTGTTGTAGAGAAAGCTATTGGCCAAATCCTGAATCATTGTTAACATATGCAAATAACTGAAGAATAAAGCTTATACGAGCAGTTAAATACAACTTCTAAAATACATTTATTGAGCAAAAAGCTTGTAAGTTTTTCCCAAGTTGCTTGTACAAACCCTTCTGGTTTATAGGCTGGACTAAAGGTGCTGATGGACTTGTAGCGGACAAAGCCCTGTATCTTCTTTAATATTATGTATTATAATTTTTTCCTTTTTATAGGGTGCTCTCACTCCTCTTGAGTGAGGATAATACTTTTAATAGAAAGAGGTGTTTATATTTATGGAAAAGTGAATAAGTGAAGTGGTGTTTATTGCTGGTGGGCAATAATGTATGCTGGGGGGACTTATGCTTAGAAAGTCCACGTGGATCTGTATTTGAGAAAGTGAATAAATCAGTGTTCATCAAGGAACAGCACAGATTATGCCCTTCAACAGATACTTCAACTCAAGTAGATAGCTCTGGACGTTTTTTATCCTAGTTTTGTCTACTTTTGATAAAAAGCCCCACATTTTATGTACTTCCAGAAGTACACAGAAGTATGTACTGACAAATAAATCAAAAGCAATAAGAAAAAAAATAGGTTTTTTGCTGGTGCATCTACAAAACCACAGATTGCTCACCTGATCTTCTGAAAATGAAAGTTACTATTGTCTCATTGCTACAGTTTTATATATGCAGCAAACAATACTGGAAAAGGGATATGATCCTTAGGCGAGTGACAGCTTTTGTTGTGCTGAAATTCTTGAATTTTTACCCACTGTTAGGGTTGGCTGACAGCAGCCAGACTACTCAAATGCTGTTTGCAAGCACCCTAAGAAATAAACACATACAAATGAACCTGCTGCCTACAACTCTCCTCTTAGCCCTCAGAACTGGCTTCTCTATTTAACCAAGTCCCATTTTTCCCACCTGGAAGGATAGTTTCATCCAGAATGGCTGCTCTTGACCATGTGATGGAGTGCCACAGGCCCTACGGATTTGGGGTCCTTCTGTGTCACCCCTCAGGCCCATGGTGGCTGGAGGTCACGGATTTGGTGTGCTCAAGTCACTGCACTGCAGCTGCTGCCTGCCAGCTTGGCACAGCTGAGGAGCTCCTGAGGGTGCAGGCAGGGTCTCCATGTGCTTCAGGGCCAGCCCTGATTTCTGGTCATGTCTCTTGCATCTCCTGAAGCGTATTGGAAAGGAGAACTCACATTGCGAAACTTGTAGTACGAAAGAAGTGAAAACTCATTTGGGGCTTTGGAATAATAGAATTGGCCAAGTATTTGCAATTTTAACTGTCTGCACTGTATTTGCTACACCAAGTAAAAACTGGAGAAATAACCTGCTTATGAACTGGGCTCTAACTGAAACACATTGATTTTATGGTAAGCTAGATAGGATTCATGTCAAGGAGCTGGCAAGAATTACCAGTCCCTGACTGGTAGATATCAGCTGCGTGTGAGATAGGCATCATATTCCTTTTGGCTCTTGCAAGGGAGAACCAAAAGGGAAAGCTTTTCTTATCCCAGTTTAATTGGTGTCAAATTCCATTAATAGGTGTTCCATTACGTGTCACTTGGAAATCGGGTTGAGGTAAACACTATAAATAAGTTTTGACTTAATTTTATTATATACTTTCAGCATTAATTCAGGTTGTTGGAGAACAAACAGATAAGTCAGAAGATTACTAAATCAAATAGTTGTTATTCCTCTCAATATTAAAATCAGTCTAAACTGCAGTGATTGAGAGTGAGGGTTTTTTTTTTTTGATGACTCTCTAAGATAGACAAATAAAATCCTAGTTTGGTCCATTCAGGTTTAAATAACAAGTTCACAACAGCAATCTGTCAGATGAGTTGAAGACACTTTCCAAGTGTTTTTAGTAAGGGCTATCTTACAAGGAAATGATTAAGAATATTTGAAAGAAAGTGTACCTATTCTCTGTGTCACTTGTCCTGTGCTTGTTTTGATAATAAATAGAGAACTTCTGTTTTTCACTAGTCAGTCCGATGTTAAGGGTTAAGTGCTGTTCTTTTACCCTTACAAAATATTTACTTAATCAGAATCGTGCATCTTTTAATTCTTATGGGCTTGTTTGGTCAAGTCTATTAAAGTTTGATACAAAGTCACATGTCAGCTTAAAAGATATGTTGTTGCTTTTTGTGCTTTATTTAGTAGTTTGAAAAGAAATACTGCTTAAAAAGAAACACTGTTGCTGCCTATTCTTCTCTAAGCAGTGGCTAAGGTCACTACCAAATTTCAGTATGCATTTAGGACAGTATTAATTGTGACACACTTTTAAAAAAAGGGGCCCGGTACTGTGTTTTGTTTTGATGTAGCAATATTCAGCCGCTATGAGGAATTACTAGTAGGACTGAGAATTTCATCTTAACACTTTAAGTGAAGTGTTTCAGTCCTGTAGTAATTTGTCTTGGGACAAGCATGGTTTAATTTAGCAGTTACTTTTATTAAATGCCTCTTGCTAATGATAGATCTTGCCTTATTTATAGCATCTTACACCTTACAGGATGAAAAACTGAATTTAACAACTGAATAGTTGAACAAAGTAGTGCATATATTTCTTATGTGTTTTACTTTTTTTTTTTTTTAAAAAAAAAGGCAGCTGGATTGTAGATAATGCAATAGAAATACGTATTGATAAAGGTTACCTTTCTAAGTTGAAGTATTTTTTAGCAAAGAAAACTCTTAAAGAATTATCAAATATATTTGAAAATTAGGCTTGCTGTTCAAATATGACTACAAGCTTGTACACAAAGCTAGCCATTAATTGATATGCAGTGTGGAAGTTACCATGACACTGACTGTGCTTTTAAAACTTCAGAATAGCTCAAGATTTCAGTATTTCACAATGTGCTTTGCTGCCTATTTCTTAATTTCCTGACTTCTCCTTTTGATGCTTATTCATGATCATATTCCATCATGGGTCCACCCTTGCACGTGTAGAGATTTTTGGTTAGCAGTAGCTGGGTAGCGTGTATGTGTTCTGTGTCTGTTTGCTTCATGTTTAAGATAAGAAAAAATGGTGTGTGTCTGGCCATTTTTTCAAACAACTTTCTTGGGAGAATCTGTGTTGGAAGGGAGATAAGTACTGGATTTAATGTCCTCTATAGATAGATACTGAAGATTCAGTGTCCCATTGCTTCACTGAAATCTGCATTGCCAGGAACAGGTTCAGCTGGAACTCCAAGGAACAGGGAAGTGAGACTGGATTGCAGACAATGCTTGGAAAAAAAATATTGCCACTGAGAAACAGAGCAGAGTCCAAGGTGATGCTCTAAGATTCTTATCAAGTGTATCGGAAAAGAAAATGCATCTCAGAATGAAAAATAAAGATACTTCCAAGCATAATTATTCATGGGAGAGGCATGAAGCTACTTGGAATCTCTGTAGAGTTCATGTTAGTCATAAGAACTTCTTAATGTATATAAACAAACTCACTTTCTTGGCTGCATCACAAAATCAGACAACTTGCATAAATACTAATCTGTCTTCCGGGTGGCTTTGTCTGTCTCCAGATCTTCTGTGTTTTTTACTTTGGAGTTACTGAGTCTAGTGCTGCGCCCACATAGTCTGTCCTTGGACAAAAAGATAGTGGTGTGTACTGGTCTATGTTACCTATCTTTCCTATCTTTGCTGGAAAATCCATTTTTTTCCACGTTCTTTAGATAAAAGTAGTCTTTTTCACTTCAGAAACATAATGATTAACAGGAGGACTTGCTGGTATGGATTATAGATGACATGGACTTTTGTTGCCAGATTTCAATCCCCCACACTTCTGGTCTGTAGTGTAAGTTCTGTGCCTTTGTGTGATTTAACTGTTCCACAACTACTTTATCATCTTGGACTACCTTCTTAAATTGAGGCAGGATGACTTGACCTTCAGCTCTGTTCTTTATGAGCCAACTGTTTTGGTTTGGCTTTGCCCATTTCTCACTCTGTATCAGTGATGTGTTTTGTTTTTGTTAATAAGAGATCAGATTCTGCTGTGCAAATTCAGTGTTTGAACCCTTGCCCCCTAGAATATGTGCCAATAAAAACTGTTGTCTTGTGCAATCAACTTGGAGAAATAAAGAGCTAAGTTCTTGTAAGATTCTCTGTAGAAACCGTTTTCCTAGGAATTTATCTGAAATTCTTGCTGTGTAATTTGAAAACTGTATTCACTTCCAAACTTCTAAACTCTGAAAGTTTGAGAGGCCTTACTTATTCAGGACAAAACATTCTCTCTATTCTGCCAATACAGAATAACTGACATTTTGCAATTGTGAACTCCACTCTCCCCAAGCAAAACCATTTGGTCACTAGGAGGAATTACACAGGAAAATATGAAGGGGGTATAGAAACCACCTAAGATTCTTGAAGCATTAACCTATGACAGCCAGGATGAATCTTACTGCAGTAGTTCTGCCTGACAAGACCCTAGTCATCTTCTATAACACTGCTTGCAAATATATTTGTAATTCTTCAAGCCTTCCCTACTGCCCCTGTGTTCCCTAAATATTATCAGATGTGACACCTCTAAATTAGACTCTTCATTTGAGAAACAAGTGTTTTAGTTGCTGTCATTGTAAGAGTGCTCATCTCTACACAGACAGTGGCAGTTGCTCTGTGTCCTTTGCAGTGGGAGAGTTGCTCAAGGAGCCATAAGAGAAAGGAGTTATATACCTTGCAACAAGTGAAGCTGTTCAGGTTGTACATTCTGTGTACAGTCCTAATCCTGCACCTCTCACCTCCCTTTAATTCCTATGCCTCTGGATTCCACAGTGGAGACAAATAGAAGCACAGAGATAAATGCTGTCCTTTATGTCTGTGTGTAGAGCATGGTGAAAAGTCTGTATGGACTCTAGTAACCAAAAACCTCTAAGCTTTACTGTGAATATGCAGATTTTATATGTTAAAGTACATATGCATAACAGCCCTTAAAGAAATTCAGTTCTTGTAAGGTAAGTACTGTCTGTGTTTTGTGAACTACCTGTATTATGTCATAAATTTGCTACTTTGAGAATGTTGTGTAAAGTAAAGCTTAATATCTAATTGGTGTGTCTCAATCTTTTTTCCTCAAACTGGAAAATTCAGCTTCCATCACTACATTCACTTGCTTTTATGGGCTGCTGTTCAAGAAACCCCATTTCTTCAGATTTGCATCAGTCGTTTGTCTGAGGTCTACTACCTCTTTCATTTCCCAGAATCTGATGTTAATCTGTTTTGTAATGGTAGGATAGTATCTCTTAAATTATGTCCAGTAATAACAGATTAACTGTGTGTCAAACAGATATTTCTCTGTACTGTAGGTATAGCTGTCAATTTTAGCACTATTACCTTTCTCATCCACTTAATCTGTCATATTTCTGTCTCCAATGGAAGACTAACAGGGCTCTGGTTTTGTAAAGGTCCAATGTAATTATTAAGCAGATACCTCTGAGACCCAAAGTCTTCAGTGGCTCCCCATGCTTTACTTGCTTTTCTAATCTTTGCATTTATCTCCCTTCAGATCTCAACATCTGCTGCAGCTTGACTGCCCAGGTTAGTGAAATTTCCCCCCTTTATCCACTTCTGTAATTATCTCGTGTGGAGCCCCTGGTGGTCTAGGGGTAAAGGCGCCGCGCTATCACCGCGGAGACCCGGGTTCGATTCCCGGTCAGGGCCACTCCCGGGCAGGTGGGGCTCGTTAGCCCTTAAAGGCAACCCACCTACGTCCTAAGGACCTCGCTGCCACCGTCCAAGCTCGCTTGGCCCCGGCAGATGAACCTTAGGATTAAAGGGTGGGCTCAGTTCCGCGCACACTGTGTCTCACCTAAAAAATCCAATGCGCAGGCTGGAAGGTGGAAAGACCTTCCCCGGATCTTCGCTCGCGAAGACTGGCCATTATTATAATTATCTCGTGCACCCATTTCTTTTCCAGTATTCCTCAATGTTGACCTGGCAGTATTTGTTCTTGGTTAGATTGCCCACTTTGGAATGTGGGGGTGGGGATGGGAAAAAGAAATAAATTAATTCCTATTTCATACTTGTAATTGTTATGACAGTGTATTTAAGCTATGCTTTTCAAATAAGTACTGGAGACGAATAAAAATTAGTTCCAGAAAGAATAGAAATGGAAAAGAATAAGACTGATTTTTTTTTTTTTTTAGAAGTAAAAGTAAATGAAAGTTTTAAAAAAAATAGGTAGCAGGTATACTCGTGTAGAAATTAGAAGGATAAGAGGAAAGCAGTCTTCCTCAGGTCTGCAACGCTGGCGCATTGAAAGGTCTGAGTTACTTTGTGATTTCCTTTGTATCAGTCTCTAATGCCCACATTAGTTACTGCACTGCTGCATAATAGAAACTATTCTAATAGCAGATAGAGCATATTGTTCGAAGTCAGAGTAAATTGTAAAGTGCCCTTTTTTTTTTAAATGCTATTTTAATGGTAAACTCAACATCTTGTTTTTGGATGTTTGAAGCATTTTGATCTGAACTAAACTCTTCAAACTCAGAAGCCTCAGATCACAGCTGATGTCTTTTCCCTGCTACCCTCATACAAAGTAACAAATACTAATTGCCAAATACCTTCACTTAAATACAGACCAGCTTTTGTTTCCAGTTTCGGCTCCAAGAAGAGCTGCATAGAAACTCTTTGCTTTCCCAGTAGAATGAATCAGGTACTTCTCTCAGCTCTGTGAAAGCTGAGGGGATTCGGACCATGTCTACAAGTAGATCTCTAATACTGAAGTGTTACAGATGCCCTGGTGGCTGAATAGATGTTTGAGAATCAGTTTTGATCTTACTCATCTAAGTCCTGTGTTTAAGGAGTCTAGTCCTGAGAGACATGATAAAAGTAGCACAGATTCTGTTGTAGAGTCATGTCCTCTTTTAGGACATGACAGTAGCATTGTAACATGTAGGCAGATAATGAATCCCTGTTTTACTAACCAGTGGACTCCAAGGTAATTGCTTACTATGTTGTTCTTCAAGATAGGCAAGAAATAGAATCTTTATTTCTGTAATTTTTAAAGAGTCTACTCTAATAACCTGCCTTTTGACAATCTTCTCTGGTAATCTTATTGTTAATTCTACTGCTGAACTGAAAAATTTATTTACTTGAGGCAACAGCACTCATCTGTAAAATGAAAACCCATCCTTTTGTAAAAGCTGTTTGTTCCTGGCTAATTACTTTCCTGATGAAATAAATACTTATTTTCATTCTGACCTTAGTTTAGCTTCCATTGTTTCTCTTTGCCATTGTCACCTTAATCTACCAGTGAATTTTTTAGTCTGGCAGATTCCGAGATCTTGAATCAGTCTCATAACTGTCTTTTAAAACATCTTTTAAGCTGAGGGATACTTTTCTCACTTGACTTGAAGATGTTTAGTTTGACTGACTAGTCTTTATGGTCCAAGAAGCTTTTCCAGAGAGCAATTTGGAGCATTGGGATCAGGCTTCTGAATTGCCTCTCAAAGGACTCTTTTTGATATCAGTTTGCAAGGCTAGCTGTCTAAGGAAAACGCCTTAAGTTAAGCAGTGAGAAGACATCGTTTTTGTGAAATGTAAATGCTGTAACTAACACGATATTGTAGTAAAGGTCTTGCTTGTTGTATTGTAATGGTGTGTTAGCAGTTTGCTTTTTCTACTTACTGTATCATTTAGTTGGTCGAAACACTGTTAGTCCCATTTGTCTTCCCATATATTCAATTGTAAGCTTACCCTCAGTGTTGCTAAGCTGAACTGTCAGAACCTAAATGTATACCTTCTGTAAAATCTATGTCATCTTTCCAGTGATTTCCAATATAGGCAATAATAAGGAAAGAAATTAGATACTTAACTGAAGTAACTGTAACTACAAACATCTTGGTTTAAAAAAATCACTTTTGTTAGCCTGTCTTTCCATTTCTTTCTGCACAAATAGCATATTCTACTATATTCATCTTCTCAGGGTTTATTATTGTTATTTTTAGACTAGGCTTTTGAAGTCTGACTATATTTGTTTGAAAGTCAAGGCCAAAGCATTATCATCCCTAAAGAGAAGAGTACAATAGAAATATTTTTTTTTTTTAGGGTTGAGGAAGACTAAACTGTGATGTAAAGCAGCAGATTGTATTAAAATTTTACTGAAGTTTGCTAAATAAAATTAATTCCTACTATAAGCTTTTAATTGAATATTATAAAGGGGATGAAGTGGCAATATTAGCTTTCAGTTGCTTTACTTTTATTAGCTACTTTGAGAATCCATCTTAAATGGTGTTTAAAATAATTAACCAAAAAATATTTTTGTTTTTATTTTTTAATGAGTCCAATGTATACAATATTAATCATCAGTGGTTAATGAAATGTATTCTTGTTTTTTGGGTGTTTGTACAGGATATCTTAATCCATAGATTTGATATTCCATAATTCCATAATCATAGATCATCATATAATGTGCTCATTTTAATTACATGAATTGTAAACTGATAACACTATATCACATTAGTAAATACCACAATGATTTGAAAATAATTACTTAAATCTTTAGAAGCGTAATATAAGTAACGATGTCAGGAAATTGCATCTTCCAGTCATAAGGTTACTTTTAATCAAATATACAGCAGAGTTTTACCAAGCTAGAGCTAAACAAAGATTTTTTAAGTTATAACACTCAATAAGTATGCATTTGTGACTATTCTAAGACATCCATCAAATCACAGAAAATAAGACTGGAGGCATGCCAGTACTTCATCCAATTTATCCAATTTTTTTTGAGTACAGACTTTGGTGTAGGACCTTTTTTAGTATTTCTTTTAAAAATCTTTTTTCACAAATCATACTTATTAAATTTCTGATTATTGCCAGGTCTTTTTATTCTGTACACATGGTGCATGTCTTTAATAATGAGTAATGAACGAAAGAGGACATAAAAAATTTAGCTGAGGCCTTACTGATACTGAGCAATATGTGAAGATCACGTCATGTAACGAATTAATGTATTTTATTACCTTTGTAATATGACATTATTGGAACATGCTCAAGTTTTAATCTGCTAAACCTTTAGTTTCCTTTCTAAAGAGCTGTTGCCAGAGCATTCTTCCATCTTGTATTCATGCATCTATTTTTTTGCCTTGTAGTGTTTTTTCAATATAGTTTAAATTTCCATAAAAACATTATGAATTAATAAATAATTTCACACTATTGACTGAGATGCCAGTTTACCAAGATCATTTTGAATTCCTAAATGTTTGAGAGAATTCCTAAATGCTGGCCAGAGTCGAGATTTGTTAGATCTGCCCTTACCCCTGTAGGCAAGGTTTGCTGCCCACCACGTAATAGAGAGAAATTAGGGTTGTTTGGGTTTTTTTCCCCCCACAAATCTATGTTGATCCTTAGATTGTGATGTTACCTGTTAGATGTTTACAAATAGTTCTGGTTTTGTTTTCTTTTCTGCTGTTATTCTGGAAATTCAAGTTAATGTGATTGACCTGTAACTCTCTAGGACTTGCTGATAGTAGCTAATTTTGGACATAGTGTCTAGTTGTGTTTTGAGAGTAAAATAAGCCCTGAAACACTGTTTTAGGCCACAAGAAACAGACAGAACTGAGACTCTAAATTATGGATTGTAATCACAAAAGATAATTTTAAAAAATGCTTTAAAAGAGTAAATTATTCAACAGTTTAACTCTCATCCCTCTTGTATGTTACAGTTCAGTTCTTGCAGATCCCTGGCTTTATTCCTTGTTGTTGTTCTCAGTCACTGTGAGCTTCCTCATTTCTTTATGCTGTCTCTTGTGGCTCCACCCTTAAGGGGAAGGGAGCACCCAAGATTGGTAGATGCTTGTGTTCAAAAGGAACAAAACAAGTGAGAGGGTCTGCAAAAGTTTATGAAGTTTTATTAGTAAGTCACACATTTGGCGTGGAAATTAGTATGCTAGTCTCTGACCTCCTAGATGTGCACACAGCAGTGGGTTTTGGATAAAGGGGTAGAGTGAAAGAGAAGAGAGAGATGAATTAAGGAGTGTGAGAAAGTAAAGAAGGAAGAAAAGAACAACCCCTCAGTCAGTCCTGGCTCCGGTGTCAATTGATTCAAGTGATGGGGATGTCCAGGGTTTTGGGGGCACTGCACGGACTTGATAGGGGTACTTCTCTCTGCCCTGGAGATAACTAATTTGCATAGAAAGTGAGAAACTTATCATGTACAGCCTGTTCTTTTAGACCTTTCTGGAAATGGATTAGAGGGATTCTGTTGTCTTTAGTCGTGCTTTTTTCCCTGCAGTCCATGCCTGTTTCTCAGCCTCATTCCGGTGTGCTGCACTGTTATGCTTATCTCTTAGAGCTAGAACAAGGACGTTTGTCCTGGAAAAGTGCTGCCCTTCCTCCATATGGCCCCCTTCTCCAGCCACATCCTGTTCTTTCTCACAGTGTGTTATTACCAACAATCCTTGGCTGCTACTACCAACAATCCTTGATTGGCTCCAAAGCTATATGGCTATCAGTGTTTGAGAGGTACACGTTAGCCCCCTTATCTTCTAGGCCTCTACACCCTTTCAGGTCTTTCAGGAAACTTAATTTGGGGCAGTTAGGAATAGTATCTCTAATATATGAATGGTACCAGCAGTACTCCATAAGCATTTGCTTTTTTCCTTACACTTGTCTTGAATGAAAGTGTCAGACATAAGGACTTGAATCAGTAATTGAGCACATGAAACCCACCATTTTCTTCAGTTTTCTAGGTTATATATTGCTGTTGGGCATCTACTTTTGGTGAGAAAGACTGTATTATATTTAACCTACTAAAGCTTTGCCTCATTGGGAATCCCCAAAATGGGATACACATGGAAAGAAAACAGTTGACAGAGTTTAACTCTCATCCCTTGTGTATGTTACAGTTCAGTTCTTGCAGATCCCTGGCTTTATTTCTTGTTCTCAGTCACTGTGAGCTTCCTCAGATGTGTGTGCCTTTTCTGTCTTGCTGCTGACACCCAAGCCACGCCAATCCACCACTTCTTTCAGATTCAGGTTCTTTGTATTTGGAAAAAAAAAGGAGCTACAGCTCTGCTGAGGTTGGCTGTCTTTGATTCACTGCATGAATGTAGCTGAATTGTATGTGCAGTGAAGGGAAGATGTTGGCAAAATCTGGTCTTAGTTGGAGAGAAGTTAACCAAGACTGTAAATCTGAAAGCATTCCAGCTAATTCCTGGCTAATATTTCTTCTATATCATTCTAACAGTAATGAGAATTTGAACAATGAGATGTCTGCGTGTTACCCTGATAATAGAGAGCACAGCTAGAATGCTGGCACCGGGGATGCATTCAGTTATATTCTCTACTGCCTATGTCTTGATTTGGAAAACTGGATTGTATGAAGGTAAATTCTAGCTTTAAAAATAAAGAGGCTGTGCTAGTCTGGGATGTAATTTTGCCTGAGCCAACTAGGTCTTTTCTACGTGTGGAAAAATCAGACCTGTGCTTCAGCAGTGAAGAACCAGCCACATTACTGAGAAGAGGCAGAACCCATAGGGAAATGCTTTGGAAATCCTTTCTATGCCTGGGTCCCCATTTGACTGCTGTATCTATACTGCCTAAAGTATCTACTTTAGGCGATATCTATACTGCCTGAAGAATCATAGAATTACAACTTGTATAATTCTGCAATGATGAGAATGTTAATGCATGAAATGCTGCCTGAGAAGGTTCACAAGCAATTGCTCATCGTGGGATTTATGAGTAGTTCTAGCAGGTAAAAATCTGTGGAAATGTGAATCTTGTTTGAGCTACTTCATCATAAAGATATTTAACCTATACTTAATAAGTGTCTCTAAGTCTTTAATGAGTTAGCACTTACAGTACTGAATTAATCCTGAATCACTGTATTTCCAGACATCTAGTTAATACTGCTGTTGATTACAGCTTACTTAGTGACTGCATCACTGAAGGCTGAATATACAGTTAAGGATCTGAGGATCAGACCAGGTTGCTCAGGGCTTTGTGCACTTGTGCCTGAAAAACCTCCAAGGAAGGAGACTGAACAAGCTCTGTGGGCAGCCTGGGCCACTGCCCTCCTGGGGAAAAGGTTTCTCCTTACATCTAGTTGGAAGCTTTCTTTAAGGTTATGATGTACTTAAAAACAGTGAAAGCTAAAAAAATAAATACTAATTTCTATTATTGAAGTTTGAGATGAGTAGTGCTTATTTTCCTACTTAAGGAGTTGATTGAATCCAGTATTTTTCCCTATTGATCTAAGCGGACAGCATTTCCCCTGTGTGCTGCTTTGAGAAATCCAGTTTTGGGGATTTTGCTTTGAGAAACTCGGCTGCAGGTGCAGGGTTAAGAGTTATCTATATGTAGAGCTTTATCTTACCTCTTGAAAAGCCTCTAGGGAGAGGATGAATCAGGCCTGCTAATTAAACAAGCTAGGGGCTGCAAACACATGGAAGTGGAACAGGTGACAAGAATAGCATAAAACACCTTGGCTTCTCTTGCCAGCTGGGCCAGCCTGCAGGTGTTGACAGGCACATGAAGGTAGGGGTGGGAAAACTGTCAGCTTTTCTTCTTCTCACCTTTGATGGAAAGGGAATAAAAAGAACAGCTTATCTTTTGTGTTTAAATATCATTCCAGATGAAAAATTTCATCAGATTCTGTTCCCAAGTGTGTCTTAAAAAGCAAAGAGAAAAATAAACTTAAAAAATAGAAAGAACACGCATCTGTCTTCAATTTAAGTTAGAAGGAATTCTTTAAAACCAAAACAAACCCACTAACCCTTATTTTTTTTCCCTTTCTTACATTAGCAGTTATATGGGACAAATTAATATTGGATTTAATAGGCTTTCTGTGCCTAATAGATTTTATACCTGAAAAAATTACCATCACTAGCAAATCCTGGTTATGTTGGAAAAAAAGGCTCTGCTTGTATATTAACGCTCTTACCAGAAAAGACTTTTGACTATTTTGCTTTAGAAGTATTTACTAAAATGGAACTTTTTAATTGTATAGATGAGAAATTAAGGGTTCTCTTGTTTTGAAGTGTTATCACATAGTCAGAATTAATAATAAGTGTGTGTGTGCAGCTTCTTCGTTCTGGGTCTGTCAGCCTCTGGTTGCCTTGTCTCTCAAATGTTTTTACTACATCTGTAGTTAAAATCAGTTTCTTCTCTTTGCTCTTTCTACCTCTGAGCCTTCACTTTCTTGTTCAGAAGTACTTATGAGCACAAAGATTGCAGGACTGTGCAAATAACTTCTACGTTTTCCAATGTCCCCTTTGGCATATTTGGTATTGGCAATTGTGTTTCAAAAAGTAGTAGTGCAAAGAAGTCTTCCCTATGGGTAATTTATGGTCTTTGGGGTTGATTCAGAAACCACAAACACATAAACAAACATAACCCACTGTGGAGCCAGAGAGAATATAAAAAACATCTAAATCCATCAAACCAGGCTGGTGATTTTTTTTTTTTTTTTTAAACATGACTTTAAAGTTGCAATCACTGATACTGGTGTCAGGACCACCGATCAGTTGCCTCAGTGCTTTCGGTTGAAGTGGCTGATAAATCGTTCTTCCAGGCTGCCCTGTTCATCGCTGCCATAGCTGTACCCTCTCAAGGAAGTGCTTGCTGTTGTATTTGGCATTGCAAAGGGTTCCTGCTCTTCTTCCTCCTTGTCCCTGAACGTCATAATGGTGATTGTGGATGTCAGGATGAGGCATTCTAGAGGGCCTCTTCTACTTGCATTGTCTGGTTTCTTACTTGGGTTGTCTGGTCTCCAGCTCTCTGCTTCTTGCTCCTGCCCTGAGCTGTGTTGCAAGTTTGGTAGCCTGTGTCTCTGTCTTACTGCACACAGCAGTGTTGCAGTGATTCCAATTAATCACTTGGTACCTTCACACCTCAGAGTGTGCCCTGGCCAGGGAAGCCGCCAGTTTCAGTCAGCCCTCGTGGATTCTGTGTTGCTTTATATCTATGACTAGTAAATTAAGAGTGGTTGGGGAGAACTATTGGAAGTTCTCTTTTTTTTTGTATTAGACAGAGCCTTCTTGTTTTCCAGAATTAAGTCTGAGATTCACAGATTAACTTCTATTTAATTCAAATTTTCCAAGGTCTATCTTTTAATTCTAAAGCAAATTTATTTTCTCAACCTCCTTTTTAAACAGATGAATCATGTGAAAGACAGATTTGGTGACAGTGTGCCAGAAGAAGTGCTTCTGCTGTGTCTGGGCATTACTTCAGGAGTTGGCAGGCTGATCTTTGGCAGAGTTGCAGATTATATTCCTGGTGCAAAAAAAATTTATTTACAGGTATGTTTTTATTATTTCTACATTTCTTCAGAACTGCGTATTCTGAAGGCTTTGGTTTCAGGTACTACTAATAAGTAAGCAGAACTAACTGATTAGAAATTCAAATTTGAGAAGTTTCAAAACTCTGTGAAACTCAATGTATGGTGCTTGATGCTAGGAGCCTTTGGCGTAAAGTTTATGAATCTGATTTTTATTTTTAATGCTAAGAAAATGTCCATTTCCTGCTTGCTGTTTTCAGCTGGGAATGGAAGAAATTACTAATCATTAGCATGTGAGTGAGAACCTCTGGGGATTCTCTAGATTCTGCTTTCTCTGTTTTATCCCGTGAATTCATAATGGTTGCAGAAAGGTTAATTTTTTTCCATATGTTCCTCTATTAAGGATTTTTGGATCTCTTGATCTTGGAGCTGATTTGGTGTTAAGTATGTTCTGAGTACAGCATGCAGTGGTACAGCCATGGGAACATAAGAGGTGCTTAGTCGAGGAGATTTTGCAGGAGGAGTCACAGCTTCCAGAAGTGCTGAAGCTTGGGGATGAAGGAGGATATACACTTCTTTCCCTGAACACTTACAAACGATATTTTTTTTAAGGCAGTAGTAGAGTTAGTGTAGGATTTTGGAAAAGCTTTAGTCCACTTGCATGTTGGCAACGACGTGGTGTTCTCCATTTGCTATTTTAAAAAGAATAGCAGGGGAGACATCTAGTGGATGTTGTCTGCACTGCATATGGAAAACAAAAATTCTTGGGAAAGAATTACCTTCCCGGAGTATTTGTTGTCATAGATAAACTTAAATTCCCCGATGTGTTTGGTTTCCTATGCTGACACATGGATGGTCCACAGGCAAAACTGTTACCTTTTTAATTTTCTTTTTAATTCTGCTTCATTTTGCTGAAGGGCAGTTTTATTCCTTTAGTCTAAAACAAATAAATAGTCTAAGATTATATTAGAAAATCTTTTGAAAGTGTGCATTACTACAGCAGTGCACTTTTTTTGGTGGAAAAATTGTAATGGTTTCACTTCTGTTGAATATAAGCACCCTGAAGTAATCATTCATAATATTGATATTTTTACTTAAATTACAATAGTGAGGAGTCTAATCACAGTGTTTCAACTGTATTAAATTTTGATATTTCTATGACTTTCATTTGTGGAAAGAGCTGGGAACAACTTCTCAAAAACATTGGTGCATGAGAAATGACCTTATAGAGTCACTGCAGGATAGTTGAATACAAATGCATTTTCAAAGCTTGCAAAATGGGTAGTGGAATTTCTTTGCCTGTCATGAGTTATGTCTTTGTTTTATCTTGGTATGTAACCTTTGATGGTGGTAATCCATGGAGACTGATTGTATTTATTTTAAAGCAAATACAGGCAGACAATTTAATTCATTACAAATGCGAGGAAGTTTGTCTGTTCCCTAATATTTGTGAATTTGATGCAATGTGTTTTTATATCTTTTCCTTGGTCGTGTTTAGGTGGCCTCATTCTTCTTTATTGGCTTGATGTCTATGATGATTCCACTGTGCCATGTCTTTGGAGCTCTCATAGCTGTGTGTCTCTTCATGGGCCTATTTGATGGGTGCTTCATTTGCATTATGGCTCCTATTGCCTTTGAGCTTGTTGGGGCTCAGGATGTCTCCCAGGCCATAGGGTTTCTGCTGGGACTCATGTCAGTCCCTATGACAGTCGGCCCACCCATTGCAGGTGAGTATAGACGTGTTCTGTAGCTGTAAATGTGTTTCTACGTCTGCATGACTTTTTGGCCGTGTTTTCCATTCCTACATCGTGTGCAGTGCGCTGACATTGTAAGTTTTCTTAGTATGTGCTTGAGAAGATGTGGTGAATTTAACAACTGGGCGTGGGTTATTAGTTTACCACACTTTTCAAAGTTTGCTCGATCTTTTTCATTAAGTTATGCAGATGCAAAACATTCCCCCAAAGAAAAGTAAATTTCCAGTTGGTTTTGGGACCTGAAATCTTCCATGCTATTGAAATGACAGCCTATAGGTTGCTTGTGTTAGAGTAGGACTCCAGGTTAGAATCTGCAAATTAGCTGGATTCCAAAATTAGCTTTATTCATTCTTTGATGGGAGGCTGTTTGACAAAGTAAAGGTTTTGAAGCTGAATACTGGAAGTTCTTTGGGAGGTATAAATAGCTAAAGCTGTGTTCCTTACCACTGATGATTTTCAGTGCTAATTTACTCTGAGATCTGGTGAGTGCTACTGAAAAGTACTTAGTAAGTTGTAACTGAACTATGCAGCATTACAAAGGACAACATTTTAAAGCTGGAACACCATAGACTAGTTACTTCCTGATCTGGATATACTGTCAGAGCTATTAATACTTAAATAGACTTTTACTAATGGGAGGAATTTGGAGAGAGCAATTAGAGTGAAGTTTTGGCAAACACACTTTTTAATAAGAGGCTACTAGGAATGCAATATATGCAGTATATCGAGAATAAGAGGAAGGGGTACATTTAACAGAGGCAACTAGAACTAAAGGAGGGAGAATTTCTCTAAATAATGGTAAGATATAAGTGCTGGAGAAGCTCAAATGAGCAACTTTCAAATAGGAAAGATTATACATGTTTTTGATGGGTGGTAGTTAAGCAGTTGAGGCGTGGTATACTGAGCTCTTCATTACTACTTTCAGATCAACTCTGGAATACCTTTCTACTTATATGTACATTTATATTTGGTTATATATATATCTCAGGTTGTCAGTTGTGCCAGCTCTCAGGTTTCTGCATCCGAAACCAAGACCTGTTTTTTATAGATTCCTGAGGCCCCATTATGAGCAGTTATTTCCTGTCTTTCCAGGCTTGCTGCGGGATAAGCTGGGCACCTATGATGTAGCATTTTACCTGGCTGGAGTCCCTCCCCTTATTGGTGGAGCTATTTTATGTTGCATCCCCTGGGTCCATGAACGGCAGAAGTTAAAAGAAAGAGCAAAACCTGTTGATGGAGAAACTACTGAGAAAATGCTGGAAAACGAAAGCACTTTGGTGTCAAACACAACAGAAAAGCCAGTCAGAGAACTGGAATCTGGCATTTGATGCTTTCTTTTCCCTGTACCATCCTGACCTCTACTGAAGTTTGATTTCTACTTTTTGGCTGAAGATATTATACTACACTGAAGAAGTCTTGAACTATTGCTCAAATTGCAAAACTGTTATAAGAATCTTTTATACTATTGAACTTTTTTGATGAATTGTTGAATTTGATCTCAAGCCACATTTTCAAGGTATTTGAAGTTTTGTAGCTTTAGTGTGTATGTGTGTAGTGATTCTGTGTGTGAAGAGAATATTTTTCTAATCCATCAGAACCGATTTCTGGAAATGTGAAAGCTGTTTTTGGTTCACTGATCCAGGATTCTTCAATCACATTTATGGCCCATCCAATGCAGGCACACCCATGGGTGTTTATACTGGATAATGTAGTAGCTCTTATGACTGATTTGTTTTTTGAAGTTTCTCATGCTGTTTACAGTCTTTTATAATTCTATATCATGAACATGAATATGCATATTTTTCATTCCCTAAACTCTTGATGAAATGATTTTTCATTAGAAAACTAAATTATTAAACATCTGCTTTATTTTCTCTAAATACCCCAGCCTGTTTAGTTTGCCAAAACACTCACGTGTGTTTGCATTCAACTTTCATGGTAGCCCAAACAAAGAATATTCAGGATTAAATTCTTGGGCTCAGGTTTTGAATATGTGCAAACCAAGCTCTGAGTGCGAACACGTTCAGAAGTAAAGCTGCTGAATGATAGACTTTTTTTATTTAGTGAAGGCAATACTATTAAGATGCATGTGTATAATTTTTTTTTCAGCCAAACCTCAGAGTAGTGGATAGTTTTGAAACTGTATTGATTAATTCTTTGGAACAGTATTGTGAATTAGACTGAATTTCAAATTATTCTGTTATACTTGTTAGTTTTTTTATTCTTAAAAACCAGACAGCTTTAAAAGATACATTCTAAGTGCAATACCAAGTTGTTTTTAACGTGGAAATATACATGAGCTATTAAAACGAAGTTCATCAGTTAAGGATTTTTGCACTAAGTGAACATGCAGGTTGATTACAGGTCTATATAGCTGTGTTCAATTACCTGTAGGATATAGCTCCATATTTTATTCAAATATAAAGAAATGTCTTTGCATGTCCTATTTCTTGCTTAACATCCTAAACATATGGCTCCATTGCTTATGTATTCTTAGGTATTATACACTGTTTGTTGAGCAGGTATTTTGAAAACCTCTTTTTCTGAAAAGTATTTAAAAGCATACTACTTTGAGATGAAAACACTGCTTTTCAGTTTATCATAAAATACTTCTAAGCACAGTGCTTATTTGTGGATGTGGATCAGCAAACACTGAAATAGAATAATTCTTTTTTTCAGGTCCATTCGATACCAATCATTTTTCTTTCCTTGTTTAGAACTGTCATAGTGAAGAGTAAACTAAATGTGATCTGGACAAAGTGTGTATTTAAGTGCATTTTCTTAATTAGTAACAGTACTTGTTCTTTACACAAACCATGGAGGCATACTGTTCTTTTTAAACTACAGCCTTTATTGTCTTTTCTGGTTTCATTATTTTTCTTTCTCCAGTGTTGTTGTAGTAAATTGCTCAGAAAACCCACCTCCATTTGTGATACAAAACAGCAATACTATTGCATTGAATGTTTACATCTAGCAACTGAAAGAAGTTCTCTAAATGTACTATTCAGAGCATGCTAGCCATTGTAGACCAAACCTCAGACCCTTTTTCTATTGCAGACTTTCAATCCCTACTTTATATGAGTGAGCTCTGAATAATTGAATCTTAAAATATTAGAGGTATAGGGAGAGACTTGAAGGTGGGGAAAAAAAAACCCTAAACCAATTTGGAAAACAGAGGTCCCTTCAGGCTCACTGGGACTTGTGCTTTGGCACGTCATAAGTACTTCTAAAATTTTCATTAAGAGATGCATAGTATTGTTAATTAAAATTACTATGAAATGCTGCCTTCATTACAAAAGTGATGTTAGCAGTTGATGTTGCTCTTGTCTGGAGTATTTCTGTAGAACATGTTATTCAGTATTATTTTCCAGTTGGGCAAGGCAAAAGGTGGTCTTGAGTAAGTGTGGTAAAAGCCTCTTGTTTCCTATTGCTTTGTTATGAAAAATTAATGTTCATCACAGATCTTGCATTTCATGTGTTTTAGTGTTGAGTTTTAAACCAAAAACAAGGCTGCTCTTTATCACTGGTGCAATTTGAAATGATTGTGACCAGATATCTTGATGTAATTGTGACATTTTCCTGACTTGCTGCTCTATATCTCTATAAATTATCTAGCAGAGTATATAAAGTAATTGTTGTTAAGTTTTAGAAATGACACAGAGATGATATAACAATAATATGGATTAATTATTGGCATGTCCTTTAAAAATAAAAATCCAAACTCTCATATTTGAGTAACGAAAAACATTATATTGCTCACAAATATGAAGGACAGCATTTATTTAAAAAAAAAAAAAAAGGCAAACCAAAAGCTACCAACAAACAAATGACTCCAGGAGAAGGTACAATGAGTGAATAACTGTTTAGGAGTAATTACTATGTCAAAACCAGCTAGTGAATGGGATATTAGATGAGAGGGAAGCAGAGTTAGGGATGAGGAAGCTATGCTGGTGTGGTGATGTTGGAATAATGAACGTATTCTTATGCCAGTGCTTGTTTTGCCAAAACTCTAAAATTGGAAAGGTTTCTCAGAGAAGGTAAAGTAAATTAATGCAGAAGAATTCTGTTAGCATCTTTTCTGTTAGCTTGTATCTATGGGGGAAATGTCTGATAGAAAATGGACAAAAGCATAAGGAGTTTGTGTCCTAAAGCTAGATAAGACATAGTTAAAAATGAAAAAAAAAATAATTTCAGATTTTTAGTGGTGAGGCCAACCAGTCACTGAGAAACTTACTGAGCAATATACTGAATTTTGTATGCCCTGAGATTTTAAAAATGAGGTTATCTGTCTCTCCTTAAAAAACCCAAACAAATCCCAACCCAAACCAAAACACAAAACCTCAAAACAAATAACTATTTATTACATTAATTATAGTGATAAAATATTGTTGAAATGGTTGCAGTTCTGAAAACTAGGAGAGAAAAGGAGTGAATATTCAATTTTATTCTAACTGAATAAATGTAAAGAACTTTTTGTAGCAATTTATTTTCAAGTGTGAAAACCTGTTCATGGGAAGCCTGATGAACTTATATTTTGATGACCCAGTTCATTCCAGATTTGATCTTGTTGGCAGGTAGATTCTAAAATTAAAATATTAGCTTAATTCAAGAAGACTATTAAATTATTCTGATGTATCCTTCTCTTGAGAACAGTTTGTAAGAGTACTTTCCATAGATATTGCTCTCTCATCCTGTAAACAAAGTAATCATCTTTTTTCCACTGAATGTTCTCAGGGTAAACTTTAGAAGAAATTGGGTCAAGAGAGGTTCACTTAAAACGGGGGTGTGAAATTTCCAGTCCTACTTAATGCTATAATTAATACACCAGACCTTCACACCAGGACTAATTTTGAGCAGGGTTTGTTTGGCTTCATGTCTGGCTGACCTATCTTTTCAGTGCATATGAGATCCTTGTAAATCTTAATAAAGCTATTCAGAAAAGAGTCAAATAACAAAAACCCTTCAGGCTATTATTTACATCTATGCTATACAACAATATTCAATGATTAATTAATAAAGAAAGTATCATTGGATTTGCTTTGGCTACAGTAGAAGACCCATAGCAGTCTCAAACCAAGACTTCGAATTGTAACACAGAATTTCTTTCATCCAGGTCTTCTTCTGTTCAGCATTAACATTTTAATTATTTTTCTAAACTTATTTTCAGTGACCATTTATTGCTCCTGAAGATTGCCCCCTCACCTCAAAGATGCTATAGGCGTTCTGTGGCCGTTCCTCAGGGTATATTTGGTATTAGAGGTAGACAACTGACATTCTTCTCCTTTGGTTCTTCCCGTCCAATGTCTGGGCATATACATTCCCCCCTTCCCTTCAGAGACACTGGATTGTCAAACTGATGCACACCATATTGGATATGGATTGTACTTTTCGGCCTTCCCTGCATTAAATCTTTGAGTAGCCATAGCCTGGCAGACCAGCCAAGTTTTGGTGAAGTGAGAGGGGTGAGATTGGATCACCTCCCAGGAGCGCTGAAGGCAGCTCTTGCATATCCCAGATGAATGCTTTGATCACAGGCTTGTGGTGTAAAAAAAAAAAAAAAACAAAAATGAACACTGCCATTGTAAAGAAAAAATGCCCTGCTCAGTCCTTTACATCAGGTAGTACATGCCAAAGGGACTGGAGATGCTTCCTTGCAGCCCCAAAGGGAGTATGCCAGGATGGGAATCAGTGCTACTATCCTTAGTATCATTTGTATAGTTTAGCTTAAACCGCCGGGCTCTCCCTGTGCTGGCATGGGGCAGCTCCCTGCCTCGGGAGCTCACAGAGTGGCCCAGCTGCGCCCTCTGAGCAGGGAGCAGAGGTGGTGCCTTGTTTGGGGCCTGGATTCCCCTTCAGAGAGCTGGAAGTGTTACAAAAGCTGGCATCTGAAACCTTTTGTCAGAAATGACCCCCTGCTATTAAGAGTGTGAGTGTATGTATATATAAATACAATGTATTTTGACCAGGAGCATACACAAACATTCTCCATTTAACTAGAGGAGGTGTAGCACTGGAATGTGAGAGATGGCTGAGGAAAGAGTAATTATTTTCATTGTGTGTCTCACTGTTGACAAGCACAGCACCATTACAGTTCCAGCCAGCCACTGAGTTTCTAGCCACGTAAACTTTGGCATATGTTCAGTATGCCTTTTAGTCTATATATATATTGTGTCAACAATTGTAATGTTTTGGAACTGCATATGCTAAGATTAAAGTGATTTTATACCAAAATGTTTGCTAATATTGATAACACTGACACATTTAAGTATCTTTATAGACATCATATTTTGTATGTTGTTTTTGATATTAAAGGATATATGTTTTGCTAGCCTAAACTACATTCTTTCAAGTTCTGCTTTGAGTAAGAAATGAATGTCTAATGTTTTTCATGGTGCTAAAATAACTGTGATCAGCCTCAAATTGTTCAGAATAAAGATGGTAGTTTTAAAGTGCCCCATTTGTTACTACAGTCATCATTTTTAGTCTTATTCTCATGTAAAACTTGTAATTTTAACAAAGTAATTTTATGTTATATTAGGATAATTATTGAATCTAGTGTGCAGACTTCGGTCTCAAAGACTTTACATCTTTTATTACCACTGTGGTCTGACTGAAATATTCCCATTTGATCCTAAATTAATATATGGTGCTGCCCATATAATTCTGATTTTACTGACAATCCATTTTAACATTAATTATTTATAAACTTAAACTACTGAGTTACTTATTTCTGAAAAATTTATCTTCTCTTTCCATTCTGGGTTTTAATATCAAACTTAAAGAAAGAGATATATTCACAAAAGGCAGAAGTAAAATTGAGGGAGGGAGCTTGAATTGTGTTTTAAAAGAATTCTGATTTTTATTTTTTTTCTCCTTTTTTTGCCTCATGAACTGCTAGTGTAATTCAGCAGGACCTTTGATCATTTACTGGCCTGCTACCAGTTTCAGTTTGATTTACCTTGGCAGCGTGAAGCATGGAGTGTTTCCTCATTGACAGCTTAGGTAAATCTCAGGAATTCTTTCACCTTTTCTTTGTAGTAGGGCCAAATATTTAATTTTTCTTTAATAAACATATCTGATGTTATGAGGGAAAATATCCCCTTTTCACCTGGGGTTATTCTCTAAGCTGCTTGTAGTTCAAATTTAAAATTGAAAAAGATGCCCAAAACCTTTATAAGAGCCTGGGTGCTGTTTCCATTTGTACATTTTTTGAGGTACAAAGCTTCTTTTTAAGTGTTTAAAACAACAAGTCTAGGGAATACATTTCAAATACTGCTGTATCTTTTCTGGGAAGCTGTTTTTATAAAAAGGCGAAATACTAAAACTTAGAAATGCAGTTTGACTTGTATATGACTTTCAGAAAATAAATACTGATGTTTTATACTTGAAACTGTTTTATCTGGAATTGTCTCTGCTGCTGACTTACGAACAGAAGCTCAGCAGTGTCCTGCAGATAGGTAATAGTTCAGACTTTGCACTCTTGCAAAAGTATTGACATGGCTATGAACCATCCAGGTTTAAATGTTATCTCTCACTGTTACTTGTAGCAGCTAAATTTTTTAATGCATAAATTCCCCCAGGCTACCCGGAACAGGAGTGTACTTGCAACATGCTTGCCAGTGCCAGGAGAAACAGGAACTGGTTGCTACATTCTCCATGCACTGTTATATTCCAGTATATATTTGTTATGAAAAACTTGCAAAACAAACCAAGCCAGTTTGGAATTATCTTTGAGTTGTTTGTGAGGGTTAAGCATACCAAGTATGCTGAAGATTAGAGCCTTTCTTACAGAGAACACTCTTACGAGAATGAAACAAAACACGTTGCACAGCCTGGGAGCTGCTCCAGGAGAGTGGTGGGAATTGATATAGTTTTATAATACTTTTATGATACTTTTACCACTAGGGATGTTTTAATACTTGTTCTGAGGAGACCCAGCAGCTCTCTGTGTCTTGAGAAGGTTTATCAACATATGACAGTCACCGTAGTGAGATAACGAACGACCTTTTATGCTCGGTTGTCTGAAAGGTCGAGTGAGTTCTCTGGTTTACAGGGGTTCATTTAACTAATGAGCTCCTCCCTGGCATGCCAGCGGTGTGGCATAAGACTGCAGCTGAGTGCAGGGTGAAGAGTAGAGTGTGAGCTGCCCTGGGAATGCCGGTCCTGGAGGCAGATCAGCGTTCCGCGGAGGAGGCGGCAGAGGCGCAGCCATCCCCATGCCCTGCGGAGCCGGGCGCTCCGGCAGCTCCTCCTGCCGCCGTGCGTGGGGCGGAGCCGCCCCCCTCGGGCCCGGAGCGGCCCTCGGAGCCGGCGCAGGGAGCCATGGCCGATGCCGGGAGGGAGATGTACGTCCGGTTTGTGGGCCCGGAGGAGCCGGCGGAGGAGGAGGAGGAGGAGGCGGCGGCGGGGCCGACGGGCGGCGGGCGCTGCGGCGGGGCCGGAGCCGCCCTGCGCTGGTGCATCACCGGGGCGCTGTGCGCGGCGTTCCTGGGGCTGGTGAGTGAGTCCGTCCCCGGGAAGGGGGAGAGCGGGAGGCCATGCGGCCCCTTCCCGGCCCGGCCGGGGGAAGGGTCGGGCGAGGTGACCCCGCATCTGCCCTGCAGGGGATGAGCATCGCCGTGCTGGGTCCCACCTTCCCCAACCTGGCCGCCAACGTCGGCAAGAACGTCAGCGACATCTACTACATCTTCGTGGGCAGGTCCCTCGGCTACCTGGGCGGGTCGGTGATCGGCGGGGTGCTGTTCGACTGCATGAACGCCAGGCTCCTGCTCGGTGAGTGCTGCCCCAAGGCCGCGGGGAAAATCGGCCTGTCCGAAACTGTTCAGGGCAACTTGGGCTTCTCCTCGGCGTGAGCAGCCCGAGGGGGAGAGCTGTCGCCTTTCCATAGCGGTGCCGAGCCGTGGGGAGGGGCGCCCGTGGCACGTGGTGCTGCAGCTCCCCGTAAATCCCCGTGGCACTTGGTGCTGCTCCCCGTACATCCCGGGCAGTTCTGCTGCTGCTCGCTGTCGCCGTATTCTGCCCTGTTGGGTTGTTCCTGACACTGCCTGTGCTCGGGCATTACAGCGTCACTGCCAACAGGCTGGGCCCGCTGGGTACATCAGCAGTGGTAACTGGAATTGAACTGACAAGATCTGTTTGGACTGGAAAAGTATGTCGGACTTCTCTTAGTTTGTATTACGTAATGTGCCTGGCGCAGATCCCGTTGGAACATACAGGCTTCTATAGTGCCACTCCACGAAACACACAAACGGGAAGCTGTGTTTTGGCTGTCATGCACACCCCAGAAACCTCCAGCAGTCATGCTGAGGCACACTTTTGTGGGGAGAGTTATCTAAAACTGTTCCCTTACTTAACACTCATCAGACACGATCATCTTCATGTGGACAAAAGTCCGGAGATTTTTACTGGAGGGCCTTAGCCAAATTGGAACTTATTTAAAATGGAGAATATTAAATACTGTCTGTGATGGTGGAAACATTTAAACTGTAGGAACCACAGCTGATGATCTTAACAGTTTTCTGGACATGTGGAAACTTGCTTCTATAGGAGCACAGGACTGGCCTTGTCCTGGCAGAGCGGGGCTGCTCAGCTGTGAGGGTGCCAAGAGCCACACTCAGCATCCAGAAATGAGGAGCTCTTTTTAGAGTTGTTTTAGTGTCACATTCCAGTAGAGATTCTCAGAGTACACCTAAAATAGTGGAAGCCCTGCCTTTTTTTTCTTTCGAGTCCAGTAATGTCAGTGTGTGCCTTGGTGCTCTAAGTTAGGGATGAAATAATTTACCAGGGCTCGCTCTTTTCTTCTTTATTCAGGGAAATTCAAACAGAGTTGTGCTTTCCTTGAGGACCATGCTCTAACCACAGGATCAGTTCAGAGAATATGAGAAGATCCCTTTTTCCATTGCTAAGTGTTTGAACAAAGTCTTATCGTATCCCCGTGTGCCTGTCTCCTGTAAGGAGCAGTCATATCATGTAACGTCACTCTCCCCTCTTGTCTCCATTTCCATGGATCAGTTCTTATTTGCTCTTGTTCTAAGATGCTTAAGAGTCTTCTCCCTGTCCTTTAAACCTGTCTTCTCCAGAACACCTGCAAAGTGGGTTTCCTTTTGCCTCCTCCCTGTGCATCTGACAAGGTCAAAGTTGTCTGTGTCTTACATTTAAGACTTTATCTTCCATAATGGAATCAGTACACCTGTGGAAGTGCAGGCTAACTTGAAATAGTTCAGTATTTACTTCTTTTTCTGAGGTATCATGCAGGATAGCTTTCTGTCAGCAATTCTTGGAAAATGACTGATCTAATCCTTTCCAATTTGGTAGTGCTATGGCAAGACATCAGTTTGAGCAACTGACCCTCCTCTCAATTTTTGTCATCTGAGGGCTGCCTGTAAGAGATTTTGGCTTGTGTAGTTTTACCTCCTATCTTTCAGCTGCTAAAACCCTGCTATTGTACCGAGAAAAAAATTGAAGACATAATTTGTCTTTGTCAGGGATGCTTTTAAGTGCCAGTCTTCAGGTGTGAAGCTGAAGTGGGCAACTGAGCACCTGCTGAGAAGTTGCTTTTCAGCCCTAAGTGGGACACCTGAGAAGCTGTACTTAATTCACCCCATCTCTAGCATTTTCTTCTTGCAGCTCAGCATGCATGCTTTCAAAAATGTTTGGAGGCATGTATTCCAAGTATCTTGCTAGGACTTTAGGGTTCTGGGTATTTATTTTTTCCACTGTTGTTGTTTTCATTTGGAATTAACGTAAGTTCTTAATTACATCAATCCCCATTGATCTTTTTAGTATCTGCTGCATCTATGATCAGACATTGATTTGAAAAATGAGAGATATATCTGAACTGGTACAAGCCTTCTAAAAACATAATACCCTATATCCGAGATATTAATTGCAGATTATTTTATTATGAAGGTAATTATAGGCATAGAATTTGCCTGCTGAATTTCCTCTCAGATGGTAATAAAAATAATTTTAATCTGCTAAAAAATATTTTTTTTGGAAAGGCATGTTTTAAGTGTAGTCAGTAATGGCAAAACTAACGCAGTAAGTGAATTGCTGCTAAATTTTTGATGAGAAATTTTGTAGCTCTGTCTCTTAAAACTCCAGAAATCCCTTGGAATATATTCCTCATGTGGAAACAGAATATAAATTAAAGTCAGCATATACAGAGGTCTCTTGGTGGCCAAGATGCAATTACTTTAAAGGATTTTAAGAGTTTCGTGATTTGTGTTCTTTTAAAACGTAGCCAAATTAAATGCTATGCAGTTCTCAGCGGGCAAACTTGATACTGGTTGCATGGTGAAGTAAAATTTCTAGATCAGAAGTTTGCAGAAGACTTCTTGGTGTCCTACCAGTAGCTGCTATACTCCATTTGCTTTAGCAGGTTTGTCACTCAGTGTTTATATCCTGATAAAATTCTTTTTTTTTCCAAATGAAAAATGATCAGTTGAACTTTCTATCTGTTACTACTAACCATGGATCGAGGTATTTAGGTTGCATCACTTATTAGGATTATCTGTAACTTTGATAACTATGCATGTATTTTTATTTCTTGGTCTTCTGTGTAGTTTAAATGGAAACTGTGGTATGTGAGGGCTTTGTTTTGTTTTTTAACCTTTCCAGCGTTATCCATGGTTGCAACAACGGTTGGTCTTTATGGGATACCCTGGTGTAAGGACTCCCTGCTGTTAACTGTCTTGATGTCAGTTATTGGAGGCTCCATGGGAATTCTGGACACAGGTAAGGTTCCTTCACCAAAACAACAGGAAACTTCAGGCATACCAAAATGGTTGCTGTTTTTATCTGTGACACATCTTGAATTAAAAGAGGGGAGCTGTTTTACCTGGTGGGGATTCTTGGATTCTGAGGCTTCCAGTGTTCATGTGTCTGTGACAGGCCTTCCTTTAAAGGGCTTTTGGGGGTGGAGTGACCAGTGTAGATTACAGTGGAACATTAGAGGTGTAAAGGAAGTGTCCTGTGCTCTTTAAGTAGTGTTTTCTTTAAATTACAGGAGCTGGTCAGGATACGGTTCATTAACATTAGCTGGAGCTGAATTAATCATGAACAAGCCCTTGTGTTTGAGAGAGAGATTATCACAGTTGCTTTGTTGGAGTGTTTCCCACCTAAAACTGGCTAGGCAGAAGTTGGGAATTCACAGTAGGCATTTACTGCCATAGCTCACAGCACCATGGCACCTATCTCCCTGAATCAAAGAATATTTTCCACCCTTGGCTGGCCTTGCTTAGGTGACTGGGAATACAAATTTGCTCTGTCCCCCAAATTGTAAGTCTGTGGCATTTGCATACTGCAAATGGCCTGGAAAGAAAACCAAAAATCAATGACACTTTTGCTGGAAAACTGTTCAAAACCATTTTTTTAGTAGGCTCCTTATTGGAGGGAGATGATCTCAGAGATCTTTTCCAGCCCAAATGATTCTACGGTTCTAAGACGTACAAGTGAAGTTGCAGAGCAAATGTCTACAGGTGTGGTTAGAAAGGTCAGTCTTACTGGAGGTACAAAAAATAAACTCCCTCAGAAATAAGTTCATAAATTCAATGGACACAGCTTAGAAAGGATGAGTTAGGGATGGCCAGCTTTAGAAGGCAGTTTTTGTCAGTCGGCAAGGACATGGCAAGAGGCCTGGGCATGCTTAGAGATGCCTGGGAAATGCTGTCATACTTGCATGTGGAGATTAGGAAATGACTACAAATACATCAGCAGTGGAGTGTTCTGGCATTGCTGTGGAACGTGGTGGTGCAGCTGCAACAGGTGGTGGCTGACCTGGGACCTCTCCAGTGATGTCCCAGCAGCCTGCTGACTAAAGGAGCCTGGGGATGCTTACTAGCCAGGAAGGTACTTTGGGATCCGGTTGACCAGCTTTAGGGAAGGCTTTATTTCTGAGAAATAAAGAGCTGGCTCATGTGTTAACCAAGCTGTCCAAACAGCTCTGGAAGCATCCCAGCCAGGGCCTGGCTGTTGTGGCTCACCTGGTTGGCCACACAGAGGAATGATGGCTGCACATGTGAACCATCTGCCATAATTCTGTGATTTTGAGGGAGCCCTGGTAAGATGTAAAAGAGCGTGATACAGGGATTCAGTAGTGAAAAGATGGTTTTGTGTGGCACAGGCCGCACAAGAGTATTGGTAAATAACCCAAGTGCTGAGGTGCATTTGCTGTCTCTGGTAGGATCATTATACACAGCACTTGGTTTAAAAATTCTTCATATGGGAAGATCTTGTTGGGTAATGGTAAAAATCCTTCAGGCAGTGGATCTACTTCTTGGAAGTCAGATCTGAGAGGCAGGGAGACTTTCCAGCCTGACCAGGAGTAGCAGAAGAAAGTAAGAGCAAGGCAGTAAAGCGTAACTGAATTAATTTGGAACGGTTTTCGTGCTGAGGACTGCTGTACTGCAGCACAGGAATTTGATTACAGTTCTTGTTTTCCTGCATTTGTCTGAGGGATCACTTGAAAACATCTCTCTCATACCTTGTTTTCTAGCATTATTGCTGATCTGAGGGTATCGTAGTTTGATCTTTGCAGCGGTATTGATGTAAACCTTTCTGCTTCTGGAGTCCTTTTAACACAGTTGAGGGTAGTCCCAGCCCATCAGAAGCAAGTGATGGATGTTGTTTCCTGGGATGTTGTTTAATGGGGCCTCTGATTCTTAGTGTTGTGCATTGTTGCTTTTAATACTTAAAGAAAAACTTAAAGAGCAGCAGTTAAATTTGTTCATTTAAAAAAGGCTGGAAAATGCTGCATATTGTCAAGTAGGGTAATTAGAACCATAGAATCAGTCGTTTAGATTGAAAAAGACCTTTAAGGTCATCAAGTCCAACTGTTAAGCCAGCGCTGCTGAGTCTACCACTAAACCATGTCCCTAATGCCACATCTACCTGTCTTTTAAACACCTCCAGGGATGGTGACCCAACCACTTCCCTGGGCAGCCTGTTCCAAGGCTTGACAACCCTTTCTATGAAGAAATTTTTCCTAATATCCTCCTAATTTAAACCTCCCCTGGCACAATTGTGGCTGTCCACTGTTGCTGCATGGCTCTTAATTTTGACTGCTGTGAATACCCTCCTAAAGTTCAAGTAATCACATGGATTTAAGGCAGAATTTCCGTTAACTACTGTTTTGCACATTGTATTTGTTAAATCTGGCATTATTGCACATTAGTAATATAGGTTATGGTTTGTTTTGTCTTTTTTTTTTTTGTCTTTAAAACAGTATCTGGTCTCAGACTAAAATGACCGAATCCTCCTCTCTCCAATCTGCAGGTGGCAATGTACTGGTACTGAAAACCTGGGGAGCAGAAGCTGGGCCACATATGCAGGCCTTACACTTCAGTTTTGCTGCCGGTGCATTTCTGGCTCCGATCCTGGCTAAAATGGCTTTGAGAGGTTCTGAATCTGAAGAACATCCTGTGGCTGAAAAGACAAACCAATCTGTCCTGAAGTCTGTGCCGACAGCATCGACTGCATCAGCTATACCAACACTGCAAGACCATCTTGAGGAAGACTTCTTGTGGTCCTATGTTGTCATAGGGACCTATCTTCTCTTAGTTTCCCTCTTCCTTTTTTTTTTGTATTCAAAGGGCAGCTCAGCTCGCGACAAATCAAAGGCTTCTCAGCAGAAGGGCAAGCTTGCCAGATACCACTGGGCTCTAATTGGTCTCCTGTTCGTATTCTTTCTTTTCTATGTGGGAGCAGAGGTCACTTATGGCTCTTATGTATTTACTTATGCAATAGTCTTTGCTGAGATGAAAGAAAGTGAAGCAGCTGCTTTGAATTCTGTCTTCTGGGGTGCGTTTGCTGCTTGCAGAGGAGTGGCAATATTTGGTGCTGCTTTCTTGTACCCCGGCACCATGATCACGCTGAGTCTCGTAGCCTCTGCTGTCTCCTCTTCAGCCTTGGCCTTCTTTGCACATTACCGAGCCTCCCTGTGGGTGGGAAGTGCCGTGTATGGAGCATCAATGGCCACCGTCTTCCCCAGTGGCATTTCCTGGGTAGAACAATACACAGTTGTGGAAGGAAAATCGGCTTCTCTGTTTGTGATCGGCGCCGCGCTGGGCGAGATGTGCATTCCCGGCCTGGTGGGATATCTCCAAGGCAGGTTTCACCACGTTCCTGTGGTTATGTACACTGCCTTCGTGTCTTCTGTAATGACAGCTGTACTCTTCCCAGTGATGTACAAATTGGCCACCTCTCCCCTTGAGAACGACTTGAAAGAAGTGAGTGACAGTGAGACCCAGAAAGCTTTGTTGTCAAACTCAAGGCTTACTGAGGATGAAGAGGATGAGGACGATGAGGAGGATGTGAGAGAGTGGAACAAAGCAGACTTTGAGGTAATAGAAATGAATGACAAGCTCAAAAACTCTCTCATAGACACCTCCCATAAGATACCAGCGGACTCTCCAGCTCAAGTCGCTCTCCAGCCCCATCTGGACAATGTATCGGGCGATTCTCCAGTGGTTACTGGTGGCTCTCCTGGGAGACAAAATGGGAATGTTGACTGGGAGAAGAGTGATTAAAGTCAAAGCTTTCATTTTTTTAAAATGGAAATTCAGCCTGCAGCGATGTGTCCCAGAGTGGGCAGCTCCTCAATGATGTGAATGGGGCAGCATGATAAATGTGTAGGCTATGCCAAAACTGTTAAAATGTTGAGATGTTTTCTAAGTGTGAGGCATGCATCCAAGTATGATACGCTGTGATAACTGGGAAAGAAGGGGACTGCTCAGACTACTCAGTTTTTTGGGATGGATGAAAGGTGCAGGTCTGAGGTGCTTTGTCACAAAATGTTTTCATGAGAGAGGAGAACTGTCATCTGTGATGCTGAACTTTTCCTACCCTGTGAAAAAGGAATATTTTTATTGCATTTGAAAGTTGCGTGTGATCCGGAAATCAGTTAAAATTTCAGGTGATGGTCAGCGGCTGTAAACTGAATAACCTTTTGGCAAAGTATATAAATTCCTGGTTCTATCACTAAGATGAGAAAAAAAAGGATATTATTTCTTAGGAGTGGAACCATGCCTTTGGGTCACCTCAAAGCAGTTTATGGGAAGAGGCACAAAATTGGTCATTGTTAATCTGCTCTAATGCACAACTCTGACTTACTCAACAGCAGTGAGTTATCTAAATAACCTAAACTATTTGTGATTTTAATTATGGCACTACCACTGAAATCAACAAATATATGTAGAAGATGATAAAATTATCATAGAATCATAGAATGGTTTGGGTTGGAAGGGATCTTAAAGATCACTTAGTTCCAACCTCCCTGCTGTGGGCAGGGACAGCTTCCGCTAGATCAGCTTGCTCAGAGCTCCATCTAGTCTGGCCTTGAACACTTCCAGGGATGGGGCATCCATAGCTTCTCTGGGCAACCTGCTCCAGTCCCTCACCACCATCACTGCAAAGAATTTTTTCCTAATATCTAATCTAAACCTACTCTCTTTTAGTTTGAATTAATTCCCCCTTGTCCTGTCACTACATGCCCTTGTAAAAAGTCCCTCTCCATCTTTCTTATTGGCTTAATATATGGTATTGGCATAGGGGTGTGTTCTTTTTAAGCCAGTTGTTTAAATTAAGGTTATAACAACTTCTCTGGCTTCCTGTGCCAAGACTTTCACAAAGTAATATGTTAAAATGAAAATTTTAGGAGCGGGAATTATCAATGAGGCAAACGTTTCCAGTTGTACTGTGTGAGTACTTGCCCCTGACCAGCTGGATTGGTGCCATTTGGGTTTCTTTGGGGGATGACATTAGCAGAGAAGCTGTGGCTTGCATGTGTAGGTTCATTGCTGCTAAGGAGGAAGCCCCGGGCAGGAGCAGTCACACCAGCGAGCCCTTGTAAGAGGCAAAGAAAAAAAAAAAAGGAATAGTAGCCAATGGCAAAACCTGCCTCTCAACAAATTTGGAGTTTCAAGTTGACAAATGCCAAGATTACTCTTAAGTGTTTTTTTTTAAGGCTGTGCGATCATGATGTGCTCATGTTTGTTTTTGTTTTTTTTTTTAATTATGCACTTTTATTAGTATTTTTCTTGCTAAGGGTTTCATTTAGTCACGAAAGAGTTCTAGGTGTAACATAGGTGCCCAGATGGCCAAGAAGGCCGATGGCATCCTGGCCTGGATCAGGAACAGTGTGGCCAGCAGGACCAGGGAAGTGATCCTTCCCCTTTACTCAGCGCTGGTGAGGCCACACCTGGAGTGCTGTGTCCAGTTCTGGGCCCCTCAGTTCAGGAAGGATATTGAGGTGCTGGAGCAGGTCCAGAGAAGAGCAACCAGGCTGGTGAAGGGACTTGAACATAAGTCCTATGAGGAGAGGCTGAGGGAGCTGGGGTTGTTTAACCTGGAGAAGAGAAGGCTCAGTGGAGACCTCATCACTCTCTACAACTCCCTGAAAGGAGGTTGTACCCAGGTGGGTGTTGATCTCTTCTCCCAGGCAATCAGCAGCAGGATGAGAGGGCATGGGCTTAAGTTCTGCCAGGGGAGGTTTAGGTTGGATATTAGGAAGAAATTTTTTAGAGAGTAATCAGACACTGGAATGGGCTGCCCAGGGAGGTGGTGGATTCACTGCCCCTGGAGGTTTTTAAAATGAGACTGGATGTGGCACTTAGTGCCATGGTCTAGTAACCACGGTGGTGTTGGATCAAGGGTTGGACTTGATGATCTCAGAGGTCTTTTTCAACCTGGTTGATTCTATGATTCTACGATAGCACAGAACTTAGATGTTCCCTGTATGTCAGGTTTGTTTTTGTTCCCTCTCTTGTCCTCCAAATGTGCAACCTAGAAATTGCATGGCTTTTTTCCTTTCTTCTGAGAAGTTACTGAGCAGCTGGAATCAACTTGCATGAAAATGCCTTTTTTTTTGTTCTGTTTTGTTTTGTTTGCATCTTCCCATGTTGCAGGGTGTCCCCCTCCCTCTGCCATTGGTGCTTAAATGCCATTGTGGTTTTGCCAGATTCCTCCTGTGGCAATTTTTCCAGCGCAATGCATAAACCTGCACTTTAAAATGAGGCCTTGCTTCACCTGTGGCACATGATTTCTCTTCTTTGCTTACAATGATGGTAAATGCTTTTAAATACCAGGCCAATACCACCTAGGTGCAGGTGACAGAAGCAAGTCAGTGTGGCCTTGTGTGCTCAGTTGGTTTGCCCTGGTAACAGACGTGTGGTAGGCACATGTGGAATGAGTGCAGCTCCAGCATGCATTTCATAATTTTTCCTTTTCCCATTTTTCCTCCTGCCCACTGCAGGAACTGCTGTGTGTGTGGAAAGCAGGTGGTATTTACTGGCAGGGAGGACAAATCCCACTGGTGGATGGGGAGAAAGAAAAGTGCAGGACACACAATGAAAGATATGGAAACTTTTCTGTGGCAGCTCCTCATTGCAGCTGCAATCCATGGGCTTCACCTGCATTGATGTCAGTGTAACAGAGTTTCCCCACGCCCGAGATCTTGTTGCCAGAAGAAAATAATTTAAAGAAATACACCAGGCAACCAGGAAGATTTTAAATATCCCCAATTCATACACTAATTTTTGATGAATTCCCATATTGGAATGTCCTGCACATAAGCTTGTTCTCAGGGATCAGTTTACATGTCTTGCATAATTGAGTACTAAAAATCCCAGAAAATTAAATCAAAACTTCATTGGGAAATACCCTGTAACCTTTTTGAAGCTTATCTACTATATATATGCACACATTTATTTGTGTTTCTGACCAATGTCTTCCCAACAAATGTAAAAATATTGCCCAAAACAGATTTTTTTTTTTTAATTACCTGTATTAATTCCTGCATAACTTCAATTCATTCCCATTGCCTGTGCAGTAGGAATGGAGCAACAGGCTGGAATGCCAAGATAAGAGCAGCCTTTTCCCAAAAATAAGGGATCCAAAAAGTGGTAGCTGTAAATGGAACTTGCAGAATTATCTTGAATGGTACCATGCAGAATCATGTCCTACTGATGCCTGGAGACCTTTGTCTGAATGACATCTAAATTTAGAGTCATCTTAGCCATGACTTGGAGCCTTCAAGGTCTTAATTCTGGTCTCAAACTCAAACTGGGATGTACTGACAGAAAGTGTTCTCCTTATCCCCTAACCAGCATGCTTTTAATAGCAGGAGCTGTCCTTGAATGAAAATTAAATCTTAGAAGCAATTTAAGTTTAAAACAAGTTCTAGAACATTTCCAAGTCCAGCTCACAAGCAATTCTAGGCACCCTTAATGTTCAAGACTTAGCTTTCCCCTGTTCTTGGATTTGGTGTTCCTCAAGGCTTGTTTTTAAACAGTGAGTGTTAGTTTTCACATGTTTAAATATCCTTTCCGAGTAAGTTGCTTCCTGGCATATAGTTAGCAAAGGTCTGTTTACAGTGCGGATCTGTTTACAGTGCCTTTTAAGTTGCAGGTCCTCCAGAAAGTTTAAGTACTTACATGTTAGAGGTTGAAACTACTTGAAACAAACTGTATTATGTTACTATCACCCTGCTTATGCTAGAAAAGTAATCCCTCTGTTGAGGATGAGAGCTGTGATTCAAGGATTAGATATCTGAATTTGATAAGAATCCTATTTTTGTTCATAAAACCAGGAATGGGTTGCAGATGAGCACTCTGCTCCAGAGTGAAAGGTAACCTCTTGCAGTTAAGTGTTATTTAATACTTTATCTCCACAGCACTGCCAAGTTCTGGAATGTATGGCAAGCACTCACACTCCTCGCATTTGCACTTTTATTCTTTACATGACCAATGCTTGAATGCAAGACCAGGCAAAGTTTTATGCCTTGATGGTTTATTTTTTTAGCTACTTTGCATACAAGTGCATTGCCATCTGTGGATGTTCCATTATATATTTAATAGTTTTTATTCTGCTTGGTGTGGGGTTTACATTGTACTGTATAATGTGAGATTTAATAGGCTGACTTGTGTCTTGACTGCAAATAAATTCCTATCTGGAGAAGGCACTCAGGTTCCTTGATGTAAATAAAGTTTTGGTCTATTTTTCAAAGCTACTCTGGACTCTAAATTTAAAACTTAGTCCTGTTCTGACTAATGGAAAACTGGAAATATTTATCTTCTGGTTTGGGGAAGGCCTCTAAGAATTGCTACTGAGGTTTTAAATCCTAAAGTTTAAGCTGGATTCTTAACTCTTATTTGAGCAGTCTTGTTTATATTACTGGGTGTGCCAGACAAGGGAAACAAAGGTGTCTGCAACTGAGGGTAAATATTAAAAAAAAAACCCTATATAATTTTTTACCATATTGTTTTATTCAACTTTAATATGGTTTCCATTATTAACTTCTAAAACAAAATGATTTCCAGTTTAGAAAACAATGCACTGACCACATAATTCCTTTTCCATTTTATACAGTTATACAAATATTCTAAATACACATTTTATCAAGATGGTGGCAAATAAGATTTAACTGTACAGTACGTAAGGAAAGAAAATATTTTAAGCATATTTAGAAGCAATAGAAATGTCTATACAAAACAAGCAAAAATGGAATAAAATTTTATATTTAAAGTATTGCAACAGTCCCACAGGTTTGTAACAAAAATGTCTTTGCACAGTTCCTCACAATGCCCCATTAATAGCTAAAGCAAGACAGCAATTTTTAGAAAATGATGTTTCAAAATGCTACACATGATACTACTGCTTGCACAGTTTGATCAAATAATAATCTACTTGGAATCAAGCAAAACTTAGGAGGAAATATACCAACCAACTTTAAAATTATCTGTATAAAAGTCATTGCACATTATTTTACTCAGTTGTTTGAAAAGTAAAAAAGTGTATTTACAAAATATTTCGCAGACAAAATTATAAAGTGAATGGATAATATATAAGTAACACGTCTTGATACTGACAGTTCAAGAACACACACAAATGGTTTTATCGTTTCAAGAGGTTTTCAGTGCTCCTTCCTCCAGGAAGTAAACTTGACTTCTACTTGGAAATGGATTTACAAGATGTTACACAGAGCTATTCCAACATCAGCATTATAAAACAGTATGTTAGAAACATGAAAGGAAGAAGAAATTTGTACATCTTAAAAAGTGAGCTATTCATAGATCAACAAATGGGTTGGTTTTTTTTTTTTTTTTAAATTTAATTATGGTAAGTGTTCATTATTCTTCAGATAATAAACCCAACAGGTAAAATGGAAATCCTGGACTAGATGAGAATTGAAAAAGCACCATGCACAATAGTCTTAGTGTGGTAAACACTGAAGAAAAAAACATAGCACCTGGAAGCCTGTAACACAGATCATTTAAAACTGGTCAAGTAGCTGGCGAAGATACGGTGCCTTTGACAGTTCTCTGCTTACTCTGGAGAGCTTGAAGAGTATTGGGCAGTTGAGGGAGACGCACGGGATCTGTCGATCAAAGCAGCCTGTGCAGTTCTTGCATATCTACATTACATGTAAAAAAAGCAAACCAGATTATTTTAAATGACACAAGCAAGGCATAAACCACTTGGGACTACTAAGTCAAGACTATCAGCAGGACAGGCACAGCCTGGGTGCACTGAACTTTTGCCCAACGCAGGGGGACCCAGAGGAGCTCCCTTCTCTGCTGCAGCCCCTCCCGTTGCTGCCAGACGGCTCATTTGGCTGTGGGGGGGGTGGCTCGCAGGCATCACCCACTCTAAACTGGGCAGAGAACAACAGAAGGACTGTACAGCTCGGGTTCAAATCTTGCTAATTAAATTCTACTTGTACATGGTGGTACTTGAAAAAACAAGGTAAATATGTTACGTGGATTTAAGCGTGACAGAGTGTTCTATTCATGATAAACTTACGCTGTATAAAAGTTTCCTAGTGAAAAAAAGACAAAACTCTTACTCTGCAGTTATCCTCTGCAGAGAAAAGGGACTTTAAATAAATTACTCTTGTTTCAAAATAAGCTTCAATTAGTTTTATCTATCAATCAGAGTCAATCTCTCCCAAGACAGGAATACACAGGCCACATAAGTTGTACTGCTCTCCTTGTTCAAGGAATTCCTTGTTAATGCTCCTTGAAAGTACTTTTAACATGAGATAACAGACTGAATAAAATAGTAGCAGGCACAGTTTTTCCAATAGTAGCTACCTTCAGAAAACTAAAGGCCCCTGCTTTGCTATTTTATTTTTATCTTTTGCAGCATTTGTCACCTCCAGTGGTTTTTCCAAAACTTCAGAAGGTTCTTTCCAACCACGCCTGTGTTTTGTAACATTAAAATGTTACACAGTTATCCTACCAGTTGCATAGCTTGAACAACAAACCAAAATTATATCACTTTGCTTTTAAAACTAGTTCTTTTTCTTCTTTCCATGTTAAAATTATTTGGGATACCAGCACCCTCTCAAGCCAGACCTGCATCAGCACCAAATTCTTGCAGACCAGAAACTCAGACTGACCAAAGCCAGAGAGGAGCAGCCCCTCTTGGCCAAGTCCCACATGCTCAGAGGGTACCAGTCCTCTGGCCTGCAACCATGGCCAAAAGGAACAGGATTTAAACAGCTTGTTCCAGGTTTGTAATCTCAGCAATATGTCTGCCCTAGTTCTTTTGAAAGAGGCTGTGGCTGGTTCAAATGCAAGGGACCAAACTAAACGGTACTTGAGACACGTTCTAAATTCAGTTTGCATTGAGGGGAGAAGTCTATGGTCTTAATCTACAGCACATAATTTTTTAAGCAATTTTCTGCTGGCTCCAGCATGTTAATCATTACAGAGGGCCAAAAACTTAAACTGTGAAGGATATATATGCCTTCATATTAAAATAAGAAAGATGTTCTTACAGAGACATCAAACACTGACTGGATCAGGATCCTAGGCCTTGCTGAGCTGTTGCAGGGACAAGAGAATGTTCTAATCAAACCCACTGATCTTTCTGTGGAGCTGGACCTATCTGCCAAGTTCTAATTTATTCCAGAACAAGAGCAATGTAGAAGATTCAGAGTAACACAGGAAAACAGCAGAACATGCATCTCCTTACTTATTGCCATTTACAGTGCAGATAAGGGCAAATATTATAAAATACAGCAAGAAGTCCACACCTTAATAATGCAATATAGTGAATAGTGAATTACAGTGGGTTTATAACAATCCCATGAGAACCTACTAAATCAATGCTTAGACTACAGGAATGGTTATGTCCCTGAAATGCAGACAAGTCTTTAAAATTGTTCATGGGCTACTGCTAAAATTAAACTTTAACCAATATATTTATTAATTATAAAATACAACAGTATGAAAATTAGGTGAGGGTATGCATGTTTTCACTGTGCTTTGCTATCATATATTCACGAGCACAGTCAGCTACCTCTTAATTGACTTCTAGCTCAAGAGAAAAAACAGCTTGGAAAATTCCTATGGAGAGGAAAGGTAACAAGAAAACCTCCAAGCTAAAACACATCCATGTTATAAATAAATAAATTTTCTGGCACAAACGTTTTTGTTACTAGAGCATCATCCATTATTTTAATGCAAAAAAGGTGAATCTTCCATACTGTTACAGCTCTCCACCACTGTCATTATAAAAAGGCACCTACAAACGATACAAGATGATCTTAAAGAAGAAAATGAGAAAAACATCTTCTGTTCTGAAGATGTTGAAGATGTCTCTTTGCCTTCAGTTTTACACAAAGTTAAGGAGCGTAACAGCTGCTATGCTGCCTGTGACAGCAATGGGAAAAGCAAACAAGCTGCAGTGCGTTTAACACCCGGACTGTACTTCCTATTTCTGTTGTGAGTATTCGGTAACACCCTGCTTTGAAATTTCAGCCCTGTCTTTTGTTGACAGACATATGACAATGCTTTAATCGTACCTTGACCAGCTGTTCTTGCTTACGCTCCAACTCTCGGATTTCTTGGTTGAGAATCACTGCCACATGCTGTGGCTGACTTCTGCATTTATTACAGATCCCATACTGGGTCAGTTCATCACACACAGGACAGTGTAAGGTTGTGAAATATTGGGAGATGGTGCCTTTGCGTCCTTCTAGCTCAGTGCGGGCAGCTGAGGCAGCCTTCTGAATCTGTTAAGAAAAATATTTTAAGAGGTAATGAACTTTCAAGAGAGCAGCTTGCCTTACTTCTAGATTACGTAGTTGTTTTTTGTTTTCTTTTTTAAGGAATAAGAAGGTTCAAGACAGCCTGTAGAACATGGGTTCATACACAAATTATGAATGTGGATTACATCATGCTGAAGAGTGCAACATTGTGCACCATCGGCCCTGAAGTGAATAGAGCCCACGCCTACATTTATTTCACAGGGAACCTCACCAGAGAAGAGATAGAGTAACCAAAGAAATCCTTGGTCACATGCTAAACTCCACCTCCTGCAGTTGTTCCTTTTTTAGCTGCTGATCTGACTGACATCCAAACATGCCCTGTCTGCAGCCCCAGTGACTGCCTTCTAGATTCTGCCTGCCTTAGAGTTTCTGTGCTGGTGCAGTTCTAGTCACAGAGCTGCCATGGTTCTTTGGTCCACGGCACTAGTTCATGCTCTGATTTCCTTGGACAAGGCTCCACCACTGCCCTGTCACCCAGGGAAGTTTGTTCTCTGCACTTGCTCCTGCTGCTGCATGACTTAAGCTTTGTGCTACCCTTCTCTCTCCTGCTACTCTGCTCCCTGTGACTTCCTTGGTGCTCCCTGGCCTTGTGGAAAGCCAGGGCTCTTTTTACCTTTTCAGAGCAGCTTATTGGAGATACTTAAGGCGACTGTCACAATGCCATTGGAAAAGTAGAGAAAAGAAGAATTGAAGTCAGTCAAGGCTATATTAAAAGTCTGCATTGGGAAACATGAGGTACTACTATGCTGCTGAAGTCCACACTGAGCAGAGTAACACATATACACTGTCTTTTGCTATCCTTTTTTGTCAGGGGTATCACAAACTAAAATCCAGCTATCTAACACTTCTCTTCCTGCATCCCAATGACTTTTTTAACTTTTAGGAAGGTCAGGTTTGGATATAACTATTTTAAAATTTCTAGTGATACAAATTTTTGAAGTTTTCCTGCTGCTGGGGCATACCACATTTTTTATACAGAGGAAGGATCTTCAGAACTTTTTGGGAAATAGGATTTCCAACATCTCTTATGCCAAACAGATGCATATAGACACACTGCTAAAAATATACAGTCACAGTGAAACATTCTCATAAACTATGAAAGGGGTCAGAAAACAGAATATGACTGTGTGATCAACGATGCACAGAACAGCAGGCTGAAAAAAATGATTTACTAAGTGAAAAAGACACACAGAAGATCTAAGAATCAGGAGTACATATTTGAGCATCAAACACTGCTTTGTAAAATACTCTTTGCTGTTGCCTCATATAAACCTCATTCCATTAAAAGCCACAGTGAAGCCAAACCCCGTACAGATGCGCTGCACTTGTTAACTGTTTGAAAACATTTACCCGTGGCAACTCATGGTACCAGCTGAAGACATCTATGCCGATAAGTGAGAACACCCTGGCCAGCGGGGGCAGGATCTGTTTGGTGATATAGTACGTGGCGTTCAGCCTCAGGTTGGGATCCTGCAGGACTTCGATGGGCCGCCTCACCAGCTGTATCAGGGGCAGGCCGGGCATGCCGTACACAATGACGTAGGGCACTCGCTCCCCGACCCGTGGTTCAGAGCGACGGTCATAGGCAAGCATTCTCCTGTTTAAAAAACAGCCTTTACAATGCATCCAGAGGCAAATTCATTTGGCTGTAAGCTTCCCCATCTGATTGTATCAGTTGCTTTCCAGATGACTGAAGTTAACGTCTATTAAGAAGCTCAGGACCAAACTGTTTCATTTTTAATTTATCTCGTGATCAGACCTAAATTTTAGAACTTGGAACACGTGCCCTAAAGACACATTCTCTTTCATGTCACTTGGATTTGCATGCAGGGTGCTTTTTAGTTACCCCTTCCTTAAAGAAATATTTTAATAAAGAGGAGACAGAGAACTAAAAAGAGCTCAACTAGAATTTGTTTTCTGGTCAAATTGTCCTTTGCTTTCTGAGACTGCTTGCTCAGTAGATTGATACCTGCTTCAAATTGAATTGTCCTTTGCTCAGAAAGCAAAGGACAATTCAGTTTCGACTTGGATTTTATTTTACTAAAAAAAGCATAGTTTAATTGGAAGACCTTTTATATTAAGCAAGGTGGCAAAATGTACCAACTCACACTATTTATCACTAATAAACATTATAAATCGAATGAAATATTAACTTCAAGTAAGGCACATTTTTAAAAATGAAAAATTATGCCTGGTAATGCATTTCACAGCACTGAGAGACATCACTATTACCATTTTTATCATATCTAATATCTGTGACAGGTGGAGAGTCAAGGCCTTACACAAAATCCAAAACATAACTAACAGAAGTGAACACACTGTTAACAACATCCGGACAAGACTTTGCTCTTGAACATGTGTGGCTGCTTCCAGGACTATGAAATGGCTTTCTAGGACCATCTCATGCCTGATCTCTTTTCACACACAGAAGAAAGTCAGGGACAACTGCTGCAACAGTATTGGAATAAGAGACATCACTGCTACCCATAACTTGACAGTATAAAGGTCAAGGGAACGAATATCAATGATCTACTCATAATGTGTCAGTATGATCAAGATAAAAAATATTTTTGATCTCCTACCCCTAACTTGTCAGCACAAAGGTCAAGATAAAAAATATCGATGATTAGCACTTCTTAATCTCATTACCTGGTGATTTCCAGGGCAGGTACACAGGCTCCAGGTCTGTAAGCTGAGCTCCCTCTGTACTCTTTTGCAAAGATAAAATCTTGCATGCTGGCTTTTCCTTCCAGTAGCTTCATGCATTGATTCTGAACATACTGCTTGATCTGACTTATGTCCCGTGTTTCAAATAGCAGCTTGATAGAACACTCAAGTATCTTTTTAACCAAATGAGAAAGGTGAGAAAACCATGTATGTTTAAGTAAAAACAATTAATTCCAATTTATTCAGTAAATTATATGGAAATATGAATACAATACACTGCTCAGAAAAAGTACCAGTGGTGAACTGGAATGTTAATATGACAATAGGTTGCAATCACTTCCACTCGAGGACATTCGTAAGCACATTACCAGACAACTTTTTTCTCAGTTTGACATATCTTTCATGACATCATCCATACTCCAGCACTAAGACTGTTTCAGCAATTACAGAGGTTTTCCAGAGTATGAGATGTTTTTCCCTGTCGTCTAAAACATTTTGCCATGACTTTCTGACCACCTCAGCAAACAACAAGAAAAAAAAAAAAAAGAGAGAGAGAAGTAAAAAAGAGCAGTAAATCCTCCTACATGGTTACCTTTCTTACTGGCATAAAATTTTTTTAATCTGGCTAATAACAGGAGCCATTTCTTTACAGCCTCCCAATACACAGCTTCAAATAAACAGGTAAGAAAGCTTATTTTAAATGAATTCTTAGCTAAACTAGATTTATATAAGTGAGCTATTTAGCAGGTGTATCAGTGTCTCACTCATCTGGGAGTTAATACTTACTTCCTGTTAAAGTGAACAGGATCAAGAATGGTCTTTTAGAGAACTTACATGGGCCAAGGGCTTTTTATGGGGTTTTTAGGTGATGAAATAATGCAAGTCCTTATAATGCTGTGAAAGATCAAATTATCTTTCAAATGGCTCATATTAGAAAAACAGATGAAGGTCTCAGACAACTCTAAAGGACTAAGAACTCTGAGCAAGAATAAACACGAAATAACAGAATACTATAATTTCACTCAGGAAGAAATCTATGAACATTTTACCTTGGAAACAGCAGGACAGGAGTCCCTTCGGACTGTCTCTATGCCTTTTGCATCAAATACTGGATCCTTCTGGTCCAATGTTTCATACATGTAACCCACGTACCTCTTTTTAGTTTGCAGGACACATGGTAAGTAGACCTGAAATGTTTAGAAAGAAGATAGCCCAATCTGGCATGTGTTGAGAATATAAGGTGGCTTTGAACATAGAGGGCTTCCTAAGAAATACTTTGCTTTGTTGCTGTGTTTTTTTTTTTTTTTTGTTAAATCATTAAAACTGATAAACTGGATCAAAGGACTGTTAAAGGACAGCTGAGGAAGCTGGGATTCTCTGGAGCTCCATTCTTAAACCACTTCATATTTCATCTACTTGAAGCTCAGATGAGAATTGACAGTATAAACTGTTGCAAGTACCCTTACTTTTTTGCACTATACCTATCATTATTTCTAATGTAACTCCATTATCTTTCTTTCTTATTAAGGCAAATTCATTTTAAACATCAGAGAAGAAAATGTTCCCAGGAAAGGTAGTGCTTAGAACTTTCTGTTTTCAAACTCTATCCAATTAGGAGATGCCAAAAATCAGTTCGTATCTCCATCTGGGGAAAGTATGCTTTCTTAATGCCTATGCTTGGAGAATGGTTTTCTCATGAATGGATTTTTAGTGTAATGGTCTCTTTTGTTTGTTTGTTTTCTCCAACCTCTTATTTCATTCTTGATTGTGTCAGTATTCCTTGACCAGTTTAAAATGAATGAATGGAGAATGATTTCTTTACAGTGTTATTAGGGTAACAGCACATCTTCCTGGCTTTTGTTGAAGAGGGAGCAGTGGGTTTGGATTGCCTCAGGCTGAAGAGGGTCCTGCACATAGGTGTCCTATCTTTCTGAACAGATTCTCTGGCTTTGAGGCATTTTCCTGTTCCTATGCTAGGAACTACTCTAGAAAGTGTATTCAGTATTTTGACCCACAGGTGAAGAAGGGCATTTAAAAGTGAAGCACTCAGGTATCTTCTCAAGTGTATCCTTGCACCTAGTGATTTATTTTCTGGCCAATTAATCCTTCAGCTTAATGACAGAGAAATGCCTCAGAGTGGAAAGGGTCCCTGTGCATCACTCAGTGACAGAAAAAAAGCTGTGCCTTCTACAGGAATTCTGACTTTTCTTGTTAATATTTTTCTACTGTATTTTCCATGGAAAATGGCAATTTGCTTACAAATTCTGACTGAACTTGTTGAGTCAGGTATGTACTTTGAAAATATCCTCCATCCAAGTCATTTGTGAAGACGTTGAAGAGCACAGGGCGAAAGATGGAGCCCTGTGGAACCCCACTAGTGACAGGTCACCAGTCTGATGTCACCCCATTCACCATCACCCCTCTGTGCTCGACCCATGAGCCAACTGCTCTCCCACCACATGATGTGTTTATCCAGCTGTGTGCTGGGCATTTTGTCCAGAAGGATCCTGTGAGAGACAGTATTGAAAGCTTTGCTGAAATCCAAAAAGTTTACATCAACTGGCTTCCCTTGATTAACTAGGGGGGTTACCTTGTCATAAAAGGAAATCAGGAAAGCCAAACCAAGGGAGACGTTTCCAAAAACTGATGAGACAAAAATTTCAAACTGCCTGATGCTACCAGCACAACAGGCCACCACGCATCCTGATGTGAAAGTAGGAATATTTCTTTTTGTTGTTGATGCTGCAGTGCTCCTCTGACAAGGTCCCTGAGGCATTAAGGAGTTTGCAATATACACCCAAAGAAACACCACAGTACATGACCGTTGTATATCCTTATCCTACATTAGGATCCAGAAAGATCTTTTATCTTCACTTTTTTTTTTTTTTTTTTTTTTTTTTAAATAACAGTGTTTTCACCCAACATACTCAAAGCAAAGTATTTTCCTTTTACCTTTTCAAACTTCAGTTTAACAGGTTTGGGATTTGTTGCTGTTACAGCTTCAGCAATTTCTTGACCAATCTTAAAAGACTGCTCCTTCGTGGCTCCTTTCAAGAGTACAAACATGCTACAAGAAATCAGACGTAGGAAATAAGTGGAAATCAGTTCAACCTGGTTCCTGAAAATTATAAACTATAGCTTGCTGGGTAGCAAGGCAGGGTTTTTGTTATCAATTGTATTCCCTTCCTTCAGCTAGAAAAGCCAAAAATCTGAGAAATTTCAGTGTGCAGTATGAATGAGGAGTGCCAAATGCCTGACAAATGCTGTGACTAGCTGCTGAGGCAGGGAACACAACCACTCCCAGGCACTGCAAAAGTTGAGTTCCCAGGAAAGAAAGGAATAGGATTTTACTTCCTTTCTCCAAGAGTTTTTTTTAATGAAACTACCATGAATTCAATATCCTTGAAATTTCAAGTCTTTTATCAAATCAAAGTTGTTACAGAAGGACATCCAGACAAGCTTTGTTTCCTAATGGCTGAAAAATATCTGAGTGTTGAAGAGAGATGGATATACCTAGAGCATGGGTATCCATTTAGATGAAAGATTGACTGAGAAAGGGGAGATATTTATATGATGTATTTCAGGCAGCTTAATAATATCTTTGCATGCTCTGATGGCTGCTTCTGAATTGTATCCACTTTTGAAGATTAAAATAGTGCCTTCCTCAAGGGGCAATGCCTACCTACTATGTTAAAAATACTCAATTTTCTAAAATAAAAGCAACATGAGAAATGGGCACAAAATAGTAATTTGGTAAATTAGATTTATATTTAATTCACAACTGAAAAAAATATTATTTCCCCCCCTCTTTCTGTTCCAGATAATTTTCAAAAGAAAGGTAACCTTTCAAGTTCTAAGAGTCTAATAGAAACTTGAGGAAACTGGATATTATTTACTTTGCATATTCTGCAAGACAGTAAGCAACATCCAAAGAGGGTCCATTTACTCTTTTCAGCATCATACATTCCCCTTTTTGAGACAAAAAAAAAATCTATCTACAAAGAACTACTATGATTTTAAAACATTACAAGAAGTAGACCATTAATTACCTGTCTGTATCACCATACACAACATGAGCACCCCATTTTTTTGTATCATTCACCAGTTTAATGGCACGCTCCAATGTTTCTCTGGCTTTGTGGACAATGCTATCTCCAATCTGCAAAGTTAAAGACAGATTGAAAAGCTTTATTCTACTGTTAAACCAAATACTAGCTCATGGTAAACATAGCCTAATTGTCTTTAATTTGTATATGAAAATTACTATATTGAGACAACATATTTTATTTCATGGTTTAAATGCATATAAGAAATAAAAACATTGCCTAAATTACCCCAAAATAACAAGAATTGAAGGAATAATGACCAAAAATTATTACAAATTAAAATAAAGAAAAATTTTGTTTAAATATCTTTAGACATATTAAAGTTTAAGAAGTAAGACAAGACTGTTTTGGACCATTTTCTCTAGTTTTTGGATTCTGTTGATTCCTCTAAAAACTACGAAACAGCTACAATGTTTTATTTTATTTCCACTATTAGAACTTTAATCCAATCCACCTTCAGAGACAGTTCTACAGAAATGCCAATTTCAAATGCTCTTTATGGGAAGAAAAGAAATTAGACATTTCTTTTCAAAATAAATAAAATAAACAAATAAATCCTAAATTCCTGATTTTCAGTATTACACATAAAAACAGCTTTTCTAAAGGTATTTAGTTTAAGTATGTTTCAAATAATAACAATAACAACAACAACAATAATAATAATAATATGTTATCTGACTAGTACTTTTCCCACATTTTTTATGCATTTTTATTTGTAACCCTTACCTCAATGCATGGCATTCTTCCAGAAAAATTAGCAGCTGTATAACCAAACGTAAAATTAGCAATATACTTTAGACCCAACTGACGAGCTTCAAGCATTCGAGTCACAGCCTTGTCATGCTTATAAGCCTTCATTGACTGTTTGACCATTATCCTAGTCTTCAAGATTTCTTCCAGCATCCTCGGCAGCACACCCTTTCTTACTGAAGGCTGCCACAAAGGGAACAAAGAAAAAAATGTTTATAAACCTAACCTAAACAGGTAGCAGTAAAATCAAAACCCAGAACTGTTAGTTAACCTCTGTCAGGAAGACAAATTAATTAGTAAGATGCCCTAGCCGCCAACAGCTTTGCTTTTCCCACAAATAATACAAGGAACCTAGAATACAGGCAAAGCTCTTAAGGGCAGAGTAAACAGCTTTTTGTTGTTTTCATCAGCCCTGCTAATGCACTGTTCAGATAATCTTATTAATTAAAATGAGACTTCAACACTGTTAATGCTCAAAATATTACATGTTGAAGGAATATTGTCATTTAAAAATTCTGCAAATATTCTTTACTTAAAGTTTTTTGTTTTCCATTAAATACACATATGCTGGTGATTGGCTAACTATTTGTAAGAACTCCAGGCCATACCCATTACAAATCAGCCAGCAGAAACAAAATGAGAACAACAGTCAGGGAGTTTTATCTCCCAAACCATGACTCTTTTTCTAGGAAAGCATTCTGCAGGCAGAAGAAGAATGAAGTGTTACATACAGATAATTACTGTTTGATCCCCAAACTACACATCTAAAATACAGTTTAATTATAGACGAAATAAGCTTTCAGTAAAAAGGAAAAACTAAAGATGACATTTTACTTCCTGAACTTCCAGAAGTTTAACGCTTTGACAAATACCAAAAAACACTGGGAAATGGGAGATTGAACCTCCCCTTTCTGTCTGCTCTTAATGTAACAAAATATAAACTACAGTATCAATTTGACCTTAAGCTAGGCAGTTAACAGGGAGAGAAAACACCTGTCAAAGAACACTACTATAATTACCTTGACAAAAGCTACTCCACTGGGTGACACTGTGATATCATGCCTAATCTGGTAAAGTAAGTCAGGAGGTACTCTGAGAGATGTACAGCCAAATTTGAATGCATCATATCTAATAAAGAGAAAAGTTATATATGAAGACAAGTCATTCATTTACAGCCCAATCAAGCAACAGCATCAGCTCACATTGAAATGCTGATAATGCCAGCAAGGACAGAATAAAGTCAGCTATAAACAAACATAACATTATTTCATATTTCTTAGCCACGTGCAAAAGGCTCTAGGAATAATGTACTAATAAATGGCTAAATTCCAATGCATGCATAATTTATCAAGTCTGTTCTATGTTAATGAATTCTTTCCACATGCTGAGTTAGTAGAGGCACGTATTCATCCAGTAATGCCCTATGGAAACCATACATATTTACTAAGTACCACATTCCACAAATTTTCTTCCTACAAACTCAGAATTTCAAATCAGAAACTTAAAAGGCTGATGGTGACACCTGGCAATTACTGCACATGTCTTCCCATTCTTCAAAATACTGTTTTACAGAGGTAATTATAAAGAGAAATTTTTCCAATTAACAGGATAACTGGTAAGCTCAATAAAAGATGCTACACATCTATTCATGAGAATAACTAATTGTATCTTTTACTTTTGAATAGTTAAGACCAGAGTGAACTACAACTGTTAAAAGAACTACAATAATTTATTAAGGAATAGTACTAGTCCAGTTTTGAAGATAGGTGGTGGATCTACATGAACTTATTCTGAAGCAATATTAAAAACCAGCATCACCACAATAATGCAAGAGTGTATGTACACACACACACACACACACAGTTGTCTGTTGGTTTTTTAACAGAACACAGTCTAATTCTATATTTAATTAAGAATACATATTGATGTGTATATGTATATGTGTGCTTATGCACGCATCCACATGGTAGATTTTTATCATCCCTATTGTGTAACAGAAAATGATGCTATTCATACCTGCCCATTTTCTCCAGTAAAACCCAAGGGTTCTCAGTATCTTAGAAAAGACATTAAAGTCTCTATGGAATCAAAGTTTGAGAAAAGAAGAACAACTTACTTTCCTAAGTTTTCAACATGTCCCAGGCAGGTTGAAAAACAGTAGTTGTATGCTATCACGATGGAAGGATATAACGACTGGAAATCTAAGACAAGAACAGCATTGCTGTAGAAGCGGGATTCTGGCTCCATTATTAAGGGAACACACTGTGGAGCTTTCATTTGAGCTCGCTGCTGGACACTGGGCGTCACAGCAATGTAATTCATTGGCTTCGCAATACGCAGCATCACAGACTCCACGCGATACTGCAAAACAGTTTGGATATAATCATTATAGTTTCAAAAATGCAGAACAAACATGTGTGCATTAAAACAGTGCAAATGCAAATTTATATTTCCTGAATTTAAAGTTCAGAAAACCAGTTTTCCAAAATAAATAGCTGTTAATGTATATTTTAATGACTTTTTTTATCTCCAGATCATCTTTAAGGTCCCTTCCAACCCTAAACATTCTATGATTCTATATTTTCTATCAAATATAGTGACACTTTTCCATGTTTCCTCTTCATTTAGCCCTGATCGTTGAAAGTAAAGCACTTTTTATTTTTATCTATAGCAAAAATAAACATCCAACAGGCTGCAACAACATATATGGATAGCCATGCTACAGTCACTGAATGAGCATTTGCTAAACTGTATTTCTGTTAGACTTGCACATTATTGAAAAAAACAAAGTATAACATACATTTGATGACCATTTTCCATAGGAATCTGCACAGCAATTTTATTTCAATATTTGGGGAAACAGAAACAATACGTGAGTTGTATAAGTTGATAATTGTGCCTCCACGTTTTTAACCATGAGAAATAACTGGAATGTACTTGGCAGTAAGAGAACCAAGGGAAGAATTTAAGTCAGCTCATCTCAGAACTCCACCATTTTGCACTGGGTATCATGCTTTGTCCCTGATCATACCACAAGTAGTACAGGAAGCATTTGATGTCACCCATGTGGCACCATACCAGTGTGTGTCTAAGTGGTGTGGCACATCACCTGACCACTTTCACTTGGATTCTGGGGGCTTCATTCTGCTCCCTGTCTTCCAGCTCAGGGGTCTGGGTACCTCGAGAGCAACTGGTGTTGCTGTTAAAGACTAAGGCAAAGAAGGCATAAGTACCTCAGCCTTATCCTCTTCCTATATCACTGTATTTCCCCCCTGCATTCAATAAAGGATGGAGATTCTCCTTAACATTTCTTTTGTTGTTGATGTATTTCTAAAAACATCTTTTGTTGTCTTTTATGGTAGTAACCAGATTAGGTTTTGGTTGAACTTCGGCTCTTCTAATTTTCTTCCTGCATAAACTCATAACATCCTTGTAGTCCTCTCAAATTGCCTGTCACTTCTTCTGAAGGTGATACACTCTCTTTCTTTTCCCCTGTGTTCCAGCCAAAGCTCTCTGTTCATCCATGCTGGTCCCTCTCCTTCACTGGCTCATCTTTCAGCACACAGGAACAGTCTGCTCCAGTGCCTTTAGGATTTTCTTGTATATCCAGCCTTCCTAGACTCCTTTGCCCCTCCCGAGGGACTGTCTCAACCAGTCTCCTAAACAGGATGAAGTCTGCCCTCCTGAAGTCCAAGGTGCCAGTTCTGCTGAACCCCCTCCCTACTTCTCGAAGAACCCACAAACTCTATCATTTTGTGATCTGTGTGCCCAAGATGGCCTCCAGCCATCACATCACTTACCTGTCCTTCTCTGTTCACAAACAACAGGTCCAACCTTCCCTAGCTGACTCACTTACCAGCTGTGTCAAAGTTCTCTTCCACACACATCAGGAACCTTATAGACTGTTTCCTCTCTGCTGTGTTGTATTCCCAACAGTCATGTGGTAAAGTTGAAGTCCCCCATGATAACAAAACCTAGAGATCACGAGACTTCTCCCAGCTACTTGCAGAATATTTCATCTGCCTCTTCATCCTGGTTGGGTGGTCTATAACAGACCCCCTGCAGGATATCTGTCCTGTTGACCTCCCTGATTCTCATGCTCAAACACTCAATCCTATAGTCAACATCAATAAGTTGCAGACTATCGAAACACTCTCTTAACATAACAGGGATACCTCACCACTTCTCCTTCCTTGCCTCTCCCTTCTGAAGAGCTTATAGCTGTCCATTGCAGCACTACAGTTGTGCAGGTTGGACCATCATGTTTTATGTTTTCATGATGGCAACAATGTAATAGTTTTCCTGCTGCCCAATGGCTTCCAGTTCCTCCTGTTTGTTGTCCGAGATGCGTGCATTGCTGTAGATACACTTCAGTTGGGTTATCGATCCCTTTTCCCCTTTTTTGGGGTGGGGGGGAAGGCCTAATCTCTACATGACCATTCTTGGGCACATCTGTGGTTTCTAACACATTAACAATCTTCTTGTCTTTGTTGCCACATAGATCTCCATCCCCTACCTCCACTGAGACAGCAGACTGAAAGACTTTGCTAAGACACTGTTTCTCAAACACTGGTGTGATGCTCCCAGGCTTATCTCTCGTGAGCCTGGTTTTATCCCTTTCCCCCTTCAAATCGATTTTAAAGCTCTTTCAAATGAGCTCTGCTGACTCCTGTGCAAAAATCAGCAAGTTCTTCAATCAACTGACTAATAATTTGTATGCCTATGACCCTCTCTTGTTAGATTTGTTTAGTCTACTATGAAATGTTCAAGACGGTTTCATACAACAAAATAATAAAAGCATATTTTAAAAACTTATTGTAAAACTTAGTGAGAGATAGAAACATGGAAAAATAAAATATACTAAATCTTTTCTTATTGCTATTCCATTTTAAAATCTCTTTCAGCTAAAAAGAAAAGGAATGTCTTCATAAAAGGAAGTGATGATTCTTCTGAGTGAATAAAAAAATTATTTGTGGTGACTGGGAATTGTTGCAACTGCCATTTCCGTGATCTAGAAAGTTTCAGTGGAAACAGAACATAGGTGCCCAGAAGGGAAGAGAAAAGAACAGTCAGGACAGAAAATGCAGCATGCTTCTGTTGCTTACTCCCACTCAAAGACATCTGAGAAAATGACAAGCAGAACAGTCTTTGTGGGCTGCAATCATGACAGTTTAAGCATATCTATGTTGGCAGTATGCCGGTCCCACACTCCCTGTCCCTAGCTGTGCATTTCTCTTCCCTTGCTCCAAGAGTAGTTATTTTCTGATAACATGGTAAATCAGGGAGATAAACTGGCAAATACCTGCTGAATGCCACCATGGCTCTGCTGCAGGTGCCTGCCTGCCTGCTCCCCACTCTCCCACAAACAGAGGGCCATTACCAGCAAGACCAACAAGAACCTGCACTGGGTCAAGAGATGACATAAACAATTGCAGTCAAAGGAAAAAAGCTGGCAAACGTTTTTTAATTGGACTGAATTGTCATGGAAACTGTAGCTTTAGACACTCCCATATCTGCCTGGCTTACAACCATGATATCTACTTAGGACATTAGTCTTTAAGTTGTTTTTTTGTCCACAGAAGTTGGCAAAAAAAAAAAAAAAATCAGTTTTGGTCAGCTGTTTTTTAGAAAGCAGAAAGATTGTAGGAGAAGAAGTATGGTAGGAAAGAAGATGACAACAGAAGAGCTGTAACACATGAGAGAGCAGCTGCCTCATTTCAGGTGCTGTTCATGTCTCACATGAAGCCACGACAATGGTTGAGTTAGTCTAGTCACTCAGAACCTGGACAAGGAAAGCCTTTGGTAGTACTGGAGATTGCTGGGGTCTCAAATAAACAGTAGCTCTCACTCTATCCTTCTCCCTTTCTCTCTGATGCTAGTATCAAAATAATAGAACCACACACACCTTGCATGACACGTACTTAAAAAAGCCAGAACCCTTCTTGTCTTACTGTCAAATCTCACCCAGAGGTCTGCTTCATAGGAAATGGCACTTAGAACATATTCAATACTGTTTTGTCTGCATGGAAGAAAATAACTTCATCTTTCTAAAATACGCTCAATTATATTTATGTTTTAGAAAGCATTCATTTTCAGACTCATTTAAGTGTGAACAATACCAACTCAAAGGGAAAGTTTAGTGTTCCTGAAGTCAGTAGAAGAGAGAGATTCACTGGCATGGTTAAATTTGGGGAACTCTATTTTTAAGAGCTATTTTTAAACTCTGAGACTAGGCAACTCAAAAGCAGCAATAACAGACTGAATGGTATTCTTTATGTTTCACTTTCACATTACTTTCATGTCAACAGTCTTCTGTGACCCCATGAAAATACATATATGGACTGAAAAGCTACTGAAGAACTAAAACATTTTGTAAAACCTGTTTTGTTTTTATGAAGTGTAAGAAAAACTAAGTCTTACCTGGGAGCCTCTTGTTAATACATGTAAGAACTGAATGCCAAAAAGTCTCGCCATTTCACTTGTTCTGTCAATCAAATCCAGTTTCTCTAACAACAGGAGATTCCCACGGACCCGGCTAACATAATGATCAACCATTTTCCATCTGTGAAAGTGAATGCCTCGTTATAAACAATCAGGAGAGCGCTGCTCCTTCTACTAAGAAAAATGTATTTTTATGATAACTTGTTACAAACCAGCAAATAAAATTTCCTCTAGCACATTTTTATATGTTTTTTTCAAAAAAGGTGGCATACATAAATATACACTTACATATTCTAAATATATACACAGAATGTGTTACAGCAAACTACTCTTAAGGCATCTCTCAATGACATGCTATATTCTGTTTTCCTTACTGTCCTAAAGGATTACCAAAACAGAAACATCAGTTTCCCTTCATGTGTTTACTTTTTTTTTTTAACAGAGTGACCTTTCGTGGAAACATCTTTCTATATTAAGAATGTCTATGTCAGCCGAACATAAATTTAGAATTTCAGTATAAACCAGGGTTCCACCTAGTTAAAAGGTATTTAACTTTTACAGAAATTATATGTATGTCACAAACAACACTCAGATCAGTACTCAGTTTTATGAATTGTTCATATCTTGCAATACCAAATCACTCATGGAAGAGTGAAGCTCAGTATGACATACATCCTGTAAAGCTATTTTCAAGCAGTTGTAGTTACTGTCTTAACATGTTGCACACTGTTTTGTACTACTTTTAAGCCAAGCTTGGTCAGCATGCACTGTGAAGTGAAACAGAAGCTGACAGTTCATTAAAATCCCTTCTGATGAATAGCATACACAAAATAAAAGACATTATAGAACTTCAGAATAGTACATCTATTCAAATATGTTGAAATTGTAACTGAAAATGTCTTGTTGAAATATTGAGGGTATAACTATACAACAGAACAGCCCAGTAAATAAGCTCGTGTTGCTGCATATACACTGTTCTAGTGCTTGAACTAAATTGATTATTTCTTCCTATGCTGACCTGAGCTAATATCCATCTGATGTTAAGAATCTGGTCTTAAAAACAACAAACAAAATGGATTATTAGATCATTACCTGTAGACATCTGCCTTATTATCAAACCAATCAGACAAAACTCGGAAAGTAAATAAAGGAAAACGATGATGAAGAACATGAAAGCCCACATTTTCAAAAGTGTAATTTGTTAGATTCACCTAGAAAAACACAGTGGACACGTTAAAGATGCATGATGGCTTTCAAAATCAAAGAAATCTCTACTTTTCAAAAACTGTAACAATTAAATTTATTAACTTTTTATTAGTGTTTTGTTAAAAAGGTAAGCATTTATACTAATAAGTAAGCCCCTAACAAGTCAGAAAAGAGTATCCCTCATCAACTGAAAAGAATATGCAGAATTAAGCAGTTCATAAAGATCACGTCTGAATTTAGTCAGAATGAGATTTGTAAAGACTGAACCATTTGAGAATTAAATGTAAGGTCATAAATGGAGAAAAACAAAACAAAACAAAAAGCAAAAAAGAGAAAAGAGTAAGTCTAAGAGCTTAAAATAAGTATTTAATTCAGTAAAAGAACCATATTAGACAAATTCAAATTTTTAAAACAGGTAAGTTGTTCTCCAAACCCAAAAAGAAGGGAAAAGGAATATGTATTAAGAAACACTACTGATTCGATATTTTAGATTTTAGCAATACGCAAAACCCATTCTCAAAAAGCAGGAAACTACTTTTGAAAAGGTGTAGAAAGAAAAAAGATCAGTTACACAAGTTACATGAAACTTTCAACAAAGTCTACAATAAGTAAAAAATACCATTAAGTGAAAACATTAACCTTTTAAAAATTTTACCTCATTTCTCATCATTCTCCAAATATTCAACATAATTCGCCCAACAATGTTTATTTCACTCATTGTATCCGATCCATATTCATCCAGCTCCTGTGCAAATCTGTTATCTTTCTTTTCATCTAAAGACATTAAAAGAGAATTTTATACAAATTATAGGAGAGTCAAGCCAGATCAAGCTATCCCTCTTCCAATTTGAGCTCTCTAGAAAAATAAGAATTCATAAAGACTGTTACTGATTGCACAAGGTTATTTATTTACCAGTCACCTACATGACCTCTAAATAAAACTCCCCCAGGTTTCTCCGCTCTTGCACATTCCTCTGAAGATAACTCTTACTTTGGTTTCATTGACATGTTGTCCAAGGAAATATATTCTCTACAGTGAATGTATTGGTTAAGCAATGCTGAATGTTACCTGAGAGTTAGCTGCACAAACATTAGTGCACAAGATAAAAAAATTATAATTAAAAGTTATTTCTGCCCGAATCTGTTTATAACTCAAGGCTTTACTTGCAAAGATCTTACACAGTTGGAGCCAGGTCATGGAAGAGAAGGTCAGTGCTTTTCATAGAGTAAAAGCAAACCCACCACAGTGGGAGCAAGTAGACATGAGTTCTGGATAGCACAGAGAAGGAAATAGGAAGGAACAAATGCAGCACTTTGAATCTTTTTCTGTGAGACAGCGGTGACTAAAGTACAGAAATACATTTTCTTTTGCCATCCTTGATTTTTGTCATGCTTTGGAATACTAGAACACAAGAGAAGAGAGTCTTTTTGGTATACATTTCTTGAAACCATCTTTTTTTTTTCAAGCAGCATAGGTTTATGGTTTTGGTATTCTTTCCAGAGTTCACATGCATTTTTTTTTTTAAATGTATCATTCAGATTTAAATTCAATAGGAAAACACACTGATTTGATCCTCCAGTTTTATTTCTTAATAATTTAATGGAAGAGAAAGGACTTTGAGGCAATTTCCTCATGTTTCTAAATCCATACCCATTTTTCAGCTCTTGGTTGTTTTGTATTCTGCCATCACTCATTTATCAGGTATGCCTGTACAGTATTCTGCCAATAAATAGCAGAACACTTTGGACAGAGTGTGCAGAAGTGTGGCTACACAATGCTTTGCAGTAATGATCTGAACTGAGCAATCACTTCCTCAGACAGCCAAGAACCACATTTACCCTTGAAGACAGAAGTAAAAATTGCAAGAAATTCTGCAGAACTGCTGTGAAACAACGTAATACAGACTTAATTCGTTGACCTTTCAAATGTGTATTCTATCAACTGAAATATGGTTAACAAAACCTATTTTGTCATTCACTGACTTTTCAATTTTGTTTTGACAAAATTTAGCAGACCCTTCATTCACTTCACCAAAATGCATACTATCTTTTTAACCTCCTTGTTTTGGTTTTTTAAGGAGCAAAAAAGCAATTTCTCTTTTCATGTTTACATGGAAAAATGCCCCATAAGCAGCAACATTTTTTCTTCTGCTTTTCTTCATTTGCACATGCTGGACCTCCTGTGAAAGCGAGGAACTTACAATTTCCCCCCCTCAATTTTTTTTTTTTTTTAATTGGAAGCAGAAACTATTGGTTAGTTCTAGTTTCTGCAGAGTCTCCTAGTTCTCTTTTGACTTGTTTAGGAGATTGCCTGTATTTCTCAAGTTTGCTTCATGTCTTGCTGGTAAAGACAGGTAACAAAGCATGCTGTGGTCACAAGGAAGACCCATTGCCCTGATGAACCAGACTCTGCATGTGATGAGCACTGCCAAATTACAAACACCTGTACCATTCTACAACTAGTGTGGGGAATATATCAGCAGAAACATGTAAGCCTCTTTGGAAACTACGCTGTTAAGAAGAAGAACTGGACATTCTTCCTATTGTTCAAGTGTATGAGATGAAACAAAAAGTCTCCTCTTATCCTCTGTTATCCACTCCCTAACTCTGAGCTGTGATGCAAAGAAGGAAACAGAGGCTACAGTGCACACACAAAAAAATGCCACTACGCACAGGCACAGTACTCACTTCTGTTGTGATGTGTCCTAATGACTTATGAATAGTTCACTTGTAAATGGCAGAGGCAGCACCAGACTCAGCCAATAAAGCAAAACCAGAGAGAAGTCCAGCTTTCTTTTTGTTAAGTTGAAATCACAGGAAAGGGAAGGAAAAGTACCTTCCATCTTTATTTCAATAGGAGGAAAGAGGAGCATACTGCTTGAAGGAGCACTTCCTGTTCTGAAAATACAGCATGTGAAGAAGGGAGGGAAATATGAAGCATAGGGGTTGGAAAAGCAAGAGGAACATAGATGGGGTCAAAACTGTGGACAAGGAGGCCACAAAGCAACAGAGAACACAACAACTTGTACGTATATGATCACGCATGCAAGCCCATACTTATGGCATGACATTTTTGGGAAGAGCTCATCAGTATGAACATATTCTTATCTTTCTCCTGCAATTGTGTCAAAAAAGAATAACTACTTACCTTACAATAACACCAGTTCTAAGAAACACTTTAAGTGTTATGTATTCCACTTCTGAATGTGCATCTACCAGCTGGCACAAGAACATCTGCACTATGAATACCAGTGCTGTGGAGATAAGGCCTATGTCCTGCACGCCCACTCGAACTTCATGTTCAAAAACGTTTAAGGGCTACAGTCCTGGTTTCCTTCACTGGAACTGAACCCACGTTGTGTGGGACTTGATAGTTGCGGGGAAGGAAGCCTGACTGTGAAATATGTAACAACATCACCATTAAGAACCATACAGTCCCCTTTCTTTGAGGACTGGTTAATGTGTATCTCAATACCAGTAACTTGAGGAAGAGCTTATGTCAGGAAGATGGGTACTATCAAGAGTTTTGTTGATCTAACTGTTGATTCTATCAACTATAGTGCAGACAGAGCTGTCCTGCAAGACAAGAGCTTTGACTCAGCCTCTGAGAACAACAGCAGATACACACTAGTTACCTGACCCAAACTGAAGAGATTGTTTGGCCATACATCTACACCAGAGCAGTAAACCTTTGTGATCTTTGGAAGTTACAGAGCCTTTGACTACAACACTTACTGTTCCTCTTACGAAAGACATTGCACATCTTGAGGTATAACAGGTCAAAAATTTTTCTGAACATTCTTCAGTACCTCTGAACACTGTAGCCAGAGGCATTATTATTGCAATCAGTGTATCATCTCAATTTGAACCATCAGGGGAATTACATAACAAGGTTCATGCAATCAGTTATTATTCCTGAAGAACAAACTTGAAAGCTCTGTGCCAAAGAATAAAACTTGTGAACCAATTCATATTTAAACTATCATGTGTTCCTGTTTTCATATATTAAGTATTTAAATATTCCCCAAAGTCCAATTGCCAATAACTTTCAACTGAAGATACAAATTTTTCTTATGTTCTTGTCCCTAGAAGGACTCCATAACTCAGATCTTTTCTGAACATGTCACAGGTATCAAAAGCATCCAGAGTGTGCAAATATTCAAACATGAAGGAAGAAGTGTGTGAACACAGTGCTTCTAAAACATCACGTTCTCCTGTCCAGGCACACAGAACTCCAACATAAAAGATGTTATTCCTGTGCTGGGTATGCCCAAAGATTCAACTAACCCAGTATCATGTTCTATCATGTACTCAAAAGTAGATGCTTCAAGGTGGGGGAAGTGGTTACTGATACTCCCTCCAGGTCTCTCCCAGCTTCTAACCATTTGCAGCTTCCTGGGCCAGATATTATTTTCACACATATCATAGATCCCAATGGATTTTTCTTCCAATAGTTTATCTCCTCTTAAAGTAATATACATCTTAAGCATTTGTATAATCTTGTGACAAGGAACTCAACAGTTCAATAACACAGGGATGAAAATCAACTTCCATTCTGTAGCTGCCATTTACTAGCTTCACTTGATTTCTGGTTCTTGCTTTAAAAAAGACCATGAAAAACCAATCCATATTTCCCTTTATCCCTCAGTATTTCATAGGCTTTTACCTGTCCTACACAGTTTTGTCTCTTCTGGAATCCCAACTTAGTAAAAGTTACTAGACACATTTGTATTACCCTTCATCTTTACTAGTTCTCCTATATCCACTTGGTGGGGGAGGAAGGTTATGAGGAAGCTAGAACCACAGTACTTGAGGTACAAGTACGCTATAGATCTTCACATTTTTCACATTTACATTCATTGCTTCATATTCTCCTTGCTCCATAATTCCTAAAACATGCTTTTGCAACCATTACAAAGCAACAGGCTCAAGTTTTTAATAGAACAATCACAGTAAAGCACTTCTTATTTCATGGCTATTTAGTTTCTGTGCAGATCTTTGGCAAGAGTCCTGAAGAAAGCAGTTTTTTAAACGGGTTTGATTTTTAAAACCTCCCTCATCTATATCCTCTTCATGACTGCAAAGAGTAACAACAAATTTTTAAGACAGTTTGTAATTTTACAGTCATCTTGGTTCTCCTCAGGCGCAACAGCACATTTATTTAGCTCTTCACTAACAGCATTCTTCAAAATGATAGCTTCTTTTGATTGGCTAAATACAGATACTAGGCTTACCACTATCACGGATAATTGTCTCTCCATGTTTTCAAGAAAAAAATCCAAACAGACTTTCCACAATGTTGGAGGAAAGCATCAGCACTCGGACCCAACAAAATCTGCCCACAGTACAAGAGTGGCTATTGAAAGTGAGGATTTTATTACAGTGCTGCTGGCCAGGACAAGTGCTGCTCAGAAGCATTTTTATATCCCCGTATTCCAGCCAGAGAAAACATAGATAATGATTATGATAGGTATCTGAATGACTGAAGTCAAGGAGAAGCAAGGGAAGGTTTGGTAGCAGAAGTACCTTCAAGAATTGAAAACTTAACACACAATTATAGAAAATGAGTCCAGGTTCATGAATACAGGACACACCCAGAAGTGGAATACACAAGGAATCTGAAAATTCAGAAAACACCAGAATCTCACTGGTATTTCAATTTTGTGTGTGTGATTATACCATAACAACATATAAGCAAGAATAAAAAAGAGGCCCATCTGAAGAAATCCTCTACATTTATTTTTTTAATTTCATAGATTTCAACTTGCTTCTATTGGAACTGAGCTGAAACCCTCTACAGTAACTTACCTGGCACACGAGAAATCATCTGGCATAAATCAACATTTAGTGCAGCAGCCCTCTGTAAGAGATAACCCCAGGAATGCATCTGGACTTCATAGCCTAACAAAATGTCTGGGTCATATCTAGAGAGGTGAGGGAAAAGAAAAATAAGCCTTATATTATTTAAGAAAGTATTTTCCGTGAACAGAGTATAAACAGAATTTCATTCAAATCGCGATGAGTTAAAAAAAGATGCAGTCACAATGGGTTTCTATAACAGCAGCATCTGGACTAGGAGACTTTAAAACAGACAATCTTTTAGGATTTTCAATAACATTCAACTGCAAAGATATTTAGAAAGAATATTTTCACTGGATTTTTTTTTAGAATATTTCTATTATTTCAGTCTTTACAAATATAGAACAAAATCGAGGTCTCGTTAGGTTTTATTGATGGAATCAGGATGGATCGAGCATAAACTGAAATCTAGCTACTGGCACAAGACAGATGTGCAATGAAATATAGTCATGCCTATGGAACAGAATTTGCCACTAGGTTACCTTGAATGTTTTGCAAATAACAATGTGTCATGCATGCTGCAGCATAGCTTATAGCAATCACGGGGCACTTCTGGTCCTAAATGATAACCCTTTATTGGGAGTTACAATTTGTAGTTGAGTGAGAGCTGTCTAAAATGAAACACAGAGCAAAGCAACCATATCTACCAGTTCTCTTTAAATACCTCTTCCTTTACGAAACCTTCTTTCTAGAAGATATGCAAGAAAAACTCATTTTATGTTGTCTCTCATTCTAGTTGGCTGGTTCAAGTACAACCAAAAAAAAAAGTCAGAATTGACTCCTGAAACAGTATAATTGCCTGTCTTCCAATAAGGCTCAGAGAAGAGTTGACTACACAGAAGGACAAACAACGTGCCTTCAAAGACAAAGCACAGGTAGGAATTAGCTCACAGCCAGTATCACCTACCTTTTGAGTAAGCACTATTAAAACCACAAGTTGAGATCTGGTCACTTGCCAAAGAGACCTAGAATGATTTGCTTGGACTGGGCAGAGACAGACTGGACAAACTAGCATGAGATATCTGTCATTTTTAAAGCAAAAGTAGAGAAAAGAAGCTCCAGTGGGAAGAACAGCTGCTTTTTGGTTGGACTAGATGATGTTTAGGGTATTTTCCAATCTTGATGATTCTGAGATTCTTTCAATGTTGAGAGGTTCTGAGTTCTAGCAAACAGCATTTAATAAAAATGAATGACAAAAGGGCAACTCTCAAGAGGTGGAGGATTGGACAATAGGTTGAGCACAGTCTATGCCCCACCCCACAACAGAATGCAGGCTTGTAGACCTTAATTTACAGAAGAAGTAGACAGGGGCCTTGGTTTATTAACAGGATCTCTGTATTTTTGCATCCTTAAGCACATAAAAAAGCACCAACATTTCCTAAATGTTGAATATAGGAGAATACCCTTTCCCCAAATTCTGTGTTAGCTGTATCACAGCCATTAAAAATGAAGCTTCAGACTTTATCAGTAAGTGTCTTCCTTGCTTGTGAGTCCCATCCAAAGGCAGATGACCACTCATTTTGAAGTTACTAACTATTTTGAGATTTGCTCCAGAAAAGAGCTTCTCCACACTTCTGTCATGAACAGTAAATTCAGTGAAAATATATTTCAAGCTTCTTACTCAGCATGACTATTGCTTTATTACAATTTGGGCTTTAGCACTGGTCAGAAAAAGTTGCAAAAATCCCCTTTATCACCTACTTCTACTTGTGAGGGAATGGTTTTTTGATACAATTTTTGCCTAAAGCAGAGGATTGTAAAGAATTCTAAAAGAACTAGCACTTTGCATTTGCTGCAATCACACAACACCTACAGGATGGACAGAGGATCAGATTGAGCCAGCACGGGATTAGGAAGGGCAGGTCCTGTCTGACCCAACCTGATCTCCTTGTATGATCAGGTGACCTGCCTGGTGGATGAGGGGAAGGCTGTGGATGTGTCTATCTGGACTTCAGCAAAGCCTTTGACACTGTCTCCCACAAGCATACTCCTGGAAAAGCTGGCAGCCCACGGCTTGGACAGGGGCACTCTGTGCTGGGTTAAGAACTGGCTGGATGGCCGGGCCCAGAGAGTGCTGGTGAACGGGGCTGCATCCAGCTGGCGGCCGGTCACCAGTGGTGTCCCCAGGGATCAGTGCTGGGCCCAGTCCTGTTTAACATCTTTACTGATGATCTGGATGAGGGGATTGAGTGTACCATTAGCAAATCTGCAGATGACACTAAGTTAAGGGGGGAGTGTTGATCAGCTGGAAAGCAGGAGGGCTCTGCAGAGGGACCTGGATAGGCTGGAGAGTTGGGCTGATTCCAATGGGATGAGGTTCAACAAGGTCAAGTGCCGGGTCCTGCACTTTGACAACAACAACCCCCTGCAGTGCTACAGGCTGGGCACAGAGTGGCTGGAGAGCAGCCAGGCAGAAAGGGACCTGGGAGTTTGGATCAACAGGATGCTGAACATGAGCCAGCAGTGTGCCCAGGTGGCCAAGAAGGCCGATGGCATCCTGACCTGGATCAGGAACAGTGTGGCCAGCAGGAACAGGGAAGTGATTCTTCTCCTGTACTCAGCGCTGGCGAGGCCACACCTGGAGTGCTCTGTCCAGCTCTGGGACCCTCAGTTCAGGAAGGATATTGAGGTGCAGGAGCAGGTCCAGAGAAGAGCAGTGAGGCTGGTGAAGGGACTCGAGCACAAGTTCTATGAGGAGAGGCTGAGGGAGCTGGGGTTGTTTAGCATGGAGAAGAGCAGACATCATCACTCTCTACAACTCCCTGAAAGGAGGTTGTAGCCAGGTGGGGGTTGGTCTCTTCTCCCAGGCAACCAGCAGTAGGACAAGAGGGCATGGTCTTAAACTGTGCCAGGGGAGGTTTAGGTTGGATATTAGGAAGAAATTTTTTACAGAGTAATCAGACATTGGAATGGGCTGCCCAGAGAGATGGTGGATTCTCTGTCCATGGAGGTTTTTAAGATGAGACTGGATGTGGCACTTAGTGCCATGGTCTAGTAATCACGGCAGTGTTGGATCAAGGGTTGGACTTGATGATCTTGGAGGTCTTTTCCAACCCAGCTGTTTCTATGATTCCATGATATTTTGCTATCTGCTGTTCATGTCAAAAGAATGATTCTTTGGTTTTGGAGAGAGGAAATTATCATCAGGATTGGATGCAGTAAATTTAGTAATTTTGGAAGCCTATTCTACCAATGGTACAAACCCAAAGCTATTTGGAACAATTTATGGACAAATGACTGAAGCTAGCCTGCAGTTCATTCCAGCAGCAAAATCAGCATCAAAAAGTTATGACCACGTGCTACTCTGCACAACATACAATGATTGCCAAATGACATTCCAAAATTATGAATAGCTCCATCTAAGCTTTGAAATAAAAAGAAATTATGTGATAGTTTATACAGGCATAGAATAAAAATTACAAAAATTAGCATATTTTCAAATTAATTCTGTCAACTAAACTATCCAGGCCCTAGCATATTGAAAAACACTATTGATTATTTAAAATCAGGAAAGTACTTATTTATGTTCATATTTGAAAACCGGTTTCTAAATTCTAAAAGGAAAATACTTGCAGATTTACGCAGTGCAAGGCATTATGCAGATAGGTTCCACAATAGATGCAAATATGAATGAGAAACTCGTGAAGAACTGCTTGTGTGGTACATAAAACAGTACTCATTATGCCAGAGATCTGCTTGCTCTTTTAAGCCTGCTTTGAACTGAAACAAGCATGCAGTTTGGAAGCAGCAAGTTGCCATAACTGTATTAGCAGCTATCACCTGTGATGAAGGACAGTTGCATTGGGTTTTAACTTGCCAAAGCAGTGCAATACCTTTCTCACTTCCTACTCAACAACATTTTAGTGGGCTATTATATTACTACTGCAAGTATCCCTGTACAACTGAATACATTCCATCAATTCTAGAGCTAATCTTCCTATTCTCTTTTAACCTAATGAACAAAATGACCTCTCTAATCCATCTGCATATAATCTCAAGAACTGTTTCTCTAGTACCCTTCAAATGGGAAGATGTTTTATAAGACAAGACATAAAAGCACTTTAGTTTATGCTGTTTCCAGATATATGCACTTTCTCACATAAATTGTATCTAACTTAAATATCACATATTTTAGCACAATTTTATGAAAATTCACATGTAAATTGGAAAGCTTATCACTCAAAAGCTTTTTATAAGAAGTGGTGCACTAGTTTTGAACTCAGTCTTGCTTGTACAGGCCATTAGGGATTGCCTATAATGGCATTAGTGAGTCATAGGCTATCACTTTACAGCCCATGATTTACTCTACTTTTCCATCCCACCCAGACGTGCATTGCACATGTATTTAGGGAAGGGTCTCATTTAAATTAATTTTGTCACCTCAAGTTTTCTAAGCTGGTTTCTTTATTGTCATTGAACAAAAAACGCTTCTTTGCGTGAACTGGTATTTTTATATTTTAGCCACCTCTTGTAGAATGAGATCCTGTTCTTTCTATTCAACTTCCATGGTGATGAGGGTAGCTAGTTAAGACACCAACAGTGAAGTATAGATGACTACTTTTCAGTCAGATGAAAAGTCATACAAAGCTATCTACATGGAAAATCAAGGTTGTATAGCTAGTAAATGGTGAAATCAAACCTTAACATAAATTCCCTGTAAACACAGTCTCTTAATGTCAGTTTGTCCATATATAAAACTGGGATCCAAGTGGTATCCTCCTAAAAGCATGAAAACCAATAAATATACTACCAGCAACTGAACTTGCTCAAATACTGCAGTAAGTCACACATACATGTATTTTATGTGTACCTGTATGCATTCACAAGTGTATTGCTGAATTATCTCCAAAGGAAAAAAACAAAGAGAGATTAAATTGAAGAGCTCCGTTCTGCTGGACAATACTTAGAGCACCAAACTCCTGCGCTACAGTATGCATAAGATCTACCTTATGCAACAGTTTTAACAGACCTATCAGATTTCTTGCACCTAACACGAGACACTGTTGTTCCTTGTTTCTAATTTCCTTGCTGATCAACTCTGTCCCAATTTATGCAGCACAAATGCCTTCTCCTGCAGCCCAATCTCATGTACCAGCTGTACCAATGAACCAGTGTGTTATCTGTCAAGGCCTCCTGCAGTATTCTTTTTCCTATTAGAGAAGAAGAGACATCTGCAGCTAAAAGATGACATTATTCCCAAATAGGAAAATGAACAGGTAAACCCAAGTTTAGCTGATGTGAGCTAAGCTGAAGTCTCTCTCTCGCTCAGCTGTTTTCATGTGGTGCCACCCACCTTAGCTGTGAGCTAAGAGGACAAGTTTTATATGTTTCATTCTCCCTTCTCACAATTTTTATAGTACACTATGCAGTTGGTCTTCATCATCAGTGTAAGCTGTTTTATTAAAAGAAATTGTAATGAGACCAGTTGTTACAACTGCAAGAAACTAGTAAATTGTAATACTGATATATGAAAGCTGCTGGCTAGGACTAACACAACAAGAATAAGAGGTGTGTCTGCCAACACAGTGCTCTTTTGTTAAAAGGATGGGCACTGATACTGCTTTGCATGCTGTTGCCAGTCTCTCTGTAAAGATGAAAAGCAGCATTTATGCTGGCAGGATTTAAACACAACAGCATTAACATTCAACTCGTACATGCTGCAGAGAGAAGAAATATGATTATTTTCCTTTCCAGCTAAGTAGTATATGCTGTTATGACATGTCTTTCTCATTTGACAGTATCATGAATGAATACTAAAGCTCCCAGTTATACCTTCCCTTCTATTATGTGGCTGGTTTTCCTGACTGCTATTTTTCTTCCAGCTAAGATTAAGGGAAAAAGGGGGGGGAAAATTAGGTCACACCTATGATACAGACAAAAGAAGTAACTGTGCATAGCAACAGAATACTTGATGACTCAAATACACAACTGAAATATCTGAAAACATTTCTCCAGTTTGCCTTAGACAATAAAAATCCATAAAGTTGATACAGGATGTTAAAGATTTCTACAGGAAAATGCCACAGAAGATGATACTGGCCTGGAAAAAGAAGGTTAGTTTAACACATCTCTATTTTAAAAAGAAAATGTTGCTAGAGCATTTACAGAAGAAGAAATATAATGCACTGTATTCAAACAAGAAATTCATTAGCATTATACATTACAAGAAAAACATTATACAAAATATTTAAATGTTAAACATTAACAGTTAATTAATATGAAAATGTTATCCCCAAAATCTTTTAAGTAAAATCTTACTTTATATTCTCATTTTGTAATTTTATCAAAAACTACTTAACCACTTCCATGGAGATAAAGAGGTGTGGATGCCTGGTGAGTTTTAGGCAGCAGTGAATTTGCTACTCTTTTTTTCAAGCCCATCCTATTTCCACATCCTCTGTGTGTCACAGAGACAGGGATTGTGCATTCCTACATGAATTCCCCAAAATTTTGCTTCTCTCATGCCTGCAGGACCCTTTCCTACTATCTAGTAGTATCTGCACTTATAGAAGAAAAGTACAATTTGCCTTAAAAGTGTAGGAGAGGCCCAGACATTAAATTTCTCTTTCATGGGAATCCACTGCTCCATCAGGCTTGGACATCTTTAGTTTTGCCACGTGTTTTAGATCTCCAAGACAAACATTCTTGTAGCATTCTCTTCCACCTCCTCCTCTTCAGTCAGCTTTCTTGTGTTTTGTACTGACTGGTTTATGGAGCTACGTAAATATGTTTACTCCTTTTCCTGCCTTCAGGTTCAGAGAGATAGTTCTCTTACTTTCTCAAGCAGACAGGTTCTTCTAACTTTTCTCACAATTCAGTGTAGCTGACATCATACAATAAAGAGACGATTTATTCAAGGAAGTTGTTCAGGCAGCATGACAGAATCTTTCATGACAGCAATATAGGTACAGGCTTCCATTTTGAGAAAAAAAATTTCCCTTTGACAACTCAAAAAACCCCTACAACTTGGATCTCTGTGCTTGTAGATCATCTCCAGTGGCTGCACAGGATGGGAAGGAAGTTGTTTCTCAGCTGCTTTTTGCCAGTTTTGAGCTGAAATCCTTTTTTTTTTTTTTTTTTTTTTTTTTTTAAATTGTTTATAGCCAGAGGACAGCTTACCAAAGAAAGGAAATTTGGACCCCTGGTAGGTGCAGCTTCCTCTCAAGCTCGAAGATGGTTGTCAGGGTACCAAGAACCAAATTAATGATGCTTTTCTTTGTTGCAAATCCATGCTGTTTATCCTTCCCTGCCTCCTCCAAACTCACCTCCATGGCTCTTCCTTTCTGTTCCCTGTCTCTCCATCCTCAACCTCAGTATTTCAATACCTCTCAGAATTAAAGTTGTCTCTGCATAGGCTTTGGTACTCACACTTGTAAGTACTCCCATTTCACAGATGAATCACTCACAGTAATAATCTCCTAGAAATAAAGGTCCTTATTTCCCTCAATATTTGGACAAATCTAGTTTTCAGTATAGATGAAATCACAGATCACAATTCAACAGAAACAACCACGTCTTCTTCTGGTCTACAGACCTCAAGATGATAATTCTGTTTGCCAACAGCTCTGAGTGAATCAGAGACAACATCTATTAATTCCACAGAAGAACATTTAACCTGGTATTTACTTTATGGATGTCTAGGTAGAAACACATTAATCTTACTGTGGTCATTCAGAGCTAGCACATACTGAACAACTCACAGTGAAGGCGTTAACTGAATCCAACTTCAGCTCATCAATTCCAGTGAACTTTCAGGAGCAATACTCAACGTCAGTTAACAGAGAGTAATTTTAGCTTTGCCATAAAAAAATCAGATTTGGGAAACACTCTTCAGTGACAAAAGCCTAGTCAAAACAAGAGATTGATGAGTTAAGAGTGTTGCAGGGAGTTATAAATTGTCCAAGAATCACCTTGCCCTCATCTGTGTGCTGGAAATAGTGGTCAAGAATTCTCTATTGTGCTCTTCCAGAGTTTGCATCTATTGACAAGAAGTGATAGAATCAATCTTCTTGTATTTTCAAAAACTGGCACAATAATAAAAAAAAAAAAAAGCAGAGGAGCAGAAGGCTGGAACTTGAAACAAATGAGTGTGTTCCACAATTTCACATATACAAAATAAGAGAAAGAATTAGGTCAGCTACTGAGAGAATGACTAGAAATGGGAACAAGAATTCTTCAACTGGACTGCATAAGACAATTCCTCCTTCCTTTCTACTCTCTGTTCAGTGCTCCAACAAGTTGATAAAGTCTGTTCCTGATATTGACAATGAAGAGTGAATAGATATTCTGTCATTCATTATGTCAGGAAACTGGAATTTCAATCTTCCAGCCTTTCCTCCAACAGCCAAAGAGGCCAAGAACATGAGCCAAAAGCAAGCTGCAGTCATGCTTGACATGCTATTGGGTCACAAAAACCTATTATTATCTAGCCTGAAGCAGGTATCAGTATATAAGATACTGATACAATCCTCAGCTGAAAAACTTGAGGTGATTTTGACTTTTATTCTATGAAGCTGAAGTGGTAATGTTTGTTAAACATGGTCCGATAGTTTTCTTTTTCTAATCTGGCAGACCTACTATTAAGTTCACTACCAGAACAACCAAAGTACCTAGCTTGTGTTGGAAAAAATAACACTAAGAAGAGCAACAGAAGATTGTTTATAAAATAATTACTGATTTTCATTAAAGCTGTTTTCTTGTTCATTTCTCATTGAGGAAGACTTTTACAGTCCACAACTTTTTAATCATGTAGTTTTACCATACTTTTACCTTCAGTTAAAGCTATTCTGGGCTTAGACACTCATTTTGTGCTTAAGAAATACAAAACATTTACTCCAACAAAATTTCTTACTCTTTTTTGCCCAGGCTACAGAAAATAAAGGGATGAAAAAGAGCAGCAAACTGTAGATGCAGTAGAAGTTTCAAAATTGTCTTTGTTGAGAGTTCATCACAAGTCTGATACCTGAGGTATCATTTTACAGAGGAGGGAGGGTAGTAGACTAAGATGATGACAGCAGGCTGTCTCTCCATTAATAGATCAAACCTTTCATCTTCCAGGAATACAAGTTAACTAACTCAATCTTTGATGATAAAGTTGTTGCAGTGAAAAGGCATGTTAGCACATGCTAGAGATCTCTTAAGCAGAAATTTCTCAGTCAGCAACCTGCTGGTTGCTACATTCCATCTTGAAGTACACCAAAACTGCATGCTTTTTTTCATTCTGTAATGCCTTCAATATGTACAGATAGAGATGACTTCTTTTCTTCAGTGATAAATACGTATTTTAACTGCTGAGTTCTCCCAAATTCCATACAACTGGTGGAGAATTCTTAATTTATTGATAGTGTCTCATTCTTAGTAATTTTCCTAAGTTTGATGGAGCACTAGATTTCCCAGAAAGAGAAAAATAAAATGATGTTCCTTACCTTTTGTCTTCTCTGAACAGGGATCTGCTGCTCTGTCAGGACCCACCCTGTGTTGGTTGCATTCAGCAACTCTTTTTGTATTCTGGCTTCATGGGGTTGGTCAAAGTCTTTCTCATCAGAAGTTTTCTGGTTGGAGAGAGAAAGAATTGCAAATGTACTCTGCCTAGTTTTGGTTTTTTTTCTTGTGCCTCTATTCCAGGGTGATTCAGTTTAAATGTTTATTTTTCTTTGCAATTTTACAGCTTTGCACCTCTGTCAGTAGGGTCTGGAGAGACGTCTGTGGTTCCACCTACTCATCAGCCAAGAGGGCTCCCAAAGTGGCTTCCCAGCCTTGGTGGAGATGGGGAAACCAGCAGTTTTCCAAGTCTGACGGAGCAGGGGATTTCCATTCAGAGAAGACAAAACTAATGAAGGAAACTTGTTTTTCAGCTAATGGTTATTTTGAACTGTCCACAGCAGTTTCAATACCATGTAGCGTTTTTATTGTCTTGCCTCAGAGTTCCTAGAAAACTTTTCTTGTCTGAGGGGTTCTCTATAGCTCTCAGCACTGTTAATAACTTCTGAGAGTTTCAGAGAGAGATGAATTCTGGGGTTAACAGGAAAAGTTATATGTTAAAGAAGATTACTTATATGGCTGATTAGTTTCAAGATCGTAACTCAGCTGCTTAAGAGGATCTCAATGTTCTTGCTGTCAGAGAAAAAGAAAAGCAAAAAGTATTTTTATTTGAAAGACCACCATGCTTGTCCACTCTAGAAATAAGCCTTTGAGGGAAACAACAACAAAAAAATCAGTATTTGAAAGACTGGCAAGGGTTGAAGGAAATAAATCTGCTGTTCCAAGCCTGAAAAATAAAAGCAGAACGTACAGATATGCTACCTTTTTACAATATTCACTACTTCCTGGAAAAGAGTTCTTTCATCAGTAGCGTAACTGACTTCTAGTCCTGTAACTCCCGATCTTGTGAGCAAGGGGGCTTGGTCTCTGCTCCCTAGAAAATAAAAGTAAAAAAACCCATTACAATTTAGAAGGAACTCCATTACTTCAGTCAACAATATTGCTTTAGAATAAAATATACAACTGAAAAGAAGTATGGAATGTCACTTGTTTTTATCCTTAACACTAATAATTAACACAATTAATTCCATGGACTTATTTTGTTCCTCTTGGGTGGAAAAATTTATTCTTTTCATTTTGTAAATTTTAGTGGTAATCTTGCACAAATTCTCAGACGTAAAGAAATATGATTCAAGAGAAATTTCACCATTTTACTTGGACAGGAGTCCACTTATTAGAAAATTATTTTTAATAAGAAATATTAAAGGACTACATGACAACTTACATAGAGTTTTCATGAAAAATATATATTTTAATTGCTAGCTTAGAGTAGTGTTTTGCAATAAGCCTTACAGAATGAAAATGCTAAGTAACTTAGTACTTTTTTTCAGCACACTGCTAATTGACTAATAGAAATGGAAAAACATAAGAAATTGCTCACTTAGTGACATTACAAGTGTCTACACTGATAATGTCTGAATAATATCTAAATTTGTATGCATGTAGGAACTCAGCATTTGCCTTCCATATTAAAAAAAACCCTCTTTAAATGAATACTATGCAACACAAACTCTGTCTTTTCATTTTCTCTATACAACAGACAGTAAGATCTCTATTTAGACAATGTTGTGGATTTTAAAAACTGGAGTTTTTAAAAGGTATTCTACTTTGACACATTCTGAGGATTGAGAATTTTAAAAAAATTCTTTCAGAAATAAATGTAAAAATGAATACTGTAACACAGAAAGGGGAAAAAAGGTGTATTTCAATGTCAAGTCACTCCATAGGTATCTCAAAAAGTTCTAACCAAGAAAGTATTGACAGCACATATCCATTAAAACAACGAATGTCACAATAACATTTAAACACATCATTATATTTCGCTAAAAAAAAAACTAGATCAGAACCTTTGTTTTTTCAAAATATCATTGGACCTCTTTACAGAGAGCTTTTTCTTGATAAATTATCAGTGGCACACACCTAGTGAGCCATAGTGGCAATACTGTGGAAAAATCTCACTTAATAAGGTAATGGAGATAAATTTTTTAAAGATAGTAACAAACATATAATACCAGAATAAAATTCACTGAGAATAATAAGAACTTAACAAGATATAATATCTACAATACTTTGAAAAACAAACTGGTAAAAGAAGAAGCTGTTGCCTTAATGCTAAATTTATTTTTGCTACATTTTTGTCCACACTTAAAATTTTAGACAGTATTTTGTGGTTTAATATGCATCACAATGCCAAAGAAACTCTGAAAGAAAGAGGACTACTCTGGGGATGGTTTTGTTTGGATTTTTTTGGGGGGGATTGGTTGGTTTTTTTACTAGCCTAAACCAGTGGTACTCAACCTTTAACAGCTGGAGAGCCACTTCTTTATAAAATGGAGTTGCAGAGCACCATAAAAATCAAGTATCAACAGTGTGATTTTTTTTTTCCATCATGACACTTCAATGTGTGATGATGCTGCCTTAACATCACCACACATTGATACATCACGACATGACACATCAGCATTCTCTCTCCCAGCAGCATTCTGTCTTCAATCCCTTCTGGTTGCTAGGAAGGAGTGGGGTGGAGGGGTGGAAGGGGCAAAAGGGCAAGTTTTTCCCCATTTTGCCCCGCAGCTGCTGGGTGGGAGGTGATCTCTACTCTTACCTGTGGGGGGATCCCAGCAGCTCCTTTTCTTTCCCCCTATGGGAGGGGGAACTTCAGCGACTCCCACACTGCTGGTCCATTTGCTCAGTGCTCCCCGCGCTGCCTGATAGAGTGGAGCGCCGATCAGATGCCTACATTGCGAGAGCCGCCTGTAGGGCCATGAAGAGCCACATCCGGCTCTAGAGCCACAGGTTGAGTATCACTGGTCTAAACAAAGCCAAAAAGGTACAATAGAATAAGGGCCCCTGTTTAGATCCTAAAAGGATCAGATAAAACCACAAAAATAACCCTTAAGTAAAATATAAAACATACTGTCTGCTTTTAACATTTTCTACTTGTAGCTTCCAGCAACTTGAGTAGGAAACTAAAGGCAGGTTTTCCTCTTTACACTTTTAGAACACTGCAGGAGCTTGTCCACAAGTACGCAAACATCGGTATTTTGCACATGCGTATGTTATTTGTGGTTTACAGCCCATGCAATAGTTCTTTGGAAGATATAAGCAGGAAAACTCTATATTTAATATGGTCATTCAACAAGACACAATTAAATGAGATACACAGTAATATAGGTACTTGATTACATTTTGCTTGCTACTGTTTGATTAGAACGAAATAGCATTTTTGTAAAACACAGTAAGAAAAAAGAAATAAGAACCTTGGCTTGAGAGAGTCCTGTCTCTATCGATCACTATAGCACCAGTGATTTCTTTTTTATCAGTATTTGGCAGTGCTGTGTCTGATGAGACGCAATAGAACAAAGCACAGATTGGATCAAACTCTGGATCTGGTTCCAAATCTCGTCTTGTTCGAGCATGTAACTCCATACTGATGAGGGTAAGGTGTTGGACCTACCAATAAATAAACACAGTAAGTTAGTTTGTTTTGGAGGTTTCTTAAAAAAAATATTAAGAAGAGATTATTAGCATAAATTAAGACAGTGCAGACATTTATATGGTCATATTATATTGTAACTAAGAGGTCACACCTGAAAATTACCAGAAGTGATTAAACATGCATCTCTAGATCTCACTTTTTGCAAAAAGCACCATCTTATAAAAAAAACCAACTAATCACTTAATACATTGTTATACTCAATTATGAAAATTCAGTACCTGTTTCTGAATACTGTACTCTTCTATCAAAAGCAGAAAATACAAAAAAACCCAGACAATGTTCACCTTCAACAAGTGTAAATTCCTGGAGAGTTTTCAAACAGCTTTGTATATTGAGCTGAATTACATTTCTGAACTGAGCAAGAACAAGGAGTGATTCCTGGTCTTTGTTTTCCTTTCCCTCTCTCACCCAAGACGTGCGAACAAGCATGAAGACTAAGTCGTTTACAGGAAGGCATGGAGAATTCCTAACTTCCCCTTCACTTGCATGAATGAATTATACTGCCACAGCTTTTTGAAGAACGGTTTACATTAAGAAAATGCTAATCGCTATATCCTGGCAAGTTTTGACTCTACAATAAATATTTAATATTGTTTCAACACTATATCACTGCTCTGTTGTCTTGCATAATACAGTTGATAACATGGATTAATGGACAGGTTGGAGGGATTAGGAGGGAAGAGTTACAAATACTTCTGTGCATGTAACCTGCCTTGGGGGCAGCCTGATTTCCTTTAGATTTGCATCCTAAATCACTACAGCCATCACTGAAGTGAAATTTTACTATCCAAGCCCTATCTCCATTTCCCGCAATATTATCGGTTTCTTATGGCTTCTGCTGTGTCATCTGCTCAGCACATAATACTGCCATCTCCCCAACTCATCTGCAAATTGCTCAACAGCTAATTCCAAGCCACAGATGTGGTGACTGTCTAGGAGCACATATATAGATACTGGTTGGCCAGTTATCAACCAAACACAGCAGTGCTGTATTTACATTGCTTCCCTTTCTCCAGCAGCAATTTTGATTCCTCTTCCCAGACCAAACACTCATCTACATTAAATATATAGAGGCCTTCTTTGAGACAGGCACCATTTTGTTAAATGCAGTAGAAACTGGCCAGCAAGTTCAGAGGGTAACAAGTAGAGATACCAGGAGGGCCTGATTGAATGATGTCAGGTGCATTACTTAAGGAAACAATCCATGAAAATTATGGTCAACTAGTTTTTCAAATAATGTTTTTATATAAAAATTACTATTTCTTCCTTCTGATATTTCCCTTATTTTTAAAGGAAGATTTACCACCATCTCAAATGAAATACTGTGAAATTAAGTTCAATACTATTAAAGGCACTTGGAGATCTAGCTGAAACTAGTAGGTCAACTATTTAAAAGCTGCAGACACCATACACTAATTATTTTTAAGTCAGGAAGGGACCAAGGAGGAAAGGATTTTTAATTTTTTCCATTATAAAAATGGCCTGATAAATGACAATTTTATATAATGACACGTAACAGTGAGTTACCTCATGTAAAGATTTTGCTTCCTGCAGGTTTTCCACACTGACTTTAAAACCGTAAGTGTTATTTAAAGTTGGTCCTTCAATCTGGGAAGTGTCTTTCTTTGGAACGCCAAGGGCAGCAAATTGATTCTTATTGGACAGGGGAAGAAAAAAGCACAAGTAATATTGAAAAAACACAGGTTGCAATATTAAATAATATGCAATATTAAAATATACATTTATCAGTGAAAATGCAAATGCTACACCACAATTATTAAAAAGAGAAAACCTTTTACTATCTCCTCATGTAATTGTCCAACATGGAAACAGGAGTTGTATCTTTCTGCGTTTTAGGAATAATTTGAATGAAACCTCACAGCAAAGCAAGAGGTAGTTTGAGATACTTAGAAAAACTCCTGAACAACCAAAAACCCCCAAAACCCCACAAAAGCCCGCCCAAACTCAATCCCACACACACTGGTTTTCTTGGAAGTCTGAGGACATGGAATCCAGAAATTCTGCCTTCTCTCTTGAACAACAATTTGTCAGAAAATTCGGTTTCATTCATCACTTTTTAAGGCACTGAATTAAGGGTACTTTAAGTACCCACTTGATATGGGTGAATATCAGTATAGTGGGATGAAAAAAAACTACTGGATCACTCCAGTAGTGCACCTAGCCCACTGTTCTGTTTCCAACATGGGGAGCAGAAAAACTGTTTAAGAAAAACTTGTGAGTGATCATTTTATGCAATCCAATCCCTTTCTACTCTGTCTACATAACATTATAACTGCCCTCGCTGTTTCCAGAAAATGCTTAGAACATTGTCTGAAAACTAATACGCATAAAGACACATAAATGTACTCTGGTCTGTGTGTGTAGATACACAAAAAGGGAAATCCCTACAGGACTTCAGAAGGATGTTATAATTCAAAGAGCAAATCAACATCCTTACATGGTGTCTCTTTAGTGTTTCATTAGTCTCTCACTACCCTAAAACATAAAACTCTAAATCTCCAATTTACATCTGTTCCTGTCAAATTAAAGTCATGGTTTCTTCCTAACTTTGTGTGTGCTCTGATTCTGCAACAATTGTACCCTATCATTTTAAATGTATTTTCAAGATCTTAACAGCAGAAGACAAAAACAACACAGTAGAAAGATTGGAAATGTGTACGTGCGGCATAATAAAAATACATCTGGACTTAAAATCTTCATTTACCTTCATTTGTGTGGTTAGAAGTACTCTTCGAAGACCATCAGTGTTATTCCCCCTCTTGTGACTCAGTTTCTGAGCTTTTGGTTCTGTAAACATGAGTGCAATACTACTTAGCCTCAATAGTTTTATCTAGGCATTGAACAACATGGTAGAAACCTTTCAGAGGTATTTGGTTAACATTATGGACAAACATTATTTTTATAAGCAAATACAGCTTAATCCTTTGTCAAATCCAAAGCACAACTATTACAATTTGGTATTTATGAACATTTAGGAACATACAGTACAAGGCCAGTAAGTTACAAAGCCTTACACATTTACCACCTTGAAAACTGCAATATTATTCACACTCTACACTGAGATGATGTTTCAAAAAATACAAGCAATATAGTCAATAATATTATAAAATCCCCCGAATAAGCAATACTTTAAATTAGGCTTTTAACTAGCACGTCAGAGTTCAGATGCTAGAGACTATTAGGAAGCAAATGGGTGTTCTGCTTCTAGACTTTTTAATAATTCAGTAGTTACTTTAACAATACTGCACAGGCCTTTTCCTTTCCAAAACTAGTTTTAAATATATATTTTTGAGAGATATAAGTATTTTCTCAGTATGTTAAAAGAAATATAATATATTCAGATTTTTTTGTGTGTATCATTACAATCATTTAAAGGATTTACCTGCAGATAAAGGAGTAAAACCAAGAACTTCAGGTATTCCATCTTGGTTTTTTCTCTGCACAATGGGTGTACTATGTAAGCAAATGGAATTTCCAGGATCTTCATTAACTGGAAATGGAGATGTGTCAAAGGATGTCCTACTGTCCTCTTGGGTGGATGGAGAGTTTTGCGCACTTCCAACAGGCACTGCATCATTTCCTTCCACAGAAGACAAAATAATATCCTGATTTTTCCACTCTGTGTCTTCTAAATTGGACTGCTTGGGATCTGGAGATGCTACCTGCTGCCAAGGAGGAAGTACTGGAGAATCTGGTGAACTGTAATTGACATAATAATCTTCCTCCTCCTCTTCCTTATCATGTTCTAACGCTGAAGTAATAAGTGTCTTGCTTTCACATGAAGTTTTATTAGAGTCTATGTCATTTTCAGTATTTACAGAAGTTCCTATAGCGCTTATAGACTTATCACAGGTTTCCTTGGTTTGTGTTTTTGTATTTTCTGCCACAGAGGCAGGAGAATTCTTTGTAGGCACAATAGGTCTCTCATCTTCCAGGCTAGATAAATTTAAATCTTTAGCTACTTTTATTACTTCTATAGATTTCTCTTCTGACAATACTGTAGAGCTGAAATTCTCAGCTGCCTTTGCCAGCTCAGCAGGATGATTCTTAGGCAATTTCTTGAAATGTTCATACTCTTCTTTGGCATGAAGCCATATCTGAACTTGCTGTTGGCTTGGAGCACACTTGCATGGCATTATGACTATTTTTTTGTCTTCACTAGTGTTATGGCTATTATTTTCTCTTTTATTAACAGTAGAGTGACCATAATGAGGAGGAGATCCTGGTCTAGGACTTTCTGTCATTGCTGAAAATGCAGTCTTCCAGAGTCGTAGACCTTCTAATGAGAAGTCCCCCTCAAACTCAAGGAGGTCATTGGGAAGTCTAGTTTCCACTGTGAGAAGCCGCCCTCCAATCTCCCTGTGAAGAAAACTAGTTTGAATTACCATTTTGCTCTAAACTGCATTGCAGGCAGTCCTCAAGATGATAGAAAAGCAGTTTTTTCACTATGTGATTCCTGTGGGCAGTATCTATATTTTACAAACAATGAAGGCACATTCCCACTTACTATAACAATATCACGCAATAAAAAACCCCAACGTATCATGAATGAAAATGAGTATTTGGACTGGAAGTACAGTAATTTTCAACTTCAAATGTATGTATATCAGATGAGATCTTTCATGCATCTGTGTCAAATAATAGCATAGAATTGCTTACAGGAATAAATTAAATTTTTTATAATCACAACCACATGTTGACAGAAATGCATTTAACACAGTACCTTGGCTTTTCTGGAGCATCTGAAGGATTGCTGCAAAACGGTTCCTGATAAACTGTTTCTGCAAGATCATGATCCAGCAAAGTTGCCATAATTTCTTCACGACTGGGTGGGGACATGAGAGGCTTAAGAATGTGAGCAGTACGAGGGGTAAAACTTCCATTCTTTGATTGTGAGGGAGAACTGGTTGATCTTGGTGAACTATCTGGAGTTGGAGTTAACGTCTCACTGTTTCTTGAAACATGTAATTCTAAATCCTCAGAAGCTACATCTATAAGTTCACCATCAGGCGAAGACAATATGGATGTAAATGAGGTACTAACTGAATCAAGTGGTTGACAGGGCTCAAAAGTGGTTTCTTTCCTAATGTGGTTTGGAATCCAGTCTGAGCTGGTTGGCTGAGAAAGGTTAAGAAATCTCTCTTTATTTATTGTATTTCTATTCAATTTGAATTTTTCATTTAAACAGATCTCAGTCTCTGGTGTACAAGAGGTATCAATAAAACTAGATCTAGAAGTTGAAGAATGAATGTTTTTCCTCCATTGACTATGGCAGTGGTTCTCATTATTATCTAGTGAGGTTTTCTCAAAAAGCTCAGGGCTCAGAGAACCAGATCGTATCCATTTACTTGTGCTTGAAGAATGTTGCTTCTCTTCCTCAGATTTTTGGTCATTATGACATGGAAAGTCATTTTCTGCTGTTTGCCCAGAACCAAGATCTTGAACTGCATCACTCAAGAACTTCTGTGGCAAATTTTGATCTGCTGGGACAAACTGGCTTGCAGAATAAAAACTGCAAAATCCACTTTGCCCTATAGTATTAATATCAAAGTTGTAATTGTGGTCTGGAGATAAGCTATCTTCAAGGGAGTAGCAGCTTTCAAAACCAGGGTCTGAAAAAAAAATGGGGCTGTCATCAGATACAGAGTGATCAATGCGACTGATCTGCTGGCTTAAAGACTCCATCTTTGAAAGTTTCGCTGTTTTTTCTTTAGGTTTTGTACTCCTGGGAGCACGAGATTTTCTTGATGATGCTACTGACCGTGACCTTTTGATGGCTTTATTCTGTTCAGGAGGGCAGGGAACACCCCTGCTCAGCTGTGGTTTATCTGGCAATGGCTCTTGCGTAACATTTGCATTCTGAGCCTTCTGCTGTCTCTTTTGGAGCAACTCTTTCAAAACAGCTAGGCCTGACTGTCCTTCACCAAATGCTGATGGGGCCACTATATTCCTGTTTTTATACTGGGAGATGGGTTTTGGCTGTATAGTTGTTTCTGACAGAGACCTCTGTTTTACTGTTTCAGGTTTAAAATGTGACATGTCCAAAATAAATCCCCTCTGGCTTTGATCGCAATTTAACTGTTTTACTGGACTCTTCAAAGATGTTACAAAACAGTTCTTAGGCAACTGAAGTGGCCCTGGTTTTTCCTCAGATGGCTTAAGAATAGCAGGACATGGATCAGAATGCTTAGATGCCTCTGGTAAACAAAAAATCTGCTGTTGATTATTCTCTTTACAATGCAAATAGTTAGAGGCATGTAACTGATCCATCTTTGCCGTGTCCAAAGAGTCACGAGTTTCATTTAACTTCCCAGCTGGTGGTAAATATCTGATTTGCAAATTTTTTATCTCTTCTGCTTTTGCAGAAGTATTCTCTTTAGAGATGCGTGCATTCTGGGTTATGTGAGTTGAGTGATTAGACGGATCAAATATGTTTTGAATGAGAGTAGAATCCTTCATCCTAAATATAGCACTCTGCGTCCTGGGCCTTTGAGAGCTCATTTGTGGTACTTCCCTTCCAGATGCCACAGGAGTAGATGCAAAAGATAAATGAGGGTCTTCCCGTGGAGCAGGCAAACACTGTGCATCTACAGGCTTATCGACTTCCATCAGTGAATGAAAACAGCCTGATGAATTACCTTGTGCATCAGCTGCTGAAGGGAACTGTGCAGACGGCAGATATCCCGTTGAATAGCCAGAAAGACGACTGTCTTTCTGGTTATGAAGTGGCTGAGAGCTGACAGAGTTGTACGAAATCTCAGGCAGATCTTGATGTTTCAGCACAAATTTTACTTCTGCAGTAGAGCAGCTATTTCCTTTTTCATCTTTAAATACAACACGCTTTCTTGAGGACACTTTTTCAGCCGTTTTTTGTCTTTGTTTTGTTCTAGGTTTCTTCTTTCCATCATCTGGCGTCTTATCGGCCTGATTAATCTTTTTCTTTTTCTTGGTAGATACAGTAGGGCTAGCAAATTTCTTTTTACATTTCTTAACCTGAGTTTTCGCTCGACTATTTTTTCCTACACTAGTATTAACAGTCTTACTGCTGTACATATTAGGCCCCCTACTAAATAAAGCTTCTCTGTCCAGGTTGGTCAAAATTTCATCTGCTTTTGGATCAGTGGGAGACCAGCAGCGAGGCGGAGATGTGTTTACTGGGCTTGTGCTTCTCTCAGAAAGAAAACCTAACTTAGACATAACATCACTATAGTTATAGTCACAGTCTTCAGCTTCAGCGCTGTAGGAGGGTGAAGGAGGAGAAAGGATTGCGTGAGTTCTTTTTCTGAAAGCTAAAGTTCTTTTAATGTTTGTACTACCTGTTTTTTGTGGTTTACCAGCTTTTTTCTTGGTTGACTTATGTTTTGCTTTTCTTTTGTGACTTTTCTTTGGTGTTAGTGGATAAATAGGATATTTGGTTGCAGGAGAGTCAGGAACTTTTGGCCAAAAGTCCTTTAAAGGTGCAAGCTTTTTATATAAGTTCAACTTTTCCTCTGTGAGTACTACTCTTTCCTCACTAGAATCTACTTTCCCCAGTTTAACAAGCATATTTTTTCTCCCTCTAAATCTATTGATGATAATATACTTAATAATAACAGGTGGCAATTTTTTAGAAAGTTTTCTACGCTTTCGAGACTTCTGAGACCCATCTGAACTTTCAACACTTTCTATTGGTTGAGGTAGATTGATTTTTGTGTTGTGTGCGACAAAGCTCAATTCACTGTCTTCAGTCTCATAGTTTACCTTTCGTTTCGTTCGGAGCGTATATTTATTCCCACATAGTCCAAACGACTGCTCAGTTTCAAGAGATCCATCTGCAAACTGACAGTCAGTATAATTAGCAGTACTTGTAGGCATTTTGTTTTCAAAAGCCTCAAGAGGAACTTGAACTAAATCACTCGGCAAAGCACTGTCCTTATCAGGAATGTTACTACAAGCATTACCTTGTGTATAGCAACTTTCCTTCACAGATGCAACATCATTTATACTTGCAGGCTCCTGATGACTGATAAAACTATGCTTCTTTTTATTCAGTTTCAACCTGGACTGTTTGTTGCCTTGCTGTAACTTATATGTCACAGGAGCTAACTTCTGTGGTCGATTGAGACAATTAGAAAGAACAACACTAGGAAAGAACATATAATGTGCTGCTTGTTGACTGAGGCTTGGCTTTTCTGCCTTATGCTCCTGAAATTCTTCATACCTAATTTTAAGCTTATTAAGGCCACCTTCATCAGTGTTATTTTCAAGTGAATGTACCACAGTTCGACTGCCTCCTGAACAAGACACCAATTCACAATTTTCTGTAACTGTTGCTGGAAAAAAATTATTTATACTTGCACTGCTGGATTTTTCATTTACTTCAGAAGACATTTTACCTTTGGAGTGGCTCAAGTCAGAAAAGCTATATAAGTTTTTATTCAACATGCTGTCACCAATGTGGCGGCCCACATGCATAAAAGAGACATCCTTATCAGCTTTTCTAATGCTAATGTACTTCCTACTAGGTATTGGTCTGTTCACTGATGAAATATCATCTTCATAGTCAAAAATATTATTTCCACACGAAGGAACTGGGAGAGTATCTTTCTTGTTACTCTCTTTGTGAGAGTTTTCTGCATGGGTACTATTGCTGAATGGAGCTGGGTACTTTGCTGAGTAAGTGCTTTCTTTTGTAAGAGAATGGACTGAAAGTTCAGGTCTTGTTTCTGTGTTTGGTTTTGAGAGGTCTTCTACGAAATCTTCATTATTCAAAACATGGTTAGAAAGGGCACTTGTGTGTTTACACTGGAAAGTAATCTTAGCAGAAGATGGGGGTTCTAGCGTAGCAGCATCTTTGTGAAAGATTGAGGTCTTTACAGACATTTTGCTTGTTGCAATAACAGAGGAGTGAGTTCGAGAACTTTCATTATTCAAAGGATTGTCTGAAACGGAAGATAAGCAATTTTACTCTAAGTTATCCTGTAAAAAAAAGGCATTAACCATTCTAATAATAATTTCCTGAAAGCCCTCCCATCCAAACAAGAAACAAAACTCTTACAAATCACGTTACATTTACAATCATGACAGCTACAGACCCTGAGTATGAGTTGCTTTATCAAAATCCTACCATCAGCACATTTGTGTCACAGCCATTTTGTCAGTTAATCTTAAGTCGTAGACATGCATACAATTGTCAGAGATTTCATGCTGACTTTCTGAGAGAAGACTTCTAAAATCACTTTCAGATAACTAAGTACAGACTGATTTCCAGAAAAGGTTATACCCTGCTTTGTCCCTGAGAAGTATGTATATACTCATTGGCTATGAAAACAAAGAACTTATTTAGATGACTTTCCCCATACAGAAAAGTCATTGCACAGAAAGCTAAAGTAGATATCTTGCAACACGGCAAGGGCTATGTATTAACTGTTCTGCACACTAAACATAGATAGTTTGCTGCCTTTCATAAAGCAGAGCAATACACCACCCATTCAGGTGTTTAGGCAAGAATATTGCACCAGTTACTTTGATCCTGAATTCATATCTATGTACTGTATTCCCACATAAATTTGAGACCAGAAAGTGAAGAATTGAAGGAAAGAGGGAGCTACCACAGAACTCCTGGCACACAGAAATTTGCTCATCTGTCCACATCTTCAGCTATAATCTTGAAGGGGGATAGGAACTATGAAACATTCTTATGACCTGTAAGCATGTATTGCATACTCATGCACTAGACAGGCTGTCCTTTGAGCTGTTACTGTAAGTCTCAACCAATTTGGAGATTATCTTAGACTCATGCTGCCTTCAGCTTAGCAAAGTATTTGTTGCTGGATGAGAAAAATAAAAGGAAGTTCCAATCTGATTTTAATAACATTTTGTAATGCATACACAAAGTTCATGAGCTGTGAAATACAACCGAGAGATGCTGCCTATGATTCTTTGAGGGTAGTGGTCAACAGAAAGAATGATGATGACTAACTGAAAACTAAGAAAATGGGAGTTTGGAAGTGTCAACAAACACTTGGAAGATAACTGACTATTTAGATATAAAAACTGCAAAAATACTTGTCAGTCAGTCAGATGTTACGGATACAAATTCATGTGTGGATTAGCATTTTCTAATTTAGAGGCTACAGACTGAGATCTGTTTTGAATTTGCTGTATCTCCTATTATAAGAAACCGATGCAGAAGGTCACAGTATTAAACTTTCTAAGCTGACCACCTTCTGAACGTGACATTTCACTTACTTCACTAATGAAACATAGTTTCATTACCCAGTAGCATCTCTGGTTTACAATAAATGAGAAAGTATTGCAAGTAAGGAAATTAAAGCTGTATATTTTACAAAAGCAAATTGTATTAGTAGTACATTAAATCATGTATTAACCCAACCATTATACCTAGAAAACCAAAGGAAAAAGCAAACTATGTCTTAAACACTGAACACAAAAGAGTAGCTGTGGTTGTCTTTATAATAAGATCATACAGTTCACTTTCTCAACAGAACACTATAATGTGAAAAATTGTAGATTTTCTAATGAAACAAATAATATTATTTATATATTTGCCTAACCTCAAAGTGTGTATTCAATTGACTAAGGCTATTTGATCAAAGACATGTTGTAAAGACAGCAAAAGGTATCTCTACAGATTAATTTATTTTTTATAGATTTTGAAAGGCAATTTCTTCTGGCATCAGCTTTGCCACTGCACAGTTTTAGCTCATGCAATTCCAAGACATGAACGTGTAATCCGCTCAAGGAAACAGAGGCCCAAATGAAGGCTTGCTATATTTTAGCATGTATGGTAAATACTTGCAAAGCAAAGAATCACTCAAGTTTACACAATAATACGTTTACTATTTACAATGAAACCCTAGGAGGACAAATGATCCTAAAGAATCATTACTTTTAATACTGTATTTGCATAACAGATAGTAATAGAAAAATATTGCTTGCAATAAGGTTTTTTTCTATAAAACTAATTAAACAGTGCTCCTTTTTTGATCACTGATACAAAAAGAAACTAGATTCTGGTAATTCATAGAGGACATTGAGATTTAAATAGTGTTGGTTTTTGAGGAAGATGTCAAGGGCCTGTTTCTGCAATCTTTTGAGAATATTTCCTTCCAATTGAAAGAAGGACTGAAAATGGTCAGCACTTTTGAGAATGATCAAATTGATGTGAAAATGAACTATGACTTAATTTTCAAAGCTGATTTTCTATTTACTTACCACCATTTTCATCTGCAGTGCCATCTAACTGAGGTATAGAGAGATTAGTTAGGAGCATACTGTTACCACTCCACTCCATTTCTTCTTCTGAAGATGAATCCTCTTCTGTTGAACTTCGATGCACATTTTTGCCAGCTGACCTAGAAGAGAATGAAGGAACTAATTGATGCACAAGACTTTTCTTAGGAAATATCAGTAGCCACAAGGAACTTGGAAATTATGGAGTGTGGTGCTATATGGTTGTGTATGTTTCGAGGAAGCAAAGGGAAATAAAGAGAAAATTGTTACATTTCTCACTGAGAATTAAAAAAATTATCCAATGTTATTATTTTCAGAGGCAACAGTGGCAGCCAGCCATTTAAAGCAGCAGGATTCACTAGCTTAACAAGATACAGAAAAGGCATTTAAATGCTTAATTTTATTTCCATTTTACTGAGATTTAATTTCACTGCTTTAAAATGCTTGAAACTTGAAGACTAAAGCAACTATGCAAAATCAGTTCAGCTGTTAGCAAACAGATGTTTACTTTTCTGGGTTTTTTTGTTTGGTTTGGTTTTTTTGTTAAAAAATCTTTACTGCATTATAACAATTGGCCTCTCTTGGCAGGCTTAACTAAATCACAACCACTATATTTGTTCCATCCCTCACTGAACATGAGCTGTTGCTAATACTATGGTTGCTTTTACTAAGTTAACTGTTCTACACTGGCGTATTTACAGTCATAAATTTGCTGGGGAAAAAAGAAGTACATCTACAAAGAAAAGCTTCCATGATTTTTTTATGTCTTTAAGGTGGCATGGCTTTATTGGAGGATGGCGGGAAGGAAGAAAAAATATAATAGAAAACCGTAAAAAACAAAACCTCCAGTATATTACAACTCTAAAAGTACTTAGGAATTTGATTTCTTCTTCTTTAAAATAAATCTGATATGGACACAATTCTTAACAGAAACTAGCTATTCTGTGGGTACAAGAGAGGAATCCAGATATACAGTAAGGAATTGAGATTTGGGTTTTTTTTTTAAATTTGTGTGTTGTTTGTTTGTTTTTAAGTTTGTGTAGTGCCTTAAAAGATATAAGTATAAATGTTTTGAAGTTACAGGAAGGAAAATCCACAACAACCTAAATACAGTCTACTTTTGCAAAGTTCTTTTATGAGTGGAGTTAGACCATAGTAAGAATTATATTTATCATAACATCCCAGAAATCTGAATGAGCTCAGCACTGAGCTAATTTAGATCAAGTCACATTTATTAGTTCAGAAACAATAGGCTCAAATACAGCTACTTAATTTTCACTCAGATCTGAACACATGACTTGGAAGAGTCAAGTAACAAGCACAGTGAGGTGCCTAAGTGAGCTTAGTTCTCCCTCTTCTTTGTTCCCAAAACATGGAAAAGTGCAGTACAGAGACATTCAGCTCTATATGCAAATTAACATCAAACTAGGAAGAGAGATTAATACTCTGGAGAGTAGACACGTTCTGCTGTTCCAAAGGGATTTCAACTAGCTGGAGAATAAACAGACAGGAACCTCACACACTTCCAAACAGACATATCCAAATGTCCCAAAAATGGGATGAAATATACATGGCTACAAGGAGGGAGACAGACTAGGAAGTGGCTTAGCAGAAAAGGATGAAAAAGCCCTGGTGCACAACTAGTTGAACCTGAGGGTGTGCAGTGTGCCTTTACAGCAAAGAAGGCCCACTGCCTTCTTGGGCTGTGACTGACAGATTGTAGCTGATTTCAGTAGTTGTGAGGCTGTATCTGGAGTGTTGTGCTCAGTTTTGGGCATCCCACTACAAGACAGACACTGACAAACTGGAGCAAATTCAGCTGAGAAGCACCAGGGTGACTGGGGACTGGAACACATGACATATGAGGAGTGACTAAGCAAACAGGATTTATTCAGCATTGAGAAAAAGCTATGAAGAAATCTTGTTGCACTTAAATACCTGATGAGTGCGTATACAGAAAATGCAACCAGATTCAGAGTGCAGAGTTGTATGAAAAAGGCAATAGGTACAGGGCTGCTGCAAGGGATGCTACATATAAGGAAAACATTCTTCATTACGAGGGTGTCTAAACACTAGAACACGTTGCCCATACAGATTATTCCATCTCTGTCTTTGGAGGTACTCAAACCTTGACCAGACAAGGCCCTGAGCAACTGATCTTCCAAAGCTGCTTTGACCAGGGCACTGGAGTACATAGCTACATTTAGATGTTTAGATGTTTAAATGTAGAATTATGCTCTAATCGCAGGTAAATGTCAACTTAAGTCAACCCAGTCAGACTGGAGATGACTTCTGCAGATAACAACTAGGATTTCTTGGCATACAAGCCCATCAGTTTGGATTCCAGGAAAATTTGTGTAACACACGTGATACCACCATACATGAACCAGTCCAAGTCTTGTGGGCTTTTTTCTCCACTTCAACACAAATCAAACCCAAGCCATTTAATTAATTCAGTAGGGTGTGGTTACTCAAGATATTTTATTATCTCATTAATTATCTTACAATTATCTCAATACATTTTCTGAGATAATGGAAGACTGGTTAACGCTCAATAACAGAAAAGTGATAGTATGGATGTGGCAGGATGCATTAGGAAGCAGTACAGATAGAATGAGCCTGAGGGCAGATAGAATAAAGCTGAGCAAAGTCAGATCCATCCTCAGACTCAAACTGACTCTTTATGAGCGAGCAGAATTATGCAGGGGGCAAAGAGAGTCATGCTCATGTCTGAAGTCAGTCCAAATTTTGCAGAGATTTCAGTGAAACAGAACTTGTAATTCCCTCTGAACACAAGCTGACTCCCTGTGGAAGCACCTGTTATGTACATTCTTCTTGGAGCTTTCTGTTTGGGATTAAAATGTAGGTGTATATGAACAAGTTATTGGTGAGACAGCTCATCAAGTCTGTTGAGTTTTTAAATAGGATTCTTTGCTGCGTAAAAGCACTTAATTGCTTCAGGATCCTACCTGACTGCCAAAGTTGTACAGTCATGCCCATACAGAGCTGTGCCTGAGCTAATGAATTCTGCAAGATACAGGCTGGTTTTACACAGAAACTACCACTAAAATGAAGATTAATGTTAAGTATTTTGAGGTGGAAATTTCAACTTCGACTACTATGACGGGAAAAAACTCAAAGAAAATCAAAATCAGACAGGAAAATGAGTTTTAGAGATCAATTATATCTAGAACTTATGAGACTAATGATCTAACTTCTGATTCTGTTACAACTTTTGTGTGTCTATTTCTATACTTCTCTGATTCTCCAAAACATAGCATAATTATAATTTGTGATATAAAAAAACCCCCAAATACCAAGTTCGTATGTCTGTGAAGTCTCTCATATTTCAAATAGAATTATAAATATCAGAAGGTCTGCTCAAAGCAAGGGTGAAGAGAAACTAGATATAGCTGCTTTCAGTGCCTCTCAAGTGTGGACTGTACAAAAGGTCATTATGACCTGAGAAGGTGTTCCAAGAATCTTGGCCTTAAAAATATTCAAGTTGTTGACCTTTAGCAGTTGAGTAGAGTGAGCAACATTCATGTTTTGATTTAAGCTTTGAGCATGGAAACAAATGGGTGTTTTTCTCAGGCCTCTTGGTCAGTCTTCACATGAATACTTCTTAAATATTCACTTCAGTAAAAGATGCGTGAGATACACCTTAATATTTGTACTACATTCAAGGAGTGACCTTACCAGGAAGTTACCACTGAAGGTTTTTTTGTATTGGGACTTAAAGAACAAAAAGCCTACTCAATTTTCCCTCAAAGAGCAAACTAGAAGCTTATGTCTAGCCAAACCTAAACATTTATTCTTTATTTCCAGACAACACGAGTGATTCAGAGCATCACCTAAACAGCTGCATTCCACCCAAAGATCTGCACAGGTTTTTCCAATGTTGTCAACAGAGACCTCTCTACAGCTCACTGAGCTAACTGCACACTTGAAAACAAGGCTGGAGGGAGGAAAGATCCGGCAGAAAAAAAAACATTAAAAAAAGAAAATCACATATATACCTTCTTTTTGGCCCAGGCTCTTCCATGTTAGTGTCCCACCTCTGGGACATTAACAAGCTAAGTTCCATTTCTTCTTTCTCGCACTGTGGCTCATTTTCTTCATCATCACTGTTCTGAGTATTTCGACAGCTTCCAAGAGAACGATGGTGAGAGAGTGTTTTTTGATGTTCCATCTGATATCCATCATTCTCCAATCCAGCCAGCAGATCAATCATGGCCTCATCAGCACTATTCCCCACTGTAGAAAAAGTCCATACAAGTAGAATCTATATTTTGTTCTACTTGGAAATGACTAGTTATAGTCTACCAGTAAAAAACAAACCCAAGTAAAGAAAACAAACAAAAAAAGCCCCTCACCATTTTAAAATCTACTAGTTTGTTATCGTCTATGGCAAGGCAGGCTACAGAAACAAATCTTTTTTCATATCTTATTTTTCAAATTTTATGATTTATTTTTTCTAGCTCTTTATTTAAAATTTTGACAACCTTCTTTTTTTCTGCCCTTCTCTTCTGATTGTACTAGATTCAGTGGAAACACTTCTCTCTCTCTCTCTCCACTCTCCTATTACCTCCTCACATTCAGTAAAGCTTCGCTCTCCCCTTTAATTTCAGCACGAGTGCCAGCTTCTGAAGCATCACTGCCTTTTCAGTGTCCCACCATTTCAATAACTTTGTTCTGTGCTTCTCTCTGTATCACTTGAAGACTTTCAACCACTGCATCTCATGAAAAGGGATACTCATTTAGACAAACTAGTTCTTCCTCCTTCTCTCCTTCACAATAATGCTTAACTTCAGCTCTCTTTTCACTATTATCTGTTCTCTTCACAGGTTTCTCTAAACACTAAAAGTTTACCTGATTTTGCTCCTCTCTTAAATTTTGGTTTTTGTCTTCCTTTATTTGAACCAAGTTTACAGTAATTCATGCACTTCCCTTCTCATTTTTTATTTTCGTTTCTTAAAAATCCTTTCAAGTCACAAATTTTTCTCACTCTCTTCCTGCTTACCAATTCATGATCTCCAGTCTACCCTGCATCTTTGTTACTTCTCTCTTCTCCTTTGGCTGAAGAAGTACAATCCTTACTTTCCTTACTTTACAACAATCTTGAGAATTATATAAAATAGATCTCAACATCAATGAGGAAGGTATTTTACATATTTTACAAAGGCTTCACAAGACACCATACAACCCTTTACAGTGGAAACTATCACCTTTGCCAGAGTTCTGAATTAATCCACTTTCAATTATGCTTTATGTTCTTGGCTCCTTTGCCTTTTGTGAGGTCCCTCAATAAACTCCAACCTCTATTTCACATTAATACATGAACCTTGTTGGGTAATTCACAGTGAACAGTAGAAGTTACACAGTTCACAGCCCCTGTGACACTACAACTCTACAAAGGAATAGTGAAGACTAGTGCATGTTATGAAAGAGCATAAGAGACCAAAATATGCAGCATGTTACTCATGGTCACAAAAGACACCAAGAATTAGTAGCCCCATGACAAAAAGAAGAAGTGGGGAAGGAAAAATGACAAAAAAGAGATAATCAAAAACTTTTCTAATTTTTTCGCTACTCAAAGGAAAAAACATACCACTTCAACACTCTATTTGGTTCAGCAATTCAAATGCACAGTCATAAGACATATCCTATATATTATTTTAGCCACTGCTCATCCTCTCAGGTTTGCTCACGTTTGCCAGTTCCCACATAACTTCTTAGAGTTCTGCCAATAAATCTAAACCCTTGCCTTTAACACTTTGATAACCGAAATCTTGCCTACTCTCTGCAAAATAAAACAGCATCACAAAACAGTCATAATCTAACTTCTCCTTCCTTATCAAGAAAAGATCTCAAGGTTGTATAATGTATTACCCATAGGCATAAACTGTTGCCATATTGTATCTTGTTGTCCATTAACATATTCACACCCTATAGGTATCAAAAGCACTAGAGGCTATGGGTTTTAGATACTCCTCCCTGCCCTGCACCATGTAGTACATTTTAACATTATACATTATATTTACCCAAGAACATACATGGGGAGATAGTAGGAACTATGTGCTTTTCATCTTCTCTAGAGTGTTTGAACTATTTCTACCTGAAGTAGCTTTTCATACAAGTTCCTTTCTTGATTATTTTATTGTTTCCCCCTCATGCCATTCACATCTTTCTGGCGTCATGGTTTTTCTTCCCCTCTTTAATGTTCTGCTTCTTGTTTCTTGGCCTTCCACCACTCTTTTATATCTACACACTTTGGGAAATGCTCTGCTGCAACTTTCCTCTCATTATTAGCCTACTATCCCTCAGTATCTCCAGACAACGGAGTTTCTAAAGACAGATGTCTTTAGCATGTCCTCTACCTTAACTGTAAGAAAGATGCAGTCAGTAACTGCAAGAGTATCACAGACAGACAGTCAAAATCCTCTTTATTCTGATAGTTTTAGCCCTATAACCCTAGGAACACAAGGAAGAGCTATACTCACAAGAGATTGCATTGAGCTGACCTGGAGACATGAAAGGGCTTAGTGAACCAGTAAAACACAGTAGCTTCTACAAATACAGTTCTGGTGACATTTTTAGAAAACATAAGGGGTTTTAGTGCTGGTGGTAGTAGGATATGTGTGTGTATGAAGTTTCAATCTGCTTGACAAACTCCCTGAGGTAAACTACTTACTTTCTTTCATGACCGATTACCTAAGTGAACACAACAAAGACTGTGGAACAACAAAATGGTCTGGGAGAAAAGACATTCCAGTCATACTCACTGAAAACTGTAGTCTGATTCAGTCTTTGAGACAAAGGCTGAAAGCTCTGACTGTTCTCCACAATGTTTAAAATTGCTTCTTCGTTAATAAGTGCCTCCTCTTCTTTAGCAGTATGCACCCTATCGGAGTCTTTAAAAAAAGAAAAAAAAAAGAAGAGAAAGTATAAAACACATAAGACACGTCAATTCATTATGAAAGCAAGCCACTTCAGAATGGATTTTACTATCCAAGATATTTCCATTATTTGCTGTGGCAATTTTAGAAAGGCTTACTCTAACAATAGTAAAAATAAAAGCAAACCTATTCTTTGTTTTTTCATAACTGATAATCATAACTTCCTTCTGCTAATAGTATAAACAACCAAACCATGACACAGATTTACACCTAAACAATTATGACATTAAAATCACTCACCTTTGTTCATCTTTTTATCGTCATGCACTTCTACCATATTAGCTGGCGTACACTGAAAGGCTTCAGGAGAAAGTACCTCAGAATGTAGTGTTAGCTCAGCAGAGAACTCCTCTGATCCATTACTGTAGTCCAATGATCCTGACAATGTTCTAGTTAATTGAAAAGCAATTTTTAAATGCATATTTAAGGTTTGCATAGTATACTATACTTTATGACAAATGGCTAAACACTTACACAGAGAAGTCATTTTGCTTGAGAATTTCTTTAAGTCTCTTCTGAAAAAATTTTTCACTCTCTGTTGCTGGCACAAATCCACGGTCTTTAAAATTCGAAAAATATTTGTTATTCAGTTTGACTTCTCAACACGGAGAGCAGCTAAAATTGCTAATTTTATTAGGAAATGGCTCAAAGTCGAAGTATCTGCTAATTTTAAGTGCCAAAATGAGGGTTGATTTTCCAAGTGTATTTAAACACTTTCAAATACTTCAAATACTCCTACTGATCTCATTTGCAACTGTGAGTATCAACAGCATTTACAAATCACAAAATTCCTCCAAGGTGAGCATCCAGGAAAAGAAAAATCAGTGAACAATTTTGAAAAGTCTGGTTTATGTAGCCTGAATAACCTTACACAGGAACACAGGAAAGAAGTCAGTCAGAAAGCAGTCTGCCTTAGCCAGGAACCTGCCTCTTTCCTTCTTGCAATCTTCTGGTTTACTTGCCAAATGTCATTCATATTTTAAAAGAAACGTGGCCTGGGTTCTGCAGAGAATAGCCTGTTCCTTATGCAATTACTTTGCAAAGCACAGTCTTCCCCTTGTAATGAATTTTACATAAGAACACAGGGATTTGTCTATCCTATTAGAATTTTCATCTAATATCACCTTAGCTATAATTCCACAGAAATTAAAAGGAATTGCTCTTGTGCATAAACTACAATGCAAAGCTTCAAGATAAGTTTTGTCAGTATTTAAACATTTAAATGTTTTCCATCACAAAGCATGCGATCTTAGCTCTCATTATCTTTCATTCTGTCTAGAATGTTTCATAGTTAGCTGAATCATGATGTTTTTAGGCAAGATTATGTATCTTGCTTTAAAAACTGGAATACACACACTGGACAATCAGTAAACTTGGAAGTGGAAAAAAAAAACCCAGTACATCTAAAAAGCCCTCAAACTTGATAAACCAATTTAAATTCTACCTTCCTGCTTGCTTCTCATTCAAAGTCTGGATTAACAGCTGCACAATTTTACCTTGTGATTCAGGTGGCTTAATCTGAGAAGATTCACATTTCTGTCTCCGGCGCTGCTTTTCATCTTCCCATATAGCTTGCAAACCAGGGTTCCTGCCAATCTGGGCTGAAATAGGCAAGAATTCATGAAGGGACGTCTGTCAATGTGACAAAGCATTCTTTCCCCAAATTAGATTCTGACATTATTCTCCATCTCTTTTGTAATTCTAGTCTGTTATTTTTTAACTGTGATTCTTGCCGAACTCTAGGATTCAGTGTCATGTAAAAGTTAAGGTGTAACTTGATTTGTTTTCTAGATCTCCTATTTTAATGTAAATCTTTGGCTTTTTACGGTCTTCTCATCAAGTATGTGTTTGTATGTATATATAGGTGTATGTACATACACATGCATACTTGATGTTGATATTTCCATTATTATTCTCTTTATAGGTCTGAAACCTTCTTTTATGCATTAACAAAAATCTCTTTATATTGTTCTGGTAATAGGTTATTTTTATAACCTGTTTCCTTTCAGAGTTAATTCAAATTATTTTTTAAACTTTATAAATTTTTAGATCAACAATTTACTAACACTGAAATTTGGATTGTGATTTAACTAAACTGAGCTTTAAAAGAAGATGACAACATAGTTTCTATTCTAAGACCATTTTACATGGAAAGTTGTTAACACCTCACCTTCAATATCCAGTTGATTTAAAATGTCGGCAGCTACTGCATCCACCTCCAATTCACAGGTACTTTGTGGCTCAACACCTTTCAACATTAAAGAGCTGTGACAACATAAATACCACAGATTAATTTTATCAATACACTGATTTTGAAACATGCAACATCATTTTCTAACTGCACATCTAAAATATTTCAGGGGGAACAGGAGTCAGTAATTGAATACATAATTATCAGTTCTCATCCTCTCCTGCAAGTCCTTAAATTAATGGTCATATTCAAATCTAATTAGATAAGAAATCTGTATCTTCAACTTAAAGGGTCTGGCTTTTTCTTTTGTGGGGAGAAGAGAAAGAGCTGGTTAACATCTCTAAGTACAATTACAATAATGTTCTCCTCCTCAAATACAAGATGAAATGTTCTCTAGAACTCACACACTGGCAAGAATTTTTCTCTCTCATTCATAGTTAAGAGAAATGCAAAACATGTTAACATTTACAGTTAAGGGAAGTGAAGCAAAAAATGTTTTATTTTTCAGATTTTTTTCTTTATTTAGGCTGGTGAATATAAACAGAGCATTAACAAGCCAAACACATGCTGCACACTAAGGATAGGTGGCTTGGTAAAGACTTAAAATACTAGAAACAGATTCAAGGTTGTTGTACAAGGATCTTGTATCAGCTTCCTGCTGTGTCTTTTCAGAATTGCAATGGACAGTGACCTTCCACTTGTTGCTGTCAGTGAACCAATTTTAAGAAGTTCATGCAGGAAGATAAGAAAGAGAAGCCTTTTCCCAGGTTTATGTGAAAGTCTGTTTACACTTTAAAAATTTTTAGGGAAGCACTGAAAATCCCCTCAAAGTTCTTCAGGACCCTTTATCTAGGTTAATTAACAGGTGATTTAGAGTACCTCTTGTATTCCTACATTCCCTGAGACAAACAAAGCCTCAAAAATCTTAGTAAGATTATAAGATAAGATATAATTCCTTAACATTTTCAATGCTCTCTAAGTTTTGAATAGAATTTACTATAGCACAGGAAAGTAGTAGATGATGTAATTAAAAGCTGGAGATTTCCAACACTTCTTTGAAAATTAGGTATTTAACTATCTAGAAATATAAAACCCGAAAGAAATGCAAAATTAAATTCCAACACTTATGTTGCAGTTATGTTGCATTACGTTGCAGCTGAGTAGTCTGGTTGACACATTTAAGTGATGGGATGCCATCAGTAGGGACCTGGACAAGTTTGAGAAGTGGGTCTTTGTGAACCCTGCGAGGTTGAAGAAGGCCAAGTTCAGGGTCCTGCACCAGGGTAGGGGTAACCCACAGTATCGATACACACTGAAGGAGTTGGAGTCACTGGTGGAGAGAAAGTTGGTCATGAGCTGGCAATGTTCGCTCACAGCCAAGAAGGCCAACTGCATCCTGGGCTGCATCTAAAGCTGTGTGGCCAACAGGTCAAGGAAGATGATTCTGCATCCAGCTCTGGGGTTCTCAACATAAGATGGACTTGGACCTGCTGGAGCAAGTCCAGAGGAGGGACACAAAGATCATTAGGAGACTGGAACACCCCTCCTATGAAGACAGACTGAGAGATGTAAGGAAGAACTTTTTTTTTAAAATGATGTGGGTTGGTGAAACACTGAAACAGGCTGCCAAGAGAGGTCATGGATGTCCCGCCTCTGAAAACATTCAATGCCAGCCTAGACAGGGCTTTAAGCAACCTAATCTAGTTGAAGGTGTTACTGTTCATTGCAAGGGGGGCTGGTCTAGATGACCTTTAAACATCTCTTCCAACCCAAATTATTTATGATTCTATGGCCACTTTTAAGGACAATACACTGTCATCACTCCCCTCCCTTCCCAGTTAAACCATCAGTTGAGAAAGAAGTCCATAAATATGCTCAAAATGCATACTTTTCATGTCATTCACTTTGGGTGTTCACATTCATTAAAGCATTTGAACAGAGCTTGCCTGCACAAAGGGTAACAGGAACTACAGGCAAGCTGAGATCTGTATTTTGATCCCACAACAAGAAAGAACTGCAAGATCACTGGGAAACAAAAATGAGGGAGGAGGCTGCAAAAATTGTTGGCTTCCTTCACAAAAATTAAAGCATTTCTGGGAACAAGCAAAATGGGACCACAATACAGAACAGCCACTGATATCAGAAATCTGGTAAAGATCTGCCTTTTACTTGTTTGGAGAATACAACAGCAAAGCAAAGCTCTGAACTTTCTACTTTTGTTAATTTCCTCTTTTAAAAGAATACAATAAAAAACAAACAAACAATGGGGGGAGGGGTAGGGAGAAAGAAAAAATGAAAGGTCTTAGAAATTTTAAGAAAAAAATGTATTTTAGGGTTAGTGACCTATTTCTGAAGAGTTTGTTTCATGACCAAAACTGTTAATTGAAGCATTTGCCTTTTCTCTGACAGCTTTCTACTCTTTTCCCTTCAACTAGTTAGGACACTTGTCAAAAAAATCTCATGTCTTGGTTTTTCACATCCCCATCAAGAGTGTGGCCAGTGAGTTGTTTTGAGAACTGATCAAGATCAAAGACAAAACTGGCCAAGAGCCTTCCAAATAATCAGATTTCTTATCTACAAGAGATTCTAATATGGATTTATCATATAAAAATAACATTAAATTCAACACTGCTGAATTAGGAACAAACTGGTAGTTGTCAATGTAACTTAAATATTTTTCCACAATAATATTAATGTGAAGCATATTCTTTGTCTGTAACTCATTCAAATAATTTGAGCAACTAGAAGCAGAAGAGCTCATTTTGCCCAAGCTCTAAATCAAACAGACCTAAGGAGTCTCTCTGCCAAACAACAGTATTCCAATTCACATGGCATATTATTCAAATTACAAACAGTGAGCTAACAAATGTAAGATTTATCATCATAATTGTCATTAACATTTCCAAGATGAAGGTAGGCCTGGCAGTCAAAACTGCATGATCTGAGGACTGACGTGGAAGTCAACGAAGACACCTGGCATGTACAGAAAGTTCTTCATAACACTAGAAAAAACATCTTCCCAATACAACCAGTTCATTAGCTTGGCATTTAACATCCTTGTCAAGGTGAGCTGCTAGACATCTGCACTAGTTGAAGTCAGGGCGGTAGCACTACAAGCTTCTGCAACATTCAGATAAGCCACAGAAGCCAAGAAGCCATTTGCTCCCACTTCAGGAAAAGCCTCAAAGGACACATGAAAGCAGAGCAGATTTAACTGGCCCTTCTAACATTTTAAATTACGCTGATTAAAACAAAAATGTCAGGAGGTGAGGTAGGAGCATAAACTGTCCTGACGTACAGTTATTTAACATGATTACATGTTGCTTGGGAACTGTTTCATCTGAATATTGTCAATAGTTTGGTCAGCTGGTAGGTTTGGTGCTTTTACTCACCTAAAGAAATGTGTACAAAGCAACCATATCTCTGTTCTCCCATATCAAGACACATTTACTCAGCAGCTTAAGTGTTGTTTTTAGCAGGAGAGAAGACAGCATGAAGAAGTCAGAACATGTCTAGTCTCCCAGATGTAGTCAGTTGAAAATATTAACTATTTCAAGTCATTAGCAGTTGCAAAACCTTGGAAGATATTCAGAATGGCCTGTTTGACACAGATTGCCTTACACAACAGACTAATCACCTGCTTCACATCACAGGCATCAGTTTTGAAAAGAAAAATCATGGTTTATGTAATGTGAAAACCGTGATTTGAGGATATCTGTCTTAAGATTAAAAAAGAAGACTTAGTCCCAGACAAAGCTTCTAGGTTTCATTTTGCAAAAGAGAATGTACAGAGAATTGTTCACAAGATACAGTTTGAATACAGATACTTGAAAAGAAGGGTTAAGTGAGGTGGAATAGGAATAGAAGCAACCCGGCTGCAAAAGAACAGAAGTTTACTCTCCAAAAAGCAAGGTAAATCAGGATTGCACAACACTGAGTTGCCATGCTAGGCTACCTGGGATACTCATACCAGTCCATTTTAAATTGCCTTTCATACCTATACACCATGCTGAAAAACTGCAATACAAATCCATCTTGCCTTTGTATAAAACTCTCCAAACACATTATTTTGAGAAGAGATAGAAAAAATGGTCATTATTTTTTAAGAAAATAATAGTTTGTTTGCACTATCGACTGAGATGGTAACTATAGTTTAGGATGAAACCTGTGCTCAAAGAAAGTACCATGGTTTGGTTTCTCAGATGCTGAGGCAATGAATTAAAGCTACAGTCAACTACCTACACCACTACATACAGTTAGATAGATCAAAGTCCTCAAAAACCTTGAAGAAGGAACATCAATGCCAGTATCCTAATTACCAATATTAATGACAGCCTAAAGAAACAAGTTCTGTGATGACTGCATCTGAGGTATTTATAATGTTAAACTGAGCACAGTTGACAAAAATTAACTTTGTGAAGAATCTGAAAAATATCACTCAACTGCACTAATAAGGACCCTAAAATTTGACATAATAATTTTCCATTTGCTGTTCATGAAAGAAAGCATGTCTTTGTTTTCAGGATGTTCCAGTGACTTAAATAACATGCATATTATATTAAAAATCAAACAGTTAAATAAAAACATGCACATCCAGACAAGTGAAAAAAGCAATTATGACAGTCACAAACCTAGTAAAAATCTGCTAGACTGTGCAAAAGTGTTATGTGTCAGATCTCTCCACTTCCATATAAACTAGTGTCTAATAGCAAATCTAGGATTTCTAAAAAGTGCTTCTCAAAAGCATTCTGCCAGTCATTCTGCTTTTAACACATCATGTTCAAGCGGTAGACTTGACTGGCAGACTATTTCAAGTCTGATGTTTAGCAGAAAGTTTTCTCAGTGGAACTCTTATAAGGGTTTCATCATTCATTATCACCTACTTGAGAAATAACATAAATGTGTCTCATGTAAAGAATTCCTGGTGTCAAAAACTTTAGGATAGCATTGCCAGGTTCAGGTGACTGCTGCCCGTTTTAAGGCAGGCTTTGCAGGCTCCAGGGTAGTAACACTGGCAAGTATTGTATCTAAAGGCCTTAGAACATCAGGCATTCCTGGGCACTAGAGGCTTTGGACATTTGTCCACTTCATAACAGAATCACTCTGGAATTACATTAAAAGACATGTTCCTGGCTCAATACAGTATGCTAATCACAGCAGCAAGTTAGTAATTCAGAGATTTGTCAGGAGCAAGACAGGACATGGCTGGGTTAAATACTGTTTTGGAGAAGTGGCAGAGTAGCAAGGTGATCTCTGGTACTGAAGAGGGAGTTCAGTCACCAAGAAAGCTTGGCATAGTTCTCAAAAATTCTTTGAAATAAGGAACCACCACTGGCACTTACTCATGCAAAATGCTGCCCATGTCACATAACATGACTTCTAAACAGTATTTTGCATATTAACTTCCAGGTACCCAGAATCATAGTTCAGCCAACTGATATACTGTGTTCCAAAGTCAAGAAGTGTCCAATCACTGGCACTGTTTCGTTAAACAAGAGAACTTTCTAACTCCCAAGTACAGAAGGACTTAGCAGATACATGTTGGACTATCTCTAAAACGTATTCTCAACGTGCACAAAACAAAGGATAATGAGGCCAAACAGACATCCCAGTCACTAAGAATACAAGACTGGCCTAGAAGTTTTGTGGTCTCAAACAATATTTGAATGTCTTTTCCCTTTTTGTTTTTTCTTGACATAACAACTAACTTCAGTGTACAGCTGAAAGGTAGGGAAAGATTTATGTGATTTTCATGTCTGATGTAAACGACAAACAAAGAACTTAGAAGTTCGGTGACAGAAGAAACTCCAAATGCTGCTGAAAACAGTCAAGTGGTGAAATACAGTAAGTAAATTTTTTTTGCTAAACAATTCAGAAAACAGATAATATCTCTTAAAATGAAGAGGACTGGATAATAAAGTATGGGGATTCTCCTGGTATTGCACATGAAACTAGAAATCAATACAACTGTTGATATAGCTACACACAGAAGCTAAATATGTTGGGACTACAGAACTCATTAAGGAAAGACAGAAGTAAAGGAAGGAAGGCAGCTTTACAGATATCAATTAATGCTGTAGACTGCAAAAATAAAAACAACTGAGTCACAGTCATTTTAAGAAACTTCCTTGGGCTTCCTTGGGTAGGTATCTCATACTATCTGGGTCAGATGCACCCTAAGCAAGGTTGATCATGACAATTATAGGTTCATTCAAACAACCTAGATACAAATTTTCAGAATTTGAAAGAAAATAAAGTAGGAAGGTAATCTGAAAGATGGACTGCAGCATGGGTTCGATTACAAGAACACTGTTTTAAGTTGATGCCTCCCATAAATAATCCAGGAGAAATTATAACAGGCAATTAATTTGGTGTAGATACAGATAAAGTAAAATTAGGACTGGAAAAATTTAGGTTTGTTACTTTGCTGTGACATGTACATCCTACAGCATAGGGAAGACAGTCATGGTAGAACACCTTTAATAAAAAAGTTAATTTTCTAGGCAAAAGTATGTTTGACACAATATCAAATGGAAAAAAAATCAGTTAGAGGAGTCATTTATAAATGAGTTCCTAATCCATTAAAGCATTTTAAGAGCTAAGTAAAGGTGGAATTCCTATTGGTTATATAAAAATACCCCAAAGCATTGATACAAAATTTGTAAAACTGAATATAGACCAGTTTCTGTGACTGAGTCCACTTCTCATTAATATTTTTGGCAGAAAATGCAGCAGTGTGGTAATGAATTAGAATAATAAACAGGATGAAACTTAAAAATGGGATGCAAGATCCTATAAGAACTTACAAGGGATTCCAAACAGAAGATGCTCAATTCGAAAAAAAAAAAAAAAGGAAATAATCATCTTGAACTAATAAATCCTAAAATGATTACTAGCCAAAGTGGTATGATAAATGAAACTGTAAAGCGTATCAGGAACTACCAGTATCACTGCATATGGTGCTAAAGAGAATCTGTCTGGTATCTTATGTAGTATTCAGGCTTTATGTTCAAGAAATAAATTCCTGCTGGCGAAAGTACAGAGAATAAATGCTAGGGAAATGGACAGACTTGGGTTTTCCCCATTACTGCTAACATCCCCCTTCTGGAACAGGTGTGAGTGCCGGAAAAGGACTAGCACAAGTGAGGTGCTGCATCCCTGGCTGTACACACAGGAGCATGGAAGAAGGCAGAAACAAGGCCTGTGGTTATAGCTATGAGGATGCATGCCTTGGCTCCTGCTGAGCTCATTCCTCTCTGGTTTTGACAGCCAGGAAGTGCTACTTTGCTTTCTTTTTATCTGCATTCCCCAGATCTGTGTAAAGTAACATCAGATGATCCTGGTCTAACTTAACGATCCAGCCTTCCAAAGGTTAAGTAAGTTGGCTTACACAACCAAGCCAAATACAGGTTGAAAAGGACTGTGAATGAAGTGTGCAGCCAAAAAGGAGAAGAAACAGTCCAAGAACAACTGGATACAAAGTGACCACAAGTAAAATCTCAATTGTTGTTACAAAAGAAGAATGTTGTTACAAAATCTTCTTAAAGTAGAAGTAGTAGAATCGAAAACCAGATGCTACCTAACACAAGCTTTTGCACACCAGAAAAATCTGAAGTATGGTTTAAGGCATGCACTTCCTACTGGAGAAGCAAATGTTTCCAAAACATAACAGCAGTGGGAAACAGGGAATATGGAGCCTGATATGCATTTTGGAGGAGAATGACAGGAACCACCCTAAGACTAAGAAGACTACTAGATGACAGAAGGACCTGTCAAACATTAGGAAGTAGCTTAAAGAAGGAACTTGTTATGGGTAAACTATACATATCAAAGTAGATCCAGACACTTCAGTCAGTTTCTCTCCCCTCCCCAACTCATCAAGTCCAGCTGTTAATTTAGCAGTGCTAAACCATATCCCCAAGTGCCAGAACCACATCTTTTGAATACTTCCAAGGATGGCAATTCTACCACTTCTTGGGCAGCCTATTCCAATGCCTGATTACCCTTTCAGTGAATAAAATTTGTCCTAATATTCAGTCTAGACCTTCTCTAGCAAAACTTGAGGCCATTTTCTTTTGCCCTGCTACTTGTTACCTGGGAGAAAAGACTGACCCTGGCCTGACTACAATTACATTTCAGATAGCTGTCAAGAGTGATAAAGTTCCGCCCTTAGCCTTCTTTTCTCCAGGCTAAACAATTCCAGCTCCCTAAGCTGCTCCTCATGAGCCTTGTGCTACAGAACCTTTCCCAGTTTCGTTACCCTTCTCTGGACACTTTCTAGCACCTCAGTGTCTTTCCTGTAGTCAGGGCCCAGATCTGGACATAGGATTTGAGGTGCGGCCTCATCAATGAGGTCATTTTACTTAAGAATGATTACAAAACCAGAATCTGTGAACTGATGTGTAACTATTCTCTATAACTACTAAACTCCCTTGGCTTTTCATCAGAAGTCATTAGCTAGAAACTTATCTTCCAAAAACCAAAAAGTTGAATTTGACACATATATTCCCACTATTATGTCCTGGTTGGATTTTTCCAACCATATACCAGAAAGTGTCAGATGACCAAAACTATACCAAGAAACTAAATAATAATAATTTGTGTCATATCAGCACCTTTTTTGAACATATAAGGGTCCTTTAAATCAGACTGGAATCCTATATTGCATACAAGTCGATGTATATAACAAAATACAGCATAGATTAAAAAAAAATTGGCATGCTGACCTTGGTATTTCATCTTCTTCCCATTCAGTGAAAGATACATGGCTTGAATTTTCTGACAAATGAATTCTATGATGTTTACTAACACCTGATGTATCACCTAGGAAAAAAAAGTAGAATGAGAAATTAATTCATTTACATGGCAATATTTTTACACATATAATTATATAACTGCATTTATTATTTAATATTGCCAGTAGATGCTCCAAAAGACTAAATAGCACTGCATGATATCATCTTCACAAATTACTGTGCTATTATATAAATGATCTAACTTTCTTTCTAACATGCAGATACATACAAAAAGAAAAATATATTCCCAACACACCGATATTACTAGAATTAAATTTGTTGTGCTCTAGTCATACCTTAACCTACATTCAATCTTTTCCTATTTGTGCAAGTTTCAAAATAAATTGTACAGATTCTGACATAAACTTCAGCATTCCCAAGTGCTGGGTCAGAAACCAATGGAAATTAGAAGCCAAAGAAAACACTAAATCCTACTTCACACTTTTCCTCTTTCTTATTTGTGAGCTGAAAGGGAATATAGAATATATTCCAGATGCAGTGGCTGTAGCAATAAGTGGAAACCTGCAACGAAGGCAAATATCTGATCTACAAATAAAGAAAACACCATCTAAGTTTGCTCAGAGGTTTCTGTGTGAGGAAGTGTGCTACAAAGTCATGCTGGAGAAGTCTCCTCTGAAGATTTACTACCTCCCTTATGATCTCTGTCTGAACCTTCAGTCTTCAGATGAAGGGAAGACAATATACACAGAATATGGCACAAGAAATCAAAAAGCTCAGGAATGGAGGGAGGTGGAAAGGGAGGAGACTTTGAAAATTACTTAGTCTCCCACTTCTATCCAAAAGACCAGACTGAACCTTGAATTTTTTCAGCTATGTTGGTGTCACAGACCAGCAGTTTTTTGGAATTAAATTTACCTTTTAGCCACAGCAAAGACTTTCACATTTGTTAAAGATATGCTAATTAAACAACTCAGTTCTCAGAGGTCTTCAGTAAGTAAGTATTTATTAGAATATGTATTTTTATTCTATAAATTTCATAATGGTCTTGCCAATGTGAATTCCACTACTTGGAACAGCAGGGATAGGGATATGCCATGTAGCAAAAAGCCCTGAATACTACAATTACTACAGAAGCAACTGGCAAACACCATGCCAAAAGAACCTTAAAAGCTACAAGCAGAAGCAAGCAAGCTTCACTAAATATGTTCCAGACCAAGCTTACTGCACCCAGACTTACTTACTGCACCCAGTTCATGCAAACTCTGTCTCCACAACAGACTCTTAAGTGCACTGACATGGTACACAGACACTAAACACACGTGGGATATGGGGCACTCAAGTGCGGTGAAGAGACACACTTGTGCTTATGTGGGAACTAACTCACATATCAGCCACACCAGCACTGTTACTGCCTAATGCACTGTGATGCCTAAGCAGGTGATTCCAGGAAGACAACACAAAATATCTGATCCCATTTGCACAGATTCAGCTCAAACCTAGCATAGCTTCGTGTCTGTGCTATTTCAAAGTGATGACTTGTCCCTGGGCAGAGCTGGTCCAGGAAGAAACAGAGCCATGTTTTTACTGTGTGGCACATCAGCTAATTCTCACTATTAAAATATAAGCTGACTATGTATAGAAACATCTCTTGTTGTTTTTCATCTGCAACTTAATTATTATGAGCTGACAAAACAGGGCTAAATAGCTGTGTATTTTAAAGGAAAATACATCCCACAGTAGCTGTGCAAGTTTATAGGCCAACTGATGAAAAATATACCATTATTTTTCAAATTTATATGTATTTCAAATACCACACCAGAGTAGTTTTAGTGCATTATTTCCTTTCTTCCCCATGAATGCTATTTTCATATACTTCTAAAAATCGAGTCTCAAATTCCTATATTAGTTTGTTTGTTCTGTAAAGTTACTCATAGGGATAGATATTTAAGGACACTCAATATTCCCCTTTTCCTGATATAAATATCTTTAAAGACAGTAGCAATGATACTTCAAGGTCTTTTGTAGTCATATTACAGAAGAAGATTCAACTACTGAAAACAAAAGTTTTGCAATAATTATAGTGGCACGTGGTGCACGAATGAACTTGCAGCCTTCATCGCTGTCCATAAAGACAAGGACTTGAGTAAATGAACTCCCACATCTTCTGGATACAGGCTGAGGAAGGCAGAATAGTCCTGCTACTAACAAATTTGCCTGTTGGCCTCTCTCAGCCTTCAAAACAGTCTACTTATCTCAGTGACAAAAATACCACTGGAAATAGGCTCCTGAGGCTGCTTACTTACATTTACAAACAGATCTATTACAGAATTTTCCACTACTTGCCAGACCAAATTTTAGATCACGATCTGCAAGGGAAGTAAAATAAGTGTTTGCTGCACATATTTAGGCAAAGGCTTTTACTGCTGTCTAAAAGACCACGTTTGGCCTGGTCTGCACGACACAACTATACTTGACTGAAATGAATGCATACTCCCAAGACAAAGACGCTGTGGAACAGGCAGGTAAGCGTGTCAATTGTAAGCAGAGGCTGTGCCTTCTACACCCATTCAACAGGTCTGCTTAGAAAGGGTTGCTGTACAAGGACAGGCCTCTTGACAGCAGTGCCTCTGTAAGGCTGTACCAGGGACAAACCATTTGTTGCTCAGCTGTTGTGCCAGGAGCAGCAGACAGTGATCCTGTGCCTGTCCAGCAGACTGAGGCTGGCTACTTATGGATGTGTGATGTGAAGCCATGTAGAGCAGTATGAATCTTGCTAGGAGCACTGTAGTCATCATCTGATCAAGCCAGACAAGGTTGTCTGTCATTATCTTCCCATTTGGGAACCTACTGGGTTCTTTCCTATAAGAATAGTCAGAGTCCACTGGTCTCAGCCCATGGTTCTCTTTCATCCTCTTGTTCCCATTCAAGATTTAGGTTTCTCATGCTTAAATAAATGATGAAGGAGAACATAAATAGGTTATGTCTTTAATCTATCATCTGAAAGAGAGGAAAAAGAGCTATAGAAAAAGAATGGAAACAACTATTTGGTATAATCACAGTGAATGTTTCCAGAAGGCTGCTTTGGACACTTAGAAGACAAAAGGTACCTAACTATACTTCCTCAGGACTGAAAATGCTAAAGATGTTCTTGTCCATGGCTGAGCTTTTGTCTTCCTATAGTTCTGACACCAGCAAAAAGTGTGGCCTATTGTTGTGCATGAAAAGGGTATTTTCCTTTAAATGAGAATGAATTATAAAACTCCATGCATTAGTCTACTGTTGCAATAATGAAACAAACTTTAAGTCAGCATGATTATTACATAGCGTTTTTACAGGAAGATACTTTACCATTCTTTCCAACTTCTGCTTTAGCTGTAAGAACAATTATGATCTAAACAATTCTTATTTTATTAAATGTTAAGCACCAAAGACATCATGGTTTTCCTGCTGTTATCTCTCCTTTATAATGAAGCATTTAGATAACATTAGGGACATTCTTACCAAACTTAATTTTTATGTCAGTGTGTACATTCAAAATGACAAACTAACTTTTCAAAATACTTCCTTTGCTCAGATGTTAATACTTCAAATTTCACCTTAGAGCAAATGGCCTTGGCACAAACACAAGCACTTTGATTACAAACATTGCTTGTCATCAGAGCATAATAATTAGCCATAATTTTACACAGATACTACTGCAGCAAAAAAAATTAATTTGGACTGAAATAAGGATCAGAAACAAACATAAAAAAATTAAGCAACAGTATTAGTTTGCTATCTTCCATGTCAATTCTTCAACTAAACAATGACAATTTTTAATCTAACTTGAAAAGAGGTGTGGTCATCTTATGAAAATGGTCACAACTGCACTGGTGACCGAACATAAGTTTCTTCTTTCAGGAAGCAGGCCCTTCCTCAATCCCATACACAGGGACAAAAAGGAAAAGAGATACACAGGGACCTTGTTTTGACACAGAAAACAAACTTTAGGGAAACAACACTATACACATTCAGCCAAACTATAGCAAAAGTCTGATAACTAGTGACATTTTGTTCAAAATGGTAGCTTTCAGCCTTCAAAACAATTTGGTCTTAAGAAATAAACACCTTACTTTTTCTCCTTGCCTTTCTGAATTTGACAGCAGCGAGGTTTATTAAATTCATTCCATATAAGTTGTAGTCTATAAAGAGTTGAAGGAGGTAGGGAATATGGGCTTCATGAGGCTGGTAAGATTTGTTCATTATGGCTCCACCTTGCAGAAGCTCACAAACTCTAAAATTAAAGACAAATGTGGACATAAACAAAAAATTATTCCAGAACAACAATAATGACAGTTGATTTTATCAAAATATAAAAGACTTTTAAAATTTTGCCTTAGTTGTATTTGTAACTTAAGAACTGTGTTTTCACACTAAAAGACACTCAGAAATGGTCTCTGCTAATACAGATACAATATTTGGGTGTTAGTTACAAAGGAGCCTTGAATCCTTCAGCCTAAAAAGTATGAAACTTTCCAAAAAAAAAACATCCTACACTATTCCTTCAACTGATCCAAAGCCACTGTAGGCCATGGAAATCTTTTCTACAAAGTAACTGTTGCAGTTGTGTGCCTACACATCAGTAATAACTTTGAAAGTCTCTCTAGTTCTCCTAGAGAAACATCAACATGTATATGATGTCCTCCTCAGTTTTAAAGCTAAATACTGTATGCTCAGAAGTAGTATTTCAACTACTCCCTAGAAGCATGACAAATCCTCTGTTTTAAACAGCTACACATTAAAAAATAACTGCAAGTATTTGGATAATTATGAATTAGTGCAGTAAATTTATCTCAAATTAATAGTATATATCTACAAATCAAAGAAAAGCACTAAGCATTTCTAAATGCAACAAACTGGGATTAAAAATAAAGTTTTCTACAGAAAAAAAAAGGAACAATTTCAGTGAATTGTCAGTGCTTATTTGGATAGGATCAATTCAAATATGAGAAGCTACAAATTTCAAAGCTGCCATGTCATGTTCCTGAATTTACTGTAACTACTCTGACATTAAGATTGAGATCAACAGTGCTTTCATGTAACAGAACACTATTGAGAAACAGAGAAACTGTCTAATAACAAAAGCTAATTTGCAAATTTGTCCAAGTGTTCAAGAATTACAGTTAACACAAGACAACTAAAGGCAAGTATGTTTTGCTCTTGCTTTCCTAACATGCTACTGCTTTAAAAAGGTTACCGATGTGTTTAAAATTAGCAATTTCTAAAGTGTTTTGAAAATCTTGGGACAATAACTCTGTAACTTTTATTTTGTTAAGCTACTGGTGAATCTTGTTTCAAAACTGACTTTTTAATTCAAGATATAAGGAAATCAGACACAACTTTGTATCTCCACATCTTTACCTTTTTACCATTGCAGGATTGTAAAGATAAATCTTCATAAACTGTCTCTCCTTTTCATGGTAACCGTAAAAAGGCCTGGAGAGAAAGAAATAAAAGCAAGAAGCCAGCCAGTTATGCCGTGGCATTTATTCAAACACATTTTACTATAAAGAGTATTCAATTCCAGAGGGCAAAAATTAGAAGATAAACTGCATAGCCAGGAGAATGAAAATTTCCACGTGTCAGGCCAAAGGGGAACATTATGATTCTGTATAAGGATAAAAAGAATAGGGGCTATACATATAAAAATATATATAAAAATAAATTAGAAGGCACTTATGGCTTAACATAGTTTCTAACTTTCCCCACACGAAAACACATTGATGGCACATCATTATAATAGTACTTTTAATTAGATGGACTGCTTCAAAAACAGCCTTCATACTTTCTGACAAATGTTGCAACGAAGTCCTTAAGGACATTAATCCTACAGATCAGGTGTAAATGAGTAAATACCAGCTGTATAACATAAATAACTGAACAACGTAAATGGTTTAAAGAGTGAATAGCTGCCCATTATCAGTGATTACTAATCACCTCGTGCATTAAATGAGGCATGAATCCTGAAGAAAATAGGATCTGAGCATGCAATTAAAGAATATACAGGACAATGAATACGTCAAGACTAAGCTGAGGTTGAACAGGCAACATTAATTCTGGTATAACTTGACTGAATTACTGACTTTTCAGCATCTAGAATTCTAATCTAATCTAACATGCTTGTAAACCAGTGTGCTAAGGAAACAGGACATAATTGAACGTGTTGGGTGAATGCAAGAAGTCTACAGCTTGCAGTAATCATGACCAAAGTCAACAGAAATTCAGGAAAGTATAAATTTACATGTTACCTCTACAGAACAAAATAAAATATCTTAATCAAAAAAATGAAGTTCAGTAGTAAGAGGGATTTCAGTTCTTAAATAAAATGCTAACACAGCAGAACCTCACAACTACTGCTACCTTTAATATGGTTAAACATGCATGCATGCATTTAGTACGTCCAAAAGCTAGACTGAACTGTAAAAAAAATTTTGTTTCTGACATTAAAACTGAGCTACATTGAAACAACAAATTTAAAGATACTAAACTGAAAAGGAGATCGTACCTTCTATAATGATTCACTCTCTCTCTTATACAGTATAAACCTAATGACAGGTTATATACATTAAGCTATAATGGCTCATCCTCACACTGATATAGCAGCAAAGAGGACAAAATCTTCAACACTTTCAAGGTTAGCTATGAACACCTTATTTAACTTCACAACAGACAAGGACAGAATATTTTGCCTTTTTTTATTCTTGGTCCTCCACTATGTTTGGAAACTATTGCAACAGAAATTTTATATTAAACTTACAGAGGTTTAACAAACACTTTCAACACAAAACAATCTTTCTGCTAATGCAGAAGAGCAGGGACAAGACAGTCTCCAGGACAGGCTTCTTACCACAGAGATACTGTATCTCTGAGTAGAATCTGTCTCAGGTGAGAACAGATCTGTGTGACTACATGTCTATCTACCCAGGTAAAGATGAAGATATCTTTCAGTTAGGCTCTTACACAAGCAAGTAAAATACCTGGAACACTCTTTCCTAGGCTGCATTGAGGCAATGAGCATCTGACTTTCAGTAAAGGCTCTCTTGAAGCTCTAAGACAAGGAAGGTGAAAAAGAGGCAGGTTCTCCTAATTTCCACTTGTTATTTTCTCACTGATTCAAGTAAAGATTGTCTTCAACAGTTTACTTTGCCCAGCGTTCACTGTTGAAATGAACAGCTATACTACAATTTATATAGTTCCCACAAAAAGAACAAAATTAAGGAATTTGGGGGGGGGGGTTACCTTACCTGTTACTGTAAAAATATAAGAAAGTTCTGATTGAAAATAAAAACCCGTTATTGCAGCCAGTTTACTAGCAATATCTGGAAGCCACTAACACTGGCTAGGACCAGAAATATTATCTTCTTACTCTTAACAATTAGAAAGAGTATATTTCAGAAGTGCATGAAAAGAAAAAGATAATGCTGCACAGTACTGAAGATTAGCATTTACATTGCTTTGAAGATGAAAAATTGCATGCATGTATAGACTACTTGTGTTCCTCCAGGACAGTTTCCTATTATTTGCTATGATTTGATATATTTTTTTCAGCCCTTGATTATGCAAGATACATAAAAATTAACTAAGAGAATCCTTAAAATGTTAACGTTCAATAATAACATGCAGTTCCAGCAGTAGTAGAACTACATCACATAAAAAACAACAGTCAGCCTGGTAGATAAAGAAATTAATGTTTAAGAACCTCCACTTCATGACTTGTACTGCTGGAAGAATCAGATAGATACACATGACCTGAACTGTGGGGGCCATTTTAGATAAATAAAAAAAGGAGACCTAGAGTCAATCTCTTGCAAGGAATGCCTGGTCTTGGGGAACCCAGAATAATCTAGAAAGGTAGAAAATGGTGGCTGGAAAGTACTAGTGCCATAGCAGAGCTAAAGAGAACAGATCTGGAAAAATTATAGACACTAGAACACAAATTTAGGTAAAAAAGGTTGTGTAAAGCAGGTTTCTTTGGGAAAACCTGTTGACCAAGTCAAAGCAAGTGAGAAAAGTTATTTAAAGTTGTACAGGCCTGTATGAAGACATACATGAGGGGAAAGCAAAAGGAGTAGCACTGTACTCACCGAAGTGCAAAGTAAGTGCTTCAATGTAGTACAACTGCAAAACATTTCAAAACAAATAACCAAAAATCCCAACAGGTCATACTTACATTCCAGATACTAATGATACTTTGAAAACATGCTGAACAGTAGAAGATGGATTGCCTAAAGCCACATTAAGTGCTCTGTCAATGCTGAATGCCACTTGACGAAGATGGTGTTCTGGATGCTGTCCAAAACCATCATATGGAACATAGAGGTAAGGAAAGATACCATGTAAGTGGAGACAAGTCTTCTGACCTGAAAATAAAAGGGTAAACATTTATTTTCTAATGACTACATCTTCTTCTTTTAAGAAGTCACCAAATTTGAATTTTTCATGTTGGTTTCAGGTTCTGCAGACAGGATAAATTCATGAAACAAATGCAGCATATTTCAAACAAAAGGTATCAATGTAGAGCAGTTCTCACATTTGATTAATTGACAAAAACAATAAAGAACAGATGTGGTTACATGGCATACACAAGATTACATCAGTGTAATAGCAGAATTCACACATACTGAGTCAGTGTTGGATGGGTAACGGTTTCTCAGCCTTTGTGAAAATTTTTCAGTATCAAAGTTCTTCCCATTCCTCACTAGGATGAGCACACAACCTCTTAGTAATTAAAAAGAAGCTCCAGAGCACCTACGAGGCCATTTAATATTCTAGTTACTTAAGGCATAAGTTGAGATGTGGAAAAAAATTGGTGATTTTCAACTTCAAAAATCTGTGGATCCCTGAGAGGTCTCTATTGTATATGCAGATCTCTAAACTTCTAATACCACATTTACTTCTCAGTATTAGCTTCCATGAATCTGCAGGAACAGCAGAATGAAAGAACACACCATGAAAACCTTTGTGCCACACCACACAGCCTGAGCTCCTCGTTCAGACAAGGCAGTACAGTGATGCAGACTGGGATCTCCCAAACCTGCCACATCTTTTTTTATTGGAGCGGTGAGGGGAGGGCTAGTCTCAACTGCAATGCATGTTCTCTGTTCTCTTTGCACAGTACAACAGAGCATGCATTCACTGCTGAAACAAACATGAGATCCTGCTCACCACCTTTTCAGTCCCAAAGATCACTCGTGACTTTTCACCGGCCAGTGAAAAACTTTCACAGAAAAATACTGTAAGCACATGTTGCTGATTAACCCATCACCACAATGATAGGCAGCACACATCATTTCACATTGTCTGGATGAACTCCCTTCACGAGGACAGCAAAACAGGCTGTGCTTCCATGAACCAGGAGATGAATGTTAAAAAGAGGCAGCACAACTTCATTGGTCTACAAGACCAATGAAAAGACTGCCGAAGTCCACTCTTTCAAACTGAATAGTAGCATGTGAACTGCAAGAGGACTGATTTGTGCAGTGGTACCAAACCACCTATTTTCTGTACCAAGTCACTACCAAATCTGAGTGTTTACCCTGGTTATATTCAAGATTGATTTTGAAATAAAGGCTTCCCCCATCCAAATATAATTAACAGAAAATTAATAGTTGTTTAAAGTTCTACAGTTTCTCTATTCAAGTTTGGTTTATTTTTTTGTTTTTGGGAAGGGTTTGAGTTTAGTGGGTTTTTGTATTTTTGTTTCTGAGTTGGAAGGGGAGTGGGTTGTTGGTAGCGGTGAGTTTTTTAATGTATTCCAGGATCAGACTCAGGGAGAAATTCAAACTCATTCATATATATAATTTGTCTGAATGCCTACTGAAGCTTTTAGAAAACAATTGAACAAATCAACCCACCCCAAGCTAAATCTGATATTGGAGCTACAGACTATGGATTCCTGGCAAATATAGAGGTCTATCCCCCCCCCCATGAATTTTATAAATTCAGGTGTTTTCTACCTATGGCTTGTCAGTCAGAATCAGTTCTGCACTTACACTTCTTTTTGCACTAACAGCTATAAACTCCTGCTCTTTTTGATACTTTAAAAACATCTTTACTTTAATGGTAGCCCAAGTATTCTGAGTTATAGTTAATCTATGTCCCCTTAGAACACAAAATTGCAAAGCACCAGAATAAAAAGAACAGCGAGACGGTCTAAATTTACTATACTTAAATTCAGGTTCCTTTCAAGTTAAGCAGCTATTTAACACTTCCTGCTGAACTGGAAATGTCATTTCACTGTTGAATAATAAAAAAAAAAGAACACATACAAAGAAAATTTCCTTCTGTCCCCTTCCCCTGCGCTCCCCTTTATGTGCAAAAAAACTATGAAAACACACTATAGTTTAAAATTGAGCAAAGAGTCAAATTACCACTTAATTCCAGGGAAATCTTATAGAACATATACACTGAGCTGCTTTTCATTTTTGATTTTGCCAAGAAAGCAAACAAGTTACTGCTGATCTAAGACTACTATGTCTGTCAAGTTACATGGGTTTACACAGCTACTTACTTTGATCCTTGATAGTAGTGACTTATTTACCACAATTTTTGGTTTTATTGCTATTTTTACTTATACCCTCATTACTACAAGTCGTACCCTGCTAGTATTAAGAACCATCATTTATTTCCATCATTTAAGTAAAAGCATCAAAGTGCACCAAATGTCATGGTATTGAGTTTGAGGACAGACAGTAATAGCAACCACGGTTTGCACTAAACCATCACAAATTCTAGTGGATTCTTTCCAATAGAGCCACAAGGAGAAAACAGATTTACCCACTGAGGATTTCAGGCCACACAGCCCACCGATTTACATAAATTAAAAACTTGGCTTGGGAAAAGGTTAATGAGTTTTATGCTTTAAATATGTTACTCTTAAATTCCTGTTTCTTTTCAGAGATACAGAGAAGCAAATTTCTATCACTAGAACAGCACCAACTGCTACAATGCCCACTTACAGTGACCAGCAGATGTTATTTTTTATCTATACATCTACATATCTGTAGAATCATTGGAAATGGTGCTCAACAGCAGATTCTGCATATGACTGCTCTCCTCAGAATTTCCAGATACAACACTGGGTGACTGATGGGACAGGCCACTAAAATGGTTTGTTCTGTGGCCTCATCATGGACCAACTGTGCATGTTCATCACAAGCATTCTGAACACAAATGGCACACAGGATGTCTCTATTAACAAATGAACATAATGTGTACATTAAATGTGGTGAGCTAGTGGTGACTATAGGTTAGCAGCCAGGACGAGGCTGCTGACCCAACAGTTTCTCTGGCCTACACTCTCTAGACAAATGAGGTCTGCAGTGCCTGATTTATCTGCAGGTCACAATGAATCAATACTTCAAAAATAATATCAATGCAATATTTTTATATATTATAGAATAGTGATCCCGCCCCCCAAGCATGATTTACCTTAAGTGAATCCATTCTGACTACTCTATTATTTCTAATAATGAAGGAGAGTATGTCCTACAGTTGTGATACAGTTTTACTAACTTTTCATAAATGACACTCAAAGCCATTTAGCACCTATCCTGTAATTCTTAATTTAAGAGCTGACTACAGAACCCTCACAAGCTGAACTTAATACTGGAAACATTTTGAATAGACATCATCTCCTTTAGTATTTAGAAAACAAAAACTAAATCTAGATAAATATGACTTCAGAAAACAGTTCAATGCTGGTCTACATCCAGATATATTTTACTGTGACATTTTTGCCATAGAACAAGCTGATTCCATTATAAGAAACTAAGCAGAGCCATGGGGAACAACTACATGGAATGCAATCCTATATGTAAATGAACAACTAGTATTGTTGAAGCTGTCCCTAAAACTGTTATTTTAATTGCTGAACTATGATCCATTTCTCCCAGACCATTGTAAAATACAACTGGGTGGGGAGTGGGGGGAGGGTGTTAAAATGGAGAATGCAGCAGAATTTAAAAGCAGGGCAAAAGCCCAAGATTTTATGAAAATTCTGGCTGAGGATTAATAAAAAGATGCATAAGATGGAAGACAAAGGGTTTTTATACATTTGCCATCCATTAGAAGTACTTTAAGAGTAGTTTTGTTAGGTGTCAGGATTAATTAAATATGGGCTGTATTAGCAGAAGAATACACACAAACACATCAAGGGTGTCACTACAGGATGCAGAAAAGCGTAGGCAGTCATAAGGGATTTCCTTCCTTGAATGGTAACAGTAAAGCAAAATCATTCGAAAGGAAAAGACATGACACCACCATCTCAAAAAGATAATAGATATTTTCAAGTAACTTCTGAAGCACCTAGATTCAAACATATTTGAGAAACAAACTGTGAATCATAATGCCTACAGAGATGAGAAAACCAACAATCCTTTTGGAAAAACAATTCTAAAAATGCAAATTCGTAAATGGGATAGATATTAGAATTCAATTTCATAGTAATTTCTTCACACCATAAAAGGTACCATGTTGTAGGCAATCTCACCCTTTCTCCAGGAACAGGCTTCAGAGAGCAACACCAAGTTGTAACAGGAGTACTTTATCTACTCTGCTACGCAGATGCAACATGAACATCTTGCGCACAGTTTAGATGGTGCTTTAAGTTTAATCTATGTCGCTCACTGGGGTGGACTTGTCAAGTCCCCTATCACTGAGTACCACTCAGAACTGAGCTACTGCAAATAGATAGAACTAGATTCCTTTATAGTGATAACACAGCCTATGAAACTATTGTCATCATTCTTTCCCTCTGACACAAAGCAAATGAATCACATACATGGACGGATACCAGTATGGTAGTGCTTTGATGAAGAAAAATCCCTTTCCCAGCAAAACCTGGGAAGGTCTTTCCATCTTCCAACTCTTGCTGTGTCATTCAAAAACATAGGAGTTTAATCATTTAATGTCGAAGAGTTCTTCAGCAATGTATTACATTAATGTAATTTCTTCAGTGATTAAATGAAACTCTCAACCTTTTCCCAGAGTCCTGAATCAAGTCAGCTTTTTTCCAAGGGGTGAGAAGAAAGGGAGGACTACACATACTGTAGTCTTGGATACTAGAGAATACTGGATGTCAGAGAAAAAAAGAATAATGAAATAAGGTCTTGCAGGAGCAAGTTATTCTCAAAACGAAATCAAGAACAGAGCACAGACTTTATTTCATATATAATATTAGATATTTGTGTCAAGGTTTTCAGTTTTTCCCTAGGATTGAGAAAACACATTTCAGTAACACCTGTAACTGGGACAAATTTTTTTTTTCTTACATTTGCTGGAATCCAAATGGAGGGTTTAGTTATTTTTAATTCTTTAGTCAGTAACTGTTCATGTAATACCTCTACTCTTAAGAATATAAAAAACAAAAGAAGAAAAAAAGAAAGCTTATCCACTAGGAAAATGAGGGTCTTTGACTCATTACAATTAGACTGTTCCCCATCCTCGATGCAGAAATCCTTAGAGAGGGAAAAGAGCTGAGTTTTCTGTCTGTAATTTAAAATCAGAAATCTCTGTATAAGTAGGTGCATATTGGTGTAATATCTTGAACTATAGGGAGAAACAAAGATAAGAGAAAAGCAGATCTCTGGCCAGTATCTAGATCTGAGCAAGAAGTCCACAAGTTTCCTTGAATTCATTATCTTCCAAAAGACAAATTCCTCTCAGGTTCTCTAGCAAAAATGTCAGGTCCCAAGGTCCAGATGCCTGAGAATCTTGGAAGGGGTGTTTCTACTGCTCCAAGGTTTAAAGATAGTAGTTTAGGTAACATGTAAACATTTGAAACACTGATTTTTACATTGGGCATTACTGTTGATGGAAAATACCATTTTTAAGTTCCAAAAGTGAGGCTACTATCTTTGTCTAACTGAGCATATTTAACGTATACTTTTTCTCCTAATATGTAAGAGAGGCTCTGTTATTTCTTTCCACATAAATAACGAACAAACTCCAAGAAAAGCAGAAATATTGAAACACATTATTTAATACATCAATTCAGTGAAGATATTCTGATGATCTTCACAAAACTACCTCCTCCTGCCTTGAACTGGGAAGGATGGACCTTTTTGAATTCCTGATGTGACATTAGAAAACAATCTCAGAAGTACTACAGATGAACCTAACCATTTACAGGATGCAAAGGTACATTATCAGAAAGCAACAGCTATTATCTACTGCTATCCCCAAGCAAAAAAACCTGAAGTATAACTCATGAAATTTATTGTTACACAGTACAACTAGAACCAGGAAAGTCCAGAGACGGAGAAGATAATTTAAAAGTACAAGTCTCCAGGAATAACAGAGACCAAAGAAGCTAAGCATCTCAAAGAGCAAGGATGAGCTATGTACAAACCATTCTTCACTAGCTGATGACTTGTAAGTTGCAAGAAATAGCAACAACATTTCCTTCTTTTCTTAAGACATGCAAGGCGAGGTTAGGTATTAGCTTATTAAGCACCCATCTTTAAAATGAACTATACACAAAAATGTTATTCTTGCTTCCGCTATTGACAGATTGCTCATGTACGCAGCTGGACAATATCAGGATCTATTTCTAAAATGAGTGTCAAAAATCACTATGAGGCCAGCTAAAATGAACTAAAAGACACAAAGGAGGCAAATGCAGCTGGCCTGAGCTACAGATTCTAGTAATCACACTTGGCTTCTGGCATTCACAGGCTGGCAACACAGCCAAGCTGCTATTCTGGTAAGAAAAGCAACCACATGAAAGCAACAGAGTACAGACCAACAGTCAGACCACACTGACCAGAGCACAGCTGAATAGAAAAGACTGTATTTACCAGTCCCAGGTAAAATAATGTGTACTTTACCACATCCTGTAAAAGATGAAAAAACAAGTCGGTAGTAAGGAGGAGGAGCAGAGCAGTCAGACAGCATTTGGTTTCCATTTGCCTCAACTCCATTTCATTAAAGACTGACACTGCTAAACAAGTTCTGTTACCTATCTTACCGGTCTTTCCTGATGCAAGTACCACAAGCCACAAGTAAATGGAAAATGGTGAACAGATATTCAAGAAGAAAAGGTTTTGGTGGTTGGTAACCTGAACTTGAACTTTCACCTCTGTATGAGGCTCATCTACCTGTTTAAATACTGTGATGTGTGGGCATTGTTCCAGCCACAATTTGTCTCTTTTCCTGTGTCAGAAAAAAACAACTGAAACATTTTTGTTCAACAGGTGTTTTCCTGTCAGGTACACAGCTAGTTAGAGAAAAAGTTCCACAAATTATTGACAAAAATGATTTGTTACTCTAAACTGCAGGCAAAAAACCCCTGACTTTGTGGTAAGGTTAACAATGTTTTCATCAGTATTATCTTTCATAGACACTTTTCAGAAACATTTGCTATTTATAAATTTATGAACAACACCAAGCTTATGTAATCCCCCCAAAATTACATACTCTAGAGTGTGCACACTCTCATGAGTCAGATTAGCTTATGTTAACAAGTAAATGACACCACATTGTTTTCTCTTCCTCTATTCTTCAAACAGCACTAACTAATTCTGTGAATATTTCTTTTAATTTTTCTTTACTTTTGTATTTGCATTAAGATCTCCCACTTGTTGGTAAATGTCATTTCAACCTACTTCTCTAGCTGATGACAGGTAGAAGATGTGCTCCACAAATATGAGCACTGCTGTTAGGCTACCCATAAGCAAATTTGCAACACTCGGTACTCCTTATCACACACCCCTTTTATTTCATTACAGAAGTTTCTTACCATCTTTTGTACGCTCTAGGCTTATCATTTTGGACAAGTAGCAACTTACAAAGTACTTCCTTACTATAGACACCTTTTAAATTTCTGTAAAAGCTTTTGAAATGACTACATGGTGTGTGACAGTAATAGCAGGAGACAGAATCTTGTGATCCAGAAAATAAACTGTGTTCTTAATATCTTACTAACTCTGTGTTCAAGGTTTGTGTGGCAAGTGGTTGGCAGACAGGGGGCTGCTGTGGGAAGAGGCCAGAGGCTGCTCTGTATGGGACACAGCCAGATCCAACAGACACACTGCAGAGAACAGCTGAGTTCTTCAGCCATGCTGGGGACACTTCTGAGAAAACATATTTAAGAAAGAGAACACCATAGTAAGAGAAAAGTGGAGGAGGAAGACGGAACAGTAGATATCCCCTGCAGCCTGTGGAAAAGCCCACACTGAAGCAGATTTCCCCTGCAGCCTGTGGAGGATGCCACAGTGGAGCACAAGAATATTCCTGAAGGAACTGCAGCCCGTGGAGAGCCCACATCAGAGCACAGGAAAGATGCAATGAGGAAGAGAGGCAGAGAGATACCACTGTGTACTGGCTTCAACCCCCCTGCCACTCTCCATGTGAGCTTGCATGGTAGGGTGAGTGGTTTGGGGAGTCTGGAGTACAAAAATAGAGCTGAGCCTGGGGGGAGCGGGGAGGAAAGGTGTGCTGTTTTGAGTTTGTTTCTCACTACCTGAATCAATTTTAATTGGCAATAAATTAGTTAATTCTCCCCACACAGAATCTGTTTTGCCTGCAGTGGTAATTGGTAAGCAATTTCCTTGTGGTTATCTCAACCTATTGTTTTAATGTTTCTGTTTTTCCTATTTTATCCCACTGTATTACCAGACTGGGGTGATAGGTTGCGGAAGGAAGCAGCTGGGTGGGAATTCTGCTGTTTGCCAAGTCTAACCTGGCAGGCACTGCTCAACAGAAATGATCCTCTGGATGTCAACCTCTAGAGCCTACAAACTCTGACAGAAGGTTTGAGAAAGGTAACAAAATAAAGCAACTCTCAGTGTCAGTAGATTTCTACCTGCTACCTTGTGATCTCTAACTTCACCAGAAGACTTTGGAGGGTGTTACAGCTGTAAGTCTCTGCTTTAAACCTTTACTCAGAGCAGAAGTTCCAGCCTACCTGTATTAACTTAATAAAAAACAGCATACAGCCTCAATCACCAGAGTAATAAAACCTTTCAATGCAACATTATTATATTTAACCACAAGCTTTCCATAAATTAGTCTTATTACCATAGCTCACATTAAACGACATAATGGTATAAACATTGTCCTTTTGTTGTATTAATACATAATTAAACAATGTGGGACATAATTTACAACGACCCTACTTAAAAACATATTAGTGAAAGATATGCCTGTTCATGGGTCTTCCAAAACAGGTTACGCAGAAAGGTGCAGAACGTTCAAGACATTTCCAAGTGGAGGAGAAAGAGAAGCAACAGCAAGCAGACAGAGTGACAGAATGCTCTAATCCACTGCAGCTTTTAAAAAGATGCTATCAATTGATATTGCACATACCTCAAATCCTTATTCAAAGTTTTGCCTAAAGATTCTCATGACAGGATCCTTCAAGCAGCTACACAAGGGAAATGATTTTCAGCTGGTAACAGCAGCCTTTGGTTTGCCATGAACCAATCCCCAGACAAACTCAATTCTAGAGGGCCATTACAGAGAGAGCAGCTCCACACAGGACTTACAGAAACTGTATTCTTGAAGGCTAGTGGTCTGAATCCTGATTCGCCTCACAGAATGGTAAATCCTGAGCAGTTCTATACTTTGTATCACACACACACAAAACCTTACCATCCCCTTTTCCTTCAGCTAATTTTTAACTTCTTCACTCCCAATTTAGCAGTTGTTGAATAGTTATACTTATCTTCAGTAATTTGTCAGGATTAACTTGCAAGGTTCTGTGCAAGTGCAGAAACAACTGTTTTGAACAGCAGAAAAAACAGCAGCATTAGAAAAATAAAATTCAGATTACAGCATTTTTCAGTGTGGTTTTTTTTGTTTGTTTTGTTTTCCTTCACACTTTAAAAGAGTATAGTATGTGGAAATCACACTAATGTTATTTCTCTATTTTTATTTTGCCTGTCAATATACTAGATAGCCTCCTTGCCCATCAAAAGACATGGGAGGCTAAGAGTCATATACAAGGAAAAAAGGCCTTGAAGCAAAAAAGAAATGAAACTAGCTCTTTTTAGACTTTATCTACAGCATCTCAAAAGAATATGTATTTTAGTTTTTTGCCTTCTACTGCAAATATAGTCCTCAGGTCTCTGCCACACCCTCAGCTGTGGGTACTAACATGCAGGGTTTTTTTCTCCCCTACTCCAGGTAAACAAAGACCTTAGCATCCCCTGAAGAAAACAGATGCTAAATACAGGCACAGCATTTGTCACCCTTCAAATCTCATCTTTTTATGTCTTCTTCTTTTATATTTTAAAAAATATGTAAATGAATGCTCTTTCAGTAATACAGCTGGTGTTGCTATTTTATTTTGCACATTTTGCAATACTATTAAGTATTGTACTTCCTATCTTCGTTTCTTTTGCCACATACTACTTTACTTCCTCATCGTTAATTAGGCATCCATCCCCCTCTTTTCATCTTCTGTAAAGTCTAATGTCTTGTGGTAGCATTTGAAGGGTTTCATGGCTATTTGCCTGCTCAAGCCTTTCTTTGCAAAGAATGCCCAGTCTTTATAGCATTCTTGTCTTCGGCTTGTTACAATCATTAATTGATAACATACACACTGTTTTACCTCTTCACATGGTTAAAACTACAAAATCTTTTTCTGTCTCAGTGCTACAGCAAAAAAATTTATACATCTGAGCACTTCACAGAAAGCATACATCCAAAGACTGCTTGCCTTGTACAGATAATTTCATGTGGTTGTCTTATATTTATTCAATAACCTTTAGAGTGGCTGTAAAGACCTTACAGACTGGATGGTTCAGTTGCCAAAGCAAAGTACTTACAGCAATGTCTGCATTCTGTAAGAAATGTTTTGAAGTGTTACTCAGAAGTATCTGTCACAGATGTAGTATCATCCAGTCCAGATACTCCTATTTTACAAGGTCATGTCACTGGCTAATAAATTTTCAATTGCTGAAATTCTCTGTACAGAACAACTAATTACTGACTACCTTTCTGTGCTGAGAACAAAAGCTCTCCCTCAAAAACAATCTGGTCCCACTTTTTAAGCTATTATGTCAAATGCTCTGGAGGACTACTTCATATTCATTTCTCCATTGCTCTGTTCAGATCTGAATTCTCTCCATCACCAGTTGTCCCTTTCCCCAAATCTATGACAGCAGTGATACACAGGCAGTATCACAGAATCAATTAGGTTGGAAAAGACCTCTGAGATCATCAAGTCCAACCTATGACCAAACACCACCTTGTCAACTAGACCTCAGCACTAAATGCCGCATCCAGTTTTCCCTTAAAGATCTCCACCACCTCCCTGGGCAACCCATTTCAATGTCCAATAACCCTTTCTGTGAAGAAATTCGTCCTAGTGTCCAATCTAAATCTCCCATGGTGCTGCTTAAATCTATGTCCTTTGTGACTGATACACTATACCCTCTAATACACTATAGGCTTTTCTTTTAAAATAAAAATAAAATTTGAGCAATGGGGATTTCTTCTGTGGTTTTGTCTAATAGCATGAATAAAGTGTGCAGCAAGAGCAAAACAACTGCATTAAAACACACAGATTCCCTCTCTCTGGGTTCTCAGTAGCCCTACTGCTGATGTCCAGCAAGGGCAGAAAGAAAGAAAAAAAAGACAAATCTAACAATAAAACACCAACCCAAAAGATAAAACCTTGCATGGAGAGGGGGAACAAAAAGATAAACAGAGAGATGAAGAAATGCAGAGTGGGGGGTGTGGGGTGGGGGCAGAACATGGCCAATCTACTCCCAGAAATCTTAGTAAATGCCAGAACAATGTGCAACTAGTTAAGCCTTTGGCTCCTCACATATATTATTAAAGTGTATTTGTGCAACTGGTAGTGACTCTCTCACAAAACAGCTTCACCTGATACAGAAGAAAGACCTGGAATCTGCAATAAGTCAGAACTACATGCTGAATGACTTACTTGCATAATGCAGATCTCATTTGTCACAGTAGTAAGAAATTTATGCCAATGAAGCAGGCACCAATGCATAAAGAAATGTTCATCATCGAGGCAGATGAATATTGTTCTAGTAAACAGACAGCACTCCCACCTTTCTCTTGGAATTTTTATTGTGATGCTGAGTAAGTCATATGTTAAAAAGGTAGAGGGAGCCTTTATTACACTAAGATAGCTAAAATGGTTTAGAAAATGGCAAAATAATTCTATGCTTAATTAAATCATTAAGCACTGTAAAGTTATAAAAACTTAAACCATAATTAAACCATAATACTTTCAGGTTAAAACACCACAAAAGTTTAAAAAAATTAAAATCTAATATTTTCACTTTGTAATCTCAGCCCTTCATGTACATGATACTATCATTATCACAGCTCTGACGTGCAGATAACATCACCAGGAAAATTATAAATACATCAACATTACAAGAAAAAAAACCTCTCCACGTGAATGTTTTATTTTGATTAAATTTTTGACTGTGGAGGATAAAAAAGATTGCCCTCACTCATTGAATAATTGGTTAAAAAGTCACTAAGCACCATGTGCTAATTGTTGCGGAAAATGTGGAAAAATGGCATTTTATCACATTATTGAAAATTACCCTAATGCTTTCACACAAGGGAAAAGATTTCTGGCATATCTTCACTCTTTTTAGTGACTGCAACCCTGGTGTTCTCTTAATAAAGAATTTATATGCAACACTGATAAACAGGGACTGTAGAACTCCTACAGTGATGAGGAAAAGAGATGGGAACTAGTTAAAGTTTGGCAACTCTGAAGGTTGAATATGTCCCTGGTCATGGCAAGGAGGTTGGATCACATTACCTTTAAAGGTCCTTTCCAAGCCAAATCATTCTATGGTTCTCTGAAGGTGAAAAAACAATTGACCAGTAGATGCCACTTGACAGACCATGCTGATCTAGATCAAGATCTAAAGTCATCTGCTCCTTGTCTCAGGACACAGAAGAACCAAAAGCCTGTATCAAAATTTTTGTTGGTATTTCCAAGGCTCTATAAGGTTGTATTTCTCCTCTGTTGCTTAGGTTTAGCTTGTATTTCAGGTTAAGCCTCAAATGATTTACTCCACTTAGATATACAATATAAAGAAGCAAGCCAGTTAACAATAAGACACTGAATAATGGAAAACTATGGAGGTAGGTAAAAGGTAAATGTGTTCAAGATGAAAGCATCAATTTATTGAACTTCAAGGTTGCTAGTAAGTCACAAAATTCCTACAGGAAACTGCAATGTATTACTGGAACATACAGAATCAGAAACAGTATCATGACACATATGCTTTGCTAGTGTAAGAATAACATCAGCTCTTAGGTATCAGTTATGAGAACAACTATCTACCAAACATAAATTGACCGACATTTGACCTCAGCACAACCGACACCTATCACACTATTTAATGTTCTCAATCAAGATCAGGCCAGGCCAAAAAGAGCAAACCTAGTAAACAAACCACATTTGGTTCAGCTACTGCTGTATGCTGTCCTTTATGGTGAATATGTATACTTTCTCGTACAATTCCAGCTCTAAAAGAACAAGTGCATGAGTCACCTTGTGGTTGGAATGAATAATGTACTAGATTCCTCATGAACTTTTATCTAAAACCAATTTTATGACAGAATTGCACGTTCAGCATTTGCACACATCAACTTCAGTAAGTGTATCCAAAGGTGAAATTATGAGTGCAGCTGGTTACAAATGCTTCATCTGAATTGCTAAATATTTACTTCTCATAACAACATCAGAAGCTACATTATAAAGGTATATGGATGTATCTGAGTTAAAGTATTTGCTTACTGGTGTTTTTTTCCCAAATTTAAATGCCATATTTATTTAAATATTACCTATGAATTACTGCCAAAATACAACCATGTTTTTAACTTACTACACTCTAAAGTAAATTTTAAAAAATATATTTATTAAAGCATCATTTAAACCTAGCATATAGCATTTAGATTTTAGGGTTTTCAGATTACAGTGAAGTGAATGGAAAACACTTCAAAGTTTGGATACTACTTCCATTCCTCCACCCATTTTTAACCTCAACAATACTTAGGAAGAAATGAAATAACACAGTTGTACAAATCCAAAGTAGTACATCTGCTATATATGTTTCCACCATTTTTAATTTTTGCCTTTCTGGTTCCCTAGGAAAGTCAAAGAAAAAAAGCAAAATACAGCATAAGGAAAGCAAAAAACACAACCCCAAAATCAACTTTGTGTTCCAAGTGTTTCAAAACAAAAATATCCTCCAGGTGTTTATACAGAGAGGAGACATGACAGAAAGATCACTCTTCAGAAAAAGCCATTTGGCTGTACATTAGAGACAAAATCAGATGAAAACTAAGCTGTCCAAGTCATCCAGTCTTGCTCCTGCTCTCCAAGACTCTGGACATTTGCACTAGGAACTGAGCAGGAACGCTGACCTGGATAAAAAAATCATCCTGCAAAAATCAGCTTGCCAAGTTCACCATAATTGCACAACTTGCTGTGCCAGGACACACAGACACAAAGCTGCACAGGGCAGTTGTGCACAATTCTTGCTTCACACAGTATCCATGTCAGCTAACAGACAGCATAAGCAGCATTCAAAATGATAACTTAATCGTTAGCTACTTTAAAAGCAAAGGAAAACAATCCCATACTATCACATTCTTACAAGTGGGAAGGAACGGCTGGTACACCCACACGGCTTTTACATAGTGTCCCTTCCAAGATTTTACTAGAGAGACAAAAAGTAGTATTTCCTGCAAATACTACTTAACTAACTGCTATAACATATTTGAGTAAACAATATCTCTAGATTTCTCTTCCTTTTAAAGCAAGCTGACCAGCTAGTATTTTATGATAGTGTCGGCAAACTGGACTGACAAACCAAGTAACTTCAAAAGACTAATAAAATAGAAAAGGATTTGTTCTACATTTTCAAGACTCTCTTATCACTTTTAAACCACATAAGATGACTTGACTTTCATGTTTTGGTAATGTCCCTTATAAATACAGATCTATGTAATGAAAACAAATGTTCATGAAAGTTCTCGAAGAAATCATAGCACAAGAAACTGGCTCAGCATTGGAGATTCAAACATATCTGCATAAAGTTACTGTGTCAGAATTATGATTTATCAAATCACTTTAAAAAGTGAAATAAAAGCAATCTAATTGTAATACAGCCATTACAGGATTCAAGACACACCAACCACAATCTGTAGTTAGGCAAAAGAATGCAAATTTACTTAAACATCAAAAAGAAAGTTAAGACTATTGTTAAGAAAGCTTTTAAGAAGTACTGATGATAAAATCAACACTGTGGCCTGCCATGTGACCAGGTTTACATTTTTGCTCCAGAGAATTTTGAGGTTAACCAACTAATAATTAACATGTGCACTCGACTGGAAGATATATAGCTCTAGGGATGTGTATTACAAAACAGGCTATTTTCTAAAGTGCCTTTATTCTGGTTAAAAAAAAAAAGCTTAAAAGTCTAATTTGCAGCTCATTGTTTATAAAAAATTATGCAGACAAGCCCCCAGTGTACACTATAAACATGCATGAATGTATGTTTCATTTTTCTAATGGAAACACATCTAATAAAGGACTGTCTAACTTCAGATGGAGGTAATACAAAGTAATTTTTAAAACTTTCCTAGTCCCAAGTTGATTATTTCAGTAAAAGTAGAACCATTATAAAAACAAGCAGACGCAAGACTGATATTCGTATGACAAAAAATAAGTGATAAAATTACTCTTCATGCAGTTATCACACCATGTTCAAACAACATGATCTGTCCAGTTATCTGCCTGCACTTTTAGGGCCCGTGCAGTCTGCCTATATGTGTAAGGCTCTTTATTTGCAGAACCCTATCTTGACTCATATCCCTATGTGTACTTCAGTCCAAAACTTGTATCAGATACTTTGTGCTACCATTCACTCCATGAAGATGTTTCTGTACTGTAGTCCCCTGAAAGGGAAGAGAAAAAATAAATATATTTTCATGTGTCTAATTGTCAGGAGAACATGTTTACATTAATTTAACAGTGAAAGGACCCTAATGACTCCTACCACTAACATTTGACCTATGAGGAAAGAGGTAAGTGTTGACAAAGAACCATAAAAAACAGTAGGAACAGCATAATCAGCTCTACCAAGAAGCATATATATTCCTTTGCCTTTCTTAAGCAGAGGAATGGTCAATGGGCACCACCTCCTAAAGTCTTCCTAGGAGCACGTTCTCCTTAAAGAATCAAAGCCACAGCAGTGTTAAATCAAAAACATCAAATGCAACTTACATTGCAAAGAAAATCATGGTGATTCTGTGCTATGAAGCGTTATGAGAAATATAATGCAGAGTGCTTGACAGTTTGCCACTAAAGTGTATAAAGTCCTCTCAACTAAGCCTATAGCTGGACTGCTCAGAAAGCAGTGATGTTCTGGCAAATACTTTCTTCCTTTATTAGCTCTCCCTTTCAACCAGGTTTCAACCCCAACTGGGTTTCAACCAGGACAATATTCACTCAAGCTGGAGTGTATACTTGTGAAGGACATAAATGAATAATACTGAATTCAGTGAATATTCACTGATGGACATCTACCTTCAACAAATGAAGCCCATCGTCTAGAAGAGGCTCAGTCCTTCTGTGATTGCTGAGGGTACTGGAGTAAACATGACGATGTCAGCTGCTCCTTGTACAGCAATCATCTCTCCATTCCACTTGAAAAGTCTCCAGTGATTCATTCTGACTTGTATTTATCAAGATTTGTTGAGGAAAGTATGACTAAGAAACCTCTGATGGGACTGAAGGGATGAGGTTCTTTCAGTTGAAGGGTCTGACTATTTGGAAACATTTGTTTCCAAAACAATACTAACCTGTATTTTGCAATGAGCTCTCATGCTCTCAGAAAGAGGCAAAGGCAATTGTAGTGCCAGGAAGGTCTCTCAGTGCCATAAATCAAGTCTACATCATCAAAATACTTGTATTACCATAAATAAATCAATGTGTCTAGAAATAAACATAACTGTTTCAAAGAATATTGTGATTATGTATTTGGCATTACTGAACTTAGTTAAGCGGAAATGCTTAACACTAACCGGAACAAAAATACACTTGTTTTAGAAAGGAACAGCAGAGGCTTTCTATTTCACATACTACAGAATTAAACCACATCTGGCCTGATGCTGTGCTCTTCTGAAGCTGCTTTTTACGTGCTAAAACCAGGTTTGAATAAAAAGACACTGGGCTTGCCAATCTACACTTCTGCTTACTAAATGGTGGCTTTACTAGGCTGACAAACTTGCCTGACCTTTCAGTATATCTAACCAGATCAAACATTAACTGAAAAGTATCTCATGTGTCTTATTCATCATTCTGGAGAAGGATACAATAAGCACCAGAAACATTAAACAATACTGGATACATAATAAAGTCCAATGCTCTATGAACCCAAACATTTCTGGCTTTGCACCTGGGCAAAATGCTACTACACACTGCTTATCTTATCTGAAAGGGAGAAAGAATCAAGGGGTAAGTAAATTCTATCCACATCACACCTATTTTATAAGGTATGCATTCACAACAGGATTCTCTCTTAGAACCACAAAGAACAGACAGCAGGTAGAAGCCATTTGCCCTTTATGCCCTGAGCTACAAGGAGCAAGAGCCCTCAGTATTGGCATCTTCTCTTAGGTCACAAGCAGTCAGAAGAATCCAATTCTGCCCATGCTGAAATATTAATCAGATAAATTTCTAAGGCAAAGCACATCTCAAAAAGCTGGTTTATCAACCTAAAATTTACTCACATTGTATATTTACCAGCTGCTTTTGGAAGACAACACAGACCTCCCTGCTCTATGACACTGCTCTCCCTCTCCCATAGTAAGAAAACGGGAGGGACCGACCCTGATTACCCATGGACACATTTCATGGAAAAGTTACATTTAGTTTCAAACTCCGATTCCACTACGACAGTGACACCAGCTGAAGACACTAAAACGGATTGCTCAAATGCTTTGAAAGCACAGGCATGATGTTTTGCCTGTCATCCCTGGAAGCATCAGCACATGCACAAGTTACAGCAGGTTGAACCAGCACATAAATTTACAGCATATCAGCTGCTCCTGCCATGGCACTTTGTGTAGCTGTTACTACAGTGCAACACAATTAAAGCCGTGCTGCAAAGCTATTGAGCTCACTTACGAGCTCCAAGACAGAGAGATAGCACAACTCTATCCACAGATTTTTATCTAAAACCCTAATACTTGGAGTCCGCTGTTTACATACAGCTCAGATCTGCACAGGCCAGTAAGCTCTGAAGCAACACAAGGAGCCTAATGGTGAACTGGAACTTAAATATTTCTACTTCACACACCTATAGTTAGTACTCCACATTGCTGAGACCGAACCAGAAGCGGTGCTTCCCATCCAGGCACAACCCTGCACTATACAGCACTGAATCATATTGATGCAGTGGACTGACATCTAATGTACTTTTTTTTTTTTTTTTTAAAGTTATCCTGTATTCCAGGACATTTGGTTGTCCAGTAGCTCACATGACAAAAGCAGCCATTCTAGAAAGATCTATGTCTAGCTTTAGGAGAAGAGGTGGCTACACTCTCCTCAAACAGGCAGTTCATAAGTCTTTAAACTTCTCTCTCTCAAGTTCTTTGTTGTGTAAGTATTTGTTTGAATTTGATTAGCGTAAATTTCAGGTATTTGGTTTTTTCAGTGGTTTTCTTCACTAAACTAAAACTTCTCTTGTTCCTGATACCATCTAACAAAAGTGTATCTTATTCTCTAGAGGAGGAAAAACCATGTTTGAGCTCTCTTCTGAGCCCCCTCTATTTTTCCAACATAGTTGAAAATACATTGGCACAGAGTCAGACACACTGCTTATCACATCTGTTTCACAAATTCTACCTTCAACCCCCTCAGCGTTCTGTTGCAACCAAAAATGGTATTAACCCTTTCGGCATCATACTGCTATTCATTTAGCTGCTTGTCTGCAATGACCAGAAATTCTTTTTGCAGTCACTGTTTTCTATACCATGGACTCTACATACATTCCTCTTTCTTACATACAACATCCCACTTTGTCTGAACACCCAAACTCTATCAAGTAATTTGCATAACTATGTATGACTGCTGCACCATTTAACTTTGCACAATTCTTTGCCCTTCTTGAATTCTATGAACATTATACATTATTGATATAAACTGAATAAACACAGTCCACTTGCACTAAAATAGTTTATTATAGATAAATATTATATTCAGTAGTTTCTTGTGAAATATTTATGCTCCTTAAAGGGATGAAACCCCCAAAGTTATTAAACTTTTTTAACTTTTCTCTTACTCTGCAACCACATATAATTCAAAACAAATGAAAGCATATAGTATCAGGTGATACAGTTATCAGAAAACTTCTACCTTGAATTCTGTACACTCCAGTGAGTAGTAAAACAATAAAATTGTCAAGCAGCTTTTCTGTGTCCTCTACTCTCAGTAAATTACTTTAATTAGTTTTACTGCAGTTAGAATGAATATTGTTGTTTAACAGGCCAGAAAGAGCCAGTATGCTTGTACTTCAAGGTATATGGTTAAAGAACAATAAATTAAACAAAGATTACAAGAATAAAAACATAAAAATGCATCAGTAAAATACCAAAAACATATGTGCAAAAGCATGCAAGAATGTTTATCTTAGAGCTCAAAACCAGTCACATTGAACACAAGATACATTGTATATTAAAAACATTGTAGCACTTCTAACCACGTACATTTTATCTCTCTATATACGGCAATTACAGCATGTGGGTGTGTTCATTCCAGTAAAGAGCATTCCGGTTGAAATGTCTGCACCTTAAAATTTTACTTGCAGGACTAACAGATTTATTTACTTACTTATTTTTTACTTTTCATTTGTGTTGAAGTAGTCCTAGTTTAAAATCCTTTGGTACTCACTGCAATCACCAAAGCTGACAAATTTAAATCTGCTGAAGGGATACTCTGCATGCTAATCAAGCTCTTAAATGCCAACAATCAAATCTAACTTAATCTGAACTATGCAAATTTTACTAAGTGTTGGCTGTTTGCCTTTGTTCCAGTGATTGAAGATTTAATCACTTACTGACATAATAGTATGTCTCTCCTGAAACTCAATTCTTAGAAGTCTGTAATGCTTGAGTACAACAGCTGCAGTGCTTCATCGTGAGCAAGAGGGCATCTCTGTTAGCTGTACCAACTTCACCTGCATGAAATCATGCTCCTTTATCCAAATAGTTAACTGTCACACTTCCATTTTCAGAGAGTCACAAATTACATGTTAGTGTGTGCTGTCTTGACCCTGTCTGGATGGCAGGTGCCCACCGAAGCTGCTCTGTCACTCCCATCCTCAACTGGACAGGAGAGAGAGAATTTAACAAAAGGCTCATCAGTAGAGATTAGGACAGGGAGAGATCACTCAACGATTACTACCACAGGCAAAACACACTCAACTTGGGAAATTATTCCAATGAAAACAGAGTAGGATTATGAGAAATGCAAACTTCCCCCCACCCTCCCTTTTTACTGGGCTTAATTTGACTCACAACTTTCTCTACCTCTTTTTCCCAGTAGCATAGGAGGATGGGGAATGTGGGCTGCAGAGTCGTTTCACATATTCTCACTCTCTTCTCTGGCTGCCGTTTTCTTCTGTGCAGTAACATTTTTTCCCCCCCTTCTTAAATTATGTTATCCCAGAGGCATTACTACCGCTGTTGATGGGTTTGGCCTTGGCCAGCAGCAGGTCTGTCTTGGAGCCGGCTGGCAATCGGACATACAGGAAGGTTCTAGAAGCTTCTCAGAGAAGTCACCTCTGGAGCCAAAACCTTGCCATGCAGACCCAATACACAGTACTACCCATTAATCACATTTCTGAAAAGACTGATTAATGTGAACTAAAATACCATCAACCTAGTCCTGAGCTGAAATAAGTGGTAGGCAGACTCTCACACAAATGGCTACCAGAAAACCCTCAGCAACTGAATACCACAAAACTATTAAAACCTTTTGATAGTGTCTTATTATGATGTGACAGCCATAAACCCATATTGTTCTCATTTAAGTAACTTTCAAACAAACCCTCTCCTTTTAAAGTAAACCTTTTAAGGATTAAGTCTGAAAGTGAAAAAGCTTACACTGAGGTTTATGTTTGCTGTAAGCCACTAATATAATCTCAGTTAAATTATTTTAAATGCTAAGGAAACCATAGAAATGGAAAAGTGACCTAGACTTAAGAGTTTTTCTAAATACACCTTGTGACAGAGCATCTGTCTAAAGCAGGTGCAGAACAAGTATCTTCAGTTCTGTCAAACAGATCAATGATATTCCTTCAGAACTGAGAGAGCACCACTAATATATACCACGTATAAATGACAAGTATTTTTTAATTGAAAACAATAGAATGACATAAAATATTTCAACAAAACAAAGAAGAAAATAATCTGAAATACAAACTAGTTGGATAAACCTATTTTAATGCAAGTATATTAAATGCAATTCTTCTGTCACAGATTGGCAGAACAGTTGAGGTTGGAAGGAACCTCTGGAGACCATCTAGTCCAACCTCCCTGCTTAAAGCAGAGTCACCTAAAGCAGGTAGTCTATGACAATGTCTAGTATTTTAGTTGGGTTCTTTTTCATTTGATTCCATTTCTGCACAAATGTATCTTAACACACGTTTAAGCCATCCAATCATAATCATAGATAGCCTTAAGCCCAACAAAAAAGGGAAACAAAAGAAAAAGCAGTGGGGTAGTTTTTCTTCAAGGAAATAAATACAATTTATTAATGAGTATGCTCTATAACTGAAGTATCCTGAATTGACATTAATTATATCAGCAAGTCTAAAGTTTTACAATACTTATTTCAGAAAACAGATTCCAAATCTAAAAGTTTGCTGCTGTTCAGTTTAATATCCATGTACACATGCTCTTTTGCTTATTTTATTGCCTCTATCAGCTGGTCTGGGCTCTACGTTTTCAGAATGTGAATAACATACACATAAATATGGTATTACTTTCTAGAATTCAATGAACAGTAAAACAGGAAAGTACTCTGACATTTTAGAGCATCACTACTGGCACTCAGATTGGCATAGTTTTAAGAATGGGTTAGTGCATACCTCAGAACTATTGTTTCAAGCTCTCTGACAGCTCAAGCACACAGCATTTTAATAAATTGACTTAGTTTTGGTGTTGAATGTTTCCTTGCAACTGCAACTACAGAACTGGTTCTCAACTGAAAACGAAGTTAGGATGACAAATCACAAAACAAGGGTTCCCAAGATGCTTTCTTTTATGTCCTCTGGAATTGCTGCCATTATTCTAAGAAGTCTGACTTTACACAAAATTCTGCTTAAATTGAAGATGGCAAGAAACAGCATGTATTATACAAACCTGCATACAAAGTTCCACTAACAGAACTTTATTGATTCAGGTTTTGAAAATTTATGTCTACTAGTTACCATGTTTAGAAAAAGGTATCAGATATCTATACAAGCTAAATATAAATACTTCAAATCTTACTGTATTAAGCCTTTGAGCTGAATGGATCATCAAAAACATGCTTAGAGAATGCAGGGAACTTGCATTTCCAATACACTGAGAAAATCACTATCATCATCCAGTTGGATTAAAGTAAGTCCTCAGTTTTGATCTGTAATCTGTTTAAAATCTGCATATTTTAGTAACAGGATGGAGGCCATCCACATTTAAGACACCCACAGGACTTCATTAAGCTCTTCATTCGAACATGGTAACTGAAATAGCAACATACAAATCAAATTCAGACATCTCACTACATTAATCAAAGGTCCACGTGATCTAAAAAGTTTTCATACAAACACAGGGCTAGCACAGATACAAAAAAAAGCAAAACAACAAAAAACATGTTGGAGAGTTTTAGGACTAAATGTTAGCTAAAAGAGGGAGCAATGTGGAGGGGACAGAACTCTCAGGACACTGAAGGCTTAGTAAGCAAACAAGATAAAGTCTCCTTACCACACTAACAGGTAAAACTTGCAGGTAACACTACAGATTAGCTATGAAACATAATTTTACATGGTTTTAATATATTTTTGGTGAAACTAATAAACATTTGAAACCAATTTATTCCATACTAGTTGGTCTTCTGTAGTGGATTCATTGCTTTTCACCCAAGGGCTTGCAGAAGCAAGCATTTATTTGGTCTCTATTTCAGCTGTTGGTAGAATACACATATGGTAATCTTCTCAAACCATTGTTTTCCCATGCTACAACTACTGGAATAGTAAAAGCTAGCCATAAAAGAAAACAAAGAGGACTAGAAGCTACTGAACATATTTTTCTTTTCATTGTCAGAGAAGCAATTGGATCCACCTCTTTGAAAATAGCTTTTGCTTTATTCGCATGTGTGTTTAGATGGCCTTGCAGCTGTTTACCCCTTGGAGAACAAAAAAATTAGCAACCACCTCTGAAGAATCCAGGTTAACCTTGTAAAATGCCATTCAGTGACTCTGCATCTTCAGTACTCTTTGTTCATCCACGTACCTCTAGTGGTATGTTCTGTTTTTCAAGTTGAGATCCTCTAAGAGCTTTTACCAGCAAATAATGTCAGCTTACATGCCCCTCAAGAACAACTGCAGCAAGAGGACTGAAGGACTAAAAGCCCCTAAAATAATTTTAGCTGTATAATCACAACTTGAGTAAGAAATGTAATTGAATTCCAATCTATGATTTTCCCTCAAGTCAGTAAACTTGACAAAATCTGAATGTTTCAGGCAGGTTGTTAATCTAAATGATATGATATAATTTTGGATAAAAACCAAAAGCACTACTGCTACTTGCTGAGTGAAGACACACTTTATAAGAGCACTTACAATCTTCCTCAGAAGCAATTTACATTTCGAAGAGTTGAAAAGCCATCTTCCTGAAGCCATGCAACAACTTCACACTAAGCATCCAGTGTCAGGAGATAGATGAAGAAGTTTATACAAGCTCAGAAGTACACTGAGAAATCACAGCTCCAATTTTTTTGTCCCTGAGGTCTGCTGGACAGTTATTGCTGCAGTTAACTCACAGTCTGCAAAGATTACTAATTAGTAAAATGTTTTGGGGCTGTTGAAGTATAAAGTTGCCACCATCTCTTGCTTGTTTAAAAAAGAAGTAAACATTATCAGGATGTACTGTTTTGCAAAGCAATAAAAGCACTACTTAACCAGAGACCCCACTTCAAGAAAAAATCTCTGAGAACATCAATATCACAGAATAGAAATATTCCCATTCTCATGTTTCAGATTTGGAAGTATTTGCGTTTTATTTCCAGTATCTCTTCTATTCTGGACAATGAAATTTATTTAGCTGTTGCAGCTCCAGGTCCTTTTGAAAGAAAGGTTTGATTCAATCCTTTGAAAAATAATGATGAAATTATTAATAATGAGTTAGAGAAACAACTGACACACTTGAACTTGCTCAGGCATCCAAAACAGAAGAAGCTGGAAGTACTGACAGCAAAGTTCAAGACAATGAAGAAAAGGATATTTTTTTTTATTTGCAATCAGACCAAAAGGTAAAAATAGGACAATGTAGGCTCAAATTACTTAGATTAGATTATCAGTGCAGCACTGTGCTAATTTATAAATTAGGACTTTACTTCTACTTTATTTTGTATTTTTATAGATATTAGAAGCATTTTTCAAAGTCTTACAGGAAACTGATGGAAAGAACAAAATCTTAACTCTCCCTAACCATCAGACAGCTCTTACTTTTCCATTGGGCATTCAAACACTTGGACAACTGGAGGAAACAAGACCATAATCAGGATTAAAAATCTGTGCTTAATAAATATTTTTCAAAGTTAGGGCCCACACTCTGCTGATTATTTAAAATCCAAGTCAATTAACTTGAATGTATTTATTTTACTTTTGATGCAAAGTGCATCAAGAGCAAGGTATAGACCAGGAGAACTTCTCACACAGGTGAGGCTACAACACAGTATTAACAGTGATGGCTGTGGACTGGGAAAACAATCTGAAAATCTCCTACTAAGAGAAAGTAATAGTAAGCCTTGTGCAACCTTAAAGAGAAGCTGACTATTAAAACCTCTGAGGCTCTAGACCTTTAAAAGACAAAAAATTCTCTCTAGAAAAAGCAGAAAAGAATTGCCGGCAAAACCACCAAAAGACCTTGGGATATAAAACCACAGGTAACACTATTTATTTTCTGTTTTGGGTTCAGTCAGAAAAAGAATTAATTGCTGTGACTGGGGAGTTTCTGCACTGTCGTGTTCTAAAATTAATGTTCAAAAATTTTTAATTATATGTAGCATAAACAGATTTTAATTTCTTCAGGAAAAAAACTTTAAGAGAAAAATCCCTATATTTCTAACTCTTTGATGACAAAGGCAGACTTACAAATAAAAACCATTTCAATCCTATGCCTGCAGAAGAATTGTTCCTCTGCCTTTACTGTTGCTATTTATAGATCTCTAAGCAGCTACTAGTCCAGACCAGATGACTGTAACAAATTCAAACACTTCTGGCAGAGGTGTGTTTATTATTTTCCAATATGACTGCCTGCCAAGTATCCCTGTCCAGGGGTTTTTTATAGAAAGGAACTGTGTGAGCCAAACTATGTCAGGGACTATCCTTCAAGCAATTATTTCAGAAAGTGGAAGTGCACTATCACATATGCAGACTTGTATTTGAATATGGTTCAAAAACATTAGAAGTCACATCACAGTCAAAACTTTAATATTCAGAGCACAAAATGCTATCCCGTGAGTCTTGTCATTTATCAGTACACAATAATCAAAATCGTTCATAACATGTGATAAAAAGAGCATAAACTTTAATAAAATAACCAACTTCAGTTCCCTCAAAACGCAACCTTTTAACAAGACTGCTTGTTTAGACTTTTCAATATATATATTCTACAGTGTCTGTTTCCAGTCTATTGCTCATTAGTTTGCTGTACAAATGTGCACACACTATTATGGCATAAAGGCACATATCTTGTGAGGAATTCTTCACAAGTGCATATCATTATCTCAGCTGATGGACTTCTAATTAAAACACCTAGAGGCAAGAAAAGGAGGATGAATTCCACTTCAAATCCCTCATGACCTTGCACTAAAGTCATTCAATCCCTCAATCTTGATTCTAAATCTATAATAACCAAATTAATAATTAAATATTTTAAAGCACAAAATCATTCACTAACTGCATACATGGCATTCAGAGACAAAAGCAGTCATGCAGTCTATATATGTGATAAACATATAGATACATGATAGACACATAAACACCTGTTTGCAGGAGTGGAATTAGAAGAAAGAAAAGCCAAATGTCTTTGCAAAGATTCTGCATGTGATCCTCAGCTTTTAATCTGAACATAATATTGAAAGGCCAACTTGAAGGAAATACTCTCTTGCAAGAGTTTAATCCCATTTAAAATAACTCAAATATGTAAATCTACAAAGCAATGATGAAACAACAGAGATATGGCTTAAATGGGCAGTGGGTTTGATTGGCAAGTCTTTTGATTTATCTTCCTATTATCAGGTTTCCAGGTCTTGACATGTAACATTCTATTTAGGACCTGAACTGGGGAGCTGTGGGGGAGACAAATACCTTAAGTTATGACTGCATGAAAAATAGCAATCACTTACTTAAAAATTACAGTCATAAAGAACTAAAAATTTAAACTCATACACAAATCACAAGTGAGGCTGTGGGTTCTCCTTATTCTCTACTACAAATAAGTAACAAACCTGACAATTATGCATTAAAAAACCCCATAGGAGTCCAATTACTGTTTCTAAGTAAAAACACTTGTAGGACATTTCTAAAAAAACAAACAAACAAATACGGGATGAGTTGGAGGGAGAACCTTCAGGTTCTGGGTGTTAAGCCATTCCCTGAAGGTGAATGCTCTCCCACCCTGCCCCCCTAGCACGTGGCCCTGTGAACACGTAAGAAGCTCACACAGACCACACAGAGGGATGGACGAAAAGAGGAGTTTATTGTGAGGATGGGGGTTTATAAGGCTTTCAGGGGGATTAAAAAAGAACCAATTACAGTCTCAGGGTCTTACAGAAAAAAACAATCAGGTAAAGAGTTAATAGCCAATAGGAAAGGGTTAACAAAGGCAAATGAGAAGACTTCAGGATATCTTCCCAGGACATTCCTGCATAGGAGATAAGAGTTCTTTGCAGGGGGTGTCAGGAAGGAGAAGCAGTGACTTTGCAGAAATACAAAAAAGCCATTTTAAGGTATGTTTAAACAACATTAAAAACTTCTGTTTCTATAACATTTGAGCTGTTTTCTTCTTTTCCTTCACCAGTCTATCTTTGACAGGACTTCTTCCATCCTACATATGGCAAATCCATTGCCACAAACAAACAAACAAAAACAGCCAGAAAGACTTTACAGGAATTGTGTTTGTTATATACTGCCAAAAAAAAATTAAGTCTTGATGTTATGAAACCACGTAAGCCCAATCATCTACCAACAAACCTCCTTGCATACAACTTATGAGCTGTCCCTTGAAATTCTGATAAGGCCTCAAGTGGTAAGAAACTGTCTTAAACCAAAGATCTAATACATGATTTCCTACAACAGCGGCAAGTTACCAAAAAAATCTTTGCATGACATTTTTGACATGTTGATCCTGTTATTGTACCTGCCACTGTTCAACAGCTAGGGATCAAGAACTCTGTTAACAATTACAGAACATAAATATTTGTCTCTCCATTCCAAAAGGTGGAAGTGATTTCTAAATAAATATTACCTACAATCATAATAATCTACTGCATTTCTTACCCTTTTTTCACCATTCACTTAATGGAAATTATGAGTTGTAATTTAATCCAAAATTCTTTTTGTTTCACTTTACTTTTTTGGAAAAAAATCATTCTCATCACACTTCTTACCAGCAGTAGAAAACATGTTTGCTTTCTTTTTTAAACACATTTCTTAACTGCTCGAGCAAATTCTAATACAAAACTCTCTTTGGAGTAAAGACTTTTGTCTATGATTGGGCCTATGCAGAAATACAACTAAGCCTCATGAGAAGTAATCTTCAGAAGCCTTTTTAAAGCTAAATACTTCAACATACAGCTTGACAATGAGAGACAATGATGTCCAGTTGCAACCGAGCTTATTTTAAAATGTGACTGAAGTTCTTGAAAGGAAAAAAGCTTTTGACCTCACTGTGCAACTACAAAAATTATCAAAGAACAACAATTTTCATTACATATGTGACCTATGCTTCGTGACTTCAAAGCTAAACTTGAACTAACTCATAAAAGCAGAAACCACCTCAGGCCAGATTTACTTCTGAGTTAGGGATGAGTGTACACAGAAGCTATTTGCCAGAAAAACAAACAATTCATGCAGTTGGCACCTTATCCTTTACATGGCTAGCCTCCAGTGTCAACTTGGAGATTTCCTTGTTCTAAATGCTAGCAGCTACTAGAACACAGTTTGATGGAGAAAAGCACTTTTTGCTCCCTGTAAAACATGTAATTCCTCATGGTCATGAATTTTGTTGGTCAACTGAAAACTAATCAAAAATAGAAAAAAACTCACAAACAACACAACAGGTTAAAAACAGACTGCTTCCTTACATGCAAATAACTTGTATTATTTTCTTTCAATTCCAATCCTAGCTTGCAAACAATAATATAAGACAATATAAAGTTTCTTTATATTATGTACTAATAAGCATGATACATTGAACACTCCAATTAGAGACTGCTTAAAATAGTGCTTTGCAAAAAAACAATCACTGCAATCAGATGCTGTAAGACAGCTGCTGTACTTTGGAGTATGTAATCTTTTCTTTACAAAGTGATTCTTTTTTAAGACATTACATAGAACTCAATTTAATTCTCACATTTAAAACTGAGAGGACACAAGCACTACAAGGAGGAAAGAAAAATCATACTTTAAAAATTAACTGATTAGCATTCAAACAGTAATAACAACTAGGATTTGATTGTTTATTCATTGGCTGGAACACTGGAAAGAATTTCTGGAGTTGCAATTAAGGTTCAGTTCACTATGACTATGAAAAGCACAACATGCCATCCCTTTTAGCAGTACTGTAAGTTTCATAGAAAGAAGTAACAAAGCGACACTGAGAGATTTTGACAAGCACCAGTGACAACAGTTAGGAAACCAACACAAAAAAACCTCCTAAAACTGCCATCACTTCTACAGAAGTTTAATAGAAGTAATTCCTTTTCTACAGATGACACTAGCATCCTTAAGCACAAATTTAATCTTTAAACTGATTTTTAAACAACACTTTCCCAAATATTTGAATTTTCCCTAAAAAACCCACACTAACAAATGAAACTTACACTTGGAAGTATAATCACACAAGACTGCTCATACCCAATCACTCTGGTATTGACAAAGCCAGAGATTCAGTGGATAGCTCTCCCTATCACACATTCCTCTTCTACTCCTCTAAAAACTAGAAGAAAATAAAGGACATCAATACAACAGTTGCAGAATTTTCAAAAGTATTACTTAAATGTGAAAATGAAAAAAGTGAACAATTAGAGTAATATTTAATTTTAACATTCAAAATTTTATTGAAAACTGTACCATAACATTTGTAACTGCTATAACACGTTCTATTCAGTCAAAAAGACTATGGTTCTTGGTATGCACTTAAATACAATTTACAGATATTGAAGAGCTGGCCTTATATTCAGAATAGTAAAATCCATGTAATTATATTTTGTCTAGTTACATTAAGGAATGACTGGTATCTGTAACAAATCAGTACACATTTGAACAAATTAAGAAACCATTTTAATATGTTTAGATGAAAAAAAAATGAGATTCCTTCATAAATGCAGATGGAATGGATTTCTAATTCCCTACCCAAGCTTTATTTTTTCCTCTATTTTCTTCATCTCTTTCTGTAATCCTCACATGAACACCTCTAGTACTAGAAGTATATTATTTCACTGTTCTCATGTACTCAAACAGCACACTTCTGCAAAGCTGTGGTGCATGCAGTAATTCAGAACACAACCCATAGAAAATCATCTACCTTTCTTTAGTTACTCATTACAGCATCAATATGCAGCTCACAAAACACTCTGAAGTAGTAAGTTATTTTCAGCTCTAGAACAGCTGAAACCTCAATTATGCTGTGCTAACAATGAACCCAGTTACTTGAGGACAACAGACTGTCTACCTCAATAAAAAAAAAAACTAAAAACACCACAAACACTCCCTAAAAGCCTCTTTAGCTCAGCAAACATATTTTGTCAGTCCTTCTCCCTTTCTTGCCTCTTCCTAAGTGACTTTCTAGTGTAAAAGCACTAACAAATAACTACACTTATCCATTTTTGTGTTGAAAGACAAGTGAAATAAAATCAGAAGCCTTCAGAAAGCAGTGTTTATGCAATGTGATGGTTGATACCTCAAATTCTTCGAGCAAGAAACTCTTCAGTACAGCACATCATAAAACATTTTAAATAATTAACTAAATATAGTAAAAAAAAAAAGAAAGCTACTGGTTTTGGAAACGTATCAAGTTATCTGATGTAAAGAGATTCAACTGTATGATTAAGCTTTACATTTCAACTGATGATTGCTGCAAAGCAGCTGTAAAAACAGCCAAGTTTTGCACTACTCTGTTTCAAACAATGCATGTGCTTCTCTTGACCTTATATACCAAATTATGCATCTTCAGACAATAAAGCACTACACTGCAATCTCAGTCACCATGTTTTCTCCTAAACCAACTTCTTACTAAAGTTTCTCTGGCCAACTCCACTCTGATCTACTGTTATTTTTCCATCACCATTTTATCTCCGCAACTTCATTGCCAAATGCAGAAGCTTCAGCCTCTCACCATTAAATGTTCTGCTATCAAAATATCAAGTCTGTGATCATTAGGGTATTAGAAGTAAAAAATGCAGCCCTCAGCCCTTAAAAATTAGAATTCAAACATTCAGTGAAATTAAACGGTGTACTATGAGTCAGATGGCTACAGAAACCAAATTATTAGTAAACTTAAAAAACTACATTGCTAGTGGTTTCCATAAGAGAATGACATTCCAAAAAAGCCAAAGACTAACTTGGAAAGAACAAGATGTTGCTAAGGTTTTCTTTCAACAAATCGAGCTTACACAAAACAAGTAAGATTTTTATGGAAGTAACTGAAGAACAAGACAAACAAACAGGATACAGGAAGCCCATTTTCACTAAAGAGATGATCAGTTGAAGAAAAATCCTGTTTTTCATAGGTTTTCTTCTGTTTTTTAAACCTGCCACATATGCACCTAACATTACACAGGCCCACCTATCTTTCTCTGTCAGCAAAAGGTGCATCTTCTTGTGCACGCATCACTGCAGTCAGGCTTGAAGTCTAGTTGTTTTAATTTCTTTCTACTGATACACTGGGAAGATGAACACCAGATAGTTATTTATTTACTTTTTCACATCCCTTAACCTAAAAATTTTCATGAAAGTTGGCAATACAAAAGGTGTTCACAAACTGTACAGTGCTCATGAAAATGCTGTAGTTCTCCACTATGTTCTACACCTTTTGGACTGTTCTTATTCAGGGAACTTTGTTTTCTTTCTCTCTTCTCCCACTGCACAGAGCAATAAACCTCATGTAACACCTCATCTACTTCCAACCACAAGGCTGGAGATAAGAAATTCCAGGGGATGAATCAGCCCCATGAGCCAAAGCAAGTGAAACCTAAAGGGAGTAGCTTTAGATAACTGGTCCCTGTTATTGCAACTCCAACATCAATATTTTCTGCAGTCCTGGCTCTCAGCACTCTCCTTCTTCCAATCCTTGCCCCTCCCCAGCTCACCTCATATGCTCTACATATTCCTTTCCATTCCCAGTCTTCTTTCAACACATCCTACCCTCCTCCTGTTTTTCCATTCAGGAAATCACTCCTACAAAATTCCACTTCAAAATAATGACTAACAATATTGCCATGCCATCTGTTTTCATAACATATCACTCTTTCTACACCTTTCACTGCTCCGTTTATACAGAACATCATTTTTCTGGAGTGAGAACTATCTACTATTATCTGCACACTGCCTAAAACAACTGGTTTCTGCTCTTAAGCCTTTCATCTTTAATACAGCAGTGGTTAAAAATGACTATTTCCTTGATTAGGTTTCCAACTGCTGGCATAAGAACACAGTCACCAAAACCTAACATGCTGGCACAGTCTCTAAATGCTTAGTAATACTTTATTCTGTTCTTCCCATCTATCCAAAGGTGGGGGTTTGTGTTGATGGTTTGGGGTTTTTTTTTATAGTTTAGGGGGTTTTGCTTTTTTTATTGTGGTTTTTTTTAATGCATCAGTTTCAAACCAGGAATCTATACTGTAAAGATACTAAATTCATCTCTGCATGGGAATTGCAGGTTTACAAACATACAAGTATTGATGTGCACAATGCACATGTTCCTTAGGAACAAACAGAAACAGAATAAAAAAATGACCTAAATTATCATGCAAAGTTAAATTACTATATGTACAACATACGCCACTCTTCTGAAGTAAGGAAAAAATGGGACCATTTAAAACTGTATTTCTGATACAGAATGTCTTTTTAGTCACACAGCAACTTATATTCAGTTACTTTACATCATTCCTATGTTTTCTGTCAGGTACAACCATCAAAAACCAGAAAATGCAGATTTTACATAGTCATACCATACCTGAGGTATCTACACAGAAGTTTTATAAATGCTAGAAAACAAACACTGCTGTAATCAGAAATGAGATGATGTGTGTATACTTTCATCCCAGAGGACAGTATGTTACAAAAAGGAAGGAACACCAACGAAACACACTAGAGATCTCTAAGACAGATTTGACTGTTATACAGCAGGGAAAGAAATTAAACTTAAGTGAGAAGCAGCAGCCTTGCCATAATGGAACATGGAGACCAGTCATTCGTTGTGTACTCTAGAGGTCAATACTAAGGCCAATGTTGTTCAACATCTTCGTTAAAGAACTGGATATTAAACAGGTGCACCCTAGGCAAGATGATAAAATTTGAGGAGTGTCTTATACACCAGAAGGTTGTGCTGACATTCAGTAGGAACTTGACAGGCTGAAGAAATGGAGAGAGAGAAAAATCTCATGAAGCCCTGCAAGGAGAAACACAAAGTCCTCACCTGGGCAGCAGTTACTCCATACATCACTGTGGGCTGAAGGCAGACTGTCTGAAATGCAACTTTGCAAGAAAGGACCCAATGGTCCTGAATGAATGTAAGCCAGCAACATTCCTCAGCCACAAAGAAGGCCAAGAGTGTCCTGAGTGGCATTAGGAAGAGTAACACCAGCAGGTCAAGGGACGTGACCCTTCTCTACTCAGCAGCTGGAGCGCTAACTTCAGGCCTGGGTTTCCCAGTACCAGACACGGGCATACTGGACACAGGCCATGAAGATAATTAAGGCTTGGAACATGCAAGGAAAGGCTGAGTAAGCCAGGATTTTGTAGCCTCAAGAAAGAAGGACTAGGGGTGGGAAGGATCTTTTCAATGTGTATAAATACCAGATAGGAAGCACTAGAGAAGAGTGAGTCTGACTCTCCTCAGTGGTACCCAATGAAAGGACAAGAAGCAATGGGCACAAATCAAAACACAAGACAATTAAAAGAAGTTTGGTGATTTTATTTATTTGTTTGTTGGTTTTTTGCTTCGGGGTTTTTTTTTGTGTTTTTGTTGCTGTTGGATTTTTCTGTTTTGTTTTCCCTGTTGTTTGTTTTGGTTTACTGTGAGGGTGGTCAAACACTGGAAATTACAAAGACAGACTCTGGCACTTCCATCCTTGGAGCTGGTCTAGGTGGCCCCACTTTGAGCAAGGTGCTTGGACTAACTAGACAATCTCTAGCTGTTCCTTCCAACATCAACATTAATCAGCATTGAGTGAAAACACATTTCTAGTGTAGGAAATAGATAAAAAAATAATCCACAGTAGAACTAGGTTGTTTTTACTGCTACTATTTAGGTCTAATAGTAAAGATGGCTGTCTTAGTTCCACAAAGCTAATATGAACAACTCAAAAATTAAAATATTTGATACAAAGTATTTACAAGAATAGATTCATTTTACACCAACATAAGAAACTGCCTGTAATCTCCTCGAATTTCCTACAGGCGGCAACATAGGTTTCACTGCTTACAAATGTGAACATCACAATCCTACCTGCTAAATGGTCAATGGATAAAGACATACAAAACCACAAAGAACGATTCAACTGCAATAAAAGCACTTTGTAACATTTTAGCTAGGTTAAATATGTAACTTTTAAAAAGAAAATACAAAAGTTTCTATATCAAGAACTTCAGAAAATAGCCTCCTCATCTGGATAATAAATATAGAAGGGGTGACAGCAATAAAAATTTGTTCATTACTGATCTGAAGGCAGTACCTGTAAAAGTGAGGGTTGAATCAGTTTGCAATTTCCACTGCTTAATAAGACCTGTACTACACAGAAACCCACCAAGGTAGTTCCAAACGCAAAATGAAAGACTCATTATACATCTCATTATACAAAACTCGGAAAACTTGTGTTGTAAACCTCCCCTGAGGAGTAATGTCAGATATTAAGGATTAGGTGCAACATTCCACAGCCCCTTCAATATTCACACTGAGTACCGCATGTTGATATTGTACCTAAAATAGGACATACAGCTTTTCTGTAGTAAACACTGGTTTAGTCAGAAATAGCACAGAGGCACAACTTGAATGTAAATAAGCAGGTATGCTCCCACTTTTTCTGTAATTTTTAGGAAAAGAACATGTCACTGAGGGACAAACACAACTTAGCAATGGTTTCTGTAGTCAATATTCTTTCTTTTCTTCTTCTTTCCAAATTTAAATCAGTTTTCACTAACACCACAAAACCTTCCAGTAATTTTTAACAGATGTAGGGTAATCAACCTAAAGACAGCTACTTGGCAACCTTTCCATTGGACGGAACTGTGTTTACCTGGACAAACACACGCACTGTACAGAGCACCTGGATACTCACTGATTATAGAATCATAGAATCAGCCAGGTTGGAAAAGACCTCTGAGATCATCAAGTCCAACCCCTGATCCAACACCACCGTGGATACTAGACCACAGCACTAAGTGCCACATCCAGCCTCATCTTAAAAACCTCCAGGGACAGTGAATCCACCACCTCCCTGGACAGCCCATTCCAATGTCTGATTACTCTCTCTGTAAAGAATTTCTTCCTAATATTCAACCTAAACCTCCCCTGGCAGAGCTTAAGACCGTGTCCTCTTGTCGTACTGCTGGTTGCCTGGGAGAAGAGACCAACATCCACTTGGTTACAACCTCCTTTCAGGGAGTTGTAGAGAGTGATGAGGTCTCCCCTGAGCCTCCTCCAGGCTAAACAACCGCAGCTCCCTCAGCCTCTCCTTGGATTTGTGCTCAAGTCCCTTCACCAGCCTCACTGCTCTTCTCCGGACCTCCTCCAGCACCTCAATATCCTTCCTGAACTGAGGGGCCCAGAGCTGGATACAATACTCCAAGTGTGGCCTCACCAGCCCTGAGTAAAGGGGAAGAATCCCTTCCCTGGTCCTGGTGGACATGCTGTTCCTGATCCAGGCCAAGATGCCATTGGCCTTGGCCACCTGGGCACACTGCTGGCTCATGTTCAGCTTCCTGTTGATCCAAACTCCCAGCTCCTTTTCTGCCTGGCTGCTCTCCAGCCACTCTGTGCCCAGCCTGTAGCGCTGCAGGGGTTGTTGTGGCCAAAGGGCAGGACCCGGCACTTGGCCTTGTTGAATCTCATCCTGTTGGAATCAGCCCAACTCTCCAGCTCTGTCCAGGTCCCTCTGCAGAGCCCTCCTGCCTTCCAGCTGATCAACACTCCCCCTTAACTTAGTGTCATCTGCAAATTTGCTAATGGTACACTCAATCCCCTCATCCAGATCATCAATAAAGATGTTAAACAGGACTGGGCCCAGCACTGATCCCTGGAGGACACCACTGGTGACCGGCCACCAGCTGGATGCAGCCCCGTTCACCAGCACTCTCTGGGCCCGGCCATCCAGCCAGTTCCTAACCCAGCACAGAGTGCCCCTGTCCAAGCCATGGGCTGCCAGCTTTTCCAGGAGTGTGCTGTGGGAGACAGTGTCAAAGGTTTTGCTGAAGTTCAGATAGACACATCCACAGCCTTCCCCTCATCCACCAGGCGGGTCACTTGATCATAAAAGGAAATCAGGTTGGTCAGACAGGACCTGCCCTTCCTAATCCTGTGCTGGCTCGATCTGATCCCCTGTCCATCCTGTAGGTGTGGTGTCATTGCATTTATGATGATCTGCTCCATAACCTTGCCAAGATTACAAGAGTAATTTCAATAATCACAGAATGGTTGAGGACAAAAGGGATCTCTGGAGGTCACCAGGACCCAATACCCAGGACCACATCCAGACAGCTTTTGAGTGTCTTCAAGGATGACTCCACAGCCTGAGAAGGCATGCACATATACACCAAGGAAACATAGCATGAACTCAAACATGCAGTCAACATGACAGACTGCACATATGTGAGTTAGGGAAGAAGTCATCTGAAATGGTCATCTGCATACTGATCACAGAAATGCTGGAACATACAGCCATCAAACGGTTCCTTAAAAAGCCATATGGCGCAGCCCAGCCAGCAAGTGTGAATATTTATTTAAATGCTCTGCCAAAACCCCCCAAAATTCTACATATCTAATAACTGCTCTGTAATAAAAAGCAGCTCTTGAAAGAAAAGAACTCAACAGACATGCATGAATGAAGCCTATTCAAACAGTGGCATTTCAGACAGTCCCTATATCTAGTACAAACTTTTCTGGTATTTGTTGAGGTTCTTGTATATACTGGGCTCTGGTCTCAGTCTTAACTGCATCCATGAGAGAAAAATACTGCCAGTTTGCAAGCTCAGATTATTCCACTGCATTCTTTAAAATTATTGGTTTCACCAGAATACATATAGATACCGTGAATAACAGTGCAATTACAGCCTAACTATATGTATTTCATGGCAAGTCTTTGCAACCAGTCCCTGGACCTTGTTAATCAAACCTAGGCCTTAATGTTATAATTGCTACCACAACTATAACTTTGGTCAACATACAAAAGAACATTATTTTGCATATTTTACATTAATTTATTACTAGGCAGGGTAGTAGCACAAAAATAACACTGCTTGTAGACAGTAATCAGTTCTGCCGTTTATTTGATGTGGGACCCTAAATAAATTCATTCTTTTCTTTACACAGGTATACCTTGCTGTCTATTAAGAACATATTCTTGAAATGTGAGATAACAATTCAATACAGTGAACCAAATTTCCTGATAGAATAAATGTGATATAGAGGAGACATACATAGGAACTTAAAAACACACACATAATTGTAACACACAAGACAGTGTATATGACACGGCAGACAGAGAGGAAGAAGTAAAGAAGGGAGTTCATCAGTTGTTACCTCAACATCCAGTGATGACAGATGAAGCTGAGATGATGGCTTTGCAACAGCTGGAGATACAGAGTGCTTAATTAAAGAAGAAAAGAAAATTTTGACTGCCAGTTGTCTTGAGATTTTGATCAGCAGATCTCCTGTAACATGAAGCTGAATCTCCAGTGACCCTGTCCAATCATTATGAAATCTTTTAGCTGCTTCATCTGTGAGACAGAACATCAACTATAAATCTTTTAGTATCAGTGTTCATAGTGCCTATTTCCAAACGGTTATACGTTCACTGTCATCATCATCCTTCTCAGAGGTCCACTGCACACAGAGGTCAATCAAGACAACCAAGGGTAAAGGACAAAACCAGGATAATGACAACAGTTAGCAGAACAGGGTATTATTAAATGATCAATACTGGAAGTCTGGAATGAGAAACTGAAAAGAAACAGATAGCATGGTATTACCACACCTGTTTCCTTCTTTCAGAGATTTATCTTGTCTACTCAGACTGCAAAAATTACTAAGCAGGAGCTGTTTTTCACTGAGTGTTTACACATCGTCTAGTCCTGCCAACCTCAGTTGTGATATGCATGTGCTACTCTCGTAAAAATAAGAGAGACAACTATTTTCAGACCAGTGTGCTATTTTGAGGAGTGTTCATTTTACACATTGAAAAAGAAGATATTTCAACAAGCAGCCAAAAAGCACCCTTAAGAAGTATGTAACAGAACTGGAAGTTGTGGTTGAGATAGATAAGCTCCTAGTCTACTTCCAGGGCCACTGATCATAAAAGTCAATCCCAGATTCAATTCAGATGCAGTTACTTTGTGAAACACTTTGAAGCCAGCAGCTGATCGAGTTTTAAGAACATAGGGTCAGTTATGCATGTATTTTTTTTACTGAATTACAAAAGCACACATATATTCATGATGTGACAAAGAGGTACTCTACAATAGCAAGCAGAATACTGGTTATGAACCCAATATCTGGATTCTATTTAGAACAACGATTTTGTCACAGTATTTTAAGGTTTGTTTAAGAAACAGAATTTTAGCAAGTTGTATATATAGGAGTATGAAATTGGCTACTTAACAAGTTTCATGTCAGTGGAGCAGAATCTCAGTTTATTCAGGCAGCATCTCATTGCTCAAACAAGTCAGCAGGCAATCTATACAAAGTATAGAACAAATGCCTGTAAAAAAAAAGACAAAACCCAAACCAGAAGATTCTTAGAAAAAAGTCAATTAAGCACAAAAATCCCACAAAAAAAGAAAGAAACAAACAAAACACCACCAAAAAAACAACAGAACAATCAAACCCAAAAACCTAGAAAACACATTCTTTTAAGAACCAAGTAAGTTACAAGCTAAGGAATTCAAATCACATCAACAGAACTCAAACACTAAAACCAATCTCAGAATAAGCACATTATTTCAAATTCCTCAAACTCATTGGAGCCCCGTTCACATCTCACAGAAGCTACAAACCTCTGAAGTGAAAAAAATGGACATAAGGCAATTTTTCAATTCTTCAGAAGTATGAGAAGCCTGCCAGTGCAAGATGCAGAAATGGTATGATGGAAGTGAAGCTACACTGTATAACACAAAAAAGTCTTCTAGGCCATGCTGAAGTCCACAGAATAACCCCCTTAGCAAGAGCTGTATGCTGGTATACTTTGGGAAAGGGTGTGAAAAGGGAAAGTAGAGGCATAAGCCTCACCATAATGGCTATATTCTATTTTGCATCCTCTCACAGTAAAGCCACAGAAGAAACTGTAAGAGTATTAGCAATAGTATGCACTTCTGGGAAATGGAATATGACAAGTAGCAGCAACTAGAATGATGTTTGGCTGTGAACATTGGGATAACGAACTAAGGAGGGTGCAGGAATGACCGCTGTGGGACACAGTGTCTGAAATGGTAGCAAAAATGGGGAGAGAAAAAAGTTACTCATGAGCTCAGCGTAGAAAGCAGCAAAATCCTGCAATGAGCTAGTCCTTCTCACATGAGCAACAACAGAGGACAGAAAGATGCTGGGATTGGATTAGATATACAGCCTAGCCAGGTCAGTGAAGGGGGAAAAGGGAGAGGGAAGAACAGAAGAAAGTAGATAAGCAGGCCCCTTCACTGAGTCATACCAGAGCTACTGCTGCTGGAAGGGAGCCAGATCTGAGCTGGAGCATTTGCCTCTGCCTTTTCCCCCCACTCTCAGAAAACCAAGGTGAAGTGAAGCCACCAAACTTAAAGGTCTACATGAAATACATTCATATTTTACTGACTGTAAGCCCCTAATCCATATTACATTTAGCCTCAGAAAAACTCTAATCAAAAGCATGCAAGAGTAACTTAAAAACATCCTCTTTTTTGGCTGAGTTTTTGTGCTGCCCTGAAATAAGAATCTTTCTTGGATCAGTGATTTCGTAATGTAAAATACAAAACCTTTCCAAACAAGACAAATACATGAAGTGGCAGTTGAGGACAGCAGAGCTGTATTACTCCTCAACTTACACATTGCTTTTTCCTAGGTAAATTGCTAATCTACCTTCTCCAAAGGCCCTCCTGTTAACTGAACACACACTTCTCAGCCTAACACCCTTCAAAAGCAATTTTAATATGTGCACCTATTTCTATAAAATTTATCACATATCAGCCTTAAATCAAATCCAAATAAAATTTATCTTTTTTTTTTTTAATATTTCAACACTTTGACAATACTCATTATCTCACACCAACAGGTATCTCATATGTGGTTTTACGGGCAGTGTCCTCAGCTACTTGCACTCAGTCTTGTTAAGCGAAGGAATAATTTAGCAGCCTCAGCTTGCTTGCTAATGCCTGTCCTAAAATGACATCTAGTCTCACCCTGATTTCTTTACGGATGGATTTACAGCTTGGTTCTGTCTTCCTGCAGGTGAGTAAGCACCTGACAGAAACTCCCAACTGAGCATTCACACCTACATTCTGAAGTGGTCAGCAAAATCTTGAGGACAGAAACCAAGAGCTTGAAATAGCCAGCAAGAAATAAATCAAAGCTTTGATACCTCCATACACCACAGGACACCTCAAATCTTCATAATACAAGCTAAACGGAAGCAACATGGGATAGTGATCTCCTTCTGAGGTCATCTAAATTTAATATAAAATTAGAAAGAGGTTTAGGGTGACTTATAAATCTTGATTAACAAACTGGGAATTAAATTCCATATACTTTTTCAGAGGAATAAAAATAATACAGCCGTGGCATCCAGTCACTAGTGGGGTTCCCCAGGACTCTATCCTCAGCCCACTTCTCTTCAACATCTTCATTAACGACTTGGACGCAGGACTTGAGGGAACACTACGTAAATTTGTAACAACACTAAACTGGGAGGAGTTATCAACTCCCTAAAGGGCAGAAAGGCCCTGCAGAGAGATCTCAACAAATTAGAGGACTGGTCAATCACCAACTGTATGAAGTTTAACAAGTACTGGATTCTGCACCTGGGATGGGGCAGCTTGTCACTGGAGAGCAGCGCTATGGAAAGGGATCTGGGGGTGCTGGACAACAGCCAATTGAAAATGAGTCAGCAGTGCCCTGGCAGCCAGGGGAGCCAACCATGTCCTGGGGGGTACCAGCTGGTCAAGGGAGGTGATTGTCCTGCTCTGCTCTGCACTGGAGCAGCCTCGACTACCATGTGCAGTTTTGGTCACTGCAATATAAGAAAGACATGAAGCTACTGGAGAGTGTCCAAAGGAGGGCCACAAGGAGTGGCTGAGGTCACTTGGCCTGTTCAATCTGGAGAAGAGGAAACTGAGGGGAGACCTCATTGTAGTTGACAACATCCTCCCAAGGGTGGGGCAGGTACCAATCTCTTCACTCTCACGACCAGTAACAGGACTTGAGGAATTGGCATGAAGATGAGTTGGGGGAGGTTTAGGTTAGATATCAGGAACAGGTTTTTCACCCAGAGGGTGGATTAGCACTGGAAGAGGTTCTGTAGGGAAGAGGTCACAGCACCAATCCTGACAGAGTTCAAGAAGCATTTGGACAATATTCTGAGGCACATGGTGTGACTCTTGAGGTGCCCCGTGCAGGGCCAGAAGTTGAACTCAATGATCTTGAATGGTCCCTTTCAACTCAGCATACTCTGTGATGAAGACCTATGGAATAACCTCACCCAAACAAAACTATTAACATTCAAGACTTTTATGATTACAGGTATGTCTTACCTTAAATATATCAGTTTGGAAGCTATAACTTAAGGTACTTATGTGGTTGCAAAAATCTCAACAAGACTCAGATTAGCAACAAGAATGACAATTCAAGAATTGCCAATTCCACGAACAACAATACGTTAACAAAAAAATAAATTTGTGTTACGATTTCACTCTAAACAGGCCTTGCTGTGTTTCAAAGGGTTTTTTCTATTTTTACAAAAAGCATTTACAAAAATTGCTAGCTAGTAGACAATACTGCCTGAGAAGGTAATGAAACTCTGTTTCATACTTGAGTATTACCTAGTGAATTAAAACCTATTGTTTTTAAATATAAGCAGTAATATTATGAGGTTCCTTTGGAGATACAAATACTACCATATCAAATAATATCTATGATCTTGCACAGTAAAGCATGAATTCAACCCTGCTTTCATTATATAACCATCATGGCAGTGTTGCAGCATTTCTGAAATTATACTTCTGTCCAAGTCACTATGTCAACAGACATGCCAGTCTGCTTAAAGCACCAAACAGCTAAAATGGAATGAAACAGCTCAACTAGCTAAGTTACACTCAAACTTGAATTCCAGTAATGCTTCACTTCACCTTCTGCATTGTAGTCAGAATTTTACTGTTTTTATTTCACAGAATAACATAATATAGTAAGCGGATCTTTGGGTTTAAACAAAATTTTGATTCCTTGCCTTTCAATCTCTTATTACGCAAGGATGTAGGACATCAAGAGATGATTCGCAGTCTTGCCAAATATAACAAGATTTCTTCCTCAAAAGACATAAAGAAGTTGTTAAATATTATTGCCAACACAGTCTATTCTAGGAGTTGATCCTTCCATTATTTTAAACTGAAAGTCTGTTTTTTATCTCCCCCAACCACAAACCCCTTGAATTTGACAGACTGTACCAGTAAACCTTTAGAAATTATTCGTTGGGTTCTGGATTACATAAAAGCCTTCAAAGGTCAGAACACCAGCCAACCCTTGTCATTCATATACCTCACGGAGCGCAGTACCTCCAGAAGATGGGGCGGGAAGCATAGGTGGGTGCCTTCAGGACCACTGTCCATAGCTGATAGTAGACACAAGGATACAGTGCTGCCAGACATTTGACTTTCTGAACATCTGCACAAGCCACTGCCACATACCAATCAAACCCCCTTCACTCAGCAGGTGAAATTTGGAGTCTGTTCTGAACCTGACTCCCAATTAGCTGCACAGCTTGGGCACACAGCTATAAACACACTAAGATTCATGCAGGGTTAATCATGCTAGAGGTGGAGCAGCCTATACAGGCATAATGGGTTGCTGCCATGAAGGCAGCAAGGCAACTGAGCACCTTTCTTGCAGTCAATATACACACGTTAAACCCAACGAGAAAGGGTTATCCCTACCCAGACCAAGCCAAGTGGAGACAAGCATTGCACTGCCTCTGCAAGCCAAACAATACAGACACCCCGCTGTCTCCGACAGTACACTAGAAGTTGCTTTTACTACATCTTTTTCTCAAAGAAAATGCCAATGTAGGTGTAAATGATTATACCTCATTTCATTTTGTATTTCAGCTCTCAAGAAATAACCTGAGAATCATTGTCAGAGTACTTCTGACAATGTCTGCCTAGGTTCAACACCTCTGAAGAGACAGAATTACATTTGGCTCCTTCTTGAAAAAAACCCAAACAATAGTGCAGCAATGCAAACATCACTAAAGGTACATAACAGAAAAAAAAAAAGCCATTACATAAAGTTTAAAAAGGAAATAAATAGAAGTCAGACAACTCACACTACCTTTGCAGGCACTAATGAATTGTCTTCTCTAACGAAGGCAAATTAGAGACACTTCTATTATGCAAACTAATATTAAAGTTTATGGTTAGGGAAGCCAAGGATTTCCTACTGTATTCCTAATAGCTGGACAACTAAACTACTTCACTGTTTACTTTATGATGCCACATTCATGATATGGCATAGCCTAAACATTTTCCTAAAACAAAATAAGCCTTAATGAGTTAACCACACGCATGCAGAGAAATTCTGCTACCTGCCAACAACCTCGGGCTCTGCATTTTTTAATAATGAAATAGTTACTCGTGTCATTACATAAATATTATTACATAATATCTCCTTTGTATGCAGAATTAGACCTACAATAACATGGGTCCCACTATTTCAATACTGTATCTATTAACCCCACTCATCCACTTAATAATTTGGAGCTGTAGTTGCATCAGAGCACAACAGCTTTAATGTCTCACATTCCTCTGTGCCTAAACAGAGAACAGAGAGGTAATTATGAATAAATAAAAAAAAAATCAAAACAAGCCATCAAGAAATACAACAAAAAAGTCTGCTTTACTATAATAACTGAGTGAAGTGAGACACCTCTGCTGTGCCTTTTTTATTACGTGCTTTTTGTCTTGCCTAACATTTAATGTATACATTAATGTACAATTTTCAGCATACAACATAATATACAGAAATTCCTGAATTCCCAAGGTCAGTATTACACAACATTAAGTGTAAAAGGATCACAAGCAACGATGCTTAATATGCCTAATATCTCAAAGAACATGTTGGGGTTTTTTTTTCCCCACGAAATATTTAACGTATGGGTAAGCTACAGCACATATCAAATTAATTTGTTTAAGTATTAAACGTTGGGATTTTTTTCTGAAAACGTATTTGTATTGGTCAGGAACACATTCGAGACGTGGGACGACCCACAAGGCCACGGAGAAGAGGCAGCGAAGAAGCGGCATGTGACACTGGGAAGTCCCGGGGGGCAACATGTGGCCAGCGCTCAGGACGCCCCTTCCTGCAGTGCAGCACCGGTGCCCCCGGCCGTGCGCGATCCGCGCCGCCACACGAGCTCCACTTCCCAAGTGCCGCACAAGTCGCACTTGTGGCCGCGCTCAGCGGTTCCCCCTCGCCCGCTCGCCCTGCCGCGGTAACACCTCCCGGGCAGGGCAGGAGAGCGGCGTGCGGGCCCCGGGGACGAGGGCGGCACCGACCGCCCCGGTGTTTGCACAGCTGCTCCGCTCTCCCGGGGCAGCCCCGCACAAAGCCCCGGCGGACCCGCAGCCCCCGCCGCCACCGGGCGGGCGCGGCACGACACCCGGGCAGGTCCCCCGCGGGGACACCCGGGGAAGGTCCCCTCTGCTCCCCGCTCCCTCCGGCAGGTGAGACGCCGCAGCGGCGGCGGGCGCGGAGGTGGGGGCGCGACCCAGCCACAAAGAGCGGGAGCCGCCGCTGCCTCCGCCGCGGGGTGGGCGGCGGCGGGGCCGGCGCCGGCACGACCCGCGGCGCTGCAGCGGGGGGACGTCCCCGCCCGTCGGTGGCGGCGGCGGGGGGGGTCACCCCTTACCTGCAGGGGTGGCGCCGAAGACTCTCACGACGGGCACCCGCCTGGCCGGGGCCTCTCGGAAGCTGGACTGGCAGGGGTCCAGGCCGGGCAGCGGGCTGCCCATGTAGTAGTCGGCAGTCACGATCCGCACTGAGAACATGTTTGTTCGCCGCCGCCGAGGCACCGCCACAGCACCGAGCGAGCGAGCGCGGAGCGAGCGCGGAGCCCGCACGGCTCCCCCGCCCGCCGCCGCCGCAGCGAGCGCGCGCGCGCGCGCAGCCCCCCCGCGCCTGCCGCTCCTCGCCCGCCCGGCCGCCTGCCGGAGCGCGCGCACGCCCCGCGGGAGCGCGCACAACCCAGCACGCGCCTTCTCTGCGCGTGCCTCTGCTATCCCCACGCCCCTCCCCCGCCGCTTGGTGGTGCCGCCGCCGCCGCGGCTCCGGGCGCGTGCGCGGCGGCGCGACCCGCGCGCGCTCCTACAAGGCGTGCGGCCGCGCGCGCCTCAGGGGCAGTGCGCGCGCGTCCCTGCCGGACGGCCCGGCGGCGGCGGCGCCCGGCCCCGGGCGGCAGCTGCTGTTGCCATGATGGTGTCGTCACGGACGCAACCATTGCGGGAACTCAATGGGGGGCGGGGTGGACGGGCCGTGTGTTGTGGGGGGTGGCGCAACGAGCGAGGGAGGTGTTACTCACTCCGCGATACAAACACACGCCCGCCCCATCCCCCCGTCTTTCGAGTGGGCTCGGGAGGCGGGGCGCGAGCGTGCGTGGGAGCAGGGGGGAAAAATCTTTCCAGTGCTGCCTCCTCCTTTTCCCCGTGGCAGAATAGGGAGGGAGGGCGGGCCTCGGTGATTCGGCGATCGGCCGCGCGGGCTGGGGGCGAGGCTGCGGAATCCCGAGCCGCGGATGGCGCGTTGGGGCGGGGGAGGCAGCGCTGCCGGGACACGACGGGGTTAAGCTGGGTCGGCGGCCATTTTGGATGGCGGGGAGGTGAGTCTCCGCACGCCGCAGGAGCCAACCACACACACACACACACATAAAAATCAACCTAACAGATGGGGGTGAGGAGAGAAACGCGGTCACCTTCCGGGACCGCGGAGGGGTCGGGGTTGGAGCGAAGCAGCCGCGCTCCCGCAGCCGCCCGCACCCCCTCGGGCTGTGGCGGTCCCCGCGCGCGGGGGCGGGGCCGGAGCCATGGAGGGGCGGTGGCGATTGGTGGCGGGGCCGAGCGCGCGGGAGGGGGCGGGGCCGGGCCGGGCGCGCTGCGGCGGAGCGGGGAGGGTGGGCGGGGCCGCGGCCCTCCCGCTCCTGCGGGCGGGTTGGGCCCGCGGCAGCCGCAGAGCCTTCAGCGTCCTCCGTAGTTCTTACGAGAGCTTGTTTTGCTGCTCTCTCGTGCGTGTTTTTGTTTAGAATGATGGCCAAAACCTCGAGTTTAGGTTGAGGGAGTCAAAAACCCTGAGTTTAGGTTTAAGATTCCTGTTGCAGTCTCTTTGTTTCAGAGCTGAGGTTTCGGGGGAGAGGGAGGGGGGAATCAATCCACAGCAAATATCCAAAGAGTTGGCAGGGTGGAAGATGAGCCTGCTAAACGGCCAAATGCTCTCACGCGCCCTCAGAATGGTGCTGTTACATGTGCGTGCAGGAGTGGATGATGCGAGGCAAATGTGCAGATATATAAAACCTGACACGAGTCCAATATGTAGAACACATGTTTCACATTTTGGTTACATATGTTTTGGGTTTAGATTTGAACAAAAGACAGGTCAGCCAGTTGCTACCCTTCATTTTTTCATTGTAATGAACAGGAAGCTTGCCTGTCTACTCAAGGGTAACTGGTTTCCTACTTTTTCTTTGTAAGCTGTTTATTTTCTCTAGCTCACATCTGTTTTCATCCTTAAACTCATGCTAATAGAAAAAAAGATCCAACTACCTAGTCATCAAGAAATCTTGCGTCACAGAAGTCACTGGTTGAAATAGGGTTGAAATCCAAACTATTTTCATTGCATCTAAAGAATAGCTGAGTTGCAACTTTAATTTTTGACAGTTGTTTGCATTTGCAAAGCTAATATTTAGAAAACCTTTGGAACTGCAAGAATACCCTTATGAATACTTAGATTTCACAAAAGCTAATAAATCACTAGAAGCTTACTGGTGAAGCTTGTTAACAAACAGCATCTCCAACTATTGTTATTTGAATACATTTTGTACTGCTGCTTCACTAATACATTTCCCTAATTTTCCATAGGACTTGGTAGGGACAGTAACAGTTCTTGTGTTACTGCGTTCTATACTCTGTTTTCTTTCTATTCATATGATCATCTTGACTTCCTGAGCATTGTGTCTTCCCACCACTGTGTGTTTCACTGAGGGCTTAATGTCTTTGAACAGTGGCACTTCTGCTCTGGTGCCTCTTCCTGCGTAGCTGAAGGTACATCAGCAGTCCACTTATGTGCTAGGGGATACCAGTACACTACTGTCTGTTGTCATACACATAGGCAGCAGAACATTATGTGTATCAGCCCCTCAGCTAGGTTGGTGTTCAAAGACATTTAAGCTCCTGGTGGATTCTGGCTTCTCCTAAATGACTGGTGTGTGAGGTGTAGGCACAAGTTCATATCTGGTAGTCCTGCTGAAGAGAAAGCAATTGCCCACAACAGAATAATGTAGAAAGATTAAATAACTAACTTTTTAGGAGCATAAAGCAAGTTTCACTAAAGCACATCATTCAGAGTCTTCTATTTAATTACAAAAATTTTTATATTGTTTATTAAATCAGAACGAACCATGCTTTGAATTAGGAAGAGCTTATGCAAACAGAAGGCAGCAGAACTGAGATGAGAACAGTTCCTACCTAACCTAGAGCCAGTTTCTTGTTCATATGAGGTACTGAATTGATTTCTGAAAGTATTGAATGTTACTCTCAGAAAAAAAAAGAAGTGACTTTCCTTTTTGATGTAAATAGCTTAATCCAAGTGGTAGTCTTATAGCCATGCAGACATTTTTGTGGAACTCACATGCTTTCTGAGCTGTGTGCCTTTTTGGTTTCCTTTCATTTCTCACAGCTCACTTCTGCTTTCATAGTCATCTTGCAGTCAAGTCAATAAATTAGTCTGCAGGGTCGCACCACCGTAAGACTGTATTTTCAGAAAAGGTTTGAGTCAGCACCATCGCGGGAGGTCCCCTGCTTCCTCCTCATGTCAGTGCAAGCATTTGAATATCTGCACAAGAAACTCGATTTGGAAACTGAGCCAGGTAAAAGTGATCCCACAAAAACTGTGGGTTAGTTTTAACTTAGATCAGGTCCTCCTCAATCTGCCTCATTATGTAGGGGTGTGAAAGCCTGTGCTTGCACAGAGAAGGAGGCAGTGCAGGGGCTGAGTTGGATCAGCAGGAATAAAAGGAGAACACTTCTTCCAGAAGTCTTGGCTTGTGGTAGCTGAAGTCTGCAAATCAGTTTAACCCTTACAGTAGATGAGACACACAAAGCTTGTTTCTGGATTTCCTGCATATCAAACTGTGTGTCAGTGTTTGTCTTTAGCAGTTGTTTTATGTGTTGTTCATGCAAATGTGCATATACATGTATGATATATAAATTTTCTTGTAGTTTACACTCTCATTACCTGAAAATTCTGCTGTCCTACAATATCAATAATTGCAAAAGGAAACATGCTGGTTAGAGAGCACTACCACCGATTTTCCCTGGTACCTCCAAACACTGTATGTTCTCTCTCTGAGGTGTCATCCAGTTTTCTGTTATAAAGCAAGTCACCCCTTTCTCTGTTCATGCAGTTGCTAAGCAGCAGCTTTTCTCCCCATTAGCCAGCCATGTATTTGCATGAAAATAATCAAGCTTGAATATATAACTGGTTTTAATCATGCACAGCTAAACAGCTGTACAATCAAAATTTGTGTATTAATAGTATTAGTTATAACCATAACTGATGACTGCCTTTTAAGTTAGAATTTCTCTATAGAGTAAAATCAATATAGGTTTGCCTTTTTTTTCCTTAAACAAAAGGCATGACCATTTCTGTTTTTCCTTAATGCTTACTGTGTAGATACTTTAAAAAAATGATCACAAAATGATATCACAGTTCACAGAAAAATTATAAATGCAAATATGAGCAGACACAGGATCATCTGGTGACTAAAGATGATAGGGGCCAAGGGAAGAGCTACATTTTTCAAATATCTAATTATAGTAGCAGAGTGCAACAGAATTTGATGATAAAAGTTTAGACTATGACACAAAGGTAAAATTTCTAAAAGTACATCTTACCTTCAAAACCAACTAAAGTATCCGTGTTTCAGTTTTTACTGATTTCAAGGATGTTTGGTATTTCTGGGGTCTATGATCTGAAATCTTGGAGTGCTCTCTCAGTATGAGTATGCCCTGGGTTTATCCAAACTATATTTCAGAATGAGGGCTGAGTGTGACACATATTTTCAGGTGTTGAATTTTCAGATGACAGAAACACGGTATCTGCAGGGAGAAAACCTGGGCACACAGACCAGGAGTAATATGTGGGCTATCCAGTTGGTATCCTAACCTAAACAGTCAGATTGTGTTCATTACATAGGAAGTTTATTTCCCAATATGCCCGCAGACTAAGTGAATGGAAAAAGTCTAAACCTTCAGACTGAAATATTTGGTACTATGCTGTGTGGTTTTGGACTGCCGGACCTGTACGTAGTTTGCCACGTATGACAATCCATAGTCTCATGTTAGATGTTTCTCAGATGTGACTCAGTGCAAGAAGTCATCGTCTTAGTCCGCAAAAGTGCTTAAAGTCATAATTAATGAGGTATATTTATTTATTTTAATTCTCAAGTAATAGATATGGGCTAGGCAATAGGCTCTGAAGTGTAGTGCACTCAGGTTCTGTCAGAACCAGGGCAGTCACACATTTAATCAACAGCATTACACCAACAGTGTCTTGTCACTAGAAACTTGATGGCAAAACCAACATAGTTCTCAATTATGAAAATATGAGAAGTATCAAAGCAGTCTTTTAGCTGAGACTCTTAATAAACCTATCAGGGCAAGAATGGTGCCATGCGATTGGAAAGTAACAGATGTCTTTGAAGGAGAACCCCTGGAAGTGTTACATGCATTGTATGGGACATATGAAGCAAATTGTAACACAGGGTGTTCAAAGGCATAGAAGTAAAAAAAGAAACATGTCTTTGGTATAGTAACATTAGATTTGTTCAGATAACTATGTAATTTTTTTAATAAAATAATTTATTGACAAAGGAAATCAAGTCAATTTCACAGAATCACTGAATCGTCAAGGTTGGAAGAGACCTTCAAGATCATCTAGTCCAACCATCATCCTAGCACCACCACAATCAAATTTAATCTTTACTTTATAAAATTATTCAGTATAATAGCATATGAGAAATGAAGGAGGATGCATAACATTAAGAAAATTGCTGATGGGAAATTATGGTGGATTGTGTTGAAAGAAGGACTATAAAACTGGAAGCTGGCTACAGGACAAGTCTTCTCATTTAATATCTTCAGTGCAGTCCTACTCAGCATATAAATAAAAGTTACTAGTAACCTTAAGCTTGAAGGAGAACAGCATTTTATACAAGATCCATAACTTTGGAGTTAAGGAAGAATAAAGAATATCTAAGCCTAAGAACAGTGTCAGTGTAGAGTGATGAGATATAAAGTGGACATTAACTTACCATTAAAGAAGGTTTCTAGCCAATTTATTCTCTCAGTGAAAATAGCAGGGCAGAGCATTCAGCAAGTTTTAATATGGAGATTGATAAGATTATGAAAGGGGTTTTGTCATGTTTGCTGGTAATCGCATCTCACTGCACCTGATTATCAAAATTCTAGAAGGATTGCATGTAGATCCCTGAACATTTCAATAGTGGGTTCCTCTAGTCGATGCAGACAGTTTAGCCATTAGGATAAATAAGTTTTCATCATCGTGGTACAAAACACATTGTATACCATAGATATTGCATGGGTTTCTGCTTCAGAAAATCTTGACTGTAGTGCAAAATACAACTCTTTTACAACATGCATTGTGACCTCTTGTATGTTCATATCTGTAAATGAGTTATGTATACAAATTCACATACATAATGTTTATATGAAAATGTAAATCACCTTTGACCATTTTTGTTTTCTGGGTTCTATTTGTGTTTAGCAACTTATATTTCAAACAGAAGCTTTGATTGAAAGTTACTCCATTTTTTTTTAATTGGGTTTTTTATTTTTAAATAATGATTTTTTTTTCCCCAATGTTTTCAGATCTTGCTGTTGCCTTGTATCAGAAGAGCTGCCACTGAGTGCGTATACAGGAAAACACATAAGTATTCAAGAAAACTGTATAATTTTAAATGTAAAAATTAATAAATAATTAAATGTATAACATTGTAGAACTATGCCATTTTAAAAAAAAAATTCGAGAAAGTATATTTAATTGAGAATCAACATATGTAACATGTAAGAAAATGGACAGTAAGCACTTAATTGTAAAGATGAGATTCCAGATTTGCTCTTTGCTGACAGAATTCTACATATCAAGAAGGGATTGAGGTTACCTTCCATGCTTGGAAAATGGCCTATTGTCAGGGGTAAAATACTTATATAAGGAATTCAGTTTAGTGTAAGAACACACACATTGTTGGGGAGCAGTTAGCAGTATAGTAATAAGTGGTGCTTTGGGATTGTATGTATAACAATGAGAATTTCGAAGATGAAATTTGATTAAGATGAATTGGTTAAGTTTTAGATAATTGAGGAGTAGTGCTGAAGTAGTTTTTTTGAGTGCCATTGCTGAATCATCATAATTAAAAAACCTGCTGTCTAGTGCTTTAGATTAATGACTATAAAAGTTGGGTATGGATTTAACAGAAAAAACAGTGTGTAATGACATATAGCATTTCAGCATTAATACTGTTTGTGGGATAGGTATGTTCAACAGTGTTACTGGCAAGTAGTGGAATATACAAGGAAAAGAAGCTGAGCATTTGAATGCTTTTTTAAAAAAAACTAAAGTAATTGGTTTATTTTAACAAGAGAGCTGCCAGTCCCTACCAAACTCTGAAATGTCTATTCCATACAGTACAGCTCAGGTACATGGTTTTAAGAATTGTTTTTCAACAGGCAAGTAAAACATAATTTTTCATATTCTAGTTCTGATAAATAGCTGAAGCATTTACTTGAAACTCTCCATTGGGAAATACGTCTGGTGTGAAGAGAGTTAGTCCAAATGATTCAAATAATAAGTAATTAGAAAGATGTCATAATGGAAAATTTTCAAGTACTATAACTGCCAAAAGCCCTATCAGTCTTCTATAACTTGTGTAGCAAAATATACATGAGTATGTGCTTATTATTTGAATTTTTGTTGGTTTAAAATGGGAAATGTGTTTCTGTGAATGAATCACGGAAATGGGGCTGGATGGTAAGTAGTGAAAGCCATTTAATTTTAGATGCTATATTTTTTTCTGCCATGTAGTCCAACTTATGGGAGGCATTCCTCATTCATACATCAGACAAAGTGAAAGAAGCCTCAGTGCAATATGTAGATCACAAACAGCCATCTGTTATCCAAAAGTAAAGAGGAGTGTTGCTATAAGAGTAAACTTAAAATGTTTTAGATTAGCTTAGAAATGGCAGAGCTCCATTAAATATTTTGTCCATCTCTGTTGGTATTGATCCCTATCGTATATGTATGTATACGTTATACTGCAGTTTCAGATACCTGCTATGTTTTTTTCTATTAGGACAATTTAGAACTCACTATAGGTTTTCTCTAATGTCTAAATTATGTTCCTAGTTATGTGTGTGTGTGTATATATATATATATATATATAACCTTTTATCACCTCAGATAATTATTTTTCTTCTTGGTGTTTGTTCCTGTGAAATAATTTTCAGATCAACATGACTTAAAAAAAACCCAACATTTTGAACTTCTTCTTTGCTTAGCTTAAGCAAGTAAGTTAACACTTGTGTAGGTTTGTAGCATTTATTTTTTATTCTTTCTATCTCACAAAGAATTTCTGTTATTTTTATGTGAATTCCATCCAATTTGCATAGTTCTTTCTTGGAATATGCCTAGAACTCATTGGTGAATTCCAGATATGGTTGTAAAGAGTGTGGATGAAGAATTGTGGATGTTTTATGTCCAGGCATCCATATGACCTCCATTCGTAGGGCAGAATTAAATACTTGGGAGTATTAATGTTTGGTCCACCAAGAAGCTTGAAGGAAGAGAAACTGTTACCTTCCTGCTCCAGGTTACAGTGCTTACATATGCAAGTCAAATCTAAATTAGTCTCTTTGTTGGTACTCTGTTACAAATCTATTTGTAGTTTCTGCTTGCTTGTTATCCTTAGATCCTTTACAAATATGATGCCATGGGGGTAATATATTCCAGAATCTATTCCAGAATATTTCTCGGTCTTTTGTATTGCAGTAGTTTGCTTTCTCTTGTAGTCAATTTGATTTTACTGTTTTTTGACTGCATTTTAGTCTCACTAATTTACTTCGAGGTATCTCAGTGCCCTCAAAGTTGTCCACATTGTAGCTTCTCGGGAATTAATGAAGCTGTCAAATAAAACAAGGCCTCACAACAGTTCCTGTGGCACCACATAAATAGATAGACTGCTACTTGTCCTCTATCCTGGGATTCTTTTATTTGCTGTCAGTTTTCACAGTTTCATCCTGAGCCCTGCATTATTCACTGTTTTTCTTAGGCTTCAGAATTTTTACCCAGTCCTTGTGTCGTTGGACCTCCTGTTCTGCATTGTAATCTACCCTGCACATTTGGAATGATTTTTGTGGTTTCATGGGAGAACCATATGCTTTCCAAAAATTGAGTTATGTAATATCTAAAAGTTTCATTTGGATTGTGTATTTTGTTTTGGCTTTTGGGGAAAGTGGTGGTGTTTGTTTTATTGTAAGCTAAATATTGTCTAGTATTCTGTTGTCCTTTAAGGCTCACATTTTCATGCTTGCTTGGACTGAAATTAAGTTCAATGTCATTTCAGAGGTAGTGCTCTTATCTAGATGCTTAAACAGCTAATTTTATGGCTACTGAAACCTAGTTTCAAAAACGTTCACTGATTGAGCACTTTTTGATAATGTTCTTTTTTCCCAGTACTCACATTGAAAGGATGATATTATTATGTTGTTGTTGTTGTTGTTATTATTGTTTTGAGACTATATTACTGCAATTATAATCTACCAATTCTGGTAGTATCTGCTGAAGTATGACACTGAAAATGCAGGCCCCATCAGCACACAGATCTACCTCACCACTTTTGGAGTCTTGCAAACAAAATTAATTTTCATACCAATATATTGGTCATTTTATGTCTCAAAGCATGAGATAGCTACCACTGGAGATGCAAACTTGGGAAGAAAACAAATTCATAGAGTAGATCTGCTAATCTAATGTGATGTGTTAACTGAAGTTAGGGAAGGTTGAGAGGTAAGGTACCGTGATTCTGTTCCCAGATTTTTGGGAGGAAAATCCTGTGTGCTGCCAATGGACGCCTGGTCAGGTACAGAAATTGGATATGTTCTCTCTGGAAGATGTGCAGTTGAGCAACTGAGACTGGATTCTGTTATAATATGGTGCATGTTTCCTGCTGTGTCTTCAGTTAATCTTGCAGCTGCTTTACTTAGAAAATCAGTGTCACTTGTTTTCGCTCAAAAGCAAGAACTTGGTGACTTGGCCAGTAAAATGAGACAACATTGTTACCAAAATCTGTGATTAAGTACTATGCCATATTCCAGCCTCCTCACCCACGGCACCTCTACCTTCCTTTTCCTGTGCTACTTTTAAGCTATTTTGTGGAGACAGTATTTTGTGCTGTTTCTCTGAGGACAAGACTGAGGCTTTTGACCTACTTAATTTTTAAACTCCAATAATTAAGTGATGTGTTTGCATTAGGATGATGCTTTAAAAAAAAAAAATGGAAGTGAAAGTACTAATGCAAAGAGAAAAATAGGAAATGATTATGCTGTAAAAATAACTTTGAAAGAGTCTCACATTGTTCAGAGAAGGAAGAGAACCTTCCAAGAAGAGATCACATTCTCATAGTCAGCTTTAAACACATTCTTTATCTTTAAAAGGAAACAGAAGATAATCAGGCAGTAAATCAAATGTAGCTGTGGGCTTGTCTGCAATACTGTAGCATTCTGAAATGAGGTGTTAGGATTGGGCATTTGAAACAAGAATTGTCAGTGCCAAGGTCTCTTGTGCTTTGAGAAAAGTGGGTATGTCTTTCATTAAATAATACCTTTTCTGCAGCCCCTGATTTTTTCCTTGATCATTGTCTAAAGATAGCAGTTATGGTGGCTATTCTGGGTAAATCTTTAGGTACACATTAAAAATGAGACTTTTTTTTTGTTGTAATGAATAAGCTTTTAGAAGCATTGTAAGGTTTTCTAATATGTATTCATTTGAAGAGGAAATTGGATTTCTTATGAAGAATCTCCCCCTTTTCTTAGCTGCTACTGGAGAAAAAAATTTATGTTTTAAGACCACGTTTTAGCTGCAACCTGTTTTGTGATCAAGCTTTCAATACCAGTAATCTGAGTTTCTCTCTCTTGTTCCAGCACGAGATTACTAGTCAGTTCCCTAATTTCTTCTTTTTCTGAGTGGCACAGAATTGCTTTGTGCCTGGAGTAGTTCAGAAATTACTTTTTTTAAACAAAAGAAATCAACAGCATCCATGTTTTTCAAGCTTATTCTGAGTAGTTCTTATCTTTTATCACACTTCGAAAGTATTAGCATTTTTTAAATTAAATAGTTCTGTTTAAAAGTAAATTTCACTGAGATAAAGAGAAGATACAGAAGCAGTTGCCAAAGGGATAAAATGCATTACCTGGAAACATATGCTTTATTTCTTATGTTCTGACAGAAAAAGAGATGAATGAGCATGTTAGAGACACAACTTTTCAGTAAATATTGTATTGTTGTTAGCATAATTTATTTCTATGTCCCTAAGAAACCCAAAACTTTTTAAGCTTATTTTAATTTAATAATTTATAAAATGATAACACTGCTACTTCAAAGGTTTAAAAATTCCAAATTATTTGGTGAGAACGACAGTAGAATTCATAATTTCTTCCTTGGTTCCTTTGTAATCTTCCTTAGCATATATTAGATTTATACTGTGAAATAAAAAAAGGGTTGCAGAGACCACTGCATCCCCCTGCCTCCAAATGCTGTCCCTGAGCAGCATGGGAGTGCTGCTTCAGATGGCACTTGTTGTTACGTTCCTAAACTGCCCCACAGCACACTAGGAGCTTAATGGCCAGGGTGATGAGCAGCCTAGTGTTCAAGTTTGTTCCTTGGTACCATTTTACTAAATGGTATAGGCAGAACAGCAGTGTCTCAGATGAGGTTTTAAAATGTGCCAATTTGCCAAATTCAGAACAAGACCTTAAGGGTATTCAGTTCCACTGATTTCTTTCTTTTCTCAGTGCTTTAAATAGAACCACAGAATGGTTTGGAAGGGAGCTATAACATCATCTAGTTTGAACTCCCCCCCGCCATGGACAGGGACACCTTCCCCTAGATCAGCTTGCTCACAGCCACATCCAGCCTGGCCTTGAAACACATTAATTACTTTTCATAACTTTCAAATAAATGAGTAATAAGGGCCCCTGCTTAAGAGTCCTTAGTCCTGCTCTCTGTACCATGTATGCAAGCTGTATAAGGCCTAGAAGGTTAAAGGTTCCTTGCTCTTTTTGGCCTTTAAGTTTTCCAGTCCTCAGCACTGATTGGCAGAACTTTGAACTGGAGGTAGGAGATGCTTCACATGCAACCACCTGCTGATAGGGGCACTCTCCTAGGAGCGTGCCAGGTCTGTGTAACAGGAGAGGCTGGTTTGGTGTCCTTCAAGCAATGGAAACCCTAGAATCCAATTTACTGTTGCCTCTTCAGCTACTGTTGAATAATGCAGTGTCCTAACTACTCTGCAGTGACATGAAAGTAGGCAACAAAAGTATGTGTCCCAAAGGACGGGGAGATGTCCTTAACCCCTGCCAAGGCTTAGTTCTAGAAAAGCTCTTAGGCAGGAGGTGCAAATTTTTACCTGACCTAAATTTTGCCAAGGAGAGAGACAGACTGAACAGCAGTAGATGTCCTTCCATAACCTGCTATCTAGGCTGTCTTAAATATGTCTCTGGTTCAAACTCTTAAGAAGGCAGGAGCTGTGGTGCATTTCTGTTGCCAGATAGTGCTGTTGGAGGACTGAACTCTCTAGTTCATACATTCAACCATCTTTTTTAGTCAGGTGGCATGATACCTAGTGAGAATAGCCATGTTCTGTGCACTGTTCACTTGGGGCATAAATGGCTACATGAAGGACAAAGTTCTAAAGAATTAGGTCAGTAGGTTTTGTATCTAATTAGGCCTCTAATCCTACAAACCACTTAGAGTTTTGCATTATTATATGTTCATTGTGTCTTAAATGGAACTACTCATTTGAAGTTATGGGTGTAATTCCATGCAGGATTGTATCTGGGCAATCGCATTTTAGCTTATTATTCATCCTGTAGCATTGTTGCAAATCAGATATATCTGATGTTACCCCTTACCCAGTCAGGGTGAAGAGGTGAAGGGGTATCTGAAACTGAATATGTTCCTGTGTAATGGCTTGCACTCCATTATCATGCCTGTCCAAACCAGGCACTTATAGAAAGGCACATCATAGAGAGCATTTTAACTGTTAAGAGAGTCATAAGGCATAGATTTTCAATGCAGAAGGTCATGAGGCTGCAGTTTCACTGGATAATGTGCTGCATTTGCATAGACGGATATTCAGACAGTTAATGGTAGTGCAGAATGCTTTAATGATTTTCATTTGCATCAAGCTGTTCTCACCTCTTAGGAACATAATGGATAAATAAAAGAGGCCTTTTGTTTGCTCTTCATGAAAGTTACCAGTGATTAAGTGGTGCTGAGGGAACAGACTCATGCTCTTATTTGAAAAAAACCCCAACACCAACAACACAACTGCCCGTCAAAGCTGACTTCAAAGTGACCTACTTCATTTTGATTTAAAATGGCACTTGAGTAATTTATTTTAATGTTATGCAGATTTCCTAATTTAAAACACAGAACTGGTCACTCTTAACTGAAAATACAGAGACACTTATTGCATCGGACATGAAATACTCATAATTTGTTCAGATACTCTTTATAGTGTTGAATTACAAACAAAGCTATATACACTTTGAACAGCTTTTCTTCCAAATGGGTTCAGCAGTCACATTTTTTATTAAAAATTATGTCCAGAATAGTTGTGGGTAATGTGATACTTTTTGCACTATGCTATGATGTTTCATAAGAAAATCCATGCCAGAGGCTTGCCAGAAAAAATCTTGTCATGATTTCAAACTAGAATCTCCCTGTGGAAGACTTTCCAAGCCTCCTGGAATATGGTATATTCTCGTAAAGGTATACAGACTTCCACACTATGTTTTGGACCTTGCAGTTCAGTATCAGATTCTTGGGCTCTTCTTTCATGCACCAGCTCAAAAGCCCCTTCTTGAAAAGGGCTTAAAGGAAGTTATCTTAGTCTCTGGCTTTGTTACAGTTTTAGGCATTTTCTGAATGATTTCATGTGCAGTTTCAGTGTAATCTTAAAAAAAAAAATCTGAGTGGGTTTTTGAGAATAAAGCTCTGTTCTTAAATACCTTTCTGTCAGAATGGTCATGCGTAAATTTTTGTTCCTAATTTGTATTGACACCTTAGTGCCAGTATTTTTGTATTATATTTTTCTAAATGTGTTTGATTTTCAATTTTATGTGTTGCACTGAGAAGCACAGCCAAGACAGTCCACATTTCAAATACCCAAATTTCAGTAGTCTCCATTTAGGGTACAAGAGTGCAGTGTTCTTGAGAACTGCTGAGATGAACAGGCTTTCAAATACTTGAGTCTTTTGTTTTCAGTTAATGACTTCCAGTTCTTTCAGTTTCTAACCTTCTGCCTTCCAGATAGTGATCTTTAGTACTTTTTGTGCCATTCGACTTCTCTCTCTCAAGCCTGTCATTTAAATCAAGATACAGAACTTGACTTCATGTATTTTGAATATTCTCTCTCTGAATATTCTCTATTTTCACAGAATCAGTAGGATATTTGGGGAACGCAGAATATGCAAATGCAAACCTGCTGAATACATAATTTTTATGGCCCTTCTGTTTTGTATTGACTTTGTTTGTCCAGTGTTTGACTGGGGGCTAATTGAATTACTGAATTTACAATGATAATATATTAGTCCATCCTTCCCTTCACTGATTTTCATTCTTTATCCCTCCAGTTAATTTTCTTTTAAATCTGCCTTTGTGTTCCCAGTGTGGCATGAAAGGACTAGTCAACAGCCTGAATACAGGGGCAGTTGAGGGTAATTTCCGTCTGCAATCAATCTCCCTAGTACAGGAGGAGTGCTGGATATCCTTACATGTACAATAAAGACGAGGGAATTCAGTGACCACTGCCTGACCAGCATAACAATTCCTTAGCAATTTGTGGCGGGTTGGGACAGCCAGGATTTAGGATTACATATAAGAAGAGGTTTGTGCATGCAAGGATATAACTATCTTAAGTTTGGAATAAAAGACCTGTTTGTAGGTATGTGTAATTTCAGTGTATGATAAGATGCAAAGTATCCTCACACATGGAAAGAAGATCCATTACTGACATTGTATCTCAGTACATGTAGATAAAAATGTATTTTACATGTATTATCAGTGTAGATTTTTTTGTATTTTGTGTGGTTACAGCCTCACAGTGGCCTCGATCATCTTAATCTTGGTTTTTAGTCATGCACTTACTTGCAACACATGGAAATACAACTTACTAAGTATCTATGATTGAGGAGATATTCCAGAAACAAATCCTAGAAGTGAAGGTGAAGCATTGTAGCTGATTGTGACAGAATTGCAGAAACTCCTTGCTGTACTGGGAAAAATTTGTTCAAAACCAAGAATGTTCTTATGGTTTTAATTGAGTGGCAGAAAATTACTTCTGTGTGGTCATCCCTGCTAAGAGATTCTTTTAAACCAACATTTTCCATTTTTCCTTGTTTATTTCTTTTTTGGCTAGTAGTTGCCTCCATGAATTGGATTTATAAATTATGAATCTGAGGAGGATAAAATCTTTTCTGGAGAATTTGATCCAGATGTATATTACTGTTTCAATAAAAATTATTTTAGTATTTAGGGTGAAGAAGGTTTTTTGGGGATTTGGGGGCTTGTTTGGTGGGTTTCCTTTCCTTTTTTTTTTGGATTTGTTTTGTTTTGTTTTTAATATCTCAGTTAACTTAGAAGCAGCCAAATTCTTGCTGTGTAAAACTACAGAAAAGTCTATAGTGTTTCAGCAGGGATTCATGTGGCCCTTGGGTTTTTGGACTGTATCCTGTTGCAAGCTCCTAAAATAAGACTATTTGGAAAGCTACCGGCATCCCATCTTTTTGTCTGGAAAAGTTATAAAATGGAACAGGCAGTCTTTTCACTGAGCTGCTGAGAATGCAGTTCTGGCTATGCAATCAGGACTAAATAAGGAGCAAGATCTGCACTAAAAATAGAAACGGAGGCTGATCCAACTGCAGCGTGAGTTATAATCCTCACACAGCAAAGGGCTGGTAGGTTCAGCTGAGGACACTCAGTTACAGAGAATCAAACAAACTTCACCCTACTCCTAAAAATCCATTGTACTCTAACCAGATTTTTACTAGTCAGCAGAACTATTAATCATGCCTGCAAATTATTTAACATGTTTTTTCAGATGTAGATTTTTTTTATTATTATTTTGTTAGAGAGAGGATTATATTTGCCACATAGTGAGAGGGAAATATGGCTTGGGTTTATGTAACTGTTTGAAGAACGTGGAAGAAAATGACAGAGAGAGATTTACTGCACTTTTCTCTCAGTTGGATAAATACATTCTTATCACTGCTTTGTGCGTCAAGATGATGTGTCCACTGACATGATGTGACTCCAGTTGGGCAGGATGAGCTGATCTGAGTATCTGGGCAGGCCTGGGCTCTTCTCACAGACTGTGCAGTTCACAGCACGTGCTTTGAGGGAAGTTACTCAGCTTCTTTCAAGAACAAAGTACGGAACTGTGTAGGTCATTCCTGCACTCTCCCCTCCTCTTTGGTGGTAAAATAGGTCAGAACATATTTACCTTTTTTTTGTGTATTTCCTTTCAACTAACATATACTTCATAAACTTAAGCCAAAACTTGCCCAGGGACTTCAAATATACCCTTTGATACAGTGTAGATTGCTATTGCTTATTTATTGTTAGGAACATTTGGATATTAAATATTTGGATTACATGAGCACAGCCAGCTACAGCTATGTTCTACTTGCTTTCTTTGCCTGTTCTTGTATCTCTCTAGGCAGTGATACAGCAAACATGAGCAATCTTACTTAGTATTAAAAGGCAGAGATTCTGTAATGGACCTCGATAATTCATCATAGAAATTCAATTTCTCTAAATATGATTACATACGAAAATTTTAAAAAATAGTAGATGCCAAATCACTCAACTACTGACTAAATGTTTAAAAATATTTTAATGAAATTTTAGTTTTCAGTGAGCTGCAGAATTTGTTACTGAAAACGTACACTGTTCATGTATCTCTTGCCTGTTAATCACAGGAGCTGCTCAGTCCAATTGGAAGACGGTGGAGGAGAAACATCTGGTTCGTTGAATGCATGGGAAAGCTTACATAGCAGTGGGAGTAAGTGGAAGAAGACCAAAAGACAGAGATCATCAAATGTGCACAGGCAAATAACAAGGCAAATAAAGCACACAGTGTCAGTGAGTCACAAATCAATTGGCTTGATTGCATTTTCTTTCCTCAGCTCCCTCCCCACCATAATATGAACTACAATATTCCCTGTTTCCAGACTCCTATCCCAGCACCGCTATCTCCTCTCTTCCATGTCCCATACTGAGTGCAAAGCTTAGCAGAAGCTGTGAGCAGCTGCCTCACAGAAAGGCAAGCTGATCATTACCATCTTGTTGCTGGGGAGGCAACAGCCTCATTCTCCAGCTGAGTTCAGAGGCCTTTTTCTTGTTTTGTTGTTGTATTCTCATTATTTATGCTTGTATTTGAAGATGTATATTTTCTGGTGGAAAAAAAATGGAGTGAGTGCAGTCCAAGAGGCATAGAGAAGGGAAGTTGGTTGATAATTGCTGTGAGTGCTTTACAGTGAAATATGTGTATCATTTTGTTTTGGTCACATTCAAAACTTACACTGATTAATTGTCTAATTTTTCGACGTAAGCTAAGTCTCTATAACACTGTGTAGGGTTTTGCGTTACTTTAACACACTAGTTTTCATGTAGCATTAGCTATTTGAAAGAAATAATTTGGTGTAATAAAAGCAATATAAGCCTGAAGTGCAGATACAGTAATTTTACTGAATGTATTAAAAATGAATTTATTAAATACTTCTATCAGCTTAGTGATTACACTTAAAAAATGACACCCAATCCAACAAAGAGTTGCTAAAATTATATATGGAGAGACAAAAATCCTTTTAATAGCATATTTTAGACAACTGAAGGTTGCACAAAGAGAAGGTGGCATTACTTGAGCTCACAGGTTCAGCCCAGCTAGAGTCTTACACGAACACCATATCAGTTTACAGTGAGTCTAGTTCTAGATTAGAAAACAGTGGTAAAGAACTATGCAGTATAACTGAAATGTTAAGAGATAACTCCAAAACTAAATATGAACAGGTGTGAAATTCTATCTTAGCTGCCTCTTCACTATTAATTCTGAATATAATAAAACCATGGAATACTTTTGTGGGTCCTTACACATGCAGAATGAATGAATTCAATTAAGAATTTTTTCTTAAAGAGGGTGTTTGTTTTTTGTTGGAGCCCTTTTCGAAGTACAAGGGGAGGTCACAGCTGTTCTTTTCATTCACATGTAGTCTAGTAAAACAAACAACATATGTATGGGGCACAAGAGTTTAGCACTCAGAACATAGGGATTTGTATATGATTTTGAAAACTGTAAATAACAAATTATGCTTAACCTTTATCCTACCTCCCATCAACCTGATTTGTTAGTACAGATTTGTGTTGGAATTGAGGTTTTCATATGTTGCATTGTTCAGAAAAATAGAAATTCTCTCACAAAATGCAAGATAGCAAGGTACACATTTACATTCTCAGCCTTAATTCCAATTGTCATAAGTCTTATAGATTTACATAATTACTGCATTTGCATAATCACTTAAGACCTTGATCTGTGCTCCAATGAAAACAGACCTGAAACCTTTTTGAAAATCATACTTAACCACATTTTGTACTGCGAGGGTAACAGGACTGACCTCAGATATGGGCATATTTCCATTCCCTTAGAGCATGTTGGGTACCTGAGTGAGTTTGGTGGGTTAATACAGTAGCATCCTAATGGTCACAAGCAGTCTGAGGATGGTCCTTGCTGCCATAATGTATCTGGAATGGATAAGGCTTGGAGAGGAGGATTATACCATGCTTACTTCTGGTCCAAAGGACTTTTGATTCCCTTACAGTGTAGACACAACTGTGGTGGTCTCATTTACCCCCAGAGATGGAGCTTTCAAATAGTGAGGATAAAATAACAAACCCCAAGTGCATCACTCAGTTTCTTACAAGTCAAGTGGAAAGAATAGCTGAATATTCCACAAATACAAATCAACTTGTTCCTCTGCTTTTTTTAATTTTTCCTGTCGGAGACAGTGAGCTACAGAAACCCATCAATTTGCACATGGTCACAAGGAAATTTGCTTTTGAATCAGGCAGTGAATTTCCCTTTGACTTCCCCAAACCACAGAACCTTTCCTCTCATTTTACTCTAAAAGTTCTGTCAATTCAGGGGAATTGCGCTTGCTAGACCAAAACATTAGAAAGCAGGCAAGTATTTCAGTGCAGAATAGGTGGTTGCTATTCTGTTATATGATAGGATAAATGAATTTCCTGTGGGAAATGGGTTTAAGTTTTAATTTAATGGCCAGTCTTCGCGAGCGAAGATCCGGGGAAGGTCTTTACACCTTCCAGCCTGCGCATTGAATTTTTTAGGTGAGACACAGTGTGCACAGAACTGAGCCCACCCTTTAATCCTAAGGTTCATCTGCCGGGGCCAAGCGAGCTTGGACAGTGGCAGCGAGGTCCTCAGGACGTAGATGGGTTGCCTTTTAAGGGCTAATGAGCTCCATCTGCCCGGGGAGTGTCCCTGACCGGGAATCGAACCCGGGCCTCGGCGGTGACAGCGCCGCGCCCTTAACCACTAGACCACCAGGGGATATAGGCTAGTTCTTGACATCTCACAAGTCATGACAGAAAGTTGTCATCTGATAGTTTTTGGATGACCTCTTTACAGTTAAGTCAGACCCTTAAACCAGTTTCCAGTGGATAAATACCAAAGCAGAAAAGTCATCATGATAGCAATCTTCTTATATGGCTTCATGTCAATAGTGTGAGAATGTGGCATTACTCTCTGTGCCAGGAAGAAATTAAATTATGGCACTTGCATAAAATTTTCATTTTTTGTATTGTGCTTAGTCTGCAGAATATCTGGTTAAAAGATTTCAGCAGATATTCCTCTTCAAAACACAGGCAGGAAATCAAAAACTGTTGAAGGCATCTTCTCAAAATAGAGTTGTCCTGAATGGACATCTTCACAGCACAAGTCAACAAGACAATTATTTCCTTGTTCCAGGGACAGCTGTTTCCTTTTATTCTTTCCTGTCAGTCCTTCTAATTCCCAGATTACTTGGCAAAATCAAGTAAGACTCAGCAAAAGTAACCTTTTTTGTCATTACTTGCCGAAAGAGTCCTGGTTTCCAGATATCCTGAGTAGATTGACTGCAGAACTAATGGACTTCCAGCATTTGGAACCACCAAACAAAGGAATGGTTTGCTATCTGAACTTAAAGTGGTTCTCTCTCAGCCAGCATTCTGGGTGGCTGTTAAGAATAGGAAGTGCTACTTTTCATTCAGTCTTGCAGAATGGTAAGAAGACCTCATTGAGGTAAATATAATTGTCAAAGAAAATGAGATTTTCCTCCTAGACCCATGAAGTATCTTGAGTACATTTAATGAATTGCTATGTGACACTTTAAACCATCTTCTGGCTTTGGAGCAGTGGTCAGTCCTGAAAGGCTGAAAGAAACTGCAGCAACGTATATCCAGTGGCTTCACCCACCTCACTAGATTGTTCAGGGTTCTTGAAGTGTCCAGCCAAGGTAAATATGCTAGTTCTCCCACCTCAGATTGAAACCTGTGTCTGGACCCATCAGCTCCCAGAAGCCCCTATCCTTGAAAAAAAATTTATGCCCCTGATGACTTTTGTCAGATAGGATAACCTTCTGAAGGCCATTGCTCCAGTGACAAGAGAGATGGAAAAGTACAGCTGATCCCTCCCTTCTGAACGGATACAGAGCACTTAATGGAATCCTTCAGTTTCTGCTGATGGTGGTTATGGAGCTCCATCTGAACTAGAAAATTCGTCTTTCTGTATTTTGCTATTGGAGACAGTCATTTCTCCACACTTGGGATGTAACAGGTGCCCTCTTAACTACAAAAAGTGAAGTATTTTAAGATATTCACTCGACTTTTCCAACCTAATTATATTGCAGACTGCAAGTCTGTTTTAAGATTGTTATGGCAATTCCAGGTAAACCGTTAGATCATACCCTGTCAGAGCAGCATCTGTGCTGACAATTTCAGCAAGAAAATTATTTATCTTAGGCATCTACAGAGCATCATCCTGAAGCTCTGTCTTCCCAATTCAACAGATGTTACATATATTAATAACTCTTGATGGGTTACAACGTAAAGTGTTGTTCCAACTGCAACCTCTCAAATATCTCAGTCTGCCATGGAAGAAACTAATGATTGTTATTGCATATACTGCAGTGGAAATACAGATATATACTGCATGTGCTGGGAGGAAAACAAAAAATGACTTACCCATAAGTAGCAATCAGCGCTAGATGTGCACATATCGCACACAGCCCCCATTCTGTTTTCGTTGCACTCCTGTGCCCTTGGGATTCTCATACACATGAGGTGCACTGAGTGTGCTATTGCCCAAATTAAAATCTCCTAAAGGTGCCTCAAGGCTTACATGTGCCATATAGCTATATCAGGCCTTGCAGTCCCATAAACAAACGTGCAAATCCAGCAGATAGGCATATATACCTCTCATTGAACTCCTAGTACCATACCGTAAGTAACTTTCCATTCAATGAGAGGAATGAAAAGCTTTCCTACAGGTTCTTTTTGCAGTGAAAGTAGCATTACTGGGTAGCATAAGCATGTTCAGTCATACAGAGGATAAAGTAATTTTCAAATGCACACACAGAGCGTGTGAGTACCTGAACAAACCACATGTGAAATAGTGTGAGTTACTACTTTTAGGATACTGTCCTTAAACTCCAAATTTCAAAACATATAATGGAGTGTGACATCAATAAACAGCTTCTTTTAAAGCTCTATCTGCACAGTGAGTGTGCAGTTCTACTGTCATGTATAATATTTAAGAACACAAGTAAAATTACCCACAAATATCACCAGGCAAACTGTTATACGGCAATGGTAAGCCATCATCCCTAAAAGCAAAAGCACAGAGCAATCCACAATGAAATAAAAATTGGCAAGAGCGCGTGAGCATTTGCTCTCGAAGAATTCTGTACATTTCCGAATCACAGCCAAGCAAAACACAGGTAGACATCTGTCTGCAATCTGCATAGTTGCAGGATGTGTCTTCTGCCAATTCATCCCTTAAATAATGAGCATTTCTGTGCAATCATTTTATTCTCGTACCTTATATACAGTGCTTTAAACTTTTCAATATCTCATAAATAACAACAGTAAACTAAACTGGGGATTAGATAGTGTGAAGCCTGATAGAAAAATAAAGATTCAGGAGACTATACCAAAAATTTAAAAAAACAAAACAAAACAAAACAAAACAAAACTGGGAAAATGAGAGAAGAGCAGAAGTGGAGCAGAATAATAAACTCTGAGGGAAGAGACAATGCCAGTAAATGTAATATCCTATTCTCAAGAGAAAAAAAGAAGAATGAAGCAGAGATGGAAGCAGGCAGGCACGTTCATCCAAACCCATTATAGGAAATCAAGACTACTGTTCCTCTTTTGTTCTTTACCATATTTTAATACTAGTGCATAAGGTCATGCATTGTAATTGTTGAGGGAAAGGTATACCTAGAATTTAAAAGCAAGCACAAGCCATAGAACAAGTCGTGAACCACACAGATAGGAAATGGTCATCATTTCTAGGGAATTCACAGGCCTTCTGAAAGCCAGGGATCAAAATCAGACGTGATCCCCCAATTCAGTTAAATATGGCACAGCTATTACCAGTAGATTTGTTTTCTTGTGAGTCAAACTCCGGTCTTACCTTTACCCTTTTGTCTCGGTGGAAAATCAGTGAGTACATATGAACACAGAATTATTTTCTTTTCCATAATGATCGAACCCAAATGTTATTTTACCTTTGCCAGCTTTGTGTAGGGTGATGTGCCATCTTGCATATTTATTTTCCTGGAGTGATTCCCAGAAGTATGCTATGCTTTTTTCTTGCTCATGTCTCACTAACTTTATTTATGAGTTGTGTACACCAGGTTTTCAGTCCCTGGGGACAGACAGGCCTACACAGGAAATCTATGGACACTATTTAATGCATACAAGTATGACAATATATATGCACCCCAACAGTGCAAACAGTAAAAAAGCAGCTGCTGAATGATACTCCAGATTGATTCACAATTTCTGACTACACTGTGGCTAGGTTAGCATGCATGGTTTTAACCACAAATACCTTTATCTGTTTTGTGATGTAAGAGGAAGACTCCTTTGTCAATTGGAAACAACTGAAATTGCAAAGTTTTGCGTGGTTTACATATTTAAAATTCTACTGTTCTCTGATGACAGAGTCTAATGGCAGTATTGTTATTGTTATTGATTCTTACTGATTGCATACAAAGCATGTTCTAAAGATACCTTTATTTCTCCATGTTAGATGCACGAATTCCCTTTGGCTGTAAGGTAAATCAAGATAAGGCCTTTTTTTCTAATGTGCCATCACAACTGATGAGAGCTGAAAGGTATATTATCCCTTCAATTACACCTATGCAATCCCATTAATTGGAAAATAACATGACCTGGGGAGACTTAATGGCTAGTAATGGTATAGGAAAGCTAATACATAAAGTTTTTGATGTACATTTTGAACTGCAGTTGTGTTTGCGGGTTGGCTGTTTGAAAAAAACCCACAAACAGTTTTTAACATCCCCTAGAACTTCTGTGAGGCGCCATAATTGCTGGACCATTCCTCCATACAGAACTGATGGACAAGAATTCTGATGGGTCAAGCCAGGGAGCAAGGCATCTCCCCACCTGTCTCTGATGTTCTAATTCATGTGACAAGTCAGTTTGGAATTCATGAATGTGTTCTTCATCTGGCAGACGTTCCTCCCTAGGTCTCTTTACAACATCTGCACTAGGTGTGATGGGGCTGTCAACTCATGTAGCCTGTTAACATGATGGTATTGTACTTCAAGGATGCTCCTAGGCTTGCCCCTAGGCCAGGGTCAGTGTCGGTGCAAACTGCAACCTCTCACTTCAAGGTTGTCTGCGTGCCTGTGCGTACCCAGGGGTTTAATTGTTGGTAGTCAGCGAGGTGGTTTAACACTCTGCTCAGTACAATGGACGGATGGTGTAGGGCTGCTCTTCTGCATGAGAAGCAGGTGGAGTGGAGAGCGCAGTTCGATGCCAGCCACAGCCAGGATCGTTCTCTGAAGTGCTGTGCCAAAGCAGCCTTTCTAGTGATGGTGCACAAGTGATTGCACTTCTTCTGTGCCAGGCTGGGCACTCTTGCCTTGTGCGTGCTGGCTTCTGAGCAGGTGAAAATGCAAGGGTTGTAAGTGTGGTGGAGGAATTAGCAGTGCCAGTTTGGTCCACTGTGCATCACTGACAGCTGTCAGAACTACTGGTGACATGCAGGACAGGACTGCTGAGGTGACATGCTGTTTACCACCCTTTACCCTCCTGTTTCTACTGACACCTGAACTCCCAAAGCAATTCCTTTTAAGGCGATTCACCCAGTGACCCTAAAGAGCTGATTACTCAGTGGGATGATAGGGAGTGAGGTAGCCTGAGGACAGGCATTACTGTGGGCTGGCTTTGCAGCTTCTGCCATCTCTGCTACGACTCTGTGAAGTCTGGGATCTGAACTAGGGGAAACCCCCCAGTAAGTAGCTTAAAGGAATGGAATTGTTCATGCCTTCACCATCCCTTTATTGAATTAAGTGTCCCAAGTAAAACCAATTACCTTCACTCAGAGCCTAGCACTTGCATATCTCTCCACAACCTCCCTGACAGTAGGACTGTGCCCCGCTGAAACAGTTGCCTCCTCCACCCTGACACTTCAAACACCCATCAGTGCTCCAAATCCTTTTCTCTGTAGCAGTGCCCTAACAAGTATTTTAATCGAGTATTGGATGAGACCAGTGTGCGTGTCATGGTGCAAACAGCTGTTGCCCATGGTAGCAGGAGCACGTGGGTATTGCTGGTCAAGGAGAAGAGGTTATTGGGGTCTTTGCTTCATCTCAGTCACAGGACCTGAAGAAGACTTTCTTAAAGGCACCCCATCCATCACACATGCTGCAGCTGGCACCTGAGTCAGGGATATAGCACTGGCCTTGAAGAAGCAGTGCTGTAATTTATGCTGAGTGACAAGGCAGGGACAGGTACATACATCCCATGCTTCATGCCAGAGCCAGGATGCCTTTTGTGGAGACACTGTAGCTTGTTAGGCAGGAACAACTTAGGAGAGGGGGGTAAAGGGGAGAGGCTGTGCTGCCAAGGAGGAACAACAAGCTGCTAACTGAGGTTGAGGGGAGAGCAGAGCAGATGCTGATATATATCCCTGGTCGTTGGTCCTACAGGTATTGGGCTGGCAAAAACTGCAAGGGATGCACTTGGACATTTCCTGACATTTTTAAATAAACCAAATTAGCACGTGTTACTTGTGAGTTTATGCTCAGTGCTTGTTTAGTTGGGTTTTTCTTTTCATATAGGATCATAGAGTGATTGGAGTTGGGGGTTGGGCTTGGAAGGAACCTTAAAGTTTCAACATGGACATGTTTGTTTGTATTATTTTGTTTTCTTTAATAAGAAAGAAATCACTCAGAAGTTTGACTAGGCTTGCTCACATGTAGTTACATTTAGCTGTAATCTGCCTGGTCAGTTGTAGGAGAAAAATTGCACTAGTTTGAACTGGATTGAGTAGCAAGGAGACTTTAATTTGGGGCAGCAGAGAGAAAATTGTATAACACTGTTGTGCTGTCCTGAGTGGGAGAAGAAGCCAGTGAATTGCATGATTTTTCCGTCTTTGTAATCAGTTTGTTATGCAGAGAGCAATGCCGTGGGATTCAGCATTTTATCTGCTGGGCTTTCCCTGGCAGCATCTGAAGACGTTCATTATAAGTGTTTATCACATGATCCACTTAATCAAACCACTGAAACTTGGAGAATAAGTCATTCTAACAAGACCCTTCAGAGCTGCCTTATAAGCTACTTAGTGATATACTCTTCCTTGGTGAGCGTACAATGAGTTTCCTTGTATCCCAGTCTATGATACAGGAAGTTCATTATCCCCAGTCCGAATTCAGACATAAAGAAAGGAAGCAGGTCTTACAAAGAAGTGACAGACAATTTGCAAAGGATTTTAGTTAGCCACTCAAATCCCAGATAGAGTCAGACTGTAAGCTCTTCGTAAGAACAGCCTTCTGGTATTCAGAGTTAGGCATGAGGCAGCTATCTACATAGCTGGTTGTAATGTTGTAAAACAGACAACAGACAACACATGAAAAATTATTTTCATTAGAGGTTTCCTAGTGGAAGCATGTGAGAGAAAAGAGAAATCAGAACTGAAACCGTGTTTTTAGCTGGGTGATAGCACTGCTTGATAGTCAGAGCTGATAACTGAGCTGATGCAAAATGCCTTGAAAGCCTGTTAAATCCAGCTTGCACTAAGGTTTTGAGACACTGAGAGTTGTCTGACAAGCTCAGAGCTCGCAGACATGCTGTTTGCAACTTGTGTTTGTACACTGTATGTCTGGTAGGATAAAGTGCATTTCCCTGTGATGTACCTAAGAAATGTTCTGGCTGTAGGGAGCAGGTAGGTCAGGGCATTAGTTTTACTGAGCTCTGTCACATGCAATTTGACACCAGATTTTCTGGCTCTCACTGTATTTTTTCACCAATGCTATTTCACTGGTAGTGTCTCATAAAGGCTTGTCTTCTTGCAACCTTCTGAAGACCAGTTTGGATATCACCACAGATGTAGGCTTTGGGCCAGTCTTAATGTAGAAATGCCCTGGATAATTTTCCCAGGCACCATTCTACCATCGTCTCTATACAATAACACTGCTTAGCTACACCTCTTCTTTTACCTTCCAAACTCCACAAAATGTGAGGACAGTACAGGCAGTATATACCAGAACCCAAATTGATTTTGTGTAGGGTTGCACAGGCTGAGTCTGGTGTGGGCCTCCAGATTAACTTTTTTTTTATACTGAAAATTGCTCTTAGGGCAAAGAGCATTGGGCAGTTCAAAACAAGCTACTCTGTAAGACATCAAAACCAGGGAAGTATGCAGAACTGAGAAATATGGTCAACAGAAAAACCCTATGCTTGTTTGATGGGTATGATGCATTTTCTCTAGTATAGCTCCAGTAAAGCAAGTCACAAAATTGTCTGGGCACTGCTTTGAGAGAACAGTGAAACCTGTCTCTTCAGTGCTGATGTCCATGCAGTCCAGAGCTTTAAAATTCAACCTGTTAATTTCTCCTGGGAGTAATTAACTCCAGCCTGGAGTGAGCAAAGAGTCTTGACTACATCAGTCAACAGATGTGAGGATTTGAGATGTGCCATTTTCATTCACTGTGTTAGAGGAAACCTCTTTGTTTTCCGTGTACTGTGTACCTGTCTATCTGGTCTTGATACAGCTGTCGGTCTCCTGACTGCTGATATACTGATATATCAAATTGTCATTAGTACGGCTGTGTCCTCGGGAGGGACTGTGATGCTTCAGTAGGTTGGTTTCCAACTAGTAAGTTAAAAAGCCTGGAGGAAAATACTGTTTTTCTATCTTTTCGCTCTTCATTTTAAAAATAGTAAATGCTAAATTATTTTACCTCTTTTAAAATAAAGCATGACACCAAAAGAGATGAATTTATGCTAGCTTACTAGTTTTGCTACTTCAGTCAGTTTTATTACAGTATAATTCCCTTCCTCTTATCTCACTTCTTTATTATACTCTGTCTTCTCAGTTGCTATTGTGCCTATTTAAAGAGCCCCCTTTTTCATCTTTCTTTTGGGACAGTCTTACTGCTGGCTTTTTGCTGTTTCAGCTTCCACGCAGCTGGAGCTTCAAGAAAAAACTGTATCTTGTAAGGCTGGGAGAAGAATGGACCCATAAAAATAAATTTTTTTTGTATGTATGTAGTTCTTTAATCAGTAAGTCTTCAACAACCTTACCTAAGCAGCCACTTTGCTATGTCTCAGCTTCTTAGGTAAGGAGGCTGAAGCAGAGTGAGCGGGGAACTTTCTGCTGTCTGCAGCAATGCAGTAGTAAGGTGGAGAATAAAACTTCTGTTTTCCAAATGTTCCAAATGCTCTGTGCACGGGGAAAGCCAGTACTGAGCATCTGGAATCATTGTTGGTAGGGATATTTTTAGCCTGCTGTAAAGAGAAATGGTCAGTTGTCCACTGCGTGCTGCTTGTTTGGCATTCAGGAACCATTAGTGCCTGTGTCGTGCTGAGGCTGGATCTCGGTGTCTCTGTACAGCCTGCTAGGAGGGAAGATCTGGGAGAAAGGCTCTGACGGATGCATCTGGCTGCGTGCATGTGCACATGTGTGGGGTGCACACAACGCCCACTGAGAATGGATATTACCAGATACTAACCAGACTGGGTTTGGTCAGCGCCAAGCCAGGCTAAATTCCCCCTCCCAGCTTAGAGATGAAAGATTCTTTAACGTACTCACCGCTCCTGGGCCATTCCACTCAATCCCCAGTAATGTCATCTGTTTAGAAGTCTTTCTCACTGAATTTCTTCTTTTGAAGACTGCAGGGTTTTTAAGAGTGGACTGCAGCACCTGCTCCTTGCTGGAAATCCTGGGGCTGGCACTTGCAGTGCCTGACATGCCAGTCACAAAGCATCCCATTTACCAGACTTTCACTGGATGTAGCTGATGAAAAACAGAACAGACATGTTGTAAGGACTGTCAGCCCAAGTAAAGGAAGGTAGTCTTTGAATAAAGCCTCCAAGATAGTATTTCCAGAATATACTTCTTTAGAAAAAAAAAATGGAAAATCCAAAGAATGAAATTCATCCAGAATGAGCTCACTGCAGGTGGTGCTGGTCATGATTTTTTTTTTAATCAATTTTAGTTATTTTAGTAGTTGCTTTTTTTCTAGCATCTGCCATTACAGTACCTTTTTCTGCAGTCCCAGAAAACTCACACTTTTGTGGTTCTCTGGAACTTTCCCACAGCATGTATTTCCCCTTTCTTAGAAGACTGGTACTAGTCAAACAGAGAGGACTTCCCCTGCCCAACCAGCAACTAGGTACTGGGAAGTTGCCTACTCCCTAGCACATCCTCCTTCTTCAACAGTCAGCCCTGCAGGGATTTGCATCCACTGGGTTCATCCGTGTTTCACCTGAGATTGCCTCGATCTGTCCATTAGCCCCATGGACTTGGTGGCTGCAGAGGTTGCTGCGAAGCTCCCCTTACCCAAGGGTTCAGTGGGCAAGTAGGCACTTGCCCTCTCACCCTCTGGAAACTGGAGAAGTCCTTGATACCTTTCAATGAAGAGAAAATGTTTAAAAAACTCACATTTTTGCTTCTGGTGGCATTTTTTCCCAGTTTGGATGGATCTGTGCAGTGGCATGCAGTGCTCAGAGCCATGATGGGGAGTGTGAGCAGCTATTGGCGCAGCTCAAGGAGAAATGACCCAGTGGACATTTCTAATGATACTGATATGCTGTGTGCCACCCTTGAACTTCATAAGACCTCTGTTGGAGATCAGGGAGAAGGAGCAGTGCCAGCCCATCGATACTGCAAACCACTCTTGTGGCAGTGCTTCCCTGCAGCAGCATCGTGATAAAGGATGATGGAGGAGGAGGAGGCTGGCAAAAGCTGTGACCTTCCAGCAGGATCTGTTTCCCAAACACGGGTTAAACAATAGCAGACTGCTGCAGGTGTGGGCACAGAGGAACCTGTTAAATTAAAGCCAAAGTGTAAGAGGAGAGGTGTTTGCTTTGGAAGATAACGTGTACCTGTTCTGTGTGCTGAGGGTGAGGAAACTCGCCAAGACATGTTTTACTTCATTACCACAGTAGACCTTTTGCACTGCAAGGCCACACAGCTCCCAATTCTTCCCTCCCTTCTCCCCTTCCTTTGTAAGATCAGGGACCTCCCTCAGCTTTACCAGTGCCTCCAATCCGACAACCCAGAAGCCTGCTAATGGGTGCTAATTGCTCCTTTTTCTCCATCAGTACATCTCACTGGGGAGCTTTCCTGACCACACTGCCCAAGTTTGCTGCCTGAACTGATGTTGTTATTAATGTGCCCAGGTCTCCAGTACCTGCAGCCTGGTCAGTGGCGGGAGATGAGGGAAAGAAATTCAGCAAAGCACCCTTTGGTGGGGCTGCTCTAAGGAGCCAGCTTTGTGATCCGCCTTGCTGCCGGTCTCAGAGAGGCTGCAGGGAAATCTGCTGATTTATTTTCTTAAATGGCATCAAATGATGACAGTTAAGAGCCTACCAGGAGAAGATGGGCTCTTAGGGCAGCATTTCTTGTCTTGTGTACAAGGCTTTATTGAATTAACTTCGTACTAGAACCACTCTACACTTCCTTTGCTGGAGAGGCCGATCCAACTGAACTGCGGGATAAAATTTTACAACCATATTTTTGTTACGCAGGTGACTTGCATAAAACATTTTTTACATGCATTAATATCATCTGAGTTTTGCCAAGGCTATAAAGCAGGATGTCTCTCAACCATCTTATCTCTGTCTTAATGCTGCACTCATCTCTGTCTTAAGTATGTAACTCTCTTGCTTTGCTTCTTATTTCCCACATTAGGGACAGTGGATTTCCTCTCCCACACACCCTTTGCAAATGTTCAGGTTTTGTGAGAGAAATCCCTGGCGCTGTTGCCACTGTCCAAGCCATGCCTTTTGCCTCTGTGGGTACCTGCAGCTTGGCAGCTCCAGCTGGGCAGCAGCGCTGCCAACCTGCACAACAGAATCTTGCATACTTTCAGCTACTTCTCCATTATTTGCAAATAAAGTTAATAACTGACTCAAGACTTCATCTACAAATACATATTTAAGGCTGCTCTTGGTAAATTTTTCCCCTCTCAGCCACAAAGCTCTTGTTTTCTGCAGTTTCCTTCCTCTATTTTCCCTTGACCCTAATCCACTGTAACATTAACATGTTAGTTTTGAAACAGCCAGTATATTCTCAGTCTCTTCTTCTCCCTTACCTGCTGATTATTTATCTTTTTTTCTCTCCGTCCTTTATACTTTTGCTGATTGCAAAAACCAGCTTTTCTCCTCCCCCTCCCTCTTCACAGCTCCCACCATCTGTCTCTCTACAAATACAAAGCTTTAGGGGAAATGATTCACTAGGCTGGTAGCTCATTACTCACACTCTCCCCATCATGGTTTCTGTCCTTGTAGGATGCTCTAACTAATGTAAAGATCAATGAATCCCAGGAATTGTTATTTGATTAAAAAAGAAAAAAAAACCAAAAAGGCCCAGCAGTTAAATAGATTGGGCTCTTTGTACTTCCTAAACACCAAAGCATAGTTTTTCTTCCTCACTCTGCTTGCATTGTTTCTCAGAAAAGGATCGTTGAAACAGAAGAATAGAAATAATCACTGGACCATTTAATGTAACCTTGTGTGTCACATGATGCAGGAGTTACTTAATGAAATTCCCTGGCCGAAACCAAGCAAATCTCTGGTAAATCTAGAGCACATATTTTCGGATGACAGCCAAAACGATGAAAGGAATTGACTACCCAGCCTCGCTAATCATTTTGAATGCTTAACTGGGCTCCCTAATATGCTGCTTTGCAAGCAGCAAAACCGATACAGCCTCAGTCCCTACACATTGCTCTGCTCCAGCCTTGTCCAGGCTGTGCACCTGGAAAAACCTCCCAGCACCCTGCCAGCCCTGTCCAGGGGCAGGGTAGCCAGCTGTGCCTGCTGTGAGTGCTGGATGGCCAGCTGCCCACCTCTGGGAAGAGACCTCTGCAGGCCTGAACCTCTGTGGCCTCTCCCTCCACAGCATGTGGGTTCAGGGCTTGCTCTTTGCTCGGGTAATTATTAACTCGAAACCCATAGGCACTTAGTGTCTTTGAGCTCTCCCTGTTAAATGTGGCAGAAATTGGCTAATGGATGCAGAAGCCATTTCAGACAGACTAGTTCACAGCGTTAAAATGTTTCAGATACCTTAAAATAACGGAGGCAGCCATACTGAGTTGGCAGATATGCCATAGCCTTTCAGGAGATTTGCTCAACCTGGAGGCTGAGCTCAATGCTACAGGGCACTCCAGGTAACCCCAAATGCTGATGGTCAGGTATGCACATCCCACTCCTATTGTCTTCATTTTGTTGACCATTTGAGATGGATTTCTGTCACGACTTTAGGCTTCTCATTGTATACTAAAACGTTATTTTCTTAATTGGAAGCTTAGTTTTTCAATTTATCACATGAAAAACAGACCTCCCCTCCCCACAATGCAAGTAGATGCCAAGAAGTACCACCACCTAACATAGTTTTATTGTGCTTTGTCAGGAAGTTACTGGCATGGCAGGTATTAGCCTATTTCAGTTCTTGAGTTTCTCTTTTGAAACTGGAGTTGTGTGAAGCACAGACAATACCACAACCAAAATTATAGGAATAGACAACACTGAATGCACCCTTCTATCAGTTCTCTTAAATGGCTGCAAATCTTTATTCAAAAGGAAATGCCTTTATGCTAAAGGAAGGTCTGAGTTTAAATTTCTCCTTCATGAGCACTACAAGGCACATCCTGCATCAACACACCACGCTGGCATCATCTTCATGGAAAGCTAATTAAATAATTTGGATACTGTAAGAGGAATATAAACCATCTGGGCTAATTTACTTTTCAGACTACCTAATACATGTACGTTTTTATAAAGCTCTGTTTGGGTCGTTCTGTGACAAATAATAAAGCTGAGGAGGATCTTGGTGAGAGCCTGCATTGAGCAGGCATGAAGCGCTCTGGTGTCAGAGCAAGACATTTATTGTCCGACTGCTCTATAGAATAAGGGCTGCAGAATTTCAAGCCAGTAGTGTCCACTGTTACTTCAGTAAGGTTAAGGCCGTTTAAAAAACAAAGACTCCTCACCAAAGTCATGGTTATGTGCTATGTAAAAAAATGCTCAAATTTTAGCAGACGTGGTGGTGTTGAGCCTTCCTGGTTGCCAACACCCTGTGGCTCTCCATCTTTGATTATTTTATTGTTCTGTACTGCATACAAGTTGTAGGAGTCAATGTTCTTTCTCTTAACAATCGCTGGCTTTCCCAGTGCCAATTGTCCTTTTGACATGGTCTGTTTTAAATAAGGGCTGAAGAGCAGTAATGAACCTAAAGGGCTGCTACAAAAAATACTGCAGTGTTCCATGGCACTGACAGCACACACGTAGCCTTGCATTTAGGTCTCCTGTTCTGGACTATTCCTGCAACACACTGCAGGTGTGAGGGACCCAACTGTAAGGAAAGGGAACTCCAGAGATTTCAGATCTGAAAGTCCTCTAATTGAAGACAAGTGTCTCTATGCAAGCCAGGCTAAGGAAAACTTGCATTGCCCAACCCATTTCTCCCTCGTTCCCACCAATAATAAAAGCAGACACAATATATAAGGTGCCTTACAAAAGGCAAATATTTAATAGTGTATATACAAATTAATGGTTTGATAGTGCTATACAAGGCAGGAATATCTTTAAAGAAACCCTGAGCAAAAAGGAGAATGTAATTTTTATTTTACTCTTATTGGAACACAATTTCTGGTATTTGTTTGCTATTATGACTAATAAAGGAATATGTTAAAAACAGATGTTAAAATAAAACTGGGCATTCTTTCCATTTGCAGCTTATTTAAAATTCTAGAGAAAAGAGTTCTGCCCCATCAGCTTTGGAAATAGTTGTTTAACATGGTAGAGAACAAGCTGAGCCTGCGTAACCCAAGACAACCAATTCCTTTAGCAGAAAGAGTGTCTTCTGTCATCAAAAAGAGCCATCTGGAAGAGCGTTGGCTCCCTGCCAGGAACAACCCTTTAGCAACCACTCGACATGCACTTAAAGTTATAATGTTCATAACGGCACAACCTGGAGTGTTGGTAAAGGGCCTATTGGAGGAGCAACGTACTCCTCCTCCCGCAGTAACCGCAAAAGGATGTTCTTCTTATTCTTTGGCCAGTTATAAATGTGGGTGTTCTGCAGCCAGGTAGGCACGTGTTCCTGAAAAAACAAGGAAAATAAACACTAAATCCTGTAAATCCTCCTGAATCTGTACCAGAACCTTGCAGATTCTGTCAGACCCTGCCAAGCAAGATTTCATTTTGTCTGTTCTAGGCACTTTATGTAACAACAAGAAATTTTAATTTGGCTTCAGAGTTGTATTTGGGTTCCTAAATAAATGAACTTTGTGTGATCTCACAGCTTGCCTGTCTCTCTTTCTCTTCTGCCATCATGTTGGCTAATTTCACCACATTTCAAACGAAGTCTGATCTCAGTGACAGGCACTGAAAGGCTTGTGAAAATAAACATTGAGAAGAGAAGGGAGACATTTCAGTGTCCTATGCAGGGAAAGGCTGCCACCTTAGTAGCTGCTCCACAGCAGCTGTAGGATCCACACAACATGTTCAACCTTGGAATGAGAATCAATAGGGAAAGAGTGGGACACCATGGAGTCATTTCTTATCTTGGTAGCCCTCTCGCCCTCCCCTTGCACCTTCCTTCACCAAGCATGGTGTGCTCTGACCACCTCCCAAGCAGGAGGTTGAGGCCAATGCTGAGTTTGAGGAGAGACTAATACATCTCCAGATTAGCAGGGTCAAACCTCCACCACTTCTTGCATCCTGGGAAAGGTGCAGTCTTTCATAGGGGTTGGCTAATGCCCATTAACATAATGAAACTGGGACCACCATGGCCCTGGAGAGCGATAGCAGGCTTATGGAGAGAAACCAGCTCAGACTTCATGTTTGCGTGTTTCCACAGCCTTGGGAGGTTTCCATATGGACACCCTGAATGTTTAGGGGTGAAGGGCTATTATGATACTACTAATTAACAGAGGGACTGATCCTTGACCAAAAGCAGCTCATGGTCACCATGAGATGTAGATTTCTTTTGGAGAGCTGAAGTTGGAGACACCAGAACACAGCCAAAGTGAGAGAGCAGGTAAGCAACATGAGCATCCAGGACATCCAGCACTTGCTCCCTGGACCTCTCATTTAGCAAGGCAGTGTTTTTCCAAGGTGGCTCCCGTTAGGAGGGGCCCAGTCCCTGTTAAGGCAGTGGAGCTGGCTCCGAGAGGACAGAGCAAATAGCTGCTGGTGTGAACCACATCTGTGGCACCTCGCCAGGGGATGCCCTGGCATGGGCAGCACATGTCCTGCCTGCCAGCAAACAATCTAGCTGCAGTCCAAATCTTTCATTCCCAAGCATCGTGCTTTTCAAATTGGCTGTCTTTTCCTTGGCCTGTACAGCTGTAGGAATGAAGCTGCATCGCTTTCCCTGCTCAGGGAGTGGTTTGTGTTAATTGTTCCAACCACTTTGTTAGATCTATAGCATTTATGTATAGGAAGGAGGTGGTAAGTCACACAGGCACTTACACACCCATTAGTCTGAACTCACCTAGGCCTCTGAACAAGCAGCTGCATGAGTGGCAGAGGTATCTATCAAGCCTGACCTTCCTCTTCCTCCAGAGTTCAAGAAAGTATGGGCTTTGGTCAGTGCTCTCCCTAAAGTGCAGGTTTTAAACTACGTGGACACCTCAGTGTGAGGCAAGATCCCACAGCATTCCCTTTGTTAGGAGCACAAATAAGATTTCTTGCCTCCACCTGATAGGGTTTTCTTGCATAGGAATGGATTTTAGTCTTTGTGAACTGTACTCTTTTGGCAAAGCTGCTTGGAATCGGCCAAGAGATTCAAATGTTACTGGGAGAACAAAAGATGACTATGTTTGCATGCATGTGCATACCACTGTTACATGAAATTTGTTTCTTTACTAAATCTTGTTAAGAGCTATAGAAGGAAATGCAGTGCAAAACAGCAAGCGTTTACCAAAGAGCCCTCTCTCTGTCTTTGATAAGAAACTACATTTTTTCAAGGAAGGAAATGCATTAGACATAGTTGGTCTGGACTTCAGAAAAGCATTTGATGTAGGTCCATATGGGAAATCATTAGTTAAGAGGGAAATTAGTGTGGGAAATATGTAGTAGGTAAGAAACCAGTAAGTGAGGATATAATGAGAGAGGCACTGTACATCCAGAGACAGACACCGCACCTTACTTCCAGAACTGCTCGTGCAGTTTTGTTTAATATCCTCGATAATGAAGCCAGTGCAAAAAGCACCTGCACATGAATCAGTAATTTTAACTTGAGGGAGGTGTGTAGGGGTAAAGGGGTAACTACAGCTGCTATTTTTATCCAGGGGAGCAGGGAGAGTGAAAAAGGGGCTTTTCCTTGCCGTATGTCACCTGTCATTACAGGTGGGAGTAATGGGAAAATCGTTTACTGTCCTTTAAATTTTTTTAACCTTGGCTGTGTATCTGTAAGCTGAGAGGAAATTCTCTCTATGCCATAGAGAGAGTATTTGTAACTCTGGGGATCAAACTGGTAGGAAGAGGGCAGAGTGTATTAGTGCAGAAGGCAGGACTGTTTAGGGCTATGACAGCAGAGCGTGGTTTGAGATCTCCTGGCTTTCCTGGCACCAACCCTGCTCATCTCACCCCTCCAGCTGCTTCCACTCTGCCAGAGGGAGCCTCCAGCATGGGGCAATCATGGCTTAATGCTCTGGTCATCAGGTGGTCGGATGAAGACACATTTTTGTGGATTGCTGCAATGCAAACCTTGAACCAGCAAGACCCATGCCTCCTTTAGCAGTGTATGATGGGAAGGTGGAAATCCCATTTCCACCTTAATTACTGCAGCTTGTTCAGGCTCTGGTGCTCTCCTTCCACCCATGATGTCCTCAGTTACATTATCATTAACTAGCTGGATGAAGGTAGGTGATGTAGCAAAGAAATATGTGGAGAAAGAGAGCAAAATTTAACAGCAGTAGAAAATGCTGATCTGCATAATGTAATGAGAGAGGCATCTCTCAAAAAACTGACGTGGACAACAGAGGATAGGCAGGAAGGATGCCTGGAGCCTGTTGCTTTGATAGAGGCAGCTGGATAAACCAACCCTGGAAATTCCTTATAGATCTCTGTCTGACAGAATCACTGCTATATGCTAAACAGTCTTCCAATAAATAATGTTCAGCCAAAATTAACATAACTTATTGTTCTGTCTCAAAGCCCAAAGGCAGCTACAGTGCCTCCTGGGACGCTTCTCTCTGCAACCAGGGTGTAGGGTCTGTTCATGTGGTGGGCACTCAAGTAGCCCCAAGGTTAGGAGCTATCCTGCCCTTTGCCCCCAATCAAGCTGCAAAGACTGACTGAAAATGCTGACCGTTTCCCTGCCTTTGATCTGCACAATTCCCACTGGTGCTGTCTCCCGGCTTTTCACACTGAAGGTAAGTACCAGACTGAGACCATTCAGGAAGGGATCTGAATTACATGAAATACCAGAGGTACCGTTCATTCCAAAGGACTTCACATATTTTACAAACCCAGGGATGTATTTTCAAATTTCCGAGCTTAAATTGGTGCCTAAATAATTTTATTACACTAAAATCCGGAAGTGCAGTGGGGCTTCACAGACCTATAATCACTGATAATATTGTTTAAATTTTGACTCATGTTCCAAAATCTGGTCACACATGGAAATATAAAGAATTTTTCCATACTTTTCCAAAATGCAGCCATACCTACCTAGGGGTAACATGACAGCTACCCAACAGTGCACACAGCATTTAGTTAGGAAAAGTGAACATGAATACAATGCATGAGATTGGGGAAGAATGCTATTTCTCAGCTATAACTGAAGTCATTTAAGTTTTCTGGCCTTGTAAAAATTCAAGAGATTCTCTCAGACTGAGGTAGAATCTGCTGCATTACTTATTTCTTACTCTCAAATGGATCTTCAAAACAAGTAAGGAGGGCAGATGAAATTGCGAGTCCTAAAAAACCTTATATTTTGCCTTTGATGGGCCCATCCAAGTTCAAGAACAGCCTAGTACTTTAATATTTATTATACTCTTTATTTTTATATTCTCAACACACTCTCTTCCAGATCCTCACTTCACATCAGTCATAAATCTTGCCCATCTCACTCATCGGCATTACATCTGGACAAAATTATAAAAGGGTTAATATAAAAAGCAGGCTTCCTGGATAGATTGTCTCTCTCCATTTAAATTCTTTCAGTGCTAAAGGCAATTTGAGTTTTATTGAACATTCATCATCAGAAATACATTTATGTGCTGATTTATACGGTGGATGAAATAGTTTTTATTTGTATGTACGTAAAACTATAAACTTTTAATGTAAAATGGAGCTTTGGAATATTACTAGTGGGATATTGAGAACCAAGAGATGGAGTGTTTTAGTTTTTAAGATTTCACCTGGTGCATTGTGATCAAAATAATAAGTACTTAATCATGCAACAAGTTTATAAGCATGCACGTATTTTACCTTTCTGGCATTTGGAAAAAGCACAGGGATGAATCTGAAGTTCATACTTCCTTGCTGTATAAACTCGATCTGCATCTAGAACAGAAAAAATTGCCAGTTTTATTGTAAAGCCATGATAATTTTTCTTTGCATGCATCTGAACCCTATGTGTATAAACACCTGTTGCTTACTTAAACTGCTCTTCTGTTAAGTGATTTGGTCTATTGCTGGTGGACTCTGTTTTGGCCAATTAATCTGATTCTTCATTACTACAGAAATAGGAAAGATCTGTCAGCCTTTCTTGAGCATTTAGTTTTGTGGTATGAAATAATTATGGGTTTAGCTGCAGTTGCAATCCCATGAAATCCATCTCTAACTGATGAAGCTGTGACTTGACTAAGGCCCCTGTTCAGTCTCCAACAGGGTGAAAGACTTCAGCCAGAGGCCAGGTCTGTGTCCTAGCTAGGACCCAGCCTGTTCCCCATGGCCCTGGACACAGGCATCCCAGGGGTGATAAAGGACAGCAAAATACTGCTGAGAGCTCATCTGTTGGTGACAACTTCTGAGAAGTTTGACTGCAGGACCAAACTATGGAACCAGATGGGTTATAGGGTGAGAAAGGCAGCACACTGCAAACCGAGGGAGAAAGGATCAGTTTCACGGCTCTGTGGCATCTTCTGGGCTGAACGTCCATCCTGTGACGGGCTGTGGAGATGGGTGTCTGGTCCTCTGTCACCCCCCAGGAGCCCCTCCCCTTGCACCTCTGGCCTTTGCTTTGCAATTCCACCTTTCCTTTCAGCCTTGATGTCTGAAAAAAGACCTCAGTTCCAGGATGGCTGAGGAACAGAGGCTGGTTTATAGGGAGGAAGGTCAGGCACTGTTAGATAAGATTGTTCTCAGGGCTATACAAAGGCTCAAGAAGGTGAAGGAGGGAAAAAACCCTGTAACAATAAAGAATATGGAGAAATAAGATGAGCATGTTTAATAGGATTTTTCTCCCTTGAACCTCTTAGCAGATGTTAATGAGCATACGGAGCTGATGAGAGGAAGGATTAATGAATTCCAAAGAGGGGTGTTTAACTACGGGGATTAGGGAAAACAAAGCAAAGAACCTGCCATTTGGAGACAGATTTGTCTTTTGAGAAGAGACAGAGTCTTTGTAAAACAGCAAATGCATGTCCTTGCTTACCATCCTGTGGATGTATTTAGTATGTAAGCCGTGTTCATCCCTGTCCAGCTGGGATTCAGCCCCTTCCACATCCTGTTTGTATTTTGGACTGATTGCTATGATTATCATCACCGTCTTCTGTTAGGGAGAAAAGCACTTTTATGAAATTGGGAAACGCAGCGTGTTTGGTAGAAGCAGATCGGAAATCTGCCAGTTTGTGTTTTAAGTGATCTTTGTGTTCTTGGCAAACGTGAGAGGATCTCATTCATTCTGGCAGGAAATACAGGAGAATTCATACACTCGTTCTCCTCATTATTTCTCGAGATCTCATAATACAGAAAATCTAAATGTCAAGAGATATATTAGCAGCTACCAGTTTACACTTGGAATCCCTACAATATGAAGCTACTTTTTATCAGTGTAGAGTGTCTATGTGCATACACAGAAAAGTTTTATCTTAAAATTCAGACCTAAATGTTTTCCAACAGCTTATGTATAAGTGCATCTATTTAGCCATCTATGGCTTTGTATACAAAAAGCCACTAAAGGCAATGGCCTATGGAAGCTACCCTGAGGGCTCTCGGCAGCAGAAATGACATCTTCTCTTGCTGATCTTAGTGGTGGAGTGTGCAGAGGTGGGCTGTTGTGGATGGCCTGGGCAGGTTTAGGGGTAGCTAGCAGCTCTGTCCCACCTCACCACAACTGGCTGAAAGCAACGCTCCTCCACCTTGCTAGGACAGCCTGGATCCTGCCTGTGACCTCTTTAATCCCAGCCCCCGACTGGAGCTCAGGTTTCCATGGAGGGGCCATCCTTCATATCTGGGAAACATCTCTCCTCCTTAATGGCAGGCCAGTGGAGAGGCTTGGCAGATGAAAGCTTCCTACTTGTGTTTACCTAGGGCCTGTCTTTCATCCCTGCCACATCAGGCTGTGTAAGGCTTCCAAGACTGTGGCTCACAGTCAGCCTGGCACCTAATTAACTCCTTCCTTCTGTGCTATATCAAGAGAATTTGCCCCACCACAGGGTCAAATACGGTAAGGAGCCATTATCCTTTACACCGACTTAACATACTCCAGAATTACTTTTGCTTGTGCCTGACATGCATGTAAGCATTTACAGATGTGGAGGGTTTGAAAGAGACATTCCCAGTTGCATATATTGCCCTGCTTGTGTCCAAGCAGTCCTTTCCTCCTCACATGTGTAAGGGTTTTGAAGTTAAAAAGTGCCTCTACAGTAAATGGAGGAAAACAAACATTTCTGGGGTGGCCAGTCAGAGAAAGATCCTCATGTGGAGGCAGGGAATTGTTCTCTGCACATACTTGCCTCTTGTATTGACTGTGCTGGAGTCCTAAAGGAGATCAGCCAGCTTGTATTTTAAGTGATAATGATGTTTTTGGCAAAAGCAAATTCATGCTGTCTTCTAGTTTTAGTACCTCCATTACGCACGGTGAGCCCAAGCCTAATTTGTCCTGATGAAACTCCAAAAGGCATGGCTGCATTTCCATGGCAGAGGCCCCAGGCTGGCTCTGCATGCAGTTGTGCCAGGTCTTGAGAACATCAGCTAAGGTGTCCTGATGGATATCTTCAGGAAACCTGTGTAGTCCTGTCTCAAATGCTTAAGGTTCCTTGCTCAGACCAGGGAGAGCCCACCACTTTGCCATGCTGTTCCCAAACCACAAAAATCTGCTCAGAGGCTTGGTGGCTACTCAGCAAGGTGTGAATCCAAGGAATTCACTCCATGATGACATGTGTCAAGCGACAGAATCACCAGTTTGTGTCCAGCTGTGCTGGTTTAATGTGACCACTTGGTTTAATCCTAAAGAAGATGTGCACTCACTGCTCAATTGAACTTCAGAGGAAGTTGCTACTGCAGGGAACTGCACTGGCAGCAAGATAAATCTATGTTTTACTGCTTAGATAGATACCAAGTAATGCGAGCAAATCTATCAACCAACAGAATACTAATTTCCGGTGTACATATAGGATGGTTTACCCAGAAGAACTCTTCAGTGTTTTAGATAGCAATTTAAAAGCTACAGGTGAGAGGATGAACATTAGCCACAGCTATGCAGCCTGGGATGAAATACAGATATCACTTTAACCACGCATAGCTAAACCCCACTATTTAAAAAAGAGATGGAGGAACAACTTGTCCAATGGCAGCTTCAGGCTGAATGTAACAGCCAGCATTGGAATTTGGCAAGAGTGCCAGGATTAGCACTTCATTTCTTAAAGAAAGAGCTTTGGGACCATAAGATACAGAATTGAGAGAGATTTGCCTACGCTCTCTCTGCAAGGCCTCTGCTATTTCTGTAGGGGCAGGGAAGATGATAATAGGGGTCTTGCATTTTGATTCTGTCCCTGTTGCTATAATCAACCATTTTCCTCAGGTCACCTCTGCTATGAACAAGGTTAAATTGCCCTTACATACATCACCTAGGTAGCGCTCCATCCACTTAATGATGTCAATACCTCGTACCGTGTCCTCAAAGATATCAATCTGCAAGAGAATGAAAGTCCGTGGTGAACATCCTCTCGCCTTTCCTCCCCATTTGATGGCACTGATATGGCACCTACTCTTTTTTCTAGTTTCTAATGTGCATGCCAGATTCCCTTAGGAAAGAAATGTGTACATGCACAACTTCTCCCCTTTCCCTGCAGTTCAGAGTCAAGCTGGACAGGCACCAGTCAGGCACGGAGGGGCTGCTGTAGGCACACTGCTGGGCTCCTGCTCAGTCGGCCCCTTGGCTGCCCTGCCCTCACAGCTCCCAACTCCCAGGCATTATTTTACTCAATGGAACAAGAAAAAACCAGTGCTGGTGAACATTAGATATGTGATGTTCGCAAAGTGGCTTTTTTGCTACTCTAAACATCTCATGAGCATGGATGGCTGCCCACTTTCTCTATCTGTATAGCTGCAATCGCCCACTATCTTCTGGCTGCAAGGGTATACCGAGAGTGAAGTTTTAGCTTCGTTTTGAACTAAATATTGAGGGTGTGTGGAGGAACTCAGCCAGGTCACTGATACTGAATGCAGTAACCCAGAGTTCAGTGACAGCAGAGCAGTGGAGGACTTCACAGATTGAATATGACCAACACTGCTTGCTTCTCTGCACACTCAGTAAACGCAGAAACCAGAAATCAGTGACTGTGACCAATGGAGGAAGTATTAACTTCTCCAAGTTTTGATAGATGAGTCATGTTCTGCTCTCAAGTCTTTCATTTTCCCTTTTTGTACATAGAAAGCGTATTTGTTTCTTTGCTTTGGGGCCATTTTGCTATGTTTATTATTCTGCAGCAGGGTCCATGAGTTGCCCATCCAGCAAAGGTGCTATTAATGAGCCTTCTACTCTGTAACTTTATGGTGCCCAAAGCTTTCTTATGAATTGGTCATAGCACAGAACTGCTGGAGAGAAGTATAATTGCAGCCTCTGGAAAAAAATAAATCTTTGATTCATGAAAATAAATAAGCGTGTGCAAAGCCCCCCACCAAGTCTCATTCAGTTTAATGATAGCCACTTGCTTAAATGGTTTCCTGAATTGGAGCCAAAGAGTGAAGGTTGAGGGGTCAGATACCATATATTCCTGAAATAAGAAAATATGAATCAAGATTTCGATGAACACCGAATCCTAGAGCCTCTGTGGATGGATCCCTTAGAGAGAGCTGCTATGATGAAGCAAACTCATGAGAAGTTCAGGAAAAATTTGAATGGCTTATGGGATTAGACAGCGGGACACAGACCTTTTCAGGCCAATGATTTTTAGAATCCCTTTTAAAAGTATAACAAAGCAAATGAAACCATGAGATGGGCCATTTCATTATGCTGTGTGAAATACACTGCTTTTAGATAATTTTTTAGCAGAAAAGTATTCACATCTGAAGAACTAACAATGTAATAGCATCACATAAAAAAAGCTGGGGTGGGAGGAACATGAAAATTGACCTTTTTAATATTGATATTAGAGATCAAATATGAGACAATCTTAATGGAACAGCTCACAAAACCGCATACAATTGCCCATCTGGTATCTGGTGGCACTAAATGAAATTTTCCAGGGTCATTTTTAAAGCACATTTCAAAGCCTAAAAGTCAGTCAAAGTATGAATCAACAAAAAGGCAAATAATTTAAGTTAAAGCTTGGAAAGCCAAGGTTAGTTCATTCTGTTTGTATCTTCTTTAACCTACAGAATGTGATGATAAACAGAAAAACATTTAAATGGATAGCCTCTGCTTTTTAAAAAATGTTTCTTTTCTTCCCTGGTTGAATTTAATTTTCTCCAGAAGGAATACTTACAGCAGTTTGAAATCCATTTACAGACAGGAAGTTCACAAATTTCATAACCTCCACTGCTGTGTCCACCGAATAGGTTATAAAGACCTTCCCTGGGAGAGAGAGAGTCCATATGAATATGAAACATATTTAAATACACCACTCAGAGGGTGAGATTGTCACAGCCCTCCTTTTCCTGCAGTTCTAGAACTGCAGAGTCTGCCCACTTTGGTTTCTTTGTAGTATTTACAAAATGCATGTGGGATAGTGCAGTGCCTCGGTGTTGAAATCGGCCCCCCGTACAGAACCTCACTGTACATTGGAGGTCCTACTGCCTTGCTGCTGGCAAGCTGCAGAGGGTAACATCACTCTGCTGCTCACTCTGCCCTGTGGCCAGAACTGCTTTTCCCCAGCCCTTTGGCAGAAGTGAGGCTGGGCTCTCACCCAGAGCTCCTGCTGCCTGCACTGGCTGCAACCAGCACAGCTTTCCCCCAGACCCCACAGATCTGATATGGAGCTGGAGAGGCCCTTATGCCACACTGCCTCACCTTGGAGCAGCATTAACCCCCCTCTGCAGGCAGGATGCGTGGCTGGTGACAACAATGCCTTCAGCTGTCCTTGCCCTTGTGGAAGGGCTTTCCATACTAACTGAAGAATCATGGATTTGCATCAGGGTAAACCAGCTGGCTTATCTAACCCAGCTGAGCATGTGCCACAAATGACACTATTTTATCCAGTAATTCCTCCATCTACCTGATAAAGTAGGGTCTATCCAAGAGTGGCACCCAGTGTTGTAACGCACTCCTAAAGGCCAGAGAGATGGAACTCTTTGGAGTAGAAAGGTATGTGCAAAATGAAGACAAAAGGAAGAAGCAAAACCTCAGGAGAGATGTGGAGGGTTCTTAGCAATGGTACATCTCACCTACTAGCCACCTTGGCATTAAGAAGGAACTCATTTTTCTGAAACCTCACTTCTTTGTAAGAGTTGGAGATAAATGTGTTTGTGGGGCTGGTGGCAATAGAAGCACCTCAGCCAGAGTCTGTGCTGCTCTCAGCACGGGTTCCTGACCCAAAGTCTTCTCCACTCACTGGGTCAGGGAGAAACTGAGGTCAGTGTTCAACATATTTGTCTCATTTGGGACAGACAGAAATGCTTTATCCCTAGGACTTTGTTTGTTATTAGGCTTTTACTGTAAGCTTCAGCCCCCCTCAGAGGGACATCCTGTTTAGCAAGGAGTCATGAAAATAATTTAAACAGTATTTACTTTTTGTAAACAAAATAACAAGCAATTAATGACAATTACATTTTCAGGATTCAAGGGGATAACTCCATCCCACAGAACACAGACACTCACACCCTACAGATGTGATGACACTCCCTCTTTTCTTGTTGTCTTTGTGTCAGTGTCATTCCCCCTGCCATCTACTCCCCCTTTCCCTCTTCTGGAGCTTTCCCACCTAAAACTGTTAGTCTGCGCTGTAAAATCTTGCACAGAACAAATTTGCTAACCAACCACTTACGCAACTCCTCCGGCAAATTGCTGGTTCTCAGAGTTCCCTTGGCTGCAGGGTTACTGAGAGGTCTTGGGACAGCAGCTGGAGATGGAAAATTGTCAGAGGGACAACCGCATGCTTCATCCGGGCCACATGCCTTGGGTGGCATCTGTCCATTAGGTAGCTGGTTGTATAGCTGGTTTCTACAAAGAAAAGCAAGCGGGGGTTTTAAAAATACTTCTTTTCAGGCAAAATTCAGAATTTTTTAATTCTTTTAATAACACATTAAGAACTTTATCTGCATATTAGCTAGGAAAAGTTCTTGTAGAGATGCTTGACTCAGCATAGCTACTAAGTTATTACAGCATCTTTTGAATGGATACTTTGGCGACAGTCTACCACAAGAAGCAGTTTATTGCAGAAGCGACATCAATCACGGGAAGTAAGTCACATCATAGCTGAAAGCTGTTCAGCTTGCAATTAGCAGAAGCAAAGGCCATTTCTGAGCGAGAAATAATGCCGTGTCGATGTTGTTATGCATATATGGGAGCAGGGTGGCCCTTGGGAAATCTCTTCACATTATCTAAGGGGTGCTTCATGGCACCTCACATGCTCTCACAATATCCTGCGCAGCACAGGAGGCACAGAGCAAGGTGGGAATTTGGAAAAATGGGGCTACAAAGGCACTCCACCTCTGGCTCTGGAAGGTGTCCAGTTCTGGACAAACACAAAGTTTTGCTAAAGGATACAAAGTTAATTTCATGACCAGGAATCACAGACCCAAATGAGGCTTTCTCACAGCAGGGACTGGTGATCCAGACCTGCAATAACCTTGCCTAACAACTTCATTGCAGCAAACAGATAGAAAAGTATGACTTCAGGAAGCTTAGCAGTTCCTGTCTTGTGACACTTTGGCTTCACAGTTTAAGTTAATGGGAAGGGAAATCTATAGAGATTTTTATGTGAGGTGTGCTGAGAATCTGCTGGGTTGAATCTGTTGGATGAGTGTTAGGTTTCTCTGAGAGCTTTTCCCCACAGAGCTGTGATGTTCAGTCAGTCAAGACCACTCTCTTTTTTTCTTAGCCTTCCTTAAATGAATGATGACAGGCTGGTCACAGCATGTTTTCTGTTGTCACATTAAGATCTGGTTTATTCATTTCAGTGCAGATGTTTTCTGTTACAAAATACTCTATAGGCAAATATTACCAACATATAACTGCTCTTCTGGGAATCAGCCTGCAAACACCAGTCACACAGCCACAGGACAGACCCCGCATATTCTGGATCTCTTTTAGCAGATAAAAGCAACACACACCTCAACAATGGCCACAAAAAAAATATCCTGAGGTTAATTTACAGATCATCCCAAAACTTCACCTTATCTAAAAAATGTGCCAAAAATGATAAGTCTGTTTTTAAATTTTACTACTGCAAAGGACACCCACTATTCTCCAACATTTTTACATTTCCATACAAACTCTTCAGTGCAATTGTCTCTGCTGCAGGTATTGCCTTAGCTTGCTGTCACTTTTCTGTCACAGCCACTTCTCATAGGCCAGAGCAGAGCAATATTTCAGTCATCTGCCCTCCTTTGATCTGCCTATTCTCCCAGTTTCCTGCCAAATCATGTCTCATAAGTGGACATTTTCAGGCACGGATGCCTGTAAGTTTAACACCACTAAAAGTACTGTGGCACTTAAATAAAAATGGTCAGGTTTCAGATATCCTCAATACTTGAAGCTTTGATTTGTTTTTAGGTAACAGAGCCTGGAGGTAAAAGATCCTGCATGGATAGGTTTCCCCTCTGCTAATGATGTACGTATAAGGATATAAGGCCTGGTAAATTAATATTTGAAAACCAGTCAAAAACCCCTGGATGAAAAGTGCCAGATGTGTAGTGTTAGACTACTACATGAAAAATCATAGAAAAGGCTGCAAACTGCAGTGTAGAGATATATCAGCAATTGATGAGGTTTTCTCCCTTTTTCTCTGCACCACAGAAGAGATAAGAAGGAAATCACTGGAAGCCAATGACTGAGTTGTCCCAGGCTGGTACAGCACAAAGCTGAAGACCACAGTGAGCCACCAAATTGACCTTTGCCCTTGAGCAGGAGAGCTCTAAGGTTTCAACTGAGATATTTTTCAACCCTTCATCCCTTTAACCTTCAAGCATTTATCTTCCTTAAAGTGTGCATTTCAGGGTGTGCTATAACAACATATCAGGTATCTGGCTTTGAAGTTCTTTAAGGTAAGGTCAGGCCCCCATTGGGTGTAAAATAGCAAATAAAGAAAACCACCCAGCATCTCACATCCCCTGCAGCCTGGGCACACTCACAGTACAAGAATTCACAATTACTGGTTGGAGCTTCCAGCTTCCCCAGCCCCCAACCCCCCCAGGCATACTTACGGGAATCGAGGAGGACCAGGGGAGGAGCATGTCCTCTGGGGTGGTGGTCGGTCTCCGGTGCCCTTGGGAGCACGAAGGTTTGAGTAATTTGGGATGACTTGCTGGGCTGGGCGGATAACTCTCATGCAAGGTCCGGGAACAGGAGGAAGTGGTTGCGATGTCTGTGCAAAATGCTGGAAAGGAGCTCTGCCATCTGGGAGGGTGAGAAAATAAAGGCAGCCACTATCATTTCAGCCAACACATTTTTGCCTCAGTTTGTGTTTATTCCTTTCCAGGCATGTCCTCCTTCATGTCTCAGGAAACTGAGCAGTTTGGAGGCATTTGCAGGTATTTCGCTCTGGAAGAAGCCAGATGAAGGAATATTTTACAGTCTGAAGCTTTCTATTTCCCATTCACATCTGAACCTGGCATGGTTCAGCTCCCCGCTCTGGGTTGGGCTGTTGGGACAGCTGACAGTAAAACATTCCAGGCTGCTTTGTCCCTGCACTTACCATGCCTCAGTGTTCTTCAGTAGGGATTGTTTGTTTGGGTTTTTTTAATTTCTTTTTGGCAATAACTTGTGAAAATGAATCATCTCAAAGTTCTCATCAAAGCAGATGCAAAATCCTGGAACAAATCAGTTTGCAACACTAAGGCTAAACAGACCGTGATTATTGTAAATGAAAAGAGAAAAAATAATCTCTTAGTTTGTTACTTCACCCTGTGTGAATTTTCTGTGAAAGTGACTTTTTAAGGCCTTGCTGCTGCTCCCCTTGCCATCTAGGAGGCTGCAAGGGAAGCCCAAAGTGACGATTTTGTTCAAGTAATTCTGAAAATTCCCTTACTGTTACTGGGCACAAGCACATAATGCAGTTCAATAACTAATATACATGGAACTGCTGGCATAAACTGAAAGAGAAAGCAATGCAAGCTGTTTGCTTCTCAAATGGGGAAAAGTAATTTTTTTCCCCCCAGTCTTTCTGCTTGCAGTTTTCATTAGGCAACAGCTCCATGCACCTTCAAGCTGCTGTGTGCAGATCAAAGTCCAGCCTGGCAGGGATTATTAGCACTGCATGATTATAGTGTTATGAGCTGGTTCTGAAAGCTGCAGCACTCAAATGCTCTTGCCCCCAAAACTGTTTTTTTAAATTCCTTTTAGGTTTTCTGGGGTCATGCTTTCCTTTCTCTAGCAGTAGTGAGGACTATTTTTTTTTAAGGGGAAGAGAAAGAAAGAAAACAAAGCTTTGATTAAATAGTCCAATTCCAGAGGCAAATACTTTAAAAAAACCCAAACAACCAACCCTACAATTACAAAGACTTTCCTGATGAAATTGTGAGTCGGCAACATTGCGTTTGTTGAGATTGTTTTAGATTTTTCCCACTTCCCCTCTCAACTGTTTGCAACAGAGCAGGGTGAAAGGGGCTGGGAGAATAATATTACGAATCAATATGTTTTTCTTATGGATTCCTCATGACCAGCTCTAGGGGAGATGGCAGGGATCTGGGAGACTCAGTTTGGTTTAGAGGTTTTAAGGCCAATGTTTCACTGGCGTCCTTTGGATCTGTCTGATCCACATTATTTTAATGGATGAAGCCACTGCCATTCAAAGCACAGTGTGGCCAGGAGAATGTGTCCCCATACACCGACACACCTCTCATATAGAGATACCTGAAATAATCGTCCCCGGGCACGTAGCATTGTTGCGAGAATTTCTTTGACTTCAGAAGCAGTTTTGCTTTTGAATCTCAAATAGCAGGTGCCCAGAGCCAGTTCAGAGCTTCCCGGCACAACTGCTATTCCCCAGGGGAGGCATGTTGCAACACACAAACTGCAGAGCTTTGTTGTGGGTTGCCACTGCCCAACAATTATCTGAAACGCAAGGAGCTGTCAGGAGGTGATTTATGCTGTACCAGGCATGTGAGAAACAGGAATACAGTTGCCAGCTTCTTGGTCCTGACCAAATCTGCTCCAGCCATCTGAGTTTATTTTACTCTTTTTGCCCTCTGGATATGGTTAAAATGGTAGTGATTTTTCTAAAGAAAGCCTTTCAGAGTTCCTGCTTTCAAACAAAATGTCCTCATTCAGTTAAATGTCCTACTTCTCAGGATGTCCGCTTGTGGAAGAGGTAAATTGAGGTAAATAGTGAGGGGTGTTGTGCAACCAACTCTTTGTCTGCTGAAAGCTGAACTGAAAGGAGAAGGTATGAAAAGAAAAGCAGAGGACATTTTCCAAATGTTAAGCTGTAAGTGTCATTGAAAGTCCATCCGTAGCCCCTTCCCCTTTACGAAGTTCCAAAATTAGAGCTGGAAACTGAGTTTCTGAAACCCTCTCTCTTTCATATACCTAATTACAGCACATTGCTGGAATGACAAAACTCTTTAAACAGCTGTGGAGGCAACAGAAGGTTAAAAAAAAATAATAAAGGGTTATCAGAACAGGCCTACAAAGGCTTTTTATTACTAAGCCAGCCCAAAACAGGTCAGGGTCTCAGGAGTCTAATGTAATATAAATTGTATGAAAACAATTATATTGCTGTTGAATGTTCAAAGCTCACTTCATAACAGATAAAAATCTCAGAGACTGAAAAGGAATACTAATTAATAGCAGGTTGTAAACTGCGTCGTAGTCTCCAAGAGCCAAAACACCCATACTGATGGAGTCACATCAGCGTTCAGTGATACAATCACCAGAAGCTGAGGGGGCTCCATTTTAAGTAATGAGCTTTCATTTCAGCTGACAACGGAAAAAAAACGAGGATGATGGATGCCATGCTCTTTTCACATAGAAATAAAGCACATGGGTGAGTTTGGTCACAGGGCTGGAGGATACTATTTACAGAGACTGAGGGTAACCTCCCATCCTGATCCTGGCAGGAAATTCTCAACTTTGGGGATCCAAGTGGGAGCAAGCAAATCTATGAAAACAACAGGAATTGAGTCGGTATACGAGGCTGCCGAATGACTGATGCAAGGAGGAAGGAAATGACTAGAATACGAAATAACAGCAGGGAGAGGCTTTGTATGATCAGCGTGACCAGCAAAGGCTAGTTTCTAGGCAAAATCATTAGCCTGCATTTATGAGTAACTGTGACCTCTTTAACTTTTTATCTGTCTCAGAGGTTTTGCACCAGAGAGCCCAGCTGCATAACTCAAACCCTTGAAGTTATAAAAAGGACTGCAAATAGATGCTTAAAGAGGTTAATAATTGCATGCTGCACTGGGAAACACCGCCCCGGTGAGCGATGGCTGTGATACACCCGGAGAACCTCCCACAGGGCGAGCGGTGCTACTCACATGGGCCTTGGGGGTGCTGCTCTGCCGGGCAGCGGTGCCCAAAGCAGCCGGGGGCTTGCGAGGGGGCATTGGGACGGGGCAAGTGCTGGCACAGAGGACACTGCTGATGCTCAGGTCCGATAAACTCTCTGGAGATCAGTGGTCCTGGGAGGTCCTGGGGGTTCAGTACAGACACCAGCGGTAAGGGGGGCTCCAAGTGCCTGATGCCCATTACGTCTTGTGACTGGGAGTTGTACCCTGTGTCCACAGTCCCCAGCTCTGCTGGGTGTCTGTTTCCTGAGGGTTGCTGTGACTGTGAACTCCCTTGGCTGCTCTCCTCCAGTGAGTCCTCGGGAACATCAGACAAGATCTGCTCTGATTTACTGCATTTGTGCCTGGTGTCAGCTGAAAGCTGTGATCTTGGCTGCATGCCTGGTTTGTCCATAGCTGTAAGATGCCTCCTGGAGGGAAATACTCCTGCTATTGATTCACTGGAGGAACAGAAGTGTCCATCTCCATTGGGATCAGTATATTCTGACCACAAGCTGCTGTCCGGCCCAATGGACGGTGCTGACTGATGATGTGCTGATGCTCTGCAAAGGCATGATGGATTGGTTGCAGGCTGAGGTGTTTGAGAAACACATGGTCTCTGGGCCTCCTCGTCCTCCATATCCTCTCCAGAAGGGTGCAAAGCCTTTTCCAAGATGTGTTCAGGTAACTGGGACCATGGTATGGATTCATCCACTTCGACTGGTATGCTTCGTCCCACAAAAGTCCCTGAAACATTGAGAGAAGAAACACTGTAGATGGAGAGCCATACAGTCAAAATGCCTATCCTCAGTCATCATTCAGTGACTGTGAGCTGGGATACTGAAGAGCAGTATGTATTCTTTATATTCTTTATATTTTAATGTTTTTTAAAAGGATGGCAGAAAACAGAAAGAAAGGTCTGGCTGACTTTTGGCAAAACAAGAAAGTAGAGGGTTAGCTGAAAGGTGGCTAGTACAGAGTTATAATTTAGACTAACCTGACACAGAGGCCATTTCCAAGTTTTGTAGTTGAACCAGAAGCGAGTCAGCCACCTTACTGCAAGGCCAGGATTTTTCAGCAAGCTGGAAAACAAGAGAAACGACTCTTGTGAACATGGTACAGTTTCACATGGACAATAATCCTAAAATATTTCTGTCTGAAAAAGAAATACCAGTTAAAGTTCTGGAAACCGTGTTGTGCAAATCAGTTGTTTTTATGGGATTTCTGGAACTTACTGTTCCTGCTGAGACTGGAGGTGGGCAAAAGCAGATGGACTGTCTCTCAGAGATAATTTCTGCACCTGACAATAGAGCAGACTACTTAGGTCTGGCAGTTTGGTTTAGGCATAATCCAGGGAATCCAATCACTTGCAATTATTTTACTCCTGACCTTCTAATAATAGCTTCATGCTGATGCTTCAGATCTAAACTTCACCACACACCTAGCTGAGTAATTTCAACTCCAAAGCTTGTTTCCAGGTGTGGCTGCTTATTTTATCATATCACTTCATCCAGCCTATTATCACATGACTCTTGTTACTGTAAATTATTGAAAATTAAAGGACAATTTAGAGAGATTTAGTTACTGCTTGGAACTTTTTACCCCTTCCTTCAGAATTGACCTGGGCCCAAACACAGGCCCAAATCAAAGTTATCACTTCCATTTGGGAGTGCTGTCAGTAAATTTAGTCCAGACAAGTGATGCCTGACGATAGACGCTGCTGCTTCACCCTCACTCAGAACGACAGCAGCAGTGGTCGATGATTGGTAAATGCTGAGCGGGCTTCAGGAAGCGCACCCATCTTCATCCTCTTACAGAGTGCAGATTAGCTTCCTGCCAGCAAATTTTATCTCTTACCATGGAGTATAGAGAAACAAGCCCAGTGGTCATCATTTCCCCAGCCGTTTACCTTCTACCACACTGAAGAAGCTAAAATCCCAAGTAGGAGAGATATCAGAAGAGAGCGGACTAAGCACTCAAGCAATGACTTCAGTCACAGAAGGGTTGAATGAAGAACACATCTAAATGACCACAGTATAAAAAACAGTAGAACAGGATCACAGAGAGGTACAAGGCAGTGTCGCAGCCTTTACCCTGACTCTCACAACAGTTCTGTAAAAGCGAATGTTGTGCCCTGTGTTACAGGGCAAGAGCGAGGCTTTACATTCATGCTGATCAGATCAAATGACACGACTTCCCCCTCAAAGTACCTCTGACATAGAAAATTCTGGGTGTAACATTTTCTGGAAAGTAGGAGAAAAACTGTGCTTTAGTGCTGGGCTACAATGTAAATACTGCTCCTCTATGTAACTTAAAACCCATCCCTGCAGAAGATTTACCATATATTCATACATACTATGTTATATTAAGCATGTCCACAGGGAGAATTATCCTGGGATAACTACAGTGGGATAATTATGCTGGTAAATTTTCCCATGTCGGCAAACCCTCGGAGCAGCTATTAGTTGCACCAACACAGCACACACGCTGCTGCAGCCCCTGCATGAGAGCGCTGTGTCTGGTGCCAAACCAGCTCCTTCCCATACCAGCAACCAGGCTTTAAACCCTGATGGTCACCTCACCACCATCACATATTTCTCCCTATGCTTTGCATCCCTTTTCCTCTATGCCAATCACAAACACTCACCCAGCCCGCTGAGTCACGGTTCTCTGACAGTCACAACCAATGTGATGGGAAAGGGAAAACCTCGAACTCTCAGCAGCAGCACAGGACCATGACACAGGGACTTGTGCTATGTTCTGCAGAGGCGGCAAAATGCCCTTTGCCTGGGACCTTTGGTCAGATGGCAGTTTAAATGACGACTGTCCTTCTGGTGGTGACTCACAGCACAAAGTCAGATTTACAAGAATCAAGCTGTAAACCTGCTAAGTGGTCCCCTGACAGGCTTAGAGAAGCACCTGTGAAGTTCAGGTGTCAAACACCCTACAAAACCATCTGTCTTCTGCTCATCGCAACAGCTCTGTAAACCTGACCCTTGGATCATCTGGCCCTGAAGTGCCTGCTCAGACATGCTTCAACGTGTGGCTATCTCTGTCCATTTGGCTGTATAACGAATGTCATGCACTCCAGCGGCACAAATCACATTGCAAACTCTTATTTACCCTCTGACCATCTCCAGTAAACTTGTGCAAAGTTCACCCTGCTGTTCATAAAGCACAAGCTCAGCTGTGGACTGGGGACTGGGGTACAGCTCTACCATTCTAGACGTTCGTTGTCTGATCATCCCTCCCATTAGATTTAATCCTCAGCAAACATGCAAACGAGACTTTTCAGAAACAAAGTTGCAATACCTCGTACACTAAAATGCTTCTTTGATGGTCTCTGAAGTAGCTGGATGAAAATGCTAGAAAATACTTTGAATTCAGATCTTCTGTATTCAATAGCCTTTAGTTTAGCACCATGAAAGGAAGAACAGATTTCTGTGGAGAGACTGAGAACTCAATCCAGAGCTCAGTGAAGTAAATGGGTTTTGGATTGGGTGTCAGATGGGATTTAAAAGTTACTAAATTCCTTTGGAGGCTACAACCTCCAAAGTTTTTGGTATTTTTTTAGTTGCATTGCTAACATCTGGCTATCAGTGAAACAGATCATGCACAGGCTACATGATTCTAATGAACAGTACAACGTGGGTAGGGAAAATTCAAACTTGTTTTCTTCAAGTTTGCTATTTAATGTATTTACTCTGCCTTTTGGAAAAGGAATATTAAGACTTTATTAAACTATATTGCAAATGATCAGCTACCAAATTTTTAAAATGTCTTTCTTCACAATAGTTTAAAAATGTCTTTCCTATTAGTTTAATCTCTGGACGGATAAATGCCTCTTTATCTCCCAAATCAACCTAATATTTAAATGACAGCATTATTTCCTTCCTGTGTAACATAAGCTAAAAACAATTACTTCAAATATATGAGTGAAATAATTTAGTCAGACAGAAAAGACATTCCATCACTTGTTTTTTTACCTGCAAAAAACTTCTATTTTTTTTAGACAGGTTTTTGCTTAGACCCTGATGCAGGATAGCTGAGCAGCAAAAGCTGAGCTTTGACACCCACGCACAGCCCCTGCTCCCACAGGGCCGAGGAAGGAGGCACCAGAGGGGTGAGGGCTTCGGCACTGAAAAAGGAAGAAATGTGACTTCATCCTCCTCCTCCCTTAGTAGCTCTGGTTGGAGAGAGAAGCTGTTTCAACAGCAGAGCTCTGTCTGGAGAGATAGTCCTGAGGATAAATTAACCCCAGGACATGCTAAACACTTTTTGAGCAATGCTGGCAATGGTATGTGGATGGGAATTCCCAAGAGAAATCCCCACATTGCTGGAAATGTAACAGATGATTCAAAAACACCCTCCTCCAACGGCAGTACTTCAGGGTGTTGTTTCTACTCAGCTGAAGATCCTTGGCTTTTGGAAAAAGACCCAACACTGAGCCCATTATCCCTGTATTTTAGGTTGCCTTCTGCTGCTGAGTTTCATTTTGTCTCCTTTACCTTTTCTAGTTAGCTTATCCTGTAAATATAGTTATGCATAGGACAGAAAAATTACTCACTTAGGTCTCCTGTGTTGAAGAGCTAGGGTAGAGGAATGCTTCAGCATATTGAAATACCCCCAGAAATCTGTAGCCTGATCCCTTTTCTGGCACAGAGGCTGCTGGAGAGAGTAGGTCGCGTCCAATCTCATTTTTAAAGACACTGTAGCTTCAAGTCAGATCATGGTATTGCCAGAAAGCTTAAAGAATTTAATATCCCCCCTGCACCTACGACTATTCAGGAGATTACTGATAACAAGTTGGAGCTATTGCATATATTTCTGCTTGTAATGAAGTGAAGAGGCCCTTCCTGAAGGGACAGGGTATCCAGACCTGGACTGTTGCAAAAAACTGTCAGGAGAGCTCCTTAAATAACCCTTTTCCCTTCTTTTCCTTCCTCTGCTCATACACCCATTTCTGCACCATTTCTGTGCATTAATTCAGCACATAACCTTTGTGGGTGGGTGTTCAGTGACTCAAGCTCCTGGGAGGAAGCTCATCCCAGCTCCCTTGTGAGGCTCCCCACACCTAGAGAGGTTCTTTCACTGCTCCTGCCAGAAAGACAGGAAAGGCCGCCCAGCCCTCCTGCTCACAGCCTGCTGCTGCTGGCCAGGGCTGCTCCTGGGAAGCTGCAGGGAGAGCATAAATGAAGGGGAGCAAATTCTTCTGCAGATAAGTTGAGTACCCAAATTCCAAGCAATGGCCAAACTCCCCTAAAAATTGTCCTGTGGAGGCAAGGGGCTGACCAGGGGCCAGGAAGGGTATTGGGCTTGGGCTCATCTGTGCTGTTTTCTTGCAGATGATTGCAAAATCCATCAGGTATTTAATCTGTTTCCCAGCACAAAGACTTGTCAGGATGTGCTGTCCCAAAACACACACAAACCATCTATCTGCTTTTGATTAGAAACCTTCTGTAATGAAGAAACAGAAGAGAGATTCTGCAACATGAGCACAGCAGTGCTCCCTGTTGCTTCTGGGAAGGGAGAAAATACCTTTGCTCTTTTGATCAAAGTTACATTTGTCTACCTTATTAAACTAGAAAATATTAGGATGAGAAAGAAACCTCACCTTCCTTGGTGCACAACACACAAGGACAGGGTTTTTTATTCACCAGTCAAGGTATTTCTGAAATGGCATGGGTAGAGATTAAGGCAAAGCTGAGAAGAAAGGGTGGGGACAGACAGAAATTTCTTGATTTCCAAATAATTCCTGCATACTCTGGCTGAATCCCTTAAGCTCCCTGGTGCTGCTGATATACATCTGCAGGGTGGGAGTAAGTGGATGCAGAATTTACAAGCTGCTGTAAAGATGCACACATTGAGATCGCACTGAATCCTGTTGCCGTGGGGTCAGGTAAGCATAAGTGTGTAAGTACACTTGCTGTAAGTGCAGCTTTCTCTACAGAAGCACTAGGCACAACTTTCCTCAAAAAATATCAGAGAGCAAATGTGGGAACTGTCTTGGGTCTATAACCTAAATAAACACTGCCAAAGAAATCCAAGCTCCAGAGTTTCACACTTCACCATGAAAAATTTTGGCTGCTGTCATCACAGACACTTACCCTGTCCCTTGGGTACCTTACACAGCAAAGACTAAGGCAATGTGTCACATTCCTAGACCAGATTTTTAGGCAATGTTTATTTGTATACCTTCTGGAAAAAGTAGACAAAAGAATATGAAAACAATGTTCCTCTTCCACACTGACTATATATACGGTTGCTCCTAAGTATTTTCTGCAGCCATGGCATGAAAGTCTACATGTGCTAGGAGAACATACTTCAAATCCTCCCTGCATGGCAAACATCACATTCCCTTTTGCAGTACTAATGTTGTTTCACTGGGCAATCCATGGTGCGAAGAGTAGACCTGATATTTTTTGTCTCTTTAGTGTAGATGTCAATATACAAGTAATAGGAATGCTGGGCAATAAGCAGTCAGAAACTAGAAGGGTGACACCCTCAAGCAGGATCCAAACAGGCATCTCAGATATAAGCAGCATTTCCTGTCAGTTTTCTAAACTTTGTGAAATATGAAAATGTTTGCAGTGATCTTAGGTATCCTTAAAAATGTGCTTGTTTTCCAGAGGTTATTTCCCACCCACTAGTGATAAAACTCCCATAGGCACTGAATAAACCCCAACCTGGGATATTCCATGGCCCTGGCACATCTAAAAATCCTGTCATAAAACCTGGGGCTGGCTGAGTGGGGTGGGATGGGGGGATCACCACAAGAGCCATAAGTGTCCTCAGCCTGCTTTCCCATAGCTTCATGCCTCACACTGAGGACTCTGGTTCCTAATAAGGAAGAACCTTCAGTATTTCATGGGGCTGATGTCTCTCTCATCCCCAGCCACTCTCCCTGTTCTGCAGTGCGAGGGATGAGGGGTGCGTGGGCGGTGGGAGGCCACGGGGAAGCCTGGGAGGCCTGACGTTTCTCCCTCAGCTGGTGTGAGGAAAGCCTCACTCACTTCTTGTCATGAAACGTGCAGAATGTATATCTTTCAGACGTGTACCCTCTGCCAAACTTCAAAAGCCATGGCTGGCGGTGGGGGACCCTGACAGACATGAGCACCATAATTGCACATGCCTTGTTTCCTGCCTTAGAAAGACAGAAAGAAAATCCAACTCCGTTAAAAAAAAGAACAACATAAAAAACAAAAAACAGCTTCAGAGGCATTAGAGGCATTGCAGGCAGCAGCTCCATTGGCAGATGCTCACCAGCACCAGCCCTGCTGCCTGCGCCCCTCGCACCCCTATCTTTGGCGTCACCAGCTGTGGGGCTCACAGCCCCATCTGGTCACGATGGGGCATTGATGCCTGCCTGCGATGGCACTGATGTGGCCAGTCCAGGCCTTGAACCCACCCAGGCCTTGCAGGAAATGGGAATTTCTGGTCTGGTGGGTGGTGGTGGTCAAGGACCAGTACGCCCAGATGTGCCGTTCTTGTTGCCCAGTCAATTGTAACCCTACAAAACCTGTATCCTGAAACAATCATAGAATCATAGAATCACAGAATCATAGAATCAGCTGGGTTGGAAAGGACCTCTGAGATCATCAGGTCAAACCCTTGATCCAACACCACCGTGGTTACTAGACCATGGCACTAAGTGCCACATTCAGTTCCGTCTTAAAAACCTCCAGGGATGGAGAATCCACCACTTCCCTGGGCAGCCCACTTCAGTGCCTGATTACTCCCTCTGAAAAGAATTTCTTCCTAATATCCAACCTAAACCCCTCCTGGCAGAGCTTAAGACCACGCCCTCTTGTCTTACTGATAGCTGCCTGGGAGGAGAGATTGACCCCCACCTGGCTACAACCTCCTGTCAGGGAGTTGTAGACAGTGATGAGGTCTCCCCTGAGCCTTCTCTTTCCCAGGCTAAACAACCGCAGCTCCCTCAGCCTCTCCTCATAGGATTTGTGCTCGAGTCCCTTCACCATCCTCACTGCTCTTCTCTGGACCTGCTCCAGCACCTCAATATCCTTCCTGAACTGAGGGGCCCAGAACTGGACAGAGCACTCCAGGTGTGGCCTCACCAGCCCTGAGTAAAGGGGAAGAATCCCTTCCCTGGTCCTGGTGGACATGCTATTCCTGATCCAGGCCAGGATGCCATCGGCCTTCTTGGCCACCTGGGCACACTGCTGGCTCATGTTCAGCTTCCTGTTGATCCAAACTCCCAGATCCCTTTCTGCCTGGCTGCTCTCCAGCCACTCTGTGCCCAGCCTGTAGCGCTGCAGGGGTTGTTGTGGCCAAAGGGCAGGACCCGGCACTTGGCCTTGTTGAACCTCATCCCATTGGAATCAGCCCAACTCTCCAGTCTATCCAGGTCCCTCTGCAGAGCCCTGCTACCTTCCAGCTGATCAACACTCCCCCCCAGCTTAGTGTCATCTGCAAATTTGCTAATGGTGGACTCAATCCCCTCATACAGATCATCAATAAAGATGTTAAACAGGGCTTGGCCCAACACTGATCCCTAGGCCACCAACTGGATGCAGCACTGTTCATCACACTTCGAGCCTGGCCCTCCAGCCAGTTCCTAACCCAGCACAGAGTGCCCCTGTCCAAGCTGTGAGCTGCCAGCTTTTCCAGGAGTGTGCTGTGGGTAAAATGAAAGCAGGTTTTATACGGCTGATTTTATCCTAATTAAAAAGAAATACTACCACCTTGCTCCCACTATTTCAATACCAGTGCTATGGAGGACAATGCAAAAGGGGCCTGTGATCCTGTTTTCTCCATGCCTTCCAAGTCAGCTCTCCCTCACCAGGTCCACGGATCTATCCAATGCGGCCTCAAGGCAGCAGAGAGGAGAGAGGAGAGAAGGGAGGGGAAGGGAGGGGAGGAGAACCCTCGGCCAACAAATCACCTTGAGCTTGCAGAGCCGTGCAGGGCGGGAGCGGGATCAGGCCTGGCTGCCAGGCATTGCCAGGCAACTACGTAAATAGGCAGGACAACATTTCGACACCAGGCGTGTCCGTTCCCACTGTTTACCCCAACCCCGCCTGATTAAAAAAAAAAAAAAAAAAAAAAAAAGAAAAAAAAACCAACAAAAACTCCAAACAAACTGCAGCGAAATGGCTGAAACATGTTGTAACCATCTGTGAAACTCGGGCTATCATTACAGGAGAGAGAGGGAGAGAGCGAGGGAGACAGCAATTTGAGGGGGGGAAAAAGCCCCACCGGGAGCCAGAAGTGGGTCAGCAGCTAATTACAAACAGGGGCCGAGAACAGGCGGCATCTCTGACACTTCTTACCTTGCGGGCGAGGGAGGGTCGCTCTGAGCTGACCGAGGAAAGCGGGAGGGCCGGCGATGCCTCCTGCGCTCCCCGCCGCTCTCCGGGCGTGCCCCGCTCTCCTTCCTCAGCCGGCCGGGTGGTTTGGTTTTTTTTCCCTCTTTTTACGACACCCTCCCTGCCTCTCCCAGGTAAGCGGCAGAACTGGCTCTGCAGCAGGAAGTGGAAGAGGCATGCACGGCACAACGTGGCGGCAGCGGTGGGAGAGCCTCTCTGGGGGAGTGACACTTTAAAAGCTCAAAACCCTCTGGAAATGCCTGCGCGCAGCCCGCTCTCTCTCTCGTGGGAAACCGGGCTGCTTCTGCGTGAGCCCCGCAGATAAGTTACTGTAGGGGAAACCCGGTGTGATTCCTTAAACGGTGTGCCTCGCCGGGAAAGTCGTCCTTTGCTTTCAGCCCTCGGTCTCTCGGTGTCAATGCCGAATGTTAAAGCAACTGTGATTCAGACTACTGGAGACAATCACATGATGGGTGCAAGAACTATATAAAGAACAGGAAAAAAAAAAAAAGATTTGTCGTCTAGTTCTTTCTTTTAGGTTAGACTTCCACTTTTGCCTCTACACTCTCAAGGAGCAGAGACTCGCTTTTCCTAAGAGCTGAAACTCTTCTGTATTCTCAGAGTTCCTGAAAGCCGAGTAGTGCTGGCACTGCTGGCATGGTGCACTGGGGTTCCAAGAGCCCCGCTAAGCCACACCAGCTCTTCATCGGCGCAGTGCCAGGCTCCGCAGCAGCAATCCCTGGTGCGCCCACTGTACACAGCTGCACGTCCCAGCCCACACCGCTTTCCTGACCCCACACTCAGCACGCCTCCCTGCCAAAAAGCTCTTCCTGATCTCCAGGCTCATTTTCTTAGTTTAACCCTAAAAGGAATTTCACTTAGCTGCAACTCGTGCATGGTTCTTCATCCTCCAAAGTGAGAACGGGCTGCCACCACATGCTGCCTCAATGCCTGACAGGTCTGCCTGTGCACGCAGGGACATCTAAAACATCCTCCAAGCTCCTTGCTCTTAGCAGTGCCACCGCTGCTCCTTCCTGTAGCACTGGGGGCAGAGATAGGAGACACCTGCCTGGCATTTCTTCCCTCTGGAAGGGCCCTCTCTGTCTGCCCACTGCTCTGCCAGCCCCTCCTTATGGCCCAGAGGTGAAGGTGTGACCCAGGCACTTGTTTCCTCTTATCAGGGAATGACTGCACCACATTTTTGGAGGGAAAACTCAAGCAGCTGTGAGCAGCATGTGACCCCAAGCTAACTATGACTGTATCAATGGCAGTGCAGTGAAGCCCTGCAGCCTGAACTTACCTTTCCTCCCTGAGAAACTCTGTGTCACCCTGTACCTGCGACTGGCCATCCTGATTCCCTCCTTCCCTCCCTCCTCTCTCCTCTGCCAAGGCACAGGTAAGCAGGACACTAGTTGTCCTTCACTGCTGACAGAATTTCCAGGCAGTCCCTGCTGGTCTCAGCCAGACCCAGTTGTGATGGGCAGTAGATGCTTATGACTGAAGTGACTGCATTACAACCACAGTTGCTGGAGTCAGCTGAAGGTCTAATCTCTCTGGTTTGATCTCAAGTGTGGTGGTTCCACTGCACAATTGTTTTCACCATGATATCTGTCATTTTCATCAGGGCTTCCTGAGCCCTGAGTTGTACCACACTGGGCTTGGGTGGCTGCCTCTCTCTCCAGCCTTCCCACCATCCTCCTGCCTGGGAGCAGTGATTGCTCTGCTGCCACCTGTGTGCCACAGTGGGTAAGGGTGGCAAGGGGTCCACGGCCACACATGAGCCAAAATCAGGGCCTTGGTGAATGGAGACAGGATGAGAGCAGGGAGGGAAAGTTGCTCTGAGGAGTGCCTGACCTTTCTGGGGCTTATGTGAAGGAGGTATGTAGTGTTTGCAGTGCCCCCCAGGGAATGCAGGCAGCTATGGCTGGACATTGGGTAGGGAGAATCTCCCCCAGGGATGTTGTATCAGTATCCACCTTTGTGGGGTTTCCTTGTAAAAGGCTCTGCTGTGCAGCCACCTAACACCTCTCCCTGCTCACAGTGGAGTGGCCTCCCTTACCAACAATGGCTATGCACAGTCTTCAGTTCTCTGCTAATCATAGCATGGACATGGGTCTGTAACACCCAACAAACAATAGTGTCCACCTGTAGGCAGCTGCTAGTTGGCCAGGGGAGGGAAGGTTGTGGCTGTGAGTTCTGTCCCTTGTGTGAGCACTTCCCGGTCCAGAAATCTAGAAACCTAATGGTGTCTGCAGCTGCAGCCAAAGGACCAGTCTCTGTCCCCTCTTCTAGTTGCCAATCCCCAGAAAACAGCAGGTACTTGGAGCAGTTTCCTCTCACTTGAGCTTTATGTACTTTATTAACTGCCTGAGAAAAGAGAGGGAGAAAAGCTTGAAAATCACACTCGGTTGACGGCACTGTCTGCTGAGTGGGTTTCAAAGCAGAGTTCAGACACAGCCCAAATATAAGTACCCTCCCACAAAGATGTAGAAACTGCTGTCAATTAACTTGTTTCGGGATTAGGAAACTTGGAGAACAGATATCTGAGTTTATTTCAGTGTTTTTCAAGAGACTCCTTCTCTTATCCCCCAAACTAAGGCCATCCTAATTGCTTTCTGAAGGCCTCTTTTATATTTCTGAAGTCTTCCTACTGACTTCACTGAAAACCAGACCAAACTCTGAACTCTCTAAAGTTATTATATCATCTGTACATTGTTTACAAGCAGAACATGATGTGTCATGTTGGGCCTGTCATAGAAAGTACAGATTAATATTCAGGTGCAAGATGAGTGTTTTCATTGGCAAGGCAACTAATGTGGAGCTTTTTTTTTTTAAGAAGTGGTTCCAAATCCTTCAGGAGTTGTAACGTTTCTTTTTCCGTTAGGAAGACAGTGTTGGTATCGAGTGCTGCTTTTCGTATGTCCTACCACATCTATATATTCAGGGAACTACATCTTAAATGTTTTTGCTTCCAAATGATTAACTGTTCAAATAAAGCACTGTCATGTTGCTCTCCTTTTAACATTGGTGCTGCAAACTAACCTGGAGACATTGCAATGAGCCTTTAATCCCCTCTGCCTCAGCATAATGCACATGACGGTCTTACTCCGGTTCCCTGCATTTGGCTTGACCCTCGCTGCTTTTGCACTGTGAGGAAACCATGGCTTTCTTCTATTTCTTGCTGTTTACATTGCTAGGCACATGCCTACAAAAATATTTTCCACTTATTTTATTTTAAGGCTCTTGCTTTGGCATTTTTCAGTCACACCCTGGAGAGACACCTGAAAGAAAAGAAAACATTACCTGGATGTTAGCTTGTGCAGTGCTTCTAATTAAATCCTGCATAATGACAAAATCCCCTCCTGCCATTTGTTAAGATTTTCCCCACAGCATTATGCATCCTCTTAATTAAGAGCAGAACCTAAGTAATACCTGTTTTATTCCCTCTTGCTTCCAATTAGTCTTCCATTGATCATTACCCACTCAACATTTGACAATTAAAGAGCCCCCAGTCTCTGCACGACCAGGATGTGTAGTCCTTCAGAAATGACACATCTAGATTAACGTGAGGAGAGCTGCATTGGCGAGTAATGGGGCAGGACGTGGGGGAAGGGGGAGGAGAAGGCCACCCAAGTGGAACAAAAAACGTGTAACATATGCAAATGTTCAATATGTGGTATGTGTTTTATACACTGTGTGTGTATGAAGTCATATACAAAGCTCAGCTGGTGGCCGCACTGCTTTTGGGAGGCCTGAGAATTTGAGGGAACACTTGAATTCTCATATGATCCAATGTACCTAGTCCTCTGTCCTTAAGATACAAAGCTGTTCCCCATGTGGCTCCTTGCCTCTGCTTTTCTTAGGACAGCAGGAGTTAGCATCTGCTTCTCTGTTGCCATTGGGACTGCAGGCTGTACCAACACAGCCCCCGCCAAGTCAGTCACTCCAAGACCCAGCAGCAGCCACATGCAGTTGTGCCTGAGCCAGGAACATGGCAGCTCGGGGTGTCGGAGGGGCCTTCAGGGAAGCTGCAGGCTTCATTGCCACTCTCTCCTGGAAGCCTGACCCACGAGCAGGGGTGGCCCTGGCCCTGCGCAGTTCCAGGAGCTGGGACCACTTCAGGTCTTTTTCAACACTAGGAACCCTTTCCATACGAATAGCATCTTCTAGCTAGGGAAATCCAACAGCCTAGTGGGTCTTGGAGGCAGCCCAAAACCTGAGCTGCAGCAGTGAATAAAGCACAGGGGATTCCACTCCTTATGGACAAGCCTCTGGCATGAGGCTGAGCCCCGACAGTCAAAAAGCATCCCTGAATTCTCTTTTTCTTTTTCCAGATTAAAATCCATCCATTACAGGGCTCAGGAATTTTCTGTGAAGCTGTGACAATAAGTAGCTGAGCAAACTTCACAAGGCTCTGGGTGCAGGGACTCAGCAACAAATGCTGATGCACAAAAAGCAAACCAGAGCCCTTGGCAAGCTCTAGCCTGGCTGCAGAGGAAGGAGGATAATCTCATTTCTTTGCTCTTTGCCCTTTTAGCTATTCACAGAGCTTAATGCCGAGTTATTCCCAACAATGAGCCAAACAATCAAACTTCCATCTGGCCTGGTCATGCAGATGCAACACGTGCCCTCCAGTCACAGGCCACACCAATCCTGTGATTTTTTCCCCTGTCCTGAACATACACTATTTACCCCTACCCTGTGACAGAGAAGATATTTACATCAGGTAACAGAAAACGCAGTTCATGCTTCTCAGCCTGCTGTAATCTAATCACCCAAATCCCTGGGCACAACGAATCACAGGCGCTATGAGCACAGCTGGTGCTGCGAACACAGCTGGTGCTGCAACCTTTGGCTCTCTCTCTCCATGACACGAAGCAGTGCCTATCAGCTAATGACCTGTTTTTCCTGGGAGGGCAGTTCTTTCAGCCCTCCTGCGTATGCATGCCGCAGGCTCCAAACTGCAGCCATGCCCTTGGGAGAAATGTTTTCTCTCCCTGACTTTGAAATCAGCTGCAGGTTGCTCTTTGCAGTAGCCAGAGACACAGAGCATCACTGGGACGTGGCAGCAGCCCTTGCTGTTACCAAATCTCTCCTGGAAATATGGATTGTAACTGATCATGTAGCGGGAACCATCAGAAAAAAAAAGAAAGAAAAATAGAAGAAAAAAAATTGTTGTTAACAACATTCTGTCCTCTAATCTACTCATTTCCCAGTCTTATATTTTTTTTAAGCATTCAGCTGCAGGGGAGGAATACAAAGAGATGGACTGATGTTTTGTAATGTTTTTATGTGTGAGTTTCCTTTTGAGATACAGATAAATGCGCACACACGCACACACACAAGAAGAGTGTCTATATTACAAGTCAATAGAAAATATCTCACAGACTTAAGTGAAGCCAGCATTTCCCCTCTAACATTCAAAATGAACTTCAGCAACCTAGTTTTAGCTGTAAGAAGTTCTCCTGAGAAATTTAGAAGCACCCTGCTCCAGTAGCAATCCTGGCAAGGGACCCCTTTTCCTTTTCTGTTGAAAGGACACAGGTTCTGGCTTGGTCTGCGCAGGAAAGTTTGAAACTAAAGTGCCCTCTTCTTCAGTTAAGATGGCAGAGAATACTGCTCCAGTCGACAGGAGTCTCCTCAGTGATAAAATATCCCTGTATATGAGTCACAGGAAATTATAATCACTGTTTTCCAAGACTGCAGAACACAATGAGATTTCTGAGCTACAAACAAGACTTCAATTATTCTTGAAAGACAGACAGACCCTCAAACTGACAAGACTGGAGAAAATAAATATCCTTTTGTTTGCACTGCTGGTGGTAATTTCCCATTAGACAGGAAAAGACTTCTTTGATGAATGAATATTGTCTACACTTCAGAAGAGGAGCTACTGTATATCTCCTAATAGCTCTTGCATGCTTGGGCTCAGCCTCGTGTGAGGCTCTTAAACCTCTTGGGTACAATATGGTTGCATTCATTAGTGTACTGCATTTTTATTGCGGAGCTTGAGAAAAGGATGGTGCATATTAAAATAAATCTGAGCAACTTTCTACTCACCTTGAAATTATGTGGCAAGGTCAAGTACATTTACAATCTGCCTTCTTGATCTGCAGGTAGTCCTTTCCAGTCTAGAGGCTTCAGGAGAAACACTCACACTGGAGACAGATTTTCCATTTGTGATTATTCTTGTAATTTTAGCTGTTAATCACTTTTCTGTTTTGTATTTACTTTTTTGGTTCTACAATGGTAACTAAATCAAAACCAGAGCATCACATAGAACTAAGTAGAGCACTGTTTACATAAGCCAAAGAATATTGTGTTAGTGCCTTTGACAAATGTTGGTCTTTTTCAAAGACCACCAAGTCTCACATCATTTCCTTCCCACAGAAATATAGTAATAATTGTAGTAGCTGTCCCTTTGGCGGCAGTGTTGCATTTCTGCCTGCCATTTTTCTTGGGAATGGTGTTGAATTAAACTTGGCCCAGAGATGCCTGCGTCACCCCACGGAGTCCTTTCAGCTGCTGGGAGGTCTTCTGAAAGACCTCTTCTGGAACTTCACCACCTCACTGTGGATCAGCTGGGAGTCAGGTGGGCAGTGGATGGGAGCATTTGGCCACTTGTAATTATCTGGATGGAATTTATTAGCCTTGCATTAAAAAATTATTGGAGGGAACAGGAAATTCTTAGTCTCATAAATTCTACTTTACAGCCACCACACAGCTATTTGTGGTGTATACACAGTGTTAAGAAAAGGCTTTTATTAATTTATAGCAAAAATGCTAACAACCTTGTTTAAATTTTTTGCTAATGTTTTTATTTGAGAGATTAAAAAACCCAAACAACAAAACTCCCAACATTAATAAAAAGAAGCAGAAGAGCTACCGATGAGAAATGGTCTGGATTTGCCACTCAACAGTGGCACCAGTCTGCACACAAGCCAGCTGCAGGCAGAGATCCGGCAGAGACCAACATGGTACTCATAGACCGAATGCAATACAAGGAACAGCAAACCCAAAGAATCAGAAATAAAGGCCATAAAACCCCAACAACGCCCCATCTGAGTCTTACTTCCAATGAGAAACATAGGCAAACTAATGTTTTAGGCTCATCCCGCATTACAGATGGAAACTGCCCTCGAATCTGTGGCATAGCAAAGGCTGCTAAGGAACTTGGCAGAATGGCCATGCTGCGCCACCGAGCACTGGGCTGAGTAGGTGACGTTTTGGCTTCGCCAGCCCGCTGAGTTACTATGGAGTCCTCAGTTCCGTGGAGGATGTGTTAAGGCAGGGGGGTAGCTGTGGGGAAAAAAAAAAAGAGGGCCACGACTTGCTTTGTAAGTACTACGAGGAAGCTAAAAGTCCGACAAGAATCATGGCCTCTTCAGTACTCCGCAGCTACAGGTACAGCAACATTGAATATATCATGTACATAACATTGCTCATAGACTCTACATGTAAAACGTTAACCAATTTATCATGGAAAGCTGGTAACAAGCAACATTGCCGTATAAATTCACACTTTGAGAAAGGCTAAGTGTGGAAGCCTCCTTTGCAAGAGAATTTTCAGTCAAAGTTTTGTATAGAAAATATTAAAACAATGACAATTTGTTCTCTGAATCTCAATTCATTATTGGGTTAGTTTTCACTAATGGAGAAAGTTTCTCTTTAGAAAATGTGTGAATCTTCATAATACAAATTCATAATCTAAGTATTAAATAATTAAAAAAAAGAGTTTCAAATGTTGGGAAGTCTTACTCGGCCGCAATCTTTTAAAGCGATAACAGCAATACAAGGCATAGAAAATCTTTTCCTGCAACACTTGTAAATGTAAAAGTAGTCATGTTAAATGCAACAGAACTAATAAAGAACAAACTGCTTGTAGAACAGAAAAATGAGAGACTAGCTATGCATTCAGTCATCTTTCTTACAGTTGAACTCCAGTTGTTTAAAAACATAATGACTTAGTAATTTGGAAAATCATGTCCCATAGGTAACTGGTCTGCATACTCCTATGAAATATGATGCCTCAAATGGCATGACACCCCTTCTTGAAAAGTTTTTAATCTCATCTCCACCATTATCTCCACAGTTTAAACAAAAAAACAACTGTCCAAATGTAAAATGCTCTTTTTTTAATTACTAAATTAAGAAAGTTAAACAGTTTTAAAATGTAAACTTGCAAATAAACCATAACAAAATGTAATTAAGACTTTAAAATTTGCAACTCAGTATTAAAAACTCAATAGAAATAGAAAGGAATTTTTTTTTTTGTTTTTTGGTTAAACGTAAGTATTTCAAGGCTGGTACAGACAACTGAAAAGGTAATACTTTGTTCTGTGCATCCCCCATGAAATGTAAAGAAGTGCATAGTAATTCCACTGGAGAACTTGCAGACACAGAGAAAGTAATTTCATTAGCAGTACAGGACATTTAACACACTTATTTTACAATGAAAAAATGTTACACATAAAACAGAAAAATCCTAGTTGCATGACCAACAATTTAGCAGGGGGACATGGCTAAAATGCTATGATTTTAAGACCATCTGAATGCGGTTACACTGCTTAATAAATCTTTTTGAAACATTTCAGTATACATGTTTTGATACAAGAAGTCCTTGCAGTTTCAATTTCCAGTTCAAACGGTGATGGTGTAGTTTTCTTGCTTTAAATATGTTCGTTTTAATTTCAAGAACAAATCATCACACACTTGTCAAACATTGGAAACATTACTGTAAATACAGCACATGATTCCTGAAAGAGCAAAGTTACAACCATCTACAGGTACATAATCATAAACAAAAAGTGCAATCCAATTTAAAAAAATCATGCTTGGCAAAAGCCAAAAATTAGATCACTGGCTTTCAGAATCCCACCAGTGTTTTCATGTCTGCAGTAAAATTATCGCTTTCTGGGTACTGCTGCAGCAGGATTCATTCAATTCCAAATGAGTTTCCTTTGCAATAGCACCCATATACTGTATGTACAGGTATGTATATATATTATATATATTTTATATATAAAAAAAGCAAAAAACCAAACACCTGTCCTGATTTTTTTATTTGTTAAAACATGAAAAAAAATGTTTTAGACAAAGAGGCCACTTCTGGAAAATAATACTTTTAGTTGAATCAGGAGAAGACTAGTTAAAATCACATAGGTTTTGCGTTTTAAAAAAAGGAAAGCACTAGGATCAGTTATTGGCACTGAGTTACTATTTACAATGAACAGAGGTTTTGCAGTTTACATAACATCAATACAATGCAGTTTTGGAGTCTTTGATTAAGAAAAAAAAGAGTGTTTTTCTCCTTTTCATCCAGGACATTCAGATTATTAGGACAAGTGGTCATAGGCAAGGGCTGCGGAAGTTCTCAGCTTCAGCCCCTCCTGTGCACTGAGGTGCTGGAAGATGCTGCACTCTGGAGAAGCTGATCACAGAGTTGGAAGGTAAAGGTCAGGTGGGACAGGGCTGAGAAACACCTGGTCATTCACGACAGTGTCTGAAAACCAGGGATTTACAGGTTGTCACCGGGCTGGTACTGGGGTTCTGTTGCAGTGAAGTAGTCTTCAAGAAAACCCTGTAAATATTCAAAAGTTGGACGCTCCTCTGGGTCTTTTTTCCAGCAGTGAATCATAAGCTCGTGCAAGGAGATGGGACAGTCCTGAGGACATGGCATCCGATAACCTCGTTCTACTTGCTCCAAGACTTCACGGTTATTCATGCCTGTAAAGGGCACACAAATGCACAGTTAAATTACAGGAAAATGAACCCAAGTATAATTATATCTACGTGTGGTTTTCTCAATCATACTAATTTCTTTTGTTTATTATTTTCTTTCTCGGTAGAGGCTTTTAGGATCCAGACATGAGCAAAATGCTGCTCCCATGGTTACCCTCTTGGCTTACTCACAATGGGCAGGATTTGGTGCTTTCCCTCTCCAACAGCAGTAGCTGTGAAATATATTATGTGAAATGCTTAAGGAAAAAAAATCCATTGCAACAAATAGAAAATTCAAAGTTAGAGAAATTAGGATGAATTTTTGAAACCCTCACACTGAGTGTGGGCCTTTCTGGAATCATTCCGTAAGGTCATGCTGCAGAGACTTCAAGACAAACTCTGCCACTCTGGGCTGCCAGGGATGTCCAGCAGCATCGCCCTCAATGTCAGTTCAGAAGCTTATTGCTGCTGATTTGCCCCTCTCCATGTGAGCTGGTTAATATTGTTTCGATCATATTCCACTGTTCCACCCCAACCCAGAATGGAGCAACATTGCTCAGAAGACAAGTCAAATACCAAGCAAAACAGCTCCACTGCAGAACCACAGTTCTCTCTCAAAAAAAGGTAAAAAGTTACATTACCGTCACAGGATCACAGAAACATTTAGGTTGGAAAAGACCCTTAAGACTATCAAGCCCAATTGTTAACCTAACACTGCCAAGTCCACCACTAAACGACACCCCTAAGCGCCACATCTACAGTCTTCTAAATACCTCCAGGGGTGGTGGCTTATCTTGCTTGTCTCTAAGAGGCAGGCCTGGCTCTTTGCTACACTATCTTTTCTATACAATCCCTTCAACCCTCGATTCCTCTGCTGAGATGCTTTTCACCAAACATAAATTGCAGTCAACCTCAGCTTTAGTTTACATATCTTTTCCAGTAATTCCTTTGGCTTTTTAACAGTACCAAAGGTAAGACTGGCACTGCAGGCAGGCAGAGGTGTTTCACAGAAGCATGCATGCTGACTGCAAGCTTTGTGGCTTGACAGCTGGCAAGCCTTGCCCCAGTCCCCTGCTGAAAAATATTGGTGGGCTTCTCTTCTCTGACTTAGTGGGTCCTGCCAGGTAGCTCTGCAGGAGAACCAGCAGAGACACTTAAGTTTCTCTATGACCAAATCTAGAAACCAGCACCTTGATGTTGCATTTTCTGTTAGCTTATCCTCTCCCTGGCTTCCATGACATCATCCTTCCCTGTGAATCTTGCACTTTCTTCTTTCAGGTTGTCCTCTTGAAAAATTTGCTTGTCCTACCTTCAGGACCCAGGGAATTCTCTCGGCCTCATATTTTTCGTAAACTTGTTAGGAATAATTGAACCACCTTCTTTGATACAGATTCATTTGTCTCCTCTACACTTTGACTAGTGGAAATGTCTGGTTTTGGCTGGGATAGAGTTAATTTTCTTCCTAGTAGCTGGTACAGTGCTGTGTTTTGGATTTAGTATGAGAATGATATCGATAAACACAGATGTTTTAGTTGTTGATAAGTAGTGTTTATCCTAAGTCAAGGACTTTCCAGTTTCTCATGCTCTGCCAGTGAGGAGGTGCACAAGAAGCTGGGAGAAACTGTATTGTGCATCACTTGTTTTCCTTGGCTTTTATGCCTCTCTTTTTCACTTTCATTAAAATTATTAATATATTTTACTTTATTTCAATTATTAACTATTTTTATCTCAACCTCTTGGATGGATATCAGCAGGAGGATATTACCCTTTCAAGGTAGAAGAAAAGGTTTTACTTTTAATCCAATTTTCCTCCTCATCTCACCTTGCTGGGGCAGAGAGAGTGAGTGTCTGTGTGGTGCAAATCCTTGGATTTGGTTTTTAACAGTGATAATTGCAAAAAGAAAGGTTAGATTACTGATTTACAGTATTTCCTAACCTGTAGACCAACCCTTTAGCACTGGTTTCTTGTGTTTCATTTATCATCTAACAGTCACTGTATTTTTGGTGTTAGATGTTTGTAATTAGGGGCAAACAGTTTGTATGGCATCTAAGGTAGACCATGGTTAGGACTTCAAAATGAGGAATACAGAGTGATAACTGTTCTCTGCAGACATCAGATCCTGCATAGAGTTACGGCTCTTGTCTATTATTGTCTCCAAAATGATGTTGTTAGGTCACAGAGGCTCACAACAAACCAGAAAAGCTTGCCACCCACTGAGCAAATATTTGGGTATTCTTCACTATCCAACAAGAACATCTTCAAAGGTATTTTACTTTTTCATTAGATTACAAGACAACACTAGTGGTCTGTTACTCATCACCAACTCAAGGCAGCATCAGCCCAAACCTTCCGGCCTTGCTGGTTTCAAGAGGCTACAAGAAAAAACACTGCATTTTTTTCACAGTGTATTCTCCCTATTAGTTTTATAAATTTGTGTTTTGAACAAAAATCTGCACCCTTTTTTCATATCCTTGTCTTTGAATCAGCTGAATTACCTCATATTTTGGGGTAAGAACTTCTCCTGTGCTTTGCTTCCCTTACATATTAATGGCTATGAAAATAACTGTTACCAGTACCTCATCTATTGCATACACCTAAAAATACTAGCAAACTGCATTCTTTGTTTTTATTTTGGCAATACGCCTTTAAGTACAACATGGATGGAAGCAACAGCAGCAGAAAAGCTTCTTCCCAACTGATTTGTTGTTTTAAGATATCAAATGTTTGGTATTTTTACCCAGTGCTTTACTCAGTGCTGCAAAGCACACTCTGAAACCTGATAAGGAACTGTGTGCTGGAAGGAAAACCCTGAGGAAACAGAGGGGGGAGGGAAAACGTAAACAGCTCTTCATTTCCCTTTGTTTAACAAAATGGTAGAAAAAAGAACATGAAAGAGACATTGCTGTCTGAAATCATAGTAATTTCTTTTTGTCCCTGGAAAGTGAGTCAAGCCAGGTTTTCTCATCATGGTTTAATCCAGGAAAATGCCCTTCTTTTCCTTTCTCTTTTCCCTTCCCTCACAGTAAAACCCAGATATGAAACTAAACCAAGTAATCCTCATGTTCCTCACTGGAATTCATATATCCAGCAAGGACTGAAGCACCTAGGATTTGCCAAAGAAATTCTGTTGTTTTTGACGTGCTGATAATTTAAAAAAGAAGTTTCAAAGACTTTTTTTCCCCTAAATCTACTGGATTATTTGTCTGACTTATACAAATAGCAGTGCTTCAGGTACACATTTTACCTCTTAAGAGGTAATGATGTTTACAAACTTATTCACTTATCCTGCAAGTTTTAGTGTTTCTCTTTTGATAGCAGGAGCCTGTCATTTCTGCACTTCTAACATCACATAGAGAATATTTGAGCAGTCTTTACAACTCCTCTCTCCTAATGAATCCCCAAGAGTTTCAACTCTTAGTAAATAATAAATGACATTCTGCTTGCACTATGCTTCTATACCCCTTAAAAGTTTATCCTAAAATCCCTAAATCTGTGGAATAAAACACTTAGCAATATTCTTCTGTTAACTACAGTTATTTCACCTGGGTTGGGGCAATCCATGATACCAATACAGGCTGGACGGTGAATAGATTGAGAGCAGCCCTGCTGAGAAGGACTTGAGGGTGCTGGTGGATGAGAGGCTGGACATGAATCAGCAATGTGTGCTTGCAGCCCAGAAAGCCAACTGTGTCCTGGGCTGCATCAAAAGCACCATGGCCAGCAGGTCTAGGGAAGTGATTCTGCCCCTCTACTCTGCTCTGGTGAGACCCCACGTGGAGTACTGCATCCAGCTCTGGGGTTCTCAGCACAGTAAGGAAGGACATTGACCTGTTGAAGCAAACCCAGAGGAGGTCCATGAAGATGATGAGAGGTCTGGAGCAGCTCTCCTATGAGAAATGGGTGAGAAAATCAGGATTGTTCAGCCTAGAAAAGGGAAGGATCCAGGGAGACCTTATTGTGGCCTTTCAGTGCTTGAAGGGGGCCTATAAGAATGACAGGAACAACATTTTTAGCAGGCCCTCTTGCAGTAGGACAAAGGTTAATGGTTTTAAAATGAAGGGATTTGATTTAGATTATATATAAGAAAAAAGTTTTTTTACAATGAGGGTGGTGAAATACTGGATCAAGTTGCCTGGAGAGGTCATGGATGCCCCCAACCCTGTGAATGTTCAAGGCCAGGTTGGATGGGGCTCTGAGTAACCTGATCTAGCTGAAGATGTCCCTGCTTGTTGCAGGTGGATTGGACTAGTTAACTTTTGAAAGGTCCCTTCTAACCCAAACTATTCTATGAATTCTACAAATCTGTGGAAAACCAGTTTATGCTCATCATGTTTCTAGAATTACAGTTTGGTCCAAGAAGAAAACATCCTGTTTCCAAAACTTTTCCATTAGCCTTTTAATTCTCTGAGAAGACCAAAAATCAAATAACCTCCCACCATCCAGCTTCATTAGTGAAACCTACAATAATCTTAGGATGCCACAGTATATGGCCACTTTAATGCACAATACAATAAAAATCTACTGCCTGTATGGACTGGGGACGGAAACTCAATACTGCTTGGCTTTTCATAGAAACGCAGTAACTTAAAGTTACAGTGGCTTTCAGAGTTACTTTAAGAGTTACTGTGACACAAAAGAGGATGTGAAGTTTCCATTTGTGGCTAAAGAAAACACTGGAAAGTGCTTTGAAGTGCTCTGAGCAGCTTGATTAGATGGAGCACAGCAGATGTGCAAATAGCACAGATCTGGGCAATGCTGCTCTTCCAGAAGACCAGAAACGTTACTATAACTAGGCAGAGTCCCCACATACAAAGCTAATGAGCTATATAGACTACTTTGGGCCATGTGAAGTCCAGTGAGGAGAGTGATGGTTTTAAACCCCTTTATTCTTGCTTTCTTCTGCTAGGCTGAGAATGATGCTCCTTCCAGACCCACTGCATGCTTTCAGACCAATGATCAAACTAATACAGTGCACTGAAGGGAACAGGAAGCTGCTCCTAAGGGAAGACAACCTTTGAAGCATAATGCTGTTCTTACTGAGTACAATGCAAACATAGTTTTCTGTGGAAAAGTAGTAAAAAGGTTTAAAAATCTGGAAGTCATATCACTTCATTTAGAAATTAAAGCCTGAAAACCCCCAGCATTTCCTCATCCTCAAAGCACCTACAAAGCTAGACTGTCAATATCTGTTCTTTGTTTTGGTTTTGCTTTTTAAGATAAGTTATTATTTGCCTGGTGTAATAGATGCTACAGCATTTGTGACTGGAGCTTTCCTGCTTACGAGAAAACCTGAGCTTATCTATGCTGTGTGCTGAGTATATATCTTTCTCAACTCCTCATCTACCACCCACAGTGATGCTACACACACACATATGCTGGCTCCCTGATGCATACTTGGCCTCAAGCTTGGGTACCATGCGCTCTCTGGCACTTGTGGCCCAGCTTCCCCCAGAGATGTGGAGGCTGAACACGGCTCCCCAGAGACTGCAGGGCTGCTTGGAGCCCAGGCTCAAAAACCTGCTTGGCCAGAGGCAGCAATGTGGATAGCACCATGGTGGCTGTCACAATAGACATAAAATGTAAATGCTCTTGATGTGACAAGTAGAGCAGAAAGCAGAAGGAGCAAGTTCAGAGGTGCTTGTTCAGTGTGGTCGAGATTTTGGCTATCCAAAAGGCAGCATGTTAAAACGCCACAAATTCTCTGACTACTGTTAGAGAAATTCAACTTCCTACTCTTAAACTCCATTAAAAACCAAACCAAAACAAAAAAACAAACTAAAATCCAAAGGGCATTTGTCAAAGGGAAAGAAACAGACACTGAAAAAGAACCAACTACTTTTTTAAACTTTGTTCCTCCTCTGCCCATATCTATTATTTATTTCCCCACTCTAATAATGGATAGAACCTCAATGCCCAAAAAGATTGTGAAAGTGGCTTATTTCAATCTGCTGCCTTGTGAAAAGAATAGGAAAGCATAAAACCCCGCACATAAATTAGTTATCATCATGGTCCATTATGATCACTGACAGCGAAACAGGCTTAGTTGAAGTATGAGCATGAGGCCACCTGTCAAAAAGTTGGTCTTGCTTGTGGGAGCTATAGGGCCTGGGGCAAAACCTCATTATGAACTCTAGCCCGATCTTCATCTCTGCCAGCAAAATCTTTACTGCTTATATATCTCACCACTGCTCCAACCTCTCTTCCAAAGTGGAGCAGGAACAACAACAGGAACTGCTTTAAATCTGGGGGACAAAGGGACAAAGCACACCAAGTTTTGTTCTACCCATTCTGTTCCCCTCCTATAAACTGCCTGCTGTCTCCTTCTGTCCTCCTCATTGTGCTTATCTCTCCTTCTATACGGGTTTAAAACAATGCCTGGTTCCAGGCAGTGGAAGGCATGAGGTACAGTGCCCTGGGGGCGTGGGTACCACACTAGAACTAGGGTGTGGGCTATAAACAACCCTTCCAGGCACTAAGAGCTTGTCAAGCAAGAGAGCAATCCCTTTGCCTGAGGGCCTCTCCCTGCTTCCCCCCCAGCCTGCTACAAGTTGTAAGCAGGAACATCAGGACAACATGCCCACATCTGTTTCAGAAATTGGATATTATAGCAGAGTGGCAGTTCCATGACCCTCTTTGTTTCAAGGCTGATGCTTTTCAGAGCTTGTAAATCCACACGACTTGGGTGCCGAAGCAGCTGGCAGTGCCAACAGACTGCATTCTGTCACCTAGAAGTTGTCTACTTGGGTGAAGATGTCTTGCTTCTCAGGGTGATTGAAATCCCATCTTTTCCTCCTTGTGCAAGCCATGCCACAGTGTCAGAAAAAGCCCTGTGGGTGCATCTGAATGCTACTCCATGCCTCAGACAGGGAAATGTATTCATGAAACTTTGTCCTTCTATGAGGTCCTTCCTCTTCCCAGCATGAAGCAGAAGATGGATGGTCCTTTCTATGTCAGGGGAAGATAGTCTTTTCTACAGACCTCAGGAGGCCTTTGTCACTTTGGGAAGTCCGAGCCCTCTTTTCAGCCCACATGCAAAGACAGAACCTTCTAAGAAGGCTTCAGCTCCTCTCCACTGTTGCCTCAGCCTATAAAAGCTTTCCTGGTTAGGGTCTGGGGACCAAGACTGAATTGAAATCTGTAAAGACTGTGGAAATTCAAATGTAAAACAGAAACTGCCCTTAGGTAAAATGACTAAAACTAGTCCCCTCACTGAGGGGAGTGATGGTGGCCATGGGAATGGTTAAGGCCTCCCGGATGAGCAATCTTGGAGTCCCCACAGGGAGGAATGGCCCTGGCATAGAGCACAGGCAGTGTGTAACCAAGGCAGTACATGACTGTCCAGAAAATTGCTGACTTTGTGATATGTAACACACACAAAATTGCTTCCAGCTACTTCATGTCTTTCCAGTGCAGGTGGGGGAGAGTGAGCTGGAAGGACTTTTGGTGTGTGAGGGCTTTATGCAGTGAGGAATGAAGGGGGAGGACCGTGCTAAAAGAGGAGAGATGCTGCTAGTTGTCTTTGATGTGCTCAAACTGCCACATAATAAAACTGTCCAGAATTTCAGGACACAGCCCATGCCTGAGATTACTGTCATGACTCCCACAAGAGGTTATATATTGCAAGCATTTAAATGCAGATCCAGTGGACTTTTTTCCTTTGGGGAGGGAAAGGAACATCTGTGAAGTGCAGACATCCACAGCCAACACTGTGTTCAGCTACAAACTTGTGACTAAACATGGGGCTTAGATTGCCATTTTCTTGTTTAAATGGTATTTTCCCTGCGTGTGTGTGTGTCTGTTTGTGCTCATGCACATGACAAGGCAGATGGTTAAATCACTAAGTATCTTTGCCCCACCAATACAGAGCTCAGGGAAAAAAAAAATCACCTTAAATCTACAGGGGGACTCATGCCTCCCACAGAAACATGTCATCTTGTTTTCTGCTACCTCATTTTGTGGTCCCCGTCACAGCTTTGCTAAGCTGCTCGCTGTTAATCAAGCCAAAATCCACTTCTGATCATGAGATGCCTTTCGCTTCCCATATTCTCTACCCAAATATCAGTTACTGGATGTTCGGTGCTAGCAAAGTTGACGTTCCCGGTAAAAGTCTGGGGCATTAGTTTTGCAGAGTTCAGGATTCTGAAGTGGCATGAGATACCATAGGATAAACAGAACTCCACTTTGATGCTTCTCCTGCTCAATTTGATATATGGAACTGACTGCCCAATCACAGCACAGGCTGGAAAATCAAAACTGCTGTAGGGCACTTTCCATTAATTCACCTGCAGTGCACATGGCCATACAGTTGAGTAGTTAGAGATTTTTTTATTATTTTTCTTAATAAAAAGAGTAAAGATGCATCTATATACATCTTTAGATGCAGGGCATCCCCTGTTGTTAGTATCTGTGCTGATGAGAAAATGAAGGGATTGAATTCTTTTCCATGTAATGGACGGTTTTCACCTCACCCCTCTCCTTTTCACCTGAATGCCTACAATCTTCAGGGGGGCAACAGAATGAAAAGCTCTTTCTGCATAAGCAGATCCAATCACCCCTCCTACAAATCTTAATCCGTTGGATACTTGGCAGGGTTTCAACAGAGCCATGGGGCCTCCGGTTCCCCCATGCAGAGAATCTGGCCCCGCTGTGACCCTGCCATGAGCTCTGGCCTGCACAATGCAGAATTATTTTCTTTCCTTTCCATCCATCTCAAAAGCAAGGACTGAAATTTAGGAGTTTATAAAAAAGAGATTTGGTAATACCAGACATTTAGACAGTCATCAAACCTTGCAGAGAACCAGACTGACAGAATAAATGGAGTAAGGCCTCTCTGGGAGGCCTGTTGATATCTTAAAGTGAACGCAATGCTATGGAGAGCTATTTGCTCCAGAATGTAGTCATTCTACGTTGCTTCCATAAGTTGTCTAGAAATTACATTGATTGAATTGAGAACAACTACAATATTAGAAATTAATATGTTGAATTGTCCCCTTGTCATTTTTATCATGACCATTGCACAGCAGTTTTCAGTCAGAGCTGTTTCCAAGCATACACAGAACTTATGATTATAACCATCCTCATTTGAGCTCAGTGAATATAAACAAATGTTCCAGCTTAAGCATGTGGCTCATTCCCATTCCTTTTCCCAAGTGAAGTAGGACTGTTTTCTTACCTGGGTATGGCACTCTCCCTTTTGTTACCAGCTCTGTCAGTAGGATCCCAAAAGACCACACATCTGACTTTATTGTGAACCTTCCATACAGTGCTGCTTCTGGCGCCGTCCATTTAATGGGAAATTTTGCACCTAATGAAAGAATACATGAGTCTTAACCAGAATAGAGACAGAATCAAAGTACCAGTTCACAGGTGGCTGTTGTGTTCTGCAACATGTGCAGGTAGAAAGTAGGGTCAGAGAGGACAGGCAGGTGGAACGTATAGGGGACAAGGAAAGACTAAGCAGGGAAGGGGTCTGTTTGTCCCATATCCCAAGAGAAGGCTAGGAAGACATTTTAATTCCAGTTTGAAATTTTGTAAAATGAAAAAAAAAAAACCAAACACACAAACAAACAGTTTTTAAAAACAATTGAGCCCAACGTAATAGAAATTCTTTCTGCTAAAATGTTTTAAATTAACATCTCCCTGAGATACTTGCAAGTCAAACACAGTTAGCACGTACAAGCATAAATGAGGTATATTTGCAAATGTACCTCCTAGTTTCCCTGCTCAAGCTGAGCAAAATGCAAACAGATGAACATGGTGAAAACATAAATTAAAACCAAACCTAATATTTCATTAGAAACATGCAAGGACTTAAAAATAATACTGCCATTCGAGTTGCTTGGAGTGCATGATGTCAAGGCACAACTTTGACCCGTGATTTATAACTTGACAATGTACTTTAAGCTCCTGGCACTGAAAAGCCTGTAGTGCCTTAAATACGTGCAGTTCTAATGTGTTCATCCATCATCAGAGCTTGCAGGAGCCAGTTGCGGCAAGGATAGTAAGATAACAAGCCTTTAAACACTGATTTATTTGCTTTTCCAATCATTTGCTGTTTTCTTAGGGAAAATATTTTCAGTATGACTTTAAAGAAAAGTCTTGTGGTAATAATTAACTCATAGTATGTACGAAAAAATATGCAGACATTTCCCCGGTGCCTTGTATTAACATACAGGCAAAAGAGTTGCATTGCTTATTGCTGATCCCTAGTGACAAACACTCTTGAATTTGGAAACAGACCGACTTTGACTTCCCACCACCCTCTCATAAAAGTTCCCGTAGCTTTCAGGAGGAGTGTGGGAAGTGTAACAACGTGGACAAATCACTCTCAGGGAGTGAACTTACAGCACTGTTTAGAGTTCCCTGCTGATGCTGTTCTGCCATCACACCCAGTGCTAAATGTCCCATATCTTCAGCTATACAGCCCAATTTGATGTGACTCAGAATGAAAAGTAAACATGGTAATTCTCATCTCCTTACTTAGTAAAACTTTGATGTGCTAAAATTTTTTCTGCTCTACACGTAAATGATCTTAAGAGAGACTATTACTCAGAAACAAATATATTTCTTTTTCTAGGCAAAATTGCAATTGCTCAAGTAAGTCCTGCTAAATTAAAAGATGCAAGACAAAGTTTCAAATCCCTAATGCCTGAAGTCAGTAACTTAAGTCTAGTTTAGCATCAGCACCAGCACACCAGTGATTAGATTTGCAAAGGTGCTGGAGGATTTTTGGGTGCCTATCCACTTTTTAAATTCTGCCTCTTTTGTAATTTCTTTGGTTGGTGTGTAGGCAGGAACTAAAATTTGGGTGCTTGACTTTGGTCTCAGTCTCCCTCACTTACACTTCTTTGCGTGACCAATCTTAGTTTACCAGACTCAAAATTTGTAGAACTTCACCTTCTCTTAAAAATTGCCTTGGTTGTGATGTCTGAGTTCTTTGAGCAGTAGCTGCCATCACTTGAACCTCTGTTGTGGAAGTTGGCAACTGGCTCCTCCAGCCACCTGGGGCTCTACACCCCATGTCAATCCCTGGAAAAACTGCAAGCTGTGTGTGTCTGGTGGTCAGGTTCCCTAGGCCTGCAGTGTGTGGTTTTAGATGGGTTTATGCCGTCAGCCCTGCATGTAAGGGCCAGTGTCCCTCTGCTCTCTCATACGTGCAGCTGAGATAGTACACACAACCCGTGCCAGCTGAACAAATGAATAGCTCCAGGCTGACCAGGAGCCCGAAGCCTTGAACATCGGCTGGTGGTGTATCAGATGGCCAAGCATGAGGGTTTGCTTGTTCACATGTTGCACACATTTATTCAACAATTTTTCTTTCTTTATTCAGTTGTGTTTTTCTGAGAAACTTAGCCTGCTTTAATTCCCGTGTGCTTCGTACTCAAGATACAAAGGTAGCAACCACCTACAACTCATCTTTGGAGAAAGGAAATCTCTTCAGACTCTTTTGTGGCCAGTTCCCCTGGTATTTTTGCCTTCCTCATATTCTGCCAGTGTGGGTCTAGGAGATGAGTATGTGGTGTGCTGAAGAACCATAGGAAGATGAGAAGCAAGGTAATTCCCTGAGAAGAGGGGACTATTACAGCACATCCCTTTTCCTGAGAGCTAGAGTTGGACCTCACTGGACTGCAATGATCACTGCTGGAGAAGACAAATGGTCTGTGCTGTGGATTATTGAATGACAGTACAGCTATTCATTAGTTCTTTATGTTGCCCCTGCTGTGGACGATTCTCTGACTAAAACAACTAATATAAAAATCACATCTTCTGCAGTTTGTGCAGTATTTCCTGATTGATGATAGATTTGAAGTGATAGATGGAGAGGAGAAAAAGGCAAGGTTGGCAGAGAGCTTGCTAGCAGAGCCCTGCTTCATGGTTTTCTGGCCCTGCAACACATGCTGGAAGCTAGATGGTCCAAGAGAGCCTGCAATCCAGTATGGCAGGGGTGTCAGTAAGGGGAGAGCAGAGACCAGTGAGGACACACCAAACTGGTCATCTGCACGTGCAGTGCAAGCCCTGCCATAACACAAAGAGATCACACGCAGCTTGTGCGAATGGGTGTGTTGTGTGTGTTTGTCTAACAGGGATCCCCCCGAGGTGCTGCCTCCCATCCATTGTCTGGCACTGGAGACTGAGACAGTCTCACTGCTGTGAGAGCACAAAAATTCCCACACGTGTTGAGCGTTGCTTCGAAGCCTCCTGATTGCTGTTGCCATGCGAAGCGTTTGAACAGACCAGACGCTGTGCATGGCTCCTGACTGACACACAGTTTCTGCGCTTACTCTCTTCCCAACGCACTGATTAGAAAACTCATCCCCTCCCTCTGCCCAGGCCTCAGCAGCTTATTAAACAAGCTGACTTTGTGCTGCAAACAAATTACAGCATCAAATAAAATGTGTATTACTGACAAGCATGTTAATAAATCTGATAAGCCAAATTACCCCAGCTGACAACGCAGCCCATCTCCTACTTTGAAGGCAGATTTTACATCATTAGGAGAGCGATTTCTCTCTTTTTTTTTTTCTGGAACATGTCTTATTACAAAATAGCACATCAGTAACCCTATGCATAAAACCCAACCACACGCTACATTCATCAGGTCAGGATAGCCTGTCTTTGCCCCAAAGCAAAGTACTAATCTGCAGCTTTTATCTCAGTCCCTTTTTTTGAAATGTTTCAGCCTGGGAAAAGCCTTTTTTGGGTTTCTTCACTGCTTGCAACCACATGAAACCAAAGCTGATGATACAGTTTACTATTAGGGCAACCAGCCCTGCCTCCTGCCTCTGAGGATTTTTGTTAGGTTCAGCCCTGTTCTTGGGACCTCTGCCTGGCTCTGCCCAGGCATTCACACAGGTTATCTCCCAGGAGGATTTCCTTGGGAAAAATCAATCCACGGCCCTGCTTTAATTCTTTGCTTGCTATAAGCAGGCCACGTGATGAGAAGGAGTGGAGGGGGCTGGGATGATTGAGTGACCTTGACATACAGCTCGCAGCATGATTTCTTCTGAGGAAAGCGAAAATCCCTCAGAGCTTTGTTTTTCTTCAGATCTAAATCTTGATGAAGGAGAAACCTCTGAAATTCATGCCCCAGAGCCACTGCCAGCTTGATAACGATCCTGTTTCTGGAAATGCTACAAAGCTGCTACCTCTTGTACCTTAAAACCAAAGCCAATGCAGCACCCCAAGCTCTAAAACCCCAAAACTCAGGGACCTCTTGGCTTAGCGACCAGAAAATGCAGTGTGGCACTGAATTGCTTCTGGGGCTGGAAAGGATAAGCCACAAAAGGTAAAAATGAAGTGCTGAAGCAAGCATGAAACAGGAAACGAGTCAGCCCTGGTAGGCGATGATGAGTGCCGTGTGGGAGGGACTGTGCAATTACATTTTTTGTTCTGTGAGAACGAACATGAAATTACAAGCCTGGCAAAACATCAGCGATGAGAAGCAGGCTTTGCAGGCGGACCCCTTCCCAGGAAGGGGGGTACAAGGGGCGGAACTGCCGGTCTAAACATTCCCCTCTCCCTCTCTGCCTGTACGCCCCCCTTCCTCTTGCCCTTCCTCTTGACCTGACCTCGCTCCTTCTCAGGGAGCAGATGGCAGCTCTGTAAGAGTGTATCAGCGGCACCCTTCCCAGACCCAGGTGGCTGGCTGTTAAAAAAGCAAGAGTCCTTTCTCCTGTCTGCTCCCGGGCTGGCCAAGGGAATGGCAGGTAAAGAGTAAGAACAAAGCCCTAGACAAAGCCCTGAACACTACAGCCCACAGTACAGTCAGTCACAAACAAGACAGATCTGATTAGCTGGTGAACAAGTCCCTACTTAAAGGACTGGAAAGAGCCTGGAAGGAGGGGAAAAAAAAAAATCCCTGTTTATTTCTAGGAAATCAAAACAAGAAGCATCACTTGTTTTTAGGCAGGGCAAGAAGAAGGTATTTCTTAAGTGTTAAGGAGGCAAAAATCATCTGAAAGTTTACAAACATGTACTAGAGCTCCCAGAATAGCTCTGACTTGTCTGGAAGGCATCAGAAAGATTCTTGTTTTTTCATGTGTGCTTGGAGTGGCACTACTGCAAGTGCTGCCAGTGCATGCAGTAGAAACACGGCCTGGAAAATAACTCTGCTCTTTTTTTTTTTTTATTAAGGAAATTTTAAATTTGTATCAGCTGCTACTGCTTAGAATAGTAACAACTCCAACCCAGCAACTCTGTGGAGCACTCAGCACTCTCCACAAAAATGCCATGTGCTTGGCTAAAACTCCACATATCTGTAAACCAGATCAGTATAAGGGTAGCAGAACTGCATGGGAAATTCTGTGCTGAAAGTGATGGGAAGTTTCCCTTTGTCCTGTATGATATCAGGAGTTTTAAGTCTTGCTTTAGAGGACTGACACAGCATTATCACCAGTGTATGGAAATAAGACTCAGTGCCTGACACTGTGTGTGTGGGGAAGATGTTGCAACAGCATCAGCCAAAAGAAGCAAGCCCCAGTGGTGCAGTCTGCAATACAGTCCATCAGTGTAGCCTTTGAAATGGGCGTCACATTAACCGGCATGTTTTTCCCCTTTGATTACTCACTTCCTCTAAAAGCAAGAGAAGCCAAATGCTCATTACAAGCCAAGAACTTTTTTCTTTTTTTTTTTTGTATTATTTAATGGCAGTGTATAGCTGCTAGTCACACACTTTAAATCATTAGTGGCACGACCATCTCTTTCCTTCCTGACAATTGCTGAGAAATGGCAGTGCAGACAACAAACTGCTTTTTATTTGCCTCTCATAAATCAGGAGCAGTCAGGCCTCCTTTGTTCAAACCAAAAAGAAAATAAACCGGTCAGTAAAACATTACCACCAGGCTAAGTAATACCCACACAGGTTCAGGAATCCTGCACTCTAGCCCTCTGGGGCTCAAAGCATCCCCATCTGTTTCCTTTCAAAATATTTAATCGAAGACAAAAGTGACAGTGGGGGAAGGGAGGGGGAGATCAAGTGAAGCTGGAGAAAACCACCTCTTCCCCACGCCAACAATGAGCTCTGCACTAACACACTTAAGCCAAGAGAAGGATGAATGCTGAGGAGAGAGTGACCAGAGACTTTAATCTTCAGATTTTGCAAGGAAAAACATTTCCTTTCTCCCACAGGAGCTGCCAGTCTGGAGAACTCCCTATCCCCTCCCCTCTGCTGGCCAGGCTCTCCTGTGTCAAAATTCCCACTGAAGCAGTAGTCAGCTAGATAAACAGAGCAGTCCCCAGATGCATCTCCTTGGAGCCTGAAGTAATAGGTCATGGGAAACAAGCAGAGGCAACCATTTCCTTCTGATACTGTGGTCTCCACCAAGCAATGCTCAAACTGAACTTTAAATAAAAAACACCACAACTGAATTGCACTTGAAAAAAAAAAATCCAATTTTAATGTGCCACATTAAAAACCATCTTTCTTCCGCAATAAATTAAAGGTTCTAGGCTCACCTTGGCTTCCCAGCTGGCTTGGAAGCCAGGTTAATTGCAATTAAGTGTAATTGAGAATGTGCGACTTGGTCAGAAAAGCACCCCTTCCTAAAACAAGCTACCACTTAAGAAAGGGTCTAAAAGACATTAGTGAAAGTAGGAAAACCTTTCTACAAGAATGCTTCTGATTACAGCTCTTAGGGTCTTTCTTTTAATGAATTCTGTAGCTCTGAAGGACTTCAGCCTGACCCTGAGGACAGGGGAAGGAAGTATTGTCCACTGCCCTCAAGTATGGGAAGGATGGGCGACCTCTTCATATTTGCACCATGAGATGAAGCCAGGCAAGCACAATTCAGATCTCCAGATCATCAGCCATGCATTTTAAAAGCCAAAGTAAGTCTCCCTTCCCAGACACTTTTTCCTCAATACAAGTGATTTCTGTCATGAAAGAAAGGCAGGAGATATCCATGGCTACAGTCCCTCTCCTTACCAGTCCTGGTGTTAATCTTTTAGTTTAAGCTCAAAGTTTCCCCACCTCAAATCCAGTAATTTCTGTTGTCTTAAAAATCGAAGCTTCAGGTTTTCACAGATTTATTAAAATGTGAAGAGAGCAAAAATGTTCTGAGATTTAAACCAGGAGGCAAACAGGTCATCAGAGGATTTCCTAGGGATCAGGAGTCTGAAAAGATCTGGCCAGAAGTAGGTCACATACTTGTCTATGAAAACAAATAATTAATCACGTAAAAATATACACTGGGTGGTTTCCAAAGGGAACAAAAGACATGGCAGCAAACCAGACAGAAATGGAGATAATATAGGACACCATTTCAAAGCCATTTTGCAGACTGGATCTGTCTGCCTTGTTTAAGGAAAACTCACACAGGGGCAGAGCAAGCAGGCAGCTTTCTGTTTACCAGAGCCTCCAGACACTCTTATTGCTCTGAAGAGAATGTTACAAGGCTACTTTTTTTCCAGCAAAAAGCAATTCCCACGCTCATGCTGAAATCAATAGTGGTTAAGTCTCTGCATTAGTATCTGCCACAGGTACATCAAATACGCCACCGAAATAATCAGGCCTCGCTGTCCAGATGTGAAGCAGGCAACTTTTAGGGTGGATGCAGCCCGTGGTCCACATCCCTGTGACTAGGTACTCTGACAGCAGTTTGGAGGAGCGAGAACATCACAAGAGCTGCTGCTCCTCCTAGGCCAAGGCAATGCTGGAAACTCTCTGGCTCCTTCTGTCAGCACTTACAGAAAAAGTTACAGAATGAGGTGAGCTCTTTCCTAAGAACTATTGGCAAGATCTATGCTGAAACAGGGACTTTGCTGAAGAGAAGAAACAACAGGAAGGAGTAAATGTAGGTAATGAAGTACTTAGCCGATGTGTTCTTTCTGGTGACATACAACAGGGTTTAGTGGGACCCTCCTTGGCTTTGGCACTGAAATGGATGGAGTGCTGTTTACTGACACATATTGAGCAAGCACTAACAAAGTCCTGCCAGTGGAAAGAGAACAAAACTGTAGCTCTGCAGCTTGGACCAACATCTGACAACTAAACATGACTTGTAAAGAATGACTAGCTACAAAGAGCCCATGTCATGACTGAGTCTGAACCCACACGCTTTTTTAAAAAAAAATACAAAACTCTTTGATACATTTTCATAGTGTATCAGTGGTTGTCTATGCCTAGCACTCTGTGTGGCACTGGAAAATAGCATTTCTATTAAAATAACTTTTTCGGTTCCCAAAGGAAACATAGTGCTCTGAAAGGCAGCTACATTGCACAGAAGCACAAATTTGACCTGTTTGAAAGAAAGAAAATAAGAATAGCACAGCAATAATGATAGTTGTTAGCAAATACTAGAAGGCATACTATGAAAGAAATAGCTTACATAGACTTTTCTGGATTACCCCATTCAGACTTTCAAGGCTGGTAAATAAGGCATCCTCTTTGTTATGGCACCACAACTATCTTTGTCTTTACTGTCACTTTACCAGCTGTGCTCTCACCCATCATTTTTGTTTCATTTTTGTCGGTTTTTAAAGGGAAGACAACTAAACAAGACATTCTCTTTAGGACATGCATTCAGCAACGAACTTCTGGCCTAGGAGTTAATATGACCTCGGGATTTACCAAAAACAACCCCAAAAACATAAGAGGAGAGCTTTTCAAAGCCATGTTCCATTCTTCCTGTCACAAGAATGACACTCAGTGCTACACCTGCCACTGTTTTTACCTTGTCTGGCTGTATATTCATTGTCTTCAATCAGTCTTGCCAATCCGAAGTCGGCAATCTTGCATATTAGGCCGTTCCCCACCAGAATGTTTGCAGACCTCAGATCTCTGTGTATGTAATTCATTCGCTCTATGTAGGCCATTCCTGCAGCCACCTGTGAGAAGCATGAGACACAATTGTTGCATTTAAAATGAACTCAGACATACAGGGTTTACAAAACATGTACATCTCAGTGATCAGTACTCTGAAGACAGACCTGGGCTGCCATGTCCACCAAATTTGGTAACTTCAAAGCTCTTCCTTCTCCATCTTTTAAGAAATCTAGCAAACTCCCTGCAAATACAGAGTTGACACAACACAGAGATGTTAGGAAAACAACGGCAACTCATCAGTATGGAGGTGCAGCAATATGTGCCCTATTAAAGACAGCAATGTTTCAAGTTCAAGAGACAGTTAAAAAAACCCCACAATATCTTAGAATTCTATTATACTTGCTTCGCTCTTCTTAAAGGTTGTCTTGCAGAAGAATATGCCACTAGTACAAGGAGAGTTGCAGGGAAAAGAAACAACTCTGTTTTTAATCCTCCTGACCATTACGGAGAAAGCTGGTCTTTCTTAACTTTTCCAGTGCTCTTTAAAACTACATACTTGCTGCTCTCTAAAGGCCTCAGCTAGCTGCAAAGCAGCAGCTCAGTTCCAAGCCACACAAGCTATGGAAAAAGTCAGATCCCAGCGTAACCAGCTCCAAAAGAAAGGTCGGCCCGAAGCCTGATAAGCCCAAGGGGGATAGCATTAGCAAAGGCTATTTTTTCCTTAGAAATGAGTAGTGCTCCTTCTCTAGGTAACCCAGAGCTAAACACAGCATGAACCATTAATTTTAGAAGACTGCTAGGAAGACAAAGCAGACATGAAATGAAAGCAACTTCAGTAAAAACAATAAGGACATAGCCTTCCTGTGCAAGGGAAAACAAGGATCACTTAAAACACCTAGGATGTTATAGCTTCCATCCCAATCTTGTATTCAATCAGAGAAGTGTGGCAGTCTCCCTTAAATAAGGGCAGTGAATTGGTTTAATAAATAAGGGAAAAAGACAGATGATTAGGCGTTTCTCCCTTGATAAATTGTCAGCCTCAAGCTCAGATCCAAAGATGTAAAATGTTACTGTACAAACTAGTAAAGCAAGCCAAAATAAACCACATACTTGAGAAGGATTTTGAAAAGTCTTTTTCTTTTTTTTTTTTTTTTAAAGGGAAAAGCATATGCTTGTCACTGATACATATGATTAAAGTGTGAGTTAGTCAGGGCTTGGATGCCTCTGAGGAGGGAGGTGGGCAAGCACCTGCCAGGAAAATCAAAATCAACTCCAAATAGACTGAAAACATGGACTGAAAATTTCAGAGTACATCCTCCAATGTACAATGAAACTTCCCTGTGAGAACTTATGTTTCCTATTTGGTTCATTTGCTTTTCCAAAACAAGCAGATTTTTTGCTCTGCTCTCAGCACCCCTGCTGGAGATCTGAGGAAGCAAAAAGTTTTCCTTTTCTCATTTTACTACATCATTACCAGTTGAGTAGCTTGAAGAAAAAGAGAAAGGAGAAGGGGAAAGGGAAGGGCAGAGAGGAGGGAAAGAATAATATCTGCAAATCTTGTATTAAAATGATGAATGGGTTGGACTGAAAATGAAGCTGTGATCTGAGAGTGAGGTGCCTGTGACAGAACTCGGGATTGCTAAAGGAAGAGACAGAAATCCTAAGCTGACAAGTAAACACTGAAAGAAGATGCCACAAGAACTCCCTGGTGCCAGGAAAAGCTAGTATCTTGGGAAGCAGCATGTAATACCATCAAACCTAGAAAATGCAAATCTTCCCTCGTCAGGGAAGTTTGGATGCTGATGCAGTTGGAATCACTTAGGCTGCACCAACTTCTCTCTTCCCCACCTAGTATAAATTTTTCTTTGTACATCAGGTTTTGGGCCCAATTCAGAGTGAAATTCATAATTCTTCTGAAGACAGATGTAAATTTAGTTTCCTGTTCTTGCTCTCCTTCCTCACATGCTGTTCATGCACTACACTGCACCTCCCTCTGAATCCTCAAGGAGCATCAATAAAGAAAAAATATTATTGAGCCAGCAGCTCTGGCTTCACCTTTACTCATGTACTCCGTGACAATATAGATAGGCTCTTCAGATACCACAGCATAAAGTTGGACCAATTTGTCATGTTTTAGCTTCTTCATGATTTGGGCCTCCTCTAAGAAGGATTCTGGAGACATAGTGCCAGGCTTCAGGGTCTTGATAGCCACTTTAGTATTTCCATTCCACGTACCTACAAGCACAGACACTTAGTTAGAAAAAACAGCAAAGACATTTAATATAAGGGTATTTTTTTTTATTTGGTTTCCCATGCTGTCTTATCATTATATTTCTCCTAATGCCTCCCTCATATTTTAGTTTTTTGCTTTATACTGAAAAAAAATACTCCCATTTGCACTGGGGCACAATTGCTGTCATACTACTCAGACAGTGTTTCCACTGATCTCCACAGAAACATCCTCTTAGTAAGAAATGCGGGACTGCTGAAACCCATCTTCATGTTGTCTGTAGCAATTACTTGCTAACAAGTAATTGCTACAGACAACTACACAGTTCCAGTCACAGATTTGGATAACAAAACTGGTTAAACCCAGAACTTCTTATTTGCAAGACATTTTAACATTTCGGTTTTGTTCTGAGTCAGAGGAAAGAAAAATATTTTAAGAACAATTCCCAAAAACCAAATCCTAAATTGATTTCATTTTAGAAACGTGGGTTTCCAAACTGAAATACAACTTTTTCTTTCCCTTTCTCATCTCCAGCAGCTGCTGATTGAAAATGAGGTGGTTCTCGTTCACTTCATCTTGTTCTTTACTTGTGGTCAGCACTGAAATGGACAAGCTGCATCATTTTTCAGCCATCAGTTACCAAGCCTTCTCTAACATCTGAAAGCCTGCACAAACACTTTTTTTTGAGGGGGGGAGGGGAAGAAAGGGAAAGGAAGGAAAATTTAAATGGGCAGCAATACCACTTTTCTAGTGCCTTCTGGTTGTCCTTTGCCCAGACTTGCCAGAACCCTGCTCCAGAGTCAGAGCCGAAATGGCTTTGAATGGGACCTGTGATCTGTTGATAGGGAGGCGTTGTGTGATAAGGCAGAACAACACTAAATGACTTCAGGAATTAATCACACTGGGTAAAAATTACTCCTCTGCACTCAAGCATGAGGATAAGCAGAAAGCCTACAAAGTCCACAAAAACTCTGTCATCAAAAAAGGTAACGTGTAAAAAACCTGGTTTGTCTTTGTTGAAAGTACATGAACATTAAGCAGGGCTCTGCTGCTGCAGGGGAAATGGCTAAGCCAAAATAAATTCATCATGAGCTTTTGCAACCTGCCAGAGCATAAAATGAGCTGGGTCCTTTTCTCTGCAAGTGCTCAGGTCCCAGGTCCCTGTTGTCTAGCTGAGGACAGGGGAGGAGCAGTGGAGGAGCTGCTGCTCCTGTGTCACGCATCACTTAAAGGGCAATCCTAAACGTCTGGGTGGGGGCTTGACGCACATATTAGTCAAAACCGTGCAGAGCAAGTTCGTTTTCATTATGCCTTGATTTTCTTCTGCCAGTTCTGTGCCAGGTGTCACTGTACTGTCAGTGGAGTAATGTCCTGAGCTACCACCTCCACTACCCCAGCGTGCTTCAGGAGAACTCTTGAGGTCCTAATTTCATTCAGTCCTTCAAATCAGAGCTGAAGAGGACTTTGCTTTAGTAGCACTCCTGTGTAAGCAGGGAAGGATGCAGTTTTGCCTCCTAACTTCAACCACGGTGGCCAAAATCTTTTCTGATGGGTGACAGGGAGTGTGTTTTGTCTGCAGTCACTGAGGCTTGGGACCCCAGCATGGCGTCAATCACAGCCACTCTACAGAGGTACCGCAAATTATATGAACCAGGAATAAAACCACAGTTTCATGGAAACCAGATTGGCACTAACAAACTAGGATTTTACCTGGTGTCTTAACAGGATGAACTGTGTACTATCTGTTTACATTTCCTTAGTAAAAATCCCAGAATGCATTCTGTTACCGTGAAGTGTTTTCAGCAGGTCTATTTTCAAATACTTCTATGAATTTCTCCAGTTAAAAAAAGAAAATCAAGCAAAAATGTTAACTTATCCTCTCAGCCCAGATTAGAGTTTAAATTTTTAAGTTTTCTTGTTGTGGTTTGGTGTGTTTCTCTAATATAAAATTAGCACAGACTTCCCTCTGAATTCCTCCAATATGTAGTTAGTTACTACTTAATGTATTTGTTATTAATTTTTACTGTGTTAAGCTACTCCAGTTTGGTAATGCTTCAGGGCTGTTAACATATTTTTATTATACATTAAGAAACATAATTTCGTAATTGTAATAATAATTATTGCATTCTGACAGATATTTGGTACTGGTAGTTTTCCCTTTATTTCTCAGAGCTGATTTTTTAAATTATTTTTTTAATTTGTTCCTTTAACTGCTGTATCAGCTTAAGATCTACTGCACACAAAGCTGGCCACTAAGTATTATCATCAGCTGGAAACTTGAGTGTGCATTCAAGATGGAAAACAGGAGGGTGAAACTGCAGTTATCTGGAGATGCCAACAGAAAACATATGCAGCTGTCTTTGCAACAAGTCAACTGCAATTCTGCGAGATTCTGTAACTTTCTGTACTTATAAATTCTATAGATTTCACAGACTTGCTGCCGTGCTCCTTGCTGTAATCTTGCAATGGGAAACAGCTGCAAGAACCCAGGAGAACCCACTGGCTTTATGTACTTTTGTGCCACTGCAACAAAAAGGGGCCAAACTGCTCCACCAAATTTTTCTGAAGAAACAACACGTAGTGATTCTTAATTTGAATTGGTAATTTCAAAGAGCCTATACAGACTGCAATTTGGCACAAAAATTGAGCCACCTCTCATGAAATGGCCACTATATTGTGTTTCAGTGCTATGGCCATACTAAGATTTATGCACATTGTAAACTGCTATTGTTTTATACTCATTAAAAGAATGAGGCATGGGGGGTTGGGCAGTAAGTTTAGCTGGCAAGTGTGCAGAAAACAGAATGTCAGTGGATTTGGAAAATGTCAATATTTCTGGACTTCAAAGTGGGGTTCAGCTGGGCCCAACAAGTTTTGCCTCTATTGTCCCTGGTCTCTATATTGAGTTACCGGGTTCTGCTGCAGATACAAATTTCAGACTTAAAGAAGTGGATGCATGGGAAAGCTAGCTTGACAATATCAACTTGCTGATACTTGCCATTATTTTTAAACTGGGAGAGTGGATGGAAGCATTTTCAGGGTCTGATCCCAACAGCACTAAAACACATGACGAAAGAAAAATGTCTACTTACCAGATTAATTTCTGGTTAACCATTCTGCCTTAGAGGTTTATCATCTCTCCTATTTTAATACCTAGCAATTGTGTAGTTACCCAAATAAACCCAATGCAATTAATGAAGTTTAATGCCTGAGCCTCTCATACCACTGTGTGAAAGTTAAAGGAAGCTTCCCCATGGATTAACGTATTTAGGTTTGACTGTTTCAGGCAATATAAACTAACATTTCTTACTATTCTGATCTTTTAGCTTTAAGATCTCTACTTGAAATGTTTATTTCTGCCAAGAGGGCCTTAAAAGATCCATCCAAAGCAAAATATATTCTCTGCCTTACCACGCCACACTTCAGCGAAACACCCCTGACCAAGCTTCTGTTCCAGAAATAATGAATCACGTGCAACTTCCCATGCATCTTTAGCCAATCCAACAGTTTGTGGGGTATTATTCGTAGCAATCACAGTTAAGTTAAAACACAAACCATCAGCTTTCTCTATAGGAGAGGAAATTAATAAAAAAAACACACTTATAATCCAAAATTATGCATGCATTGAGAAAGATGGAAGGTGATTTGTTTCTCAGAGTTGCATTGAAGTTCATTTGCAAACACTGGGTTTTGGATACTCAGCTTAAGAGCTTTTTTGTCAGCTTGTAGAAAAAGGCTTCTTGGTATAACTAATAGATTACTGTGTGAGCCTTGATTTATTATTAAGACAGAGGTAATTTGTCAAAATCAAAACCTTCCAAGGAAACATGGAATTTTAGTTTTCTTTTGCTATCAATTACAGTGAAAGTTGAAGATTAAAGAATTTCAAAGTCAAAGGCATGATTCTAAAGCCATTTTTCCTAACATTTTGAGCTTTACTATTTTTTTTCCTTGAGGGTCACAGTGTCCTATATTTTCACCTTCCATCTTGTAATTCCCACACAGAGAGCTATTTTAGAATAATTATTTTGCTCCATACCCATCCATACTTCCCCAAACTGCCCATTTCCCAGTCTCTTGATCAACTGTAGGGATTCTCGTGGAATTTCCCAGACATCTTTGGTTTTGACAGACAGATCAGTAAGCCTTGGCATTCCTTTATGACAGGGGACTACTAAGCGGCAGCAAAGACCTGCAGCTCTCTCTGATGGAGCCAGAAGTGAAGCCAACAGCAAAGGAGAGGAAAGAAAAAAAAGTGTGACATAAAACAAAAACAGTAAGCATAAAAACAATGCTACTCACAACAGCTGTTAGTTGCATACCACAAAGCATCCTGGAAGATTAGAAACTGAACACTGAAACATGTTCATTTGAGACAGAACAGGAAATATTTTAGTCTCTGCTTCCACAGCCTGAAATGGAAGGTGACTGCCAATGCTTTCTCTCATGGACTCAGAATTTCCCTTCTCCCACAATGCTGCATTAAGATAACCTCATAAGTAACTGGTTCACTATAGTACAGTATAAAAAATTAAAAATTATCTGTAAATTACAAGCTGGATTGTTTCTGTACTGAGTAAAATAAACACAGAGAAGATTTTTTTTTTCCTGAAAATCAAAGCAATGAAAATCTGCTGGACTTCTTGTATCCTGGGAAAAGGTATTTTTCTATATTCTGCTCTGTGAAAAGGTGTTTTTGTAGGTGTCATGTAAAAGACTTTTCCTGGCATTCTTTCTAGAGCATACCCTTTATTAGCATATGCAGCCAGTCCTACATCATTTGGGCAGGTTCATTATATTGTCTCTTGGAAAGCTTCACAGAAGACTGAACTGTGACAAAAGTCACATAAGATATTTTAGCAGGAGTAAAACCAATTACACATATATATAATATATACAAACATATGTATACATACATATTGATGAGTAGTATACTATGCTGCACAAAGCAGACTACAGTATAAAGCTTGCACAGCAACTTGTATCTTAAAACAGGTACAGCAGAGCAGAACAAGGTGGGGAACTGCAATTGTACTTCAGACTCAAACATAGTCTGTATTCTTCTGTGCAAGGCTTCTTTTTAGACTTCACTTTTAAGTGAACAGTTTGTTTCAGTATCATAAGGTGGTCAAGCACTGAAGCTCCTTGCAACACTAAGCTCTACCTCATCAGCACAAATGTTGTGGAACGGTGGGAAATCCCTACAGACACCCTGACTGTGGACCTCATTGTGTCTCCTGTAGCAAGACAACAAAGACCACAAAACAGGGAAGATAGGCCAACCAGTTGACATGTCTTCTTCCAAGAGAATTGCAAAGGGAACATTAGGATAGGGACTACGCAAAATATGGATTGTATCTTAGAAGCTTCTTTATGAGTTTGGACAGCTGCAAAAAGAAGCCGGAGGCTTTTAAGACCTCCTTGTTTGCTTTAATTTTAAAAAATAGCTTGGCATGCTGGTGCTCCAGTTAAGTCCAGACTGCACGCACAAAAGCTTATGCTTGACAGGCCAGCTTTTTGGGACTGGGGGAATGGTGCTTCAACTCCAGACGTGCTGTTACTGGACTTCAGCCTGACATCAGGACACTCTGGAGATCTCAATATTTTTCATTTGTACATCTCATCTGTGAAAGTCCAGGCATTGCAATTAGCTTTATATCTAGGCGAGAAGGGGCTGGGATAAGAGGTGAGTAGTGGTAATAAGGGGAATTGGCAGTGCAAAGAGGGCACAGTGCAGGAATGCCTGTGCTCTGTCTGCACAAAGGTCCTCTTTGTACATCCAGCTCCTGACCTAGGACTGCTTACATGAGAACAAACTGCTCAATCCATATGGGTAGCCTGGTTTCCAACTACCTGAAGAGGAGGGGTCCTCCAGCCTAGACAGCTATGGGATGAAGACTGAGGGTGGGCTGCCATGAAGGGTGTCCTGCCATGAAGGCACTGATCTATGGTCTCAGCAGTGGTTCTTCAGGAACCATGCCGATCTTTACTGAATCATTTGGCATCTTTGAGCTCTCCCTAGAATTAAGTCTGGGCACTTACAAGGCTAATCTACCTCCCACAATTCAGAGTGCAGAGCAGGTAGTTAGACGTGACCTTTATGTTTCAAGTCAGCAGGGGCTTGTGTGGAGTGAGGGCTCCTTGTTCTCCTGGATCTGGGAGACCGCAGATGAAACCTCTAGAGTGTTGATCTGTACCGTGCCTCCAGAGCTACCCTACCTGGATCCCACGGATTATGCCTCTGTGTTGCACAGAAATGGATGTTTCTAGATCTATTTGTTTCTGCACCTGTGCATGGAAAATACACCACCCAAATAAGCTGACCAGAGAAAACTAAAAGTTGACATATATCAACTGGCATAGTGGGGTTGAAAATTATCTTCCTTACAGGTGAGTCTTTATACCTCATTTAGCTTAAAGTAGAGTCACCAGAAACAACTAGAAGTTCTCCCTGGCAGCATGCACCCACCAGAAACTGGGTGGAGAAGACAGCCAGATGTCTAGTATGAATAGCATAAGAATACAGCAGACAGAATACAAAGAATACAGAAAAAATGCCCCACAGAGAAGTTGACTTCCCAAGTAAAAATTATGAGAAGTTTTTGAGCAGCAAGCATTTTGGATCATCTGTTAATATTATGAAAAGCTAAAGTAAAGGAAAAAAAAAACAAACAAAAAAGCAAAATAATTCAAAATACAAATTTCAGTTTAAGAAGAAGCATGGCAGTCTGTGTAAGAACGAGTTGTCCTATGCAGGAGCTTAGGGGGCTTTAAAGTTGTGTATGTTATACAGTAACCACCAGTGACAGCAGGATGCACTTTTGGGTGGAATACTGCATGCCGCATTTTAATTAAAAAAAAAAAAAAAGAGCTTGGTGGGTGGACACGAACAGTGTGTACACAGAAACACCCACATTGCCTCATTTATATTTTAAATTAGACCAATTATAATTTAAATGCTAATACTTTGCACACTGAACAAAATTCAAGCAGGAAAATCTGAGTCAGGTAATATATGCAAACCTTTTGGTCATTGCTTCAAGTGACTGAATTCCACAATGCAATTCCCTATTTGCTTTATTAGCAATAGTTTGCTGCAAAATGGTACATATTAGCACTCACTTAGGCACAGGGAATTCACGCTTTGAGATGTGCAAGTCAAGTTCAGTAATTCTGTTTAATTCTGTTTGCTTAGAAGAGGGAGAGCAGGCAAAACCTTTACCTCAGCAAGTGTTAGATTTTAAAAGCTCTACCACTGTACACTGTGAAAGGCACTCAATGCCATTTATAACTGCAATGGGAAAGGGATAATGGAAGATGCATTACAACAACCAAGACCCATAGCTCAAATGACTCTTTAGGGTATCTTACACATACATCAGCTCAGCAGCAAACACTTTTGTTTTAAAATACTTCAGAGTGCCATGTATTATCTGAAAAATTACCTGAATAATGCTGAACCAGCTGCTGAAGAGTTTCAAATTGTGCCCGAGTTGTGATATAATATCCACCATTGTCAAGTTTACGAATCTTATAATGTTTGACATGATCTCCTTTCATATCATCCCAGTCTCGAATAGACAGGGAATAGGCACCTGTTCCAAGCAAAGGAGAAATCAAAAACTGAAGTTAGCTTTTAGTCACCAAGATTTTGTTTCCTGGTTGGTTGTTACAAAGTGAAAGATAAATTGCTTCCAAAAAATGCTTACTGTACTCTGAAAAAGAACAAATTAATGTAACACAAGGAGAAAAGTGTCAGAGAAATCTTAGAATGTTCACACCACATTCCTTTCACAATGTTCTAGAAAGAAATTGGGACTTCTGGATAAATGAAAACTCACATTTTAACATTTACTGATTCAGGCTGTTATACTGACTTTTTCTATTCTAAGTTTCAGGTTACACTGGAAATACTATGCTTAATGTAAATGACAGTGGCTGGTAAATATCAAGTTTTCATAGGAACCACTGGAGAAAATGACTTTATATGTGAGTTGTTAGTGTTGTTACCTAGATGGATCCCAAACTTCTTTATAAGCATTAAAAAATCAAATAAGTGTACTTTATACACCATAGTCTTCTGAAGGGTATACTACATTAAGACTGTGCACCAAGAGATCTGCAAGAACTCTATGTTTAACTTCCCAAATCCATTCAGGGGTCTTAGAGCTTATTAGTGGGATTCAGATGCTGAAGCACAGGGATTAAGTGCCATGCGAGATGCCTCAGGACATGCTGCTTGGCAGTTTTCCCCACAGGCTGTCACATTTTTCCATCCATGTGGATACCCTGAAGGCATTTCAGATGGCTCTGGATGCTGATGACCAGGCAAAGGAATCTCAGTTGAGTGGCTAGACATAATTTTAGGTGTAATGGTGGCTTCTCTGCAGGTGGATTATAGGCTTGATTTAGATGCCCACATGTAAGCTTCTGGTAGCTATTAGGGCAGCTGAATCCCAGCCTAGTTTCCACGAGTGTTATGGCACAGTGGTGTCTGCAGTCACCAGCACTTGAAAAGAACCCCAGCTTTCTGCTGACTGTAAAAGGAGCTCAAGCCACCTGTGGAGGGCACTGAACATTCAGGTGTCTTACTTGAAGGACAATCCTATTCTACATATAGTGGCACACATGTTGGTTCTCTACAGTGCCAAAAGCAAAGCCACTTTTTACAGCATAATGCAGCTTCTGAACTCTGAAAATCATGGCCATTTCAAAGGCATCAGAGAAGACAAATCTTCACTCATGGCTCAGGCAAATACTGTGTTTACTCAGGGGGATTCAGGCATTAAAAGGAAAAGAGGCAACTGGTAGCTGCAGAATCTCAGGAAGGTCCTCCTTCTGGAGCCTCTGCTGCTTTCACAGGTAGCCATGTCAGCTAAGTGCAGCAAAGAAAAAACACCAGCAGGCAGTTTTGTACAATGTGAAAGGTGGCCCTGGTGTAAGATGTCTTTCCTGGATGTCTCCTCAGGAAGAAACTTCCCTGACCACATCAAACTGCAATAGGTTGCACTGGTGGGTGGCTCACCAGTGAGGGAGCTGTGGTGAGTAAAACGTCTTCACCCTGACTCCAAGGATTTCTCAAATTCCCTAATGTTTGTCTCCTATTTGGGATGAAAAGAGCCAGCACTTAAACGGATGATTGTGGTTTAAGTGGGAGGCACCCTTAAGGAAGTGATAGGGGGTACTATTTTTTATATTTCATGTATTTATTTTGGTGGGGTTGGAACTAGATAATTTTTAAGGTCCCTTCTAACCCAAGTCTTTCTGTAATTCTATGCTTTCTAAGTGTAGAAAAATACTCTTTGTTTAGGACAGTTTTCTGAGGTCAGTACTGTTACTGAGTCACTACATCTCAACTAGGAGTTCAAAGCTTTTTGGGGATTTGCAAGCACATCTTGTGCGTGCTTTGTACCACCACTCTGGGTTGTACATTGTCAGCTTCCTTTCAGAATTTTCCAGGCAGTGCTCTCCATGTCTGCATTTGTGAGTTTTGATTCACTGGCAGCAGCTGTATTTTCTTTAGTCACGCTCCCTGCCTATCTGGTCACTCTTTTAGATTCTTTAGGAAAATGTAAACAATCTGTGGCTCCAGGTCTGCAATCACAGCTACGTGGGTGGCCCTCTGTGGACCCCCGCTGACCTCAGATCAAGTTGCAGGACTGGAGCATTAGTTCAAATCCGGACAAAAACAAGCACCAAGATGGATTTCATTATTCATTTATTTAGGCTGTTGGTTATTTATACTATGCGTTATTATCTGGTGATAAATTCAAATATAAAGAGATATACATAATGAAAATTTGGGATAGAAATATGACATTACAGTATATCAGACTAATGAATTAAAAAAAAACCCCAAACCTAAAACCAGACAGCCTTGAAGAGTGGGTATTGAAACCAGGTGAAGGGTTATACAGACAAGAGCTGATTAAGTACCTGGGTACTTGGGTATTCAAAAAATGAAAACCCAGCTCCATCTGATTTGGAAGTAAGAAGAGAAGACAACCCTGATCAAGGGAGGTTAAATTCACACTGAAATCATCTACAATGATACTTCTTAACGTGATCCTGATTAATTTTATTATTGCTATTATTTAAAGCAGAAGGGACAATTCTAGGTCACAAAACAATTCCTGCCTCAAGCTCAAGATGACTAGCTGGAGTAAAGCATTTCAAGAAGACTAATGGCAGAACACACCATTTAAGGCCATCCAGCCAATTTTTTTCTCTCTTGTGAACTACAAGCTTCTAACAACATACTGAATGTTGTTAGAACACATTCTAACAAGGATGAGAAAGGAAATACAAGTTTTTGACAAAAACCATGCATGTTTGGTTCTTTCCAATGGCTTTGAAGAAAACTTAGCCTGAAGATGTAGAAAGCCTTAAGTTCAAATGCAGAGAAATGAAGCTTGCTGCTCCAAGTCCATCCATGATGAATTATTCCATTTCCCCAATGCTTTTGTGTCTCACAAGAACATGGAAAAAAGCCCCGACTTAGCAAAGTAAACAGCCCTGCAAAATATATCCCCTATCACAGTATAAAAAATGGGAAAACCAGACTAAACTGATAATGTGGTTTAGAGAAACAGTGTTGTGTTTGTTTTTAGGATCCATAGCTGCATATATGAGTGAGTTTTTAAACTTGGCACAGAGTGGAATGAAGTCCTGTTCCTCACACGCATCATAGCAACTGCTGGTGAAAAAAAACAGGTGGAGGCTCTTTGCAGAAAAAGAGCAAGTTAAAGCCTGTCCTGCTCCTGGTGAGAGTGCCTCACTGCTCCGTGAAGCATGATGAAGTTGTGCGGTGACAAGAAATTGTCTGTCTGAAACAATAGCCTGTCTATTCACACTGTGTATCAGAAACAGTCCCTGGAGTTATAGGCAGCAAAGGAAGAATCCAGTGACTGCAAGAGTCAAAAATGTAAAACTTACAATTTTAGATGACAGAATGCAGCATCTGAAGATAGGTCGGGCAGAGAGGAGTGGGAAGTACTGCTTTTCTCCTTTAAACCCCTTAACTAGCTATGACTCCAGCACTTTGCACGCTAAGTCTAGCTGACAGTGTGCTCTGATCAAAGCACTGACAAGTCAGTGCTTTAATTACATGATCCATCATTAGACTTCAGAACTTACATGGAATTAATTCTAGCGACTTATGCCTCCCACAGCTTTTGTTTTGGATTGCTGGTTAATTGAGAAATGGCCAGGTTTGTTTTTACTTAGTTGCAGTTTTCTCCTCAATAGTTGTATGAGTTAGAGAGATCTTTTCATATATGTGAAACTTTTGAAGAAGATGTTGACAGGCCTTGTGAACAAAATGTAAAAGCGAAAATAGCACCCGCCAAGAAAACTAGAACTCCTTCAATATTTTTAGAGGGAAGGAGGAGAATACATCCTTCCACTTGACTTCAACAGAATAGATATAATTGAATACTTTATGAATATATTAATTAGAAATATATTCAAGTTTTTTCCCTGTTAATATGTGAATTAAACCACTACATAATTTCTTTCTCTTTTCTCCCCCCCCCCCACACCTTGATACAGAATTTCAAAGGATCAGACTGTGTGACTTGCACTGCAGATACCATGGGTTGAGTATGACAGGGGCTGCTCTTGAATTGTTCATTGCCCTAAGATATCCAGACATCCAATTCCCTAGCACAAATATATGCAAGATGATTCTTATCCTTACCTTCATGCCACTGAAAACAGTACGTCACACACTTAGCACAGTTTCTCTCATTTATCATCTCATTTGTTATCAGAACACCTTTGGCCATCCTACCTTTGGTAGTTTCGCTTTCCCGGATCAGGAAGGTACCTCTGGGGTTTCCAAATGACAGCAGCTGCCTCTCGGCATCTTTTCGGCCAAGTTTGCCAAAGTACCACCTTGGGGAAGCATCAGAAACAGTAAGACAAATGCTATATAGCATTATTAATTAGTGTCACAGATCTCAAACACGGAGGATTATTTGTGGAAACTATAGTTACTCTAGCATAGTCAACCATTTTTGTTATACTGTGTCTCTTTTATCATGGTGGAAAGGCCATGGGACAAACTGTGTAGTAAATGTTGCATATGTTATGCAGTAGCACTTTGCATAAAGCCCGTAATCAGTAGTTGCTGAGAATGGTTGCTTGGAATCCCACGAAAAAGGCGGGACTTGGACAAATAGAAACCAAGATGGTGGGTGGAAGGAATAGACAAGGAAAAGGGCAGAAAACTGTGTGGCTGCTGAAGAGCAGTATTTTTACAGATGTTGCTATAAGCTACATATTTGACTTATATAGTGATGTATTAGTGTTCAATATTTTTGTTGAAGCACAGCTCTAAAACCTCAGCAGAAGGACCAGATGTAACCACTTTACTGTGGTTCTCTATGAGGCTTTCAGAGTTACTGCCTTTTTTCCTTCCTGCAGCAAATGCTTTTTTAGTTTCACAATCAACCTGAAGTACAAACTACGCTAGTGCCTACTCAGCTGTATAAGTTCCTCCACTGTATCTCTTATTTTGGAAATAATATGGATACACACATCACTCATTTTCTTTGCATAGATATGTCCTCATTATTCTGCCTGCTGCATGCGTAGTAGGCATCCTACTATCGTAGGATTTGTATTTGTTGATGCAATGTGCCCTCTTTAATAGACGTGCAGCTGACTTGCACACTAATTGACTCAAAATATTTTTACAAGTCGGTTCAGGAAAAGCAAAGGCACCTTTTGGTTAAAGCTTGAAATCAGTAGACACTTGAAAAAAGGAAGCAGACCTATGTTCCTTTGGGTTTTCTTCCTTTGTTTTGACATTGAAAAAGCACTGAGCTTGTGCTTCTTTTGTTACTAATTACCTAATTATTTATCAGTGCAGTTAAGAACTGGAATAAATATAATGTAAGTAATCTGAAAAATCACTGCAATCAATCAAAACCAACTCCTCACACCTACTTCTCATACAGCACTAATGGGTCTTTACAACAAAAAAGAAAACATACTCCTCTGCTTGGATGGAATCGACTGGAGCCACATAATTACTGGGAATGTAACCAGTTTCGCCTGTTGTCAAGGAACGGGCCTCCCACCAGTCTCCTTCCCTGCAGAAACAGAGGTGAGGAGAAGTGAGAGTGAGACACAGCTGTAAAGACAATGATCTGACTTCATCAACTGTGTGGCATAAAAAGTCACAGCAACTCATCTCTTTATCACCGGCATGCTTCCAAGACTGCTGTTCACATCTGAACCCAAATAATAAACATATTTCTTTATACCTGTAATTATTTCAGCAGTGATTAGTAGTGTACCCTTCCAAATGTAGCATAATGGCATAAAGAGGCATAGCAGCCCAGCGAAATCAGGTTTGTGCGGGCTGGATTTGGACTAGGATGTTGAAAGCTGTCTCCATGGCAATTATTCTAATACAGACCCTTGAGAGAGCTTATAGGAAAATTGCCAAGATGAATACTGTGTGCTGGTTTTGGCTGGGATAGAGTTAATTTTCTTCATAGTAGCTGGTAGTTTGGATTTGTGCTGGAAACACTCCTGATAACACAGGGATGTTTTAGTTACTGCTGAGCAGAATTTACACAGCATCAAGACCTCCTGTCTCTCACCCCACCCCACCAGCGAGGAGGCTGGGGGTGCACAAGAGGTTACGAGAGGACACAGCTGGGCCATCTGACCCCAACTGATCACAGGGATATTTCATACCATATGGTGTCATACTCAGCATATAAAACTGGGGAAAGAAGAAAGATGAGGTGGGGATGTTCACAGTGATGGTGTTTGTCTTCCCAAGTCACTGTCATGAGTGATGGAGCCCTGCATTCTTGGAGAACGGCTGAACATCTGTCTGCTGATGGGAATCAGCGAATGAATTCCTTGTTTTGCTTAGCTTGTGAGCATGACTTTTGCTTTACCTTTCAAACTGCCTTTATCTCAACTCATCATTAGTTTTCTCACTTTTACCCTTCTGATTCTCTCCAGGATCCCACCATGGGAGGGAGCAAGAGAGTGGCGGGGTGGGGCTGAGTTACTGTCTGGGGTTAAACCACGACACAATGTCACAGCACATTCACTGCTAATTTTAAACTTCTATGAGCATAATTAACCCTAGACCCAAAGATATCAAAAAGCCATCTATCAACATGGCATTTTAGATGGCCCTTAAGGAGCACACTTCATTGTGTAGATTCCCTCTGCTGGCTACCTGGAGGAGGTATCTGAAGTAGCAAAGGAGTAGGCTGCTTTTTCAAATACTTACAAAAAATATTACAGAATCACAGAATATTCTGAGTTGGAAGGGACTCACAATATTTAAATGTGAAGAGGTTCATGCAGGAGCATCTTAAGGCAGTGTTCCATAGGCTTAGCATGAATTTTTGTCTTACATTGATGCGCACAGTGGGACATGGTATTGCCTTTTAGACAATGTGTGCTGCTGTAGGATGTGCAGCTTTAAGAGAAGTTTATTTCTCAGCTTTTTACAGGATGCAATGATTTGGGACTTAGCAATTTGTCTTTCATTCTCAGCATCAGATTCATTGATGTTTAACTCCTACTGCTAATAATAAGCATTCTCTTTTCTATTTCTGGACTGCTCAGAAACTATTTCACTATTTCCTCCCTCTGTAAACCAGAGATTTCTTCACTAAATAAAACACTATTATTAAATGTGGCTGGATAATTCAGCCTCTTCTGGAAGCAAGCAGTTACAGAAAACACACTGCCTAAGCTATTACTGGCAGGAAAGGCTGTGGCAAGGTGAGTTCTTACTTTAAATTTTCAACTCCACTTTCTTTAAAAGTTTGAAGGAGCATGAACTCTAAGGAAAACAACTAAAAACCAGCTGTGATTAGTCAAAAAGGAGCTGCTTCCAATTTTACAGTTCAAAAAATGTGAAGAATAAATAGCTTTCGTAGAGGCTGGCAGTTGACACTATTTTAATACACCTTGTGTGCATTACTATGTCAGGTAAATGGCCCTATCTGTTTGCATCCCTTAATTTTACCAGCTGAAGTGCTAACCCTTCCCCCATATGCTGCTGTAGAATATTTCTGAGACAATATATGCTACACTGTGGTTGATAAATTGTACCATTCCATTTCTTCTCCTTACTGCACAGAGGGTCCACTAGGTGGAGGTATTTTGTCGTATCTAGGGAGGGAAAAAGCAGCCCCGTGGATGATCACAAAATCAGCAACAACACCCTCTGCTTTGATAGAGATGCTTAAATCTCTCAAAGCATTGCCAGAGAGGAGGAGGAATGCAGGCTTTTTCCACAGCTCTTAATTTTAGACATGCAGCTGAGGTAGGAGGAAATTAGTCAATGGGGCTAGACAGGGTGTGTGGGAGTGGCAGTGGGGATGCTGGGCATGGCTGAGTGTCCTGGAGTCCTGAAGTTAGGCTCTGCTCTGAACCATTCTGCAGGTACCTTCTCCAGCTCCAGACTGCCTTTAGTAAAATTTCTGACTTCAAATCATGGGGATACCCCCTGCATGCCATTTCAGGTATTGCTGCCCTGATTGTTTACTTCAAAGCACAAATCAAATTTGTTGTGCACTGAAGAAAAATGCAAACCCCTCCAAAAATTCCAGACAAACTAGTTTTATGCACATATATGTTTTCTGTTTGCAAGCAGAGTTGGTAGACATTTAAAAATGGGCTTTCATGTTATTTCTGATACAAGTAAAGAGCGGAAGCATTCTTAGAGAAATGCAGCCTTCTGGAGGTCTCCAGCCTGGATGTCACTATTCCAGGAGTGTGGTTAGATCCATGTCTATAAGCAGAGCTGACTACAGTGGATACTGAACTTCTATAATCCTACAGGAAAATCAGTGGATGTTTGGTCTTTTTCCCTTTCTTAGAAAACCTTCCTCCAGGCAGTAATTACCTGCATCAGAATGCATGTACTGCAGCCACCCACATGTAGGAGAATCTCTCTGTCTCACCGACTCCAAGGATGATTACCTTGCAAGTCCTTGTGAGCACCCCCTGATTTCACCAGCTGGCATATGTATTGATAATGTGTAGAACTTCTTCTCGTTTCAAATTACGGCACAGTTTGTACGAGGTTAGGAAAGCAGCATGCAATGTGAACAAAAATGGATGATAGGTTTAAAAAGGGCTTGTTTTCAAGCACTGACTTAGAAGCAGAAAGGTTTTAAACTGCTGTTCCCTTTACTAGTCATAACTGAAGTTTCTGTGCTTTCATCTACATCAAAGCCCTTCAGCTTCATGAAATATTCCACTGAATTACCTGATTTTTTTTTAACTTCAATGCACATTGAGCCAACTCCAACCCTGCAGTTGTTATATTAAAATTAACAGGATTTGCACCAGGGATGGATTTGCCTCACTGTCACAAAGTGTAAGAAAAAAAGATGAGACCAATATCACAAAGCCTTTAGAAAGTGACATTGCTGTTAGCCTATTTTTGCTTCTTCATGAAAGCAATACTGAACATAACACAGAGCCTGCCACTTTATGTTCTTAGCCAAGAATTACAAGATGTTCAGATATAGGTCAGTAGCACAGCGAATTTTAGCTGTTATTTTTAAGTTGCTAAGGGATTTTTTTTCTATGGGCAGTTGATAAAATTAATTTTAAGTGGATGATTTCCAGGATAGAAGTGTGGTTTTTCATGTCAGATGCAACGGTGCAATGGTAACAGAACTTCCTAACATGTTCTGATTATATGACCTACCTTCAAATGGAAAAAAAAATGCTTTTAAACCTGGCATGCAAGTCTGGATAACGTCTCTTTTGTGAATCACTTTTTAGCTCATTTCTCTGTGGAGATGCTTGCAGCAGATTGTAAAAAGTGTTAGTACATGCCTTGCAGAACTTTTGTGGCTACTGGTAAAGTACAGAGCTGGTAGTTCTGAATGTGGGGTTACTGTAAAATGCAAGTAGTGAATCACACAATCTCACATATTTTTGAAGTATAGCTGCATGTGGTTGAAGTATAGCTGCATGTGGTTGTTTTTTTCCCCTAACAACAAAGCACTTTGCAAAAGTGCACTAAATGCTAGGAAAAGTAAGCATAGACTAAACCCCCTCCAATATCTTGAATATACAACATCAGATTACATTAGCAAACATAAATTTAAACATTATAGGTTTGAGGTTTGGAAATATTAATTTCCCAGCCTAAAACTTACGAGCTGTTAAGTATCTGAAACTTTTCTCCTTTGTGAAAACTCAAGTCATCTTCTGTTCTTGCTTCATAGTCATAAAGTGCCACAAAAAGAGTTACACCTAAAGAAAAAGATAGGTGCGTTATACTCTATCAGAAAAAGCAGGAAGGAAAGGATTCTGGAGAGATGAGGTGGCTAAGCCACCTGTAAGCTACTCAGGTTGCTGAAGAGCAAAAGAAATCGAACCCTCCTACTTTTTGAACAACCATTCTAATCCCTCTGGTCTTACGCAGCCAGTAGGCACTCCACCTCCTTCACTCTGTACAGTCATAGGATCCCAAGCAGGCAAAGAGGGTTTGAAGAGAGAGTGTAGACATAGCCATGCCAAGTATTTCCTGTTAACAGCTTGAGGTGGCTCAGCCCACACTTTCCATTCCCTATTAGAGCGATGAGGCAGTTAGCCAAATTGGGTAAGCACACATAATTTCTCACCCCCCAAGTGAACTAGCACCTGCAAATTAGCAAAGATAAAGATGAAGATTAAGCTCCACCTCTACTTCAATTCTTTGCACTGTTTCATGAAATAACTCTCCCCTAAAGCAGCATGCTGAGACAGTCATGCCTCTGCTGTAGGCACATGATTGACACTCACTAAGAGAACTAAAGTAAGACTTTAAAACTCACCTGTTCCTCCTCTTGTACGCAGGGTCCCTGTATGAGAGGAGGAATTGACTCCACCAAACACAGTCAGTCCTTGGCCTCCTGTGGCATGGAAGTTGTTGTAGTTTGGGATTGAAGTCACACCAAAGCTAGGATAGTGCTGCGGAGTGGGATCTGTCCCATAGCGGTAGCCTGAGCTTTGAGTTAAACTGCCATCCCTCTCATCAGTCAGTTTTGTTGCTTCTTTATCCTTACATTGCACACAGCCCATTATCTAAAATCCTAGGAGAGGAAGGGAACGACAGGTGTTCATATGTTGATGCTCACCAGATCTACCCCAAACCCACATGTGATGAGGATTAATTTAAGTACCTTGAGAAAACCCTGCAGTGGTTCGAATATAAACAGCAACATGTTGGAAAAAAGCTCAAACAAAATCTCCCTCTCAGTAGTTTCCCACTGATGCCTGGGGAAGAGGGTCCTGCCTGCTCTTAGGGTAGTAGCATGTCTCTGCCAAGCCCTGCCAGGCAATAACTTGCATGCTGGGCAAAAGCTCACTCTTTGCTAGGAGGGCATGACTGGCAGGCAAAGGATTTAGCCAAAGAAGTGCAGCTCGAGGTGTTCAAGTCTGCCCCCCATAACACAGAATGAGGCACTTGGCTCGTGGTTCATATTTGACCTTGCCAACTACCCAAGAGCAGGCTTCATCTAAAGACAATACAACCTTCTTTCATTGCTGGAGCTCTGCATGGCAAGCAGAAAAGCAGTCACAGTGAGCCAATAGTTATTACAGCACAGGAAAATAATAGGGAGCTATCAGAGGGCACAACTAAACCAAAAGGAAGCGCCCTTTTATGCAGTAACAAACTTAAGGCTAGAACCTGCTGATAGCAGAAGGTGGGGCTGCCAAAGGTACACACATTAAGAAACTAGAGAAAGTCCCAGAAGAATTAACATGTCAAACACAAAGCATCTCATAGTCCGGATCATAGACAGGATGAAAACAAGAGTGTTTGAAAAGGTTGCTCTAAGTTTTTTAATTCTTATAACCTCTTGTTCTGCACACTCACGGGCCACTACCAGTTTCTGAAGCTGGGTGTGATTAATTTAGGGAATCAAATAATTTTTTGGATGCTTCCTTGATCTGAACCAGTACAGCGACTCTTTAGATGTAACCTGGTGCACAAACTCTAAACACTGAGGCTGGAAGAGCAGTAACAAAAGAAAAATCATTAAAAAACTAGACTTACAAGGCATACTTTTTCCAGAATATATAAATAGACAGGGAGAAAATGCGGAGAATAGAAAAAAACCCCTACAGTGAAGTACATTTTTTTTGCCCCATATTTCTCTTCAGATTTCAGCCCATATCTGTCACTTAGGGTAAATAAAAAGCCTATGCTTTTTTAAATTTCCTAATTTTTCTGTAGCTGCCAGGCTGGCTATTTTCTGTGCCTTACCCCAACATTAACATAGGATGTTGGTTTTGACAAACTCATGGGATTCAGGAAAAACATGTTTCACAAGTGCTAATGCTTGAAAAATTATGCAGCAACTCCCTGCTTGTTTGTGACAATCCACAGTCTGGATACCTGCTTCCTACATTTAACCTGCCTAATTAAAAAGCAGAACAGTTCTGTTGAAGTGTATTCTCTAAACTTTGCAGACACTTCCAGTTATTCTACAAGCCTGTTCAGAAAAACAAGCTCCATTTTGGTTGGTCAGTGTGAAGCCCATCCACAAGAAGGGACGGAAGGAGGATCTGGGGAAACTACAGGCCTGTCAGCCTGACCTTGGTGCCCAGCAAGGTTATGGAACAGATCATCTTGAGTGTGGTCACACGGCACAGTGCAGGACAACCAGGGGATCAGGCCCAGCCAGCACAGGTTTAGGAGAGGTAGGTCCTGCCTGATCAACCTGATCTCATTTTATGATCAGGTGACCTGCCTAGTGGAGGAAGGAAAGGCTGTGGGTGTCGTCTACCTGGACTTCAGCAAAACCTTTGATACTGTCTCCCGTGGCAATCTCCTGGAAAAGCTGGCAGCCCACAGTTTGAACAGATGCACTCTTCAAGGGGTAAAAAACTGGCTGGATGGCCGGGTCCAGAGAGTGGTGGTGAATGGTGTTGCAAACACTTGGCATCTGGTCGCTAGTGACATCCCCTAGGGATCAGTGTTGAGTCCGGTCCCGTTCAATATCTTTATAGATGATCTGGATGAGGGGATTGAGTGTACCCTCAGTAAATATGCAGACAAAACTAAGTTGAGTGGGAGTGTTGATCCGCTGGAGGGTAGGAAAGCTCTGCAGAGGTATGTGGACAGGTTGGATTGATGGACTGAGACCAAGGGTATCAGGCTCAACAAGACCAAGTGCCAGGTCCTACAGTTGAGCTACAACATCCCCATGCAGTGCTACAGGCTGGGAGAAGACTGTCTGGAAAGCTTTTAAGTGGAAAAGGACCTGGGGGTGCTCGTCAACAGCCAGCTGCAGATGAGCCAGCAGTGAGCCCAGGTGGCCAAGAAGGCCAATGGCATCCTGGCCTGGATCAGGCCAGCAGGCCAAGGCAGTGATTGTCCCCCTGTACTTGGCCCTGGTGAGGCCACACCTTGAGTACTGTGGCTGTGGCTGGGCCTCTCACAATAAGAAAGACATTGAAGTGCTGGAGCAAGTCCAGAGAAGAGCAACAAAGCTGGTGAAGGGTCTGGACCTTAAGTCCTATGAGGAACAGCCAAGGGAGCTGGAGTTTTTTAGCCTGGAGAAAAGGAGGCTCATGAGGCTCACTCTCTACAGCTACCTGAGAGGAGGTTGTAGCCAGGTGGGGATCAGCCTCTTCTCCCAGACAACTAGTGACAGGATGAGAGGACATAGTCTTAAGCTGTGGTAGGGGAGGTTCAGGCTGGACATCAGGTGTTCAAGAACTGACTGGACATGGCACTTTGTGCCATGGTCTAGTTGACAAGGTGGTGATCAGTCAACCAACAGTCGGATGTGATGATCTCAGAGGTCTTTTCAAACCTAAATGATTCAGTGATTCTGAAATATTATTGCATTTCCCTTAGCTGTGCTGCCTGCAGTTAGCATGGGTCTCTTGCTCTAACTTAAAAGTGCCCTTTTTGCATCTCTTTTTTACTTTAAAGACACCACATCCACTCAGCAGGGTTCCCTCACCAAAACGTTTAAGTTTTTTCAGGAGAACAGGAAAATGGACTCCTGAGTATGCACTTGCAGCAACAGGTGGCACATGTGGGTATCCCTCGAGAAATTAAAGCAACAACAGGTCAAGGGAAAGGGGTTTGCAGCCTGGAGGCTGCAAGACACACTGCTTCTGCTACTGTTGTGGCAGCTGTGTGGACCTCCAGCCTCTGATCGCCCTGGAAGCTGGGTTAGAACTGGAGGTGCAGAGTATTGTGCATGCCCAGCATCAGTAGTGACTCTAGGTGAACACACAGGGACCACAACAGATGCAGAGGTGCCCCAGACAGCTTCATATCAGCTGTGAAAAACTGCTTGTGGAGATAACGTTTGCTGCTTCTACAATTTCAGCAGCAGGATGGTCTGGCTCTGGAAACCCTTTGTTTGGAGACGTCACTCAGAGGTGAAGTTTTCCTGTCTCCTCTCAGAACCAAGACGTCTCACGGGCAGTGCCAGGAGGTGGAGCAGGACCACATGGAAGACAAGAACCTGGTGTGGTCATGGCTCATCTCACTGATATGAGCATGAGGAGTGTCCAGGAGGTTTTGGGCAGGAAGGGTGAGTCTGGGACTCTCTGTGAAAGTGTGTCTGTGGTGTGCAGAGAGCAAAACATGGGCAAAGAGCAAATGCTGCATGGGAGATACCACGAGAGAAATCTCATCTCAAAAGGAAAGGCAGAAAGAGATGCTGACCATTCGAACAGGGAAGAGTGAGCCATTAAATCAGACTGGTTAAAGGCTGCAAGTGCTGCAACATGCTTCACCTCAAAGCAGTGAAGAATCTCACAGCCTCTTTGATGGCTTGCAGTCTTATGTCCCTGTGAAATTCTATCACCTCCTCCCTTTCCCCTCCCAGCTCTGTCTCTCCTCTTATATTTCCCATGTGCTTCCATGGAGAAAAGTAAAAAAGAAATTAAAAGAGATAGGAAACATGAAATGTGGGACAGCAGTGGGAGGGAAAGGGGTATTCTTGTTGCTTATTCACAAAGATTCAGCTGAGCAGGAAAATAAATCCCCACTGAAATCTGGGAATATTTCACATACAAATTTATAACTGCTGACAAGACAGCCCTACACACCTCATTTACACGTTGATGAGGAAGAAGTTAAAATGACAAATCAGCTGCAAAAAGAAAACTGCTCAAAGTATTAATTCTGAAAAAAGTGAATAAACAAAGAGATGGCATATATATGTACTGTAGTTTCAAAAAAAAAACGGTTTGGGTTTTCTTACTAGGAATAATATGTATAGTAAACTAGTGAATTATCGGTTTCTTGATTTTTGTTCGGTTTTTGCTTTCTTTAGCCTTTTGCTGGCAACAGCAGCACACAGTGAAGGAGAATTTGATGCAAAGTGAACGACTGACGAAATGGGCTTTTTCTTTCACTTGTCCCCTCCCGCTGTCACGGCGTCTAGACAATCCAAGTATAAAGACTGCTTGATTGTAGCCTCTTGCAAAATGTGACAGAGGGTGTTACATGTACACATCTTTTCAAGCCAAGTCTCTGAAAGTTGTCTGTTCCTGGCTCAAAGAAACAGCATCATGGGGAGTTGGCTAAATGTGAGAGAATACATGTATGCATGTACATGCCTAAAGTGATTTCAGCTTACTCAGAGGTTTCATAGACAATAAATATAACCTCCATTCAGCATTGGCCTTTGTGTTAATGAATGGATTCCAAAAACTAATCTCCTTCAGTATCACAGAGCAGGCTTTTAATATACAAAAGTCTCATCTCCCTGCATGTCAGCATTTGGAGCTGTGGAAGGCTGGAGTTATTCAGCCAGCTCTGAGATCACCAAACAAAATCTGGAGTTGTTTTACACTAAACTCTCCAGAGGTGAGCACACAATGTTGTTCATCCAACATGCTGTGCATCTTATAGTAAAGGAACAAGTTTTTATTCCGTTTCCATTAAGAAAGGCAGCATTTCTCAGATGTGTGAGTTACGGGTCATGTAGAATTATCATAATTTGACACTGGGATTGTAAAAAGGTATGTAGCTGGTCTAATTAAAATGAACTTTTCTAATGTAAGCAAGCTGGATTTGTTTATGCTAAAGTTGTGTTTTTACGGGCAATATAAAACATGTGTTTTCATGAAAACATAAAAAATCCCCACTTACATGTTTTTTGAGACTTCTTTAGTGACAAATGAAAATAAACATTATGTTATTTGTCTCCTTTCTTGCCCTTGCTATATTTCTTGGACTCCAACATTTACATTGCAAGCAATCCAACATGAGTTTAACCAGAATAGTAGTTTTCTCCTACATGGTCAAAATATTAGTTGACAAAGATATACAATTCATTATATCATTAATAATTATTTATATAGTCATAGCACTTTATTACTTTTGGGTAAGGTTAAGGAGATGTATTAACATCCTTATTATTGTAAATCACCTTCCTTTGGTTTTTCTGTTGGTTCTTGATATAAAACAGAAGCCAAAACTGAAACACTCAACAAAGCCAGATATCCACTCCATTTACAGATAACTAAAACAGTCCACTGCTAGTTAATCAAATCCTAGGAAAAGTCCAGGAATACCAGGAAATTTTTTTCTTAATACTTCTATTTTAAAAGTAAAAGCTGGATGGGAGAAAGGCTGGTGTAAATTCACTCCTTCAGAGCATCAGGACACCAAGCTGCACAGTGCAGTTGACACACTGAAGGGAAGGGATACCATCCAGAGGGACCTTGACAGGCTTGAGAGGTGGGACTGTGTGAACCTCATGAAATTCAACAAGGCCAAGTGCAAGATCCTACATCTGGGTCAGGGCAAGCCCAGATACACACCTACAGATTGGGCAGAGATGTGATTGAGAAGAGCCCTGTGAAGAAAGCCTAAGGGGTGGTGGTTAATAAAAAACTCAACATGAGCTGGCAATGTGCGCTCGCAGCCCAGAAAGCTGTGAGAATCCTGGACTGCATCAGAAGCATGGCCAGCAGGTCGAGGGAAGTGATTCCCCCCTTCTACTCTGCTCTTGTGAGACCTCACCTGGAGTACTGTGTACAGTACAGAAGAAGGACATGGAACTGTTGGAGCAAGTCCAGAGGAGGGCCATGAAGTTAATAAGAGGACTGGACCACCTCCCCTACGAAGACAGGCTAAGAAAGTTGGGGCTGTTCAGCCTGTAAAAGAGAAGGTTGTGTGGAGACCTCATGGCAACCTTCCAGTAGCTGAAGGGGTTCTACAGGAAAGCCAGAGAGGTACTCTTTGTCAGGAACTGTAGTGATAGGACAAGGAGTAATGAGTACAAATTGAAAGAAGGGAAATTTAGGTAAGATACTAAGAAGAAATTTTTCACTGTGAAGGTAGATAAACATTAGAACAGGCTGCCCAGTGAGGCTGTGGTGCCCCAACCCTGGCAGTGTTCAAAGCCTGGATGTGTAAGGCCTTGAGCAATCTGGTCTATTTGGAAGTGTCCCTGCCCATGGTAGGGGGGATTGGGACTGGATAATCTTTAAGGTCCATTCCAGTCCCTTAACATGCCATGATTCTATGATTTTATGATTTTACAACTCACAGCTGAAACTCTGAACTATGGTGCCTCTTCAGAACCTGTTTTTTTCTTTTTTTTTTTATTTTAAGTTGTAAGAGAAAATAGGTCCTAAAATGTTTGAGGGGTACAGGGAGGTGCAGGGAAAAACCTGTTTATTCTGCACCCTTCAATACGTGCCATAGCCTCTCTTCACAAACTCCTTGCACCAGCATGGGAGAGGGGTCCAAACTGCTGAAGAAATGTGGAGCAGGTTCAGACCCAGCAAGGTGCATTCTCCTTCCTTGTGGATTTTTCTGGGATGAAATTTGATGGGATATTTTTAAGACAGCTTCTTTCAGTGAAAGACATGAAAGGGAAAGGCTGCATGACTGGTAACTATCAACTGTCTTTTTCTGACCAAATCCTACAAATCTTGTCTGGAAAGCATCAGCAGGAAGGCTGAGTTAAGAAATAGTTATGTTAAAAGAGAATCAGAAGCAAAAATCATTGGTTTTTATTCAGTCTTTGTGGTGAACATGCTTATTAATCACACTAAGGGATGCATCCAGCATGGCTGTGAAAAATAGATTCCCTAAGGGACATCTTTTTGGTGGTTTATGTTTTGCTGAAAGCACCACTGAATATCAGTCTGTGACATCAAATAAGCCAAATTTTATGAGCTACCATGGGATTTTATATTCAAAATGCAACATTCTGAGTTACTGAGAAGATGCAAGAAGGACAGAAAGGGCTTTCCAAGAAAAAGAACTACAAGAATTTTTAAAAGAGACTTTAGTTTTCTGTGGAATTCCTCCTGCAGGCTGGATAGGGATAATAGTCAACACAGAAATTTACCCTGAAGTTGAAATGTCTTACTTTCCATGTCACTATTAGTAGCTCCCTAGAGAGAAACTGATAGAGTATGTATTTTGAAACAAGAGCCTGAGACACACTAAACCCCTCAAATTTTCAGAAAAGGTTCACACTCACCCACTTTGAATATTACAAGTCACTAGGAAGGCATTCCAAGTCGGGCAACAAATAAGCACTTAAAACTAGTCCTATGTAGGTCAGTAATTCTCATGCTGTCTGCTTGCTGACCTCTCTCTGACTCATATCTATGCTGATGGGAGCATTTTGGATTTCCAGAATTAATACTGTGTCAGTTTCGAGCCAACTCAAATGAAACAGATGGAATAAAATTGCAACACTTATTGAATTATTTTTGGTTTTATCTATTAAGTCTGGTATCTTTTAGAGGAATTCCTTCATTCCAGCATAACCAGTGATTCCATAATTTTTAGGAATCATAAAGCAGGTCAGGAAGATACAACAAATACTTTAAAATAATTCAAACTTTTGGGTGTTATTAGTTATTTCTCAGCTTGTGGGTTGCAGGTTACTATATATACATATCATTTTTTACTAATGTCTGATCTAGAAAGAATATACCATGATGTGATAATCTCCTTTAGCCTTGAATGAAGCTGGAGATTTGTGTAGAGTTCTTGCAAATCTACGTGAGTACCACACCCATCAGACAGCACTAAAAAATGTAAATCAGATGCAGTACTACCACTGGATGTTCTCTGACTGTTAAAGATATGCAGAAAATCTCACACACACAATCAGAGATTTCTGAACAAAAAGCCAGACACACCAGGGCAAAACTTCAAGTCAAGTATGTTTCAAAACAGCACTGAAAAATTCCTGGGCTGCATTAATTTTATTTTTTAAGGGAGTCCTTTACGCTTCACTCTCAGATTCTGATTTATCAGGCTGACAATAAAAATCCCAGCAATTTAATTGTTCATCTGCAGCAGTCAAAAATCAGGCTACTGCCCAGTGTCAATGGACAACTACAGCTGGAGGAGTAGGAAGAGCAGTCTTAGATGAGTTCCTGCTGCCATAGTGCTCTGGTTCAAAGAAAATGTCTTTTTAAGTGCTGGAGTGCTCCTTGTTTCTTGTCAGCACACAGTTGGTTTGGAAATCTTCTACAACAGTGGCAGAAGCAGTTCAGGAAAAGAAGCAGCTCCTGCTACCATGAGAAGAGTGGATCCTGCAAGGAGCTTTGAAGTGTCATATTCTGCCCTGCTGTTTCTCCCCATTACCAAGTGACTGGGGACGCAGCCCTGGAAATGACAGCTTCCTGACATTACAGACAAGATTTAAGTTGTAACACATCTCTGCGAAGTGTAGCCCTGTGCTTGCCTTCTGCCTTCTGTCTTTTTCCTCTTTGGGACCTGAACTAAAAGTCAGTTGTGAAAAATGGAAGGTTTGGGCTTCATCTTGCTGTTTAATTTAAGCCAGCCTCAGGGGTCAGGACTGGCGAAAAGAAGGCATATGTTGGAGGATTCCAGTGAGCTACAACCAGACCCTTGGCTTCTGCCAGAGGCCGTGAGCACAGCTGCCCATGGGGCAGGGCGGGTGGCCACTCAATGCCAGGAAGAAAGAGTGACGAATGTCTTGACAAACAGATCCATCACCCTGCCGGTGGGAGGGTATTATCCCACTCTGGCAAGGGATTTATTACAACCCAGATGATCCATTTATTAACAATATAGCTCTATGATCTGTATTTTACAAACTAGAGAAGAAAAAGGAAGTCAGTGCTCCAGCTGGGCAGGAGGGACAATAGCCATGCCCATAGGTGGTTGTTTGAGGGACAGTTGTGGTGATGGGACTGGCTGGTGGGAAGGTCACCTGGCAAGGCCACAGGAAGCTGCATTAGCACCATGTGGCTATTTGAGCAGCCATAATCGAAAGCTCCCCAATCCAAAAAGAGAAGATAAACCATCCAAACTGCCCACAAAGGGACACGTCTCCACCCTTTCGGTTTTCTGTGGCTTCTTTGCCAGTTGAATGTCATGGCCTTATCTTTTTCAAAACACAGTGAATTCTCTTCCACTCTGTGATAAATCCCTTTCAGCAAAACTGATCCAGAACAAAACACAAGAAGCAATTAAAGCAGAGGCTCACCCTGTAATCTCTTAAAGTTACAGTAACTGAGTTATGCCTTGTACTGTCTCAGGGCTTTTATTACTTTAAGAAAAAAGATGCCCTAGAAAAACGTAGAACAGGAAAAGCAGTTCTGAGAAAAGGTTCTTCTGTGCTTTTTTTCTTTTCCCACCAACATCCAAACTTCATTTGTAATCTAAAAGAAAGAAGCTTATGTATAGCTAACTTTAGAAGGAAGGCCTGCAGGTTTTATGCTCATAAACCAAAGAGCAAGTCAGACTTAAAGCTGCACAAAGGATTTTTTTTTATGCTTAAAATGAGTTAAAGGAAGCTTTGACATTAACAGCTAAAGGCAGCAGCTACACACAGTAAACATTCTGCTTACTCTATAGCTAAACCCCCCAGAGGATGGGTCTATTCTTGGTTTGGAGTAACACATGAGAACACCATGTAAATTCAATAGCGTGATTTCAAGCTACATTCCTTCTCCATCAGGCTGCTTATGGTAGCTCTATTCACAAGCAGAGAGAACTGGGTGAATGGTCTGCATAAGCATTTTGAGCTAATGCACCTAAATTTTAAAGTGCCTTTTAAGTGTATAAATTAGAAAACCTATATCAAGGGAAAACTGCTGCAAATGCCAGAATAATTTTGTCTTGGAAAGAGAAGAAGTGAAAGAGTGTCTCCACTGATTTCCTCTTCTCCCCCCCCACATTAAGAGAACAGAAAGATGATTGCAGTTTGATTCACAGTGTTCTGATATTTTTTCTTTCAGTTCTTATTTTTAGAACCTGCCCAGGATTAATGGTTGTTCATCTGACCTGCAGCATGGGAGTGGCACAGAGCAGAGTGCAAAATGTGAATCAGGACGGGCAGGGAAGGAAGAGGGGAAAAGGGAAGGAAGCAGTATAGAGGTTCTGCCTGTTTGCCACTGCGGACTATAAAAGAGGCATAGAAAAAGATTTTCTCTCAAAAAAACCCTCACTGGTCCCTCCTCACCCCCCTTTGCCAATGCACAAATGAAACTAACCTCTTTTCTGCTTGTCTGATTTCTGTTTTGTGACTGAAGACCTCGGAGGATACGATGGCAAGGAAAAGGGAGCTAGCTGAGTCTCAGATCAGAAGATGACTTTCTTCAAGACCCTTTGAGGCCCCATTCCCTCCCCAAGGTGCTCTCATTTCACGTACAGGTTGCTACTGCTAATATTTTTAAAGTATTATTTAAATCACTTATTTGTCCAGTTACAACAGGGAAAAAACGTCCTCCTTCAAAAACACAAGCAAAAATTTGCCTGTAGTCAGCTCACAAAGAAACTCCCAGTCTTTTCATCATTATTGTGGCTGGCTGCATATACAACAGCAAAGACGCTTACAGGTGGAGACCCCAAACAGGGTGGCAACCACATTGTGGCAAAGGCCAGTAAGGGACCAGAGTGCTGAAGGTACTGACTACATCAGTAACGGGAAGACACAAAACCTCTGCCTACGCTCACACATGCACACACAAAAAAGTGCTCTAGTGAGACCTGTTTTCTCAAACCCAACTGTTGCCCCTGTGGTTTCAGTGTATGACAGCTTACTGCTAGGTGACAGCTTTGGCATGTGTATTGGGTTTGGATGGAGTTAAGTTTTTTCATAGTGTTCCAAACCCTGCTGTGCTTCAGATTTGTGACCAAAATGATGTTGATAACACACCCGTGTTTTAGCTACTTCTGAGCAGTGCTTGCACAGCATCAGGACCTTCTTTGTTTCTCACTCTGCCACTGCAGCAAGTAGGCTGAGGGTGGGCAAAAGGCTGGGAGGGAACACAGCTGGTGAATCTGACCCCAACTGACCAAAGGGATTATTCTATATCATGTTGTGCTCAGCAATAAAAACTGAGTTTTTTGAGAGTAGTCATTGCTCAGAGACTGGGTGAACATCAATCTGCTGGTGGGAGGTGGTGACAGTGCATCTGCATCACTCATTTTCTTTTCAGTTCCTAATCTTGCATTCCCTCTTATAGAAGAGTGACAGTGTTGATGCACACACTCCAACCATGAGGTCATTAGGACTAGTGATTTTCAACTCTATTTTGCCAACTACCCTGCAAACTACCGGTCCCCATGTTCTACCACAGGCTGCAATTATGCCACCTGGGATGCCTTCTAGGAAGTCAGTGGTCAGTCTCTACTTTGTTTTAACCACATACACTCCCTTGTGCCAAAAAGCTGGGAAATGCCCCTAGAAGCAGAGATAACCTACACAAACCTGGATGGGTCAATCACCAGAGCAGGAGATGAGTAAGGAAGGGAATTGAGGCAGAATCCAAAAGAACAGGAGGAGAAAGAATAGATATTTTCCCCTTTGTTGGCTTCTGCTACAGACCAACAACCCACAACAAAGTCCCTCTGCCTCCAAAGGTGGATCAGTACTACTCAGCTCAGAGTGGACCCTGCAGTATCACAAAGCTCAGTGAGGTTGCCTACCTCCCATTGCTACCTCAGGGAACTCTAAGAGGTAGTACCAAAACTGTTACACATGGACCTATGCCTAAAAAGGCCTGCTCCTCTCTGTTTATCTCTGTCTTTCTTTCTCTCTCTCTCTCTCTGCCTCATGAAAAGATATTAGCAATTCAAGATAGCAGTAGCAACAACAGAGGAACACAAAACCATAATACCAGACAGACGCCTTCTCTCCTCCACGTATTGTCCTCTTTGTCTTTGCATCAGTGTGTGTGGTTGTAGAACCGATGAGTTTTCATTTTTGGTGATTGATCGCACAGCCTGCCCTGACTCTTAGGTGGCTGCACTGCTTGAATTAGAATATCACAGTCTGGAGGTGAATGAGCCAACAATAAGCATGGGAGAACATCCCAAATGCTTCAAGAGTTGGGACTTTGAGTTTAAAAAAGAGGTGGTGGGAAAAATCGTGATGGAAGGTCCCTTCTGTTAGTTAGAGAAAACAGGGTTTAAAAAGCCATGAAAAATAGATTCTGCTGAGTTAGAGACAATTTTCCAAAGGAAGCCAGCAAACAGCTAGTGGGCCCTTCACATTGTTCAGAATACCTAAGTATCACTAAACATATGGTAGATCTATTTTTAAGTATTATGTCCACATCTGAGGACAAGTAGAAGAGATTATTTTATTTCATCATGAACCTGAGGTCATTGCACATACTGGTCAGGGAATGATCTGCAAGGAATGGTCATGTGCAGTGAGTCTAAGCTACAGGTCCACAACCTGGTCCTTTAGCTTAAAGCTACTGAAATCTTCTCAGCACAGCTGAGTGTAGGGTGTAGGCTGCAGGAGTCCCTACTTTAAACCTTCATGGCCTAAGCAGGAAGTCACGTTGAAATAATGGACTACATGGAAGCTGTGGGTATTTAGGCTAGGTGTCAGGGAAGAAAATCCTTTCCATTGTCAAGGACAGCAAAACAACTTGGAATAGACTGCCTAAGGCAATGTGAAGGCTAAATAAGTATCTGCCAGTCAGAGCACTGCCTCTGGAGGCATCTTCAGGAGGATGTGTGAGTCTCTTTCAATCTGGTTTTCACAATGAGTGACCAAAACAGCAGATGTTAACTCTATTTAATAGCCTCTTCCCTAAAACCAGAGGAAGTCTGATTTCTTTGTTTCTCTTAGTCCCTCTTTCATTCTTTCTCAAAGATTCATATGCTTAGGAGAAGAAACTGTGCTTCAGTTCTGCTCTGTGAATGAAGGTACATTAGCAAAGCTCAAAAACCCATCTGAAGATCCTGTTAGTCACACAGAACTGAGTGCGTAAGTTTGCCCAAGTGGACATTTGCTCAATTTAACATACGGGAGTATCTACAATGGTGTTGCTTGTTTGGTGGTCCAGAGAACATTGGGGCCCATCAGTCACTGGGCGGTCCACAAGCCTGTAGCACACATCTGACCAAGCAAATATACATCCACTGGACACTGTGGCAACATTCTGCTGGTGGTATTTCAACTTTCTTTCACACTGCCTGCACTCCCTCCCCAGTTTGGCTCTCTGAGCAAGAGCAATTGACCCCAAGTGCCCCTGAGGATGGCTCCAACCTTCCTCATCAGCAGAATGAAAAGAGTAGTGCATGAGAAAGAGGCAGTCAACAGAGGTTGAAACTCTGTTTCTGTGTGTTTAAGACACAAAGGTAAGTGCAGGAATGGATGGTAATCTGGAGCAGACAGACGGGGTTTCACTGAAAATGAATGTTTTGTGATACACCTCATGAACTACACAACTATCAACAATTCAGGAGACTGGGAGATTCTGTCTGGAGTTCCTCACTGTTTGCTACCACAAAAAGACAAAAAACGGAAGGCTGCTGAAGTTAAAAACTAGGTAAACAACCCAGGGACAGATCTCATATTTGTGGATTGTGTTGTAAAGGGAAAGGGACCTCTTGATAGGGAACAAATACACACTTTGTAAGCCAGGCTTGCTGGACAAGTTTGGTTAAATAAGGAACCACAAGCACATGCAGCACAAACCCATGATATCGAGGACAACATTAACCAAAGCAGAGGCTATGAGAATTTTAAGTTGCCTATATGCTAATTACAAGAACCTGAAAAAAATTGATACACCCTCTGCCTGCAAAGCAGCAATGCAAAATAATAGCTACATTTAGATTATATTATTAACAGAAACAGTTGTAGTCAATTTTAAAAGTTCCAAATGGAAGAGGGGAGTTGACAGGCTGTATATGTCACAAATGATGTGTGTTCGAGTGATTGACAACTTGGAAGTAAACAATCTTGGAGAGTACAGGGATGATGGACTTCTTCGACACCCATATACAAGAAGTACAAAATCCCTCCTTGTGTTACTTATGCTGGAGACCTTATGTCACTAGCACTAAAGCACCCTTGTACTTTCTAAAGAGGTACAAATGACAAGTCACTAACCCCTAATCTAAAAGAAAGATCAGCCTTCCTAAGCCCGTGAAATAAAGCTCTTGCCAATTAGCTAAATGAGTCATACACAGCGTAGGCCTTGCAGTACTGAAGGGGAAAGAGATTTCAGAAGCAGTTCACAGCATGATCACCACAACATGAAGAGCTTGTGGGACGTAGCTAAACTCCACTGCACACAAGCTAAACCCCGTGGTGATCACACAACCATGCCATGCTCAGCAGGACTCACTTACTTGCTTCCTTCTCCAGCCAGGGACTGCAATTGGCAGGAGCTACAGGGCCAGCACAAGCACAGCTTACTGCTGGTCCCATGATGGAGCTACCTGAACTGCCTGTGAGTCATATCCGGTTTAGTAGAGGAGGTAGAGCATCCCTGCTCTCCACTTTGTCTCAGAGGGAGGAAATGATCAAAAACCAGAAGGTTACTGGTTGTTTAGGCTGAAAAGGACCAACACTTCCTGTGCAAATAGCTAATATCATCTGCAATCAAACCCAGACTAGCAAAATTTTAAGCAATATATGAACATATTATCTTTATATATGCATAAATTAAAATCACAGTGGATGCTTTCTGAGAAGTAGTTTCACAAAACTAGAGTGAATGGGAGTCAAATCAGGCTGAAGGCAGAATGTACAGAAAGTTGCTGACATTGCAAGCAGTTTAAGACATTTCCTAAATGCCTCCAGTGCTACAACCATGAAAATGGGCTAGATAAAAATAACACACAACGAAAAAAACCAACAGCTGGGTTTACCAGAAAAAACATATAAAATGTTATATACAAAACTGATACATGAAGAGAGAAAGGGGAAAAGATAATAACAAGCAAAAAAGCTAAAATAGAAATTATATTATATAGAGGAATGAAGAAGACACTAGGACAAATTAAGGCAGATAAAATCAGATGTGTAATTTTTTATTTTTCTAAATAGATTATGAACGATGAATCTTGAACAATAAAAATGGTAGAATAGCTCATAACAATATGATGGTAACAGAAGATATAAAAAATATTTCTGAATAGCACACAGATAAAAGGCTGGATGATCTGTTTATGATGATGATGATGATAATGAAATAGCTTCCCACCACAGTAGCCCCTGGAGAGGGGTTGTTAAACAGCAGATAAACAATTCTGGGTGATTCAGATGAGTTGCTAGAAATAAACTTGTCTCAGAAGGTTAGAGATCTAGTCTTGGTGCTGCTACTGCTGCACCTAAAGCAGTGGTGGACCACTGGGGAAGGACCAGGGGCAGGAGGAAGGCCCATATTTGGCTACTGTTTAAGAAGGGTAAAAAGTAATTACAGACCAATTGGCTGAGTCTCCAGTATTTTGCAGAGGATAAAACAACCAATATAGATCTCGATTAATAACTTTTTTAAAGCTCTGTAATTAAAGTCAATTAACTTGGCTTTAAGGGAAATAGATCCTGTCAAACTAATTTGATGTAATTTCTTGCAAAAATTACAAGTTCACATGATGAAGGCAGCTTTGCTAACAGTATTACAACTCTAAGTCATTTGACTTGTTAGGTAGAATATCTTTATGAAGAAACTGAATGCTTTGAAGCCTGTATGGAGTGTCTCCATCTACCCATGGAGAGCAGGACTCCATAGGTGGAGAGCACAGTATGAGGTCAGGCAAAAACCTCGAACTTATTTTATACTAAAGTCACTTCTGAGTCCACAATCATATTAAAAGCATTATAAAGGTGATAAATGAAGGAAACCACTGTATAACTGTAAATGGGAAACTATTTATTAGCAAACAAATGGGTTCCTATTGGGTTAGCCCAGGTATTGGTGATCATTTCTTTACTATTTAATAGCCTTATCAGTGACCTGGATTAAAGTTAAGTCATCGTGGCTAGGCACGGGGCTGGCGATAGCAGAAAACAAACCACAAAAGGACAAGCCTGACAAGAACAACTGGGATCTGTAGAAAGATGGGAGAAACCAGTTTAGGTGTTAATATGGCCAAGTACAGAATCACCTTATTAGAATAAAGAATACAGGCCATACTTACAGGGTGAGAGGGAGAGAGAGGACTCTATTCTCCAAAGCAGAGACTGAATATAAGACCCGGGGTCCTGGGAAGCAATCAGCTTGACATGAATTCCCCACGCAAGGCTGTGGCCAAAAGGGCTAACGTGAGCCTCAGCTGTACAAACAAATGAAAATCAAAAGATGAGTAGGTAGGTTATGGTGATGCTGCATTTGGTTCTTATTCCTCTGCTCCATGAATAACGTATCAGGTTCTGCTGCTTCATTTTACAAAGAAGTGTTGGAAAAATTGGAAGAGTGTTCAGGGAAGAGAAATTAAATGACTGAAAACTGGGTGGCAGAAGGCTTTGTTATAAACCAAAATCTTAAAAGGGCATTTTGTTATTTTGTTCACAGTATAGCAGTATTCATACAATGAATAAATTTGACAACTGCAGGCTCTAATCTAGCAAAGGTGGAAAATGCATTGGAACGGAATGCTATTCCAATCCAGACTGTGAAGAGGCAATTTTGTTCTGCTTTTTCAGCAATGACTGGCTATGGGTAATTAACCAGTAATTAACCCTTTACACTACAGGTTGTGATGTACTGTCTGTCTCTGCAAAGTTGTGGAAGCAACTATGCTTGATTTAAAAAGTATGCGCACCCGCATGGGTTGGGTTAACTTGCAAAAAGCAGGAGCTCCTGCAGGTGATACCTACTGCCTGCCTAAAGCTGGAGGTCAGGTGAGTGCTCACTGCATCACACTGGGCTTTGTGTTGCCACCAAGAAACACTCCTTCTCCAGGGTAGTAATCCTGGCAGCCTTCCTGCTCATAGCTTACAAAATATCTCCAGGGGAAACCCCAACCTTTTGGGGATGAGACACCATCTAGTATGAATGACACCCAACTGTCCATCTTCTGCAAGATCTGCAGGCTCTCAGTTCCCAGCACTTGCTCCACACAAAACCTCACTGTACAAAGTTCCTCACACTGAGATGCCAAGGAAAGCACTTTCAGGAAACTGATGGGTGTTATAATAGCTCTGACACTGACACAGCACCTGTGACTCTTTGCTTCAGCAATTCACTTCATCTGCTGCCTGCTACTGGGACCTCACCCCAGGGATTGGGAATCCCTGCCTGGGATTTCATCCCAGCATCACCCAGCCACAGAAGGTGACCTCAGAGAAATATGTTGAGGGAAGGAGTCCTCCATATCTCACAGATATTTCCTGTCCCAAATTCATCCTTTCAGGATGCAATGTTGGACTAACTACCTTCTTCAGGAAAACGAGTTAGTGCCTTTAAGCAGGACGAGTGGATGTGAGCACTGCTCCTGCAGGTGCCTCCCAGGTCACTCAGGACATCCATATGTCTTCCCTTTCCCCATACCGAGGGAAGTGGGTGCTGCCAAGAAAGCTTTTGGTGCTCTGTCCCAAGAAAGCTTTTGGTGCTCTGTCCTGAGGTTGGGCAGGTGGGTTCCTAAGGACCTGGCAACAGAATTTGCTTCATCCCACAGCCTGTCAATATTTAGATTTGGTGCTTTTTAAAGATGCAGTGCAAGCTTTTGTCCATGCTGTCTGTCTTAACCCGGGCCTTTGGCCAGAAAATATTAATCCTATCAATGTACAGGAGTGGGAAGGCTGGGAAGTGTTTGATTTGTGCCAGTTGCTGGCATCATCTCTTTTTAAGCTTCTGGAACAAACCCACTTATGATTGAATGCTGCAGTGTAAATTCTGCAAACAAAACAGATAAAATAATCCCAATTACTTGAGCTCAGGACTGGTTCACATATGCCACTCCAGAGACTTAGAAGGCGTTATTTCAAACAAACATCTAATTATATTTAATTATGGTTCTACATATATTCTTCTGTTCAACAGGTGGGAAAAATGTTTTTCAAACTTCCAATCACTCTCAGTAAGTGATGCCTGATAAAACACAGCATGTTCAACATAGTAAAATCTCAGTGCTATGTTACAAACATAAAAGAAACATACTATCTTCAGTAAAATTGTAGCACAAAACTTCTGTAGAGTGAACTAAAAGAAGAAAGTCTGTGAAAATTTTAGGATGGAAGATGGCCTGTCCAAGTGTGATGTGTGTATACATACGTGTACATGTATTCATACACACCACCCCTTCATCCCTGTCATACCCACTATTCCTATCAACAGTTCTCAAGACTCAAAACTGGCAACTCTTTAGTCACTAATAGAGCAAAAGTTTTGGGAAAGATAATCGAGAGTGAGGTTTCAGACCCTGCAAAATTACGGTTTGAATTGTGCATTTTTGCATCTTAATACTTTCTGTCCTCCTGGATGCATTTTTCTTCCTCTTCCTCTGGCACAGCTCCAACTACATCCTACAGCATGAGGATGTCCTGTTAAGCACATGTGCAACTGCATTTTTAAGCCTTGTAAAGGCTTGCTTATGTCAAAAGTTGTACCATTACAAGGATCACAGAGGCTGGACTCCACAAATATAATTTTACAGATGAAGTAACTGCGGTAATCTTCCTAAACACAAATGATAGAAACTACATGGAAACAAAGAGCTTTAATGCATGGATTGAAAAAAATCTTTTTCTGAAATATTACAAAATAAGTAGATGCAAGACTTGTCCTTTTATTCCAGACACACAGACACAGAATTATATAGGAGAGTGAGAGACTAACCATCCCATCTGCCTTTGTAATTCACCCAGACTAGACACAGAAATGCTATGGAATTTAATGCAATGAACCCCAGAAGTGTCACTTTCGCAAATCTCAAGAGGCATCATTGACCTGAGGCTGGCTGCAGTTTCTGCCCCAATTCCAGTTTAATGTATTCCAGTCTGACCCTCAAGCGACAGTGCTGCTGGAGAACACGCTAAGAAACAAATGCAGGCAATTGCTTTGACATAATTCTTTTGGACGCAGGCAGATCGAATGTGCTGATGTCAACAGAGACCAGAAAAGAGTTTTATCCAATCTCCTTTCTCCACCAAAGAAAACGAGAGAAAACAAAGCACAACCCAAACCCTAGCCAAACACATGCCTACCTCTCAGCAGCAATACTGATACATGCTGTCTAAGAAAGGGAAAGCCAAGACAAACATTTCTAAGTAGTATTTAGATGTATACATAGCATTTCATTTATAGCTTAAATTTACATGACTTGTAATTGGCTTGTTGCACGTAACACGCATGAAACATCTGTTCTATGGAGGACATTAATTTAAAACCTCAGGAACAGCCTAATTCAGTCCTTTATGGCCTTAGTACATTCAAAAGAGTTCCTAACATAGTTCCCTCACTTCAAAACAAACCGCTCTTTTTCCCTTTCTCCCATTCTTCTAAAATTTAGGGGACTGTGTGGACCTGTTTTCAATATGATCGTCAGGATGAAACCTTCCTGCCTTGACAATCACTTCAATATCCAAGCTCTAGCAACTTTTAGGCTATATAGTTTGATATCAGAGAACACTGAATCAATACTGATGTTTTCTGCATAAGGACAGCAAGAAGAGAAGCTGGGAATATTTTTTTCCATGGAAAACATAAATTATGGTAGGAAACCAGATCAAGGACGGTATGATATCTATCTTGAGGACAAAGGGCTAAGCTAAAGATTTTCGTCTCCACCTGGTTGCTGCTGCTCCTGAAATAAGTTCAGTATAAAAGGAAAAGATAGAAACCCGACACATCAACAGTACAGCTTTTCAGAACTCATGAGGGAAAATACCAGGACTGAACGTGGCTTGTCCGTCAACTTTATACAATGAAAACAGAAAAAAGAACAGATCCCAAACTCATTCCCTCCTCTCTCTTTTACTTCCTCTCCTAAGAAAGGCTCCCACCTCTGCTACTCACATTTTTTTTTTCTCCCATTCCTCCAGCTCCCTTCTGCTTCAGTCCATGCAGCAAGATTGTCTGCAAAAACCAGATGAAACACTCAAGGCTTCCTCTTTCTGTGTGCCTGGAGTGTTTCCAAGAAGAGAAAGTCTTGTGATGATTCTCACTTTGCTCTTCTGCAGCTACTTGAGTGGGTCACTCTACCACAATAAAAGCCTGCTTCTGCTATCTGGCCATGATCGAGAGACGGAAAAAAATGACCATTTTGAATGTCTGTAAGAAGTGTGGTCTCGGAGAAGACATATCAGGTGTTACAGCCATTGAAGTGGAACATCAGACCACCCCTACACAAAGAAAAACCAGATTTTGTCCTTCTTCGTCTATCACCCTTGATGTGACCTGCCCCCAGAATGTGGCCAGAAACTGTGGTCTGCAGTTTGGCTGAATATCAGAAGCCACAGAATCTTTTAAGATATGTTGGGACTTGTGTACATGTTGTAATGCTCAGGCAATAAGGGTTTTAAGACTTCAAAGCATCAGGAATTATAAATAATTTAATCATAGAATCATAGAATAGTTTGGGCCGGAAGGGACCTTAAAAATCATCTATTCCAACCCCCTTACCGTGGGCAGGGACACTTTCCACTGGTGACTCAAAGACCCATCCAACCTGGCCTTCAACACTTCCAGGGATGGGATATCCGGCAACTTCTCTGGGCAACCTGCAACAGTGCTTCACTACCATCACAGTAAACAATTTCTTCCTAATATCTAATCTAAACCTGCCCTGTTCAGTGTCTTTATTAATGACATAGGCAGTGGGATTGAGTACACTCCCAGCAAGCTTGTGGATGACACCAAGCTGAGTGGTGCCATTGACTGCTGGAGGTAAGGATGTTATCGAGAGGACCTTGAAAGGATTGAGAACTGGGCCTCTGTGAACCTTGTGAAATACAACAAGGCTTAGTGCAACATCTTGCACCTGGGTCAGAGTGAAGGAGGAAGGAACTGAGAGTAACCCTATGGATGAAAAATTGGATATGAGCTGGTAATGTATGATTCCCACCCAGAAAGCCAACCATATTGTGGGCTGCATCGAAAGAAGCACGACCAGCAGGTTGAGCGAGGTGGTTCTGGTCAGCTCTCAAGAGACCCTATCTGGAGTACTGCATCCAGTTTTGGGGTCCCCACTATAAGACCTTGGACATGTTGGAGCAGGCCCAGAGGAGGGCCACAAAGATGACCAGAGGGCTAGAAAACCTCTCCTGTGAAGACAGACTGAGGGAGCTGGGGTTGCTCAGCATGGAGCAGACTCCAAGAAGACCTTATAGCAGCCTTTCAAAATTTAGAGGGGGCTATAAGAAACATGAAGAGAAACTTTTTGCTAAGACCTGTAGTGACAGGACGAGGGACAACAATTTTAAACTGAAAGAGGGTAGATTTGTACTGGACATAGAAAGAAATCTTTTACAATGAAGGTGGTGAGACACTGGAATAGGTTGCCCAGAGAAGCTGACAAAGTTCCATTGTTGGAGATGTTTAATGTCAGATTGGATGGGGCTTTGAGTAATCTGGTCTAGTGGCAGGTTTCACTGTCAAGGGCAAGAGTTTTGGAATAGATGGACTTTTAAGGTTCTCCCCACCCAAACTATTCTATGATTGATGATTCTGTTATTGGAATTGGATTGTCACCTCCACGGCTGCTATCACAAAACAGAGTTGGTGCTGTTCATGCAGCTGGGACTTAATGGTTCTGTAAGACAATTTATGGACTATGGGCACAAACCTGTATTATTGTAGACAGAGACAAATAAAGCACCTGCACTCTAGGATTAAGGCACATGAAGAAGAGAGGATAAGATATCCATATGATTCTGTCTCAATGCATAGACGATACAAAACAAAAAGCAAGAACCAAAAGCACTCATACCTTCACATTGTCATTTGTATGAAGAGTCAGTCTATTATTTCTTTCATAACGTAAAGCTACAGTTGATATGACAATCACAGCAGTTGTTATGTAGTTCACTATCACTATCTTTTCAGAGCGTGAGAGATCCGATCATCTGAAGTCTTTGAATACTTCCCTCTAAACCTGCTCGCCTAATATGACTCCAGTTTTCAGCAACAGCAGATTATCTGTTGTTTGACTACTGCAGGCTGTTACAATATCTTTACAACAGGAAATGTGTGTTCCATACGTAAGAAGACTACACTTACAAGAAATAATGCAGGAAGGTGATCTAATTTCTCTTCTGCTTCCTTCCTTCTGCAGCGTGCTGCACTGAGATGTTTGTTCCAATACCCAGATATTAGTTCAAGGCCAAGATTTTATTTAGCCTGATCCCACAAAACAAACCAGCAGTTAAACTGCAACTCAAACACCTCAGCTTTTGTGCTGCATTCACATTCATGTAAGTGATTTAGGTAAGAGGGCTGAAAATTCCCCTTTTTAAGGTTATTGAGCCTGTCTTATCCATGGCTGGATATTTGTGTCACTGCTACAGTTTTAAAACTCCTGCAAATCAAGAACACCTCCCAAAGATGCAAACAGTACATCAAGCAGAAAATGTCAATTTTGAAGGGTCTTTGTTGCCGCCCTGAACCTCAGTACTGCGGCCTGTAAGGAAATGGCCACTGTGCTGCATTTAGGGAAAAAGCACATGGTCTTCACGAAGCGCCATACCCACCCATGGATGTTACCCAGCTAAAACTGCTGAACAAAGAAACCTGAGTAACTGTTACGCTTCACTCCTCTGCTTTTGAAAACCAGTTTTTAATTTAAGAGGTCTGAGGTAGCCTTTTAATAGGAAACTTTCAAGTATTCTCCTATACTTATCCTATTTATTACTGTGACTGGCAATACATGTATATAATAAATTATAAATGGCCACATGCTACTGCCTCCTGTCTGCAAGCTAAAAGCTGGCAAGATAGTCTATACTGCTACAGAGCCAAATCTGCATCAGGCAGGTTGCTGAATTTGGGAAGTTAGGAGCACCAGTGTATTCACAAACTGACCAGTCAGTGCTGACTGCTCGTTGCCAAAGTTCTTGGAAAGGGATAAACAGATGGGTCAGGAAAGGACAGTACTCTGAACTGGATTGCATAGCCATAGAAATAATATGAGAACATTTGCTCTCTATCTTCAATGCTAAAAACCATTAGACCATTAAAACCCTCCCTACTATATTCTGCATTATTTGTGAGATAACAGGACTAGCTCTTTCATATTTATGTGTTAGAGAGGTATATAAAATACAAACAAAATTAAGGGATACTTCCAAAAGTTGTGTTTGTCTTGTTTACGATGTTAGTAGTGTATTCTTCTGATGAGGAAATACCGACTCTGAAATGCAGATGATTTCCCTACAGTTGGTTTGGAGCCTCTGTCTTTTGTTTGCATTTTGGGCACTCAACTGTATTCAGTGAAGACGAAGTGTGAAAAATGAGGCTCCATGTTTTCTTTTGTATATATATTTTTTTTTCCAGAGCAGTTTTTCATATGCCAGGAGCATAAATGTAAGCAAAAGAAAACAGTCCCAACTTTGCCAGCTTCCCAGAACTATATTTTGTATGCTGGTGCTTTTGTTTCTTGCATGTTCAGCATTGCTTTAGTGGCAGCACCCTGGATTCCCCCTGCCCCCAACAAGTGATACATATTAGTACATCTGTTTTCTCTGTAAAGTCTTTCTGCATTCTTTGCAGGGCACAGGAAGGATGTGGGCTCCTTTTCACATTCAAATGAGGCAAATTAGCCTTTGCCTGGTTCCTACAGTATAATGCTTATTTTACATTTAAGCGTGAGAAAAAGGGAGGAAATAAAACCTAACATATCAGGTGGGTTATATGTTTCATTTTGGTACAAAGCTTAACTGAGCCTTCTTTTGCAAACTGCCTTCCACAGGACATAATTTCAGGATAATGTTCAATAGTTTAATAATGTAAAATGACTGAATAGTCTACACAAAGAAATAGCAGCCACAGACACATTAAGCATGAGAAAAAGCTGAAAATGCCAACCCGAATCAGCAGGGTTCAATCCAGGAGACTCCTGAAGTGCGTTGATGGTAACTCCCTAACACAGGTGACTGGACTGACAATAGGAAATGCTATGCTAGACTTTACACTTACAAACAAGGCTCAGGAGATGTGCAGGTCAAGGGCAGCATGGGGTGCACTGACAATGAGATGGTGGATGGTCTTTTTTCAAAAAAGGCAGATAACCACCCCCATGAAGAGCAGTTTTTCAGCTCTTCAGAGATCTGCTCAGAAGAATCCTGTGGGATACAGCCCTGGAGAAAAAAGGGGTCCAGGAAAGCCTGTTGATTTTCAAGGACCACCTCCTGTGAGCTCTAGAATGGTCCATCTCAATATGCAGGGCACAGGCATTGCACAGGCAGCAGGAGGCCCACACTGATAAACAAGTGGCTCTGGACTAAAACACAAAATGGAAGTGCACAAGATATGGAAGCAGAGTCAGACAGGGTTAGAAAAGCCAAAATCCACTTGGAGTTGAGTCCAGTGAGGGTTGTCAGAAGCAGCAAGAAGGGTTTCCACAGGTATATCAGCAGCAAAAAGGGCCTGCTGCTGCATGGGTCATTAGTGGTGTAGCCCAGGAGGTGATACTGGTGATACTGTTTAACCTCTTCATTAGTGATCTACACAATGGCAGAGTGTGCATCCTCAGAAGGGTTTGGAAAAGTGATTGATATCCCAGATGGCTGTGCTTGCCATTCACGGGTACCTTGACAGAAATGAGCCAATAGGAGCCTCCTGAAGGTCACTAAAGGGAAATGCAAAGTCCTGTGCTTGGAGGGGAAGAACTCTACACTGGGAGTACATGCTGAGGGCTGACCTCAGCAGAGACATAAAGCAGCACTGAAGGAGAAAATCTGAGTGTGCCAGTGGAAACTAAGTTGAACATGAGCCAGCAATGCTCCCTTTTGGCAAAGGTGGCATCAGCCTCCTTGTTTGCATAGAAAAAGCACTTCCAGCAGGTTGAGGAAGATGATCCTTCCCCCTGGTAAGACATGTGTGGAGTGCTGGATTCAATTTAGGGAACCCTGAAAATTTGGGGCTCCCTGGTACAGAAGAGATACGGACTTACTTGAGCAGATCCAGAAAAGGGCCACAAAGACGGTTAAGAGTTTAGAGCATCCCTCCTATGAGGAAAGGCTGAGAGAGCTGGGACTCTTCAGCCTGGAGAAGAGAAGGATCAGGACAATCTTATTAATGCATGTAAATACCTCATGGGAGGCAGTAGATGAGATGAGGCACGAGCTCACAGTTGTGTCCAGTAACTGGCAATGGGCACAAATTAAAATACAGGAAATATTGTTTAAACATAAGAAAAAACCTTTTGTACTGTGAGGGTGTTGAATGCTGGCACAGGTTGCCCAGAGAGGTTGTAGGGTGTCCACTGCTGGAGATATCCAAACCCCGCACGGATATGACCCTGAGATACCAACTTTAATTTGACCCCGGTTTGAGCAGAGGGTTGGAGTAGATGATCCCCAGAGACCCTTTCTAACCCCAGCAATATGTGATTCTGCCAGGTCATACACAGAGCTGCTGCACTTATAAAAATCCTCCTCTCACTCCTTTTAGAAGACAGAGACAAATGTGACAATTCAGTAAGTTAACAAAAGCATGGTACGCATTTTGCAGGAAAAAGGTGTGGTTCAAATTCCTGCCTTTTTAGATCCTGTGCGCTAATTCAAGTGGTAAAGCTAAGAGATGGGATACAAGAAAAACCAAACAACTGCTTGGTAAACTGTGGTTTAGCACAGGCAGGTAACACCAGGTGGAAATTCAGTGCACACTCTTTATACTACAGCAACTTCTTGCATGCTTAATGCACCCTTAATGCACAAGGCAACATACTCCACATACAGAGGACAGAAAACAAAGTAGTCAGGTGCTGTAAATTTACACTAGGCTTTACTGATGGCAATCTCCTAGAGCAACATGCCCTTAGCTCTGTTGACAGTCATGGGCCAGGTTTGAGGTTTTACTGAGAGACCTGAAAGACGTTTTGACACATCTGCCAAAGCATGCAAGTGCTTTATTTGTCTTGGTTGCCATCCTCATCTACAGCACTGGAATGCAACAGTCTTGCAGCAACCAATGGGCTGTGTCCTTGGCCTGGGGACTTGCAAGACCCGTGTCCCAAGTCCCTGTTCTGCTCATGAACTACCCCTTAAAATAAGTTACTTGCTGTTGTTCTTGTTTCTCCCCCTGTTCTGACCTGAGTCACCGTACAATGCACTCTCTTCTCAGCCTGTGTGAGCAGAGTCCTGCCATGGCCTTCCACCCCTGCTATGGGAGACCTGAAGCCTGCTCTGGCCATAGAGCAGCAACAAGAGTTCCTACACCCTCAGAACTGACACTGGTTTTCCATACACCTGGCTGTCCAAGGAACACAAGCACCTACTGTTCTCATGTACCTATTTCCCCTCCAAAGCCAAAAGTGCCCAAACTGATTAGTCTTGCAGCACAGAATGGAATGGCAACACCATTATGTGTGTCAGCCTGAAGTCCCCTTCACCTTCAATCTCTCTCCTTACAGCAGCAGAAAAAAGCTCCAGCTCAGAGACTTAGAGTAAAGAAATCTGGTCTGGATTTAGATCCAGACTTTCCCCAAGTCTGAGCTCACTCAGTGTCAGGCTCTAGTGATACTCAAGTTGTGATTGGACCCTGATGCCTTTAACACTGGTTTACTTAAAAGTGTTGTACCAAAGAGGTAAGTGTAGGGGCCTGAATAATTCAGAAAGTTCTCAAAAACAATATAAGTGAAAATAGATTTTAGACATCCTAGTAAGAGTAAGTTTCTTTCTGCTTAACACACTTAATCCATAATCTGTATTGTAGCCTGTTAAAATAATGAGATTTATTATTCCTATCACATGTCCTTTCTGAAGATGTTGGGAGGGTGTGGGAGAGGGAAGAGAGAAAATGAGTTATCAGGTACCACTTGCCAAGAGTAGATTAAGCACTTCAAAGTTATACATTCATGTATAAAGGACTCAAGGGAGTTTCATTTATTTCCTTTCTCCTAGCTTATATTTTTTGCCTCCTATCCTACAGCCCTTGTTCCCCTTGCTCTTGGTCACAGCCTGCCTGCAGTGGACAAGTTGGAGAGTAGCAAACAATTCTGGATTTTCCCCCTTTCATCATGAGAAGTCATTTGGACTCTCTTTCCCAGACCTCAGAGCATGCCTGATTCCTGGGAGCAGAACTGAGAACAAGAATAGAGTTAATCTTTAGCAGTGTGATAAAAATCACTCTCTCACACAGACAGCTGGAGAGGGATTTCAACAGAGCTGTTGTGCCAAGCACCTGATAGCAAAATCTGAAACTGTTGCCAACCCACACCTTCCTGCTCACAGACACAGTTCGCTCAGTCTCTCCCCAGCACTCCCTCTTGTCTACCTGAAACTAAAATGTAAGTCACCACTGAGCATGCCCTCTCACCAAAATGAGAGGCCACTATCTCCATAACAGATACAGCACCGCCACTTTACAAGTGGAGTCACCTCATCTTTTTTTTTTTTTTTTTTTTAATTTAAAAAAAAGGTTAGGAAAAGCACATTAAGGTATTAGATTGGAGAGGTGGGATAGGAGGACAGGACACGTGGAGATTTGATGGGTTTGGTGCAATCTAATCCACCAAGGAGCTGGCAGGTGAGCTGGGCAGCTGGAAAGGGAAGTGAGGAGGGGGCAGTAGGAGATGTGGGAAGGGCTAGCAACTTGCTCTCCCAATGCCAGAGTGCCAGCTGGCAGCTACATATTGCTGGTTGCGTGTGGGCTGTGAGTACAACTGAGGAGATGAGCCTTTAGGGGAGGAGCTGTCTGATAAATCATTAATGAATGAAAATATGAAGTAATCTGTCTGCCTGGGAGGCAGAATCGTCTAATGATGAGGATGATGGACTAGGAAGCCGGAGATGAAGTTCCTATCTCACCCACAAGACCGCTGGCACACCAGCTCCTTTTGCTGTGGATAAAAAGATGCATCCGCTTCCTTGCACTGCAGGGCTGCTCTCTTCAAATCAGTACAGGAATCCCATGATCTAGGAGATAAAACTTACAGCATCCTTCGTGAAAACTGCACCCCCAGCTTTGCTTCTGTTGCAGGCAGTGCACAAAGAACCAATATTCCTTCTCAGAGACAGCCTTTGCTAAAACAGATTTTTTTCAGAACCATAACAAAACCTACTACGACCTTTCACCAGCACCAGTAGCATTTAATTTTAAATTGATTAACTACATACACAGGCCTAATTACCCATGGGTTCAGACTGTTGTTTGGAATCATAAGGGTATGTCTCTGTGTGAACAGGGATGCTCTGCTTTCACTGTGCTCCCTGAAACGAAGAGGAAAACACTTGAGAAATGATGTTGAAAGGTGCATTTTTGTTTATGGGGATAGCTCCAGGGGCACCAGACACAGGCACTCAGAAAATGATGAGGATGTCAAGGGAGGGGGCAGGAGGTTAGCAGAGCTTCTTTTGCACAAAGACCTAGCAGAATGTGTCATACTGCACAAAATCAATAGGGACCTTGCATGAAAAAGTAATTGTCAGTTCTGTACAGTTCTCAGGCTTATTGGGAAAGATGCTCACAAAGGTGATTCTTAATTTGTGTGAAATCTTAACTGTTCTCTTTTTTTTGGTCTTAAAATCCCTGAACCTTCAGGGGTATTGTTTTAAAATAGTATTATTCTAAAATAAACACATTCCGGGCTATTATTTTAAGATGAACACCTAAGACAGACATGGCACAAATCAACATGAATCTGTGTAATGCTGGTACACTTGTGGGATAAGAGAGACAAGTGCTTTATCATTCAATGTACTTAAAACATGATTTTTCAGAGAGAACAATGCACAAATTGCAGCAGAAACCATAAACAGAAGGCACATATGGCCATGACAGAAACTATATTTATAGAAACTTAACCAAGCACCTTACCAGATCTGTGGTGTTTAACTATATACCTATGTGTGGCGATAGAGTCCAGTTTAATTATTCTGCCAAACACCCCTGAGCCACAACAAGTTTATTACAGTTTACCAAAGGACTTGCTCAGGCAATTTTACAAGGAAATTGCCTGTGTCTAATCTAATTGCTAAGAAAGAGCTGAAATTACATTAGTCTGGAAAAGACCAAGAAAGAAACAGGAAGCTCCAAAAGGTTCAAGAGGTTTCACAATGCTGTTCCTGTAAATCACAGTGTTAGAGATTTGAGGATGAGTTCCCTGGAGAGGCTCCCAGTTACAATCAGACACTGTTTTTCACCCAGAATAAACATAACACAGGTGAGATGACTTACAGCACATAAAAGTATGATTCCTCACATACTTAAGCCTTCTACTGGTTTCTGAATACATTTATCATAATAAATGGAGTTTTTAAGTTATCTACTGACGAGGTAATAGAGATTAAAATGATCTGGAGTGTCAGTTTCTGCTATTTGCATACTTTTTAGCAGCCTTTGCAAAAGATTTAACTGGGCTCCATTGAAGAAACCTATTTTTCAAGTCTTTGTTTAATCATAAGATAAGCAACACCTATAAAATTTAACAAATGGACTGGGATGGCTTAGATGTTTCCAGACCCTTGCAGGATAACCGCATGCAACATCAGAAGGAATTGCTTCTGTAAATTACAGGAAGTTTAATTGGAGGTTGCTGGACAGGTTAAAACTGCTGTCAAATTTGTTAGCACAGTAAATATGCCATTACCTGCTGAATAAACACAGAAGTACCTTTGGAGAGTCACTTGCTAGTTTATGTCTTGCCAAACTGACCAAGAAGAGATTTCTGATATCACCAACAGTTACTCTTACACTTTGCATGAACCACCATGATTTCAACTGGCCTATTGTTTTACTCATGTGTTCTGGGTTTAAAGAAAAACAAAACAAAACAAAACAAAGCAGCTCCCTTCACACTCCCCCACTCCACTGACACAAATGAGCCTAGGGCAGATGACCTGGACTCAAACTGGTTAAACACAAGAAAGGGCAAGTTGAGAGCAGACAAAGCAAGCTCCAAGGGGATTTCTCTCCGACTTTCACAGTTTTCTGGTGCTTCAACCAACCTTGACTTGCAGAGCATATTAAATTTGCTGCTCTCGCTGTCCACTATCATTAGAGAACTGTCCATCAAAGAACATATTTCTATCAGAGCTGGTTTTAAACCTGAAGAAAATATACAACTATTTGCCAGTTGTGCCTAGAGTGTTTTCTTCCTCCACTGTGGAATTGGAAAAAGGTTTTATATTTTTGTTGTGCTTTTACCTTTTTCTTTTTTTTGTTTTTTCTGGTCTTAAATAATTAAGGAAAGCTCTTGTCTGGATGACAAGTAGAAGCATCTCCAAGCCAGAGGAGCCTAAAGCTACACCATAAAGCTCCTGGAACTTATCCCAGATATAGGAGATCCAAAAAAAAAAGAACCTAGGAAGACACTGACTATATTCATGGGTAGCTTCAAAAATAGGAGAAATATTCCGGGAAAAAAATACCACAAGAATTGCTGGTTACAGTGGAAGCAAAGCACTCTCAATAGCTTGACAGCAGCACTCTTATAGCTCCTGCTGAAGCAGGATGGTGGCCTGGAATGGTACTGGCCTGAAGTGGTACTGGTCTCTCATAGTATTGAGGATGAGTTTTCTTAGAGAAGAGCGGGTGGTTAAAAGTGGTAGCTTAGGAATTTTTTATTTCTTTAATCAGAAGCACAACTAGGGAAATATTTAATACAGTGAATGAAACTTTTCATATTAAATAACAGAAATATTTCATACAGCAATTAAAAGTCCTGCACAATACATGTGCAGGCTTTCAATGAGGTATTCAATGATGTCTCAAATATATTCCTCAAAATAAAAACAGTTTTCTTTTGATTTTTGGGAAATTACTGGTGCTATAAAAGGGGTCTTGCAACACCAGAGTATGTGTTTCCCACAGAATTTAAAATTCAGATCTCACATACATTCACCCAAATCACAGATGCAGAAAAGCATGAATAAAAGCAGATAAAAGTTAAGAGATCTAAGATGGACGGGAAAAGCAAAGTACCAAAACCGATGTGAGCGTGAGGTCTTCGCAAAGACCGCTGGCTGGGCACAGCAAGCAGTTCTAGCGCTTTGGTCTCCCTGTCTGGAAACAGAGCTCCTTCCTCAGAGTGCTGCCCAATATCCATCCACCTTCTGAAATGTTTTCAAGCTGGACTGCTTTCTGTCTACTATGCAATATGTAGACCCTTTGCACACTGTTGCAAGAGATATTAGATGAAGGATGTTGCATCTTTTGCTGAGCATAAGCCACATGAAAGTGCTCAGAGCAAGACAGGACCACAGTTACATGCAAGATTCACTACTGCTGACAGCAGCCAATGGCATATTCCATGTGCATGACCAGACAAGTTTCTCCAAGTAACTGTTTCTGGATAACACCTACACCACATTAGAGGAATGACACACATATGGAAGGCACATGTTGCACTAACTCAGAAATTATGAATATTTTAGTATCAACATGTAAGAATTCTGTTTTAAACTAGCATTGCAGCTTATGTGTTCAGCATGTTCTTACTCTCTTGGGATGAGCAAAAGGCTGCTGCTAACAGCGCCGTAATTCAACACAAGCTTTCCTTCTGCTTTGTCAGCTTTGATGGATGCTCTGTCTCTCTCTGTCATCTGAAACACTTGGTTTATAAACTGTCTAATCCAAAAAAGAAAATGAAGACATATACTGTAATTTGCAACTGTGCATGCTAATCCTCCAACATCATCTAATGACACAGAGGAAAGCTGGTGGTTAGACTCAAACTAAGACTCCCTGTGTAATTGCAGTCAGTTAGAGGGCAAAACTCAAGAGAAAAGATATTTAAAAAGGCAAATGGAATGATCTTGGGCTCCTGCAAAGACATTTAGCAGATACCAAAATGGTCATAAAGTATATCTTAAAAATAGGACTGTGGATATTGCATTGCCTTCCCGGCCAAAAAATGTGCCGCTTCACTGATATACAAATTTATTTTCCTGTGTTTTGACATATTTGGCATAATCACCACGGTAGAAAACAATGAAAAGTCTACAGCATCTCTCAGCTGTCAGTCTCTATGCTTTCTATATGTTTACGCATGTATTTTGAGATATCCTGCTCTATAGATAGAGTAGAATTTCATGTAATGGATCTTTCTTCAGCTCTGTCTGACAAGAATAAAGACATGTAGTGGCCTAAATATTTCTCATCAAAGGATGTAAACAGAAAGAAATATGGGGAAAAGGAGATTATGTTTGTTAGTAAATGGCATGCAGAGAGAGACTAATGCCCTTATATTGAGGAATTAGCAGAGGGGGAAAATATAGACTCTTAAGTGTCACGCACAAGCAACAAATATCATAGCAAAATGAGGACTTTCCTAGACTGATGATTCAATCCAATTACAGCTAACCAGAGTCAGCACCCATCACAGCAACAGATGCTGGTGCACTGATGTAACCACTAGCTTTAAGCATACTGTACTATAATTTGGTGTAGGTTCCCACTGAAAAAAAAGACAAGCCTCTAACTTTTGATAAGCAGCAAAACAGGACAAGAAAATGACCTAAAATCTGTTTCCACAGTGTACAGCTGAAGTTTCATTCACACAGAATCTTTTTGCTATCTAGCATCTTCACTGCATGAATAGGAAGGTTTGTTAACCTAAAGGATCAATGTAGTTAACATTTTAGATCCCATTTAAGATCCATGCCTATTTTTAACTGATAATTTTACACAGAATCTAAAACCTTTAATGCTATTTTTATTTTATCCTTCTGCCTGTAAAGTCACTTGCTTTAGTTATCACGATTTCACACAAAATAAAATACATGGTAAGAAATGCAATCTGATTAAATAAAAGCACAAAACTTATGTCAGTAAATCAATGCTATCTGAAATCACAGAACTGCAGAATCACACAGAATCAATTAGATTGTAAAAGACCTCTGAGATCATCAAGTCAATCTATGACTGAACACCACCATGTCAATTAGACCACAGCACTAAGTGCCATGTCCAGTCTTTCCTTAAACACCCGAGGGGTGGTAACTCTACCACCTCCCTGGGCAGCTCATTCCAATATCTAATCACCTTTTCTGTGAAGAATTTCCTCCTAATGTTCAACCTAAATTTCCCCTGATGCAGCTTAAGGCTATGTCCTCTCATCCTGTCACTAGTTGTCTGGGAGAAGAGGCCGACCCCCACCTGGCTACACCCTCCTTTCAGGTAGTTGTAGAGAGTGGTAAGGTCATCCCTGAGCCTCCTTTTCTTCAGGCTAAACAACCCCAGCTCCTTCAGCTGCTCCTCATATTACATGTGCTCCAGACCTTATCATCACTATAATCAAGCTCTATACAGTCTAAAGACTCCCTAACATACAGAGCCAGACCACCACACCTCCTTCCTTGCCTGTCCCTTTGGAAGAGCTTGTAGCCATCCATTTCGGCACTCCAGTCACGCAAGCCACTCCACCACATTTCCACGATAGCGACTACATCATAGCTATCCTGAAAGGTCATTGTTGATTCGATACCATCTTGTATGACTAGAAAGGCAGGATTCTCAGCACTCAGCACAGCATTCAAAACCCTAGCAGAATGAGATAGTAGATTTTATGTTTCTCACTACTACTGTTGCATGACATGATCGAGGATGCACACAATATTCAAGGTTTTTCAAGCTGCTGCCAGAGGGAAAATTTCAAAGCAGACTTCTCCCTGTCTCATAACACTAAATGGGCTGGGCAGGAATGACATTTACACAGTCGAATCTTTTATTATTTTCTCTTCCTTAGAAACTATAGGAGCAATATGACTTGCTATGTTATATTCCTATAGGTGGGCAGGGAACGAGTATAAAGGTCACGAGGACAAAACACTATTTATGAGAAGGCTATATAAATCTCTGTTAGCTCTGAGGTTTTCAGAGCTAACATGAACACAAACTTGTCATGAATTTAAGCTCACTGGTCATTTTCTAAAAATCACCACCAGCAATTTCCCTGATAACATGTCTTGGGAAAAGCTGACTCTTGCAGACCAGTGGAGGCTGTATGGGACCCCTTGGAGCCCACAAATGTTGTTTACCATTGCTAGCAGGGCAACTGCAGAACAATGTAGAGAGCTCCCTGACAGCTTTCCACCTCAACTAATGGAGTGTAATATCAAGCAGTAATCTTCCCCATCACTGAGCACTGGCCTTTGGGATCCGCCCATCTTTATTTTTATTTCGGAAAGGGTATTGTGATATAGCACTGCAGGCATTCTCAAGACACACACTAATGCATGATCTTCACACTAGTTTCTGTTCTTGATTTTTCTGGATTGCATCCAAGGCTTTCTTTTATCTTTGAGCTTAGCAAAGTGATAATATAAATAACTCGATGTCCAAAAATATTCAGCTTTGGTAATCTCCAATGAGATCTCTCCTCCTCTTCGTGATCCTTTATATGCAGTTTCACTATGTTCGTGCCAGATGAGCATTTAAGCGAGAGGGAGACGTAATGACAGATAAAGAACTAGAGCAGTGTGCTTCTGCTGTGAGGTGGAAACAGCCACTTACATCTAGAGATCCATACCAAACTCTTGTTGAAGAGCTCACTTGCCTATATGCAAAGTATTTAGTGCTCAACATAAAGCTCCACAAACAGCACAGAGAAATCTCCCAAACAAATCCCATAATAATTAAATCCTGATTCCACAGCATCCTGTATCATACACACATGTATTGTCCTCTTAGTTTCAGCAACCTCCATCGAACTTGGCTGATAAAATAGTCTCCCAAATGACTGTAACTCTAAAATATATTAAATCCATAAAGTATTGATGAGGTAGAATTAATGTTGAGAGAATTACTTGAACATCTACCTCCCCCTGTATTTCATAAAAGAAACTCTAGAAGTAAAGCAGCACTGTGACTGTACTACAAAGTACAGCACACTCGGCTCAGGAAAATCTATATCCATACTCATGCCTTAAACCCTACCTATAGATCTATTTGTCACTACAACAACTATTCCTTCAGTAAGACCAGTATCCACAGAAATGGCCTTATCTGATGCCCAGAAATCATGCTGTGCTTTCTTTTTAATCCCAGATAGGTATGATCTGTGTCTTACACACAGCAGACCAAGCTCTCTGTGCAGTGCTCCTCACTCCCTACGCTGCAGGGCTCATTAGCTGTGGCTTGAGTGAATTACCTATTAAGACCCTGTTGCTGCCTGATTATAAACTTGGCACAAACAAACCCAAGTTTGGCAATATACTCCATTCTGGATGTCTGCTGGGAGGGTTTTTTCCCCTTACTTTGTTGCTGTTTTGGATTTTTGGCATGACGTCAGCCAAAATTTTTCAAGCTAATTCTGAAGCAAAGCATGGGAAAGTGGAGCGATTGTTCACATGAAAAGCTTCTGGCCGCTCCTTGAACAGCTCAAAAGGTTTTGTGATTTGGACCATAAACTTGCAAGGTGTCAAAGCAAATCCTTGTGTTTTGATCTTTGCAGAAAATTGCCAAACAAGGATAAATTACTAACCTCTGAAAAAAAACCCACCTCAATTTGCATGAGCTCACTAAGGAAGTGATGCTTCCCAGCAACTAAATTCCCACCTACAACACCCCAAGATCGCACTACCAGTTGGGTGGGACCTGCCTGCTCCAAGTTGCACTTATACTTTAACATTAAATGATCAGAGCTGGACACGAAACCAAGTGCAACGCTGTTCCACGTCTAATTCTGTACTTCCAAAGGGTTGGACATACATGTTTGTATTCAGTTCTCTAGATGGAAGGGAGGGGAACATGCAGTATGAGAACACACCAGTGTGATGGAACAGGAGTTCTTGTACCAACTGCACCAATGCATATATAGAAAAGAGCAACGTTGATGTAACACTCCGTAAAGCAACACCTGAATTTTCAAACTTAATGTTTTTCTTTCAACAGAGTGTTTGGAGGGCTTATTATCTTGATTTAAAACAACACGAACAATTTACCACTTGCTAAATCCTATCATGGATATTCAAGCTGCTGTAACATGATCCACTGCAAACATCTCTGCTAATTGAGGCAACTAAAAAAGGTGAGGTACAGCTGCGTGTAGTGCTCTGCTCCACCTGCTGTCTTAATTGTTCTTCCCTATTTCTTCTCCAGTGGCTAAAACAAAAGAAATATCCACAGAGATGGCCTACAGACTAACTCTCTTTTGCTGAGCAATTCCAACAATTGAATCACCTCAACCTCAGGGGGAAAAAAGAAAAAAAACCACTCTAATAAATGAATTACCAGTGAAATGTAGGAAAAGACTTGGGAAAATTACAGAGAGAGACACAAAGATCTTTTCTCCAGGAGGCTGGAACATAATCTCTCTGTGTAGGGTTATCTGATTTAATAAACTGAATACAAGTATAACAATGCTTCACAGAGAGCAGACTAAATCCAGTCAGGTTGGCACTGGACACATGCAGTTCTGGGCAGGGGACAAACTGCATTTCTTAGAAATGTTATGGACCAGATACACTCAGCAGCACCAAAATGCACATCTTCTGCACAGACTAGACTGGAAGGAAAGAAATAGACTTAAATGGAAGGAATTACAAGCATTGCATAGAAAATCATGGTAAGCCACAAATATATTAAAATGTTCAAGTGTTCCTCACACTTTCCTTCCTAAGGAGGAAGACAATCTTCAGCCTATAGGAACAAATAATGATGGTAGGCAACAGAAACACACTATGAGGCACATCAGTGCCCAAGTTAATGATTCTGGAAAACTAAAAGCTACTAGAAATAGGACCAAAATGCACCAGGTCAGCCCTAATTACAGAGAACGGCTAATGATTCTGGCAAGGTCTCTTGTGTGCATGGGAGAGCACAGGTAACAAAGCAAAAGTTACAGTTCGTTATTTTTGCAGTGAGAGTACATATTCCAAGCTCTTTTCAGATACTACACAGTTGCTCTATAATACTTTTTATCAGAAACCTGACATGTGTGAAGAATTACCAAGAGAAATTCAATAGCATTTTTGGTAGGTATCAGAGATATAAATAATTGTACCATACAAGTCAAACACCCAGGAATGCACAAGGCATCACAATATTTCTGAAGGCAAACAAATTTAAAGATACATAAAAATGCTTAAAATCTGTTTTTATATGGTTTCTTAAAATCAAAGCAGTCATTACCTGCTATTTTTTGTTGTTGTTTAAAACAGAGAAGATAAACCTTACTGTTCTTAATGGGAAAAAACACACAAAAAAATAGCAGATGCGTGTCAGCAGTTGAAATCCAAATTTTCCATTATATATCTGAGCAACTAGAAATAGCTGAAGCATTGATTAATATGTGCAGTTGCTTCTAATCTACAGAGAAGTGTGCAAATAGAAGCATAGTGTCTCAGATTTCAGATTGAAACATCAAAAAGCCCTGAGCTTGTGGGGAGGTATCCCTGCCTAAATTCAGAGGGCAAAGAGCCATGCATTTCCAGGCCCCGATATATACACTCAACTTCAAGGCCTGTGTTTGAAACATTCACAGCCTCTCCCAGGAAGAAGAAATCTATAGGAAATGGCTGAGTGCACAGTGGCACACCTGGCACGGAAAGATGGTCAGGTTTTCTGTACAGCAGTCCTTCTATTCAGTTCACTTTATCCTCCTCTGATCTTGATGGCTGTAACCAGCTACAGGGTCTAGATAGACAGGGACAGAACTCCAAATCGTACAGCATAAGTCAGGCTTAGAAATATAAAAAGCTGTTACAAAAGGCAAGAGTTTCAAGGGGAGTGAAGACTGGCAAAGAGCAGTCTGACCAGGGAGAAAATATAAAACACGGATCACCCCAAGGTTATCTGTCCTAACTCAGTCATGCTTCTTGTTACTCCTTGCAGTTGTGTACCCATTGACGTGGAGAGGTGGCCATTCTGTGACTGCCTGCTGTGTGCTATGGTCAATGCAACACTTACAGTGCCACGTGAATATCTGCTCTGAAATCTACAAGGGTGCTTTACAGAAATCTCATCAAATGAGGGGTCTTCTCACACTGCCATCAGCTTAGTGAGGGAGTCTTAAATTCAGCCAAGATTGCCCTCCCAGCATTCAAGTATACTTCTCCAATCAGCTCCTAAATGCATTATGAATTTTTGATGTAGAGGCTGCATGACCTTTTTCTAGGACTTTGATACAAGATGAATAAATAACTGCTGAGCCTCTGAGCTCAGCTGCTATGTCAAGATAAATACAAAATGTTTTCTTGATGTCCAGTACTTCCTAGATTCAGTGGGTTAGGGACAGAGACTGGGTAAAACTGTTTCCTTGTTTCACATTTTTTGCAATTATTTTTAAACTCCCTGGGAATTTGGAATGCAACCATACATTGGCATCAGAGATCCTTACAGATGAGAAAGTCAAGGTCTTATGATTATTCTACCTCAAAATAAAAGATCGCAGTTTGAAGTGGGAAGAGTGAAAAGAACATCTGTGAAAACGAAAAAAATTTGCAGAGTCTGTTTATGTACTATAATGGCTGCAGGAAAACAAATTCTAGAGCAAAATCCTGGAGTATGGAGTGGTACAAACCCAGCTCCAGACTGGTTTGAAGAAATTCCAGGATGTTTACAATCCAGCAGTGAGAAGTACCTCTTTTCATTGATTTCATCAGTTTGTCAGATAACCTTCCAAGTTTCAAGATTCAACCAAGTCCAGCAGCCATGCTCTTCAAGTCTGAACTTCAACTATAGGTTGAGAAACCTCTGTGAACCAGATTGTGGAGTTTTTTCCCACTAGCAGTTTACTGCATCTGCGTGGCACCACATTTCAAGACTTCTCTCTCAGAGGCAGAGAAGACCCAAAGTTTGCACTGATCAACAGTGAACAACAACAAACAGCAACAAGGAAGCACTTTTTTCACTCTGAAGATGGTCAGACAGAACAGATGCCCAGGGGGACTGTCAATTTTCCAGCCAGCTGAATTTTGAAAATCAAGGCCCTGAGCAACCTGACATAATAGGACCTGTTTCAAGTGGTGGTTTGGACACGATGACAGTTTGTTCCCATTTCTTGGCAGCTTGTTCCAACCAGAATTGTTCTATGATTCTAAGAAACATGCTTCTTCTGTCTCTTTCCTCTTGCTGTTCTTAGCTATGCTCTTTCATTAAGGTCAGCCATGGAGACTAGGCTGGTCTTAGCTGATTCATCTTTGAAGGGAAATTAGAACACAATCATCTGACTACCAAGTCTGCTGATAAACCTTTTTGCTTGGTGTTACGTGGCATCGCTATTTCTGAATTATGGCTCTCCTTCATCTCTGAGCACCACAGGTTTGTCACACCCCACACAAAGATCAGCTGATCTGTAAGGACACTGGACAACTTTCAGGATGAAACTATCATTACTACCACCAAAAAGAATACTAGATATAGATTCTATCTTCTTTCATAGTAATCAAAGTCACCACAAAATCTCATGGACTAATGAACTCATGCTCTGGCGTAGGGCTCATCTTTGGCCCTACAACTAAATTCTAGTTAAATAATTGTTCCTTGTACTTTTCAGTATATGGATATAGGTGCAAACTTACAACATGAAAAATTGTCAGAAAATATGACCCAAAGAGAGAAAATTGTTTAAAAGAATGAGCTGCAGTAGGGTTTAGCCAGGTACAGTTGTACAGGACTTTTCATCTATTTGGCCAGCTTCTTTGTAAAATTCTGATCTTGACTGTCTTATCTTTTCTTACCTTATCTCTAAGAGTATATATTTTGCACAAGGACACTTAAACATCTGCTAGCTAATCCAGATCTTTCTATGATGTAACAACCTCTGTTTTTTTTTTAAATGGCAGAAAAGAACAAGTGTTCTCACAGAGCCAGTCTTTCACTTTTAGTTTTCTACCCTGCAGGCTATCCGATTCTGAACTCTTCTGCCAGTGGAGAATAAGCCAGTTTTCATCTGCAATCTGCACATTCTGCCTGAAGAAAAGACACCAGTCCAATACCCTGCTTGGTCAAGGGAAAAGAGGGACACAGTTTTCTGCTAGCATATTTTTTTTCCCAAGGGTAATGGCGATTGATTGGTACTAGCCAGAACTGTATATATTGATGGTTTCCTAAAGGGAAAAACAAGATGAGCCTACAACTGCCCAAGATCTGCTGCCCTTTTTTGCAGGTTGAAAGCTTTTTCTCTGAATTACTTCCCTCTAGTTGGGGCATGTCACTAATTACCTCCTGTTCTTCTCTGTCTCCTTCTGCAAGAGCAGTGCAGCTCAACAGCACAGACACATCATCCATGATGTGCCATATTCCCATAGCAAGGTAAGGCTGGAAGTGTGTAGGAAGCTGATGCCTCTGGAAGTGTTGCATACAATAGAGCCAGACAAGCAGCAAAGCTTGTCACGTGGTATGTAAAGGAGGAATAGAAAACTGATATAGTATACAGGAGCATTAACTATCTTTTAGACATAAGCAAAACATCCTAGTTCCATACGGCAAATGTGCCAGTCAGACATCCTGGGAACGGATGGAAAGATTTTAGAGTGATTGGACACCCCGACCACTTTGGGAAGTATGTACTCCCTCTGCATTACTTTTGCTCTTGATCTTCTATACAACTAACATGCTTTTTTTTGTACCCTGTGTTTTTAAATTAGACTTTTTTATTCTTTCTACTCTAGGTTTTAGCTCAACCACTCTTCAACAGAATGGAACAGCTACAAACACAAAAGCAGATGCCACTGGAGCAAATGAAAACACATTCTTCGCCCTGAGGCCCAGCATGCTGTTCTCTGTCAATGCTTCTCATACTGCGAGTCTCCACAGCAGAGGAAGAAAAACACGTATCAACTATAAAATCAAGTATATCTCTGTATTTCCAGTCAGCTAAAAAAAGAAATAAAACTGAAAAAAGCTAAAACATAAAACTCTCTGAAGTTCTCATTGAAAACCAAAATTGATCAAGACAGCACCACTTACCAAAATTTCCCCCCCAAAGAGAGTAAGTTTACATTCACCACATTTCCTCAAAACTGGCTCGGAAACATACCCTGTAAAATAAGAGAGAAAGGAAAAGACATAATTAGTGACTGGAACACCACAAATTGTGTTAAGTTTTTTTCTCACTTTGCTAACATCTATCACCATCTTCCACTATTTTTCCTGTTTTAGGGAAGGGTGTAATTGGATTTGAACCTTCACAACTAATTATTGAATTCTACCAGTATTATGCAAAATATTAAAATAATTGCAGGACTCCCTCAGACTGCTCAGACACATCACTGTCACTGACATGATGGCTATTCAGACTTCAGGGAGACAAGGTCAATGACATGAAATGCGAAACAGCACACGGCAAGTGTGCCAATTATTTTAGATGCAACCCTAAAAAAAATGGTCAACCCTGTATCTCTTAGTGATTTTAACAAACTGGTTTTGAAATTTGATTAACGTCGGTTCTTGGCAGCCTTCTTGTTTGAAAACTACACAAAGAAAAAAAAGGGGCTGTGCCACACTAAATTTTTAGACTATATTAATCACTCCGCATTCTCTAGAAGAACAAAGAGGGAGAAGAAGGAAGTCCGCACAATATCCAGTTTGACACACACTAGGGCCTGTCTGAAGAAGATAGAAAGCAAAAGTGACAAATGCCATCATTTCGCCAACCCTGAGTAAATTTCAAACGACAGCTATGCCTTATTTTTCCTTGAGGCAAAATCTTTGAAAGAACAACTCGTGAAGCACAGACTAACAATGATGTTAAAACGTTTAGTTTGTAAACTCCTAGAAGATGGAGGAGCAAGGATTTTGCTGGTGTCCGTATTTGGGAGTGGTAACTGTGTAACAAAAAGAGGACACACTTTTCAGTGCCCAGGTGTTCACACCTGTGAAGCCAAACTGAATTTGAACTGCTTTAAAGTCCCATTCTCCCCCAGATACGTGGCCGAACTTTCCGCAAGGGAGGGATCTGTGAAATTACTGCTGGATGAGTAACTTTACAATTATACACAGGTGACTTGGAGCCTGGCATTACTGATTGTGAAAACCTGTCTCAGCTGTAGAAACAGCAAATCTTTCCTCCAGCACCTCTCCTGAAGGACGCTGTAAGCATGAACAGGAAAGGAAAGGGGAATGCCTTCTTAGGTCAAATTACTTCCACTGGTCATCTTTAAATGAGAAGGAGTCAAGAAAATAGAATTTCTATTAAGGAAAACACAAATAAATATTCCTTTAAAATACAGCAACTGGATCACATTGCTCTAAATCCTGATTAGCAAGCAGACATCTGATATCATAAAGCTGAGACTCCATTTGGGTGGAGGTTTCAGGTTCAAGGGAAAAAACCAGAATCATTACAAATTAGAAGAGGATGTTGAGAGAGATTTTAGGAATACACTTTTTATCAGTAAATTACAAACCAAAGCGCCTTCTTCTCTGCTTGCTTTCTTTGTTTAGTGGTTGAGAAAAAAACTGAGCATATCAAGGAACAAAGAGAAAAAATGAACACCCCTCCTCCCCCTTCACCTTTTGTATAGCTTGGCAGAATTTCTGAAAACACTGAAAAAAAGATGGGTCTTAACGGCTTTGCTCAAACTGAGGGAAGGTGGTTATTATTCCAGTGCCATCCACTTCCCTCCCTAGCTTCCAGGCATTTGGCCTGGAAAGAAAAAATCAAGAAACTCTGCTTCTGCCTCCAAACTAATTGGATAACATCTGCATGCAGAAAAGTTAGAGGCTTAAGAAATGAGCCAGGTCCAAAACAATCCAACGGCATCTCGACTCCGGATTAGCTCATTATTTTTTTCTACACTAAGAGACTGATTTAATAATTTCCTCAGTGAAGTGACAAACAGGGGAAACTCTGTACTCCATGCTGCTGGTCCCATGAATACTTGAGACAGGGGCTGGCACCACTGCCAAAAGGGGCTGAACCCCCGACCAGCACTGGTGTGGAACTTCTGGATGCAGACCTGGCAGTGCTTCTTCCTTCCCTCACCCCTGCACAAATGCCTGTGCAGCAACCAGGATTGAAAGCAACTGGGGGAATTCTTCAGTCCAGTTTCCAAATAAGTAAAAAAACCAAACAAAAAAACCCCCAAACAACAACAACAAAACATAAAGAAAAAAAATAATAAAAAAGAAGCCTGTGCTGGTTCTAGAGTAAAAGGATGGAAAGGATGAAAATGATGGCAGGTCCACTTATTTGGCTGTGGTGTTCATTTCAACCTACAATGCAATTCCACTGTTACAGTACTGGATTGCAGGCAGCTACTTTAATACATGCCAAAGGAGTCTAGTTCAAGCCCTTCACTGAGATCATGTATGACAAAAACTAGCAAGGGGTGTATAGTTAAATCTGAGGCAGGGATAAAATTTGCCACACCTCTAGCCTTGCAAGATCTTAAGAATTTTGGGGGTAGAAAGCTTGAAAGTTTTCCAGGGGATGTCTTTGGCTTGATTTTAGAAGATGGTGCAAAACATGCCCTGTCTCTTTGTCTACAATGGAGATGAGAGGTTTGAAGGTGGAGCAGCAGGGAGGGAGAAGGGAAGGGAAACTCTTTGCTGTATAATTAAGGGCAAGGGCTGGACATGGCTTGCAGAGTAAACCAAAGATCATCTGCTCTTTCTTTGTATTCAGCTGGGGCCTGTACAGAACTCAGTTTTAGTCTTAATGATTTTCATTCTACCTAAGCATGTAGAAGGAATTTTTTTTTTTTTAGGCTTTGGATCATGTTACATATCTCCAAAATCTGACCAGCACTTTTCAGAAGAACCAGCATAGGAGATGCAAAATAAATTAATATGGGCTTCAAGGCACACCAATACAGGCTTCTTTTACAATTAGTATAATAAATAGAAGAGGTGACAAAAGGTTTGTCTGACCAGAATTACTGGAAAAAGAAAGCTTGCCTTCCCAAGTTTCTGTGCTTGGGAAAATGAAAATCTGGAAGCAGACAAGTGACTATTCAGTGAAAGGTGCCCTTCTTTACAGACATCTATTTTCACAAATAGTTGTTCTAACAGAGACATTTACCACAAACTATTTTGATTTTCTTTGGTTATGAAGAGCTCTACAAACGTATACCTCAGTATCCAACAGGTTGCTGGCACCTACTGGATGGCTTATAGTACGTTTGGATTTATTTGTTACCCCAGCCAGGGGAAGGAAGAGAAGTTGCAGGTGAAGGAAAATGTTAAAAAAGAAAATAATTTCTGCCAAATAAAATCAAATACAAAATGAAGCTGCTTTAAAGTATAAGCAATTGAATAGTACTAGATTTAAGCAACATCAGCCTCCTATAAGAGGCTGGAATTGCTACCCATCCTAGTCCAAAACATTTACAACAGTCACACCAAACTGTGACACACCCGATACAGAAGCAGTGTCCAAACGAAAGCTGTCCAAGCATCTCCTCCTAAATGGTAATGTATAGAAAATCCTTAGCACACCCACACACATGGAAAGTTGAGTTGAATTTCAGAGAGACTTGGTTTGAAACCTTGAAGAAAAACAGAACACTCTCGGGAGATAATCAGAGTTATCTGCTAGGAACAGCCTTTTCCTGTAGGCAGCAGGACCTTCAACAAATTGCCATCTTTTACCAAAAACCCACATCCCCCTCCCAGTGTTACATATATACCAGCAGTGTATTTACGTAGCCTTGTATAAAATTTACTTTCTTTCTGCAAAGAAAGAAGTATTTTGTGAAACAGAATGTGGAGAGTAGCACAACTACTCATCATCTGTGTGTTCAGTTTCATGATACTGTCTGCTTCATGACACAACCTCTGCTTCGCCTCATCAGCTTTCAGATATGTTTTTGTCAGTTCATACTGGGATCAGAATTAAGTTTATTACTACTGGCTAAAGAGAAATCACTGACAACAGACATAGTAATTAATTTTTGCTCAAGCCTGCACTCCCAAATCCATCAGCATGCACCAACTTCAAGGATCTTTGGATCGAGTGCACTGTGAACAATCTTAGGTGTGAACCTGCAAAACTCCTGATTTTTAATTGAAGCAAAAAATTATTCAGTGACAATTCACCTACCCTTTAAAACAGTTATTAACATGTATGAAAGCATAAAAACAGCCACACAGAGTATTCTGGTCTGGTACATGTTGCAGCTCAAACGAGATCCCCCCTGCTGGAGGAAGTGGCTGGTTGAAGTCATAAGTGGCCTTACATACTTTTCAAATGCTAGTAGATGCAATTTAGTTTATGATACTCAAACACAGAAGAATATTTACATAACTATAAACATCTGTCAGTTTTATATTAGCAACATGCTTCTGCTGCTGTTTTTTCAAACCTCAAGAAGAAGCAGGCATTCCTGGTGCTTGGGCTTCTATTCTACTTGGCAAAAACTGGGAAGATCAAGTTTTTCGTATTGGAGAACAGTTTACGAATGAACACTTGTAAATAAGCTGGATCCACTTTGCCAAGTGTTGGTTGATCTGCAGAGCAATAGCCTGTCTAATGTCATGCTTATGTTACGACACATCATACTACATAGATTTTGGGCTATGAATTGGTCTAGAAGGTACTTTTCAGTAGTAAGTTACTATGGCCCTACTTTCACAAGTAGTGTGAGTCTTGAGTTACCCTTTTTAGACAGGTTGAGGACTCTGTTTCCCAGGACACTGCTGACACTGGTATTTGAACAAATGTATGGAGGTGTATTTGTTCAGTTTTTTAATAGGGTGCAAGAAGTATTTTCCACCTATTCCCCCCACCTAAGATTTGTAATCTTACTAAAACCAAAACCAAACAATCCCCCCTCCCCAAATCAATCAAAACCAAAAAAGGCCTTCTGAAAGCAACACTGAACAGAAGAAGAAAAACAATCTCCAGTATGCTGACTTTATACGGCCAGTTTATAAAGGAACTGCACATCTTAACTTACATAAAGTAATCTTTTACTGTGCAATGCCAGATTACATACAAAGACCCCTTATCTCGTGAACACTTGAAAGCTTTCTAACAATAAAACATTTAAGGTTTAAGGGAAGCTTATAGGCTTGCTCTTAAGACAGAGACAAAAGCCTCCCTGTTGGCCTGAAACTACCCCTTTCTAAGTGAGGGTCCCAGACAGCTGGCACGTGATATGAAAAAGGCTGGTCATCAATGGGCTTGGGGAGAGAGCTGGGGGAGCGAGCTGAGGAAAGAAAGAGGGAGCTCCCACCAAAATCAACTCTTGCAACAAGTCCAGGCATAACCCTGGAAAACAGCAAAGGAAAAAAAAACCCAAACAGCAACACCATTAGAAGACTCATCCTAAGACTAAATACTACTGTTCTCTGGTAGTTTGTCCTCCTATGCAACAGTGCCAAAACTTGGAAAGAGGACAGTGGTTATGGAACAGGTATCCTGCATTTTTTCTTGTGAAAGTCACTGGATTTCCAAAGAGTTACTTGAAAGCTTCATTCACAAGTAGGATGTAAATAAGGATAACTAGGTCCCTCTCTAAAAAGGAGTCCAAAAGTCGATTAGTAGTTTCAAAACAAGATTATTTGTCTGCATCATCAAACTCTTTGCTGTTTAAAAATATACCCTTCAAACTGTTGCCCTTTCCATTTGGAGCAGAAGGAACTTGGATGCAAAGTCACTGCTGCAGTGGCAACAAATCTTCAGAAACAGGAAACTTGGGGAGAAAAACACCAGGAAAATAGAGAGGCTTTCCCTGAACTTTTTCTGCTTTTATAAAATGGAGCTATGAAGAGAAAGAAACCCACAAACTGTGCTCAAGATCATAAGCTGAACTGTGACAGTGTTTTTTTCTGTGACACTTAGATTGGCTAAATTGACTTAACAGACATGTTGCTGTCAGCTGGTCCACATGTCCTGTGGCTGTTGAAGCGGGTTGCTTGCTCTCCTTCACCCTAGGATGCTTCCCTCCTACAGGCAGTGTAAGTCCCTTGATATTAGTACCTTTTCCCTCTCTCAACTTTCAAGCTGGATAAACTAAACAATATCTTCATTCCCAGGTCCTTTACCAGTCTTCAACTTGCTTTGTAACACAGTAGAGAGCTGAAAGCATAAAGAAGCTAGGATTTGAAAACATGGCACCATCCAACCAAGCACTCCTGCATGGAAAGAGCCAGTACAGGTGGAATGTGTGGATATGTACAGAGAGATAGCAGAGGTAAATGCAACAAATCAGAAGATGCCAACAGCACTAAAAAACCCTTGGTGGTTATGGTGAGCAAGTGGAGCACAACACGGTGAGGGCACTGGAGACAGAAAGGCAATCGTGACAGCACTCATGGCCCATTCCCAAATTCTGCCTTTTTGTTCTGAGAAAAACCTACAACCTGTGGCATCCCAGGCCATCTGCACTGCAGGAGAGAGAAGGAAGTGTGAGAGCTGAAAGCCAGTGTGTGTTCTGCACACCTCAGTCTCCCTGCTGGAACTGCCTGCCCCTGTGTCAGGTGGCCGTCGGCAGTCACGAGGGCTGAGCAATCCATAGGGAAAGCTATTAGCAAGCTCAATACCGAGTACGCACTCAGACTGAGAATTTTACTCACATGTGAGGAACATGTGATTGTACCGATGTACTTTAGTTCTCAAAATAGCAGAAAAATTACTTCATTAATTGAAGGAAGAGTGCTTGCATTCCTTTATGCAGAAAAATGAAAAGAACTATGCCCCAAACAATTTCTAAAAAAAATAAATGAATGGAGCCCATAGTCCAAAAAATAGATTGAACTCTCCAACCCTCTGAGCTGGCTCTCAGAGATGCTGTGGGGCACCCCTGGAGCTGAGAGAGGGCACAAGCAGATAGTGAGGCAGGGATGTGGTGGCTAGAGCCAGCGCTGTGTCCCTCTCCCGCACCCACAGCCTGCACATCCTTACCTGCCCAATACCCCCATGGCATTAGTGAAACACTTGTATGGCCAGAAATAGGCACTCACATAATTCTGAAAGTTAAAAAAGACAGCAAAGGGAAAAAAAGCATGCATAATGTAAGGTTTCAGAAGCTTCTGTTTTAATAATTGATTTTTCAGTGTCTCTCAGAGAAGAAAATACTTTTCTTCTGAAAATACAGGATTGACCTGGAAGCAGAACTTTTAGCAGAAACTGGCTAAACTGTATTTACAAACCTTCTGGAGTGGCAGTAAAGGCCATTTAGAATTGCACTTACAAGGCAAATGTATGTCTTTTATATACAAAAATTTGCTTTTGTAAACAATTGTTATTATAAACAATTTTCCCCCTCCCCCTTAAGAAAGAATCTTACTCATGCAATAAATATTTTTGCACTTTGATCAATGTGCAAGATTTTAATTAAGGACATTATATCCACGACATACAATGAAAATGAACACATACATATGGAGTATATATAGAATACATGTGCTAATACAGCAATAATATAGTACCCATAATGTCAAACATTACCATTGTGCAAGAAATCATAAAAAATACACACATAAGAAGAAACAGTCTCAAGTCCTGGTAAATTTACTTCCAGGCCTCTAAGGTTTAAAGAACCCAGCAGACACCCTCTTTGGGCAAGCTGGGGATGAAGAGGGAACTGTGTATTACTAAGGACTTGTAGTTCAGTCAATACAAAGATTTAGCTAATTTTGAGTGTCTCAAATAATGTTGATATCTTGTACATGTAATACATTATTGGATTGATTGCTCCATAGTGTGTACATCTGGTTTTCCTAATTATCGTAATTCCAAATTGTCAGAGTGAAAAGAAAACATGGCACAGCCTGCAATTGCACCCCACAAGCTGGGGGACTGCGGGGGCAGGCAAGGCATGTTTTGCAGAAGCTACTCCACCTACATGTGGTCACATTTCCTGATTTGAAATATTAAAATGTTGAAAAGAGCATGAAATAGTGCAAGAGTGAACTATTTGTAAACCTATTTCTGTATCAAAGAAAGCCTATGAAGCGAAAAGTAAACAGTGTAAGAAAAGGATATAGCAACAGGATTAGAACACAAACAATGAGAATGCTGCATTGTAAACTAATTATTAACTACAACAAGCTGAAAATAAACTGTTTCCTTTTTGCCATGTTCACTTTAATCTTCTGAGAGGCAGGAAGGGGGAAGACAGGAGGAGGCAGCAGTTTCAGACTTGTGGAGTTTATCAAATCCCAGATCGGATGATTAGAGCAAAGCTAAAATGAAAACATCCTCTCTCCCCACCTCCCTCCCCCTTTAGACAGGAAGCACAGCCTTTAGGACCAATATGCACTATTTGTTTGCTGCTCTTTAAAGGATTACTCTGGAGAGCATTTTTCTTAAGCTGTTTTTATCTCTTTCTGGAAGTTTCAAAATAAACAGGAGTACTGGAAATAGAAGAACAAAAAACTTGACTTTCTGGTTTATTTTTTTTTCTAGTGAGACAAGTAAAGCAAATAAATGAGGTCTTTCCTTGTCACACAAGACAAAACGGAAGGAAATATAAACTTTAAATCTGAGAAGTATCTTTGCCAAACCTAGGAAAAATCACCAATGGGCTGAGGGTGGGGAAAAGTTGGGAGGGAATTAAAAAAAGAGGAGGCTGTCCTTCATACTACTTAATTGATTATTTATTTACTTACTTTAATGATGAGATTTCATGTTGTTGGTTTCTATATTCAAGAAATAAATAAATAAAAGGAACATCCACAAAAAGTCACTGTATTTTGACAGTTTACTTTCAAAAAAACCCTAGACAACCAACCCTGCTCTCTAGAGGCTCCCCAGAAAGTCTCTTCCATAGTGGGAAACAGGAAAAATCCTCAGGGCAACAGAAGTACTAATGAAGTACCAGAAGTATGGATGAAAAGATTTTGAACTGACATAATGCCTCAAGCCCAAAATCAAGTCTTTATACTTTCACACTGCCCTTAAAAACATCAGGTCTCCCCTTAGAAAGCAAGTGTCCCAGTGTGAACCAGAATAAACACAAGGTTCATGTAATTCCAGGATTGTGGTACATTAATATAAATCTCTTTGCAATGCAAAAGCCACACAAAAGCATTTATTTTGCTAAAATATTCTATGGATTTAAAATGTCATTACTATTCAGTATAACTCCCTTACTTTTTTATCTTTTGTTTTTCAAGATTAAGCAAATGCCTGATCAGTGGAACTAATGAAACTGGATTTCCAGCTCCTTTGGGCTCATGATGCTAAATTTACAATGAGAGAGTCCCTCCCAGACTGCATCCTGGTGCTCCTGACTCTCCCATAGCCCCAGATGCCCAGTACCCAGTCACATTTGCTGTGCAAGCTCTGCTGCAGCTGCTGGCCGACTGCTCTGGGGATGCCTGTGCCACCCTGCCCCTGCTGCCCCCACATCCATCCCATCTCCTCACAGAAGCTAATGGAAAGGAGAAAGAACCAGGAAATCCAATGCTGCCCCCAAAGGCCCCTCCCTAGTTGGAGACAGCCTGCAAAGTTATAAGGAGAAGGGCTGGTGCACAAACACACCGAGTTAACAGCCTAACCCTCACTTCCTCAGGAAACGAGGCCAAAAAATCTGGGTTTTCTCCTGCTGTGCCCCCTTCTACACTCCCAGCTATGCAGCTGCAGCTTTAAAAAGAGTAGCAGAGACATTAAGTTTTAAGGGCCTATATCCCCAAACAGCATCTGGATTTCTGTCTCAGACATATTTCAGAAGCGTCATTGGTTTCCTTTTTAATATTGATGTTTTATTGCTGCACAAAGTCAGTCTTCACTCAAAGAGCGATATATTGCTCTCACATACTCCAAGAAGATCCTTAATGAGGATATTCTGGTTTTTTGATATTCAGAGGCCTTCTGTTGGTATCAGCAGAAGATCAGCATATGCTCAAACGCACAGCACACAAAAAAACAAGAAGTCAGTTCTCCCTATTAAAACAGAGCCACAGGACTAAAAGGGACCTTGATTGACCATCTCAGAAGCTTCCCTGCTCAAGGCAGGATCAACTACACTTATGTTATTCCTTTTATTAGGCCACCTGACCCAGTTGGGGAAAAACAGATATGCTTTGGGGCTCAGAGTGCCTTCATGAGCCTGAAATGTCATCCCTGTGTCACCCTGGTCCAGCCCTCAGACATGCCAGTTGGTCTGGTAAGAGATCCCTGCCTGCGAACCCTGCCTTCCTTGCATTGCCATGGTTACAATGCTGCTATTACCATGCATGTTGAGCCTATTTTTAAAAGCCTGCAATGACAGAAGATGCTGGTTAAAGCCTTAATCTCAATAAGGTCTAAAATTACTACAGTGAGTCCTTACTACTTGTAAATGTGCTACATTCCAAAAGTGAAACATAGGAGGTGAGCTGCTCTGCATAGCCTGCATTCCAGAAAAAAAAAAAAAAAAGAAAATAGAAAAAAGAAGAGTATTTTAAAGGAGAGACCTAAAGGACAAGAAGAAAGTAGTCCCACCAACATTAATGAGGTGGGTTAGGTCAGCAGAAAATCCATAACTACCTGTTAGAAGGCAATTCGTGTGCACTGGATAAGACAAGCATCACAGGTGGCTGGAGGAGAAAGATGCCCTCTTGGAGCTGGCTGACAGATGGGAATTAGAGAGAGAGTGAGGGGCTTTGGTGATAAAGATAAGTACCTTGTGCTGAACAATAAAGAAATCAGTAGAGGAACACATAGGGGAAGTTACACTTAAAAAATGAGGAAACAGGACAAATTGCTTTTGTAAAGACATTCTGAGCAGAGGGTATTATAATTTGAAGAGGCCAGAGAAAATGATGCTGCAGTAATTTAAGACATCAAATGAGTGCTTAGTTGTGATTTCAATGGTGTGGTCTGGATTTCAACTGTGTGATCTGGATAACACAGGGCACTTATTAAGAGAGAGTATGCAGCAAGAATCTGCTGATCTCAGAGTCAAGACAGAGAGAACTGAGAGATGGACAGATGTATCAATGTATCAATGGATATCTGTTTAGTCATGTTGCATGAGACTTGATGACAGGAGAGAGGACTAGTTCTATGTTCCAGTCTTAACAATCTTATATATCTACATACCTATGACTGATGATTTTATATATATATTTGCAGAAATACATATTTGCATACATACATGTAATAGCTCTGTCTACGGTGCTCTGTCCATGGCAAAGCAATCAGAGATAAAGCTGTAGTCAGAAGAACAGAAGAAGAGAAAGAACACAACCCTGTACTCCCCGAAAAAATATGAAGTGGAAAAAGGCCTTTCTCCTTTCTTTTTCTTAGCATGACCAGTAACAAAGCACATAGTAGCAAAATGCTTGCAGCAAGAATCTGCTGATCTCAGAGTCAAGACAGAGAGAACTGAGAGATGGGCAGATTTTGGCCTGGCTGAGGGACACTGGTGTTGTCCATGGACACTGGTGTTGTCCATGTTAACCCCCTGGAAAGTTTAAGCAGTGAAAAAAAATTTAGAAATTGTAGTAACCAGCACTGCATCGTGCAGCTCAACAAATCCATCCACATTCAGAGGGCAGGTGTCCCATGCACCCACACTGGCACACACCTCACAGAATGTGTGAGCAGCTACTGGCCCTGTCAGCAGTGGTTTATCTGGTACACACACACACGCCCCCCCCACCCAGTACTGGAGATGTGTATTTTGGTCCAGTGATGGATGCGTGTGTAGCCATGTGTCAAATCTGCCAGCATGCTGAGTGCTGGAAACAAATGGCACTTTCAGAGCAGTGCATCTGGGTCACTGCCTGCTCTCGCTGTGCCTGCGAGGACTGTGGGGAAGAAGAGTGGAGCGGGGAGAAGCAGGCTGCAGATTTGAGGAGCTGTGCTGGCAGGTATTATCTAGGCCACTGTTTGTAAACTGGATACTCTCATCCTGGAACAACAAAAGTGGATTTTTGGTACTGTAAGGGTAAGTCTTTTGCACCCCACTGTGATGAAGCGACAGTGGTTTATTTTCTCCCTATGCTCAGTTTTCCAGGTATAACCAGGATAATAAAAGAACATTCAACCTCCCTCCCATCTCTAGTAAAACAGACCATAAATCGCTGAGAAATAACACACAGCAAGCACTCACAGTCTCTGCTTTTTAGTGCTGTAACTAGTTTGGACTCGTGCATTTAGGAAATGTCACATTTGGTTTTGACCTAGAATCGAGTTCACTCTGCCTCGCCGAAACACAAGACGCACCATTCATGTGGTGCCTGGAGCGCAGCCTCCAGCTGCAGAATGTGGGTTACCAGAAGCAGGAGACATCTGAGAAAGAGCATTCAGAACAGCACGTGCACCGCTTTCAGCCACAAACACACTCGATTATGAACTCTACAAAATATGTGAATGGTACAGGCTGATGGTACAATCTCTGGAAGTACATATCCATGACAATCCTATGGAGAAAAAGAGGGATGCACGCCTGAGAGTCACAAAGAAATAAGATTTTTTTTTTTTTTTGAGTATTCAAACCAGCTAATTTCCCCTCCAAAAACCATTGCACAATCTGTGAGCCACTGCAAGGGCAAGTTGCGAAGATTTCAACAGTGAACACCACCATCAGTAAATCAATGGCAAATTGTCAATAGAATTTGGGACCACGACAGTACCACAAAGCCATTGGCCCTGCAGCTGACAGTCTATGCAGAAATGCCACCTGCCACGTCAACATGCTTTACTCCCTGCACACTGCAGTATTCACCTTGGATGACAACCAGTGTGTTTGGTCTGATTCCTCTCCCTGTGTTTACACGTGCCCATCCACTGCTTATGCCACTTTTAACCCACTCATGCAGTCACAGAGCTATAGCAAGCTATAGCAAGCACACTTCATGCATGAAAGGGTATCAGGAAAGAGAATTGTATTTGACCTTGTCATGACCTTGTGTATGGGGAGTGAATTCTTCACAAGTAGTCTCCACAAGCAGACAGATGCATTTAAAATAAGGACAAAAAGTAGGATAGAGCATGCTTCCTCATAAACATGTGTGTTTTATCAACTGCCTGAACACCAAAGCATTTCCCTTTTCTGGGCAGACACCTCTGGGTCACATCTTTCAGCTCTGTTAAAATTTCAACAGCTCACTGGCTTCCATTTCATGTGAAGACGGGAAAGAGACATGGACTGAGCATCAGATAGTCAAATGCAGAAACACATTTAAATGGAAACAGAAAATTTTCTCCCTAGGAAAGGACTTCCAGTACTAGGACTACCTAAAAGGAAGAAAATAAAATGCTGCAGAGCAACAGATGTGTATCATACATCTGGGACCATTTATGCCTGTAGAGCTTCTAGCAGTAACAGAAGACATTTTCCTCCTGGGCAAGCTCTTTCTCACTCTAGGATTCACAGTTGAGCAATTACAAGCTTCCTAAAGGCCCTGCAATGTTTTCAAGGCTTGCAGTAGCTACAGCTTCTGATCCAGACTGACTGCAAGCATTAGAGAGCAGAGCAGTAGAAAACACTGCAGCCTAGTTGAAGGTTTAAACACCGATGAGTGTGGGCTTCAGGGAGTCCTGCCCTACTTGCCTTAAAAATGTCCAGCGGTCCTTTTGATACCAATGATGTAAAAATTTAAAGCTGTAGCAGGCCTGTTTATGAAGGCTGACTCCCTCACTCCATTAACAGAACAGTGTTGCCCTGCAAGCGTGGGGCTTACCTCTCATTTTGTGGGGGGAAAGTGTCAGCATCAGCACATACAAAGTAACAAGGGCATACAAAGCATTTTGTAGGATTGAAACAAAACCCTATTTGTAGGATTCACTTAGTGAAAGAATTTATGTTAACAGAGCAAGCTATTTATAGCAACTCTCCATAGAAATAAACTGTCTCTTGGTTCCTGTCCTCATGAAATGCAGCTTTCTAACCAGAGAAACCCTCTCTTTACTCTGAAAGCATGGGTGAAGGGGGGCATGGAGAAAGGGAAGCTGCTCCCCGACATACACCCTGTTGGCTCCAGTTATACTGGAGATAAGGTCTTCCTGTGCTGCTAGCACAAAAGGGAACTCATGGTTTGAGTCTCAGCACAGTTACAGCACCCTTCCCCAGCCCCCTTGTTTGGAGAGTCGTGGTGAGAGAGTTGCCTGTGCCATGGCCAATTGCTCACAGCTCCAAACTGTGCCTGTCCTTGGTAATGGGTCCACAGAATGAAGCAGGACTGCTCTTTCCCAGGTTCCTCATGCCCCATATGTTTAATTACAGATTCTCAGGCAACATTAATCCAAGTATATCTAAAGAAGACTACAATCCTTGAAACAAGCAGAGGGACAAACCAGGACAGAGAGATGCCAGTTTCTCCCCAGCTAGACCTTCAGAATATCCCAAACCAGAGCAAGTGCACATATCTTCACATCTCATGCATTCTCTGAAATAAAAGTATACATCCTTTAATTCTGATCACCCACAGCCAGCCAGCTAGAAACTCACATGTGTATACACACCTCATCACGTTAGCAAAATCATCACACAAAATCTCACCTATTTGTTACAAATGACCCAGATCCACAGTCTGCTTACTATCCAAGCTTAATTAATTATTTCTGCAAGTTTGCTCAGGCAAGGAGCTGAGCAAACTGCAGGCACATGATTGCACCCTCAGCAAGTCTGCCAACAACACCAAGCTGAGTGATGCAGTCGACACACTGGAGGGAAGGGATGCCACCCAGAGGAACCTGGACAGGGCCGATGGTGGGACTGTGCAAATCTCACGAAGTTCAACAAGGCCAGGTGCAAGATCTTACACCCCAGTTGGGGCAATCCCAAGAGCAAATAGGGACTGGATGGAGAATGGATTGAGAGCAGCCTGGAGGACGAGGACTTGAAAGTGTTAGTGAATGAGAAGCTCAACATGACCCAGCAACATGTGCTCGCAGTGCAGAAAGCCAACCGTGTCCTGGGCTGCATCAAAGGCAGTGTGACCAGCAGGTTGAGAGAGGTGATTCTGCCCCTCTAATCTGCTCTTGTGAGACCCCACTTGGAGTACTGCATCCCGTTCTGAGGCTCCCAGCATGAGAAGGATGTGGACCTGTTGAAGCAAGTCCAGAGGAGGGCCATGAAGATAGATGATCAGGAGACTGGGGCACCTCTCCTATGACAACTGGCTGAGACAGCTGGGGTTGTTCAGCCTGGGAAAGAGTAGATTCCAGGAAGACCTTAAAGCAGCCTTCCAGTACCTAAAGGGGGCTACAAGAGAGCTGGAGAGGGGCTTTCTACAAAGGCATGTAGTGATAGGAATGGGAATGGCTTTAAACTAAGAGTAGGTTTAGATGATATAATAGGAAGAAATTCTTTATTCAGAGGGTGGTGAGGCACTGGAACAGGTCGCCCAGAGAAGTTGTGGATGCCCCATCACATCAAGCGTTAAGGGTCAAGTTGGATGGGGCTCTGAGCAACCTGGTCTAGCGGAAAGTGTCCCTGCCTATGGCAGGAGGGTTGGAAATAGATGACCTTTAAGGTCGCTTCCCATCCAAACCATTCTACAATTCTGTGAAAACAAAAAGCTGTTTTGGAAAACAAAGTAAAATGGAGCAGATTCGCTGTTTCAAAGTACAAAAAAATTAGGTGAGGAAATCAGAAACTAAAACACGCACATGTAGACAAACCCCCAATTCCTTCTGTTTAACTACTTTCACAAATAAGATGCAACTGATTCTCTACATCCATATTGGTAAGAATTCGGCTGTTGGGCTTTTAAAACTCAAGATCAGTGCTATCATCTGGACAATAAACTACAGCAGTGGTGTTTAGAGATTACAGTTTAGACTGATTTAGAGAAGAAGAAAAGAAAGAAAAAAAGTATTTTTGATCTATAGAAACTTCTTGCATTTTGGCATTATTTCAGACTAAAACATCACTTTTCCCAGTTGGGATCCTACATATCCTCACTGTCCCCTGCCCTTTCCAAACTCTAGACAGAACACAGGCTCTCACTGCATACTCCTGTCACTAAATCTTGTCCATCAACAGCTTTGCAATAAAATCCCGCATAGGTGATTCCCTCATACTGCTTCTTTTCAGTATCTCATGCTCTTCGTTGGTTTAAAAAAAAAGGCATATCTTAAATATAATGATTGTACCAATAACACTAAATTAGACTAATGGGAACTCTGAACTGAAAATGAAGGTCTAAAAGCTATAGGCTATACATGTGTCAGCAGACTTTATTAAACTATAAATCTGTTGAATACAATCTTATTTTGTAAAGACAGAATTATCTTAAGCCAATTTGTTGCCCAACAAAATAGCATGTGGTGTCTTTAATGAAAATTAGATTGTATCAGGCTAAGTTTGTTTATAATTTTAGATCAACAGAATTAGATAAAGTGTTCACATAGATGAAATAATGAAATGCAATATGTTTTTCTTTCATTTTTGTGACACAGTATTTGGTAGTCTCCAAGTCATAAGCAAGCATCTTGTTTCACAGTACTTGAAATACTGTTTGAAAAGAGAAAATTCTTCCTCTGTATTTTACAAAGGGTTAGATTAAGCTGATACATGGTATCATCTATGGTAAAGGTGTAATTCCAAAACAAATTGGAAGTGCTGATGAAGAAAAACCATGAGCTGTCCCTATCTCAGATGCAGCAGGCTGTTCTGCTGCAATTCTTCACTACCTCAGTTCAACTGATTTGCCTTTTGGTTACACTGCACTGACCGCAGTGGGAGAGTGAGTGGGAGCAGGAACTTCAGAGGCTGGCTCTGTCACCCCAGAAGACCTGCCTTGCACCACAGCTCGAAGCGAAAAGCAGAGAGCACCCAAAGTTTTTACACCCTTGCACCCCAACAGAAGTAGAAAGGTACACTCACTAAAATGTAAGCAATATTTTCTTGCGTGCTGGTAACTCAGACTTTGAGTCCTTCAGACTTACAGATCATTGACTCAGAGACTTTGCACTTATTCATTGATGGCTGACCAAATCACAAACTTCCTGTATGAAAAACATCATGCAAGCTTCTACATGGCCTTCTCACCACCCCCATCTTCCTTAACAGCAATGTCTGTGTGATACACTTGTGTTCATATCATCCTTAGCTCTTGGTCATGGTGGCATTCATCTTCCTTCAGAAGGAAATAAATGACATTTGCTCTGCCTCAAGCCATGGTTTCTACATACAGGCTGTTCGGGATGATCATGAGGAGATGAAGTGATGGTGGTGTGCAGTCAAAGCTGCTTTTAAGCTTTTGCTCTGTCCTGCTCAGCCCTTCCATAATGACTCAGTTTCTATACAGTGGCTGGAAATCAACTGCAGAATAAGAAAGTTTTCCTTCTGGCAACCAGTATTTTTAATTCTCTCTGTCCAGTGTCATAGGCAAGGAAAGAGAGGAAAGGGAAGGGGGATCCCACTAGCCTCAGCTATTTATTTAGATTTGCTACAATATTCAGAGGTCTCAATTGCCCTGTTACCCAAACAGTAAACAGCACTCCAAGATGCACTCCAAGAAAGTATCTCCCAAGCCTATTCCGAACAACAAAAATAACTACTGCCAGCACCAACTGTCATATGTCAAAACTCAATGCTATTCTTGGAGCAGATGCAGGCTCAGGAATTTTTCTCTCTCTCTTTTTTTTTTTTTTTTTTTAAAGCAAAATAATTTCAAATCAGTCCAACCAACACATGTGATGTGCGTGATGCTCTTGCCAGCCACTAATTTTCTAAATGGTAATTACTGGCAGTTTATCAGTCTTAGCAGTTTGAGACAGGCAGTTTGACAACGTTAACGGATGCTGCTGAACCAAAATACAGTTCCCACGGGCTCTCTTGTGCACTTTTTCCTTCCTGCTGGTTGGAGAATTTCAAGTGCTCAGCTGTGATCTGGCAAGTCCTTATCCTGGCCCTGCACTGCTCCTCAGGGCACTGCCAGCAGGGTTCCATTACATCTCCATAGCATACAGCATTAATAAAAAAACCCTACTTTTACAATGTATTAATTGTACCCCCTCTGACACATGACAGCAAATAGCTCTGGCAAACAACTGCACCTCAATGAATAAAAAGTTTCTTTGACCAAAGAGTAATCAGAGTTGCTTGGCACTGAAGATGAATGCAGCAAGGCTCCAGCTGACACATCTTGCACAGACAGTCCTATCAGGTCTTCTGTACTTATCTGTTTATACAAATAGCAGCAAATAACCTTTCTTGAAGCTTTGGACTCTTTTAAATTTTCTTAAAAGATTTCTGGGCAAACTGAAATATTAGCCTCTTCAGACTCTGAATGACTGAATTTATCTACTAGCCCTTTACACTCAGTAAGCCAGTGAAGTGCCTTCACAGATGAATGTTGACAAGTTCTATTTTTTCCTTTAGCAGGTGCAGAATTTTTATTAAACACACACTACACGAGTACGAGTATGGGAAAAAAAAAAGATAGCTTTTATGCTTTTTTTTTCCTTTTAACTGCAAAACTGATCTTCCACATTGCACTAAAAAGCTGTAGCTCTATATCTTAGACTCTGGTGAGTTGAGGAAGCAAACCCTACAATATATTGGAAAAGTAAACCCAGGTGCTTCTCCAGATGACCCCCTCGATTCCCTCTCTGCTAGGGAGCTGCCCTCCAGCTCTGAAGCCAGAGAGCACCTGTAACAGGTCTATGCCCAGCTGGGGAATATCCCTGGCCCATCACCATCATTTCTCAGAACATGGCTGATATATGAGGTGAAAGCAGGACCTGTGGTCCCATCCACACCCCAGAGGCTCTCAGCAGAGACTGCAGACAGGTAGCCCAGCCTCAGCCTCTTCTGCCCACCTGTCAGCTCCCCTCATCATCTTTTGACAGGAGAGACTCCTTCTGCTGGAGGGTGCTTAGAAAACAGCACGCAAAGAATCACCTTTGTCTAGTTACAAAAACCCAAACTGTGGGAGAGGAACTAAAGAGGGCACACACTGGAAGGCAGGTTGATAGCAGATCAAACATTCATGCCTGTGTAGGAACCTCAGAAGAAATCTTAAGCTGTGGAGAAAGAGGTATGGGGAAAAAACATACCTTCTTCTGCCTACTAGTGTCAGAAGTTAAGTCCTTTACAGAAGGTGAAGGAAATGTGTATGTCAATGCCAGATGATGCTGCCCAGTTACTGGAGGGAATTTCCAGGACAGTGAAGAAGGTCAGGAGTGGATACGAGGAGGAAGTTATCTCCAGAAAAAAACCCCCACCAACGCTTCTCTCTCACACAGTGACACAAGAGCTTACCACTGATAGTTTCTGTTCTACAACCTGCACAATGCTCCCCTGCTGGGGATCAGAGTAGGAGGGCACAGCTGGCAGCAGGTGTAAAAACCAACAGGTCAAAAACGTACATTTGTCTGGGTTCTGGAAACATCAAATCTAGTTTCTTCTTTGGGAGGTGTGGGGAGACTTTTTACAGAGCTCCTCCACTGCTGCACACCTCATAGCCAAGATTCCAACAGCTGTATCTTAGGATATCTGTGTGCACATGCCCTGAATACTCGTAAGGTAGAACCCCACCCAGCAAGAAATACCCAGACTCTGGTCAGGCAACACATACAGACAGAGGCCCATGGGCTTGTACAAGAGCTTTGCCAAGCTGAATCATCATCTGAAGATGAACTTGCAGCATCATCTGCTTCATGCCACCATTTTCTTCCAAGTAAGTACTTACTCCTGCTACGAAGCCACCACTTGCTTTTTCGGAGGAGTAAGTGGTTTCAGAGGAGGGGGCAGCTAGAACATCCCTCTGGACTACATCCCTCTGGAAGGGTGAATGCAGATGCAGGTTGTGTCAGCTACAAATCCCCGGTTCAAACACAGGTGACCAGTGCTAGCAGTGGCTCTCGCCTTATTGCTCTGTGGAGGCAGTTGTGACTGCATGAGGCTTTGAGAGGAAGCCTGTGTTGCTGTGGAGGCAGGTCCTGGTTTCACTTTCTCTTCCATTCTTTAGGCTTCTGGGCAATGATTAAGAAGGACTTCACCTTGGGGTAGTAAAAAGCAGTCTAACAATTTTGTGGCTTCCCTTTTATTTGTGCACTCCACTCTCATCTCTGCTTTTACATGAAAAGATGGTTTGTAGCTTTCTCAGCTGTGACAAACTGAAGATGAATGTGGCAACTGTTGTTAAAAGATTTAGGGATAAATCACAAAAATGATATTTAGGAAACTGGCTTTTAAATCCCATTAATTATAAGTTTAAATCCTTACAGACTGCCTTGACTTTAGCTCTACAACTTTAACAGGGTAGCCAACAGTGTTTTGAATAATCATGTGTTCCTTCAACTTTGTGGTTTTACTTCCATGAAAGAGAATGTGGGAAAATAACTAGATCATGCTTCTTATTTAACTAGAAAATGAGAAAGCCTGTAGTATACACAAGCAACTCAACATGAAGGATTTAAACTATTTTGCATTTATATTTCTGAATGCAATCTGCATTAGAAACACCCATCCAGACAGCTAAACACAGTTGCAAGCAGGCATGAGATTTACACAAGCATGCAAAACACAGAAGCTTTCCTTACTTGTAACCTGATTTACATGAGTGACCACACAACTCTCAGATTGTGAAACATCTGTATCAGTCTGATTTCTCTTTCCCTTTATGTCCTTGCCTTTCTCTGTAGCTGTGATTAGTCATGTGTGCTTGCGAGAGGAAGATTACTTGGTAACAGCAAGGTCAGTGGGTGCATTTATTTGTTCCTGTGGTCACTCTATATGTTCCTCAATGCACCCAAAAATAATATCCTCTGAGCCTCACCACGTTCAGCAGAACATACAAAGAAAAGTCAGGTCATACTTGAATAGGCTTGTGCAACCAGTGGGGATGGCAACTCACTAAACAACTCCCCACCTATTTTGAGGTGGGGAGTTTAAGTGATTACCTGAGCATGGTGCTGGAGACAGAAGAACTGCAGATATCATTGAACTTTCACTGAGAAAGGAAAAAAAAGAAGTTTCCTTCCTTGCAAGTGTAAAGACCTTGACAAACTGTCAGGGACCGACATTACTTCTGGAGATAAAGGAGCAGTGAGGAACAAAATTCATTCCCCTTCCAGAGATTATGTATCTGAGATGCCTATTGGCAATTCCCCTGGAAGTGTGTTCCCAGAATAGTAGAGAAAGAGGAAAAATAACCCAGGGCTCAGCCAGGACACTAACAACTTCAGCAACACAATGTTCTCTTACCTGTAATTTAATAAGTTGGGCCAGGTATCTCATGAAAGAAAAGGCCTTCCAGTTTCAAAAGCTTTACTGTGCTGCTCTTTCATGGGAGATTTCTACTGACATTCACATCCTACTAGAAGCACCTAAGCACCTCATTGCTCCTAACAGAAAAGTGTCCCAAAAAGAAAAATATTCCATTAAGCACCCAAAGAATCTCATAGTCCACGTTTGCCCAGCTCTCAAAACTAATATTGCAAAAGAGCAAATAATTTAGGATTCCACACACGTGCTTTTCCTCTATTACATGAGATAATAAAAGTTTCAGTTTGCAGAATTAAACATTAAAAATACAACAACAACCCCCAAACTATTCAATCATCTTAGGGAAACAGCACTTGCATAATTTAAAATTGCTAGTCTAATCTTACTCAGAGCCTCAAATGGAAACATTATGAGTATCTCCAACTTACTCCTAACAAAATCCCACTTAAAAAGTAGGACTCTATTCTGAGCTAGCAAAACATACTCACCCTATGAAGCACTTCGAGGTCTATGCAAAGAAAGATTATACAAAACAGCTCTAAAAAACTAAAGAAGTAGACTTCTAAATGACAGTTTTTATTTTAATTTTTTAAAAAGTGATTAATTATCCCAGGCATACAACTTAGCATTTGAATGAGGGTGGATTTTTCCAGGCAGTTTCCTCAAATAGCCCAAAAAAGCACAAGCCGCTTTGTGGCAGCACCACCTTCGGGTGCCCAATAAACAGTTAGAGATCAAAGTCATAAGCATCCTTATTTCTTAGGAAGCCTGGTATGGGGAGAGGTAGTTGGAGAAGAATGAAATCTTAAACCCCCATCTGAACATCCCACAAGACACACATTCTTACAATCAAAGTAAGAACCTAATACACTCTCAGATTAATTACACACTATTATGTGTCCCTAGCAATGCCCTAGTTGGCAAGCCTTGCAATGCATATCTCAGGTATGAGACAGCGATCTGGGCTGTCGAGGCACTGCACACCAGACAGCCCTCTTCCTTCACACCTGAGCAGGAGATTTTTGAGCAGCGCTGCAAAAAGTACCACTTCTAGCAGAAGGAAAGCCAGAAACATGAAGGAATCATCTCTTTTTCCTCAAGGCCACATGATTCTCAAGATAGTCACTGTTATTGCACCATCAGTTATAAGCTCCTACACAGGAGGTTAATGGCAGCTACCTCCCTTCACGCTTACTAGGGAGAAACATTTCACAGAAACAGATAGTCTTTACTATTTATTCAGCGATTTCCTTTTATGGTTTAAAAATCAGTAGGCAGTATTAACTCTTATCTGCAGATTTGTCTTCACACATTCATTCTCTTCAGAAATTCAATTATTTTCTTGTAGGAAATTAGGAAACCACTCTCATTTCCATCATCTCTCGCTCTGCAGTCATTCCAGAAGAAGATGAAGATATATGATTAATTTAGATATCGGCCATGTGCCATGAGATCAGAGCTTTCATTCCAACGCTTCCTCTTCACCTCTACCCCTCCAAGTCCACTGTGACGTGCAGTTACCGTGACTTACTCAACAGTCAGTAGTAGAGCTGTGCGTAGGATGTCAGCTCTACAGAAATGATCACAGAATCACAGAATATGCTGAGCTGGAAGGGACCCGCAAGGATTATTGAGTACAACCCTTAGCTTTAGGATTTTCTGCAGGAAATAAGTCATCTGCCTGCATCTGAAACAGTGCTACAGTTACGCCAATGGATAGCCAAGAGAGAGCTCTGCACAAGTGACACTGTGTGGGAAGGAGATAGTTCAGTGATTGGAAGGGGTAACAGAGTGACACCTCATAGACCAGTCTCCCACTTGAGCACAGAAGAGTTACAGTAAATGCCACCACACCGGAAGGAGCACCTTTAAGCACAAGTCAGTATTACCCAGAATATTACTATTTCAACACACCAGTTGGACTTCATAGGCAGCTTCAATTTCACAGTTAATATAGGCCCATGAAAAAACATATTCACTACCAGTTCTACTAAATTATGTGTTATTGTCAGGTAGGGACAAGACCTTGGTTACTGTAACATCTCTGTGTTGAGCATTTGCTAAGGAAGTACCACGGGATACAAATCAGCTACACATTCATAGGAAGTAAATTAATTATTAATAGGTTCATGTAATACATGCTGCAGTCATTTATTTACAAGATGGAAAATACACAAGGAATCTTCTCATTAATGAAATTTTTGGCTTTTTTTTTTTAAACTTACTCTGTTGGATACTGATCTCTAAGTCTTTATGCAACCTTTATTGGACTTAATAGCAGTGAAGTAAATGGAAAAGTGCATTCATGACTGGGTGTTTTAAAGAAAGAACATATTATGATGTGTAGAACTGTCAATATCAGTGCAAAAAGCAGGGGCAAATTTGGGCTAACTTCATATTTGCTTTTTTTTCCTAACTCCAAATGAGGTTGGGAAACAGGAGACTTCTTCAGCTGCTAATTCATGCAGGAATAAAAATGGAACACTATCTGGGAAAAAAAAAATCCCAATCAGCTGTATTTCTTTCAATTTGGAAAGCACAAAACATGAGAAAAATGCTAATTCTTGATAAACATAAACAACATGACACTCAGCATCACAGAGAACTTTAGATAATCCCCTGCAGCCCATGGCGAAGACCACGGTGAGGCAAGCTGTCTCCCTTCAGCCCATGTACGTCCACGGTGGAGCAGAGAGAGATCCACCAGCAATCCCCAGAGGACCTCAAATGGAAGCAGGTGGAAACCCTAGGGAGGCTGTGATCTCATGGAAGCCCAGACTGGAGCAGGTTTGCTGGTAGGACTTGTGACCTCGTGGAGGACCCACGCTGGAGCAGCCTGTTCCTGAAGGACTGCACCCTGTGGAAGGGATGCACACTGGAGCAGTTTGTGAAGAAATGCCCATGGGAAGAACTCATGTCAGAGAAGCTCATGGAGAACTGTCTAGTGTGGGAAGAACCCCACACTGGAGCAGGGGAAGACTGTGAGGAGTCCTCCCACTGAGAAGAATGGAGCAGCAGAGACAATGTGTGAAGAACTGACCACAGACTCCATTCCCAATCCCCGTAAGCTGCTGGGGGGAAGGACATAGAGAAAATTGGGAGCAAAGTTAAGTCTAGGAAGAAGGGGTGGGGAGGGGTGTGGGGAGGGTTTTAAGATTTAGTTTTAATTTCTCATTATACTACTCTCCTTTGATAGGTAATAAATTAAACTAATTTTCCCCAAGTTAAGTAATTTTGTTCGTCATGATAACCAGTGACTGATCTCTCCCTGTCCTTATCTAGCCCCATGATTTTTCATTATATTCTCTGTCCCTTGTCCAGCTGAGGAGGGGAGTGATAGAGTGACTTGGTGGGCACCTGGCATCCAGCCAGTGTCAACCCACCACAGCTCCTCACTCATCAATAACACTAGATCTGCCAGAAAGAAGTATATAGCTGTGATGCTGCATGGTTTATCTATTTGAAAGAATTAGGTCTCTGAAGTATTGCTTGCATTGAAAAGACTTCCTGACTTGGCAGTCTGAGGTATTTGGAGACTGTGTCAGTAATTCAAATACACAAATCAGGCCATTTCCTTCCTTATACCAGCTGTCCAAAAGGTTTTGTGAAAGGGATACTTGCTTTTTCCCAAAGCATCCAATAATACAGAGCAGACATACAGCAACACAGATATTTTGCACAGGGTGCAAACATGAAGGAGAAACAGGAAGGGAAGAAGAGAAAACCAGATAGATTTGAGGTTCAAGAGAGCTCTCCACAGAAAGCTAGTCTTTATGGCATATAGGCTGAAGAAATTATCTTCCTTAGTTTGCATTACAGCAGCACAGTAAGGTCTGACTGGAGATGTTGTCCTTGTCAGTTTTCCTTGAGAACATGCCGACATTAAAAATAAGAATTAAAAAAGCAGATTATTGCAGCAGATGAAGGGAAGTAGTTCTCCCCAGGCCTCAGACATGCTGAATTCACAGTCTCCATTCAGTCAGGATGAAAGCAGCACGCTCCTTCGCTCTTTGGCTAGCTTGAGAAAGGAGAGATGCAGAAGCAATAGTCACATTCCCTGAGCCAAGATGAGGGGACTCAAGTGACCGCCTCAAGAGCAATGCTTTTGGGCTCCAGAGAGGTTACGTCAGCCACCTCTGATGCTTAGGTCACCTTAGGTGATGTAACTTATTTATGGGCTCTTAAGTGAGATTAGAAGTCATGGGGGAAAAGAAAGAGACACATTTCATCCTCAAAACTGACAGGATTTGGATGTTTCTTAGTGAAAATAGCCTCACCATTGTTTTGCCAAATTATCCAGAAAAGGAATTAAAAGCATGAATATCAGCACTGCAGTTTCTGGAATTAGAAATCAAGCCTTGCCCAATTCTCAGGCCTTTAAGTCTTAATTCAAACAACTTTGGGCAGAATCTTTTGTGCATCTCTCCTAGGAGCCATTAAATTAAGTCAGTCACTTAGAAAGCAGATGATGAAATCTTTATATATAATATACGCAAACACAGAGGAATGTCTTGGAAAGAAATATCAACTTTTGAACCAAGTAAGTACGAGAAATTATCCTAAAAGGTACAGAAGTTGATATTGACTGAGGTAATTTCTATTTGTTCCCGATCCATAAGCAGTGAAGAGAAATTTTCAACTGAGGAGATGTTTTTGTCAGAATTTTATTTCCTGTATTCTTCACTGGGAAGTATAATAAGGCAACAGCAAAGAGAAGCTGTGGCTGAAGGGAAGCACAAGCCCTCCAGTTGCTTCATGGTGCTGCATTTTGCTGCTGAACCAGGACCAGGTGTGCCAGGTTCAGTAAGCAGCCAGGTTGGTCAGTCAGTGGGGTCCCAAACCCAGATTTACCGCTGTTCTGAGGTTCCTGGCACTTCTGATGTGGAGTGGGACAGAGTTCCCATTGTCATGCACAAAACTTTGAGGGTCAGAGACCTAATTGTTAAGATCTATATTCTTCAATGTACAAAGAACAAACTGTAAACTAGGCAAAAATTCTGATCACCTTATGGACAGTTCAGCATAAAAATTACTGTATTTAAGGTTGCCTGTTAGTGGTATTATAGAATAGATAATGTCAGTGGTAGAATTATAGAATATGTTGACCTGGAAGGGACCCATCAAGATCATCTATGGGCATCAGCTTATCCCACTCCTGATATTAACCTTTTCCAAAGTGCTAATGTGGAAAAAATATTCCCAGGGTGGTAGATAATTTTTGTGTTTGTGCAAAGCTCTTCCTTTGGCCATCCAAGATGCCTATCAGGTTATTATTTTGCTTTTTAAGCTACATAAAATATCTTAGCATTCAAACTGATACACCTTCTCTGTACTGCTTTAGTTTGGTGTGTTGATAGAGTGAGAAGGTTCCTATGTGACAAGCACTGCCTTGTTCAGCTGTCACACAAATCCAGCAGTGTAGAAGGAATGACTAATGAATAAATCTCAAAAAAAGGGATGTAAAAGGATGTTTACAGATTTCCACATGGATGCGGTCTATTAAGAAATGATAACTTCCTATCTATTGAGTGTTTACTAGAAAGGCTGAGTATTAAGATAAAGTCTTTTGTGGACAGGAAATGATCCAAGAAAAATTAAACAGATACAGCTATTCACCATCAAAATGGGAGGAAACACTTTAACTGCTAAATAACTAAAAGCTTACATGGTACTAGAATAGTATTTAAAATTAGGACTAAAGATTCCTCCTAGACATGCACTTCCTCGAGACCTTATATGAGATTTTATCCAGCCCTCCTTTGCTTGATCAGATGGCTATAACTTCCAATGGTAGTTTGACAGATTAACAACAGTAGGATTGGATACATGTTTATTTAAACACCAAACCACATGATGTGATATGTGTATTTTAAAAGCCTATTCAGTCTAAGCGTGATTGATGAGGTATCCACAGACACACCCACACTTCAAAAAAAAAAAAAAAAAAAGAAGAGGCATTTCACCCCGATACAGGAACATAGAACTCACAGGAAATAATACGCAGTAATATTTCAAACCTAGACTCACATCTAATGGTCAAAACACTGCTTAATTTTTTCCTGTAAAATTTCATGAAATTGCTTTAATACAGACAACACTGAGCTCGAGGAAAAAAGATATAATGAATCAAGATTATATGTTTAAACTTTCAATATCTGTTTTATGAATTATAACCTAATCTACATTTTTTAACAACAGAATGATACGTTACGTGTGTCAATTTTAATCTAATTTCCACAGGAAAGGCACTTCCCATCTGCAGCTGAGCTCTCGGTGCACACCCAAAGGCTTCATTCGAAATCTACTCTTCAGCAGCCAGCACTAGCACTGCACATGTAGCCCTGCACGCAGCAAACACAAAGAGCTGTTAACTATTCATGCTAAAGAGAAACTAGCACATGAAAAGGGACTGAAAATGGTTCCATGCAGCCAATGGCGCTGTACTTCAGATAAGTACTCTGAATGAATACCACAGAAGGGCCTTTTTGCCAAAGAAATTGCACCGTCAATACCTGGTTCGAATCCCACTGATTAGGGTTTTTCCATTAACTTCAGCATGTTCACTATCAATCTCCAGATTTTTGTTATTAAAATAGGATGACAATGCAGGCTCAGTTCATAGACGAGGCTGGCAGTTTATCACCCTGCACCAAATCGTCATAGAAGGGTTTATAGCACTCAGGGCTGTGAAGGAAGTTCCATGTAGGAGGGGAGTGTCACTGCTTCTGAACTGGGTACAGAACCACAGAACAATTAGGGTTGGAAGGGACCTCTGCAGGTCTAGTCCAACTCACCCGCCAAGGCAGGGTCACCTAGAGCAGGTGACACAGCAACAGGTGGGATCTGAATGTCTCCAGGGAGAGAGACTCCACGACATCCCTGGGCAGCCTGTTCCAGTGCTCTGTCACCCTCGATGTAAAGAAGTTCCTCCTCATGTTGAGGTGAAACCTGTGTTTCAGTTTGCAGCCATTACATGCAAAGCACCTTTTGGTGCTGCTGCTTTGATTTTTGAGTCCTGTGATATGTTCATGCAAACACACATTCATCATATGTGCAAGCATCATGCAGGTCTTGTTACCCAAGAAGAATATATTTTGGCCAAATTACTAAATGGAAAAATAATTGAAAAATATGCTAGAAAAATCAGTTTTCATTAACAATCATTTGACAGGGCATCAGAATATTTTGTGGAAATAAAAAAAAAAAAGAGGTTAATTCTCATTTCTATCCTTCTTCTCACTGTTCCACAGCTAAGTAGTGTTAAGTTTTTGGCTTCCTTACCACAACAAAACTGAGACTCCTCTGTGTTTTCACCAAGATAAATGTCAGCTTGACACATTACCAAATAATTAAACTTGTGCTATCTATTTATATTGAGACAGGCAGTTAAAATAATTTCAAAAAATTGGAGTTTGATTTTAGATTACTGACTCTGAGAAACAGTGAAAACTACACAAAAGTATCTAGTTACTTTTGGGTTATTTTAAAGTAGGTTTAGTCTTGAAGTTACACATCCAGCATGGCCAGAGACCAACAAACAATGGCAGTTCAAATGACTGATTAGATCCTGAATCCTCATATTGTAAATGATGATTGATAGATGCAAGTTTATCTAGGAGTTTCAAATGTCATGGCCGTTTGGAACTGAACTGAACACACATACAAAGATAACTACAGTCTTCACCCAGATTAATCAGGAAACATTGTTTATTAGAAAGGAAGAAAATGGTCTCCTTCAAAGTGACTCTGTCCTCAAATGCAGATTGCACTAACATGACTACAAGGTAGTGTTCAACACAAACTTCTGTGCAGAGGGAAACACAGTCTGCGTAGCCCAAATCTCACGAAATCTTGGCCAGAAGTCCCAACTCATGGTCCCAAATGCTATATAATAACTTGTGTCAGCTTGTGAACTTGTATTAGGAGTTGCGTATTGAGCATTAGGCTATCCACAAACATACTTTTATCCTCTGTTATTGGAGGATAACTGTGCAGGAGAGCACAGCTACCCAAGACAAAGGGATGAGCATTTATACAGCAGTTGCTGCTCAGCAACCCATGAGCTGCAGGCATACACCCCAACTAATCCCACACTTACTTGTTTTCTCCTAATGACTCGTTTCTCTTAAGTAGATGGTGCTCCCCACACTCATTTAATGGGTGCAATAAAAAACTTTTGCAAGCAATTTTTTTCTTCCATGCATGCACTGATGGCAAATAACTTAGAAGTTAATTTCTCAGTCAGAAGCGACCAAAAGGATGAAACTGTACTCATTAGAATATACAGAAAGAAAGCAATAATCCAAAGCTCCGTGCACGCTTATCAGAGAGCTTTGAATTGCTCTTCATCTCACTGGTCAAATTTAAAAAGAAAATTATACTGACTCATTAGAACTCAGATTCACAAACCAACCATTTAAAAGTACTATAAAGGTTAAAAATAATCTTTAAGACTCATACAAAGGATACTTAAACTAAAATGGGAAACCAAAACAACTATAAAAAAATTTATAAAAATCTCAAAGGTTTTATTTAAACAGCTGAAGTGTTAATTTCTAGAATAAAACAGAAAACAAGCTGGAAGCATTAATAAACATCCTGCTAAATTAACATTTACCTGTCAACAATATAATCTCCAGTGCAGTTCCTCCCCAAAATGAAACAAATCCATTCACTAAAAAAACTACTATACGCAACATTTTCTGTACTCTAAAAACTTAGGAATGTTTATGCCACACAAAAATGGGGTAATCTAGAAGTTATTTTGGCAAAGGGAATGTCTCTGAAGTTGTTGCATTTCACATGCAAGCAGCCTCAGCTTAGGTTGCAAAAGGTCAAGGTCGCATTCTCAGACTTAGAGAGAAGACTGAAAATGCAAACCAAAACAGTGAACTACTAGAGGTCAGATTCAATTAAGAGAAACCCTCCTGGCTTGTGCAGTGAAATCCCATCAAGCCCCCAGAAGACATTATCATGCCTCCATTGACTGGTGAAGAAGTGAACAGAATTTAAATTTAATTTGGCAAAATCTAGCTCTGATTAGTGCTGCTGAAGCACACACAGTAAACTGCCAAATTGTTTCAGTAGCCAAGATGATTCTGGCTTTCCTACGGCTGCCAGTGACAGATGTAGTGAAAGCAAACACCTTCAGCAAATACATGAGTTTGGTGCAAAACACTGTTTCCCTTCTATCAAAGCCACACAAATTTGGACAGAAAAAATTCACTGGAGGAGGGGCAGAAAAAGCTGATGCTGACACAGAGATGCTGACTGGGAGGAAGACTGGAAGCTGAGCTGCTCAATGTCGTAATATGAGCCACTAGGTAAATGGAGAGAATTCCAACAAAGACGAAAACACTTGCTGGAGTTAGGCTTTTCGTTATGTTTCCCAGGACTTGAGAGTCCTGAGGAATCTCAAAAAACATACCAACTGATGAGACCAGGCTGACGAGCAAAGCCTTACAAGAAAACTGGGGGGCAGGGATGGGGGAGCACTTTCTCCACCATCCAGCACCACACTAGACAACCGCATCTCCTGTTCACTCTACACACTAGTCATTGGTATTGCACTAGTGTTTTCCTTCACAACTGCAGTTTCATCTCCTGCTACTGCAAGCTCCACCAGCAGTTTGCACCTCGCACAGAGCGAGGTGAGCTTCCCTTCTGCATCAAGATACCTATCCAAGCTCGCTACACTACCTAGCCACAAATTTTGGCTCCTGTGCCCAGCTGGCTTCGCAAGAGTGATGAGATTTAAGCTTATCAACAGAAGAGAAGTAGCAGGGGCTCATTCACCCATCTGTTTTAACATGGCTGCCTCAGCTTTACCCAGTGTTGTCACATCAGAGGACCACAGGCTTTCCCCTCTTTTCCAGCTCATCACACCCTCTGTAGATGACAAAGAGAGGAAGCCTCTCCTGTGGCTCTGGCCACACATTTCAGCACCAGTTGAACAAAATATAACCACTTGCCTCATTTTAACAGGGTGAAAATCAAAGAGCTAAGCTCAAGGCAAGAGCCTGAGAGCACTGAGGAGTGCATTAGCAAGCGCATCACTAGAGTCTCCCTAACAATTACTAGTGTCAGAACATAGGCTTTATTCACGCACCACAAATACTACAAAACTGAGTGAAGAAAAATTCTAAAATAAGCTGCCTGAGGCACATAGTTATTGTAATGCTGTTTTTTGTGTTATAAACCATAGTAATACTTGCTTATAAAGTCCTCCTTTTCAAAAGTTTGTAGCCGTAGTTTTACACAAAATTTTCTTTCTGCAAGTGGAAGTCTGGCAATTTTGACCTGATTTTGCTGTTTATGTGATGGCTGCAACACTGCATATCCTGATGAAAGGAATCTCTGCTGAAGCCTATACTCTCTCATTTCTGCTTCTTAGAGCTAATTCTGCAGCACTTCAGAGAGTTCCAAGACATCCCTGTGTCTCCACCCTGTGAGACACAGTACAGATACGGCTGCTTCTTGGGATTTCAAAAATAATTAAAGGTAGACAAAAAAAGAAAGATGGAAGAAAGAAAAATGTGACAGAAGCAATATGAGCCTCTTGCAAACAAATACATGCACATTCAAGTGTGTTAAAAGGTGTGTACTGTTTTCCATGTTACAGGTTTATCTTTTCTACAAGACTAATTTGATGGAATTACCTCAGAGCATTTTTATTCCAAGAAAGCAACATGGTTGAAGCTCTTCCATTTTGTTACAAATTCGCCACGTTTCAAAACCCTCCCAGAATGTAAAATCTTCGTATGCTTTTTAAAAATTGTGGCAGAGATAATGTCTGATCAAATTTAAATCAACAACTGTGGCTTTGCTGAAAGTAGATTTATATTTGACAGGATTAAGTTTACAACTAGTGTTTTAGCTGTTCATGATTAGTGGCAGTTCAGAAGCTTCCCCAGTGACACTAAGGAAAATGCTACCAAACAAAAAAAACAGCTGCAGCAAACTTAACCAAATGAAAAAGGAAGGGAAGGCAGATTACTTCACCATAGGAGGAGCTGCCCTGACTTCCTGGAAGTCTAAAACAGCCTGTGGTCCCTGTGCAGGAGCCAAAGAGGGCTCTGATGTAGAGGTCTGACCCTCTCTGCACATCTCTGCTTTAAACCACCCAGCCATTGCAGCAGGTGGATAGAAAGTGCCCTCAACCTGATACACACAGAAAGGTGGAGGGACAGTCACAGGCATGGAAATGAAATATCACACAGCCTGTTTTAGCTCTCTTGCCGTGTCTTTCTGAACTCCATGGATAGCATATGCACTCAATAAGGCCAAGGTTGCTTCTTCCCCAATGCCCTAGGACTCCTCAAAGGGGTGAGCTCCAGGACCTCTGCCTGCTCCTTGTTACCCGGGTCTCGGTGAGCTGCAGCCATGCAATGGCACTTTAGCCAAAAGTTCTCTTCCACCCATGGCACACTTAGACGACAAAACCACTTCTTACAGGAATTGCCTTTATGTCCTATGAGGAAGCTGACAGAGGTATGACAAATGATGGTCATCACCCCCCAGTCTTATCCCTCAAAGCAGAAAGTTACTTCTCAAACACTCAAGTAATCTCAAACAGAAAGCAATAACAGTGGTTAGGTTGCACATATACCTACACTAATGGTTAAATATATTAATATGTATTATTGATGGATGAAATGCACAACTTATCGCTGCTTCTGTCTAGAGCGTTTGCAGTTTCCAAAGTGAAGGAAATGCTCATGAAGCACAAGTAGTTTGTCATTTTATCAACAGCTTTCAAACCTCCAAAAATACTTAACTACATCCAGAAAAATTACAGACCACAGCCATGTTTGCCTTGTGATTACTTGAAAGCTAAATAAATCTTCTCTTTGAAGTGGAAACAAGCTTTTTGAAGGTTTTACCAAGTTTTTGGCCACAGATTTTATATATAACAGCACGCATTTAAAACTTATTATACCCCAAGCAGGATAATTTTTGGAAACACCCTCCTTACTTCTTGGATGGGTTTACATTTGATTCAATCACAGTAATTCTACAGCTCTCATAGGATTCAGAACTAGTCAGGAAAACAAAGAATATTGCAGAAATTTCCATTTATAGATGAGTGGTCTGCAATTTAGTGATCTTGCAACCAAGACTGGGAGAAGTCATTCTCTTAGTTTCATTATCACATGGCAGAAGCAATTAGAAACAGCCTCAAATTACATGACTTCTCTTTTCCTGATTTCACAGATATGTGTGTGCATACATATAATCTTATCTTAAGCCTTTAAATAACCCTCAAGTCCCCAGTCTGAAAAACTAATACTGTATTTACATCTTCAGTCCCATCTTCGCAATCAGAGACTTTAACTGCATTTATAACTTGTGGTTTTTTCAGGACAATTACTTCAGGACCACAACAATCCTGAAGAAACACTGAAGCCCAGGTTAATATCTCCTTAGAAAAGTCCATGTGAAGAGATGGTGCTTGTCAACATCTGGCAGCTGCAGAACCATTTGGGCAGGTTTGTTGCTTTGAAGTGAAGGTTAGCATCTTTGGATATTGCAGATCCTTAAGGAGCTCAAACTCAAGAAGAAGAAGAGGTATTAGGGAAATTAAGCCAAACTAGAAGGAATAAGTTTTTCTGTTAAGTTAGGAACCATGCAAGGTCAGATTAGGTGGAACTCTGAGCAATCTGATCTAGTTAAAGATGTCCCTGCTCATTGTACGGGTTGGACTAGGTAACATTTAAAGGTCCCTTTCAACTCAAACTATTCTATGGTTCTGCGAGAAACCAGTGGGCTGGGAATGAAGGTCCATTTTCCCATACTCTGTTATCCACAGAACAGCACCTAGTCTTGCTGTACTGCTGGTAATGGTGTTGCATGGGCTATTAAATGTCACGTGTAAGATTTTATTACAGTCTAATTACAAAGGAGGTAAGAAAAGATTCATTGTCTCCTCCCTGTCTCCTGTGGCATTAAAAACCTTTCCCAAAGCAACACAATCTGGTTAAGTTGAAACTAGCTACTTAATTTGTTGTGCCACAGATATGACTTAGATGTAGCAACTCTGGCTTTTCTTTAATGTAGAGGAGAAAAAAATAAATAAAGGCTGTGCAATGATTCCAGCAGAAAAGGAAGAAGTGGCCCAAACTGAATTCTGACATGCAAATTAAAAAAAAAAATCACAAATCTCAAAAAAAGCAGCAATTTACTTTTGGTGGTACCTGTAACTTCCCAACACATTGCTCTTCATTGCTTAGGAAACCTTTGCAACTCTGTAGACCTTTTGTACTGAAGTTGTATGCATCGAGTTCTGGCTCAGTGTTCTGAGAAGCTGCAGCCAAAACAACCCAGTCACTTCCAAGAATGTAGCTGGGCAAAAAAAGGAACCTTTTATTCTGAGAACACAGGGCATTGAAACTTGTCCCAGCGTAAATTCTTTTCACTCCCCAACTTGTGAGTACTTGAACTTGGAATCCCAAGGCAGCTCTTCCACAGTGCTTTATCTGCGGGTTTGTATATGTCACGTGAAATAAAAACATCATTCTGACTATTCTTTTGCAAAACTTTCCCATTTAAAATAAGACGTGAAGGAATGGATAGCCAGTCTGCTAAATCAAGGGACAGAATTAAGACTTCTCAGTTATTTGATAAGCACAAGTTTCAACAGTGCTTACTTGCACAAAAAGATGCTGTTGAGATGTTCAATACTTTTGTTTCACAGATGTAACTAAGTTCAGCTAAACCCCACTGAGGACTCCTATCAGATGAAGGCTGAAGAGTTATTTACTTGAAGGAGATGAGATAATATTTAAACTTCTATCACAGTCCCTGTAATTTTCTTGAGAAACTTTTATTTCTAGACACCAAGGATATGAAGTCTGTGCATAAAATATACTGTGTGCTACATCGTCTTCCCTTCCATTCAAAAAGGCTGATTCCTATTTAATATGAAGCAGAATTAAACTGCAATCTCAGTTTAGCATTAAGGGGGACAGCAAATATAGCACCCTAAGATAGAGTGCCTATAACATACATAACTTATCTGTACAGAACAAGCTGGCAGAGCAGTTACGTCTTTAGCAAATCAGACCCAATATAAAAAGGATTTACTTGCATGCAAGAACATTTGCAGTCTCTATGCAGTTTTACTTTGAATAGATTTAACATTTAACTAGTTCAACCACATTAATCCTTGAGCTCCAGACTCCTGGAAAGTATTTATCATTTTTCATTTAGCACTAAAAATGACATTTGCAGCAAGAAAAGGTGGAATTTCAAGGAACTGTATGCAAATTTTAAAACATCAGTATCTAAATAAATATGAAAACCTCCCAACTTCCTCAAAAAAAAAAGATTCATAGCAAAGCTACATTTTTCTCATTTATATTAGAATGAGTTTTAAGCTTTAAAAGCCAGAACTTGTAGCAGCTTTTTCTCAGACAGTAAAGCCCATCACTTTTGAAATGTCCCAATTGCAAAGGCTAAATTGCAGCAGTAATGATGAAATACTTCAGTCAGAAGGACCTCTAGATTGAAAATTTAAATGAGAAACCAACTCAGTGCAGTTACTGATAATGCAAGTTAATTAAGAGCATTTTTGAACATTTGTCCTATTTCTTCACTGTGATTTCCAGGTTTGCTAAAGAGTTTCCTATTGTGCTGCACATCATGCTCCAGGGTACAGCAATACCCTTATGCAACTCCTTTACTTGATACTTTGAATTTTAAAGTTTATCTTGAGATAAAGGCGTAGAGAAATGGAATAAAGGAAAGTATGTTTTACTGCCATTACGCCTGTTTTTCCTAACGGAGGACAGATGGGTGTTTGTACAGCTAAATCCATCTCTGGTTGTCTCCCATTCCCTGTCACTGCCCCCTCCCTCTGCTGCAGGCCACTGCCTTCCAAAAAAAAAACCCCAAAATGCAAAAAAACCCCACTCCTTCCATATGTTAATCCAAGAAAGGAAAAAACTATGAAGCAACTGAGAACAAACACGAGAGCCCTACACCAATACATCCCTCACTCCAAGTTAGCCAAAAATATGCAAAAGTGTTTTGACATTTTACCATGTGCACGTATGGACGAGCAGGCAGAGAAGATGCCATGTTTTCCTATCCTGAGTAACATGGAAAATGCTGTGGTACCCGGCTTGCAGTTCTGGTTTGGGGAAGTATAACTTGATGTAACTTTGTCCGTCTCACAAAGGGAGACTTACACAACAGCTCCGCCATCACTGTAACCGACAAAATTTCCTCAGAAGCCAAAGCCTCCTCTCCACTTCAGATGAATGCAAGAGATGACCCTGCCTTCTGCAGTGCAGCCTGATTTTTCAAAAATAGGTCATCTACTGGTTTGTGAAACTGAGTTTGTGAAACACTAAGTGTGTCTCCTATTAGCTAAATCAGACTCTCTGCCCCTATAACCCACAACCCCAGAAAATGCAGGTTGTCTCTCATTCCCCAAGAGCTGCCATCTTATGGATGGCAGGAGAAAGGAGACTGTCTCCTGCTCCCCATGTAGAGAATCCTCATCCCTCTCCAGTAGGCAGCACTTCACCTGCCTGTCATTCTCTCCAATAATGTGTCTTGAAAACCCTCAACAGCTTGAGCAAGTCTTATCTGACTTCAGGGCCTGAACTTTAATATTCTTTCACTGTCCAAATCTCTTTCCTCACACTTCAATCTTTCTCTTTCTTCTTACTTCTTTTTTTTTAATTATTAATTATTATTTTATTTTTTAATTTTACTCTCTCAGGCAGACACCAGAAAAATCCCTTAAACAGCAACTTTTGCTCTCCTCATCACATTGAATTTGCATCTCCCAAATAAAAATTGTCATATTTTCTCCCACCAGTTGAGACTTCTGCTGCCAGCTCTCTTAGCCCTCTTAATCAAGTGTATTTGTCACTAAACTTGCAAGAATGACATATGTGCTTGATAAAGCAAAGGTATGTGTAGGAATAAGTTGCAAAACAGATTTATCAATCAAACAAGACATTAACCTACCTCTCACTTCCCTCTCCCCAGTTCAATCCCTCTACAAGCCCTCCTATTTTCCTTCTGCCTGCAGCCATCTCCATGCCTGCTGTTCTGAGCTGTTGTGTCCTCAGCTTGATTCAGCATTTCCACAATTCAGCATCTTCACCCCTTTCTCTCACCAGCCTCATGCTCAGACTTGGACAATGCAAAAACCATTATGTCTTTAGGAACAACATGAGTTAAATAAAAAAGCTCTGCCCTGCTACATTCCAAGCAAGCACAGTCTGAAATACTAAAATGCATATTACTGCACTTTATAATAACACAACCAAGCAGCTTTCTGGTCCATGAATTTACAGCCTCTCCAGTGTTTTTTCTAAAAAATTCATTTGACTTCTGGGATTCAACCCACTCTAATTTATTACATAGTACTGCTGGGTTTCACTTATTTCAAGGTTATGTTTTTTTGCTTTAGCTTCAACATTTCTGCTTCCTGTACACACTCTCCTGTCCTGGCTGTATTTTCTATCTCCAGCACCTCTGCCCTTGAACCTTTCCTCAACCTTTACTAAAAGAATCCCAAAAAACGACAAGCCCACAACGAAAAAAACAACAAAAACTCTTCCTCACCTCACCCACACTCCGACAGACACCCGCTCAAACTCCCAGGCTTGCTTGTGATCTGCTGCCTGCACATTCTGCTTGAGAGCCATTCCACGCAGCTCTGCACCCCTGAGCTCCCTGTCACACATAACAGGGGATAAAAAAAAAAAAAAAACCAAGGAAAATAGCCAGCCCACCTGAACACTGTTGCTCTTTCTCCTTTACCTTAGAATAGTAAGACTACACCAGAGTTATCATTTCCTTCAAAAATATGGGCTATGCTCTCCCAGATAAAATCAGTCCACCCCTAACAGAGAAACAGGTTTTATTTCCAAACAAATAATCAGCCTCCACTGAGGGTGGGAGGAAAGCAGCACAGAAAAAGAAATATTGCAAACACACCATTTCTAGTAAGTCTTTGTCAGTGGATCTTCATTTCTTTGCTCCTTGCAAAGCCTATAATACCAACCTACTTAAGTGTTATTTTATTTGCAAGAAACAGCACCTTCTTCCTCACCTCCGATTTACTGACTTCAGCAGGTTCACAAGAGTGTTCACAATTCCTTTACTGTCCAATTTATTAGCAAGTATATAGGCTTTCACTAACTACTTGAGCTTTCCATGAGCTCTAAAGATGAGGAGATATACTCCTAAAATACAATTTCATTGCAAGTAAGCACAGAAAGAATAAAGTGGAACCAGGACCTGCAAGTACTGGTTGTTTCAAGGCTTGTGACTGATGCTAAGATCCCTCACTTTGTGGATAAATACTACTTTTTCTTCAAAGACTGAACAGCATAAGCAGCATCTTCCCAGATTGTTCCACTAACACCACTTTTTTCCTGAACACAAAGTAAGTCAATGTGGTTTCACTCTGTTTTGTTCCCTGACCTCTCCAAAAGAGCAAGCAGTTGGACACCCCAACTAGCCCAGGTTGCAGCACTTTTTGGAAAACTACATTGGTATCACAGGCCAGTGGATTAGTGGGGGAGAGGGCAAGGAAAAACATTTACAGATAAATTAAAATCCTTTTTTTTCATCCTTCTTATCTTTAAAAGTGATTGAAAATCATATAGGCATGGTATTTCCTTCTTGTAGGCTTCGGAGGAGCTGTGCACGCAACATTTTTGCTGCACTGAGACACAAGATTCAAGTCTGGTCTTCATCAAACTCCACAGGTAGATGAAAGTAGTCTTAATAAAACAATAAATGGTAGAAAATTTCAGTTCTTAAAGAAGCAAAACCATCAATACCATGGGCACCTAGCATCTTTTCATGTGTTTCATGTGTTTTTGTGACACAGATGCTTTGGTCACACAGCAGTACAATATGTACTATTGTAAGCTTGCTTAAAAGCACATTTCCTGGACTCTGAGGCAAATGGACTAGAGCTCTATTTCAGAAATTTTTTTATTGAATAATTTTTCCTTCATAGGCTGTTTTAACAGATGAGTGCCTCCAAAATGAATCACAAAATGATTACTTCTCCACAAACACATAGTAGTGGTGTGTAGTAAAATTTGTCAGCACAGAATACTAACAATCTTAAATAAAATCAAACAAAAAGACAAAATAAGACCAAAGGACTGTATGGTCCATTTGGGAAATGCTTCCTGCAGCTGGAGCTAGAGAAGCTCCCCGCAGCGCTAACATCTGCACAAGCCAGAGGAAAATTTATTTCTCTCTCTCCCCAGAAAGAAACAGAGACAGAGGGAAACGAGGAAATGGCAGACAGCAGGTAATCTCTACTTTACACAGACAGACAAAATGACAGTGGAAAAGACCACTGTCTTCTGGAGACCACAGGAAACCAGTCACAAGACGTGCCCCCACTTCCAGTCCAGTAAGTTAAGTGTGCACTCTGGTAGGTTGTGAGATGAAAAACAAACGATTTTTCTTAAAGTTACAACCACAAGCAGCATTACATTTTTGCAGATCCTCCTACTATTTCTCTGTTAAAGAATATTATTATAGTCTTAAATAGTCTTAAACAAATATTAATATATTTTAGACTAGAAGCAATGGTGAAAAATCTGTTCTATATACATATAGCACTTCTGATCTGGTTTACTTTGCTTCATTAAGTCCAAGGAAGAAAACCTCTCACAGACACAAGTAACCTGGGTTTGGGGTTTTTTTTCTGTTTAAGGAAGCAAAACCGAAATAGCAAATCCATGTTCCATCAAAGGGCTTTCAGGTAACCTTTTCTCAGAGCACAGTATAAATGTTTACCCACTTCTCTCAAAATGTCATCAGCATGGTGTTGGGGACGCACTGTATGGGCACTGAACCAGCTTCTACTAATAAAATAATGTTAATGGGCACAGGATGTGGTTGCGTTTTTCTCTTTTCTTTAGACTCTTGAAGTGTTTCATCAAGTATCTAAATACTACTAACCATGGGCTTTTTGGGATTTTATTTTTTATTATAATTCATAAGCAGCTTATACAAGCACACCAGGGATTATATGAATCAAGTGTTATTTTGTGGCTTTAAAAATATCTTTACCCCAAATAAAAGTCAATCGCCAAACAAGATCCCCTCACCCTTGGCCTCCTCTAACAATCCTCTCCCCTTTCCTTTTAAAAGCCAAGGTGGTAGTAACAAAAAAAGAAAAGAAAACAAATTTCAATAACTCTATCTGACAGTTTATCAAACCCACCATGTTCAATGTAAAAAGTTGTTATAACACTGAAACTAGAAATTTTTAAAGAACGCAAGAACATAACTTGTTGGTTCTATTTATATTTTTTTTTCTGATTGACATACTGCCAGATGTTCAATGATTGCTTTAAGGCCTTCTGTTTCCTTCCACTCTGTCAGTAAAAACAATAAAAAATTTCAGTTCCCATTTAACAAAGGATTCATTTACAATCACCTCATTTAGCAGGTAAAAGTTATATATAGTTTCTTTCTTGAATGTCTTCTGTTCATCCTATAATCTCACAGGCACAACTGCATTTCATAATATCTTATCACCCCATTGCAAGCACTATAGGAATTTATATATAACCCTGAAGTCTCTTGCTGAGTGTCGGAAAAGGAAAGATTGATGAGTTTTTGCTTTGAAGTGCAGGGAGCCCAAACAGTTTTCAGAAGTGTTTTACATCTTATTTTTAAACAGAAGACAGACTAGGTTATAAAGTTAAGAGAAATTAACGTGAGAGAGTTAGCTGTCAAATGAGATGAGGGAAGTGAGATCATAGGACTGGAGTCTTTTGCAGAAATGCATGGAAAGAGGTGGTGATGGTTAATTAAGATTGTGTTGGAAAGCGCCAAAAGTCAAGATCTCAATTTCCCCTACACCTTTCAAATATAATCAGGTTTAAAATAAAACAGAGTAACAGTGCTGACAGACACGAGATCTCTTGTTTATGTTCTGACTCTGCTTTGTATTACCTGTAAAGGACAGTAAGGTTTAATATATATCCATTAAAGAGCTGCTTCACATTCTTTAACTGAAGAGTTCTAAGCATGGTACAGACTGAACTCCTCACTATTAGTGTTTAATTAAAAAAAAGAAACAAAACCACTCCAGTCACCCCAAAACAGAACCAGATAACTAGAAAAACAAAAGTCAGAGTTGTAAGCTCCTCCAGAGTTCCAGGCTTCCTTGCAGTACAAAGCACAATGCTCCTAACCCACTGGGATACCTCAGAAAGCCAACCTGTGGCATAAACCATCTCCCCCCTCCCCCACCACATGTACAACACCCTCCCACACACAGGAACAGAGCCTGTGGGCGCCTACAGCCCCAACAGCACCAAATTTCCATTCTGCATTGTGTCTCTCTGGTTTCTCATTCTCACAAAGGCTGGTTTGTCATCTTTGCCACAAGCACGTCAGGCAACAGCAAATTAGTGTGGTTCACATGTGCTGACTTGCAACACCAGTTCACAGTGAGACCTCTCCGGATATCGAGTGTGCTGCTTCATACCTGAACAACACAAAGCTTCATGCCTCAGCTTTTGCTCTCCCTCATCTCGCCGCAAATTTGTATTAAAAGACCAATTACATGCATTTGCATGACAAAAGTATTAAGGTTATGTATGAAATTATGCACACAAACGCTAGACTTTCCAGAGCTGTTATTGGTTGTGCTGCTTGCATTTGCCTGCCCTCCCCCAGCCTGCCCATGACTTCGCTGTGACATAGTTCTTAATTACATGATCACACGAAAAGTTTCCCATAAGAGCACAGTCTCCCCTTCAGTGCCTAAAATGGCTGATCCTTAGTCAATGTGGGCATCTAATACCTTTTTTTCTTTTTTTTTTTCCTCTTTTTGACATTCACTGTCATTTCACAGAATTCTCTTCCCAGCCTGCTCCAGAAACACAACCAGTTCACTCATAGTCCCCACACCACTCAGTGCACAAGTTTTCCCTCACAAGGCGTGCATTTTTTTATAGCATTCTAAGACACCAGGAGTATTATTGGTACTTGATGACAAAGAGAAGATAAATTCAAAAGTGTTCTTTATTTAGGTGCCCAGTTTGAGACAACCAAGGCCTGACTATTCAGTACACCCACAGCAATGAGTCCATTGACTTCCTTTGCAGTTGCACGTACTTGACACTTCTCCAGTCACTCCACAGTCTACTGGCGTGGCTACGCGGCAAAATAAGTCACTTCTCATAACGATGTGTGCTTAAGTGGAGTTTCTTTCCCGGATGCCTAGCAGCCCCTTGCCTTTTCCTTCCTTTAAACTTCCCCACCTCTTTCACATGGCACCTCCCAGCTCCTGCAACAGATGAAGCTGTGATTCGGCAGGAGCCAATCTCTCCCGTTACTGTCTCAGTTTGCTCCACAGTGCACTGAAGGAAACAGGGATATCATGAGATGAAAAGCCCAAGATCATATCATGCAACTAAAACCCAAACTGTAATACACACATACTAATGCTGCAAGCACTTGAGTATCCTTGACATCAGGAAAAAAAAAAAATCACAGAAATGTTCTTTGAAATGAGACTATTTTAAGGTTGTTAAGAGCAAACCTTTCCCATCTCCTGAGAAATTCTCATCACATGAGCGCCTGTGATTAACCAACAGGCTGATGCAGTCTCTCCTTTTTAAGCTCAGGGAAAAATTGGAAACTTCATGCTGTTTCTACCACTGTGCTAACCACAATCGAGGGGGAGGACAGAGGGGCACACACCACTTCATTTATCAATAGATTTCATGGGTTGTTGCTACCAGCAGAAGGAAAGAACCCAAGCCCTCCAATCCTCAGTTCAATTAACTCCAGATTAGACATAGTGGACTCCGGAACTCATGACTTTTTGTCAACCTGCTTGAAAGTCTTTTCGCCACTGTGGCCTATGCAGAGAGGATAGAGGAATTGGTTAGCTTGATTAAAAAGGAGAGAGAATGGGAAGGGAGCACAAGAGCAGCCTTGAAAGATGAAGAAAGTTTTTACAAAGTGACCATGCATTTTACTTGCATAAGAAACACAGACAGGAACAGACAAGCTTTCGGGACCTGTGCCCTTTTGGTTCTCTGTTTCTCCAAGCACACTAAAGATGATAACAGAGATGCTTTGTACAAATACTGATGGTGGCTGGATATTAGAAGCTCACCAATAACTGAAGTGTAAAGAGAGCAGTTGGAGATGCTCTTCCCTTGAACCCCCTGGAATTCAGTGATAACCTGTGTTCACTGTATCCTGACTTGTACCGTTAGGACTGGAATGAGTTAAGACCCCTCCCTATCCTAAGGTTCTACAATGCACAACTTTTCATCACTCTCCGAAGCTGTTCTCAGAAAAGCAGGATTCATAAAACCTCACTGGCATCCGCCTGCCCTTATTTCAACATGCTTGTGTGCTTTGTGGTCTAAGACCCAGCCTGAGTCAACGCTAATTTAAATACATACACGTTATGTCAGTACTGGACACAGACAGTGCAAAAAGCCATGTGAGATACTTGATAAAGGTTATGGACAGGCACTCCTCCCACTTAGCACTCATTACTGAACATTGCTCATGTACACGCTCCAACAGCAGCCAGAAAGCTGTGGGCAAGTATTTGTAACTGAGCTGGCGCATAAAAACTATTCTATTGCCCTTAGAGAAGCAGTAGGTTATTAGTATAGAAGTACTGGCAATACTTTTGGAGTGGCACATCTCCAAACATTTCACCCTCCTTTATGAGAACTGTAGAAAGTCCCTTTTGAAAATCAACACAACTACTGCAACTGCAAGCTCCTAACTCTCAGAAGTAGCCCTGAAATGATCTGTTCTGGACATCTATTGGCAGACCCCACAAATATATAATGCAGGGAAGATAATAAAAACAAATTACTATGTGCATTATATTTTTCTTCTGGACACTTCTCCATAGCAGTTTAGGTGAAGATCACTGGGAAGAAAAGAGGGATTTTGCTGGATGGGAGTAGCCACAGCTAAATCTTCTGGAGTTTAGGGTGGTGAGGATCCACACCGTGTCTGCAGCTCAGCCAGCCTACAACTTTGGGGATGCCTTTGCACTCACATATCAGCCCAGGTACTCTAGTAATAGTGGTGTGGATAGAGAGACAGACACCTATACCCCCTTTTACCCTTTTCACCAAGAGCAGGGCCAACACCCCAGTCTGAGCAAGCTGCCTAGGTGTGAGCAGCCTGTGATGGGGAGACACATCCCTTCTGCTCTCCCACAGGCTTCTGTACTTAACAGGAGGGTAAAACCGACACAAACCATGTAACTCAGTGTAACTGTAAGGGTCCAACTCAGAGCTCTGTGCAGAAGAGCGCTACTCCATCACAACTAGCAGAGTGCAGCACTCATTAGAAGGGCAGACCCCAGAACAATAACATGTAGAAAGCCAAACCAAACCCAAACCAAACAACCCCTTCCCCCCCAATTCTGTCAAGTCTTGAATAAATCTATTGAGTAGAGCCCACACATGCACAGATAAATCCCTTTCACTGTATCGGTTTAACAACGGATAATATCAGATTAAGCCAAGGTGGCACAATTTGTCCACCTCTACTCAGTGAGAACTAATGCAGGATGCTTACTGACAAAAAATAAAAAGTGTAAAAGATGGTTAACAAAACTGACAAACCATTTGATGTTTAACAGGAAGTCCCAAGAAACACAAAGTTTCTCACTCCCTAAAAATTGCAGCAATACATTTCTTCCTCTCCCCTCACTCCTTCTTTTGCTCTAGTGGATGAATTTATCTTGAAGAAGTCTAGTAAAAGAAGAAAAGAAAGCAGCATGTACCTTCACTGCTGTTGAAAACGCAGAACAAGTATGATGGGTCAGGGCCTGATACTCCCAGAAGAAAGGGCTGGCCACAGTCAAAACTTCTACACTAAAGCACAGAGATATAAACCTCAGCCCAGAAACTGAACTGTTTGCTCCCCTTTCTGTACTTTTCAGCCCCAAATTTCTCTTATACCAAGTAGTTTCTATAACTGTCACTGAAGTCAGACCAGCAAGACCTTAAAGGGATAAGCAGACTGCTCTTGAACTTCTGGAGCATGAAAGGGATACAAATGAAACATTGCTTGTAGGACATTAAAAATCGAAGGAAGAAGAGATCGAAAATTTGTTTTATGCATTTTGCATATTACCTATGTGAATTTAAATATAGTAAGGCATTATATTACACACAAGTCAACCATTCTTCCACAGACTTGAAGAGGAATATTACTCAGACACAGATGCAGTCGATTCATGTCACTAAAATGCCATGACTGGCTGGTAGAGCGAGTCTGGGAGATTGCTGGGTATGCCTAGAAGGCAAACTGGCTATCAGGCTTTCAAACCCTCTATTGAGCATTATGAGTTCAAGTGGCTTGGGTTACTTTTGCTCTACAGAAGCCTAATAAGCCTCCTGATCAAGATTCTGCATTAAAAAAAACACAAAAAACAAACAAAATATTAAAAATAGTTACTTCAGATATCTACTAGCTACAGTTTTGAACTTCCTAGAAATAGGGGTCACAATATAAATACCAAGTTGTAATCAGTGGGCCAACAAAGTTTTGCTTCCTGCTGGTGCATCTTCCTGTTCTCCTCCTTCCTTCCTAGTCAATTGTATTGTTGAGCCTTCCCTTTCACCTACCCTTTTGTTCCATGTCTCCTGATACCCTAAAGAAATGAGAGAAGAGTTATGCTAGTTAAGCAAAACATACATGCTAGCTTGGTTTGGCAGCACTCAGTTGTTTGACATCCGCAAGCACCAAATTCAACAGTCCCTTCAGGAGGGTTAGAAGCATAGTGTCTCCTCTGCACCCCTGCCTCTCCTGAAAAAAATCAGTCTTGAACATCATTCACAGTCATCTTCAAATTTACTCCAAAAAATCAAAACACCCCAAGTTTGAGGGACAAGTGAACAAACGACTTAAGGCTTATGCCTACAAGAAACCCAGATTATGCAAAAATCCATGCTTTTAACACTTATTTCTTTTCTGTATTAAACCTCACACTGTTTAATACTTTCAAATTTTGCAATATACGGTCAACTGTACTGTATGGTCCCTCACACTACAGGAACAGGAGACTTCAGGTACAGTTTCAGAAAGCCATAAAAATGGTACAAATCTTCAAATATTCATTATATAGAGCCAAAGAATTTCTTATACTTCATATTATTAATCTTTGTTTGATGAATATTCCTCCTAAAGAATGCAAATTTGTACAAAGGGAAACAATAAGCTGGTATTAAAAACTGAAGCAAAGGAACCTAACCCACAGGTGCTAACAAGGACCTTAAAATCTATTTGGGCAATTCTGGCAACTCATCACAAATGATCTCTCATAGGATTACCAAAATTAGGTTAGCAGTTTCTTGTGAATATAAGGCAAAAAACCCCAACAAAACTAACAAAATACTACAAAGAAGGTTTATGCTGCTTTTTTTCAGGATTCAGCCACTGCTAACTAATAAAAATCATCATCGGATCTCTCTTCCTTTGAGTCACAAAAGGGTCACATGCGTTCTTTAACATGTTCTTCCACTCCCCCAAAAAACAAAACCCAAAGAAAAACCTGTTCAAAACCAGTTGCCTATAGGTACAGGCAATGACAGGTACTATACTCCTAGTCCAAGCATGTGGCACATACTCAGATTTCAATGCACCAGCAAAGGCAGTTTCCAAAATTATGATTTAAAGTTGAGACCCTCTCAACCAGTTTTTGTTTTAATACATTATATTTCTTACTTTGCCTCTTAGCAAATGTGATAACTGCTTTTAAGTTGCTAAAAAGTAATTCTTGACAAAACTGACACTTGGAAATTCCTACAACAAAGAACCAGAAAGAATAAAGAGGCATCTTAAAACAGCAGTCAATACATGATGTGCTTAGGGTCAAAACCCAAGGCACTGCTTTTCAAGCGGTAAGCCACCACATGCTTGTCAGAGAATAAAGTCACAAGATGATGGGAAAAAAAAATTTGGCTCACATCTGTAACATAAAAGGACCGTTTCTGACATTTTCAGTTTATACATATATTGCACTCAGTGTGCTTGAACAGCCCAAGGTCAGCTATACTGGAAGATATCTACATCTTCAGGTGGGTATGATATTTGGCCAGGGCAGAGGGGGTGAGATGCAGGGAGTTGGTGGGCTTCTCTGTTTGGACAGTACTGATAATGCTTTAACTATTGCAAAACAGAGAAGAGAAAATGGTTTTAAATTACTTATTTCTTCTAAACAGCACACTGGAATGACCTCCAGTACCTCATACTGAGAAATGTTCCAGCTCTTACCACTCCTTTTATAGAGGCCTTCCCTTTAATTTTTTTTTTTTTTTTTTGCCAGAGACATTAAAAAACTATATGCAAAGAAGACAGCATATTGCTTAGAAACATCTGCCAACATTAACATAAGAAAACTGAGAATATTTTTAGGATCAGCCTCTACTACACCCATTTATGTATCAGCAATTTCAAAAGAGCATACATCAGCCACAAATCAACTCTACCAACTAGTCTTCCAGACAGGGCAATCAAAATATATATATTAAAAATACCTGAGTCACACTAGTGGAGCCGATCTTCAACATGATTTGAATGTCTTAGATTTAATTACAAGGTGTTGACAAGTACACACACATTTATTCCATAAGAAAAAGACAGACCTTTGAGATCTTCAGCAGTAGCTCCCACCAGACTACCTTGGACCTCAATGAACACATGTTGGCCAAATAAACACATGTAACATCTCTAGCTCCAAACTCTGTCCTCTTCATCCTCTCATCCAAAACCATTGCAATCTTTAAACACTGGAGGTTGGTAATACTTGATTTCAGTCTTGCCACCATCCAAATTTTACTCAAATGAGTGGTCAGGGCCAAGATGCAGAAGACTAAATGTACTGGCATTGTCTGGAGTAGGTACTGATCTCCTACACTCAGTGCTGCTGTTGCCTCATCTACCAAAGTTTCCACCAAAATAATACACGTCACACTCTTTTGTGATTTCACTCGCTTGCTAACAATAACCTAAGTTTTCTCTTGCATAACTCATTTAAACAAATACTAAGGATGAGCTGATACACATCCCCCCTCATCTTCCCACTGAAACTATTTTACTTAAGCTGCAACCAAACACTAGAAAGCTTGTGAGCTTTTCACACAACTTAAATCAAAACTGGAACAAGAATTCTAAAGGTTTTCAACTCTCACCCTCTCCCCATGAGAGCTTATATACTGCCCCAAGCAACCCTACTTCCTGATTAAAATAAAAGCATTCACCTGTTTGAGGTGGTCAACCTCACCTGAGCAGCCACAGTGAGAGCTGTTCACCAGCACTGCCAAGAGTAGCTGTGGAAGGTCTGTGTCCTCAGGGGGCCGAGGTGGGGGGACTGTGAATTAATTACTGTCAACTGGCAAAACTCCCCATTTCTCCATATAATCCAGGGATCAGATTAGTAGTATGCCTCCACTTTGATGTCTCTGTTGCATACTGTCTTTCTGCCACGCAACAATGCCTGGGTAACTTGAACAAACTGGGTAACCCAGAGGTTGCTTCCACACCAGGAGGGGCTTCTTGTTTACCTCTGAGTTGCAATCGAGTCAACCTACAGTGATAACTGCACTGAGTGAAAAAATACAACTAATATTCTGGGGTAGGGAAAAAAAAAATCATCTTTTTAATTTTTAATTGCCATGAATATAAGCAGTTCTGCAGCATTATGATCAGAGCATTGTGAGCACCCATTAGCTCAAGGATAAACAGCTCATTTGTGCTGGGACATGAAGGATTTGTAGGCAAGGTAAGGAAGGTGAGCAATGGAGAAGACTGAGGTAAGCAAGTATGAAGCCAGGATTGCTGTAAGCAGGGTTATGGAAACAAAACAGATGAAAGAGGGACCACTAAAAGAGCCTCTGGCAGCCACAGCCAGTGCCACAGAGTGAGAACAAATACCCAAATGAAAATCACAGGAGGAAAACATTGGTGACAACAGCCAGAGTAGGAAGAGAGACTTTGAACAAGTTCCCTGGTGGGGATAAATATTGAAGTTAAAAAAAAAAAAAAAAAAAAAAAAAAAACAAAAAAAAGCAACCTGAGATTTCCACTCCCTTGTCCACCTTCCCAGCTCAAACCTCTCTACCAATGCTTCCTTTTACACCATGGGGCTGTTAAGGTTTCCTTTTTCTTTGACAGAACAAATACATAAGAGGTCCTCCAGGTACTGAAACCACGCAGCTCAGCCACCTACCCGACCACCAGTCAGCCAAGCAGCCGACAGTATCCAATCAACACCCCAGACACTTCCCTTGCCAGAGCTTTTTGTGAGCCAGAATTTCCTAAGCTAAATACTAATATTTTACACATTAAAGCAGGCATATGCATGTAGAAGATTTACACATTAAACTGCTCTCCCACACTGGGGTGTGAGGATGCCTGAGCTAAGTGCTGTGAGCCATACACTCCAAGAAGCAGCAACAACTGCAGAGTAAGTCCCATGTGCACAGGTTTGGCGATGGTTGGGGGTTTATCTTGTATTCCAGTTGTTTTGTGTTTTTTCAAGCAAATATTAATTTAGGTACTTAAACCACCAATTGTGAAATTTTCAATTTTGTGTGTGAAAAAAATACTCAAACAGCATAGGATGATTAAACCTTTAAAAAGCACAGACTACAGTTAGTCACATGTACTTTGTACTTCAGTCACCTGTAATATCCCAAGTCGCAATGACAGAGTCTCAGAAATCTAGTGGAGAAGAAACATCTTCTGGCTATAAATTTTTAAGCACAAGTTTTTGTCCCACAGCTCCTGTGAGGCTCATCTGGGTGGCATGCCTGTTATTTCAATCTTCATATTTGCTACCAAACATTAACTTTAAAGTGGGTAACTAAGCAAATAGCTAAAGTACTGCCAGGAAAACAAAAAGAACACACACAATGCACCTTTTTGCATATGCTGTTTACTATGCATTTTCTTCACTGTTTTACCAAAACATGTGATACAATCTTACTGCTTCAGGTTATATTGCTGTACGAAGCGTGAAAGTCTGGTGCAAAAATTCGCTAGAGTGAAATAGAAAACCTTTGCAGTTTTCTGTATGTAAACACAGGATTGGTCATCTGGCTTCATGTAATGGAAGCAAAGAGCCATCTCTGATCCAGCTCTCCCTGTAAGGGAGAGTTTCCACCATCTCCAGCTTGAGGGAAATGAAGACAATTGACAGCAACTGAAGCTCTGGCACCAAATAAGCAATTTAATTAGCTGACAGGTGGAGGGAAGTAATTATTTCTCTCTATGCAGCATTTGTGAGACCACATCTGGAGTACTAGTTTGGGGAGTCCTGGGAAAATAAAGATTGACATACTGGAGGGAGTCCAGTGAAAGGACACCAAGATACTGGAGCACCTGATGTATGAAGGGGAGACTGGGAGCTGCATTTGTTCAGTCTGCCCTGGGAGATACACAAAACCTGTCTGGATGAGGCCCAGACTTTGAAGTTATCCTATATTCAGGGAGATTATTTCCTTCAAACCTAGAGCTCACCTCAGAGAATTTTGAAGGACTATTTAAAAGTAGTTTAATGGAAGAACTACTAAAAAATACTTTTAGAAAGAAATCTTTTAGCTCTAGAGATCATTTACAGAAAATAAATTTTTACAATATGATTGGGAAAAAAAAAAAAAGTAGGTCATCCTTCCTTCAAACAACAGTTTCCCCTCTCCCAACCCCCTTCTCTAAAGCATGATGTGAAGGAGTTCAAAGCTAGATAATTGTCACAATTTACAAAGGTTTAGCAAGGTCCCATACCAACAATCATAAAGTAAATCTACTTGACGTGGTTTGACAGCCATGTTCAAGATATTTTCTCAGAAATTGTAACTCACAGTAGCAACATATTGCTGATTATGGAACAAATTCTTATCACAGTTTGGGGTGACTACATTATCAGCAAACAAACATTTTACTTCCCTTGCAGAGTTGCTCACACCTGCATTTTTATAAGATATTTCACTTTTGGAAGAGACTGTCAACAATGGTCCAGCGACATTAAGAAATCTACAGATATGCACTACAACTTCAAAATTAAACTTGAGACAGCAAGTCCTCTGAACCAGTTTACTTTGGTAAAATCTCTCTTATCAAGAAATACTCTACAGTTGTCATGGTGATGTAATTTGAATGCATCCTGCTTTAAAGAAGGAAGATGGAAAATAAAGATTGCATACTATTGTAGCACTGTGTCACTTTAAAGCTTGTGGGTAGCTCTTAGAGATGAAGCTCCTAAGGAACATAACCACAGATAAAGTAAAAAAAAGAAAATAATAATAATAAAAAAGGATTTCTTTAAAGTTTAGTAACAACTTTTTAAAAAGCTCATTTAAGTAGCCTTTTGTGCTATGAAAATAAACATTCATGTGGTTAATCCACTTTTTCTGCTCATTGCTCTCACGCCTCTTCTCCTTTGTGTCAAAAAGTACAGCCTCTAAAGCACCACACATTGCCTCACAGAAATCACGGACACATCATGGTGGTCCTGGAAGCAGTGCAGGCACATCAGCACAATGCTCCTCCTGGGATGCTGCGCTGTCCTGGCTCTCCCACATGAGCTCCTCTGCCCACCTTGGCATAGTGCCATGCAGATGTATCCTGAGTCCCAGACTTGCTCTAGCCAAGGAAGTAAAACCAAAGCAACGCTGTCATTGCTTTCAGGCCTAGATTATTCTCAGCACGGTCCTGCTGTGCCACACTAGCTCTAAAAGGATGACAGCTATCTTTTGCAAGACTCAAACTTACGTGGCAAATCATGGAGGAGCTGACCACACAAGGAAGATTTGGCTGACTCATTTAACACCTATATCCATACAGTCAGCTTTGCAAAGCAGACCTAACCCTATTGCGTGGGGAGGAAACAGAACAAAACAAAAAAAACCAAAAACCCAAAGAACGTAACCCCACAAGTTTGAATTAAGACTTGCTGAAAATGTAGCAAGAGCAGAGACAACATCACCTTACCCTTAAAGAAGTCACTGGATCACACTGATGGCCAGAGAAAGCTCGTGATTTCAGAAAAGTCTATAAATGAAAGAAACTTTTTAATCTTTTACAGGCCTAGCAGCAAATTGTCCTGAATGTCGAGTCATCAGGCTGTGCAAACCGATGCTGTCCCCATCCTGCCTGTGATGACTGAGGAGGAGGAAGAGGGACACAGTCTTCCCTGCATATTTTATCTGCAGCCTTATTTGTTCCTTTTTGGCAGCCCCACTTGAACATTAGGACAAGAAGTTCTGCAGTTTTTAAGCATGTCAGTAATGCTGCTCTAAGCAAGAAAGACAGTCAGTGCTTGTCTTGTACCTCCCCCAATGCACAAAAGGTCACTTTCGACCTTCAGATGCAAGGGATGTTTCTTCCACAAGGTCACAACATTTAGTGGCTCTCTTCTCAGCCAAATTTTTGGACTCGTTACTTTCCCTACGAAAGTGAAGCTCCTAGTGAAGTGGTCCAAAGAAACAGAAGTCAATGCTACGTGTGGGGTTTTTGAGAGCACACAGTCTGCTATCCTGAGAGTTAAATCTGGCTCTTCAGGTTGCCAGCTCCTGTACACTGACCTTATCACAGTTAAGCTGATGGGCTTATAAAAGTTTTTCCAATGGTGATTGCAGCTAACAAAATGTGTTGCATTAAACACCTTTTTTTGTTTCCCCTTTAAAGGTGGTTTGCCTCAACCTTTCTGAGGAAAATAGAAAAGAGAGTAAAAAATAAAATAAAAATCCAATTGCTATTCCTCCTCACCTGTCCTGAGGTTTTATGAATATAAAAATCACTGACTATTCAAAGATACCTGGAGACCTAATATTTGGAACAAAAGGCCTGCATATTCAGCTAAAGACTGTAAATTAAAATTATGAATGACCCCAAATACTGTGCTATTCAAAGGATTAGCTTTAAATAGTTTTATTCCCTCTTGAAGAGTGAAACCATCATGACATTACTAAATACTTTGGAAATGGGACTGAGACTGTTTCTTGCTGAAATCACCAATCCAAATGTTGCCCAGAGTGATAACATCCAGAAATTTCATAATCTATTGGCTATATCACAATAGAAAAAATACAAATCCCAGAAGGAAATTTAGGAGTTTCCAGTTACTTCCCAGGGAGGCAGACAGGCAACAGAACTGGCATTTTTGTTGGTATTTAGACAAAAATCTTATTGGATATAGGTTCCCCCTCTGTAATCTTATTATTCAGATCTTCCATTTTCAAACTTTATTAGCTTACAGAGACAGCGTGTCAAGAGGACCTGTTCACAGAGAGGTCTAGAAACATGCAAGAAGTCATTAACTTCACCATAATAAAACCCTTCCACCATGACCTTCACCACTAAGAATAGACACTGAGCTTTTACATATAGTTTAAGACAAGAAACAGTCTAGTTGCTTAGTCAGACAATAGAGGTTTTCATTTTGAGTCTTGGAGATGCTTTGTTTTTCCTGGAAAAAAATATGATAGCTTCCTAGTGAGGGGCTGCCCACAAATAAAAACACAGTCCCAGGAACAAACAAATATCCTTTCTTTTAAAGGTTTTTTTTTACATCTGCTCTCCTCCCCCATCCCCAGGGTGAAAGCAGCTGGCTGCAGGACATAATCATTGCCATCTTCCAAACAATACCAGGGGTATCTGCTGGTCTTATGCTATGTCCCAAGAAATGATCAGGCATGGAATTAAGTTGTGCCAGAAGAAGCAAAAGTACTTCTGTAGAGAAGTAACAGAAATTAGAAAGTAACAGACAAGCTTCTGCTGGTTTTTTTTTTTTTTTGGACAGTTAATGCAGCCATCAGAGTCCTGGGATGCTGGTTGATACAGAGAGAGCTACAGCCCTCATTACTGTAGCTGTGAAGATTGTACAGGCTAGAAAGACAGGGAAAAAGTCTGTGGACACTCATATTGTGAGTTTCACTGTCAGCCCAGAACTGGTCATTCACCAATGCCCCTGCTAATCTCAGCTCCAGCTACAAGCCCAGCACTTTCATCTTCTAGCACGCTGCTGTGACAAAGCACACTGTGGTGGCTTCTGGCTTGGAGAACTTCTGACCTGACCAGTAACAAGTCTTCCCAATTATTTTGGGCAAGAGCATCAACTTCAACTATAAGCCCAGAGCAATTCTGTGGTCTAAAGGTCAGGCACAAAAGGGAAAAAACCAACATGTTTGTTAGAAAAAAAAAAAATTCCACAATTGTCTGTACATTGTTATTAGGAACCAAGATAGGAAATACATGATATTCCAAAGCCATGTCAGGAAAACCTTCAGAGCTTTCTTTTTTGTCAGTGGTGCAGCTGCAAGTCAAAGATCAATGTTATGCAAAGTGCTCTTTCACACACAGGTTGTTCAAAAACAAGGGAGGTCGAAAGATCTTTATTAATACAATAAAGAACCTTCAAATAAATGTTAAAGTTTATTTGTTTGAAAAAAAAAAAAAAAACCAACAACCCACCCAACAGGTAGAATAATAAAAATTGTAAAGAGAAAGGATGCTAGGAACCTCCTAGATAGGTCATTAGAGAACTCTCATAGAACAGAAAAATTTTTCTTAAACAAAAGCAAACTTTGAATGGGTATTTAATACTAATCTTCATTTTCATAGCCTGTTTAACTTTCTCTGTATAGCTTCATATAGCAAATTGAGACCTGACATGACTATCGGGCAATAATACTTTCATTTTGGACTATACCAATAAGGCTTGAGAACTATTTTGGTCAAATCTGTTAACATGGGAAAACTGGAGCCAAGAGGAAGAGGACAATTTCAGAGAAGATATTTCATCCAAGCCAAGCCAATCATTTGAGGTTTCCTCCTTGTTCCTCCCAAAATCAACAAATCACTAATTCAAGAGTTATTTTCATGTTTAAGTGGTGCCAAACACCTTTTTTCTGTTAAAGCAAATGTCCTCACACAAACACACACACTCAAGGGCAGCTTTCTCTGCCTGCTTCAGCCAGCTCTTTCCTTGGTTTGTTCAATGTTCCTCTGTCCCAGGTACTTCTCTGTTTCTTCATATGTTGTGCTGCTGTCATTACTGTCACTTTCAGCTTCAAAACACTTTCCAAATTCACCACTGCAAGCAACATCACTTCGGTGGAAAAAGCAACATTTTTCAAGCATTTCTGGAAACTCCACTAATGACAGTACATTTTGTCTGAAATGTAAGGACTCAATTTCATGTTAAAATCACCCTTATGCAGCCAAACCTTCAGATGTTTATCTGCCTTTTAGAGCTCCCAGAGCCGTCGCAAGGCAGCATCGAGGATGTGCAGAAGCTCCTCCACAGGCCACCCCAAGAGCTGTGAAGCAAAGTGCACCATGTGAGGTAAAGTCTTTGTTCAGGGCTGCTTGGCGATAGTGCCTTTGTTTTGCGGACAGCCCAGTAACTGCTTTAACAGCACAGCATTCGATACTATTAAAAGTATCTCTGGCTCCTCTGAGGAGCTCTGACTGGGCTGCTTTGTACTTTAAAGCACTGAGCACATCACTCACAGCCGCTTCTCAGCATCCCTGCTTTCTGGTCGTAGCCACAGGGCAACTAAAGCAGGATGGAACAAAGAATTTCCCTAGGCTAGAAAAGGCATCCAATCATTGCTGCCTCCTAAAAACCCCACGGAAAAAAAGCAAAATAAATAAGCGCAGAGGGGTGACCTCCTCTGTTCCCATCAAAACATTCTCTCATCCATCTGCCCTGTATAGTGGATCATATTAAACCATATCTCAGTGTGATGAATATCAACTGACTTGCTCTAAGAATTTAGGTTTCTACCTTAATCAAGAACTTATTGCTCACAGATACTCTAGAAAATTATAGCATGGAACAAGCAACTTTCAGAGGTGCAAGACTTCCCTGAATCAGGTGAAGCTGAGCTGGAAAACATGGGGTAACCTCTCCCCATGGCACCTTGTCGCAAACAACATCAGTAGATCCATCCAAATTGGGATGTCTTTGATACAAAAAAAAGAGTTGCATTTTGGGAAGGGTAGGGAAGTTTAAAATGAGTTTGATGTCCTCTCCCCACTTGAAAAAAAGCAATTTAATTCAGACTATCTAATTCATAGCAGTTGATACTGCCAGGCTATTTTTTTGATAGCTTTTTCAGATGAAAAACATTAATTCAAATTCATGGTATAAAAAGAATAGAGCTGGTCAGGAAGAATCTGATAGTCATTTTCTGCAAGGTGATTTAGTTCTATCCAGACCTAGAAGCTCCACAAAAGTGTTGCTGATTTTATACTTCAGTAAAAAGTCAAGATGTCAAAGGTTCTATTTTACTCCACACAGGTGACAGTATTTTGAGTTAAATCCTTGCTTTCATAGCAAGTTACCACCTAAAACAGTCAGAAGCAAGATGAAGTGACATGTTTTGATTGACTTTAAGTAATTTAATTTTTCATCTACTCCAGTAAAAGTGCTGATATTGTTTAGTTTTGTTCCCATTCCAAGTGAAGGAAAGTTCTGAAAAAGCTTTATAAAATGTCATTGTTTTCCTGCAGCCAGGGGTAAGGACAGCAACAGTGTATTTTTCCTTGGCTGCAAACTCCTCCAAGGTCAGGCCTGTTACTAGTTTCAGGGCTCAAGGACACCTCCCACAGACAGGTTTAACTTGACCGCTCTCAAACCAAGAGGCAGATTACCTACCTGAAACCAAACCAGTGCTTGAGTTAATAAGTGAGACTGCCCTATAGCACAGTGCTAACGGGGCCCACGCGCTCACTCCTTAAGGAGTGTCATATGCTTCCTGGATGTACCAAAACAACTTCAACCTTTCATGTATCATCTGTACCTGTCATTTCTCAGTCTGGAAGTCAGGAATTAAGAGCAAAACCCATGACAGGATGCAAATGCTAGAAATCCCAATTATTCTACATCTGCATGTTCATCATCTATTCAAACACAAGGTTTTCCTCTTTTTTTTTTTTTTTTGTTTGTTTGTTTGTTTGTTTGTTTTGGGGTTTTGTTTGTTTGGTTTTTTTGGTTTTGTTTGTTTGTTTTTTGGCCTATGTGTGCATTTTCTTTTTGTTTTATAAATTAGGGTTTTAAAACTCTAGTAGCTAACCCTAATCGCTGTGATACCAAGTGAGACACCCAGTAGGCAGGCAGATGTAGCCCTGGAGTTTCACCTCCTTCTGAGGCACTTTGACTTGGGTGGCCCTGGCAGCATTTCCACTGCCACTCTGACCACTGGGAACGCAGCTCTGAGGTTTACAGTGCATCCAACATGGCACAGCAAGCAGCAACATCCCTTGCTCAGGGGAGTGAGATCCACAGGCGTCACAAGTGCCCTGGTAGCAAAGTCTTGGGGAGCTCCATATTGAAGCACGCAAACCCTTTTGTGGGTTTTGACTTGAGTAAATGGCTGATATGCACAATACAGATCTGTAGGCCTTTTGTCACCAAAGGAATCCTTAATTGATGGATTTCAATGAGATTGCTTGTGTGAAACTAGATTTGCAGGTTCAAGTTTTTGGAGTAATGGGTCAAAATTATTTGTGAAGACACTTCTGTGGGAGCTGCAGGGGTGGGAAAGGGACAGGAGTTATTGGTTTTCTCCCTCTGAAAGGAAGGTCACTTTGACAATACACTCTCAGCAGTAGACCTACCCATAAAGAAAATTACAAAGCACTGTCCAGGGCACAAACAAACACCATTATTATATATTCAAAGTAGTGCCCAAACTGAATTAAGCAGAACTTTACAGAACAAGTTTGAATCAAATATTAATGTGCATCCCAGAGAGAAGGATGGAGGGAAAGCACATGCCTTCAACTCTTTCTGTGCCTGAAGTGAAAGCACTATAAGGCAGCAAGACAGCAAAGTGAAGACACTGGTTAAGTAAAAGTAATCAGGCATAAGGTGGCCAACAACTCTAAGCATTCTTTAACACCACGAAATACATGATATTGTAGATGTACCATATTAAAGTGTTAAATTATCGCAAAGGTGCTGGACAGTTTTCACTCATTTTAGCCACAATTTTATTACACTGTAAATCCAGTGCAGCCCATACCATGTACAGATTAGTATATTCAGCTTAACTCAGATATGCCACAGGGCCAGTGGCCACAGAGACCCTCTCCATATCAGACTCCACTCGTGCATTTTAGATAACACCATTTAGGCATTTCCCGCAAAGGTATTGTGGAATCTAGTGTAATATGTCAAAAATAACTAGTTCCTCAGCAACGCTTTTTCTTACTCAGATGAAATAGAAATTTATGAATGGATCCTAAGTTTTAAAGACAATTACTAAAATGATTAGTAAGCAACTTCTCTGTACCACCTTCTTCACTTCTGGCCTACACTGACTGCCATGCCCCTATGCCAAAGTTGTTTGTCTGTCACTGAAGACATGTATTTACTCAACATCAAAATAATTTCCAGAGAATCCTGTTCAGGGTTTTATACTTAACTGGTATTTCATGCCACTATATCTTTCACCAGCAGGCAACACAGAATTTCTGAAACAACATGCCTGAAGCACAAACCACAAAACCCCACAGCCAGTGGCCTACCATTAGACAACTTCATATTGGAAATTGTTACTTTTGCCAAAGACAAGCCACACAGATGAGGCAGCAATTTGTTAGAAGTGGAGAGGAAGGATGGTTATAGGCATCCTCTAAGAAACATCCAAACATTTCAACAAATTATGACAAATCTGCAGCCTACTATCAACAAAATACTAATTTCTGAAGCATTAATTAGACAATCTTTCTCTCTCTTTGTCATCAAAATCACAACTCTGTGGGGTAAAAAGGGCTCAAGAAGGAACTCATAGTCTTTTTCCCAAGAGATATATTCTTCTCAAAATTGTTCTTACATTATGAAAATACTCTGACCTACTGACATCCATCAAGCGCTACCAGTTTTCAGAGCATATACACCAAGGTACTGAAAACTCCTGTACTACTGGGGCAAAGGTAACAACCTTTCCACTTTACTGATACGAAGTAAATGTGCGACTGTAAAAAACAACTATCGCCCCTTCAGTTTCCCACTGGGTCAAGCAGTGGCTACAATGGATGTAACTGAGGAGTTGGAGATGCTGCCTTTCCTCCTTCCCACTCTGGTATTTTTCTTCTGCACTCCTTTGTTCACTTAACAGAACTTTATTTGAAGCGTGTTTTTACTCCTTCACTGCATGACAAACCCACACAGTCAGAAGACAGGCTTATAAAAACCACAGATCTCCAGCAGGGAGCTCGACGGTGGGTGTAATATTGGACACAGCTCTCCATTCATCATACACATTCTCTGGATTTCAAGTTGGCAGTGTCCCTTTAGCTTACTGTTCCTCCTCATGAGAGACCAGAGGAGTCAACCCTAATGAAAACACTTCCTCCACCAGCGTATAAGCAAACAGATCTTCACCTGCAATTGTTCTCTGCTTCCAGAAGCTAGTTAAAAAGACATCAAGGAAAAAAAAAAAAAAAAAAGGGGGGGGTGTGGGGAGGAGATCCTGGAAAGTGTTACAGTTGCAGGGATGGTGGAAGGAAGGATGTGGGAGTTAGGAGGTTGTATACAAGGAGGAAAATGACAAGGTCTCAAAGGCGTTCCCAGTCCTGTGCAAGCATTTCAAAAGCCTGATCTGTTCTCATTTGTTATTTAGCAAGTTAAGAATCGGAGCATATCACAATGATTGATGAGCAACTGCAGAAGGTTGCTTTCCACTCATCTTAAACCCTCTCCTCCAGCACCTATTCTGCCCTGCCCTCCCCGGGTGCCACTGAACGGACCAACGTATCATGGTCTTGTTTCCACAAAGTGACCCCCTTCCCTCTCCAGCCCTCTCCCAGAGCTCACGCAGAATCCACAAGGAGTAGCAATCAGGCGAGTTCCCGAGAAAGCAGAGACCAAACTGAGCGTTATTAAGGAGGTCGGGCGACACGTACACCGTAGCTCTGCAGACGCAGCAAAACGCTGGCACCCATGGTGTGGCGTTTGGTATCTCTCCCTAATCTAAAATGTGTCTGAAAAGGAACTGGCACCAGATCAGCGGCCTCATCTGGGGAGGAACAGAGAGGCTCTAGGGGAGAGACAAGAAACAAGCCTCTTTTCACATCCTACCACCCTTGGGCATTTTGTCCGTCCCTTCTTTCTTCCCTGAAAGAGGCCTTTGTCACAGACGCGCAAACCCTATACGATTTATTTCAGAGAGAGAGAAGGTCTTTTTATTTATTTCCCCCCTCCCCTTTTTCGCAGTTCGGCGACAACAAATACGTCCCTGTGCTGCGCCCCCTCCCCTCTCCCCGGCCGGCGGCCGCGGGGGCGGGGGACACGGACACGGGCGACCCTCGGGCGCGCAGGGCCCCGCAGAGCCGGTCCCCGGCGCTGCCCCCGGCCCTCCCCACGCCCCGGGCCTCGGTCGGGGCGGAACCGGGCGCGGGGTCCTCGTGTGCTGCGTGGGGGACATCCGCAGCAGCGCGGCCGTCTCCCCGCCCCGGTACCCCCGCAACCCATCACCGCTCGGGCGCACAAAGGAAACAGATCCGCCGCAGCATCCATGCATGCATCCACCCATCTATCCATCCCCCCGCCCCCGCTCCTCCCGGGCGGGCTTCGGCCCCTCCGTTACCTAAGGCGGCTCAGCTCGGCTCGGCTGGGCTCGGCTCAGCGCAGCGCGGGGCCGGGGCGGCGCCGCCGCACTCGCATCCTCCTCGCTCCGCTCCTCCGCCGGCTGCCCCCGCCCGCCCGCCCGCCCGCCCGCTCGCAGCGAGGGCGCCGCTGCCTCTCCCCGGGGCGGACGCACTGCGCCGAGCCGCGGCCGGCTGCGGAGGCGGCGACTCCGTGCGGCGGCGGAGCCTGGGCAAGGATGAGCTCGCACGGGCTCCCGCGCTGCTGCTGTCGCTGTCGCTGCCGCTGCCGCTGCCGCCTCCGCTCCGCTCCGCCCGGGCGAGCGCGGCTCGGGCGCTCCCTCCCACCGGGGCTCCTGACAGATGGCGCAACCGCAGCGCCGCCGCCTCCCGGCCCCGCTGCCCGCACGGAGCCGGCAGCGCCCTCCGCGGGGCCGCCCCGACTGACAGCGGCGCCGGCCAATGGCGGAGCGCGCCCGGCAGCCCCCGCCGCTGCGATTGGCGGGCGGCGCGGGGGGCGGGGCGGGCGCGGGGGCCGCGGGCGGGCAGCGCCCGCAGACACCCCCGGGCTGCGCCCGCCGCTCCTCGGGCACCCGGCGGGGCCGCGGCGAGGGATACCCCGGGCTGGCCGGGAGGAGAAACCGGGGGTGAAGAGGCGAGAGCAGGAGGAAGAGGAAGGGTGGTCTGCCCGTGCCGGGGGGGTCGCGGCCGACAGCTGCCACCGCCGGAGCGGTTCGCGATGCTCCGCGGCTTGCCGGGGCGCCTCGGGAGGCGGGAGGAGTGAGCTGAGCGTCTCAACATCCCCGATGAATGGGAGAACAACCCTAAGCAGATTATGCCTCTTTGTGAAAGACGACGTCTTGTTTTATTATTACGGTTCTTTTTTTTTTATCCCTAATTCTTGAAATTGGCAATAGTGGGTGATAAGGCAACGGCGGCAGTGAAATAGGCGAAAGTTTTCCAGGGTTATGGTTGTATTCCATTTTCCTCATTTAATCGCGGAGTATTTGGTCCAGCCGTGTTGCAAGGAGCGTCAGCCCCACCATGGCTGTTCCAGGGGTGTACCTGCCTTCCCCCCAGCACGGCTGGGCACCTTTGCTGGGGCTTCGGTCTTGCACTGCACCCAGAGATGTGCAGGCTTCACTGTCCTCTAGTCACAGTGCACCCTACCCCACAGGCAGGTGATTAGAAAAGTTCTCTGTACACTTTGTTCCCTTCAGGTTCTCAGCACTGCCGTAAATCCTCCCGGCATTTCTCAAGGTGTTGCGTCCACCTCCAACGCCCTCTGAAAGCATCTCAGGCTCCAGCTTCAGGTCCTCTCTCCAGCAAGACCCTGTCTGTGACCTTGGATGCTCCCATACTGACAACAGACTGGCACATCTTCCTGTCCCTTATCTCCTAGGCTGGAAAGCTCTTCTGCCTTAGCACTGAAGAAATTGCAGTTAGGCTCCAACAAGAACAGGAGAGACATATAAAATACAAATGTAGAGGGTGAGAAACCTGATTAAACATGTTGAAATAGCAAACCGTAACACAAGTTTTCAATAACTAAGGTTTGCATTTCTCTCACTTCTTCCCCTCTGGATTTCATTTTTGGCTGCTGATATTTAACCAGAGGATTATTTAATCTTGACAATTTGATTTCCTGATTAAATTGCAGTTTTACAGTTCAAATATAACCTTGCTTCCTATCAGAATGTCTACAACTGTGTGTTCACAACAAGAAAGAGTTTTGCTTCTCTGTCTAGGTGACTGTAGGTTATGTGTAGGTGAGTCTCGATCATTACATTTCAGGACCAAATAAAATTTGTTCCATGAGTTCATATAAAGAATTTGGAAAGGATGGGAATTTCAAAATAAAATGTCACTTATGACACTTCTTATTTTAAACCTGATTATAGATGTAAAAAGAAACAAAATTTTCAGGCTCCTAGGTAGCTCATTTTAAGTTTCCCTCCTAATCTTTCAATGAAGATTGATTTTGAAAAAAATTTATATTACCACATAAAACATATAAACAGCACAAGAGTATAAATGTATAGATCAACTGAAAAAACAATTTTTGCTTTTCCTTCTCTTGGGTGGTAATAGCAACTCAGTGGAGAGGTCTGATTCTGCCTTTCCAGAGACACTGATCGGGATCTTGATCCTACAGACTTTGAGAAGCACAGGCTGCAGCCATTGGGCCAGCAGCAGGCAGCAGAACAGAGCTGCTGCCCAGAGACCCGCCTGCCTCAGCTGGCCCAAAGCAGTGGGAAGGCAGAGCAGGGTTATGGAGATTATTAGTCTGTTCTGAACTGACTATCGGTTCAGGTTTGGAGACTGTCAGGACTGTCAAGACTTAATACTCTAGGCTTCTCAGCAGAAAACCAGAATGCGGCTTTAGGAAAAGGGGCATTTTTGCGAGCTCCATTCGCCTTTTTTTATGGGATTATACATAATCTTACCTCTTCACAAGTCAATAGAGGTTTCTTGGGGATCTTAAGCATCTTGGAACTTAAACAACCAGAAAATCTTTCTACAAAAGCTATAGGAAAGAAATGCACTTAATTTTATAATCAGAAAGTGGGAGTATAGAGTCTTTGTCCAAAACTTTGAATGCTCTTGGCTATGAATTAAAATCAGCATCGTGTAAAGAAAAAGAAACAAACAACCAACTAAAAAACTACTTGCCACTCTTTTTTGAGCCAAACCAGAAAATAACCAACTAATCAATGAAAGACCAAAACAATATCACACAGCAGCCGCAGAACTGCTCTAAGCCAAGGCAGATAAACTGGCTTGGCAGGATGTCATAGAAAGTCTGATGCTCTGAGCAAGTATAGCTGGAGAGGAGCAAGGTGTGGAGTCAGGAATGAAGTGCTGGAGTCAGGAATCAAGTGCGGGTAGTTGTGTGGGAAGCATAGGAAGAAGCCTTAGGTTTCCCCTTTAGGGTACCTGTAATTTCCTTAGGATCATAAAGGCCAGCAGAGCTGCTCTGAGTTCCTGTGGCCCCTGTGGCAGAGGTGAGACGTGCTGGAGTTTTTCCTCCACATGAGTCAAGCCGATGTGTGCCCATGGCAGGTCCTCACACTAGTCTTGTTCTTTGGCACTCACCACCATGGCTTGACTGTTTTGATATCTGCCTTCAGAAATCACCCAGAAAATCTGCCAGATATTCTCCCAGTCAAACAGAAGAAATAATTAAATTTACCTACATAATACAGGAGCAGTTCTTTATATTCTCCTTCTACTCTCCCAACTTTTCTAAGCATCTTACCCTAGAGTCCATAACACTGTTTTCTCTCTCTTTCCTCCATGTGGCCTTCCTCCTTATGCCGAACTACTTACTCCTTTCTCCAACCTCATCTTAAAACACTTATTCATTAAAATCTTGAAATAATGTCCATGGCTTCTTCATGAGCCATTTTCATGGCCAACATGAAAAATACTGTCAAAACCTTAGTTTGACATGCAGTCACATGTACTAAATGATGTGGTGTTGAGATTCTCTCTTTTCCTTTGAGTCCCCTGCTTCTATCTTCCTATAGAGCTCCATGGCTTTTTGCAGCAGTATGAAAATTAGGAGCCTGATTAGGATTTATTTGTAATAATAATTTAGAATCTGCGAATGCAGTCACAAAATGACACATGAGTGCCTGTTGGAGTTGTCAGTGGGCAAGGAATCAATGACAAGTATCATGAATGTATACTGCATAAATAATAGCCACGGTTTGCATAGAAAGGTAATGTTTTGAGATACAAACATGCTCAGGTTTGTAATAGCAAGGTGATGTAAAGGCAGCTCTTTTGTAGAACAGGACAGTACGTCAGTTCCATTTTCTTGGTTTTTTCAAGCCACTGTTGGTAAAATTAGGCTGACTCTCAGAAAAACCTGTCAGAATTGTTTGCTGGAATCTTCTGAGCCATAATTTGTAAAAGTGAGATCCTAAGAAACTTGTGTTTTAAAAGACCCCCAAAGTGTTAAATTTAAACCTTCTTTTTTTTTTTTTTTTAAATCAAAACGTTTTGATTGAGATTACCTTTCACAAGGATAACCAAATATCATGTTCAAATTCTTCACTCAAACCAGTACACTAATCACAGTCTGATAGGTGACTAATCTGCTTCACCATTTTATCTTCTGTCTTACACTTCCTTGCTTTCTACATTGCTAACTCGGCAAGACTTCTATTCATTTTGGTTTTGGCTGTGTGTATTTTACCAGCTGTAGTCTGTCATGTATAGCATATTATAAATAATTACAGAGTAGTGGGGGAAAAAAGGGATCTGAACTTGCCTACAGTATTTTAGGAGGCTGACAGTATGTGCCTGGCACATCCCACGATATTTTCAGGAGGTTCCTCGGCTGGGGAGTGCTAAATGGGTCTTGCTGACTTACAGGTGATTACTGTCAGGGGATGCTGAGGTGGCAGGTCCGCCTCCCTGAGGACACCATCTTTGAGATGGAAACAGCAGCCTGGAAGCAGAAGGGAAGGTTTGAACTGAGCTCTTCATCCTGTTCATCAGCACTAGTCACACTAATACACGGAAGCAAAATAAAGGGTATTGGCAGGGATAGGAAAAGAGTGCTTTGCCTTTTGTGCATTAGGTAAATCATCTGTGGGAGCAAGTAGCCAGGAGACACTTCATCACCTTATGTCTTCAAAGAATAAACAGAAGAGGCCTTCCTTATTGCTGTAGAGGGTCAAATCTCAGATGTTTACATACATATGAACCTACTTTTCTTATTGTCTTAGAATATTCCTAAAGCACAAATTGGAAGTGGTGTTTCCTCAAACATTATAGAAGGGTTTTCCCAAACCAGCAAAGCAGGTGTTAAACTGTAAGAATAACATCTTCAAATGGGATCATGCATTGTCTAGAAGTTAAATGTCTGTGTTTATAAGCCTGGCATATGTTTACATTCTCTGTGGCTACACATGAACATGGAAATAAAAAACACACACGGGACTACCTTAGGAAATCCAGAAATAGCATAAAAATATTAAAGCCATGTTTTCATAACTTCCAGACTTATTAGAAGTCACATCCTACTAAAGTCAGAAAAAAATTTCTTACTCTTATTTTATGTACTCAAATAAACGTTTTAAATTCTCTGTGAAAGTTGGTAAAAGGTATTGACTTTCAGTAAAAATATTTTTTAAGTGACAGTGAAGAGCCTGTGGGATAAGAACATTGGGAACAACAGTACACCTATAATCCAGCCAAGAAATATATCAATTATCTGCTGGGGATAGTATATTTTCAAAGAAGACAGTGTGTATATTATATTACATAATTTTGTAGAAATGAAGAACACATAATATATTGAAAGATGCATTATTGTTGTCTTTCTGCTGTCAGCATTAGTGCTCTGCTGAGCATCTGGGGAATGCTGGAAAGGGCTGGCTTCCTACATTGGAATAAACCTGAAATAAACAGCACAAGTTTGTTCTTAAATATCACTTTCTTAATTTACTTGCAGAGACCAACCCTATAGTTGATCCATTGACAAATTGTGGATATATTTCAGAGAAACAGGCCCAAGTAGGTTTTTGTGATTCCCAGAAGTATACATTTTCCAAAGAATTATCTCCAAATGCCAAAAAATAGCAGAAAACTGTTTCTTGTCTGTCACTGTCTCCAAGCCACACTGTGTAACAGAACTAACATAGCAATCTTCAGGTCTAAAATGTCAGCAGGTGAAAAGAAATAACAGATTCCATAAGGATACCTCAGATTATATAAGGGAATACTTTGACTATAGTGCTTCTCTCCCCAGCATATAAAATGGACTTAAAAATGTCTTCTTACTTTTGCAGCATGAAGTTTAATTACTATTTATAAATAATTAAAGATATTCCGGGCAGGCTGTACTGCAGAAGCTCATGGAGAAAGTTAGTAACACTGTTTCCATTGTGGGACTGGATTTCTGAACAGTGCCACCTCCTGAATGTGAGGAGAGGAATATTTCTATTTGTCTCTTTAATCCTTTTGGCCATTATGACACAAAGTGAGTCAGGATCCTCTCACAGATGTGATCCATGTTCCTGTGACTAACTGCTGCATTCTCTTGAGGAGGCTACAGCAAGGTTATGTAAACTGTCCCAGTTCTGGCACTACCCAACTGTTGAACTCTTGACCTTCCACTTTTCATGTTCTTTTAATCTATTTTTTCATGTGACTTTCCAGTTTGTTTGCCTTTTTTTTTTTTTAATGGTAAAATAACCCAGAGATCTGTCAGCTGGGAATGGACCTGTTCCATACCTATCATTAGCAAAGATGTATGCTAATGAGCTTATTAGAGGGTTGAGAGAGTCTCTTGCTTGCCTGCACTCCTCCTCCTGGAGGAATTACCACTCAGAAGCAATGGGGTGTCATCGCCTGTCTGGGACAATTATTAGGAAGGTACAAAGTGCATATCTTACCATAGAGTTTCCAGCTCTCTGCTGACAGTGGAGTGCTAGTGGGCGTTCTCACAGTTTGGGGTAAGGGCCCAACTTCTCATAGATTATCTTACCTTCTTTCCCAAATCTACCTCTTTCTACTTATGCTTATAAGGATTGTCTTTATTGCCCCATACATTTGTCCCTGTCCCACAACAAGGGCCTTGATATACTGCTTTACTGATACTGACCCTATTTCTAACGATGTGAAGACTTGCGGACTGGGTTCCAAGTAAGGATTAATAAGATTTGCATTTGCTTTCAGCTTATTAATCAGAGCCTCTTCCATTGCTGTTATCTCCAAGGAAAAAACACCCAGCAGTGTGCTCATCATGCTCTTTGCCCACACTGTGTTTGCTGGCCCTTGCAAATGGATGTGATTCAGTGTGAATCTCCCATCACCTTGGCTGTCATCACTCTGGCAGCACCATAGACTGCTGTTGTGGAGCTGCAGGTTTGAGTGCTGCTGCCCTTGTTTTGCATCGTTCTCACCTCTTATGGTGTTTTGAACTGACTGTTTTGTTGACAATGTCAAAATGAACCTGTGCCCTAATTGCCTTATTTTCTAACTGGGATCCTCAGTAGCTTGGCAATTGTAATTGCATCTGTCATTAAGGATGAATTTTGGATCCTTCTGGGAAAGAAAAAACAATAATCATGGCACTGTGCCATAGCTGCCTGTATGCAGATGACCATGCTCATCATTTGAACATTCCCTAGCTTGCTCTGGAAAACAGATGTAGGATGTAGTGAAGCCAGGCAGAAGGAGAAACTAAATAAATGCAGCCACTCTGCTCTCTGAGATAGACACGCAGGCACATGCTGAACAAGATGCATCAACACTAAGCTGGTGAGTATCCAAGTGAAGAGCTACAAACTTTCTAAGATTGTTTCCACCCAAAATGAGTATGTGCTCAGTCTGGAACAGATGACCATCCTTCTGAACATACCAAGATTCCAGTGATTATCCAATCTAAAAGTGTGTAAATATGAGAATTTTAAAGACTTAAAAGAATATTCCTCAACAAGCCTCCAAAAGTTAGAGCTGTATGCAAGAGTAAGGAGCGGCTTCCCATGTAAGTGCATGATTTAAGATGAACCAGACCTAGAATGGTTAATCCACTAAGAGGAAGAGAGAAAACATGAAAATGTACTCTATGAATGCAAACCCCAAAGGCACAAAGGTAAAAAGTAGACAAACAAAATTAAAAGGGAAAAATGAATAAACAGAGGAGTAAGAAAGGGTGTCCTGCACAAAGACTTTGTATATAATAATGGTGGAAAAAGAAGTAATTAAGATTAAATGTACTGATAAAAGAAAAAATACAAAATAATATTGTCAAGGAGGCAGGAAGTGAGACCAAGAGAGAGATTTTGCAGACGCATAGTATTAAGTGTAAAGGCATGGAAATAGAAATACTGCTGCAAACCTCAGACAACCTCATGATACAAATACAAGATGGCATCAAAAAACCCAGCTCAAATCAAACCCTGTGATGTAAAATAATGGAAAAAAAAAAACCCTCAGGGAATCAAATGCAAAACAAGCAGTAGGGTGGTAGTAAATATGTGAAGCAATAAGACTTCTTCAGCCTTGTCTGAGAGAACAACTCAGTCAATCAGAACCAGCTAGAGTACTATAATGGTGGTAGGATGGTATAAAATTCACGCTACCATCATTATTCTGAGTGCCTTGAGGATGAGGTCATCAGGGCTGTCATGGGTGTCACCATGTGAATGACTGTACCAACTCAGGCAAGATAAGCATCTTTTGTTACGCAGATCATGATGACTCTCACTGTGAAAGTTTTTTGCTGCACTCTTTTCTTGCACACTTTTCCTACCAACAGGATGTTCTTTCTTTTCTGGTACCTATGCTTTGCTTCACTTCAGTGCTGATTTCATTTAAGAACTTAAAAGAGTTGGCTGGTAATCAAAATCCCTTTTCCCAAAAGTGCCTTTTGGGTGTCCCTGAAGCACACACATGAGTGTGCTTCCACTTTCCCTGTGCTATGACTGACTGAGGAAAAGCTGGGCAAGCACCACAGCCAGAGAAGCTTGAACATTTGCAGACAACTAGAGTTCATGACTAAAAACCTTCCTGAATGAGGATTACCTGCTTTGGAGAAGCAGAGTGATTCCCAGTGCTTTATGGCAAACAGTGATAATGTCAAAAGCACTCAGGTAAGTAAAATGGCTCCTTTGAAAGATTATGGTCCTCATCTAGATAAAGAAAGTTGGCAATGGCATTTAGGATTCATCGTCAGAAGAAGTGAGTAGTGCCTGTCAATGTCAGGACTAGGATTAGCTGGATCTACTGGGAACAGCATGTATCTCACAACCTTCTGTTGACCACAACCTGATTTGAGAGAGTTCAGGAAGTGGAATAAAATTTGGCTGAAAACACAGTAAAATGCACTTTTCTGCCATGCATTCACATACATTTGCTGACTTCATAAGGATTATGTGCCAAAGAGGTCAAAGCAACACAGCTACATCTAAAGATAATTTCTAAATGGCTTTAATATTAGGTCTTTCAACTAACTCACATTTTTTTCTACTGTTTTCCCATCATTGGACAGCTGCTGAATTCTGAATAAAAAGGAAAAAGATATCATAGATGAGGTAATCACATACAACCATTATAATACCAGGAAACAGGTAATCATTTATCCTGTATGACTGAAAAAGCAACAACACTATATAATGCTAGTGAGTTGTACTTTGAAGTCAAATTTCTAAACTAAAAAAAATTTCCTACAACAGAGACAGCTGGTAGCTTTTGGACTGAGCTGATTATCAACACAGAACCGAAGGACACTCAAACCAAGAGGAAATGTCTAGCAATCATGTTTGATGTGAGTCGTTTCATCACTAAGTTTGAGGATGTAAAACAGATGAAGTAGAAAATTACACTAAATCACTAGAGAACATTTTAAAGGAGTTATTGGTTGTGTCTCTCCATGATGCTGAAACTGTAATGCTACAATTTTGAATTACTCAACAAAAAGATGGAACTAGATATATATAGCTGACTTAATTTTCTGGTCACGAAAGTACAGCAAATGAACCAAAATACAAGATCCTCAAATTACTAGAAAAATGGATAAGAGAAAGGCACAGAAAGCAATCAAGCCAATTATTTGCTATTGTCAGGGAAGCATCTGAAAGGAATCTGACAACAAACCATATGAAACAAGTGCTCTTATCTATAATTTTGTGGAGCTGGGCATATGCCAAAGGAGAACTCCCACCCACATGCACAAAGTGCTTGAATTTTTGAGGCAGTCTGAGAATACAAGATAGCATCATAGTTAAAGGCAGTTGGCTCACAGTGTTCAGATCACAGACACTTCCTCAGAGCACCTTCTGAAACTGAAGTGTGTCTCCAAAAAATTGGAGATGTCACTGTTTGGCAGACATGGCCAGGGATATCAAAGACCTGGTAAACAGTTGGGGTTCATATGGGAATGTGCAAAACCAGGCAAAGCTGATGAAATGTACATAGCATTTGGTTTGTTTGTGATCTAAATAAGGGACAGCGTGGGAATGAACTTGAGCATTGGTAGCACGTTGTCCACGCTGTTTAATTGTCACTCCTGGTTTTTCCTGGTTGATTCTAACTTAGGTTTCTTTCAGGTGACTACCCCACAGATGGGTGGGCATGTTCCTCTTGGAAATTGGGACCATCGATCAGTCCATAATCCTCCCTTATTCAAGTGGTGTAGATATAGATAGTTACAGGTGCCTCAGAAAAAATTAAAGCTTGCTCGTCCCCTCCCACCCACATCTCAGATATATTTTTCACTACTGCCTAATTGAGCTGTCCTAACTGAGACCCTGAAATTGCCTTGGCTTCTCATCCCTCCCTGTCTGTGCACACATGGAGGGCTGTCTTTCATGCTGATGGGAAGCAGATGATTGTCAGACACTGCACCGACCACAGCAGGAATCATTTCATCAGGCCTGGTACCCTCAGCCTTTGTGCTTTCAGACAGTGGCCCTGAACTGGGCCACTCTGTTCAGACGATTTACCTTGGAAGAGGAGTTTCATGTCACCATCATGTTACAACGACGAAGCTTAATCAGTGCTTTAAAGTGCTGCAGACCTATTAAAGCAAGCTGCTAAAAAGAAAATACATGCAAAACCATTCCTGAATAGAGTAATATTCCCTGCAGAAAGTGTTACCAACAGCCTGGTAAAAGTGCTTGCTCTCAAGATGAGTATATACCTTTGGTACTTAGCTCCATCAAACAGCAGTGGTAGGAAGAACAGGAGATAGGATGAAAGGATAACACCTATGGGCCAAAGCCTGCCACTTTAGGCAAACTACAGTTCTCCAAGAATTTGCCATTAAATTGATAAAGCTAGACAAGAAAGTATCAACCTACAATTAATAAATACTCAACACCAGAAGTCTGCTTGTCAGTGAGAGAAAAACCTGATATGCATTTCAATATTGAGCATCTGAAAGTATACACCTGACTTTTTACAATACCTTGCAAACCCGGGGGTTCGCAGTCAAGCAAGCAGATCACTCAAAGAGAGATTAGAGATAGTAAGTTAAGTACTATAATGTAAACAAGGAGATCACATTCATGCTCATTTTTTGAGACAAAATTAAGTGTTAGAAGGAAAATCACCCAAGTAGGGGACATTATACCAAGACTAGGTGTGTGACTGTGTCTAGTGATCTCAAAAACTCAGCAAGTAGTGTTTGATAAATGCAGAGAGCCTCAGCATAACTCTTGACTGGCAGCTGCTGCAGAGTGGGAGTAGCTGGGGAAGTCTGGGATGCCTGCTGAGGGCTGCCTGGGACAGGAAGCCCGGTTTGTCCCCTACACTGCTGCCATGTGAACCATTCCGTGCCCCTTGGCCAGCACACATGACAAACATATTATTATCTTGTCTCTCTCTCTTTCTGTCTGTGCTTCTGTACAGAACAAGAGGCATGATGTTTTGGAAGGACTTGAAGGCCAGCCAAAATGGAAACGAGAGAAATCATTGAAGCAGCCAATGGGCTGCAGCAAGAGGAAAAGGGAACACTGAAGTAAATAGCAGTCTTTCCACTCATGTCAGGGCAGGCTGGATCAGACCCATATAAGCTGAAGGTTAGAAGCAGGAAATATCATGCTGAATATTAGTAAATAAACTGTAGTAGTGAGTGTAATTAAGCAATTTGTGCACAGGGAGGGAACAGAGCTTTGCCCTACTATGGATGGCTACATACCATTACAGCACTCTAGAATCCTTTAGAATGAGCTTCCTCACTGTTATCTCATTATTTAGGATTTGTTTGTTTGCTTGTTTTTAATCCATTATGATCTGAAAGAAAAATACAAAGAGAACACTCTTCTTCCCTCCATCCTTGGGAATAACTGACCGTTTCAGGCGAAGAAACCTCTGACACTTCAAACAGATGCATTAAAGCTAACATTATTTAATGAATTATTTGGTGACATAACATGCCAGTGCCCAAGAGATTCAAACTTTGAAAAATATTTTTGTTATTTAAATTTAGAGGAGAGAACACTTAAATCTCAAGCGAGGAATCTCCCTTTTCTCTTTGGGGCCTTTTACTTTGTTCTGCTTTGAGGCGTGCAAAATTTACTTTGACAGCTCTTGCTTTTGGAATATTTTAAGTGAAAGATGATTTTTTGACAAAGCAGTTTAATTTTCAGAATTTTGTGTTTCGCACTTCACAGATGCCTGGAGTCAAACGGGCCAGATTCTCAGTCCTACAAACAAAAAGAGCAAAAAGCCATGGTAATTGCCCACTGAGGCAGTTACCAAAGAACCAGGGAATCCTTAGGTTCCACACAGTGGAAAAAAACAAGGGACTTCACTATGAACATGTCTCACAGATGTAAAGAAACAGGACTTAGTTAGGTAAAACTAGTATTTTGTATCACACCAGGTGTGGTGCGCAATTTAGTCTCAGTCTTCTCATGAATCACCGTGGATTGTTTTCTCTGCAAAACAGGTATTGCTAAATACTATCACTAAAAAAACTAGAGCTGGGGAACCCTCCCCAAATGCCCACAAAATCATTATTACTGACAATAATCCTCCATAAACAATCAGCAGAAAATCAGCATCCATGCCTTCTTCCCCTTGTTCTGATCTGGCTATTCTTTTGAGCCGTTTCTGGCACAGTGCTTTTGAATTGTCCCAAATCTTTTTTATGTGCAGAGACTCAAAGACTAATCAGCATTAGTGACAATGAAACTAAGGGCATTATCACTTCACACTGTGTGGTACAGCATGCTTCAGAGCCCCACCAGTTAGCAGCACATGAGCTCTTTTGGGCAGGGAAGGACATACAACAAATTTGCTAGTTTTGTGCATCTGTGCTACTTTGGGAACCAAGGCATAGATTTCTGCTAGGTACTTTGTATGCCCTCATGTCATGCACCAGCAAGTCAGACCAAGATTTCTGGCATCTGGTGGGTTCAGGCACGTTAATGCTGTGCTCTTCAGAGTAGATCTGTAAAAGCAACTAGAGCTGCTAAATATAAGATCCTCTTGAAAAAGAAAGGCAGACACCAAGATTAGAGGGCTGACCTAGGTAAAACTAAAACCTACCTATAATCGTTACTCTTGTCTATATCCTTAACAGAATTTAATTTCTGTTCTTCTTAATATCAGTTTGGGAGTCAGCAGCTATGGTGTGACTTGTGTGTGCTGGTATACCTTTACTAGCTGAAAGGAATTCTTCATGGAGGTCTACTCTGGTGCTTGTGTGAAAATCTGAGAATAAGCAATACATCTAACCTGGCTGTGTCTCATGGCCTGGGTAATAAGGAGAGGCAAATCTGCTTCTTCTCTGGCCTCATTATAGAAAGCCTTAACAGTCCCTATTTCCTCTTACTGACTGGAGAGAATTAGGAGCTTGTGACCTGAGATGAAAGGATGTGTGGAGGAGATGCTGTGCCTGGACAGAATTAGAAGAAGGAGTGTTTGAATAGGACCTTGCCTATGCATGTTATATATCTCAATCTGCAGTCAGCCTGGCTGTTGAAAGAGCACTCCTCCAAAAAACTCTTGCTCCTTCCTGCCATTTCACAGAGGGCTTAAACCTGAAGCTTTTCTTCCTGTGTGCGGAAGGAGCACAGGAGGTACCTACCATTTCTCCAGCAGCTCTCTCATGTCTCCAGAGCTAGTGGCTACTTCTGTGCTAGCCCTGACTCCAGCATGCTCGCTGGGCTTACTTCAGATACACTCTGCAAATGTAGAGGAGTCTTGGCAGAATGACATACGCTGCTAGGTTTACTGGCAGTCGCACCAACTTGTACACCAAAGAGCGAAGTTCTCTTGGAACTGCAGTCAACAAATGGGGTAGCTGGTATTAGATTGCATATTTAATGTTGCATTTTCCAATCTAAGGATCAGTTATCGACAGTGATATAATCTGTGCTAGGACAATTATGGAACAATTTCAAATTTGCAAGGAAGGAAGAGAAAGTGTTGCAGTATGGATTTGTGGGTTTTTTAAATTAATAGCTGCATGAAGTTACAAATTAAATGTTACAAATAGTTCTCAAGACTGTTTGTAAATCAAAAGCTAGGTAAGGTGCTCAAAAATGTCTGATAAGTACCATCTGAGGATGTATCATATCTAGAAACTACAACATTTGGTTTTAATATTTGAACATTCACATACGAATAAAGGGAATGGTGAAGATAGCTGTGAGGAGCTTGACCAATTCATGACCTAGAATAATAACATGAGGCTCAGGCACAAATTCAGGGTACCCCAGGATACATGACAGATGGCTAATAAAAGAAGGAATCCCTTGCCTTATATACACCTCTTCTCATTACCTGAATATCATCTGTTCACTGTTAAAAACATATGAGTGAGAAAAAAAAAAGGTCAGTTTTTGACTTCAAGTGTAAGCATATATAGCATTAGCTATCTGAATTTCTGTGTAAGTAGAGCTGCTGCTAGTGAATGGGATGTCGGTGTTAGCATCCTCACTGATGGCCAAGAAGGAGAAAAGGAGGAAAGTGGCTCTGTGATGAGTCCTTACTCAATATAGTCCATTCTGGTATCCCCAGAGTCCTCTATTGCAATTACTTTCTCCTGTGAAAGAAATTCCCTACTTGTACTATAATTTTTCTCAGTATGTTGTGTCTTATTCTGAAAAAGTTTTCTCTTTTAACATCTTTCCCTTTAATATGTGCATACTAAGTGAATGTATACTCACATTTACACAGCTATGAGTAATTGTGCTAATTTATAAGAATCTGTGATTTTTGCTGTTATTCAGCGTGGGTTTTTCATACACAGTTTTGGAGTACTGAAATCTAATTATTTCTTTCTTCTTCACCAAGAGTGTTTTCCTCGATCAAAAGTATTCATATATCAATAGCTCAAAGACATTCAAGCTCCATAAATTAATCTACACAATACAAACACACAGCATTCCCTTGCCTTCATTCATTTTCACCCACTGCTGTCATTTAGCTATGAAGTCATTCTATTTCTTTTCTCCCAACCTAATCCCCCCCTTTTTTTTGTTATTCAAAAACTTGGCATATTTAGGCTGTACGCTAGATGTTTGATGATTATGCTTTTGCTTTGTAATGAATAGACTCAAACGATAGTTTTCTGTTTCAAGAGGAGAAAACTAAGAACTTAAAAATACACTTGTTGGAAACGCCATCCTCTCCAGCTTGCCAGCTGAAAAAAAAGTATTACTATGTTGCATGTGGTTTATGAGAGACTTAAGTGATCCATAAAGCCTGATCAAAAGTTTCCTAATTTAAAGTTACTTAAAGAAGTAAGACCATTGGTCAGATGTGAGTTTAAGACTTACATTTCTATCAGTATAGAGAAGGGGTTCTCCATGTTCTTTGTTTGCTTCTGAATGAACTTCAGTATTTGTGACAGATCTGAGTATACTGGAAAGGAAAGGGAAGCATTAATTGCCACTACAAGTCCACTTCCCATTGCTTGAAAATCTTGACTGTCTAAACAGCCTGTATGTCATTTTAAGCAGTCTTTTGCTTCTTTGTCTCAAAGAACCTTTAACTTCTGACATGCCATTTTTTCATCTAGTCAACGGCTTTTCATATATCCCCAACCTAGCAACATTCATGTTGGAAATATTTTATTGTTTTAACTATTTTGACTTTGCTGTATGAATTTGGAAAGCACATCAACTTTTAAAACAAAAAAATATAGGTTTTCTCTTTTATAAAGTGTCATTATGCAGTGAGAAGAACTGTGAAGTGTTTTAAGTTATTTTCTTCTCAACTAATACTAGAGGCTTTCAAAAAAGGTAACATCTAAATAAAAATTCATGACAGTGCTTTCAGGATTGATCATGATGCCACAGTGGGACTACACTGATGTGCAATTATTGGGATTTTTGGCCATATTTAATGGAGTTTCTTCCAGTTTATACTATCACAGAAATAAAGTCTGTGAAGCTCTTAGAAATATGTCATCATATGTCTTTGCTGTTTTAGACACAAATTTCCCCATCATTTGAATTTTACTTTGAATCTCAACAGTTCATTAAATACTGTGCACCAGTGAAGTTAGAATTTGGAAAATCTGTTAATGAGTTGTTATTGGGGAAGGCACCTTAATATGACAGATGTGGTTTTGGATTTAACTGAAGTAACTGTGAAGAACATTTAGGAGGCTTATATAAAAGTATTGGATGACTTAAGGAGAAAAGGAAGTTAACTGAAATTCTGAAAGATGGTCCTGTTGGCTTTGCAAAACACATACTCCTTGTTTCTTTCATGGGAAGAGGGATAACCCAGCAACCTCCTCCCCAGCCTGGATGCTCTGAAATCCTTGTATATAGCATGAGACATCAAAAATTGGAACTCCATGACCTGAACTGTGATCAGATCTCTAATATTGTTACCATAAACATTTACGTCCAGCTTAATTCTCTCTTCATTTTTGTATGTGGTTCTTAAACTTCAGTTCAGCTTCCTGGAACTGAAATTTGTGTGTGCCTTTTTTTTTTTTTTTTAATTTCTACTTTAAGCTTTGAATCTATTCCAAAAGGATTCTGAACTTTATAGCACAAATCTTTGCTCAGTCAGGCAATATGTGCACTTCCTCTCATGAGGCCCACCACTGGGATGGATATGAGAAACTTGACGAGGTATCTGAAATTACTCCAGTACCCACACAGCTTATCCCTTTTAAGTGACCTTTCTGAAGTCAACAGGTTTCTTAATGCTGCCTAGAAAGTGATAATTTATATTCATTTTATTCAAAACAAAAACAGATCAGAGGACTATCTGAAGACTAAAGCACACCTCTAGCTTCCCAAAACTTGACAATGTCTTTTTTCCTCTCTTCTTTTCTTGAGATAGTTTTATTTGTTGTATTCAATATTTAATCCTTTGTGTCTATGAGACCCATTATCACCAAGTGTTAAATAAATAGCTCTGGGAGATTGCCTTGAGGAATAAACTTGTACACAGTCCTTGCCCAAAGCAGGTCGAGCTATACCAGAATGATTCCCAACTCATATCTGTCACATTTGCTCTCAGAAACCAACAGTGATGGATATTCCACAACCTCCCTAGGCAATCTTTCCTACTGTTTACTGTCCTTATCACTAGAGGAACCCTCAGTCTCTCTTGGTGCAATCAAAATACATTACTCTTGTCCTACCTCCAAAGAACATATGAATAATTTCTTTTCTCCCTTTTTGCATCTCTCTTGTCCTTAAAGGCTCTTAATGTCTCTCCTTAGTTTTCTTTTTCATTTCTGCTAATTCAACCTCTACAATTCAACCTTTCCTAGCTGGTATTCTTCCTACATCCTCACATTTTTGTTTATGTCTAAATCTTTGAAACATGGTGTCCCAAATTGGTTGATAGTCTCCATCAGAGACATCATCAGCAAGCACCAAATAGAACAGAAAGATTATTTTATATGTTTTTAAAAAAATTCTTCAGTGTGGGTTACTGGACTCCATTGGAGCCCATGCAAACTTCTTCAGTCCTGTAAGCCCAAATTTCCATCAAGCTGAGATGCAAGTCACTTCCTTCAAGGGGCTGCTCAAGCTTACACTGACCATGAACAGAGGTGCTATTTGAAGATGTAATAAGGAAAGCCTGGAAACTAAACCAAAGGAGTGTGGACCCACTGTGTGGACAGTCCGTTTATGTTTTAAGTCTACTTGCAATCATGGAATACAAATGAGTTAAGAGATTTTAACTCGTTCAACAAAAACGCCCAGCCAACCAAAAAAAATCTCTCGACAGATAGTGTATTTAAGCTGTCATTTTAGTAATGCTGAAGGGATTCAAGAAATTATCCAAAATGAAAGCAACTGAGTTCATCCAAATATGAAACTACCAGAGTGTGTGGGGAGTGTCAGAAGGTGTGACACAAGGGCTCTGGTTTTAGTGAGCCAGAAGCAGCAGTGGAACAAAAACCTATGATGAGGGATGATGACCTTATTCTGGGGTGATTAGTAAAAACATCATAATTACTCACTTACATACATTAGAGAAGTGAGCCAAATATTTAACCACTTGCTGTGGATGAGATAGAGTGTGCAGAGAAGATCCAGGCACTATCATCTAACCTGGAAAAATGCCCAAATGTGAATGTTAATTTTTCCGATGTTTTGAATTAAGAACTATGCCTGGAAGTTAACTTTTCACTTAACAGTGAAACCTCATTTTAATCCAATGTCTGTCTATTGCAAGCAGAGCTACCAACAGTCATGTCTTTCTTAGAGCAGTGCTGACTTTATGAGTTTCACGTGGTTTGTAAGTGAGGGAATAAATAGGTATCAAATGCTCTGTGCGAATTTACCACAAAGACATCTGGATTTGAGAACCTCCCAGCAGGCAAGTTGCTAATGATCTCACATATTTCCTTCAAAGAGAATGACTTGGTTAGGTCTCTGTATTCTTTAAAGATCTACAGGAAATTCAAACAGGGAAATGGCACAGGTTTATTTTTAGTCATGGACATGACTTCCTTCAAAATAACACTCATCTCAGTCGTGAAATAAGCTGCTTCTTGGTGTAGTGGATTCTTAAAATGCTCATGCCTTCCTGTCTTGTAGAATTCATAGTATTCCCATTGAAATGGCAATATTTCAGCATGGTAGTCATGAATGTTCCTGTTTTATGGATTGTCTTTTGTGCAGGGATATGTGTCCCTAAGGGAGGCATAGTTTGTGTAACTTTGCATCAAGGATTACCTTTCATCAGCTTTGAGACTGAGGAGGGACAAGGCGTAATAGAGAGACAGTGGTGCTCTGGCAATTCCTAATCACTGGTTCAATTTACTGGTGCAGTTCAGCAGATCCTTCTTGCTTGCTCTTCAGGACCAGCCACTACCAGTTTGACTTTCAGCCTTAAAGTATTGGTTCAGTTTCCTGTCTCTGCCCTGGTTGGACTGGCTAATGGAGAAGTCACAGCATTGTCTGAACCAGGTTTTTGCTGCTCCAGCAGAAATTAAGGGTGATGGCATAAAAGCCTTAGGGGTCTGTTTAGTCATGGGTGTTCTAGCCCAGGTGCTGGGAGTCTGAATAGCCTATGTGTCCCTAAATGACTCACCACAACTTTTGCTGAGGACTGGAGCAACAGTCCGCAGTATTGATGGAGATGAAGCCTGGTACCCTAGGGCTGCTCTGCATTGAAATGCCTAAGGTTTTGCACAGTCTAAATAAATATGTTCCTAAATATTGCTAAATACAACACGTGAGTACTCAGGGTGCTCAATCTGTTTAGGCTGTATAATATCTTTTAACTTTTTTTTTTTTTTTTTTTTTTTTTTTTTTTTAAACCCACAAGACAGGTCTTTGCCTTTAAGCCCAGTCCACTCAAATGTGTACACAAAGTCCATCTTTTCACGGAAAGCAAGGCCCCAGGATAGAGGATGTTGACATTGGAAAGATTTCCTAGTCAAACTATTTTCCTGCCCTGGTTTGTCTCTGGGGTCCTGGGCATGATGTACATTCTGTGGTAAGGGCAGGGAGAGGAGGAGAAAAAAAGTGTTTAAAAGGGTTTGTGCTGCAAGTTGCCAGGTTTTGTGTAGTAACTGGTTGCAGAAACTGAGCTTCTTTTAGAAATCCATCCTTGGGGAGATCCCTCCTTCCTCGAGGTGATCATTCCGGGCCCATGCTGTAGCTGGACCACACCCCCCAAAAAAGAAAGAACTACTTAATACTACTGGTCCCTGTTCCGCTGTTTTCCACCAGCTTGTGTTTTGCATTGCCTGTGGCCTTCTTTCGTTGTTTTCACCCATGAACTGTGTGGGCAGCAAGGCTTTATAAGCCTTGTATGAATCCCCTGGAACCCTTAAGCAGAAAAGACCACTGTAGTTGTGGCACTGGCAGTGAGAGTCCATAAACCTCAATGTAAATCTAATGGGGCTCTTTAGTTGATGATGAGAGAAGGGTATGTCTGGAGATGTCTCCCAGGGCTAGTACCAAAAAGCATAAAATCCAAGTTTTCCTCTCCCCTCTCTGAATGGTTATGTGGAGAGCTGAGGCCAAACAGGTCTGCTGAAAGGAGAGGAAGGTGAGAATGTCTCAGAAAAGATGTGGCTTGTTACTCTGGCAGTCCATATCAGGATGCAGGCTCCTCTATTTGCAGTTCCCTTTGTTCTGCCTGAAGTGGCTGTGTACAGCAGATGTCCCCAAGCAGGTCCAGTCTTCTTTCCTCTGACGGAAATAGTTTTGAGGCAAACAACATTAGTTTGGCTACAGGGATTTTGATCTGTGGAGTGAAATTAAAAAAAGCCTGGTATGACAAGGGATATTTCTCTGGCACCAGGCAGTTTTGCAATGACACATCTGGGTATGTTCCCTGTGTGCCCAGAGTCTGTCTGCCAACTGCCAGCTGGTAGAGAAAGGACAGGACAGATTTACTCACTGGTCAGACCATCTCTTGCCTGCACTGACTGAGGCAATCAAAGCAAAATACGGTCAGATACAGGTGTGTGTGACCTCATGGAAATCCTGTTTTGGATTCACTGGTGACATAAACTGGGATGGAAAGTTACTGCAGCTGTTGCTTAGTCAGAAAATCGTGGGAATAACAGCACAATACAATATATAGTGAGACAGCATCAACATGAGCTCTGTGCTAAGGCCTGTGATGATCCCTTGTGTGCACTTGGGCACTACAAAAACCAAGGGAGTTTTTTTTGCCAGAGAGGCAGGACAGCTCTGCTCTAACCCTACCCAGCCCCTGGGATGTGGTTTAAAGCAGGCAGCAAATGAAAAACAGGAAAGCAGCTAACAAGATAAGGTTGTTTCCACACCCTATTTTTACATATGCCCAGATCCTCCCAGGTCTGATGCTGGAGATGACTGGGGGCAGTCAGAAGCCCTTGTGACCTCAGTGGAGTCATATCTCTTTCCAGCATTGCTCATCTTGCTATTCCACTCTGTTACACACATAGGCATGAATTCCACTGCCTTTTACTCCCTCTCTAAGTTTGCATACACTGACACAGACTTGGTGATGCTAAAAAATGGGCAATGTATTCCACATGCAGCCATACCTGGAATTTATACTGAAATTGGTGGTTGCCCATGAGGCAGGAGGTGAGCTAGAAGGAAGCCATCTGTGATGGAGCTGACAGGAGCTACTAAACTTCTTCCAGGGCTATGTACATATTTTGTATTCACACCCTATTGTGAAAGTCTGGAACAAACCTTTTAGCCTTCCACCACTCCCACCTAAGCCATATTTTCTTCTTTTCTTTTCTTCATGGGACTGCTATTCCAAACAGCATCATTCTAGACAAGGTCCCCCCTAAACAAATGCTTTAGTTTACTGCAAGCTTGGGGAAAGGAAAACATGAATTTTAGATCTCATGGTAGAAACAGTCACTGGGAGAGGCCCAATACTCCATGTTCAATGCTGTAAATATCTCCCTCCGATTAAAATAAAGGACTACCATTCTCCTATGAGAGCGACAAGAGAACCTCAAAATTATTATACAATAATATACTTCTAAATTATTTACTGCTGTAACTCCATGTCTCTTTGTGCAAGTTTTGAAGAAGTGACTAGAAGATAGAATTGACCTCTATTTGGTTATACTTGCAAACCAGGAAAACAAGGCAGCATTCACTGATGCTGGGTCCAATTGGTGGGGATGGGAAATGTTCCTGCTGTCCAGATGGGAGTGACCACACCCAAAGCACACTGGGGAAGTGCTCCCTGGCACTCACGCTCCTCTGGGAGTATGCTGAGTGGCACCAGCTCTGTATTGGGCCATGTGGGTGGAGGGCTGGGCACATGTCTTTGCCAGAGCAGTGTTTTATTTCTAAACATGGGTGGACATGACAGCTCAGCACATCCCCAGCTGCATGGACAAGCTGATTACAAAGGATGAGCAGTCCACATATGGTGCAGTCCCACAGATGGCTCTGCCCTGTGGCTGATGGAGCCAAGGTGGTCCTTGAATGTGTTCTGGTTGCAGATCTAAAAATCCCCTCATGATTGTTGATAACTCTGGATCAGTTTGAAGACATGGAGGCAGGAGGCAATGACAAGCTCTCCACTGCAAGGCAGATATAGGGATACAGGGGCTATTCTTCCCTTTGGGTGACTTATTGTGCTGTTTTCCTGGGATCATATTCACATAGCTAAGCTGCTCTCTACAGCTTTGGAGTCAGCAGTGCTGCTCAGAAGCTGTTTTTCTGGTCAGTTTTTCTTTGAAGCTGACTGTTTCCACTCCTAAAATATCATGTCAGGGTGAGTTTTGATCCCTGCAAATGGGTGAGGATGTTTGTTGCTCCCAGCAGGACCTCTGCAGCACTGTCAACTAAAAAGAAAGAAAACAAATCCCCACACTGCCATCAAAATCAGCTGTGACAATAAACATCACTGTCCTGAGGGGTGAGAGGGGAGGGTGGTGGGTCAGGAGGCACGAGAAGCCAACAGCTTAGATCAGCTTTTCAGATCACCCTGGCTAAGGCTGATTCTGTGTGAACTTCAGCAAAGAGCCTGCTCCAGGTAAGAGGGGAAATTGCTCAGTTGTCCTGAGGCTTTTCCTCAAAACTCCAGTAGAAAGAGCTTCAAAAGACAGCACGTTGAGAAAGAATGAGTGAGATCACAAAAATTTGAGGGGAACAGCTGATTTCTGCTGTGAATTGCACCAAAACTCCCCTCCTCCCAGACAGTTTTATGTTACATCTGGCTGACACAGATGGGTTGTCCTGGGTGAACTGGGCTGGTATTTATCAAGCCTTCCTTTAGTACAGCAGCATCTTCTAAAGTTGGATCATCTCGTACCCCCAACTGGCAAGCTGTTTAGCTCTCCTCTCTTTGCCATCTCTCTTGCAGTGTGATTTATCTTATAAATAACATCCCAGTGTGACCTGCTGAATAAATCTTATGTTTAGGAAAAGCCTCTTATGTTTATTTGAAAGAATCACCAGAGAAGTGAAGAGCTTTGATATGGAATGTAGGAAGTCAGATAAGGAGGCTGATAAACTCTATGTTTGCTCTAGGTTACATGGTTGAAGGAGAGTATTTTGCTGTACTGTGCTGCAAGTATCTGAAATAGACTGTTTAGGTGAGCTAATTTCCAGTCAGGTGCAGTAAAACTACGCATTTTACAAATGATGCCATTGATGGGCTTGTCAGGAAGGCAGATGGATACTAAATGTAAACAAATCCACAACAAGGACCATTTCTTCATTTGTTTGAACAACTGCAGTACTGGAAGTCTCCAAATCACCCCTCTGAGGAGGCCTCCCAAATCCTACAGTGATAAAATTGTGCAGATTAAACCAGACCTCCTAAATCTCAGAATAAGATTAAATAATTAAGGTGAACTTCTGTAACTGCAATAGAAGACAGCTTTACTTTATATTATGCAGTGATGATGCTGCTGACCCATGATTGCAAGCCACAGACCTGCTTTCTTATGAGACCTTGACAACTAAGAATGAAGTAAATTTGTTTGGAAACCAACATAAAGATTAAACCTACAGAATACGATTTCTTACAGAAGAATTGTTCTCCTGCTCTGCATATTTACTTCAGGCTAGGCCTGTGGAAATGCCAGGAGTCCAATGTTTATCAGATTTCTTCTGATATCTTTTGGTTTTGAAAAGGAAGAGTTCTATTCTGGAAAACATTTATACCCTACAGTCTACAATCTTGCTTTCAGTATTGAAAATTTATATTTTAAACACATACTTTTTTACCAGTGCCACCAGAAATCCTGTCATTACTGAATTTGAGATGAGTTAAAAATATCTTCCTTTACATTCTGTGTTTGTTTCTCGGGTTGGGAACTGAAATGAAGTTTTTAATTTGGGTGGGTTTTCTAGGTTTCTAGTACTGCCTTGATTGTGGTGTGTGGCTATTACATAGTAACATAATACTTATTTACCTAGACCCAGCTGTTTTTACTGGAACAGAACACCCCTTCCCAGCAAACCTTTCAAAAATTTTCTATTTCCTTCAAGTTCTGGTAATAAATGAAAAAAAGAGAAAAGAAGAAGAGGGTTGTCTGTAAACTGACAGTAGCTTTTTAAACGTAATGATAATGGCCCAGCACTGGTGAGAGGAAAACCTGTGCTACAGGCAGACACTTAGAGCCTGCCCTGCACAAGGACTGTGGATCTGTGGTCACCCATCTGCACTCCAACTGGGGTCCAGCAGTAGGGCTGGGAGCACAACAGGCCAGCTACACCTGCGCCCAGCACCCCCTGCACCCCAGGGACAAGAGATTATTCAAGTCTGATAATTCACTGTTCAAGTGAAAAGTTTGTCCAGCAGCGTACTGAGTGTTTCTGAACACCAGAAGTGAAGAAGTATACTGTAGTATTTCCCTGAGCATTTTTTAGTGTTTATTTCATTCTAGTATTTATTTCACAGTCCCTGCTGCTGGCAGCACAGAGACACCCTGTCACCTGGTTTGAAATCTGGGATTTCCGGACCTTTGGGAAAGCTTTACTGAACAATGTGGCTGTGCCACATAGACCTGAGACACTGATGCTGCTGGAAAGGCACATGAGACCAGGGTGGCAGCGTGTGTCAACTGCCCCATGCCGGGAACCTTGGTGTCCCTGGCATGCAGAGTTGCCCAAGTACACCATGGCAAACCCATGGGCTTGCTGTTCCCCTCCTCTGCATCACAGCTCGTGCCAGCCCACCTTCTATTCCCACTGGACTGAAGTGAAGCCAGCTGATGTCTGGTGGAGGGGGGAAGTTGCTGTGGCAGAATCAGGGGTGGCACAGCCTGTCCCCTGTGCAGGCAGAGGCTTTGCCTGCAAATGCCCACGGCCCCTTTACAGCCATTTGTTGTTCTTGGGAAATCTCTCTCATCAGAAATAGCTTTCCCCTCTGCACCTGGTGTATTTATAGAGAGCAGTCGCGGTCCCACTCAGCTAAACTGAGGCTGTTCAAACTCTGCTGTGCTACCTCTGTCTGTGCTTTCACAGCCTGTGTCTAATAAAAATTCAGTCTCTTGGCTCTAAGTCTAGAGCTCAAATCAGTATGCAAAAACAAATGCAAATACAGGAGAGGTCTTGCTGGTTGATGCAGGTGAGCAGAGGGAATGGTTCTGCCCTTCTATTCATCTTTTTCCTGTCTTGGCTTTCATTTGTGACCTTATTACAACTCTTGGCTCTGGAATTTCCACTGCTTTTTCCTGTGGCATCCTTTGTATACAGACAGAATATGTTAGCAATCAGATTCAGCATCATTTTTTCCACTCTGCCTGGAACTCTGCAGCTCTGGGGTGTCAGCTCTCCTGCTGATAGCTTTGAAGCTACTTTTTACCATCTCACAAGTGTCGCTAAATTTTGAGACATCTCCTTGTTAGAAAAGACAGGGAGATGTTGCTGCTTAATTTTCTTTCCATTTCTCCACTCAGTTATTCCTCCTTAGCACAACTTATTATAACATGCATGCAGTCATTCTCTTTCTGACCAGCATGGATTTCAGCCAGTTGATTTCCCATCAAGTGTATTTTTTTTCTATTTTTCTATTACTTCACTTCTCTTTTTTTTTTCCACAAGATTCCTATAAAACCTTCAGTAGACTTTTTGAGCCTATTTTTGTAGCTTATTTATTTGTGTCTAGCAATATTTATCTAATGTTAATTTCAAATACATGTATTTCAAACCTGAGTTTTTGGCAGTTATTTTCCATATCTGGGTCATCACTTTGTTAATTTTTGGACAACTGCTCCTCTATCATGTTTCAAATACTGGTTTTGGTTAGGGATGGGCCAGCCCATTTATTTCAAGTAAGAACAGATCAGAACCATCATGCCTTACACAAACTTGGAGAGGATCAGCCAAAATTGTGGGAATAGGATAGATTTTTTTGCCCTGAGGCTGAAGAGAAAGTTTCATTTAGGGAACTCACTCTTTCCCTCTTCAGATGTCAGTCAGGTAAATTGTTCGTTCAACATGGCTGGCACCTTCTTCTTGGCTGAAAGCAGACAGACAACTCAGTCTAATTGCACAGAAAGGTTAGCCTGCTTTCCCTTTTCAAGTAAAACAGGTTTATATGTTTCTGTGGAGCTGGCTGAACAAACAACAGGTGGATCTAAAAAAGCCCTCTGGAAAATCCCTACAGTTGATGCACTGGGAAATGACAGGGGAGTGTGTTACAGCCACTCCCCTTGCTAGGGCAGCCTGTGTTCTGCTAATGCCCTGAGAGAGTAGGGGAGTGGAGGATAGGGACAGTGCCAGAGGGCAGCCTGACAACAGAAAGTGGGTTCTGAAAGTTTAAGCAAACTGTGCCAAAGTCATGACTTTATGTGCCTGTCCATATTCAGTCTAGAATCTGTCTCAGTGAAATTTCTAGGGTTCTGCAAAGAGCCCACTTTAAATATAGATAGACATTTTTATGCTTGTTATAAAGATCAGTGTGAACAGGGAGGTGGCCATCTAAAAGTGGGACATGATGACTTTTCACATAGTTGCTAAACAAAAATGTGACAGCAGAGCTCAAGGTGTTAAATTACTTGGTTGTCTTTGGGGATAGTATGACTTAAAATATGCAATCTATACCTCTCAACCTTACTGCCCATACTAGGTCTGCTACTGGTATAAAGGGACCAACCTCCAAAAAAGTTTGGAACTTTTTTTTCCCTTTTAAGTATTTCAAAAATAGCTTGCAATTGGATTAGATTTCATTCTCAACCATTGATCTCTAAATCTACTGTAGCTTTTTTCCACTTGAGCTATTCAAGGAGAGGAAATGCAGGCTGAGTGGTCCACACTCAGGGCTATGGGGTGAAGAGCAAAGGGTGAGGAAGGGACCCTGCACCGCTGACCAGCTCCTTAGGCATCCAGAAATAGTATTGTCAATAGGGCAGCCAACTGGCCTATTTGTAGGTAAATGGAAATACCACTGGCCTTTTGTATTAAATTAAAAACCCAACCCAACCCAAAACAAATCAAACAACACCTCTAGTCAGAGTATTTTATCCCTCTACAATAGAAAACTCATTTGGCAGCATTTACCCTGGCAGTGGCTTGTGCTGGTACACACTGGGAGATGCTTGGAGATGTCTCCTACTGCCCTGGAAACACAGTTGGAAAAAATCTATATGAAAAATTGCTGCTCCAAAACACACACCTTTGGTTGCACCATGATGCCCCAGCTCAGTATATGTGTTTCTGTTCTGGAAAAGATTCACACTATTACCAAAAACAGGGGCTGGGAATCCATAAATCTAGGCTGAGACCATGCCGTGTCTGGTCCCCACATCCCTGTCTTCTACCATGTTGCCTGCACTGCCACCTTCCTCTTGCCTATCCCACAGGTTTCCCTCTGCCTGGAACGAAAGGGAATTGTCTTCCCTACACCCCTCTGCCTTGCCTCCTGCCTGCACTGAGGGAGGTGGTATTTAGTAAGTTTATTTAACAAGAATGGAAAACAGCATTTAATGATCATATGGTCAGGTGGGGCTGGTCACTTCCAGTGAAGTGCAGGATGGCACCTACAAAGGGGCTGGTACTTGCTGCTGCCTGGTTTTGCTCTGCTGGATGCTGCCTACTCAATACCTACCTTTGTCATGCTTATTTTCTTGTGGATCTGGTCCCTCTTAGAGGTTTTTCTCCTCATAGTGACACAGCAAAGTACCACCCAGCCAAGTGAATCTTCACAAAGGGTTTTCTGCAATAGATGAATTTCTGTATTATGGGAAAAGACCTCTCTGAAATAGCTAAGTCACAGACATTTTTAGTGTGCTGCGTGCAGTATTTTTTTTCTTTAGTTTTAACTTTTGCTAATAGTTCTCTGGTAAGCATCATTGAAGCTCACCACAAAATTTGCAGTAACCTTGCGTGTTTCTCTCTGTATGGAACTACTCCTGGGAGGGATCCACACTCCTGTGGTTCAGCACAGGCTGTCTCTGTTTCCTCTGCCTCTGAGTCACAGGACTGTGACACTAGGACGGTCATGGGACTGCAGAACATACCAGTGGGTGGATTTGGGGTTTCTTTCATCATAACCTTAGCTGATACCTCTTTTCCCTCAGTGACCTTGTTCAGGTTTTTACAAAAACTAAGCCATATGCAGTATCAGCAAATAACCCTCCAGTCGATATTTAGGTTCCTGGGAAGCATCCCTTCCATGCGGAAGTCACCAAGTTCCATACCCACAGACCGGTTTCCATAGTAACTAATGTGGTTCAATGAGAGGGGAAAATCAGAGGATTTCGAAAAGCAAAGACTAACACTGGAAGGGAATAAGTGGAACGAACCGCATGTACAGCGGCTTGGGGCACACCACAGGTTTTATGATGTGTGTTTCAGGCAGACTTGCATGGTTTGTGAACCGTTCCTTTCCTCGTAAGACATGTGGTTGTGCCAAAAGCTTGGTGGTGAAAGGTAAAATGATACTTCACAGTATTGCACACTTAGAAACCCTGTGTCAGCTTATATTTATTCACGCACTTTGTGAGCACATGGAGGCAAGAGGAAAATGAGTTTTACTGCCTGTTTCAAAGAAAATTGTCAAACCAATATTTTATGACCTTTGGAGAAGGAAACATGCATTCTTCCAATCCTCCTTCCTCATCCCTGCTGCAGCAATGGAAGATGTCAAAGAGCAGAAAAGAGTAGGACTCAGGTAGAAGAACCATTTTTCAGCTTCTCATTTATTCCATACTGTCACAAATGCCATCATCAGTGGGTGTAAAATTATGGTGCAGCTAACATATTCTTATATGTGCTGATCAGAGCCACTACAACTGATCCATTTTTGCTTGAGCTGTGGGATCTGATGAACCTAATGGAAGTGTATATTCTCCTTCAGCCATGTGCTATAACTCAGGGAACAAATATATTGATTAAAAATATATCTGAAATTAATTTATTATGTGAATCTAGAATCTTGCATATCACAGATTGCATGACATGACATATATTCCTGTGGAAAGCAAATGTTTAGAATGTTAATTCTGCAGAAATAATTATTCAGAAGTCAGGAACAATCAGTTAAAAAAGGCATAGGAAACTTTGCATTGGTACATCAGTACCAGTAAGTGTACATGCTAAACTGACAGCATGCATATCGCAATGCCTTTTCCTAGAACACAGTAAACTAAGAAGAAGCAAAACCACATAAAGCAAGATTCATGTCACCCAAGTTTAGCTGGGTTATGAAAGTTGTCTGAGTTAGTCTTCTTGGCTCCATTTTTAATTAGTGCATAGTAACAGATGTCTCCTGTTGTTGACTCACGCCATCTATTTTAGGTTGCCCATTAGAGGTTCCTGTTGCTGTTCCTTTACTAAGAGGGAAACTAATGGATGATTAGATTTAAACAACCAAAGGCTGGTGAGGTGAAGCCCATCTAAAGGTGTACATCCAGTGAAGGTCAGAGGGCAATAACTCTACAGAGAAAGAAGATTGGCTCTCTAGTCCTCATTGCCAACCACAAAAAGGGCTAGGATCTGTTTGTTGTCCTTGAGGCGCAGCATAGGCTGTGTTCTTCTAGTTATACATTTCAACCTCCAGGTCAAGATAATTGCACTTACTCTGTCTATTAGAGATGGCCCCTGCCCCTGCTAACCCTAGACTGGTCCTGGGCACTGTCTGGGAAAACACCGTGTGGTGTTAGTCCAAACTGTGCAACTTAAAAACACTGATAGTTTGACAGGATGCAAAAACCCCAGGAGAGGAGCCATGACACAGCATTGCTTACTAATGGAGGTATAGCTAGAGAATCAAAACCAGGAAGGAACCCATTACGTGGAAAGGCACAGTGGCTGGTGTGACATTATACCTGTTAGAGAAATGACTAAGAAATTTCTATAAGCTGAGCAGCGGAAGTGAGGGAGTGCAACAGAATTAAAAAGGAAAATCCACACGGGCTTTGAAGATCTCGGGCACACGGAGAGCACGGCTATTCTGGGCCTTGGTGAGACTGAGAGACAGACACAGCATTTCCTGGCAATATGCTCAGGAGTGGAAGCGTGATGTTCAGATCAGATGTACAGTTACTTCTTGCCTCCATAGCCAGAGCAGGTAGGAGTAGCCGAGCAGGGAATGTCACACAACCGCAGCTCGCTGTCTGTATGCTCCATCTCTTTCTGGAGCAATATTCAGCAGGAGGAACCAAAATGCCCTGAAGGAAAAGCAAGGTGAAGAGAAGCCAAACACCCTGCAGGGCTGCAGATGAGAGAAGCACTTTACTAATGTTCTCTATGCTCTTTTCCATGCTGATTTGTGTTTCTGGGGCACAAAGGTGAGCAACCGAGCAGGAGTTATCATTTCTCAGCACCCTTGAGCCCTGCTGCACCAAAGGGAAAGAATAAAGACAGTTGCCAAGAGGTGAGTGCCCCAAAGAATGTGGGGGATGCACAGGGATGGGTAGCCAGTCGCCGCTGTGTCTTGATGGCAGAGAAAACCACAATGCAGCCCACAGAGCACTGCAGCCACGTGTGCTTTAACGCATTTTGCCCTGTGATAAAGAAATTACACAGATTACATCGGAACATGGAAAATATGATTCATCCAGTCTCCAAGTACCAACCCCTCCATCCTGAAGTCTGAATGTGCAGTGGAAGCTGAGGTGAGGCAGAGTTTCTGGGGAGCGGTCTGCAAGGCTCCATCTCCTCCTGTCTTTCTCCCTTCTTCCCAAATACAGGTGACAGGACCCTGTTCATGCTAATAAGACGTGGTGGGGACATTTTGAGCTGTGGGGGTGACCGGAGGTGCTGCCGGTGCCGGTTGAGCAGCCGGTTGTACTGTGTGAACTCCCCCATGGTGCTGGCGCCTCTGGCACCCTGGAAGACCCTCAGTGCCTTCATTCTCCTCTGCCTTGGCCTGCCATTGCCTGCCAGTGCCATGGATCCTTACAAGAGTGCCTCAACCCAGACTCACCGTTCCTCTTTGATGAAAATAAGTCGTTGTGTTCCAGGTACTGAAGTGCTGATGAGAGCAGATGAAGCACAGTGGATGCACAGGGGAAAATGTGACTTCCCTTACTCATGCAGAAAAAGTAACGCCCCTTATGCAAAGGTGTGAAGGTTTCCTGTAGTAACATTGTTGTGCTTAAGCCTGTGTTCCAAGAGAGTAAGCTGAAATTACTGAAGTTCAATTTGTGTTTTGAATGTGCATAATTGAAAGTAATAATTATTTCATTAGCTCAGGTATATCAGTAGAATATAGATAGTACTAGGACATGGGATGGGATATGCAGCAGCTGGTGTAGTGCTAAGCAAATGAACAGTTCTTACTTCTTATCCACCAGCACTTTTGATTTACAACAGCTACATGAATTTGGAGACTGCAGCAAAAATGCTATAGGGATTTGCATTCCTCGATGGAGTTAGAGAAAGTTTTAAAACTTGGGTAAGAGAGACAGATGAGATGAGAAATTGTTGTAGGAGCTTTAATATTTGAAATTTTTCATTCATATTGGAATCATTACCTGATTTTGTTGTCATAGAAGTCTCAAGATCCATCAACGACTAAGAGCTTTCAGGTTTCAATTAAAACACCATCATTTCATGTGATACCATAAGAAATATTATTTGGGTGTAAAAGAACAGGCAGTACAAAATCTCGCTAGTGCAAATCAATTTTATACCTGCCTGTCAGCCATGCTGTTGATGTGCTATGCATAACCTTCCCTAGCTCAAGGTAACATTGCTATACCAAGCTTCAGTGAGGGTGGATTAATCTAAGGCAGAATTACTCGGTCTTTGGATGAGTCTTAACCTGCCCACTCACCTCAAATATTATCCTGGTAGACACATATGGAACTATAAGATTCTGCTGCAATTTCCTTCCATTCTCACTCAAACCACATGTTAACACCCCATTTTTGGGACAAGAGATCCACAACTGGGACAAGGCAGGGACTTCTGGTGCAATCCTGTCCTCTCTCAATGCAACATCCAGTGATGAAGCCTGAACTGCTTCAGGGGACTGAAAGACGTGTGACTGTGTATGTCCTACTCTGCTTGCTTTGCTCTGTGGGGTGGTAGCGGGGTACAGAGACGTGGTGGTAAACAGTGTGGAAACAGATGATAAGCAGTTTGAGAAGTTCATGTGCTCTGTGAATATTTCACACAACGAGTGCACCATCCCTGCAGTGCAACAGCAACTCTCAAAAAAGACCAAAATCCCATTCCTAGCTATGCCTTGGCCTCTTTTATGCTTTTGGGAAAATTGCTTAAAGACATATTTCCAAATAAGGAATTGGAAACTTCCTTTGATGTGACTTCCATGAGTGTCTGTTATTACCTCCTGGAAGCCAGACCATGCAAAGGCATTTTAACTGGTGCTTAATGGCAGGGCATGGGAGAATGTCCTAACCTAGTCAAGACAATTCCTGAACATGGGCAATTCCCTTTCTGCTCTCTCTGATCTGGTTCCCATCAGATGGAATTCTTCATATTGCTCCACTTAGCTTTCCATCATCTGGACTAACCCCAGTTTAACCTCTCTGTGATGGGGCTAAAATACCTACTAATGCTGTGGAACAGCTCAGCCATAAAGTGAGCTTCTGCTAGGGCATTCAGGATTAGTGTAAGGAAAACTGCTCCTAAGAAAGTAGAGAGAGAGAGAGAGAGAGAGAGATAGCTCTTGAGGCATTAAATATTTTAGTTAGTCTGGTTAGGGTGTTTAAATGCATACAGGGATTAACACTTTAACACTGTCCACCCAAACTCAAAATGCCAGTCTAATAAAGTTTGAAAAAGTGTATGCAAATATTGAAAGTGGAAGATTAAAGACAGAATATTGGAAATAGAAACCTTGAATAAGTAAAACTGTTTTATAACTTGTTACTGTTATTTTGACCTTTCAATATGTTTTCCTAAATTTTATTATGAGGTAATATTTTGATTGGAAAGGAGGTGTATGATCTGTGAGGTAGAGTTCAATGGGAAAGATTCTATAAGCAATGATGAACCAGCTAGGTCCCTCTTCCATACAGGGTAAGGTAAATTAAATTAAAACTTATTATTCTGGTTTCATAATTCCTTTGCTGCCCATGGCCCAGCACACACACATATGCAGAGTGCCCATGAGGTTTTAAGTTTGTGAAGTTCTGAAGGGAGAATGCCCAAATCCCTTTTTAATTTTTTTTTAAACACACACGATTTCTTCCTTACTTTACAAAGCAGAAGACTGGAGATGCAATCACTGACATTCTTATCAAGCAAGACCACCAGATGACCCTTTCAGCCTGCAAGCTTAAATCTTTTCCTATGTTTGGTCAAAGAACTACTGTCATCCTTGCAAGTAGTATCTCCTGCTGACTGTGCTTTTTGGCTGCAGCTCTGTGTCTGTTTTTCTTCATGGATGTGAGGCCCATTAGAAGATTTAGTGGTTTCTTTTCTTGATGGCAGCATCTCAGGCAGTGCGTTCAGTAAGAAAAGCACTAGTAAGAGCAATCAGATTTGGTCCTGAAGATTTGCTTGTAGGTGGGTATTGTCCATGGGCACCCAAACTAAGAGGTGTATCCCTAGAGCCTTTCTGTTACCTTTCTTTCTGGAACTAAACCAAACCAAAAACTAAAATGGAAGACTACCCTCTAACCTTCCAGATTCCTCAGGCTCATATTACAGTTTATTATCTAGAAGTAGTTAATTGTAAGCATGATAGTCAATAAAGTATGTTCTTGGGATGGTAAGTCCCCTGTTGCTGCTCTGTATGATTTTCTTGTTATAATCTTTGCAGATGAAAAACTTTTGTTCTTCTCCAATACTTTGTTGAGAGAGAAATTACGATTTTATCTGGATTGTGCCTGATGCTTCCTTCTCCCACAGATGTCCCTATGCTGCATGTGTACTTGCACAGCTTGTTATGCCCTAGTTTTATGTTACACTCCTTATTGTTTGTGGGTAGCATTAATAATTTTCATTGTGCTTCTTTCTAAAGGGCTGATGATCTGACTCTCTCTGTTCCTCTATTTTGGCATATACATTTTTCTTGCACAGCTGTTAGAACAAAGAGTATTCTTTTGAGATGACATCTTTCAAACCAAACTGGAAAATGGTCATCTGGCAGCTCCTTGTCTGGTCTGAATGGCAGCAGTGGGTACAGTAATACACAGTATAGAGCTGCTAAAGAAATTTTTGTGCAGAGCTGTATTTCTTAGAAACAAATGAATCAAAGAAGCTCAAGCTCTGTGCTTCTCTGGACTTGCCATGGGAAAGCTGTGCTTTATGGTGTATTCCTTCACCTTTTTACCCAAAACATTTTACAAAATTAGTTCAGTTTTAGATTGCAGACTGCTTATCTCCTGCAGATACTGTAAAGATCACCCCCATTAGCACCTTCCTCTGAGCTCATTTCTCTACAGTGCTTCCCATTTAAAGTCTGCAGGTAACCTTGCACTGTTCTGTGTGAAAGCAGTAGTAAAAATGTATTTTTTTTGACAGGAAAAATCGTATTGATTCAGACTTCACAGAAATGCAGATTAACACAGGGTTCAATGGTGACAGGTAATGGTTTTCATTAGCAAACTTCTCAAGAATTTACCCTCAACAGCTCAGCTAAAATGGAAGGCCTTCAGATTAGTGACCAAGATGTTGTACTTCCTAAGATGTGCATCTCTTAAATTACTTAATTAACCAATTGTCCAGGTGTACATAAATGTACAGTGAGAATGTTTTTAGTGTTAGACAGATTCTTTGCAGATATTGGATTAGCTAGTACCATCTTATTAGGAAACCTGGCTGACCCACTGGATTTTGCTTTTCTTTTTTCTCTGCACTTTTTAGGGCATTTGGTACTCCTCTGTTGCCCCTAATACTTGTAAGATATACCTGTGGGCCAAAACACATCCACTGCCTGGGCATGCAGCCTCCTTCAGACAGGGAGTCCCGGGTCCTTGCCCTCAGACTTTCCTTCTCCCTTGCTTGTGTCATGATTATTCCTAGCCTTCTGATGCGGGTGTGGTCACCATGCCCTTGTTCTGCAAATTCCTTGGTGATATTTTAATAATTAATTATAAAAGTCCTTCTTTTCTCATAAGAGATGACTTTTTATATCTGATGTGTGACACCAGGCTTTAGCACCAGATGGATGTTTTTGAAATGCATTTACAATCTGAAGTGATTTATAATAGAATAAAGATTTGTTTTTATCAAATCTTCCCCTCCTCACCTATTTTAAAGATTAATTCCAGTTATTGGTGGCAGCAGTGTCACAGTGTCATGACAGAGCCCGTGAAGGCAGGAGCATAAGAGGGTTGGAGGCACATATGCACCATGGAGGTAAGGGTCTGCCAAAGTGAGACAGAGCGTGGTGGAGCTCCTCTGCAGCAAGGGTGTCTGGCTGTGGCTGGGGGCTGAGGCCACATCCTGCCAGTGTGGCATGGTGGTAGGTCAAGCAGTCATCCACTAGGAAGGAGTTGAGGGTTCTTTTTCATGGAGGCTGTGTCGCACAGGCATGAGAGAGAGAATGGCACACGTTACCTTGTGCTACCTCCAGAAATCCTATAGTCATGGAGTTGCAGTTTATGAAATGTCCCATGTCTGTGGAAAGTGATCTGGGAACTGAAAGCTTTAGAAGAACAATTATCTCTGTGAGCAGAAGAGTCTCTTGCATGTCTTATTTTAAATTGGATACCTTTGCATGTTTTTATGTTTTCCTTTGTTTTCTACTAAGAGGACATAAAGGCATTGACAACGTGTAAGTGGAATCTAATTATACGATCCTTACTCCAGTTAGAGTGTCTTGCAAATAAATTAATGAACTTCTCCAGGATCCTTTAAGGCAGAGAGACATTGTTAATATTGCCATTGTTTTGACATATTTTCCACACGAAGGATGGCGATATGCTTACAATCAATACTTTCTTATTTTGGTCAGGAAAAAAATGGGATGGGGACAGAGGAATAGCAGGTGAGAGTCAAACTGAAGTCTTTAGGAGGATACATGCTCTTTCCTTTATAACGTGGGGCATCTGTTTGGCTTGGCTAAGTAGGTAGCCTGCATATCACTGATCCTTTGCAAACCAGGGGGGAACCTTCCCTCTGCAGTCTCAGAGGCTTGTGAGCCTCTGCAGCCCAACCCTGTGTTAACTATCAGTCAGTGAATATAAAGAGTTTTGAAAAAGTTTTGTAAAAGTCCCCTGAGAAGACTTACTGCTCAGAGGACCTCTCTAGTCATCTCAAATCTTTCCAAGGGCTACACATATGCATGCTTGCTATTTCCAGTAAAGATGTCTTGTTACAGTGGTGGTCAGTGTGTACTACTCAAAGGGGCAGCACTCTGGGGCCACATGAACCTCTTGGCTATTTTTATGCCATGGAGACATATCATTCCCCTAATCAGCCCTAGACTGAAGGAAAATCAAAGTGTTTTAGGGCTTCCTATCCCAAAAGCCCGGGAATGCCTCAAATGATTGAGAATTAGCTCTGTGGTTTCTGAGTCTGTCTGTGCAGTCTGGTATTAGCCTCCAAGAATTTTCCAAAAATATCCTTGGAAAACGGCAAGGAGAGGGTTATAAGGAGGCTGGTGCCAGGCCTTTAGCATTCTCAAAAGTCTACCCAGGAAAAAAATAAACCCCAAACCATTCAAACAATGCAGTCTTACACAGAGATTTCTAAGACTCAGCAGTACAGCATGCTAAGTATTAATAGTGACTTGTTTAGTATCCAAAAATTCATCATACGCCTCCATCCCAAGGAGCATTCAGCCAAATGACATGATGAAATTTCATGTGTACAGTTGCAATCCTACTCCTTGACAACACTGGAAAACAATGAAAAGCTTCATCCTTACAAATACCATGTGAGAGCATGACCTCGCTTAGGGAGAAGTGCAGTGGGATCAGACTTGTTCACTGGGGAATTTGGACAAAGTAGATGTGGAAATCCCAAGCCTGTAAAGGACATGGGGGTTTGCTAAGGTCAGATCCTTGTTCTTGCAGGGAGTTGTGTCATGAATCTGATTCCAGTTTCGTCTTCAAGCTAACTAGGAGGATTTTCCTTCCTCCACTCCTGTTTTGGAAAACTTTTAATATTTAATCTTAATTATTGCTTATGTTTGCAACTATGCATCTTCCTGCATTCCAGGTAAATAAGTGATGAAGCAAGATGTATTATGACTCACTTATTCCTCTTATACACAAGCTTAAAATTTCTGTGAATGCAAAAGGGAAATAAATGCCCAACAAAAATATTATATAAACTGTGGAGTTGGATTCTAATGTATCTAGCTTCTCATCTTACCAGAGTCTCCCAAACCACTCCTTTGCAGGATGAATTTGTATGAATTAGGAAAATTAACGAAGGTATCTTCTGTTTTATGATTCTGTTTTATGATTAAACTTGAGAATCATTCCTGTTGTGGTCTTCTGACAAAAGATCTGCCCTCCCCAGGTGTCACCTGCACATTGCCAAAAAGCTTTCTAGAGAACAGCATGCTGGTGCTCATCAGTAAAATCTACTGCAGATCTCAGGGTCACAAATCCCTTGAAATAAGTGACAGGAGTAGGGGCGTAAGATGAACAAAACACGTGTGCACACAGGATTAGACCTCAAGAAGAAGAATGAAGAGCACATGTAGATTTGGAACATGTACAGCAGCCCAGACTAGAAATGGAGTGAGCCTCTGGATTTATTGCATGTAACATTACCAAAATACACCCAACCTGAATGCTGTCTCCACTATTTCTTATGACACATTGGAAAGGTCATTGTGAGCAATAACTTACAAAAGCATTTGAAAGAAAGTCCCTTTTTAGAAAAATTTACAGTCTGAAGCAGTGATTTGCAAACTTTCCCCCTCATGACCTTGTTCTTCCATGGCCTCAAGTGGCAGTGTCCCTGGCATGAGTGCTTCCAAGCTCACGGCTCCAAGAGAGGGAACCGCTGACCTGGAAACACCGTCTGGCCAGCAGCTCTGAGGCAACCCCCTTGCTTATTATTTATTTGGAGGTGGCCTAGAGAGATGCTGCAGGACTGGGTCCCAGCAGGGTGCCTGGCAGTCGATGGCCAGGAGGGGAAGAAGCAGCGCAGTGGCTGCAGCAGACCAGCTGGCTCACCATCACGAGGCCTGGGGGGTGGGCAGTGTGGCAGAGGGGTGTTTGAGGGAACATCGGAGGGGGCAACGCTGGGCTGATGGTGGAGCTGTTGTGGGGACTTCCTTTCACAGCAGACGTGTGGCAGGGCAGGAAATATTTACATATTTGCTAGAAATTCTTTGCAATTATTGTGCAACAGCAGGGGAAGTATGCTATGACAGGAACTCCTACAAATGACCAGCACATTACCGTTTGCTTAGTCTGTACAAGGCCCGGAAAAGAACTGGTCTTCTATCGTGTTTTTTTTCTAGCCTCTCTGCACTTCAACAGTATCACAGCAAGGTTGTTTTCAGTTACAAGGAAGTGTCAGGAAGGTAATGTATATTACCAGAGGCATTTTGGTAGAAAGCAGTCTCATACTACACAGAAAACACTACCAATACTCATAGTTCCAGATTACTTCTTTCCAAAATTTGCTCTAGCACACTGCATGCTTTATGTAACAAATGCTACTTTAAATGAAAATTATTAAACCAAAATAATGCATAAAATTTTTTTTTTCAAGTATTTTTTTTCTTGGGTGAGGACAGACCTATAACAATGAAATAAATGTTGGAAACAGTTTTCTGGTGTATACAAGTTGAAAATGGATTCTCAGGTAAGATAGAAACCTGGGAAATGATCACGATGAAAAAGTTGTAGGAGAAATAACAGACTCGGGCAAAGGTTGAACTGGACTTAAAGCTGTAATATGAAGTAGCTTTAAAAAGCTGACTGTAAGTTGCAAATGTGAAACCTAAAAATCCTAACAACATATCAAACTTCAGAAGGAAAAAAGTAATTTGAAGACATGTCAGTGTTGTCACTAGAAATATAGACAAATTCTTTGGCTATCCCTTAGCTGGGGAAAAGAAACAAGAAAAAAGAAATATTAGGTAGGGATAAGAAAGATGATAGCTACAAAAGAAATATATAAAGCTGTATACAAAGCTGGGTGTCATGAAGAATTTTTTGGCAGAAGGCTGTACAGCAGTGGAGTGATCTGTGCAGAAACTGATTAGACCATAGGTGGCTTCTGTAGTGATGATGAGTTTATCTCTTGGTGTATGACAACTGACCAAGATGAAACATGAGAGAACTTACAAGAAGTTAGCAGGGACACGGGCCAGGGCTGTGAGATGAGCGGATCTTGTATCACAGTTGTTCACTACAAAAATACCTTCTGTTGTCATGTTCATGCTTGATGTGCTATTTGATGCAAGAAAAGAAAAAAAAAAAAAAAGTGAAAATTAAGTGCATGGGATAAAATAGTGCCAGAAGGATGTGAAATGCTGGATCTAAGACTGAATAAGGAGAAACAGCTAACAAAATATGTTGTTGACTACTGGTATAAGAAGTTCCCTGCACAGGATGTGCCACATGAAGATGTGCAAAATCATCAGGAACCATGGTTCCTATAAAGGAAACAAAACAGGAAATGTCATGAATCATCAGCAAGCAGGCACTGGACAGGTTACAGGCTTGATCCTGAATGAAATTAATAATTTAGCAAGGTTGGAAAAAAGATACTTAAATAGCATCATAATATTATGACACAAGCTTAGGAAAGATGAACTGAAAATTAACGCTGATCATCTCTGCTCAGCAGCAATATGTGTGAGAGAGAAGTTACACTGCCACAGTGTGGGATGCCTCATTAAATAAACAGTCTCAGACGCTAATTAAGACTATACAGAAACAGATACAAAAAGGTGAGCATGCTTGGAGACTTAGGAAGCTTCGGGAGTTGCCTGGCACACAGTTGGTAGTGACAATCTCTCTATAGGAAGCTATTTTGTCAGCATTCCATCTGTAATCTTCAGCTAATTACCCACTGGTTTGCATCTCTGATTTGTATTAAAGTTTCTTGTGTCCATTTATTTCCAACATTGTTTAGGAGGACTTGAATGCTGGAGATGAAGGCAGCACTGGGCTTTTGGTCAAGATGAGCCAGCCCAGTAATACCTACTTTAGAGGAAAAAAAAAAAAAAAAAAAGGAAAAAGAGAAGAGGACCATTGTGATGAAAATTCCACAGGCTGACATAATTTTCAAGTTCCAATTAAAGCAAGAGAAACAGATGAAAATGAATTGAATACAGTATAATTTGACGAATACCGTATAATTCAGTTAGCTGTTGCTTTTCATTGTGAGTCACCTTATAATAAGGTGCCTTAGCTGCTAGCTAGCTCTTTCCTTTATTATAGCAGTGACCTCTAGTGTACAGCTCTCAGGATCCAGACCTAGCATTTCCAGTTTTCAGAGCAATGCCATTTTCCATCTCATGGGAAGGAAGTACCCGTACAAAGTGATCTTTCTGATAATTTTGGATTTTTTTCAAAGGAAAGAAAAAAAACTCCCTTGAGAGTTTGATAGTCAATAAAGTCAAGCTACATCCGCATGTTTGATTTGTGACTGCCCAGCCCTAATGCTCTAAAACAATTTTATTTTGGAGTGGCTCAGAAAGAAACTTTGCAGCCTGTAGCACTGCCTGCACTGTTATTTTATATTTTGATGAGGTAGATTACCTTTTTCTTTGTTAGAAAGCTAAATGTCAGATTCATTTTAGTGCAGGACATACTAATCTAGTGCCTAGTAGGTAAAGTCAGCTGGGATTTCTTGAGATGAAATGTGCTAATTATTTGTAAGATGAGTTACGTTTAATTTGTTTCTGCTGTAGAAATTCCAGGGGAATCACTAGGACACACAGTAATAATCTTTCTCTAGCTTTGAGATCTGTCTTTGATTGAGGCCAACACAGGAAACTTTCATGACTTGTATTCCTATAGGAATACTGTGCATTTTATTGTGTGACGCTTCTTCTTGACAGCACCTTCCCAGTCAGTGAGGATGGAAGCTGCCCTATTCCACTGTCGCTGCCTGCCAGTGCAGAGGGGTAGGGTGACTTGGGGGGATCAGAGAGGTGGTTCTGAGATATCCCTCCGTGGACCATTGAGGGCTCACAGAGAACTGACTCTTTTATCCCTCTCCCAGCCACCCCATCCTTATTTCCCCTGGAGGCAGAACTGGATGGTGCTTGGAGAGGAGCTTGCCAGAGGCAAGCGATGGGCACCAGGGATCTCTCCAGGCCTCCCTCTAAGCCATGGAGTTTTCCTGGGATTTGCCCCTGGCAGAGTGAGTCTTGTCATCCAAGGTGTGATGGTATATTGCATTTTCTGGTGGTCTGGCAGCACAGGCCACCTGTCTCCTCCCACAACCAAATTTCTCTGACTGCATTTTCATATTCAAGGGCTATTGATAATTACCAACACTAATTTAACTTGAGGGCATAAATGACCATGCCAGGAAAACAACTCTTCCTAAAACCACAATCGTATTTAAATCTGTCCATCTTGACAGGCATTTCCATTCAGTACTCACAGATACTTCAATATAATTGATAAAAAGAAACCATGAGGAGTAATGAGGAGGTGAATGGTGGCTGACTGGTAGAGTCTATACACTGTCATAAATAACATACCCTCACCTGTATATTGCCTTCTAGATGGTGAAGTTACAGAAAATCACAGAGAAAGGGGTCAGGAAAGTGAAGAAAATACTTTTCGGTACAGTGGTTTCCTACTGCAAAACATCCAGCCTTACTGCTAAAGTGTTCCAAAAATAGACAAGCTTGCTCATTAGCCTTGTAAGCATTTAAATAGGAGAGGGATCGTTACCCAAATTATATCCCTTAAAAGGGACTTTCACACTGGGGTAAACTTAAAAAAGAACATTTACGCAAAAAGCAATTTTCTTTGCCTGCAATCTTCTGTATTCCCCTAAGTCTCATTGAAATAAAAAACTTCCTCCTTCTCCAGCCCGATTCTCTTTTTTTTTTCCTTAATCCAGCTGTGAAATCATAAAGCTCAGTGTTTATGACAATAGTTTGCTACCATGGAAACTGCTATGTCGTCACAAATTTAGCCTTATGATATGACCTCCCTGACTGCAGGAACAAGTCAAAAAGGAAGATATGTTAGAAATGAGACCTTGTTTAAGCAGAAATGTCTATTTTAAATCCTTTTGCATAGCACACTCAGCAGCTCTTTAATAAGAGGACCTTTGATATGAACTGTGTACCTTGTTACATACTGCTTTATTATGCTATTTGAATTGCTTTGAATGTCACCTTTGAATGCGAGCTGTCCTTTTATTGCTGAACATTTTGAATTCCCAGTGTCCTAACAGACCACTTTGATGATTTCTACAACTTCAGATCATTGCCCTTCTGAGCAGTTTACTGCACCCTCTGGTTTTCCTTGTTTTCTTCTTTTAAAATAAAGCAAAAAAAAATTAAAGGAAAAAAACCCATTATTGAGCAGATGTTGGAGGGAATCTACTGGGATTCTGGGACACCTCCTGCTGCCACATTGTATGTGCAATCCTCTCATTATTGCTGTGCAGAGGAAGGGTCTTTTGTCAAGTGCTATAGCCAGATATTTTAAAATCTGTTATGCCTTGCCACAGTATCCTCTGCCTCCAAGTGAGATAACCTAGCCATGAATATGTGGACAGTGGTTTCTAATATGGAAGATGCTGTCTAAACTAAACCCAAAAGTGCCTGATGAAAGGCAAGAGCAGCATGACCCTCACTACACAGCAGACATAAAATCTGGCAGCTGAAGCAGGAAACAATCTAGTCCTCCTGTGTCTTTGCTCACTGAGCCTGCAAGATGTTTCCTCCCAGACCTCTTGCTTTAATGAGTGAACCCATGTGCTTTTGTCATGAAAACCCAGAGGCTTAGGGGAGCTGCAGAACACTGGGGGGCTCCAAGGGGCTTCCTGCTCTCCAGCCTCTGCAGAACAGGCTTGTGAGAGGAGGCTACTGCATAGCATAACCTTCCCCCAAATAAAAAAAAATAAATCTCTCAGAACATTCACAGTACAACATTTGGGAAAAAGAAATCAAGCTCCGAAGTTAGGAAAAGGATTACAAATTTCTCCTTGCGCTTCGGAACAGCAACTCACCGTTTCTGCAGGAGGTGGTGTCCAGCTCCAGCCCAGGGCAGAGGAACCCACTTAAGTGTCACACTATGGGAAGGTCCCTCTACACCTTTCTGTGCTGGCTGATGTATCACCTAGGATATCCACACAAAATAAACGTACATTATTTTCAGCATAATACCTGTGATATAAAGCCCCTGTAAGCAAGATGAGTGGAGCCCCTGGTGGTCTAGTGGTAAAGGCGCTGCGCTGTCACCGCGGAGACCCGGGTTCGATTCCCGGGCAGGTGGGGCTCGTTAACCCTTAATAGGCAACCCACCTACGTCCTAAGGACCTCGCTGCCACCGTCCAAGCTCGCTTGGCCCCGGCAGATGAACCTTAGGATTAAAGGGTGGGCTCAGTTCCGCGCACACTGTGTCTCACCTAAAAAATCCAATGCGCAGGCTGGAAGGTGGAAAGACCTTCCCCGGATCTTCGCTCGCGAAGACTGGCCATTATTATTATTATCATTATAAGCAAGATGAGTAACATTTTGAAGTGTCTATAGTTGTAAGTAAGGAAATCCTGCAGAGGATCGCGTGTTGCTGTGTTGAAAATCCTCATTAAAATAATTACACTGAATGAAATGTGGGAAGTGTTATCAGAGGGGTAATGGGGCAAGGCTCCAGTGGGTGGAAGGGGGAGGGGGATTCAAGTGCCTGGGTAGCACAAGCCAGGGTACCAACACCCTGCATCTGCAGGAGCTGTCAGCTACCTTGCTGTGTGTAACTGGTGTGGCTGTGGTCTGCCCACAGTAGCTTCAGCCAGGAGCACAAACCTGCCTGAACTACGCAGCATGTCCCATCTATTTCCAACAATTATGGAAATTCTGCACAGTTTCTTAAAAATACATGTAATTTTATCCTTGTTTTCTTCTCTTGTCCTCTGCTTGTTATTTTATCCTCAATAAATGGACATGGCAGTGGTCTGTGCAATTGCAGAAATACTCTTTGACACCTTAACTGTCCTCTCTGGATATCTTCCCACCCCTCTCAAACACACTCAGTTTCACGTCCTTCCATTGTTCGGATTATTTATTATTTTGTCTCTTTGATTTTCTTCCCTTTTTTTTTTTTTTTTTGGTCAGTTTTAACAGAAATATGCTCCCAGAGGGGTGCTGTGCTCACACCAAGACCTACCTGTGGCAGTCTACTTCAGGAAAAGCCCCCACTAGCTTTACACTTGAGGAATGTTCCTGCTTGGGATGCCTTTGCATTTGTGACAATGCCTTCTGTACTGCTCAGCTTCTGCTCTCTTTCCAGGCTGGGCTGTGCTGTGCAAAAGCAACACCCCTACATTCTGTGTCTATGCAACTGATGTTTCCCTTAGATAGAGAGCATTTCACATTTGTGTTTGTAAATCTCAGTTTGGTTGCACTCTATTTCTACAACGTATCTAGCTCACACTGTTTTAAATTGTCTTCTCCAGCTTGCAATACCGACTTGGCTATGAACATTGTCCTCTCCGGTGATAGCAGAGGAACATTTACCTCAAGGAAGGCTCTTAGCCCTAAATAACCTTCATGTGTCAGACTGCCCCAGTGTCTTCTGTGCTTAAGTACTACAGAGCCTCCAGAGCATTCCCACACCATTCCTTCAGCCTCCACCCATTTTAGGCTGGCTTGTCAACTGCTGGGGCCTCCTTTTAACATGTTGCTTTTTTCCCCTCCAGTGCTAAGCAAAACTTGAAGGGCTCAGTCCTTTTGGTTGCTGTCTGTGGCTTGTGAAATGCAGATGTACAGTAAATGACAAGCCTGGCGAGGGGTGTTGAAAGGAAGCAGTGGTGGGAAGCATTTCAGTTAAAGGAAAAATAGTGTGGGCGTGGTGCAGCACTGAAAGAAAATTGGATAGAAAACGAAATTGGGGAGTGAAAATCTATTTTTAACAGGGCTTTGAAAATCTGGCTGGGGCCAAGCCCTGTCTGAAATGATGTAGAGCCATAACTATTTCCTGGGGCTTGCATTTTCCATAAGGGAGAACATCTGATAGCGGAGCAAGGGGTTTGCTCTTTCTGAGTACATCCAGTGAAAGCCTTATCATTCTTATGGGAGAAAACAGAGGACACTTGCTCCCCTGCACACAGCACAGATGTCTGGCTATTCTCCATGCTAGGCGAGATCTTGTGGGCATGCAGGGAAAACGAGAACTCATATGGTGAGAGATGCATCCCTTTGCAGCAGAGAAGAGACAGCATCTCGCCCAGGCAGACACTGTACTTAATAAAGAACTGCCAGGAAAGAGATATGCAGAAGGAGGTGGTGCATGTAATTACTGTATCCGCTGAGTTTATAACAAAAACATACACTTTTGTTTCTACAGTCAGGATTCTCTGTGCTCAGTGAGGGTGCTCACAGGAAGGAAAGCTTCACTGTGATCAAAGCAGATCTCTGTGGTTTTTCAAGGTAGGATTCCCTGGGAGCCAACAGGGGTATTGGAAAGCACCTGTGCTGCTTTCACACGCCACTGGTGCCCACTGCTGTCCATGCTCCCTTTCCAGCTGAAGGACTGGAGTAGATTCTTCTTGCATGTGAATCATCTGACTTGCTTAGACACCTGCCTTCTGAGGAGACAAATTGCACACAAAAATGACTTTCCACTGAGGACGCAGGAAGGGTGGATATCCTAGATGTGCATTTGAAGCAGAAATCTGCCTTGTTTACAAATGAAGACCTACAAAAACCCCAGAAAACCTACAGAAAACTGTGTCTGGGCTGACAAGTCACAGCCCCAAGCCTCCCTAGTAGAGAAGCCAAGCCCCAGCAGGAAGGATCGGCTGGTCACTGTAGCAGTGCACACAGATAAAAACTCATGGAAGGGTCAGAAGAAATGGTTCAGCAGTAGCTCTTGTGGGTCACTGCTGCTCTGCAGGCACCAGCAGAGCATTTAGCTGGAAACCATCTCTCCCCAGTACCAGACACTTAGCAGCTGTGCAGTGCTGCTGAGAGCAGCACTAAGTCTTTGAGGAATTTTGTTTCCAGGCCTTGGGGCAGTGGCTGGTGCACTCAGCTGGGTGGTGGTGAGCTGGCTGCAGGGAGCTGGTTTACACTGTGCTGAAACGGCCCATGTCATCAGGTGACCCTCCAAAATGCAACAAACCTCATCCTGCTTCAGGGGGTCCTTTCCAGTGAAGCTCAGCCCTCGAGCTCTCTTTCTGCCTCTTTCTGACTTGGCTGCTGATACCACAGTTTTAAAATCTCTAAGCAGTCTCCTCCTAGGGATGTCAAGGGCAGATGGTGACATCCCTGGGGCCAGGTCCTGGCTTCCCTCTGCACGGTCTCAGCAAGAAGGACTGACGGCAGGTGGAGACAGATGCTGGTGCCACATTCAGGGGATCTGGATTGCTCTAACAAGCCCTGAGGAGGTTTGTAGAGCCCTGAAGTCACTTGTTATTAGGCTGAGGTGATGGGAAGGTCTGGTTTGGCCTAAGTGAAGGAAATGCAAAGGTGGTCTGAAAACTGGATGTTGAGGATGACCAGACAAGAGCAGCAGCATCTACTTTTCATGCAGGCCACTGAATCTGGACAGAGAAACTTCACATAGCAGAATGGAGACCCTTCTGATAGCCACTGGCACTTTCTGCCTCTGGCCAGGCAGTGAATTTGGCCTTCAGGCTGCAGAGGGGGACCCAATAACCAGCTGGTGTAGTTATCATGTGCATTTAGGATAGCAACCTCATTTCTTCTTTTCATTGTTTTCTTTTCCTTTTTGTTTTTTACTTTTCTCCTCTTTGTTCACCTGAATAATAGCTACTAACATTTTAGTTATACTGTGCAAGACCGCTGTAGTATTATGTCTACACACAGCGATCTTCTGTTTCTGGTACGGTTGGCCTCCTTTTGAAACACATCTTTTACTGCTAACAGCTAGTTTTTAGCTGTGCATGAAAACCATGACACTGAAATCCTCTTTCTTCCTTCCTTCAGCACGCACAGAATCCAACAAGAGAACAAACAGCAGAAGAAACAGCATTGCTGATCATCCAAGATAAATTCAGGCGGGAGGTTCAGGATGGAAGTGTTGCCCTTTCGGCTGCTGCTGCATAAAACATTCTGCATTTGGTAAGGAACATGGTCCTGACAGGGTCATAGTAGAGCCAGTGTGCACATACTGCTATGGACCTGAGTGCCAGATGCCTCTCAGGTGAGTGCTAATATGGCACTCTTTTTATTTTGCCTTCATCTTATTTATGAGGGGAGAATCATGTCCTTGCTTATCAGCTGGTGGCTGGTAAAATGGAACTGTGTTGCTCTTTGAGCAGGGCAATTTCAGTATGTGTGCATGCCGTCCATCCGTTGCGCTCCTTACATCTGTCCCAGCAGATCCTCGGAGAGAGTGCTGCAATACTGCTTGTTTTCTACAAAGACAAAAGCTCTGGCTGGGGAAACTGTCAGTGCAGCATCAGGAAAGCTTCAACTAAAAAATACCAGGATGTCTAAAAGCCATTAAGGAGGATAACTATGAAGCATCAGGCTGGAGAACCGCAACACCCTCCAGTCCCCAAAGAAATGTTTACCCTCAAAGACATTTTTCCTAAGCAAATATTCAATTAAGCCATCATGGAATTCTTTTAAATTCACATATGGGCACCAGTGGGGGCAGACACTGCAGCTATGGGAAGGGGGTACTGCCTGGTTTTCTACAAAATGCCAGATAGTGGAGGGAGCTGCTCTCACCCAAAGCCACCACCACCCAGACTTCAGGTCCTCGGAGTCAGCTTGGTTTGTTGACTGGCCGTATGCAGCTTTTCAGTCACACTGCAGTGTTATGGGTATTACTGGAGGTAGGAAATGTTGGGAGGATTTGTCGCATTGGAAATAGTTTCTTGAAGGAAAAGGCGAAGATGGAGATGCGCTGTAGAACTTTGTAATTTAAAATTGGATTTTCCCTTAGGTCTAACTAAAAATAAATTAGCTAATAGTATATTCAATTAATTTTACCAAATTTGAGCAATTCTTTTAATTAGGATGGAAGAGCTTAATCTCCCAGAAAACAGACAATTTCCAAAGGCTGGCACATGAGTATGCCACCAGAGTATGTACCTATGAATTGATGTGAGATGAGGAACACAGACTTATGCAGAAAATATAATTACATGCAAGTAGTGGAGACAGCAGTGCAAAGTGAGCTATTTAACCTTGAGGAAGAGGGCATGTACTGCCAGGATGACAGGTATTGTAGAGCTTTTAATTTCTTTTAGTGAGACACTGGAAAACTAGTGTATTATGATAAAATCAGAATTTCATTTTATTGCTAAGGCTAGGCCCATTAATCGAGTGTCCTTACACACATACTGGTGAGTGGAAGAGAGGCTGAAGCTTTCATGGTCGTGTTTCTGAAAAGTGCATTTGTCTGCACCTTAGCAAATGCTGCAAGAAGTTCATTTATTAAACGTGGGGGAAAGCAGGAGGGGAGAGACCCCGTGCAATCATGACTTTATTGAGATTACAGGGCAATGGCACTGTAATGCTGAAAGATGAAGATGTCAGGGCACTTAAAGGCATTGGGGTGGTTGTACCTTTTGCCTTCCTCTCAGCACACCCCAGCATGAAAGGCCTCTTGGTGGTAGACACAAACTCTATAGCTATAAAAATCTCTATGGTGGGTCACTTTTAATGCCTGGTACCATACATTTGTACATGCTCAGACTTTGGAAATGAGGGCATTTAGTTCTGATTTCTAGCTATTCCTCTCTGCTGTCTTACTGACAGCATGAACAGAAAAAAATATAAAACAATAAAATGTTTTGCTGCTTCCCATCTCTTATTGAAGTAAATGTTAACCCACTGGCAGTAAGCTATGTAATTTTACTATTTCTTTAACCAGGTTAACAGACATGTGTGTGGGATTGCAAATGAGAAAATTTGACAGAACTCTTTTAACCTATTTTACAAACTCATTTTTTCTTGTACTATGCATTTATTTCCATTTTCTATCTGTCCAGTTGCACAACAGAAGAAAACAATTTAGTATTTACTTCTCTCTACTGTTATTAGAGAGTCTGAACTAGGGAATATTCTGAAGACACAAGTGAAAGTTTTCTAGCTGAATCTAGATGGATGAACATAAAATTGCCATTTTCTGAATGCTCTGTAACATAGTCATATTCTGAAATACTAAATATATAAATACTGTGAGTACTTCAGGTACAACACTAGTAAAAAAAAAAACCCCCTGCAAAAGCTCCCCAGACCCCCCAAACAAACAACAAACCCCACAAACCAAACCAAGAAAAGCAGAGGAGAAAAAATAGAAAAGGAAAGAAAAAGTTAAGAAGGAAATCCAGTAAACTGTTCTTCAGGAGTTTCCATAAAACCACAAAGCATTTCTGAGGATTTTGAAATGACCTTTCTCCACAGGCTTACATGACAAATCATGTGTGATGACAAGTCCAGAAAATTATCAGGAGTCTTGTGATCTTTGGTGTTTTTTCCTTACAGTCTCAGTTTGTGTGACTAAACAATTCCTGGACAAATTTGGCTTTCAGTTTTGGAAAAAGTTTGTAGCCCTTTGGCTGCAGAGCTGACCTTAGGGACCAGAAGTCTAGAGACTGAGTAAACAGGAAAATAATAAAAAATGTTCATTTTTTAAAATCATGTGCTTTTCAAAACAACTTTATGAGTTCTGAGGTTTGTGGTGTGACTGTTGAGTATGTTCATTTAGCCGTATCGATTCACATTTGGGAGGATGTGCTCTTTCTTCCTTGCATGTCAACATGGGACTGCTCCTTCTTCTGGGGACACTTAAGGGCACTCAGCTGATGCTACAAGGAATCATGTCCCTGTGGCCCAAAGCTTTAGCTTTGCCAGGCAAATTGAGGAGTTTTGTTATTGCTTTTGTGGCAGAGATCTGGTGTCCTGCAACCCCAGAAGAAAATGTGGATTGGGGCATCTAATCTGGCTGCTGCCCCTTTGTTTTCAGCAGAGATCATGCCTTGTCCCAGCGCTGTCATGGAGTGCAATTTGGACAGCTTTTCAAATGAAAGCAATTTAGCTTTTTACTGTGTATTTTCCTGCAACATTGTGCTGTTTGATGCGATTCCTGACATGCAGACACCTTTTCTGTCCAGCCCTTGAGGATAGGGATGACATAGGGCCCTCCCCAGAAAACCTGCAGGGATAAACAGGAATGAATGCCAGAGCCAACTCAGGTCTGAGAGAAATCTGGGAGTCTCAGTTTTCCTGGGACTATGCCAGGCACTGCCCAGGCTACATGTGTGGAGGAGACCTCCCGTTTGCTCTGCCTGGTGCAGGAAGGGGAAACACTATTGGCTGCACAGATTTGATAAAGCCAGAGCATGGTCTTTGTCTGCCCCACTAAGTTTGAACTTACACCTGATGAAAGAAGTTGTATTTACAGGGCCCTTCAGTATTTATAGAGTCTGATATAAGAGTAAGGGCTGAGGGAAGAAAGGCAGAAAATATGGATATGTGTTACATATATACCACAAAATATCCCCTAAGGCTCAAAACTTTTTTCTTTGGAAACCACAGCAGTGGCCATTGTAGAGATTCCTTTGTTGCTTCAGTGGCCCATTACAGCTGTGTTTAAATTACATGTATTTCTATTCTTAGCCAAATTAACACATCATTGTCTAAATCTTTTCCCAGGTCTAAATCTTTCCCCAGATTGCCCTGGTCAGATGAACAACCTGTTTTACTAACCTATTTCTGAAAAGCATCCATTCATTATTAATATTTCTTGGTTCACAACAAGTTTTGCTTACGCCTTCTTTACTTATGCAGCTTCTGAAAATGTCTCTGGGGCAAATACCATAATAATTCCCTGCTCTCCTCTGACAATACAGAGTAAGCTGCTAAATCAAGTGTAGCATGTGCTCCTCTTCTATAAATTGCCCTGGTTGCCTGCTTCACACTGGCAGCTGCCTGAGGCCCTGGCTTGTGTCACGGGCACCCTCTGTGTCAATACTACTGCTCCCTGCCCATCCCAAACCTGTCTCTCCCCTGGCACTGCAGCTCAATGCCTTTTCCTAACGTGAGGCATGAGTAGCACAGCTATGGGCTGGCTGGAGCTGGGCAGGAAAAGGGCAGCCCATTGCCTAGCAGTAGCAGTCTGTGAGCTGGCACAGTCCCACCCATTACCCTTGTAAAAAGCATATTTTCACCTTCTGTGCTTCGCAGTGTGAACCGACAGTTGCTTAGTCAGTAGCTAAATAGCTTTTCCCTGAGAACAAGGTGTTCCAGCAAAGGCTTCCTCCACCACAGGGAGTGCAGGAGTCCACTGTCTGTGTCTGCTGTCCTGTCCCTCTTCATTAGGCAAGGCAAGCAGTGCTCTGCCTGCAAATCCTACTGCAAACCTTCCCGGCCAAGCCCTTACTGCCTGTGTGATGCCTCATGATGCAATGGAAAAAATGTCCCTCTGGGAGTTTTGGCTACTGAGACACAGTGCTTCAGAGTGGGAAGGTGGGAAGAGCAGTGTTTATCTGGCTGCCCCAGTGCTGCATTTTCCTCTCCTACCTCCCGATTCTCAATCTGCAGCACCACAAAGAGCAGAGTCACATTTGGGAAAGTCTCTTTTCAAGAGCTCCAGCTAATGACCCAAATTTTCAGTCCCCATTAGTTGACACTGGAGCTGTTGTTGCTAGAAAAAGAAATCTTCAGTGGTTCCCTCTCAGAGCTGTAGTCATCTATCCAAGAAAATCACAACAAAGCCACTTTCACATTTTCTGTGTATTTTTTCCTGATTATCAGAATTTAGTCTCCTCCACAATGCTCTGTTTGACATTTCCAAAATGGTATTAATAATGATGTGGTAAGAAATATGGGATCGGCTGGACTTGTTGCTGGATGTGGGGCAATTACTCTTTCCCATCTCCCATCAGATATGCCACCTTCAGCAGAAATAAGGATTTCTACAGTGTGTAAGATCTTGACAGGACACAAAGGGGACTGTGAAACATGCTCTCTTCCCCCAGTATGAAATTCAGCCCAAACCCTCCTGCCCCACTGTCAAGGACGAACCAACGTGCTCTGCCACCCACACTTAAATCAGACAAAATAGGCAGCCTCAGGAACATGGGCTCTTGGTCTCCTGCCAGTCTCACCAAGGTAGCTGCCTACAAGAGCCTGGACAAAACCAGCACATTGTGAAACTGAGAGTCAAACCAAAGCCCTGATCTTTAAGTGGCCATGGCCAGTGGAGAGACACCCCTTGCTGCTGCTGGGTGTGCATGCACCTGTGTTGGTTGGTTCATTGCGTCTCCTTCTTTTCTTTTTCTAACCCTGTATTTCAGTCATTTGTCAGCCCACAAAAAAAAAACCCCACAAAGAACCAAAACCAAGTAATAACCAGAGACAAGAGAAAAAAAAATTACTTTTTCTTTCCTTCCCCAATTTCCAGTGAAGACTGGTTTACCTAAACAACAGAACCTAACCTGGGAAGAAGTGAATAGCTCCTTTTTAAGTGCTGCCTCTGGGGTCACTGGGATGACGATGGGAACAGAGACAGTCAGGTCATCCAAGAGGGCTTTTCTGCTTTGGGCTGCTGGGTAGCAGCTGTCCTTGTCTGAAGATAGCAGTTCAGTCTTTAGAAAAGCTGCAGAAGATTTTGTTCTGATCCTATCAGGCCTGTCATGCCACTGGTTTCCTCCTTTTCTTATGTGACTTGTGATTTTAGGTCTCAGGTTGACGTTTTAAGAGAGAGGGACAAACCAGGTTTTCCTCAAGCCCGGTTTGTTTTAAAGAAATATCCATTAGATGCTCTGAATGATTTGTCATCTTTGGAAAGGCAAACAAAGATGTACTTCTGGGCCAGTTTTCTGTGCTGCCATGGCAACTCTGCTTGCAGGACCCCATTTTAAAGATATACTTAGTATTTCCTTGAGACCTACAAAGTTCTGACAGCCACATAGACACACTTTCAGTGTGCACTTGAAGGCAAAAGTTGGAAAATGCCATATGACTATAAAATTGATTGAATAAAGTGATTTTTAGTGATAGTACTTTTGTGATTTAATGCATAATAGGTGACTGTACTCTAGATCCTGTTAGCAGAAGATACGTGGAAAAATGATCAGATATGTTTTAGACCCAGAGGCTGTCTCTCCACTATAATAAAACAGAGCAGAGACCATTACCTGGCCCTGAGGCTAGCAGGCATAGCACAGCTCATATCTGCACTATTAAATCCACTTTCCCCCAAAACTGGATCAGTGTCTTCACACCAACTACTGCAAAGGCTGCCAGACACATGCTGACTCCTGACTGTGTTTAGGAGAGTACAAGCAGTATAAGCAGGAAAGGTCCAGGTTGGCCCAATGCTTTGAAGATGCCTGAAGACCGTGTGGGCTGTGCACGGAGCTGAGGTGTTACAATCCATACGTGACCTGCTTAATTTAGATGGTGTGGCCACCCTGACTGGACTGGTGTGTCTTTTTGTCCTCCCCTCCAGCCTCCCCTGTGGCTGGGCAAAGTTCAGGGCTGCCCATTCATGTGTATGAGCAACGTGGATGCTAAGTGAGACTTCGCTGAGATTTTAATTGACAGTTGATCTTTACCCTTCCATACCAGTATAGTTACACGCTCTGGGCTATGTCTGTGAGAGTGTATTTACCCATGGCAAAAGTCTGGAGTGCATGTTCTGCGGTTCACTTAATGTCACCTTCTCGCTACTGTCATAACACAGGCTGGGTGTCAGGCAACGTCGCTCATCCATGAATGTTCACCTCAGGCTGTCTCCGAGTACACTGCGACCTTGCCTTGAATCAGATACATGACTCAGGGAAACATTTTTGCCTGGGTTCTCCATTATTTTTGTCAGGCTCCAGCTGCAGTCAGGGCAGGACCAAATTCCCTGAAAGGTTTTGAATGAGTCTGTTATGGGGAAGAACTTCCTGGGGGTTGGAAAACCTCTCAAGTGCAGACTAGATAGAAGCTTTTTACTGTTGTTTCTGTTACAGTACAGAAAACCCACAGTATTATTTTCAGTTGTTTCCTTTCCTTTCCGTTCCTTTCCTGCTGGCTTTCAGAGTGGAAATTTGTCTGTCTTTTGACACAAAAATAAGAGTTACGGTGTGAAACTGGACAAGACTCTTGGAAGCACAGTACAAGCTCCCCACTGTGAATACCCCAACTGTTCTAAAAACCTTGTTTCCAATAGCATACTTCAGCGAACATCTTCTGCCATTGTCTGCAGCTGCATCAGCATCTCTAATAAGCAGTTTCTAAATCCTGCCTTTCTTATTTTCATAAGGAAAAAGAAGCAGTTGCCGGTTTATCTAACCTTACCTGGGTCCCTCAACAAAGACCACTTGGGCCTTCTTCTCTGTTGTACGCAGCTTAAGTGTGTGGAAACAGAAGCTGGCATGCTCATTTCTTCTGTTCAGAGTGAATGAGTAATGTGACCATATTCAAAAAGTTTAGAGGCTTGAGTCAGAACAATGTCAATGAATATATCCTCCATGCTCAGAGGTTCTCCAGTAAGTCTCTTTTCATTTCTGTTTTGAAGCTCTCTTCATGAGGACAGGAAGAAGCTGGTGGTGGTCCTGTGCTGGGCAGCTGCAGCTGTTTTCTCCTGTCACTTGATCCTGGACACTGCCAAGGGGGCACCTCTCCCATTGCCCCTCACATGGAGCAAGGAAACAAAAAAGCACTTTTCAAGGTCATCTGGATCATGGGCTGGCCCTGAATGCTTATGCCAACCCTATGGCAAGCTGTACCATGCCTATGGCCCTGCTGTGGTGCCAGCCCCAGAAACACAGAGAGAAGGCCAGAAGGGACTGTTAAAATCACCTGAGGATGTCTAAGCATCAAGTCTACACTATACCTGGTCACCTGAGCTTTGGGAATCATTACTTGTGTTTGATTCAATTAGTTGTGCCAGACTAGAGAGAAAAGGCATGCTTCTCCAATCAGCTCTCACCCTGAGATCCAGCAGGGTCACCACAGAGAAAAAGGTACAGAGGTACTGCAAAGATGCAACTCATCTCAGTGTGAGGATGAAGTGTCCATTTGAAGTAATGCACCACGCTATGGGAGTATGTGTTGTCCTCCAGAGATAGAAAGGGTTTCTAGTTGACATGTAGCTGTCCCCACTGAAGGACATCTACAGGGATCTCACCCAAAAAAAAGCAAAGAACTGCCATTTCCTTCTGTATATTGTGTTATAGTTCATCTTCTATTAAATATAAGAATTTTTCTGGCTTGAGATGCCCATTGCTGGGGCTTCTTATCCCTTCCTCATTAGATTAAAGGGTCTTTTGAGATGACCTGTTAGTCTTATGTGAAAAAACCCAATCTTTTCCCCTTAAAAGTCACCTTTCCCTTTTCATGCAGGAAGGTGCCCACAGAAGTGGGATGTTGCCATCACTGAAGCCAATTTATACCTTTGGTTAGGCAGGCTCTGAGGCAGGAGCACAACCTTTGGTTGTCTGGATGGGGTCCCAGATGAACTGGATTCCCCAGGAAATGTCAGGGTTGCTGCTGGTTTCTGAACTCCTGTAGGAAAGCAAACACATATTTGACTGAAATAAAAAAAACAAGCCACTGCTGTAATTTTTTTCCTCTGGTATTAAACAAGCGTTTAACTTAAAAAAAAAAATCCGACAGATGGCAGGGCTGTACCTAATGCAAGACTGAGCACTTCTCCAGTGAATTTAAGGTGGTCTGCAAGAGATTTTAAAAGACAAGGTTTGAGGGATAGATGCATTATTGAGGATATATAAAAGAAAACCCTAGTATTTTTCTTGCTTTGAATGACACTGGAAAAGTTTTCTTCTCTTTTCCTAAAACTTCTTAGCTTTGCAGTGCAGGGCCACACCTAGTTTATCCAGAGGCCTCCTGGGTGTGTGCCCAGGTACCTCCAGGATTTCCTCCCTCTGGTAAGTGGTCAGCAAGCCAAGTCATTAGGTGCAGTGCCTGCCCCCTTCAGCCCTACCTGAGATCTCTGAGGCAGGAGATCAGAGCAGTGATGAGGGAACACCAGCCCCATGAATGGTCTGGCTCCAGCAGCACTAAACCTTCTGTTTCTCTTCCCTTTGCCATTTAAATTTCCCTGGTTTTGCTTTCTGCCACTGCATTGTCCCCCCAGGAGTCAGCACCATGTCTCCCACCACATGGGGAACCAGACTTTTAATGCAGAAAAAAAAAGTAAGGCGACATCTCAGAGGTCCTACTTTTGCAGGAGCAATATGGAGAGTTTTGTAGCTCTCAATAGGTCATGACTCATTTATAGAAAATGCAAACGAAATAATCCTTTATGTAAAACAGTACTGAGAACCATGGATCTCAGACACATTATTCACTTGTTTATGTTTGATCTCTCCTGTGGGCTTTTCTGGATAGGAAATGAGTAAGTCAGGCACAATCATTCACTAGGAGACTTTTGCTGTAATCCCTTCCTGGTTTTTTCCTTCCCCCACTTCCACCCACATGGCAAATGAGGTCTGGGCAACCCACCTGCCAACTCCTGTCTGCCATCTCTTCTCCTTCAACGTGGTGGTGATGGTCAACCATTACCACTTATCTGGACAAAAGCATTGGGATGAAGTAAATGGACACAGTTGTGCAACAGAGATGGTTGTTTTCTTTTACCCTAATGATTTACAGGGAATTCTGCTGAAGGCATACAAAAGGAAAGGTAACTATACAACTGAATTGTTGAGGTGGTCAAACCAACACAACTCAGCCACATTTTCTTTCAAGATAGGCAAGCTTGCAAGTCCTCTGGAGAGTCTGAGTTGACGTGAAGTTTTGATTGGTTTTGATGAGGTTTTGTAGGATTTGGTGCTTTTTATAGAGATGAAAATGAAAATGAACCAAATGTGAATGTTTAAACTGAGTTTCCCATTTTCACTCTTTCGTACGAATACACTGAGGTGAGATTCTTAAGTAGAAACATAAAGAAATTTCACACTATTCTCTACACTCTTACAATAAAGAGGAATGGATTTTTTTCTCTCTTGGATACCTGAAAGACATAGCCTGAGGACTGGGGCAAGAACTCTCTTATGTCCTTTCCAAAATCTTCCCTTATAAGGGCCTAAACACAGGCTGTTACCATCTTTGTGAACCCTGGACTTTACCCAGATCTAATGTGCTCACCCAGCACTTGCTCTTTGGACTCTCCACCACCAGTCCCCCAGCTTATGCTATTTTTAATGGAACTATCCAATGAAGGGATAAATCCTTTCAGCCCTGAAACTTGGAGCAGCTTCCTTGTATGCAGGAAGAGGGATGTGGAAGTGGCCTTCTTCATACCTGAGGGGAAAGAAGTGGAGATGACTGCACTAACAGGAAGGAGAGGAGCAGGCACAGCCTTCCTTCCCCTCTCTGGGGCTTTTTCACTTCCTGAAAAAGCCATGAAAACTGCCACTTGCCATGAAAAATGGGCACCAGATCAAGCCTGTGCCCTACAATTTATGTGTGTCTCTGGGTAGCAAGCATCATATACTTTTTCTGTAAACCAAAGACATGAATTTGTCTTTCAGATGACTTTGTGCCAAAATAAATCTGGAGATAGCAATGTGAATGCACTAGTATTTATGTGGGTTTTTTTTCTTTAAAGGTTAATAAAGTATGTACTGGGAATAAAATAAACTAAAAAAAATACCTAATGGGTGGTTTGGGGAAAAATACAACTCTTTTTCTATGTCTCTCCCATGTCTTCCCTCAAGGAAGGTTTGGGTAGGACATTGGCTGGGACCTTATTTTCATTTCCATTGGGAATGTTTTTTATCTGGCACACAACCTACATGTGTAAATAGCCCAGGAGTTTGGGAAGCTGCTTTACTATTTCCTCCTATAACTAACAATGGAAACCCTTTGAGAACTGTATGAGCCTCAGTGGACATTCACATGTCTCCTGACATGTGGGATTGGCTGCCCTGCTCAAATATTTATCCTGACAGTGCTTCTCCCTGAGGAGCAGCTGGCTGCCTGCTCTACAAAGCAGGCCAGCTGCAGGGCAGAAAGGTAGGGGAGGCGGGAGCTGCCAGTGTTGGGGTGCCCAAAGAACTGGGCTATGAGGAGAAAAGCTGCTTTACAGATAGGGTTTGGGCTGATCTGAGTTTACTCTTCTACAGTGAATTCAGCATCACATTAAAAAAAGCAGAGCCACTGCACTGTATGCAGAATTGGCCAATTCCAGCATATAATAGGTTAGCTCAGCACAGTTGCACTTCTTTTCCTTGCTTGGTGGGTTCCCAATTTGTCTTCATTTTTATTCCTGTCTCTACCTTCACTTTGGCCTTTTTTTTTTTTTTTTTTTTTTCAGCAGTGCCACTCTGGATTAACTGCATAGAGCCTGCCCCACACAGCTAGGCAGAGCACAGACTGGTCCAGTGTGCATAGATATTTTTTTAATGATCTGTCAACCAAAAACATGAAAACTCAGGCTCTCTTTGATGACAAATATTCAGCTTACACAATTCTGAGAATTCCTTGTTGCATGTGGTTGACAGTCACAGAAAGATGAAACACTTCAGAATTGTGTCCTTAGGAATATAGACTTTATGGCATCTCTTCTGTGTTTATGGCCTGTTAGAAGAAAATAGGATATAGACAACTATCTGCATAAATGGGAAATTTTTCTGAAAAAAAGTTTTGAAAATGGGATCTATAATTTTAAACCTGCATGTAATTATCTTCCTAAATCAGGTAGCCTGTTACAGTTCAGAGAAGCTTTTTACATTAGTTTGTAAGTAGAGAAGAGCTGAAATAGAAACAGCAGCACATTGTGGGGAACATATTGTAGCTGCCCTTGTACAAAGCATTTCTATCCCTCCAACAGTGACCTCAGTGTTGCACGTGGCCTTGCTGTAGTGGCTATGCAGGACGAGATGAATTTTTGTCCCACTGGAAGACCCCTGTCAGCTTGGGAGAAGTTCCTTACTCAGCTCATTGAGAAATGTGCTGTTGTTGGTGGTGCTCCAGGAGGAGAGATATGGGGCATTTTTGAGTGCAACTTGTGCCTCAAATTCAATTTGATGAGGAGCAATGAAGAGACACAGCCAGTAGGCTTGACTGACTGAAACAGAGGAGTGAGTCTCTGTAACATCCATGCACAAAGAGTGATAAAACAGGCCAACATGCTAAAACCTTCCTGCCAAAAGGTGACCCCTTAAATTAGGTGTGTGTCTGGGACTGACATCCAGGTATTAGGAATGACTGAACCCAACCCTGGCTTTCATGGATTTTATCTCATCAACTCCACCAAGCCCATTAGGGAGTATTGAAAATCCTGGTCCCTACAAATATCAATAATAAATACCTCTGGCATTTTGTCTAAGACTTTGTATCCAGTCAGAATGCATGACTATGTTCATTTACGGGTTTATATTTCATACTTTTCCATCTCTTAAGCCAATGGCTTTACATGGCATATTTCACAGACAGGAAGATGATTTTTTGGCACCAAAGAAATGTAGAGGTCACTGAATATACAACTAAATTACATTTCTGTTCAGGGTGGTATTAGAATGGCACCAGATAGCAGAGCAGGTTTAGTTCAGGAAATGAATGATACTTTATGTAATCAAATCTGCGAGGGAGATTTGTCAAGAAGGATGCATACCGACAAACTACTGCTGAGTCTGGACATAGCATTAAAACCATTAATTTTTAAGTTGTGGGGGGTCACTAAAGATCTTCAGGAGAGGAAAAGGGCATATAACCTCCACTTATTTAAATCAGAGCCAATACTAGCAGAGACACTGAGCCTAATACTCAGTCAAAGCATCAGTGCACTATTTATGCATAGGAGTTAGAGCTGCTGTCTTTGTGGTCTTATGGCTACTTATTACACATGGAGAGGTCAGTACTGCAGGTACTGCAAGGTCCAAAGAGTCTCATTTAATGTATTTGTTAGGGAAAGGCAGTGAAGGTATGTTATCACTTGGGAGACCTGAGTGCTCCCAGCAGGAGTTCTGCTCCTAGTAGGAGGCCCTTTTTGGGCTGAAGCACACTGGCTACTTTGCACACACGAAAACAACCATCCAGCCACCTAAAATCACATTTTAATGTGTTCTATCACCAGAATGTCTTCCTCAGGGAGGACCATTCCTCCCACTCCTTCCAAACCCAAATTTTCTGTCAATCAGCTTAATTATACTCAAACCTCAGTTTCAAAGTCTCACTCTCTAAAACTCAAAATATCATGTTATCTGGGTAATTCCAACAAAATACACCATATAAAAGCAAAGGGTAGTTCTACAGAAACATCTGTCTCCTGTTTCCCAAGACTGGGGACCATTATCCACATCAGACCAGTCTTTGCCAGCTCCCACAGAGGATTCCCAGTCCTACACTGGCCACGTTTTATTTCTGCAATGCAAAGAGGAACAGCACAAATCAATGCTGTGTGCTCCCCTTGCAGTCCCAGGAGGAGGAGAATGGATGTGCTAGTCTTCTGACCTTCCTCACTTCTTCCAGACTGGAGAGGGAAAGGCATATCTTTGAGGCTGCAGGAGAAAACTGTACCTGGAACATCCTCAGACAGCCGGCATTGCTCTGAAAGGCTGTCAGGAGAGATTTGGCAGCCTCTACCCTTGCAGGTTTTCCGGATCCAAATAGACAGAGCCTTGAGTAACCCAGTCTGATCTCAGAGCTGACCCTACTTGGGCAGGGATTGGACTAGAGACCCCCTGGGTCTCTTCCAGCGTCAATTATCTTCTGATTCTATGAAAAAAACTCTGTTTTGATAGTATACAGAAGAGATGTTTGAGAAACCCGGGTCTATGTTCATAAGATTTTAACAGGAAACGCAAGGAAGACTTGAGTCAGACCCAGTCTGCACTGCCGCACATGCAGAGTAACATCACTGAAATTAACTGATCTGCAGCATCCACTTGTCACCTAGGTACTGCCTGGACCTTATCTTGAATTACGTGACAAAGTGGTCGTGCCAAAGATAAGCAGATTTTCAGTGGTTTACAGCTGAATCCTCAAGAGTTTGGAAGGGTAGTTCAGGGTGCATTTGTAACTGCATGCAGAGAGCATGTGGTGCTCCAAGTCTGGGAGCAAAACAGAGTTTTTTGTTCTGGATTTGGTTCCATACTCCTACTACTGCCTCTGTCCACACATGGCTGCTGTGTGAGTGTGGTCTTTGGCAGCCTCCCCTAGAAACACTTCGGCTTCAGAGGAGGTGCCTAATCGAGGACAAATGCAAAGGAGAGGAGAAGCAGGGCACCACCAACACCAATGGTGCAGGGCTGGGGCATTTACATTGTCCTGCAGACTCTTACCTTTTAGCCTAAAATTCAAGCACATCACCTTGGCAGTATTAGGGGGAGGAAATTTGGCGATTTGAACAATATTGTCTTTAAGTGGTGACACGGCAGTAAGACAAGGTGCATACTTCAGGGAAAAGTACATAATAGTTTGGGCTTGCCTGGTAGGATTCCACGGAAAGAAGTAGTGCAGAACATGTAGTAGCATTATAACACACTATAGTATATCTTTCCCTATTTAGAAAGCATGTTCTGGCTGTTAATTTTTATGCTATGTTTGATAGGCACAATTCATCAGAAATTTCGAGTAACTCCGCTTTTCTGTCTCAAAAAAATGCATGTATTTGGGGCTCTGCCCTTCAGATTTCAGAAATTCTTGTAATACGGATTGAAAGACAATAATAACACTATATTTCCAGCAGCAAGATTTCAAGAATCAGATGTCACCCCACCCGACCTCAATTTAAGTCTGGCTGAATCAGCTGGATGGGATCAAGCAGGGTGTGAAAATCTGTATTCTAGCTCTGGGCAGAGAAAAGAAGACCAGTTGAAAATTTCAGTGTGAAGCTGGTTCTGTATGAAGTGGAGAATTTCAAGTGTGAATGCGTGTATGTGTTCGTGCATGTGCTGGGGAAAGTAGGGTTGGCAAGGGAGACAGAGGAGAGCTTTGTGTTCAGTGCTTCCTCTGACACAGCTCAGCCTGTTCCCTATCTCTCAGTTTCACTTCTGAATGTGCAGGAACATGCGGTGGCTCCTTGTTCCCACCATCTTCATCATCCCTTGTACGCAACAGGTAAGTTCATTAAAAAGCAGGAAAAGATTTCTCCCTTTTTCACCTTGTTCTAGTTAAAAGTTTTTATTTGCTTACTAACAAGTTAAATTTCAGAGCAGTAAATTCCTCATAAAGAATAAGCAGCCATTCCCTACACTCCTGAGTAAATTTCATTTGCAGCTTATTTACTGCATCAGTCCTGATTTTGGTAATTTTTTTCTCTCTGTACATTAATATGATTTAGTGGGAAAAAAAGTGTTAGGGAAGCTTAAATTGCCAGTGACCCTGCTTTTTAAAAAAAATAAAAATTAAGCACCAATGAATATCTGATGCAGTAAGGAAGTAAACATCCCTGTTCATATTCCTTATATGCTCATATTCCATATATCTATATATATATATGTGTGTGCAAGTATGTCTATATACACACAGAGGTCTGACTTCAGGCTAGTCTTACAAAGAGAAAGGCACCTGGGCTGTGTTAATGCTTTGTCTCTTATGAGTAAATTTTAAGTGTTAGCTTTTTGTAAAGGTGTTTGCTTCAAAGGTCAATTTCATTATTTATTTACTCAATTTTGAAAATTTGTCCTTTACGATCAAGATGAGTGTCAAATGGAGAATTTTCAAATGACTCTCTCCCTCCGTTAACTTTCTGCATGTTTATAGAGCCAGACCTAGAAAGCTGAACATTAGCGATAAATACATTGCCTACTTCTGCTATTTGCTTATTTATGCCATGCTGACCTTGTTCAATCTTTGACACATAAGAAAACAAACAACACATGAAGGGTTCCTACACAATGGTCTCATTTTCTGATCTGCCCATAGGATCAGGAAAAGTATGCAGGGGGCTTCTGTGATGTGAATAGCTTTGGTATAGAAACTCAGGGAAGCACAAATTAGAAAAATATTTGACCTGTAAACTGTACAAGCAAACTTTACATTTTCATTGTAACTTAATAGATATTTGAAGATTTTTCAGATAAACCAAGGTTCTCAGTAATTTCACAGTTAAAACTGTCGGATATTTGCCTGATGGTGTTTTTTTCTTACTGGGGAACTTTGTAGTCTCACACCTTTCAGTTGACATCTTACCCTAAACAAAGAGAGAAAAATCACTTAGGTAGAATTCTGTAGGTTTAAAGCATGCTTTAATTTGTAATGCAAATTAAACATATTGGCTGAAACACAGAAGATTACTTCCTGCTACACATACCCATTTTGAAATGTGGTATCTGATTCAAGCCACATAACCTCATATAGTTGGCATGTGGCCAGATTCTAATAATACTGATCTGCTTAAATACAAGAAAACAGCAAGGAAGTGTTTCCTAAACTGACCACACAGTCTTGAATACTGCTAAATGTACAGAAACACCTGTGTGTCTTGTTTCCATAACGATCCTTCAAGAAGCTTTACATTTCAATGCACATGTTCATCAAATCAAAATTATGATTTATAGATGTTGAGCTGCCTAAAAAAGAGTACATTTAAGTTAGTTGCTTATATATTACTGCTGCATTTAGGTAAAAAGGGTTAGGAGAAATCCTTTTGCAAAATTAGACATTTATTAAACTGTCTTCTTCATGGTGGATGGAATGCCACATGACATTCTTTAATATTCATTTCCTATAAGAATTGCATGTGTAAATTAATATCTATCTTAAAAATCATTCAGCTAAAGGAACTTGAAAGCTACTACTTTGGAACTTCATTAGTAGCTGCAGATTAAGATATTGTAAGTATAGTTGTAAATGACCATGAAAAATGGAAATTAGTGGTAGAAAAAAGGCTTTTAAAAGGTCATTTACTGTTACACGCAATTAGGCTGGCTCAATTATGGTGTGAGAGCTTCCATGGGCTATGACATATGAAATGCTGGATTCTGCAGTGATTTCCAGTTTGAAAGTCGAGCAGAAAGGAAACACAGCTGAATGACCCCTTCCCAAGCTTTCCCTCAGTATCTCTGCTGGAGGTGATTTCTATATCAGTAGAGCCCTGCAGTTTGGAGGAACAGAAATTGATGAGTTGGGCTTCATGTGCCCAGAAAAAAATATAGGCTATGTATTTTATTTTTTTTCTGCAGGCTTAATGGTGATATTGGCACCTGGTGAGGGGCTGGATCTTGTCTTGCTCTTTTGCTCTTTGGGCAGTCAGAGCTGCTTCATGGGAGCTCACAGGCCTTACGTTGTATAGTGGCCAAGTGCTGTGTGTGCCTCCATTTAACTATGGAACCAGTCATCTGTGGAGAATAAATATAGCATGATCTGCATTTCTGCTGAAATCAGCAGCATGAAAAGATCTAATGCTAAGATCTAAACTGTTATGTTTTAGATGTAGTTCTTAAAAAATGCAGATAGAATGTAGTTGTCTCAAATAGATCCTCCATGCTGACTTAATCTCCCCCATGCCTCAGAAAAATAAACCCATCAAGAATTACTTAGGTCTTCCTTTACTTAAAAAAAGCCCAAACACCACGCCCCTCCCCATGAATTCTGAGACAGAATGTGCAAAACAGCAAATTCTGTCTAGATCTTGATTTCGTACTGCTGATACAAATCTCTTTAATGAGATATGTCTTTGCTCCATAAGCCTTGGATTCAATGAGGACTTAGTCATGCAAATGAATACACTCTTAGAAAGCAACCTATTAAGCTCTGTACAACTACTAGCCTTCCTTATTAGGATTAAATTTTTGCGTGTAGCACAAGTGAATTTGTAAATATTATAATGCGCACTCCCAAACAACTACTCAAATTTTAAAGCAAAAGTAACATTCAAAAGAGGTTCATTATTTTAAAAGGCTTTTGCCATCAGAACTGGCACACAGGACTGTGGCTGGTTATAAAATTATGTGCGGAATCAAAAGTTAATTAATTTGATAAAAGGTTTGTAGGAAGGAATACTTAAAATAAAACCACCTACTTTAAAACACTTTTTCTACTTCAGTTCTACTATAGGTTTTGTTCTATGGAAGGCAAAGGAAAGACCAATGAATTGTGTTTTGTGCAAGCAGTAGGCCAGGTTCACTGGTGGAACACCTCAAGCCGTGACAGTGGATGAAGATGGTCCTCTGCCTCTTACCTAAACTCACAGCCTTTCACTTTTCAATCCCACAAGATGAGAAATGTTACATGTCATGTACATCCAACATGACAGTGTTTTCCACCTCGACTTCATTTTATGCTATTCCAGGTTCACATAATGCATTCAGCGCTCAAAATACCCCACTGTGTGTAAGTTTTTCCACAGCCCACCAGCGGAGCCTGGAGATAAACCTTCAGAAACTGGTGAAGTCCACCAGCGCAAGGAGGTTTGTCACTGGCCATGCAGATGCCCGCCTGTGCCAGCCTGCACCCCTGGAGTAAGCTTGGTGAAGGATGGCTGTGGGTGCTGTAAGGTCTGTGCCAAGCAGTCAGGAGAGCCCTGCAATGAAGCAGATGTCTGTGATCCCCACAAAGGTCTCTACTGCGACTACTCGGAAGACGAGCCTAGGTATGAAAAAGGCGTGTGTGCATGTAAGTTGTTCTTTCGTGTTTCCTTCTTGAAATGCAGGAGGGTGGGACCATGCAGGTAAATGGTTTTGGAGGAAAATCCTTCTTGCAGGTGCTGCACAAGCTCTATGCTAAACAATTTATCCTAATTTAGTCCTTTGACTGCTCAGCCAGAGAATCTGAGAGTAGGGCTGGGACTGGCTTTTAAACTTACCTGCACATGCATTAGTGAAACCAGTTCATTGTGCACAAGCCTGTTATTGGTAGATGTTGATGACTGATTTAAAGAGCTGATCACATTTATGGCTGACCACATTTTAGCACTCTATTAAGCAAAACCCACATGCTCCTCCTGTGTCAGTAACTGTTGTTCACCATTTTCAGATCTGGTAGCTGTAGGATGTGAGCTCAATGGAGTTTATTATCCCAATGGGCAGACCTTCCAGCCTAACCCACTTTATAAGTGCCTGTGTATCAGTGGTGCAATTGGATGTACACCTGTATTCACACCAAGACTAGCAGTGAGTCCCTGCACCAGGGTCACGGGCAGAAAGAAGCCTGGACAATCTCTTTGTGGACTAGGACAGCACAAGCAGCTTCAATCAACCAACTACAGACTGATGTCAGGTGAGCCTGGCTACACCAGTAAACTTTTCTGTACATGAGCCTTTCTGCATTTAGTGTCCCTGGCTCCAGCAGCCAGGCAGGCGACACACTGGCACTTTCTCAGTTCTTACTGAAGGCCATTGCCAGGGTGACTGTTCTGTCCCACTTATCCCTCTTACTCTCAGGTCACAGACTCTTTTCTCTAAACCTAATGAATGTGAAAAGCAAAAAGGTTTTTGGCTTCTGTCACCAGGGAACTGGGCAAAGCATCATTCTGCAGAGATTTATTACTCATCAGATCAGTCAGACCAATTAGAGATGCTGGTGGACAGCCATTTTGCAGCTTGGGAGCTGTCTCACTTTCTTCTGCTTTGTGAGGTACAGAGTCTTCATTTTCACATACATACATTAACATGCTGCAGGCCTCTTCTTCCAATAGAAAGCAGAAAATGATAAAAATTGCCTTGGTGGCTTTCCTGACAAATTTTAGGTCACTGCAAGGACAGCACTCCCCGTACTTTCTTCTCTATTCAGATCAATTCTCTGTTCTGATCAAAAACATCCACAAGCTTCTCCATGCAGTTCTGCCAGGGTCAGCTGACATTCCCTTTAACCTCATCCTTGCTCTGCTGTTAACCCTGTAGCTTTCTTTTTCACTTTAAGGAAGCACCATGACAGAAACAGCTATTCTGGCCCTTCCCTGGCCACAGCTGCCTAAGCTTGTGCCATCTCCTCCCTATGCATGTGCAACTTTCCATGGCGAAAGTCATCTTCATTACAACTTATACGGGTACTAGACAGCTGAGCCATTTATTTGGTGGCAGCTTGAATCATCATCATCGATCAATAAAACAAAACCAAAAAGTTTGCAAAGCTCATCAGAAAACCTTCATCAAAAACTGCTGAGTAAACAGGTGATGCACAGAAGTCAATCTGCAGATAAACAGATCCGCTTACAAAATCTGAAGTTCAGCTTGGACAGCTTCTCACACATGAGCAATGGTTATACAAGTTAGTAAAAATAAAAAAAGAAGCTCATCCTTACTTCAAAAATTATGATACAATACCTATAACTAATATCAAAGCCTTTTAACAGAAATATCCTTAATGTTGTTTGTATAAACATGCACTTGGTAAGGCAATGGACTTCAAGTGAAGAATGATTTCTTTTCTAGAGAACAATGTTAATCTGATTCAAGAGAGAACACACTGAAAACAATGGCAACCAAACCATCTGACATACAGTAACTGGGTTTGTGGGGATATACATTTCAGGTATCTGGAGCACAGTATTAAGCCAACATTTATTCCAGGATTTGAATCAACTGCACAGCATAACCTTGAGAGAAGACACCCAGCTTGCAAACTCTTCCTGTTGGGCTCAGTTCAGGGACTCAACACCCTGTCCCTGTGCTGGCTGTACGTGCTGAAGGATGCTGTTCTTTGGAACCTTCTGAAGAAATACACCTTGAAATTTTTGTTTCAAAGTCTTTCCCCTTTCATTCCACAGACCAGCAGAAGTATCAGGTCAACTTGTGCATGAATTCCATGGATGGCTCAATATCTATTTTGAAAAGCCCTTTTTCTCTTACTGTGAATAAGTGCTAAGTTTCATTTTACTGCTCATTTTGTTTTCTAGCTTTTTGTTTCAATTGGATGTGCCTAATTCAGACACATAAGGATGTAACTAGGTCATACTTTAAAAAAATATACCAAGTATAAACAACCATTTAACTTCCCTTTATTTGTTGCAGTTCTCTGAAAGGCTTTTAAATTGCTTGCTTCAATGAGATCTTTAAATTGCTGTCTACTTTCCAGGTATTCTGGAAAGCTGACAGCAATTCTGGCAATTTCAGGTAATTCTGTGCTCGTCACATAAATGTCCAGATTCCACATAGTTTTTTTGCAGAGTTTCACTATGAACTTTTCCATTGCAATTTTATTTCTTTATTTTTAAAATGTACTCCATCCAACCCAGGCCTCATCCATCAGAAAATAGGCTTTTTGGTGATATCTAGAACTGATTGAAGCATTTTATTCCTCAATACAAACTCTAAGGTCTTCACAGTATCTACAAAGAAACAAACATTAATGTTTTCAGCAGCCCTTTACAAGTTAAATTTGGCCTGAAATAAAATAAAAAAAAAAATCTGGGCATTCCATAAAAATTCCACAAATAACCCTCTCCACATAACATTTCCATTACATGGAACGGGAGGGTCACATAGCTATGCAATTTAATAGTCCTTACTAGGACCTGAGTATCCAGTGTCAGTAAAGTTTAATGGCAGCTCAGCTGGCTTTTGTATAAAAAGTTATTTATGTCTCTATGTTACAGAAATGTTATTTCCACGTTTATCTCCAGAAGTACCTTCAGGAACAGAAATCAAAGTCTTATCCTTGTATTTTCAATTCATCCTTTTGGGGCTAGTTCTGCTGCATAAATAATATATTGCTGTCTTAGCTTACAGAAGCTTACCGCTAGTCTTGAAGAAAAAGTGCCTTGTACAGGCAACTCCCTGGACACCCTGCTCCAGGACCTGTGGCATAGGCATATCCAGCAGAGTGACCAACGACAACAGAAAATGTGAGATGAAAAAAGAAAAGAGATTATGCTTCATCCAGCCTTGTCTGACCAATATGCTGAAGAAAATAAAGGTATTTTCTGATATAAAACTACCTCTTAATAGAAAATGAAAATATTTGAGCTAGTGGAAAAATATATGTATTAGCAACTGCTAATAAAACATTGACTTCTTTTTTAAGGGTTTAAAAATAACTCTTATGCTTTCTACATTTGGTCTTAGGGTTTCAGTAGTAAACTACAGATGTGTGATTTCAAGCAAAATAATGTAATGTCCTGATATAGATGTGCTGCCAGTGCTGTCCTGATGCACAGTCACTCCGAAAGTATTTTCTACTTGTCGACTGATAAAGCAAAAAATAAGGCAGTTTCAGACTACATTAGTTTCAGACTAACTTTTAAGATATTTTTAAGTAAATGTCACAACTTATTCTTACATGGTCTGTTTTTAATGTGTAGAAAACTCAGGCTTTTCTTTGTTCTAATATTAAAGATTCCAAAAGGAAAAACATGTCAACCGACATTCCAGCTTCCAAGAGCAGAGAAGCTAATTTTTTCTGGATGTTCAACTACTCAAAGCTACAGACTAACTTTCTGTGGGGTGTGCTTGGACAAGAGGTGCTGCATACCTAATAAGTCCAAAATGATCACTGTACAGTTTGAGTGTCCCAACGAAGGCTTCTTCAAGTGGAAGATGATGTGGATAACATCGTGCGTATGTCAGAGGACTTGCAGTGCTCCAGGAGATATATTTTCTGAACTCAAAGTCCTATGACAAGTTACACCACTGACTGTAACACATCGAGAATGCAAAAGCACATTCACACCCTGAAGAGTTAGCATAACCCTCTGCCACAGCAGTGTTTATACTATGGCAGTATAAACAGTATAAGCAGTGAAATAACAAGTGAATACTCACTCATGTTTTAAATGTCACTGGAAAACACAAGCAAGAATGCATCTCTTTAACGTAACTGTTTTTATATGGGGAAATATATTCTTGAGAAGGATGCACGTTACAGTAGTTCTGTCCAAACAAGAATTTTTGGTAATTAAGAAAGGCACAGCAAGACAGCTTCATGTCTCACTGTAACAAGGTGTTGCCCACAAAAAAAAACCCCACATGTTCTAACCTATTAGAAAAAAATACTTCCCTGTAATACTTCATCTGTCATTGCTGATTCTTAAATTAACCTTTTCTACCATGTATCTGCAACAGTAAAACACATCAATACTGTTTGAAAATGAAGAATTCAACTTTAAACTCAGACTGCTTTTTGCAGCAGATAGTGTTTCTCTAGTGTTGTGAATATAAACAGTGCACATCTAAAGGAATAAAAAAGTGGGCAGGCAACTGCAGATAAAAGATGCAACATTTCAAAGAAACTACTGTTTTTAGAACATTTTCTTAAAAAATGCTCTCAACAAATGCTAGCACAATGCTTTATTGAATGCTTCTGGACATATACATTGGAAATTGTGCTTACTTATACACCCACTCCAACTCTGCTAGAAGGACTTCAAGCTTCAAGAATCATTGTATTGATCCATTCTGTTCTGTAACAGTTCACTAGTCTTGCTGTTTTAAGACAGCCAATGCTAGTAAGCAACTGGAAATAGCTGTATATTCTATTTTGTAAAAGTTCTTACTGTAATATAAAAAGCTGCTTACCCTGATAATTATAAATATTAAAACATCTATTTTACTTGCATTCTTTCAAGCCTATAAACTCTGTTCTCCAAACAGTTGTTATAATTCTTTATATATATATATATAAAACTTCATTATAAGTGCATGTTTTGCTCAGAGGTATACTGTATTGTCTCATTATCAAGTGCTACTCAGCATTCATGAATATGAATCATTAAAATAATATGTTATTTAATACTCCAAGTATAATACTTGAAACAAAATTTATCTTGTGGAATTTTCTGATATTGCCAATTTTGGTATCAACTCAGAATGCTCTAATATAGCTGAGTACAACAGAGAAGCAAAAATATTAAAATGATGAACATAGCTTAGAGCATTCTGAAATGTCCACTGTAAAGCTTAAGAAAGCAGTTTCATTAGAGACTTGCTTTCACCTTTGAAAAGACTACATAAGCTTTTCTTCTCTTCGTAGTTGCTTATTAAAAACAAATCTAGCAATGGTGATCTTTCTTTGAAACAAAGCCTACCTTTAGTTTACTGTAAAGTCTGAGAAAAGAATTACATTTTTGGCTGCTAAAACTTCTCTTCCTTGTCTTCACAGCATATGGTGTGTCAATTTACTCCATAGCTAGGATTACTGCTCTTACTGATATCAGCTATAATTAGGTGCTGTCAAATCTTTTTTACAGGCAGGGCTTATCACTTAATATGACAACTCTTGAGCTGAGGAAGCCGTTGTCCCGGCACCGCACTGTCTCCTCAAGTCCCACTTTGGAATTACCACAGCCAGGCATGCTGCAAGTCATTCTGGTTAACTGACGCGGCTGGATGTTTAGGGAAGTGTTTCATTCTCTTCAAACAAAAAAAACTAAAAAGCAGTTCTTCCTTCTTTAGACAGCTATCTTCAGTCTTGATGGATCTGTTCTAGGCCCACCTTTTGTAGCATCCAGTTCATTGTACTCTTCTATTAGGTCAGACAAAGAGGACACAGCTTCAGAAAAACAGCTTTGCTCCATCCCGTCTATTTGCAGATAATGGTGAAGGTGAGCCTACAGGAATAAAAAAACCCATAATTCACTGTTACCATTTTTCTTGGCCCCTACTTGCTTTGGCTCAGTAAGCACCATTTAGCCTGCACTGAAGGGGAAGTGCAAGCACTGTAGAAAGGAGACTTATATCATGACACCTCTTGTTTAAATACTTCACAACTTTAGTTACAATCCCCTATGGAATCACAATCAATATTACTGATTCCTTAAACATCCATCTTTTCATACTGGTCAGGTGTACCCTAGGGGACCGACCATGTTACTGGGTTTATGTGGCAAGGTTTTGGCAGCAGGGGCAGTGCAGGGCTGCAGGGGTGGCTTTTGTGAGAAGATAACAGGAGCTGCCTGCGTGTTCCAGCTGGCTCCAGTAGAGACCCGCCACTGGCTAAAGCTGAGCCCATTAGTGATGCTGGCAATGCCTCTGCGACATATTTAAGGAGGGGTAAAAAGGATGCACAACAGCTGATGATTTAGGACAATGTGAGAGAAACAGCCCTGCAGACAAGATGATCAGCAAAGAAGGACCGGGAGTGAAATTCCGAGACTGGGAAGAAGGGGGTGGAGTGGGGATGAAGGTGTTTTCAGTTTTGCTGTCCTACTCTGTTATTCATTGGCAGTAAATTAAAATAATATTCTCTGGTTTGCCCATGACAGTAACTGCTGAGTGATCTCTCTGTCCTTGACCTAAAAGCTTTTCATTGTATGTTCCACCTGTCCTGCTGAGGAAGGGAAGTGAGAGAAAAGCTTGGTGGGAACCAAGATTTAAATTAGATACAAGGAAAAAAATTTTTAGAGGGTGGTGGGGCACTGGAACAGGTTGCACAGAAAAGCTGTGGATGCTCCATCCCTGGAAGTGTTCTTGGCCAGGTTGGATGGGGCTTTGAGACACTTGGTCTAGTGTCCCCCCACTGCAGGGGGATTGGAACGAGATGCTCTATAAGGTTCCTTCTAACCCAAACCATTCTATGATTCTGTGATATTGTCAGGTCGGTACAGATGAATAAGGCATTTACGCTTTTTAAGAAGCGTAAATATAAATAGGCAACATAAATAGAAATCTTGGGCTGTTAATTTTAAGCAGTCCCTTTGTGATACTAAGATTTGCTTCCCAATAACACAAGATGCCAATGATTAGTGACTACGGATATTACAATGATAAGAGTTGCACCTTTTTCTTGTAGAGCTTCATAAATCTCTCTTTGAGTTCAATGAAAGTTGGTTTTACACAGGTGTTGTTTGCTAAAGCCAGAAGGGAATGGGAATGGCCCACAGGAGGTACTGAACACAAACCAGTTTTCCAGCCCTCTTGATTCCAGGAGATAAAGTGCAGAGAAGGTTTTAACCTGTGATACAAAAATTTAGTTATCTAAGGAAAGTGAAGAACATGAATGCTAAGTTTTCTTTCTTAACTAACAGTCTGAAAAGGTTAACATTTAAGCTTTCAGAACAAAGCAGGACAGTTGAAACTATCATTGTGAATAAGACATTTTAGACTTCAGACTAAATCACTGTGTCTATTTGAAAGTTAAATTGCAAACATCAATATTGTTTTGTTAATTTAACGTATCGGGATTTGAAAGACGAAGTTACAAGTACCTATTTCTATAAAAGACACTGCAAGCCCTCTGCAATTTAGGAAAGGGGTAGATTAATACTGTGTGGGAACAATCAGTTGACCTGTAGTTTTGAAATAAGTTAAATGCTTTAGATTCTCAGAAATTTTCCTCATGCTTCCCTGTCTGCCTATAAACTCCCTTCTGTATGTGAAGCTTGCCTACCTTTCCTGTTGTATCTATGTAGCTCAATAGTGTAAAAGGTAGAAACAGGGTGCTAACAATACAGAGTTGTTAAATAAGGATGATGTCCTATCTACAGGAAAGTAACCATGAAAGAGAGGGATGTTTGGCTCAGTAAAAACAAACTTCTACTACAGAACTTACTCCCCCAACATCCTTTACTGTCAGGAGAGCCCTGGAAGGTTGGGTTTTGCTTTCTTTTGCGTTTTTGAGGAAAAGGGAGGAGCAGTACTGAGATATTTAGTCAGCTCCCTTTATCTGGAAATCCAGGAATGCTGTGACTTATTCTCACTCATTGCATAAGTTAATTACATTTTCTTTCCTTCTAAAATACAGAAAAATATTTCTGAGTAAACTGATTTGGTATTGAAACTCTTCAAATGAAAAGTTGGAGTGCTCTGGATGACTGACAACAGTTTGCCATGACTACTTTGTGTGGTATTACAAACCTTTCAATGTTTCGGCGAAGGTCTGAAACCTGCACATTTCCACGAACAAGAAGTGCACAGGCAAGGTAGAGGCTATGCTTTGGATCTGCTTGAATTAGCTGATGATCTCTACTAAATGCATCTGAAAACATCTGATCCAACCTAGGGGAAAAGAAAACAGTTATCTACTCTTACTAAAGTAGGATACAAAAGCTTTTCAGAATGCCCATCTTCAGAGTTTGAAAGTTCATAAAATTGTGGAGATAAAGATATATCTAACCTGGGACCCTAAATTATAGGAAAAAGATTCAAACTTATATATATGTTGGCATTACAAGTTTTTAAAAACACACTAGATCCGTTTTTTACTCTTCTCCCTCATGCTACAGGCCACTGTTGAGTCACAGAAGTTGCCTTTATAAAGGCAATTTGAGGTCAGTAGTTACAAGGTCTTATGACAATCTGAGTGGACAATCTCACTGTGAAGGATCTGACAAGGAATATCAAAGTGCTGCTGACCCTTATAGAACTGGTTATCTGCCTGTTACACTTCATTATTTAAAAGGATCAAAGAATCACAGAACAGTGATGATTTCGATTAATGATTTAGGAAAAGACAGACTATACATACTTGTCTACTTATTCTAATTTTATCATGCATGACTGCTGATCATATTCTTTCTCTCTTCACTTCCTTAAGCAAGTTTCACTGTAGTGTGGGACATCAAAGATGGTGTCCTGACGTTTCTGCAGACCCACAACATCTAAGCTATTCTTTCCATTTGTCTCAAACTCTCTGTATTCATCACCTGTTTCTTTTTTCTTATATCACCTCTGCCACACTCTGTCTATTCCAAAAAAACCCACAAAAACTAAATAAAAAACCCAAAAATATTACTGCTTGTTCCCACTTCATTCTGCGACATCTTTGACTGAGCATCTCCCCATGGTATGCTTCCTTCCCCCAGCACCGCACTGTCTCAAGGTATGTTTTCAAAAGATACAGCTGATTGTCACCACTTGCTATCACAGAACAGCCCTCTCCTCTGCTTTGCATACTTCCATCACTTTAGTTGCTTCTATCATCATTTGGACCTCTTGCTGCCTGAACTTAATTCACTAAATCCAGTAAAATCTATTTTAACTGGTTATTTTTCTGCTGTGTCAGAGGGAAAAATATCTCAAAGAACTTTACAAGTTTCAGGTTATCATTACAATAAGTTGATAAATAGGCTCACTGCACTTCCACATTCAAGTAATATGGCATTACTTCCCAAAGAGTCTAGTTTAATTTCTTTTTTGACTGACAAAATACTGTAAGGACAAGTGCAAACTGTTACTCAAAAGAACTTGTGGTGTGGGTTCTATCTGAGTAATACATTTTTCCAACAAAAACATTTCCCAGCAGAGATTAAAAAGATGTCAAATTTACTGGCTCAACCATTACAGAGAAAAGAGACAATAGATGTTATAAAAATCAGCAGGATGAATTTGAAAATGTGGTAGACTTAAAAGTTTTAGAACTTCCACCCTTAGTTTTGCTACAGAATGGGATTTTTTAATGAGAGCTATGGAAAAATCAGAAGTTAGGCTTTAAATGCGAAACTCCCATAATATATTTTCCCTACCTTCTAGAAGGTACATTAACATCTGCCAACGTATACAGAGGAGTCAGGCTTGAAACCAAATAATGAAGTCGAGGAAATGGAACCAAATTCATACTGATTTCATTAAGATCCATGTTTAGGGAACCTTCAAATCTAGCAGAACTGAAAATTAACAAACCATTACAAAATTACTATAAACTAAGGAAATCACTTCTATAATGCAAACTTCCATTAATCTATTTTTCAACTGTTCTGTACAATAAAACAGTAAAACAACACAGCATTCAAGAAACCATTCACGTATAATTACAAAACTGTCACATTTGGCAGAATCAGTGCTAAATCTTATTTACTTATACTTCTCATTAAAGAACAATAAATCATCAAGAATAAGACCTTGTTTCCCAGTTGTAGTCTTTAGCACTGTTTTTCAGTATGTGGACATATTTGATTAATACCAGTTAATTAATACCAGTTGTACTAAACAAGCTATCATAAAACATGTGTGACTTTGCATTCCTGACAATCTGTTTAAAAGAAAAACAGGCCAATACTCCAGAAGCATATTTCTTGCAGCAATAGACAGTTTAGGAGCAAAAATGATCTGACAGTATTTATAAAATAAATACAACTGGCCTAGAAAGGCAAACCTTCCTAGGCTCCACTAATCACTAATGGAAAACACTATCCTTCTGCCTACAAATTTACTTCAGTTTTAAGACTGTCATGGCTAAAGCAACACCACTACAATCTGAATACTTCCAAATACTTCAGCATTTATTAACCAACTCTTAAAAAGAGAAGACTCGTATCAAATGAAAAACAATTTATATTATTCAAGTTGATCCAGGCCCGCATATTTGCAGCAAACACCACCTCCAGCAATACTACTTTGTTACAGAGGAATAACCTGTAACTTTACCTTGTCAGGTTCAGCAGCAAGTTGGCTACGATATTATTCATTGCATCAAATGGCTTCTCTTGGAGAGTTTTTACACTGCCTGCACTTGATGTTACCAAGCTGTTTTGCTTCACGGTTGACCCCAGCTTCCCAGAATTGATCATCTGATTAATTTTATTAACTATATCAAACAGAGACTTTGAAAGAGAAAAATAAAAGCAAAGTAGTCTTGAGCACAGAACTTTCAAATTCAGTACCCCAATTTTTCACTTTCATTAATCTTAAAAGCTAACACATGGTACTGTTAGCTCAAAGATTATACCTTTGATACATCTAAGTCCAACTTTTGAGCAATTCCAGTTTACTGAAGTGTTTCTAAAAGCCTGTTCCTTACATGTCACAAATATTTACACAGCTTGACTCAGAAGTTTGAATTATATTCAACTATTTAAAATCCTTATCTTCTAAAAATGAATTTTAAATTTTCATAACACCTGTGAAAGGAAAAATATATTCTCTAACTAAATATCACTTTTTCTTGCTTTTTTTTCCATAAACCAACACCAAGACAGTCACCAGAGCTAGATTCAAATGGTTCTAGTACTTTGCAAGGTCAAGTATACCTATGATTCTCCTAGGACTAATGAGCACAGTTAAGTGTGTTGGAATCTAGTGTGGTTAGTCATTTCTCTTGCAGGACTCTATTAATACTATGCACAAAATGATAGCTAAAAAAATAGAAGACACTCTGTCTCAGTAAATAGAAGCTTTTCAATGTTCACCTTGAAAAAGACACAAAAAAATTCACTCTAGACTACTTTGAAGATGCAGAGCAACTTTTTAGTGATACCCATGTTCATTTCAAAAGCCTACAAGTGACTTAGAAGTTCAATTATTATTTGAAAAAATGAAATTATGCTTTAAAGACTTGGTACTCAAATTGATACAGAAAAGCGAGAAAGACTTCCTTTGTGCAGTCTAATAAAAAAAAAATTGCCAGAAATATAATATTAATTCTTACTTCATTCTCTACTGGTAACACACAGTCTGCATGTTCATTAAGCTCCTTCATAGCCAGAACACTGTTATATGGAGAAGTAATAACATCATCTTCACCAGAGGGATAAACTGAAGTAACAAATCTATATACTTCTGGGAATTCGTCCTCAAGCAAATTTAGTACAAAAGTTCCAAGACCAGATCCTGTCCCTAATTATGAATGAAAACAGAATGAGAGAAGATAAAAGGTTCCCCATGTTATCTTAGGCCCTAAGACTCATATGTTGGAGACATACAACTTTTCAATTATATATGTTAATGAGTATTTTCTGAAATATTTGGCTGACAGTGGAGGCTACTCAAATGTAACTTAAGGCAGAAAGGTTTTTCCCAGACAGGAAAATAATTAAGTAAAAAAAGTATTTCCCAAGGTATACCAGTCAGGATGAAGTATACAATTTCAAAAATTTCTGCAATCCAAATAGTCCTATTATATAACAAACATTTTCTGACCTAGTATTTCTATTTCTTATTTTAAAATTTTTATTTGTATTTTGAAACAAGACATTTGCTTAAAAGCACTGAACCGCTCCAAACTTTCTTTCCTTTTAGGGTTTCTTTATAAAGTTTTCTCATTCTCCAGTCATAATAGAACCACCCCTTTCTCCCAGCACATAAGCTTTTTCCCCTCATTATAACTAAGAACACAGCACTGAGCTCCAATCAGAGATCTGAACTGTGATCTTTTTCTAAATTTGCAGCTACATTCTCAGTGGCAGACAATTTATTCTTATGAACAAGACAGCAACTTTCTGCAATAACAGAAACAATATCTGCAGGGGCTCTGAAATTAAGCAAACGGCCACAAAAAAGGCTCTCGACAGAACCCTTGCTTCATATTTAGAGCTATTTTCTGAGTCCTTTTCCACATCATTACCAGTTACAATACATGCTGCTCCCAGGTTTCTGTTGTAGGAAGGCTTAGAGGCAAAGCATTCTCCCTTTTGGTTTATTAACAAAGTAACTAGATTGGATTCAAGAGAATTGTGTGGAAGGAAAACAGAAAAACAAAGTTTTTCTAAAACAACACTTGAAGTCTTCTTCAAGTGTTTCACAAAATTCTTTCCCCATGATTAAAAGCAACTTGATTACAACAATGACATCAGTGTTCAGAGGCCACTGACCCTTCTTCTGAGCAGTAATTCTGCTGAGTTTATTTGTCTTTGGTACCTGTCTGGATCCATCCACTGAGTCGTATTTAAAATTTTAGCTGCATTTTTGCTCTGGGTAACACATTAGGGCTCCTTAGTGCTCTAACAAAACAAGTACTAAATAATTACAGCTCCACTTAATTGATCTGTGGTTTTTTTTTTTATTATGCATTCTGAACCATGTGAATTATTATATTTATGTTCTTTTCAAGATCCATGTTTTTCTTTTTCATCTGTGGCTACTGCAATCATACTCACTACAAAGACATTACTTACCACCTCCCATGGAATGTATTATAAAGAAACACTGCAGACAGTCACAGTGTTCTGCGGTTTTCCTCAGCTTTTCCACAATGTTTTCCCGGTACTGATAGCCGTATAGCTTATGACCTACAGCCCTGAGGACACAAAAAGTACTTTAAAAAAAAAAATATTCCAACAACCAATCTTTCAATTTTTTATTTTATCTGTTTCTATTTGACAGTTTAGAGTTCAGAGTCCAACACCTCATCTGTGAGAGTTTCCAAACTGTGTCTACATAATGAGAATATGGGAGTCAGGACATGGTTTTAATTTTGAGGATGCAAGCAGCACTAAGTTCACATTTGGAGCATGCACTATTATTTTGTACCGATCAAGAAATAAACTCCCACATTGGATGATCTCATTGTAATAATGAAATGAAAATTACATGCTCCTTAACAATAAGGATACCCCTATGCAAAATGTGTCCTGATCTTCCTTTGAGTACTATGCAAGTCAAATGATACCAGTAATTAAAAAGAACCCCAAGTGGCTTGTTTTCCATACACTTGCCTGCTAGATGGTGAAGTTACAGGATGTTTTATCCTTGTATTGCCCTCTCTTTTGGCACATTTGCTGATGATTTGCTTTCCAGTCTGTAGTGCACTGAATATTACTAGAGGCACATTAGGGTCTCCATGAAAATTTGCAATTCGTTATGTTAATCAATCTTTTTCTGAATTTCTCTTTTTGGGAATGTAGTTTAGACACACAAAGCCAGACTCTGTGGTGCTTAGAAATCAGAAATGCATTTGTTCATATATCTCATTTTCCACAGTAGTTGCACAGTCTCAAACTAGATTATGGCTTTGACTGAGCAATGGAAGCAGCTGAATACCAAAAAAACAAAAATAAAAAGCATGTTCTTTTGAAACGAAAATCAAAAAAGAGGGAGAAAAAAATAGTCAAAATGGTGTATCAGCAGAATTATCCTTCTGTAAAAGCCTTTTCAAAGCCCTCCTCCAGGCAACAGTGACTCCAAGTTTGCTGGTAAAATGCAGCAGCTCCCCAGGTGCAGAACGAAACAGAAAGCTACGGTTATCATTTCCCTTTTCAAATGCCATCTAATTAGTTGCTAAGAAATGTGTTCTGAAGAGGTTCTCACCAGTTGTTTCCTGAACCAGAAACATCTGTGATAAGCTGCTTGCTATCAAACACATCCCTCAATGGTCCCTGCAGAATTTCATTTACCACACCCTCCTCCATGTCAATCAACAGTGCCTTTGAGAAGAGAAAGAATTAAAATTCAGTCAGTAAGGAAACTACCCTTGAAATAACCATACAAAGAAATACAAAATTATTTACAATATAAAAGGTATACTGTTTCTACTCTGCTCCAAAGAAGCCTTTTTTTCCCACAGTTGTTAACTAGGAGACCAATTAGATTAACCTTAGCTGATTTGCCAGAAGTTGGTCAATAGGACAACATTTCAGATAATTAAATTTAGTTAAAATTTTATATTTTGCCCCAACAGTTAGCAATGAAGACATTAAAATATTTTGTTTCAAGTTTTCTTGCTTCTTAATAATTTAAAGTGGCTTAAGGAAACCCACTTCTTAGAGAATTCAAATAAGTACTTAGTTACTAATATCTGCAATCATTTTATTAGAATTACAATTACTCAACAACACAAGCAGCAAACTGTATTACTTGAATGAACCATAAAAGTTACTATTAGAAATTCTACTAGTCAAAGCAGTATTTAAACCTGTATGCAATTTTAAGGACTTCATGAAAATTCCCACACAGTTGAACATAAACATGCCACGTAAAAAGAATGACCTTTATAGATTGCCTTACTCGTGCTTTTAAAGAGCAGATTTTTCCTTTGTAAATACCTGGGCCATCACCACCACTTCTGAAAAAAAAAAAAACCAGTAACAGAAAGATCTAAGCTCAGATTCATAATAGAAAATACATACTATAATAAAATTTTCTCTTTAGTGTTTTGTGTTCAGAAGAGTATGACAACAAAAAACAAACAGAAACACCCTGAACATACTGCTAAGAAAGACCTCACAATTCCCGGAAGTAATGCAATTACAGGACACGATCTCAGTCAGAAACAGCCTAAGCATTACTTCAAGAAGCTGAAAAGAGAAGCACTGAACGCTTACTCTCAGATACAGCCTCTGCAGGAATTCTACAGTTCGCCAAAACTTGAAAGGATCATCTTTTATCAGCATGTGATATGTGTATCCGCATCACATAATTGAACACAGTGCACCAAGTAGCCCCACGAGCTCTTTAGTGGGGGTTGTTACGACGCTGTACTTCTGCTCAGGTGTGAAACCTGTGTTACTGCACTGAGCACAGCTTGACTTTGCTATGAAGATTTGCCAGTTCAGAAATAATGCTGGGATGGGCATAGCTACTTCTTTCCCAGGATTGGTTGTACTGAGCCAAGGCAGGAGACTATGCATTGTGCTACAATCATATTTTCTCAACAACAAATGCTGGTGCTTCTGCACTCAAAGGATGAGATACTCCAGTCTGGCCAAACTATACTGAACACAGGGGAAAAAAGGTAGGGATACTGGGAGATGGATCTAATTTTCCCTTCAGTTATTTACCTTATTTGGGAGCTGGCCAAGACTAAAGAATGTCTTAGACTATTCTACATTCTACCACAAAAACACTCCCAAAACATGAGCTAAAATTTGCTACAGTCCCATCAGAAATGAGGGGAAGAGAATATGGGGCTGTACTGGATTCCTCCAGGACTTTCCACCTGCTCTCCAGACACTTCTCATTAGCTGAACAGCTCACAGCAGTACTTATGTGATTACTCTAGGCTACACAACACATATATGAGTCCACTATAGCAGGACTAAAAACACCTAAAGAAGTTCTATTTCTCTTCAAGGACTAACAAAACTCAAAGAGGAAAAAAACCCTTCCCAAAACAACACTTCTTTTTCTTCCTATTGTCTTTGTGCGACGGACCATTCCTTCAATCACTTGGATTCAATTGCTGAAAAAAAATCTCCACGTTCCTAGAATCCCGGAATGGTTTCGGTTAGAAAGGGCTTTAAAGACCATCTAGTTCCAACCCCTCTGCCCTGGGCAGGGACACTTTCCACTAGACTAGGTTGCTCAGAAAGAAAACAGATGATTCTTTTGCAGTCAAGCTGCCAGTTAAAAATTTGGTGGTTTCACCAGGCTTGTACAGAAATATAGGCATTTTTTTACAATCAAATTTTCTGGGTTTAAAAAAAAAAAAAGTTACTCCAGGAAATACCCACAAGGAATGGTAATCCTAAATTCCAATGCATTTGCATTGTTCTTTCAAAGTTGTAAAAGTTGAGACAAAACTATTTGTATTTCAAAGCCATTTTAATTAAAATCACATGCTGTGCTGTAACCTTGTCATAGAAGAAAAACAGGTTGGTCAAATCCAAGGATTTTTCTAACTGGACGGATTAGAGATGACTGAATGCTCTTAAGATATAAATTGGTTAACCCAAACTTTCAACATCTTTAACTACTGAAGTAAGTATCCTTAAACCAGAAATGTAAAGATACGTTTTGAGAAGAAAACAAAAAAGCAAAATATTTTCCTAGAACAAACTAAATATGACTTGAAACAAAGAAAATTATAACTTAGGTTAAGAGAAGATACTTGAAGTGTGGATCCACTGTGTTACACTCATGAGCTTCTTGATAAGACAACTTACCTTGTATCTATGTTCCTAAAGAAACTGCTTAACGCTTCATCATAAATTCCTTTCTAAAAGGAAACAACACAAAATGATACGTAACATCAAAAATTCTCAGTGCTTTTTTATAGAATAATTTACGTTGGAAGGGACGTCTGAAGGTCACTTGTCAAACTTCACCGCTTGAAACAGAGTAAACATCTATGTTGAATCCAGCTAGCTCTAGTCAGATCTAAAAAGAACATTTCACTGAAAAATCATCGTTATTAAAAACTGACAGGAGGACGTAACTAGAAAATTAATTTTTCAGCACAAGATTAGACAACTGTAGTAGCTTACTGAAGATCCCCAGGCAATTATTAAATCTAATAGCTGCTGTTTAGCTGACTCAGTTCATCACTGACACAACACTCAGTTCATCGTGGGCTTAAGGCCCATGAAGTTCTTTGAAAAGGAAAGCACATCACACTGCATCAGTGATTCCAGAACTCCCTGCTGAGAGACAGCACGCAAATTACTTACCCAGCCATAAAACTAAAGAGACCTAGCAAGTTTAAATACTTTCACATTATTATTTACAGATTGCTACCACGATCAAGACCTGGTGACGGAGAATTTGGAAGACACTCTTTTGTACTACACTACAACCAGAAGACTCTCTGAACGCAACATGAACTTCATCCACTGTGTTTTTACAGTTGCTTCTAAAGAAGGCATTGAAGACTCCTCATTATTATCTGTTAATATACTGTGTTAACCAGGAAACAGTATCTTTATAGTCACAGCAAGGAAAATGTGATTTTGTTCAGGGTAGTCAGCACAATCCTATGCCCTCTTCAGTGCAATTTTCTTTAGCACAGCTGTATGGCAAGTATGTGGCATGAGCTAAAATGGAGAACAACAGTGGAATTTGGGGGGCTGCCCTTCTGCTTTACTGCCAGTGGCAAAGAACCTACACTAAACAGACTTCTCTTGCCACTAAGTGCCTTAAACCTGGTAATGCCTGGCTTTAGGGAGACATCCTGGGCTTTTCAAGGTGGAAAGGCTGGAGAAAGTTGACTGGAATTAGGGATCATAGAATCACAGAACATTCTGAGCTGGAAGAGACCTACAAGGATCATCAAGTCCAACTCAGCTCTACACAGGACTCTCCAAGAGTCTCACCATGTGCCTGACAGTATCATCCAAATGCTTCTTGAATTCTGTCAGGCTTGATGCTATGACCACTTCTCTGGGGAGCCTGTTCCAGTTCCCAGCCACCCTCTGGGTGTAATAGCCAATCTAAACCTCTCCTGACACAACTTCAGGACATCCCCATGGGTCCTATCGCTGGTCACCAGAAAGAAGATATGAGTGCTTGCCTTGCCTTTTCGTCTTACGAGGAAGTTGTAGACTGCAATGAGGTCTCCCTTCAGTCTCCTCTTCTCCAGGCTGAACAGACCTAATGACCTCAGCCACTCCTTATTTGGCTTCCACTGCAGACCCTTCACCATCTCGTGGCTCTCCTCTGGACACTCTCTAACAGCCTAATGTCTTTTTTATGTTGCAGTGCCCAAAACTGCACACAATATTCAAGGTGAGGCTGCACCAATGCAGAGCAGAGCGGGACAATCCCCTCCCTCGACCAGCTGGCGATGCTTTGCCTGATGCCCCCCTTAGGACACGGCTGGCCCTCCTGGCTACCAGGGCACTGCTGACTCATATCCAACTTGCCATCCACCAGGACCCCCAGGTCCCTTTCCGTGGCATTGCTCATTCCTCAGTCTATACGTACATCTGAGGTTGTCCCATCCCACGTCCGGAATCCAGCACTTTCCCTCGTTGAACTTCATACGGTTGGTGATTACCCAGCCCTCCGGCTTATCAAGGTCTCCGGATAGTTACACTCACGACTAGTTAAACGGCACAGGAACCTGGGGGTAGTTCTGCTCACAGTGAAGCGGCCTTAGTTTAATCGAACAAACACAGAGCTTTGCAGCCGCGGCGACGAAGGCGGGAGGGAGCGAGGGCGCTCGCCCCGGGCCAGCGGCGGCAGCGGCACCCGTACCTTGTTGACGGCGGCGTGTTCCCGCAGCGCCAGGTCCCAAAACCGGCAGCCCACCTGGTTCCCGCACTGCCCCACTGCAAAGGGGAGAGACACAGCTCAAGAACGTGGAGGGTGTAGCGGGGGAGGGTGGGGGAGGTAGCTCTGGGCACCACGACTCCTTACCCTGCACCACCACCGACTGGGTCATGGCACGGCCAGCGAAGCTCCGCCGTTTCGAAGCGGGCGCCCGGAAGCCGCGCCCCCTGAGTTCCTGCGGTGGAACGGCCCACCCGTTGCCTTGGCTGCGGGAGCCCGCCCCGAGTGGAACGTCCCATTAGTGAGCGCCGGGGGTGGTTAAGGCGATAGGGGAAGCTTGGAAATGGTGTTGCGAGGGTGAACCTGTGAGGGGGCTGCAGGCTGTCAGACGCAGGAGACTCAGCAGAGACCCAAAATGAACACTTTGTGTGGGAAAACAAGTAATCTACTCGCAGAATATCCCGAGTTGGAGATATTTCCGTACAGTACAGTTCATTACCTTCTGTGGCTAAAAATGGTGCGATAAGAAGCGTTTTATTTTCCCCAAATTGATAATTCGGGAATATGGTGTGAAATGCGCCTAACGATATGAAAATACAAATTAAAAATTAAGTAAAAAAGTGGTCATTAGGAAATGCTGTAATGTACCTTCCCATCAGGCTCGCACGTTATGTTTTATTTTAAGCTCAGTTTCGTATTTCGTGTGCTTATAATTTTCCACAGTGCAATTGGGAGGCGCTTTTGCCTATGTGTTGGACTTAAGGAATAAAAAAGGAAAGAATGAAGGATGTGGAGTTGCTATTGTCTCGGCACAGCAAGACCGGTCCACAACATAGCTCAGCTGCAAAATCATAGAACCGTTTAGGTTGGAAAAGACCTTTAAGATCGTGAAGTCCAACTGTTAATCCATCACTGCCAAATCCACCACTAAACCAGTAAAGAATGTGTGATACGCAAAGCAGTTGCTTGCAGAAAGCTGTCTTGTGACACAGATGGCATTTCTGCTTCCTGTGGGAGAACAAAAGCACTTCCATGCAACCCAGTTCATTAGGTTTTATGGCTAAAACTGTCCAACAGAATAGTATTTTTCCAAATATATTATTTCTAGTGCTGGTGTGCAAACAAAATTTGCTAAATGAAATTCTTAATCCTTTATTTGCTCCTGGACGTGATTTAGGATCCTGTAGAGATTAATTATAGGTCCACAGGAAAATAAAGTTAGAGCAAATAAAATATTGTACAATACAATCTAATAATGTATTGTGTACAAGAAATAGATACACAGACTAATTTTTTAAAAACATAATTGGAAGAGAAGAATCCGTCTATTAGAAATTAATATTATTCTTAAGAAAAAGTACTGAGTGGCCTGAGGTTACTCAAGCGTCATGTATGAAATTGTAAAGAACCAATAGGTTTAGTGTTATAGGCATGTTTAGCATGAAAAGGGTAATACTGTCACAAACACTTCTTTTATAAACTAGTAACCAGTGTAAAACTACATGAATATTAACCACGAAAGCAGGTGGTAATTTCTCTCTGGACAGTCTAGATGTAACCTATAGCTTAATTTTGTTCCCTGTGGTTATCTGAACTGGTTCAAACTTATAGTCTATATTCAATGGCAAACTGTTTCTATACTTCTTGCCTGCTGTCATGTCCTTAAAGTCTTCCCTTCACATGCCTTTTTGGTCTTATTTAGGCTAAAAGCAGTTCAACATTGCTTATAAGCATTCTGAAGTTTAATTTAAGGTCTTCAGAATCTCTTAAGAATAATGTATCTGGCTTACTTTTTTCTTGTGTAATTAGCTACACTTTCTACTTGTTCTTTCAGTTAGTTGTAGCTTTTGTGTTCCATGTCCCATCAAGATTCAGCTTAATGGGATTCACTGTATTGAACATGAGATTGCAGCAAGACACTGTGCTTTGACTCCCAGTATGCTATTAGGAGGTCTGTGCTGGCAAATATTAAGTGATTATTCTCCCTGAGCTTAGAAACACCGTGAATCAGAGATGTAATTGAGATTCATATTCATATGGGAATATTTTTTAGCTTCCAAAGGAGGTCCAAGGGCAGGAAGTTTATGTGTAACAGCCAGATTAGCTTGATGCATATGCTCAGAGGTTTAATGAAATAGTCAGCTCAACTATGCAAAAGAAATCATCACACGCTGACTTTCTGCTTTGTTGTAGATGAAGCCCTACTTCATCTACCATGTTATAAATGAGTGAATCTGTACAGGTCCACTCAGAGACTGTCTGTGTTAATTATTTAATCAACAGACTTATGTTAATGTGTGTTTCTTACCCTTAATTTCTCAGTAACTTTTTGTTGAAGGTGTTATACGGGAATGGTGTTCCACAGCTTTGGAACAAAAATTGAATAGTTGTATGAATAACCTACTATGTTAGTGAGAGCAAATGACTGAATCGGTGAATAACCCTAAAATCTGAACTGTAACAACAGCCAAAAATACATAACAAGTTAAATATATGTGCTGTGCTTTCAGCATCTTTTTAATAACAGTCATTTGACTATTTAGGCCACATGCTGCTGTAGGGAGAATACACTGCAATTCGAACTAATGCTATCCTTTGATTTATAGCAGCTCTTAGTTCACATATGAAGGTTTGTTGGTTTGTAGTTTTGTTTTCCTGTTTGTGTGTATGTGTGGGTTTTTTTTGGTTTTGGTGTTTTGTTTTTGGTTTTTGGGTTTTTGTTTGTTTTTGTTTGGGTTGTTGGGTTTTTGTTTTTGTTTTGGTTTTGTTTGGTGGGGTTTTTGTTTGTTTGGTTGGTTTGTTTTGACTTAGAATGGCTGGCTTTTGGGGAATTACTGTCAGGCCTGTAACGCTCCATCTTTAATTTTCCTGTCTAGGCTGTTGTCCATACTCTTGATCCTTGAAGAGAGGGGAGATCTCAGATATAAGAGATAGACGGGCCAGAGGTCCTATTTAAATACTCTATTTTGAAGCAGTTTGCTGAGTATTTAATCTTGAAGTTGGATTCTTTCTTACACAGCCATGCAGATGTCCAGTTTCAAAATATTCCATGATATAATAACAGTGCAGCTCTAGCCCTGACTTAGATAAAGGCTGCAACAACACTTACTAAAATGTTGAAGGTGGAAGAGAAAAATTATAATTTCTTAAGGTCAGTGCTTTATTTTTTGGTAGGTTTTCTGCAGAATTGAGATAGTTATGTTCATATTGAAACTGCAAATGGACAATCTGACAGTGTAGCTCAGAAAGTGGAGGTTTTTCCCAAATCTTTGGAGATGAAGGGTTTTGTACTTTGGAGCTATAATTTTTAAGATAGATACAGAAGACAAATTGAATTCTGGGAAGATTTCTGCTTAGGCAGTCACTTTCTCTTAAACACCAGCAGCTTTGAAATGAATGTGGAGGTGTGTGTAATATAATGCATCACATACAGACTTTCTTTGGTGCATATGAAATGGTAATTTCAAGGTCTATGTGGATGTTGGGGGCAGGGAAATTTGCATTATTTTCTGCTCTCTCCTGAGTCTGAAAGTATCCTCTGGTTCATAGTATTTTTCTTTGGAACCCTGTTTTGCAGAAAAACCCCTGCATCTCTGAGGTCTAGAAAGAAAAACTGAGGAAGATATCATCCACAAATACTGCTATGGTTGATTAGCTGGTGATATAGTAAAGAGAAGTAATTTGAATGGTAGCAGTTTATGAATTTTAATGTGGTTTTTATTCACATATACTGTTTTAGTGTATTTTTAGTTTTCCATATATAAAGTATGCAAAGGATTGATTAATCAGAAAAGTCATTCTTAAATGTAAATTCACAGAACAAAATCAAATCACATTGCAGCAAATATGGCTAAGAGAAATATTGTTTATTCACAGAGCTTGGATGTGGATATGAGAAGTATGCTTTGGTTTGAAGTAGGTGTAAGACAGAAAAACATTTCGAGTATGTGAGTACCATTTAACATACAATGCTCACTTAATACCAACATTCACTAAACTGTGATGCTCTTAGGGGGCACAGACATATGCTATTCCTGGCTATCTCTGCTTAGCAGCTGCAGGCAACCTCAAAAGGAATTTCAGTAATCCTTGTAACAAACCTATCTGAGCAGGGAATCTGCTGTTCTTTTCTCTCCAGCAGTAGGGTCATGGAGACCAGGGCCTGAGGAAGCTTAGCTCAGGCTGTGGTGTCATGAGCTTGACTGAGCCAATCTAACAACTCATTAGCACTGGAAAGGAGGGAGACTTCCTTTTTTACCCCTGCTCCCAGCTGCACTGGGATGACATCATGCATGGCCTCTGCTACCCAGTGGGAATCCAGCACACTGATCTGAGGACATTCCCCCTCAACACCAATAATAAAAAAAATCCCAAACCAAAAATCCCAAATGTTTTCTGTTCAGAGGCTGGGTAGTAGCTGGGAGCAGAAAAGAGTTGAGTAGGCGTAGTGGTTTTGGGATCCAAGACAAAGATGGCATTTGAAGACAGCTGGATTCTGGAGAGAACCATGCTGGATTCAGAGAGGCTGCAGAGGGATACTCTTAACTTCTTGCTTATGAACACTGTGCTATGGAGTGACAAAAAGAGAGGTCTGTACACCACTACGAGAAGGACGGGGCCTCCATAAGGAGTTGGAAAGGAAATCAGTCCATGAAGCACACTGCCTGAGGGTTCTAGGGAAGGGAAGGGGAGACGTGTTCAGGAGAAGGCAGGAGGAACAGGCATGGGGACTGAAAGTAAGAGCAGAGCTGACAAGGCTGATGAAAGGAGAGGCAGTGGCTGCTGGAGCCATGCTGTCTTCTCTTATCCACTTACCACCCAACACTGGACTCTAAAGACAAGTGGAGAGTCAGTGATGGGGTCCCAGCTGCTGGAGAGTTCCTGTGCCAGTGTATCCAGAGCTTACAGTTCTTTATCCAAAGTAAGCCAAGTCTGCTGCAATCTGTCAAAACCCTTTTCCCACTAGAGGTAAAGCAGTAGGGAAGCTGCTTACACATGTATCTTATCCTGGTGGTTCCTCCAGCTGTCCATAGATTCAAGATCTTTGGATTCCAGTTGTCACTTGTGTGTTTTCCAGATGAATTCCCTATCAGTTTTTAGTCTCTAGGGTGTTGTCCTTTATTTTTGCTTTTCATACTTTCCTGCTTTGCAGCTGGTCATCTTTTGAGTTGGTTCCAACAATAATTTTTGCAGCAATCATAAAACTTTCTGTCAGCAGTACTTTATTCTTAAAGAAAAGAAACCTAAATGGCTCTGATGCCTTTTATGTGATCACTGAAGAGACAAAGTTTTGTGTGACTTGTGTTCAAGCCTACTGTGAGTTAAACCCTTGCATTAACTTCCATCTACCTTCTATGGTTATAACATAGCTCAGATTTGCAGCCCTTTGCCTTCTGTTTACATCTTCCTGTTTCACTCCCAGTTCCTCTGCAGCATCATATCTTCCAGAGGAACAGGTTCTTTGTTTAAGTATTACTGCTATAAACTGAAGTCCTGCAGCAGTCTCACAAGGAATTGATGAATTTGTATGATAAGAGATTCAACTGAAATCCAACCATGATTCTACTTTCTATGCTTCATGTTTACTTGTATTACATTACTGCAGATGAAATCACAACGAGATTGTGAATTTAGTGCTGTGTTTCTATGTAAGTGCATTTAAAAATTCAGAGAAAAAACTCGGAATCTGGAATTTTGTCTCTCCCTTTCTATGTAAGGCAAGTATTACTCTAAAATTGCCCAGTTTAGGTAAATGATCAAATACGTAAAACATCTGTTTTAAAACGTATTCATCCTGTCTTCACTCTGTGCTAGAACAGATCTATGAAGTCTAGAAGTGGAATAAAAATGTAATTTTTCATTGTTTGTAAGCTTACATAATTAGTATACTCTCTGCTCCCCATTTTATTTGAGGAATATATAAATGAGTTGAATGGAAAATTAAAAATATACACTAAAATCTTTTAACAGTTATTTGTAATGTGAATCTATTATCTGGCTTTATTCTTTAAAGGGCATTAGCAGATGGTTTCCTGTGTAACAAAGGGTGACTGAGGTATGGAATGAAATGATGTAGAGATCTATCTTGAAAATAATATATTTAATACAACTTTGATTTCTTCTTTAATCCCACATTTTCATGTAACAGACTGTCTACACATGCACTATAAGAAATGGTAAAGCTCACTCTTGTGGTATAGTAAGAGAAGTGCAGAAGCAACAGCGCTTTATTCTTCAGTGATTTTTCTTTGCGTGTAAATATTAGAAGTGACCCTTAAGCATACTGCCTTCTGTAGATGTAGTTGTGATATTTTCATTCTTCTTCCCTTGCTGAACATGGTTACTTTTGTTCTGTTTTTCTTTCTGTGGTCTAAGGAACTTTACAGGATCAATGCAGTGCGCTATCAGGCTGCTGGACAGGTATTAATGCTCACAGCACCACTAACCAAAGCTGCTTTACTAAAACTCACTGGCTTTTCATCAATCATGAAGTTACGAATGCAGCCAATGAAGGAATTGCGTGTAGTCAGGCTCGTTGTTAGCAGAGACTCTGAAAGAAGCAGATTAAAAAAATTAAATAAATAAAAATTTAGAGCTCATGATGACCAAAATCATCAGTTTGGTGGCAGAATCTTTTAAATTTGCTGCTAGCTGCAGCTCTGCTGAATCTTCAGTGGGTCTTTTAAAACATCTGACTTATTGCCAGTGTCCTAGAAGACATTAGAGTAAGTATGGTCAGTTTTCTACAGTTAAGTAAAAGTCTTGGTAACACATTGTCAATAGAGAGGCAATTTGCATTTTTTGACAACTGCAATTTTCTTTTAAGTAATGGAGTAAATGAATCTCCATGTCTGTTTTTGTAATTAAACATTACATGTATTTTCATCTGTGTCTGATTTGTTAGTTTGCATCTAGTTTGCTGTACTTGTATGGTATTATTTAGTATTATATCTTGTTTGGTTTTGTGAAGTTCTATGTAAGATTTTTCTGTGCCAGGGTGATAATAGTGTTATAGAGCCAATGAATGGCATTGCTTTAGTATTCTATAATTAATGTAGAAATAGAAGGCTCTATTATGAAGCAGAACAGCATTTGCAATTACCCCTTTATATTACCTCTCTGGGAAGAGTTCTGTCCTAATAAAATTCCAGTTTGGATTTAAAGAGTGAAGAGGCATCTGTGCATAGGTTTTATTATTCCCCTTAGGCTCATTTTACCTCCTGGTAGTGTGGAATGGATGTGAACACCACACACTCAAGCCACTAATCCAAGATAAGCAATATAATGAATTTTGTAGTTAGAGCTGTTCATGATTGACATTCAAGGCACAGAGAAATAATGCTGCATGTTTTCAATGAGAAATATACAGGAGTTGACTTAAAAATTGAATCACGTAGTGTTGATTACAGTTTGTATATGAACCCCAACAGAGTAGCTCTGTCTGTTGAATAAGGGAAGTAAATGTAGTAATCTTGGCCCACGCTACACAGATGGTCTGTGAGTCACAAATACACATGAGCAGACATCTGTGCAATAGAAACAACTAGTCAGAAAAAGAATCTCCTTGTTTTGTCTTGTGTTAAAAGATGCCATTGCTTGAGGAACAGGAAAGAAGCCTACCAGCAACTAAACCTTGAGAGTCCAGTTACACTGACAGTGAGTTTCCAATCCCATAAATAAATAAATAGTTTCTTAAAAGAATAGTAAGGCCATACTCAATGGTAAAATAGAAAAAAAAAAGGATTTTTTTGTACCTGGCTGACTTATCTACTTAGTCCTTACTGACCCTCCAGCAGCTGTGAATGTTTTAATTTCAGTGCAGCAGCACTCTCTTTTCTCTGAGAACTTGAGACAGAACATTTCTGATCTGCTCTTGTGCCTTTAAATTTTACCAGGTTGTTCACGTGTTTTGTTCTTTTTTTGACATGAAAACTAAGTTTTTATGCTTTCTCTGGAAACGGTGTTGACATCTGAGAACAACATACCACAAAGCTGTGAAAAACATACCTGGTACACCTCCAATAAACACTGGCTCCCTGTGGTCAATTGCCTTTGGATTTAGTGGCCCTACCACGTGGTTGACTTCAGAGTCTACATCCAGCTGCACCACATTAGCATCTCTAATAACTGAAAGGAGAAGGAACAGGGATCAATGAGAAGTAGCACATGAGTTTTCTATGGCAGACAGGAGTTATCTGTTTGATCTGTTTAGTTCATTTAGTGTGTTAGATTGAGTGTGAGCCCTCAGTGACAGTATGTGGGCAGATTCTGGCACAGAGCAGGGCCAGTGGAAAATACAGTGTGGGAGCAAGGGTGCTTTTGAGTGGGGTTCTTGATTGCTGGTGGCTATGTCTAGGCTGTAGAGTATGAGCATACAATGGCTTGTGGCTTAGAAAACCTGTTTGCCAAATCATTCCCAACATGGGATGTAGTGGAATGCAGGGATGTTTCCATCTTGCTTGTGTGCCTGGGTTTCCTTCAGAAGGGAACCAGAATGCATGGGAAAAGGGTGCATACTCAGATCTCTTCTTGATGTGACAGCAGGAGACAGTATCTAGACAGGAAGGTAAAGGGGTTCAAAGTGCCTGGGGTTTAGAAGGACTTTTTTGACTTTCGAATCCAGGAAAGAAGGATGACTGTCTGGCACAGGGGCAAAATTCTGACTGTAAACATCTTGCTATTGAGAGCAAAAGGCTCCTTAGGTCTGTCTTGTTGTTTGACCTTTAAGGGCAGCATATACTTTTGCCTATTACATTCTACTGACTTATTTAACCTTTAATTGGGAAGGAAAGAATATCATCTGGTGTGTGACTTAGGAAAGGTTGCCAGCATTTCAGCTAGGCTGCATTGTGTTTTTTGAATGAGGAGCTTCCATCTTTGCTTCATATCTTCACAGGAACTTGTGCTCGTCCTCCCAGGAAGCTCTACAGTTCTACATCTGAGGGATGAATGAGACTGTGTCTTTCACACAAACTTGGGTCTTGACGGGTGAAAAAGAAGAACTAAAACTACAACCACATTCCCAGTGCTCTAGCCCACGGAGCTGCATATCTGAGGAGGGAGAAATGGGCTCTGTCGCCTTAATTAGGGGATGATCGCATTTTACTGACCTGCAATTCGATGCCACCTGCCATCACAGAGACTCTGTTTTAATGTCACTGAAGTTGAAAAATCCCTGATTCCATTATTCAGTTTCACAGTAACCTGTGGAAAATAATGTAATCATCACTGTAAATGCCCTCCTTTTATCTTTTTAACTTCAGTTATAATAATGCTGTATTCCTCACTCAAAATATGTCAAGTATCCAAGAGAAAGGAAAACATGATTTCAATAAATTCTTTGAAACACCTTTTTTAATCCACAATTCAGGTGGGGGTTTTGTTTGCTTGTTTGTTTTGTTTGTTTTATTTGTGTGGTTTTGTTTTTAATTATTGTTCAGATTCAATAGTTCTGAGAGATTTCTATTTTAATTCATGGAAGAGGTAAAAAAAAAATATTTAAAAATAACAGCTAATTTCGCTCATTTTCTAGTACATCTAGTCTATAATTTCCTGTGTGGTAAATAAGCGTTTAGAGTCATCAGATGATGTTTTGGCATTTTGCTAGCCACTTAATAGGGAAAACAGTAATGAAAAACTCAAGTATAAACAAACATAAAGGAATAGGTAGTGAATTTCAGAATGACTTTTAAGTTACTTTTTCAAGCTTACCAGTAAATCTCTGGCAGAGATAGAAAGTGAACCTTATTCTGAATTTTGCACCTCTGCTTTAGTTAATGGATTAGTATCTTTCTGCATGGAAATGTTCCAGCAGCAGCAGAGCAGTGTTGTGCCCCTACTGAGGGACAAGAGGTTCCCAGTGATGACTGCCGAACTCCAAACTCTGAGTCCAGCCACTCAGGCTTTTCAAACATCGAAGTTGCCCCTGATCATGCTGACACTGTGTTGACTGAAAATAATAGAATCATAGAATGGTTTGAATTGAAAGTGACCTTAAAGGTCATCTAGTTCCAACCCCCTGCCATGGGCAGGGACATCTTCCACTAGATCAGGTTGCTTGAAGCCCCATCCAACCTATCCTTGAACACTTCCACAGATTGGGCATCCACAGCTTCACTGGGCAATCTGTTCCAGTGCCTCATCAACCTCACAGTAAAGACTTTCTTCCTAATATCTAATCTAAACCTACTCTCAGTTTGAAGCCATTCCCACTTACCCTGCCACTACAGGCCCTCGTAAGTAGTCTCTTCCAAGGAAAGAACTTATATTTAATTCTAGAGGGTCTCTGTAACTAAGAAATTTTAAATATTTTTTTTTCCAGAAGGGCACCAGCAAACACAGTTGAAATGATCCTCATGTTCGCTTTTATCCACTCTTGAACAAAATATATAGATTAAAGCAAACAAAGAATCATGAGGGAAAGTGACTCCTTAATAAATCACCCAGACAAGCTGTACTGATAGAGATGTGTACATTTAAAATATGAATTGAAATTGCTGATCTTGTTTGTCCAGCAAAACTGTTTTCACAAAGCAAGTCTTTCATAATGCATACAAAGGGAACAGATAATTAATGCTAAAGAAACACAAATGCTTACTAGGAAGGTACTGGACTGCTGCAATGACAAGCAGGGAAGAACTGTTTTTCACAGTGAATTTTGTTTATGAATTGCATACACCTTATACAGGAGGTGAGGTTTGAAGCAAGAAGAGAAACAGCATCTTTTGATAGACCAACTGATACAGCTGGGAAAACCAAACAAGTTTCTGGACATCCAGACCTCCAGTTGGAACTTTACATAAGAAGTACTAGACTGGACCAGTTGTATACAGATTCAGCCTTTGAGTGTGGCATGATACACAGCAATGCAATGCACTTTTACAATTTCTTTGTTAGTTCACCAAGAGCTAGCTACAGGGGTAAGGATAAGCTTTATCTTACCTAGTTAGCTGTCAAAAGTTAGGAGCCTAACTGAAACACCTGTTGTTCCATCTATAACCAATATAGAAAAACAGGTTCTCTGAATAACAGCTTACTTAGTCACCTATATTAGACACCTGCTTTCACCATGTTCAACTATCCACTCAGTCACTCTGCTGTAGATTCCTGCTCTTGTAAGAGAGGTGACAGCATGTTTCCTCAGGTGTTGCGTTTCACACACATATATGTTAAAGGAAGAAGAGACTGAGTGCAACTCAGACTTCTCTTTTAACAAACAGGAAATTAAAATTCATCAGCAGTTACCTTACTTGCGACATTTTTAACGTGGGGATGAAAGAGCAGCACCAAAGAGTCAGTGCTTTTGCTTCTTTTCAACTGCTCATGAAATATTTATAGTTTGTGTCAGTAAAGTGATCTGATCTTGTCTTAGGTGTTATCTTTTGTATTTTAAAAGAAATGCCTGGATTCCCTAATATAAGCAGTTATTATATCTAGGAGAGAAATAAGAATCAATTAATGGCAAATTTGTAAGACAGAATCTGCATGTAGCAAAGCCCAAGTAGGTGGAAGAGAAATCAGTCAAAGCAGGGGAGGAAATATGACCTTCATTATACCTGTCCATTTCTCATGTGCATATTCAAGTACTCTCCATTCACACTGTGACCGTGCAGTAGAATTCCTGAGCTGCTTCGGGGACGTATTTCAAAAACAACTTCAAATTTCAGGCCTAAACTGAAGGATTCATCTGTGAGGTAAAAAGAATAATATTGTTTTTGTGCTGAGTTAGTGATGAAACTGGACATTTATTCAAAGTCAAAATAGAAAATCAAACCCAGAGTGGAACTTACTTGTCCTTAAAACTATTGAAATGTGAGATAGCATGGTGTGCTCTCAATGACCCATTTCAAGTTTTATTTTGTTTGTGTTTGTTTGGAATACTAATGAAGGTTTATTTATTGTTTCTCATTATTTAAAAAATGTATTTTTAAAAAAATTTCTTAGCAACGAAATGGACAACAGGAAGTAAATGATCTGTATTTTTTGGCAGTTTCTTACTGTGCAATTTGCTGGACATTTAGCAGTCATTTTTGAGTGAGTGGGAATCCACTTGAGCTTTGATGATTCAGAAGGAGAAACTCCCTTTTTCAATCTGGTGGCAGACCAGGGAGCAAATGAGAAACACTGTCTGATTCTTGGTGTTGCCGATGAATTGGGTTGTGCACTTTCTTTTCTTGTTCAGATCACAGACTATGTGACCAAATCACCCTCATAAAACACTTCCTGGAACACAGCAGGCCTAAATGATAAAAAAGATGTGTTTTCTCATGCTGTTCTGCATTAAACATGCAGAAAGCATTTCTGTAGGATTTTTTAATTACACGTTGTTTTATTAATTAAAATACTGAAGGGGTGACCATTTGCTAATGTACTTGTCTTAGCCACATTGACTTCTACAGTAATTTTTACTATATTATAATCGGTTCCCTTGTGAAATTATTCTAATTATTTGAAATACATACACACAGATGTGTTTGTGTTAAGTTTCATAGTGACATTGGCACCTGCCAACATCAGCTGCCTACCAGAATAACAATCTGTATTTGATAATCCTTACAGCTCACAGTCTCAGAAATTACCACAACCTTTAGTGAAATATGCCATTCTGAAGCACGGTGAATACTGCAATCTCATTATGGGATACATTTGTTTAGAAGTGTATTACCAAGGACGACATATCCTCCTTCTGATGAAAAGTAAGTTCCTGCTTCTGATGGGCCTTCAAAGCAAGGCGTTACACTAAATGTCTGCGAAGCTGAAGTAATTGGTCTTCCATTGAGCTGTAAGTTGCTGAGACAACCATTGAAACTGTAGACAGAATTAATCTGAGGGGTAAAAAAAAGCATGATTAGTAGATAAACTGCTTGTGGAAGGAAATAAATTCTCCTGTCCTTATTTTTCCTTGTTTATAAGCTAAGGCTGTAAGGCTGTGATTGTCTGGCTCCTTTTAATTACATGGTGTTTATTAATTAAAAAAATCTAAGGAGTGACCATTTGCTGGTGTACTTGTCTTAGCCATATTATTCTGTGATAATTTTTACCACATTATAATGATTTCCCTTGTTAGGCTCACAGCACTGAAGATTACCTTGAAATAATCTCTCTTATGTTCATTTTTGCTTTGACATACCTAACAAGATAGATAAACTCTGAAAAAGCAGACCCTATCTTGCCTCAATGCTGTGAGTTATGTATAACACTGCCTTGCTCTAGTTGTGCTTTGTTTCTCACAGTTCAGTAAGGACTTTTTGAGAAACAGAACAAGTTGGAATTACCTTGAGGTCATCAGAGAGACATGAGAGGCTACAAAAAGCACTTTTCCTGCTTCCCTTCTCTTGAAACTGTTTTTAATTAAAATTCTAAAGATTGCCTTGAAGGAGACTTTGTTATATTAATTTTTGCTTTAACACCCCTTTCTATATACTTCAGTACCAAGCTGTAGAACAGAATCTTGACTTCTAGGTAGTGTCTTAAAACAGAGATACTAAACCAATATGAAAATCTCTTCGAAACCCGTTCTACATCTCAGAACTCAGGGTGAAATTGATCTTGCATAACTATACCTGTGTCATCTAAGCTTGGATGTTGCTAGGATTTTTCTGTTCCTTGTGAACCACTGGCTTTCCAGTTGTTGCTGCAAGTCTGTGGAAGCCTAGCCGAGCTACCACCAGCCCAGCCCTGTGGGGGCTTTGCTACAGACTTGAACTGAGGCGTCTGCTCCACAGTGTGCCGAGGATTCAGATCTAGATATGCTTTTGCCTGAACCCATCCTTACAATCAGCTTTTGTATTAGGTGTACATAGAGGTATGGGCTGATTTAACAGGTGTCTGCCTTACCTGGATATTTTTTACGGCTTTTCCGGGAGCTACACCTCCAATGTAGAGTGGTGCAGTGACTTGCCAAGCATTAGTATTACCGCCAAAAGATTCTTCCAGTACTCGGAGACCATCAATTATCAAGTGACCACTATTTTTACCTCTAGTAAATATCACCTAGGAAGGGAAGAAAAATAGTGTGTGGAAGATTGCTTTCACTTGTAAAGGGATCACTCCTGTGCAGTGGGAGAAGACAAGACATTTGAGAAGAAAAGCTTGTGAGTGATACTCTACCAGCCTTGTTTTGTTAACTGCCAGTACTTTTTGCTGGGCAACCCTCTTTTTACACATTCATGTGAAAGCTAGATAGTAAAACTGCTGACTTTCTTATGTTTTGATGTACAAGGCAGAGGTAATCAAGGTGTCACAAGGTCTGCTGAGAATCTACCTGTCTTATATCTGCATACATGATTTGTTGCTACCTCTCACTGTTGGCATTTTCATAGTCTTTTCTAGCTTTATGGTCTGGATTCATCCAACCTGCTTTAAACTCTTAAATGCCCAAGCTTACTAACTGTAGACTTCATTGGTAGTTAGTGAGGAGAGAGATACCTACAGAGGGAAATTCACCTTAATTCCTAAAATTATCTTTTTATTTTGATAGACTACAGAGGGAACCCAAGACAGCTGTGCTCGTAAGCATTTCAAAGACATTTGCTGAACAAAATTATCATAGTCCTTTCTTTCCTAGCTCACTTAACTCTTAATTGCCTTGCTTTTCTGCTTGTTTCTGTCACTTCTATTCAGCTGTTTGTGCTGGGATTTGCTGGATTTTTATAACTGACTCACTTTCCTGCCCTTAATTAATGACTCGATAAAATGCCACATGGAAGATTTAAAAATATTGGTGTAAATTTCTCAACATATAAGTATGTTTATAAATACATGAATGAAAGCTCCCTGGGCTGTCACATTAGCAGTGTGTTTACTGCAGCCTTGATAGCAAGTGCCATCATAATGATTGCTTTCTTTTACTTACATCGTGCCACAGACCATCATTGTATTTCTCTTGGCTCTTAATCCTTATCTTCTGCTGACCAGCATTAAACATAAAAACGAGTCGACCATGAGCAACAAAAAGGGCCATGAAGTTGGTCTCTTTTTGATCCGAAATGTAGAAAATCATTCCATGAGATGAGTGAGTTTTCAGGCTGATAGAGAACTGAGCTCTGGCACATAAAAAAACCAGTATTAAAATTAAAGTAGATATACTTGACTTAAATCAAACATCAGGCAGAGGAAGGCTGAGATTTTCCTTTCATCCAGAACAATATACATCTATTTTATGGAACTCGTGTTTCTGAGAAACATTTGGTGCTGGTTGTTCGAGTAGAAGTCAAAGCTGAAGAAGAAGCTGCCTGGCAAGGAAATTGTTTTCAAAAATTAAAATTTCTGGAGTGAATAAATTCAATGCAGACCAAAAAACCCTGACACTATATACACTGTATTTCCATTCCTGTTGAACAGCAGTGTAGGGGGAATTTTTAACCATGATGGCATGGAGGCTTGATAGTTCACAAATCTTTAATGCTATTCCAAACTTGGTGCTAAGCTTCCTCTTCCTTGTAGTTCCTTGTGAAGTCCATGACAATATGGGAAGTTATACATTGTTGGTTTGACAATGTCAACAGTGAAAATTTCTTGAGTGATTTCTATTATTACTTTGGGTCTGAACCATGGCAAAGCGGTATTGGTGTAGGACAGTGCCAAAACTGACTCCACCTTCTTCTCAGGTGACTAAACTGGCTTCCTTTCTTCATATTGTCTCAAGAATCTCTACATTGCAACTTGCATTTGTGTTTACATTCCATACACACTTAGACCCTTGCCAATATCAGTTGTTTTAAAATACACACAAGTCATGTGTTTTTTTTAAAATGCAGATTACAAAGATGAAGATTTAATAATGGTTGGAAAATAAATATGTGCTGTAGGGATGAAGATGGGATGAAGGTATTAGAGTTTGGGTTTTCCTTCATATGGACAGCATCAGGACTGCCCTAAGTAAAACAGTATTGAATTAAAATAAACATAATGGGGTTTTTTTATTTAAATCAGGAAATGGCACTCTTCTGAGTTAGTAGTCTGGTATGCTTCCAGGAAGTGCTGTGCTGTTGAATTGATAGTCTTTAATGGAAACTATTAAACCAAAATCCTCGTTGATCTTAACATACTGCATGACAAAGTCTGTGGGAGCATGAAAATGAAGTTTCAACGGTATCTGGACTCGTTATTACTTGAATTTCCATTGAATTGGACATAGCTTTATGTGTAGATTCCTAACCATTAAACTGTTTACAAGGTCCACTCAGCATATAACTGCTTCATTTCTTGGTGAGCTTTCATGTTCTTCTCCACCTCCGCTCCACTGTCATTACTTCTTGGATAAGAGACAGATTGTGTGTTGCTTGCACAGAACTGACATCCTCAAAAGCTTCATTAAAATAGGCAAGGAGACACATTTTGTTAATATACAATGGAGATGAAGACTCCACAAGAGGGATGTAACTGGAAACACATTGTACGTATTGCTTTTACTCAACTGAAGCACATTTTAATATAACCTAACAACATCTTCTATACAAAATTTGGCCTAAAATATAAAGGAAAAAGCCACGGTAACAGCAGAAATGTGTCCCATTTTAAAAAATTTGAAGTACATCTTTCTCCTCCTCAATATATTTAATTTTTATTTCTAAAGTCACTTTACCTTTGACTGAAATCCTTTGGTATGTGATCAAATTCTTGCCGGCTGTTTGCTGTCCCTCCAAACTGATAGGCATGTTCGGTTGCCTTGGGATTCATCAGCAAGTGGCACTGAGGGTCTCTTTGCATATTCACTTGATAGAGTTTTTTGAGGCCAGTTGAAGGCTGTGAAATCTTGTCTTTCTCTCTTTCCACCTTCATAGAAAAAGAACTATTAATCATAATTTTAAACTAAAATTGACATAATAAAACAGGAGTATCATTTATATCTAAGCTAGTAATATTACATAAATGCCAGGACTGTTTCCAAATAAAATTTTCCCTGAACAGATCTAATGTAGATCCTGGTTTAGGACAGAACAAGGGATAAACAAAATGCATGTGTAGCTAACATAATTACAATTCAATCCTTTTGCAGTTTTCCTAGTTAAATCTTTTCCTCTCTGCTTTTGATGGTATGAGCTGTACCATAGGCCTAAGAGGACATGCTTGAACTAAAAATTCTGCATGCTGAAGGAAAGGTTTGTTTCACATTTATAATAATATGTGCTAATTGTAGCCAGTAGAGAGAGCCACACAGAAGGAGCTGAGAACAGAAACAGGCTTATTACTTTTATAATATACAAGATATCAAGAAGGCTTTTTTCTGCAGTACTTTATTTAAGAAGTCTGAAATTTTATTTTGCAGCTCTAGCAAGAGAGAATGATGCAAGTGTAGGCCAGAGCAATCATTTGTAGTAATGGAATATGTAAAGGAGCAGGATACTTCCCTTTATATATCTGCAATTGTCTTTATGCATTTTGGATCTATGATTTGGAGAATTTCCAGTCGTGGCATTTCGTTAAACTCTAGGGTGGTACTGGGGCAATTTGTAGCAAACCTTTTTATTACGGTTCCCTTTGGCTTTTGATGAGTTTTTTCCTTTCTTGTGGAGAAGAGCTACTGGAGGAGATTCAACAGGGCATCCATACAAAGATGTCTGAACTTTCTCAGAGTACTTCTGGAAATCTTCTACTTCTACCTCTTCATCCAACCTGTTTCAAAGAGGAGGTGAAAAGAACACTTTCCCCACTCCCCCCAAGTGTTGGAACTGTCTTCATAAAAGTCACAGAATTGTGCATTTGTAGTTTAATTGATGTTTGAAGGGCTATTTTTCATTCTTGGATCATGGATAAAAACAGAGATTGACCCTCAATCTTTGGGTAATATGGACAGCCTATACCACCTCTGACTATTTATGCTAGCATAAACAAAGCCTATCAATCTGCAGCATCAAATTTACTTTAAAATCTCTTATATAAGAACATTTCATAAAGCAGTTAAGATCAACATATTCTGACCATTTTCACATGACCAAATTCCTAACTTCCCCAGCTCCTGTGAGATGCTTTAATATCATTTTGTTTCAAAGGTAGAGCTGAAAGCTGCATAATATAAATGTAAATTACAGCTATGCAAATTATACATTGCACCAGCAGCATTAGCAGATACAGTAGTGAGAGCTGATTTCATCAAGTTATTCCCACCTTAACAATATCTTAAACCTAGCAGGTCTGTCCCAGCAGATTCCATGGCAAATAAGGTAAGAATCTTATTCACACATATTGTCTAGCCTCACAAAACGAGACAGAAATTTTTATTGTGACAATAACCACTTCTCTTGACCTACTATTCAAGGTGCTGGGCAGTGACTCCCTGTGTTTGGGAGGAATTTACGCACCTAGTGAAGTAAGCATTGCTTATGCAGCCAGTGAAGTTGGCTTGCTGCGTTCTGAGGGGAGAGCCACCAAAATAAAACTTCTTGATGCTGTCTGGGCTTTTCCCTGCTCTGTCCTTTCCTGGGTTCTTCTTGCTTTGTTTCTTGTCATCAACAGTCAGCTCATACCTGCAAAGGCAAAGCATCCATTTTGCAGGCTAGTTTCGGAAATGTCAATGCCAGTGGTTAGACAGCATATTACATGCACCCAAAATGCTCCACTCAGTGCATACATCCCTGAATGGTAGTGCTCAAGGTCATGAGAAGACCTTGCTTTCAGCTGTGCAACAAGTAGCAGTGCAATAAACCATGACAGAGTTGTGCACAAAGACCCATGGATTTAATATTATCCTGCAGTTAATTGTGAAGTCCAAAAATATACAGTCCACTCAGTGACAAAAGATAAACTAAAGGATTGTAATTAAATGGATGGAGCCACCATTTGCGTAAGATAAGATCTAAGCACATGCTAATCCTTCTTGTTTACGCCTCTATCCCTTTTTCCTTCTCTTTCATCAAAGAACATTGAATTTTGAACTTATACAATGCTTTTTACCAAATCTGATTTTGCAACACAAGCCAGGAAGAAGAAACTGAGTATAACTAAAGCATCAGACATAGATTTTGTTTGACAAGGTCAAAATTCAGCACACTCAGGGAAACGTGACAATACCCAAGGCTATTCCAAGGCACCTTTTCACACTATCAGCTTTTCAAACTATGATTCTTGGATGTCAGAAGTCATAGATACAAGCATCTACTTCCATTAGAAAAGTAAGAATGACCTGCTTGCACCTGTATAGGTTCTTGAAGAAAATTGTTTTGATTATTTGACCTTCTAAGAGAATTTGAAACATAGAAAACAACAGTAAAACATACTAATAAACCAGTACTTTCAAGTTTTTTAAGAAGCACAGGGAGAGACTTATTCTCTGCTGCTGTATTTACTCTTACATTTGTGATTGTCAGTGCTAAAAATATTTTGAACATGTTCCACTGTATATATCCCAAATGAATGCTTTATGTGAAGAGGCCTCAATTACTTCAGAGTCAATTGGGGATTGCTTTAGCAAATTAGAAGAACCAATCCTGATGAAAAATGATTCTTATACTTGTATTGAATTATATTAAACTGCTTTCTTACCTGAAGACAAAAAACAATCTAAGCTTTGAGAAAAACTATTATTTTGATTTTACTAAAAATTCTAATCATCTTGTACTCAGGGCAAGCTGGCCAGTTTTCAGTCACTGAACTGGTCAGTTAAAAATATCACTTAAAAAAAGCACTGCTTAATTGTCACTTTGAAAGTGAGTATTAAATGATAATGTGCTTTACAAGAAATATTTTTATTCTAAAGGTAAGGAATAAAAGATGCTGGACAGCTTTACCTTTCTGGGGTGACAGAAGTAATGATGAAGTGGGTTTTTCCATCGTTGTAATTTCGGTCTGATGACTGAATTTTGGTTCCACTTGCATTTAAAACAACAGCACCTCTGTCCATAGAGATGGATAATACATCTGACTGAAATACAGACAAAAACATCCTCATAAGCAAGTATAACACAGAAAAATTATCAGTTCTCCGCATTTTCCTATTGTATTTGTTTTCCTTCCTGCTGTTTTCCCCATTTGTGCTTAATTTGCAAAAAGATATACTCTGAGAAGCAGAACAGGAGATGATATCATTAGAACTTAAATTTTTGCTGAATTCTGGGAACTCTGCTGCTCATTATGTCTAATGTATCTGTCACATGAGCTCCTTCTATCTAGCATGAACGTATGATGTTTACATTTCCTTTGTGTTTCTGGTAACCCAGTACTGTATTGAGCAGCTGTTGCTGTGAGATTCCTGCTGTCATAAGATCAAGACCTTTTTTTATTTGCCTTGCCTAATTCCTCCTGATCAGACTTTTTCAATCACTCAAAATTATCTCAGAGATAAGATCTGCTATCTGGGTCAGGCATACAGGATCATTGTGCCACTAGCAGAAATACTCTCTGTTCCATTAGAGCAAGCACTGTCACTGTGCACTGGTAGGAACCATGCTGTTTCATTCTCTCAAGTGCTAAATAGCTGAACTTCTGTTTATTAAGTAGGGCACTTGGCACCTCATAGGATTAGAGCTTTTGAGTTAAAACCTGAAGTGGTGTGTGTAAGGCCTCATTTATGCAAACGATGTGGATAACTGACACGGTTACTGATTTCAATTTGAGGTAATACTCCAGGCTGCAAAATGTGAAGTGTTATCGGTGTCACACAGCCTTCCCTGCTGCACTGCTGGTGATATTCTGCAAGGATAGCAGAACAGACATTTGGAGGTGGTTGCAAATGTTCTGTCATCTGAGCTCATGCTTGCTGCAGATGTCAGTCTGAGTCTTGGGATTGCTTTGTCTCACACAACATTTTGTGAGTGCAAGTCCATATTTCTGCCTGTGTCACACTTCTGAGGGGGTATTGAGAGCAGCCTGGCTTCCGATGGCTGCAAGGAGCTATTCTCAAGTGCAGCTTTTCCCTGTCACACATGGAGGTCTGATTACCATCTGGGAATATAGGCAGCTTTCGGACTGATTTCTGTCATGTCAGCAATGCTCAAAATACCATGCCACTAATTCAAACAAACTTTACTTCTAGGTGATTGTCTCTGGAAGGCAAATGTCAGGTCCTTAGTATTATTTGTACATTGGTAGCACCTACAGGTCCAAATAGGGATTGCAGTGCTGCTGAGCACAGCAAGATACACTGCGCATTTCTGCCCTAAGGATTTAATTGAGTACAAATGGATACATGGTGATTCTAGGCATATGATCCAGTTCTCTTCTCAACATCAAGATAATGTCTAAGAATTGCTGTTTTTCATCTGTGGATCAAATGCAAACTGCGAAAATGAGGTCACCAACAAATACTTCTATATTGCAGACTGCTTTCTCTGTTATGAAAGCGTGAACCAAAAAATTGTATTATTCTCCTAGTACTCTGCTGGGAAAAAAAATGCAAGGATAAAATAAAACAAACTGTAAAGAAATAGATACTCACTCCCTCAGAATAGTAAAACAACAGCCCACTGGGCTGCAATGTCCGGAAATTAAAGCCTCCTTCAAATTCAGTAAAGAGGGATGCTTTTTGGCTTGACGCAATGAAGCTCTCTCCATTGAAGTATGCATTGCGGGACATCTGTGTATTAAATAAAACAAAATTACAAATAAATCTCAGAAAACATTTCAATAATTAAAAGGATGAGGCTATTTTTTTTTTCAAGGTACAACCAGTTCAGTTTTAGAAAGCCTTTTATTTTTCCTGCATGTCTTAACCTAATTTATGTGGGCTTTCCATCGTATGCCAGGAAAATCTTAAGAAAGTGTAGCAATTTATTCTCAGTCTCCTGGGATCTTGGCCTCGTCCTAAGTCTGCTGATGTTAGTGAGCATGAAGAGTGGAAGCAGATGGGGCTTATACCCCTGTCTGAGTTGTGTGGCACTGAGTCACAGTTCCAACGAGTGATGTATTAGCTTGTGTGCTGCACTGAGTGTTGGGGTGGGGTGGAAGGTGTTGGGCATGGTGGTCTATAACCCTGTGAGTCTCAGGAGCAATACTGGGTCCAAGGTCGGACAAATTCCATATAACTTCCTTGTTGACAGAGGGTGTGACTGTGTGAGGAGTTCTGCAAGTGGCGGGATCTTTCTTCTTCACAGGTTTGTAGCATGGTTTTGGACAGACATGACTGCAGGATGAAGACACCAAACACTGTTTAGATTTACCAGCCTTGCGTTATAATGGACAAATGATGAATGATGGAAGGGATCAGAAGCAAAGTGGCAATTTTCTCAGTGCTAATGCTGTGCAGTGTGTGTGCGTGTCACAGAGGAAGAACTGGTCTTGAAGGGAGAATATTTTGCTGCCTTTTCCATTTCATACATCTGTATTAGGATGCGTGTGAGGACAATTCTCCTTGTATCTTCAAGAAAAACAAATTACATTGCAATATTTCCTTTCAAAATACAGCACACAATTTATTTCAGGCCCAGCTTTCACACTGCAATTTCACATACGAGCAGTATCAAGTGAAACACCTTGTGCTGTAATTCAAGGTGAAAATTGGGTAGTATGTCAGCAGACTTAACAGACACCTCCCCACACACCTCCCCTGCCAATCAATGAGCAAATGATTATTTCCTTGGTGGAAGACTGTCCTTCCACTGTTTGGAGTAAAACTCAAGCTCATAGCTATATCCGTTGTCAAAAATTTGCTGTTAAGTCTCAAATGATGTTATGCTTACCAATGAATCCTCTGGGCACCCATAGCTGATTCCTAGCGTTCCTGGTTCTTCCAACAAGTTGAAATCCTTCTTTTGGAACTGGAAACCCTTCATGCAGCCTTTAAAGCCGATGCTTCCTGCCAGATGTGAACTAATGCTGCTGGAAAACAATGCCAAACAAGCTGCAGTTAGATAGCCCTTGCCTTTCTGAACAGACTTTTGTTGCCAAGATGTTCTAAAGGGCTTGGAAAAATGTCAATAATTTGCTTCACTAGTGCTCAATTCTTGCATCTTTATGTAAAACAACTAATTAGCCACATTATGTGTTTTGAAAAGTTAAAATGCACCAGTTGTAATAAATTTTATGGGGAGAAATACGTGAGAATTCAGAGAGGACATACATATAGAGTAACTTAAAACAGTTAAAAAAATAGATGCTGAAATAAAAAGACTTATTTTAAAATATATTTCTACCCCCTTAAAGTTAAAATCAATGGATTTTTATCTTGATTTTTTTAACATTTTAGAAAAATTCTGATTTAGTTTCCTGTCTTGCTTTTACTAGCAAGCTATATTCTTGTCTTTGGAAGCAAATGGAGTCTCTATTTCTTAAAAAAAGTGTTAACAGAGGTCAGGGAAGTAAGAGCAAATTCTACTTGCTGATGTGTGGGTTTACAAAATTGTAAATGCGAAGCAGTAGATGGGCTTCCAGGATCCTGTTTATGTCAGATTTGAGGTAGACAGCAGTTGAGTGTATCCCAACTGCTCCTATTCATTACTCCCAGTTTTTCAACTCCACACCTTACCAAGATATCACAACGTTACAGCATAGGGTGAATAGAGTTGAATTTGTCCTCACTATTCTCAAGGTGCAAGAAGAAGTAAAATCGTAGTTTTTGACAGGGCAAGGAAATTAGATGGAATCTACTGGGTACCAGTCCAAGAGATAACTGGGGAACAAATGGAGTGAATGTGAAATCCAGAGTTTTGACCTGGCTACCTGGAAAGTGTCTTTGCTCTTTGAGCAATGTGTACCTTAGCAGTGGGATTCTTTTCACTTCATGTGAAATGATACTGTTGACATCTGCTTCTGCACTAGTTATCTATGAGTTATCTCACTGTAAGGTAGACACTGGAAACGTGGCAGATGAATCAAGCTCTTAGAATGCTTATTTTGCTGCATTGGCAAAAATGGACCATTGGGTAAAGTACTGCAGATGTACTTGTACATGTCTGAAATAAGGTGAAAGGAGGACTCCTGTAGAGGCTTAATTTGCTCCTCAGTGAAATCAGCAGGAAGACAAAATCAACAGGAAGGCTCTGGCCATTCTCACCAAGATTTCGATGAAAGTGTGGGGTATCAGTCTACCTGTATATTCTTTACTCTGATTGACCATGTGACTGGCTGAATGCCACAAAACTGCCTGTTAAATGCCATTAACCTAACAACAGGTTCTAGCAACAGGAACTATGGAAGATAGGCTTTCACCTAAAGGAAGGCTTCTGAGTTAATTTCTTAACAGTTCTCAGTGTCCCATACTCCTATGTCCCCCTAGCTTTCTGCTTCATGCAGTGACTGAGGTGAAAGAGAAATAATGTATAATGGTACTTCTAGATTCATTTATTTGGAGAAGAAAGACAGTTGACAGAGAAAAGTGCATTTCAAGTGAATGGAAAAACACTCCTTTAAAAGAATATGAAACTCCTCCTCCAAGACTAAAGCTATCTTCCCACCCTGCTGTTGCCCAGCAAAGTTATTAAAATATAAGTCTGTCTGCAAAAAGAAAGCATAAATATCAGTAGTGGATAGTAGTAGTAGGGAGATAGTAGTACATCATCAGTAGAATATTAACTTATGCTCCTGATGAAAATGGAATGATATCACCACATTTGGACCATACTTTTTGCTGTCTACCCTTGTTATGAGAATGAAAACTGAGTACAATATAAGAGACAAAGCTGTAGCTCTGCTTAAATAATTTCTGTATATATTTTTCAACATTATAATTGATCATATTTTTACAATGTCTGTGGGTTTTTTTTCTGATATAACTTGTTAATTGAGATGTTATTTTTCCTGCTTTGAAAGTACCTTCCAGGTGTGTACAAGAATAACCACAATCCACTCCGAAAACTGCAGGCCTAATTCACGTGATTCATCTTCTATCCTACATTTGTGAGCAAGTCTTATCTGCCACTGAACTGCTCAACTGCTTTGATTTCTAGGTCCTTCTGGGCTTTTTCAGTGTTCTTTAGGCTTGATTAACCAAAGAAATTTTCACTATCCTTTTTTACTTTGTTTCTAGATCATTAATGTATTTAATACCAACCCTAAGAAAGATCCTTTGAGCATGTGCTGTAGACTTTTTATATTTGAAGAGTTAGTACTATGTCCTATTTTCTCTTTCCCAGATGCTAGCTAATCCACTGCAGCCTTTCCCCTCTCCACTCCACTAGTTTTCTTAATAGCCCTTTATGACAGACCATTGTAAAGAGCTATTTGAAAGGACGGATAAATTTATATACTCTTTCTGCCTTGCTGACCACTTTGTTTACATGTTCAAGTAATTCCATGGGATTGAAAGGCATCATTTTTCCTTACCTGATGTTTGTCCCTATCTTCAAAGCTTCAAGATTAAGTATTTTATATATATATATATATATTTTTTTTTTTTTTTTCTACATGGAGGATATTTTAAAGAGAAATGGTATTCCTATTAGTAGTTGTGACACTTGAAACAGCAGCTGGAGCCCTTCTGAAAATGCAGGCCTTGCTGTCTGACCCTGGGAATGAATATTGCCTATCAGAAGAGCATGTTCTTCTCCAAACAGCCAGTTTGCTCTCAGAACATGACCCTGGGGTCCGGCAGATTCCTACTGCAGGAAATTAGAGCTATAAACTCTACAGAGACTAAACTTGGCTTCTGTCAAATGGCGCAATGGGAAAATGAGACTTTTTCTTTTCTTCCCACGCCTACACAGAGCCAGCTGACTTGAATCTGGAGGGAACCAGGGATGGATAAGAACTGAAATGCTTAGTAGGAAAAAGATCATCTTTATGTTTGACAATGCAGTTGTTAGAGGGTCTTGATCCTTTAGCTAGTGCATTGCTATTTTACAACGATCACTTTTTGCAGAGTAAGAAGGAATAGCAATTTTATATAATAATGTGTTCTTTGAAAATGCCTTTTTGTTTTAAGAAGATGACTCTTTCTGTTACCCTTACTAAAACTAGGCCAGTTTTAGTAGAGTTTAACTGACTGTGCTAGATCAAGTCTTATCCCTGGTACTTCAGGGCTCTGAGAGACACTTAGAAGAATGTCTGAGGGGTTGTTTTACATAAGGTGTTGATGCCAAATAAAATATTTTATTGTTACCCCTTCAGCAAAGGTCATACAACATAACTTAAATATGGTGATCACTTGAATATAATGATTGAATCCCAGTCGTAAACCAACCTGGAGTGCAAGATCTCAGCAGGTGCTCCTCCGATGTAGATATCCGTGAATGGCATTGCTGTTCTTTCGTTGTCCACACTTTTTATATGTCTCCTGTCTACTACCAAGATCATCTTTTTAGAATTGTGATATATAATAGAAATCTGAAAAGAAAAGCATGTGTTTAAAAATGCTATCTTTTGTAAGTTGTCATGGTGATCTTGCAAAATTGATTGGATCTTTATATCTTTTTGTTTGAAAAGTTCCTCCCATTTACCAAAGAAGTAGTTTGTAAATTGGGAGATGCTGACAAGGATTAAATCCATAGGATATTTCACTTATGAATAAATCCACATGAAAATACCCCTGTCAAGTTCTGCACTGTGGTGAACAGATAAGCTCCATTAACTTCAGAGTGCTTTCTTGGTTTATCCAAGAAGTTAGGGCATACTTCTTAAAAAACTTATTTTGTTGTGAAAGCATAAAAGGCATAATTGTGCTCTACTTAAAGATAAATAGAACTATAGTTGGGGGTCAGGAATCAAGCTGAGTTTACATCAAGTGAATGTCAGGAGAAGCAACTCACTAAGGGAGATTTGCACAGTCACAGTTACACTTGCTTAAAGCAAATTCCATAAAACCAAATAGAAATAAATATTTTACATTTGCCAAAGTCCCTAAAATACTGTGCATATATAAAAGGATGATACCAAATCAACTCTTTTCAAATGAAATGGGAAATGCCATGATTTTTGTAATACAATGCATAGCAACTAAGGTGGTCAAGTTATAATGACATGATTTTAGTTGAACAGAGTTGTATATTTGAAATATAGAGCTGTCTTTGATATAATTGAATTTTGACTTAATAACACTTTTTCTCCCATATGAACTGTCCTATCCTTGGCTAACAATAAACAGAATCTATCTAAAAGCACTGATTTATGAGGAGGCAGGGAGAGCCTTCCCTTTCCACTGCTCAGTAGTGGTGTGGGTCTTCCATGCACTCTACTCTTCTACCTGTTCTACTGTATCACCACCTGGACCCTCATCATGGGTGTTGGAGCAATTATCGCTGCTTTGGAGTTTCTGGGGTAACTGGGCAAATAGTTATGATAGTAACCACATCTCTACCTCATGAAATTTAGCATCATTAATCTGAGCCTTCTTCATGGAGTCCTCAAGAAGCACAGGACCATTGCTGAAGCCAAAGTCATAGCGAAGGTACAAGAAACCATTGTGCATCTCTAGGCTGAAGAACATGCTCTGTATAAAACAAAACAGCAGTCAGAAAAGCAGTATGTGTGGCAGCAATTAAAAAAAATCAATAAACAGTGTTATGAGAGTGATGTGAAAAGCATGCTGGGAAAATATATTTTTATTTGCCAAACTATAACACATATATATTTTTATATCTATAATATTTGTGTATATATGCACATGCACACATAATTGTTTTATAAATGACACTCTTTTGAAGACTTGGTAAACTGTTTCCTTATAGAAATAATATCTAGTAGCACAGTAATGTCAATATTCTTTACCAGCAAAGTATTCCTAATGCAAACACAACTATTTACTGTCAAAGTAATACCATGTGCCCTAAGTGAATGATGTTATACAGGTAAAAGCAGTGTTGCACTAGAATAGCTGCATCTACATTAGCAGGTTCTGTCATAATGTCTGTAATCACTCAGGGATTTTTTGTCTTTTCACAGCCCTGATCAACACTGGTGTATTTACTGAAGGTTGAGCAATAGCTAGTGTCTATTTACTATGTATTTAGGTTTTGGAATTCCTGTCCATTCCTGCTTTATGGTTTAGCCTCTCTTCTGTGGCTGGATGACCTAGATTTTATAAACAGGAAAAAAAAATTCTTTAAGGAGTGCTTGAAATGAAGATCTGTACCGTAGAATTAGTCTGGTGCCAAAACTGAACATAAAGAAACAGAAAGGGCAGTTTACAGCATATGTGCATCTGGGTTAACGCTTTTAATGTCAATGCTTGTCTCCTGTCCTAGCATTCATACTGTTGTTTCCATGCCTAATGGAAACAAGGGAACAATAATTCTCAAAACTCTACTGCAGGCCAAGAACTGCTGTCTTTGACACAAATGAGTCCACCTTCAGAAGTCATTATTTAAAGAAGTAAGAATAGGCTTTAATCTAGTACTTTTAAATGAAACTGGATCTTGGGTTTGTTATGAACGGCTTAAACTTGAAAATGAAACAGGGATTACATTCAGAATATTTATGAGCTGTCTTTGCAGAACTGAATAATGGACCAGCTTACACAGACTTTCTAAAAGTGCTTGTGAGCGGACATGGTCTCCTCCATCTGTCAATCCAACTTGATTGCAGCTTCTACTATCAAACACAAAGTGCATATATCTCCAAAAAACCTCTAGGTGCTTTTGCTTGGAAGAAAAATAACTCATCTGCAATAGAGGCTGTTAAACTTTTAAGAGCAGCTGCTTAGTCAAAGCCTCCTAAGAATGAAGGTAAGTGGTAGCATGAGTAAATTGCTGCAGAGTAAATTGCTTCCCACCACCCTCCTCTAAAAATCACTCTAAAGGCAAACATTAGAGAGTTCTAATGAGAATGGATTTTTTTTCTCTTCTAAATGCTTAATGCAGTGTTACATGTAGGTGTCTAGACAAGTGTCTGTCTGTGGCTGCAAAAGAAAAATGTTTTCTGTGGCTCTGCCACGTTGTAATCCACACAGGATTGGGAGCTTGATGTGGAGATGCACAAAGACAAAAAAATCCAATGTCTTCATAGGATATTTTCATATACTTTCTTCAAACTCTGTGTCACCCTCAGACCTCAGAAAAGCTGCTGACATTTGGATCAAGCCTTTTTTTTTGGAGTGCTTTCTATTTTCAGTAACTTAAATATTTAACTCTAGTACACCCTGAGGCACAGCTATAAAGTGGCAGCTACCACAAAGTGTCTGCTTTTGGGGAGTTACTTCATAGAAATTTCATATCGCTTTGATTGTGCATTCACATTTAAATAAAGGTACAACTACTGGGCTTAACTGGAGTCTCTCTCAAAGTATCATCACAAGCATATGACCAGTTTGAAGTCCTGACTGTCTCTGGATGAAAGCAGAGTCCAACTCATCTTCCAAGCCTGAGTATAAGCCTCATCTTCCTGAGACCTTTTCAGAGCAAGTCTGGTGCAAGTGCACCAGACGAATACAAAATATTTCCTCTTTTCTGAAGTTAAGTGTAAGGACATAAACAATTTGGATTGGGGAACTTGTGGTGCTCATGGGTAAAGGGTACCAGCAGGATTTGGTACTCACTCCATTAATCATCAGCAGGATCAATCCGTTGTCTGTAGGCGTTCGAACTTCTATGTCAAACCGAGTTACCTGGCTGAATCTTCCCCTTCTCTCAATGTTTCTTGCCAAGGCATAGCCAGAGCCATCAAAGAAATAGCTCACAGCCCGGCTCTGAGTGAAAGCCAGCTTATCTCTAGAAAAGAACAACATGGGAAAGATCAGTTGGTATGTACCCACTTTAATTTAGGGAAACTTAAAAGCCTTTACATACTTTATTGAAATAATTGTTCTGAACTTCTGCTTCTTCCTGGCAATGGTGAGATTGATGACTTTCTTTCAAATTTTTTTCTGGGAATTCTTTTCTAAAAAATAGCGTGTAGCTTTGGAGGTGTATGTAACTCCTTCATTGTGCTTTAATCCTGTGCTGTATGTAGAGGACAGGAAAATTCTTTGCTCATCCTTGTAAAGTGACAGGCCCACAGCACCTCCTCGTTATAAGGGTACACTTACATTTCTATTAAGAGCTTGCCCAGTTTGTGCGGAAATCCATTTGAATTCTCTGAGGCCTTTAGCTGAGCATGAACTCTGCTGGGGAGCCCAGAAGCAGCTTGCATGTGCTGTCGTGGAGAGCAGCCGCTTGTACTCCCTGTGGGAATGGTGTGGAAAGCCACCATTTGTGCATCCCAACACTTCCTGCATTTTCTGCCCCTGCATGAGGCAAATTTCTCTCCTGTTCTTTCTGTAGAGATGTTCTACTGTTGCTGCCTGTTGTGTAAGAAAATGCCTGCTGTGTATGTTCTAAACGACTGCTACAGCTGATGTTCACTTCTATTTTGGGAGCTGCATTTCCCAGTTTGTGAAAGGCTTATCTAAGGAATTTCTGCTGTGGGTTTAAGAATGCATGGCAGAAAGATAACTTCAATACGGGCTTTGCTGCCTGGGTGTGGGACTGCACTCAAGGTTACCAGACCTACAAGAGCTGACTGGCTGTGGCTGTATCACTTGCAGCAACATAATTCAAGTCAGGATCGGCCCTGTCCTAGGCAAGCAGTGGGGTTAGGAGTGACATGGGACATGTCAGCTAACATGACAGTTCCCTTTTCGAAGGCGTGAACAAGATTGCAAGATAGTTAGTGGAGACCACAGAAAATTATAAAATATCTCATGTTAAAAGGGACCCATAAGGATCATAGAGTCCAATACGTATACATACACATACACATACATACATACATATATACATATAAAAATTAAACTTGTTGATGCAATCTGTACTTTAAAGTGACTAAGTTCCTTCTGAACAACTCAGTGCCACCTTCACGTTTGTAAAATAAAACAGGAACGAACCATCAGGACTGGTACTCGAAACAAACCAGAGTAGTAGAGTGAGGATGGGAGTGTCCCCTACCTGGCACAAGGTGGCGATGTGGTGGTGTCGATGTTATAGACGTGCTTGAAGTTGTACAGGCTGATCACATCATTGTTTAGGGTAGCCAGTTCCAGACAGCCGATGAAGCCAGGTAGGTTTAGGCTAGGAGGGAGCTGTGCAGAGGACAAGGAAGAGTAAGAGGAGAAAGGTCACACTCTAGTTAGGTATCATGAGATCACTTGGGATCAGTTTTGTCCCTGTGCAATTTGTATTTTGAAAACAATGGGGTGATGTTACTGTGAATAATCTTCACAGACCTTACCATGATATGGCCTATGGACTGTAAGTTAAAAGGGAGCACATAAGTGGTGTCACAGTGAGAAAATTAGGCCGAGAAAGGCAAATGCAAACAAAACCTTTTGTAGTTTTGGGAGCACATTTGGAAAAAGGGGAAAGGGTTAGATTTGACTAATAATTGATCTTACTCAATGTATTTGAATCTCTCAGTAGATAATTAATATCTAATGTATAGACATCCTTCACCCCAGAAAAATAACTTCATACCATGATGAAAAGAGAGAGATGTGAGAGAGCTCTTTAAACCTAGGAGACTGAGATTCAAAGTCTGTACCAGTGGGTAATCCTCAGTGGGTGCTATTTTAAAGAGTTAGCAGGATGTAGAAACCTTTCCTTTTAATAAAGGTCACTGCAAATGGAATTTAAATAACCACACTGGTGAGGGAAAAATTCCAAAGAATAAAGCTGACAGAGCTAGTGAATCATTCTTTTTATATTAAAATATTCTGCCCTGTGGAACAGGTGTGATATTAATAACAGCTCTTGTACTTCAGAGTTTGATCACTGCAAGTTCATCTTCTCATTATTTCCATTTTGCTTATGATATAATAGTAATGGTAATACAACAACGAAGAATATATGTAGCTGTAAAAGAAAATTAGATTCCTATCTGCAGCACAGATACATTTGTTAAATGATCATGTTTTTCCCTTCCCCCTTTGTTTCATCTACTATTCTGTTTAATTATTTTAATATAATATGTTAATTTCATGTTAAGCATGAAACTTCTAATGGTTAGAAGTAGGTGGTACCTTTCATATTTGCAAAGAATGTAACTGGGAAATAAAAGCAAAAGCTTTTAGCAAATAAGACTGTATGTTAATAAATGAAAATGTAAGTTGCCCTTCTCTAAGGGGAAAGAGACCCATATGCTTATCAAATAATACCATGAATCCTTTTCTTCCCATTTTCCTTCACTTTTCTCTTTTTTTTTTTCCTCTGCCCTGCTCTGAAACACACTTGGAGGGTTCATTTACTGGATGACTTTTTTGTTTGTGTATGTGTTCAGTCCTCAGTCCTATTCTCAGGCAATTTGCACCCAAGGTTCAGTAATCTGGAATTTGGATCATGGTAGTCATAACAGTGCAAAGCTCAGGAATTTGTAAGTGTATTGAATTTATCTTTCTTTATTTTTATACTATTAGAAGCGCTGCTTGTGGATCAGTATTTGGATCTTTGTAGCACCTGCTACAGTTAGCCTAAAGAATTTAGCATTCTCTAAAGCCTTTCTAGCTATGGTTTTATTCAGCCATGCAATTTTCATAAGCTAAGAGAGTTCATAGCAATTTTTAAATCCAAAAAGAGGAACTGGTACGTTCATAGAAGCAGGTAAGTGAGGTGCTAATTCATGCTGACTATTAGGCACTAGACTCAAGCAACTGTCTCACACAAGTCTTCAGACGTATTTTTAAAAGGGAACTTTTCATGCTGTTGTAAGGCTGGATTTAAACCAATGATAATTAAAATTCAAACAAATTACTATATTGCTAGTTTCCCACACTGACCTAATATTAACAATACATTACTTTTCATGTCTGTGACAGTTGTAAAAGAGGAATTTTTAAGTACCATTAACATGGAAAAAAACTGTTAGCTTGCAAGCTTTGTTAAGGTGGACTAATAGGCCTCATTTATTTATGCATGCTAATAAACAACTAGCAAGCCTTTCTTTGGCTACGTTTCCGAAAACTTGAACACCTGCTATCAGAAATCTGATCGTCTTACTGTATGACATAATATACAAGAAAAAACTGGTTTTGCCATGGCTAAAAGATGGAGTCCTAAGATGATAAATGATTAAATAAGGAAATTTTCTTTATTTACCATTTCTTGGTTTAAAGGGAAGTCCAGCAAGATAAGTTTACACTATTAATTTTGAATACAAAATATTTATCTAACCAACCTTGAAGCCTGGAGGCACTCCACCAACATAGAAAACAGCATTTTCAGGTTCCAAATTAAGGAGAGAGCCAGGACCAAGAACCTCTCCCTTTTTGATGAATTTTTCTTCGTCTGTGCTGCTAAGACTGGGCACAGTTAAAAACATTTTCCCATGTCTTCCAATCCTGTAGAAAGGAATTGTAAGAGAAGAGAGCTTCGTGTTAGCTGGACTTACTAAAGAACAAGCAGGCCTCCAACTCCAGGAAGGGTTATTATTTCCTTACTAGAAGACTAGTAACCTGGGGGAAGAGAAAGGAAGAAACCATAGACACTTTCTCTTCCTCCATGTGACCGCTTGGGTCCTGGTTCTCCAAAAGCAGAGAGAATTTCCATCTATTTCAGTAGGAGTAGAACCAGGCACTGAAGATTCCTGTTGGGTAGTTCTGACACAGCCTTTTCTGATTGATTTTCTTTTCCCTATTAACTATTTGATTTTGGGATAATGCACATAATCACTTTACCTCTCAATTTTGATGATGCTGAAGTAAGAAGGCCAGGTGCTGACTGGCTTGGCATCCAGAGGTATTTCCACGTCTTGGCCACCCAGATTATAAATGTACACAAGGTTGTCATTTTTAATTGCAAGACCAATGTAATGTTTTGCCTAAAAAAACAATGGAGAAGGATGTCAGAGATACAGCATCAAAAGAGATTTAATGCAGAACATTAGTAAAGGGAGGGCTTTGATAAACTAAATGACACCTCTTAATATTACTATTGAAAGCTATTTAAATATAAACAAAAACTTAATTCTCTAACTGGTTGCTTTCACCAGATAAAACTGTACAGAAAAAGTCTCTTGATATTTTACTTTATATCAATTTTCACTGCCATAAATACAAGGTCATTGAGATGTCTGCTGACCATGAATTAGTCATGTTCAGTGGGAAGCTGTTCATCAGTATTTAGTGTGCAGTGTCATGCAGGAAATAGTCTAAAGCCTAGGTATTATGCTGCAATTAAATATTCTGCCAAAAGGGGTTTGACTTGATTTATATTCAGTAGTCATTCTCTTTAGAAAACCTTAAGAGTAAGACACTGCCTCTTTATCCTTCTGAGGTAACAAATTGCCAGGATTATATCCTGGTTGTGAAGTGTGATTTTTTTTCTTTTAGGAACCACAATTTAAAGAACAGCTATTTCAAAGCAGTGATCTACAGAGTGTACAACAGCAGCACAAGCCATAGATAAAGAAAACTGCTTATCTTATGGGCCTCTGACCTCAGAGATTTGGAACTGACACTGTCAGCAGCATAAACTGATTAAATCGTATCTCACAAAAGCCAGGTGGGTGACATTAGATGCTTCAGAGCACCTTGGTACCAGCAGTGGACATAGCAAGTGTGGCTTGCAGCAGTGTCAGTCAAAGCAGTACACTCAATAGGCAGTCTAATTTCCTTTTAAGAGGGAATCCTTCATTGTTTGAGGTGAGAAGTCTCAAGGACAAGGGTCTCAGGAACCCTTCCTCTTTGCTTGTCACAAAAGCAGTGACAGTCATATAGCAGACACCTCTTATTTTGAAACATGAAGAAACAGAGAAAGGAAAAATCAAGGGCAAATAAAATAGAAACCTATTTCAATTTTTTTTTTAATAGATGTAAAAAAATTAACTGAGTTGTTCTCTTGTTCTCTTACATTTTTGTTTCCGAGGTACAAAATGAATCTGTCTGGAGATGCTGCCAATTGTGGATTTTCTTTCTGAAGCTTTATGTACAAGCTCATGGAAGTGAAAGATTTCAATTCCTCCACGTTGATCTTCGGATTGACTTCAACAGCTGATTGGCCCCCAAACATCATGGAAACTTGGACCTGCAGTGGCAAGTGTGCTCCGTGAGACAGATTATTGCTGCCTGGGGTCATTAGTTAAGGTAAATATGCAAGAATACTTAGGGAAGTACTGGCTTAGAGCAAGAGTAGAGTTGGCACCTATATGTTAGCCGTGTATAATTGTATGTTTATAACAATCATTTCTGGAAGACACTGTAAAGAAGATGAAGGGAACTAATTTTAAAATTAATTAAATGTCCTAATTAACTCTGCTTAAGCATAGTCATGTAGTAAATTATACATCAGTGGGAGATAGATATATTCTTAGTTGAATCAGGGCACATAATGAAATTCTTACATAGCTATAAAGCTTCTACTCATAATTTATTTCTTTGCTTTGCGAGGAGCATGACCAATTTTCTGTTCATGAGTAATCTTGTTATATTACTGATTCTACAGTGATATTTATGAGATGCTAATAAAATTGTAAAACCTTTTCATTTTAGTTCAAAATGCCTTCAACATGACTGAAGTAATGTTTTCAAATTGAAGTATATTATGCCTGAATGGCAAAATACATTAAAAGACCAGTCAAGCACTGCACACATACTGATTTTTCCTTTTCTTTTTTTAAGTAATGTATGTGGACTGCATATTCCAGCATTTTGAACATACAATAATGAATTGAATTTTTTATTTCTCTGAATGAATTAAAATACATTTTTAATTTTTGACATTGTTGTTCTCGTTACAGAAAAAACTCTAATTATTTATGAAATGAGAGTAGTTTTTCTCTATTACATATGTGCAAGCCAAAAATTCTCTTACCCTGCAGAAAATTAATTAAAAAGAAAAAAAACCCCTGTTATCTCAGAAAAGTTTGTGTTAAATTGCCATAATTACTATTCCTGATAACTAATTCTGCCAGTTGAGTAATGATCTATTAGTTTTAGCTTTGAATGGTCTTGTTGTTGTGACCATCTTATACACTGTGCCAATAACTTTATTGAAGTTCCTACTTTAGCAATAGTCTACCATGACTACCATGATAATGTTGACTGCTTGCAAAATAGCAACTGTAAAGATTTTACTGACCTCCGTGGTGCTTTGTTTCTCCAGTTTTTGAGGAGATGATAATGCCCAGGTTTGGGCCCCTAATACAGCCCAAGAAAATGGAGGTTATAGAAAGATGCATTTGATTATTAGCACTAGTATCCAAAAGTCCCACCCAAAAGTTTTACCTTGCTTGCTACACTCCTGGTTTGTGCAATTAACTCTCTGATCCGCTGGATGCTGGAAGAAATATTGTTTGCTGGTGCCTTCTGTTCTACTCTGCGCAGTTTGTCCAGGAGTTCAGGAAAAACTTCTGTAAGTTTCTTCACTGTAGTTAGAAAAGAAGTGACAGCTTGGTTTTTTCCTCTTTGAAACACTGATTTTGCACCAGGAAAATTTCTTATTATCCTCTTAGGTTAACTTACCTGTCTCCTTCTGCTTTAAGAACACATCCATACTGTAGTGTATGAGAGACAGTGATTTCAGAAAGAACAGTGATTTATAAGAATCTAGTATTGTAAAAGGTTTTGGAAATAAGTTTGCACAAAGGACATTACGTTTTAAGGGGACTCCTAGGTAATACTGTGGTGAGTTACCTCTGTAATACTTTCCTCAGGGAGCTCTGCAAATGTTAATAATTTTAACCTTTTCATCTTCCTTCAAGGCAAATACATGTTAAACCCAATTTTACAGATATGACAACTGGAGCAGAAGGATTATTTGTTCAGCATCTCACTGGCTATCTGTGGCTGACCTGGGAAGTGCATCTAGGAGTTATGGTTCATGAGCTCTTCGAATTCATTGTAGGGGAGATGTGCAGGTTGTTTTCCTCAGCTTTCATCTGTGCATCTCTCCCAAAGGTCATACCCAGTTAACAGCAATGGCTGCACAGGTGATGTGTCTGCATGTGGTTCACAGCCCACTCTCATAACAGAAACACTGCCACTTTCAGTGGTAACAGACCTGTACTGTACAAAAGTAGAAGGGCCTTAGGTGGGTGTGTGCACCTAAACTGCACTTACTGGCTGCCCCAGCCCTTGTGATTGGTAACCTTTTCAGCTTTCCTGCCTACATCTGCTGGAGGTCGTGAATTAGAGTCCAGGACCTTTGGTCTTTCGCTGCTGTGTCTTCTGGTGGTATGTGTACAAGTGTCATTGTTATCAAAGGGAAATACAGGGACTTGTTGTGTTCAAAGGGAGATAAGTCCTTTTCCAAAAAGATAAGCAGAAAAAAATTACCCAGAAAGAAAAATAACTACCTTTAGTTATAATCCAATTTTATCACGTCAGATTCCTATGACATGTTGCCCTTTGAAGGATATTTACACATCACATAATTTTTCATCTTTAGTTAAATGTAGGTACAAGTAGCTGAGTATAATGAAATGCGATTTTAGCTGCAAGCTAAATGCATATAAGAAAGATCCAGAATTTAGAGTTAATTTTTAATGACATGGATTGACTATAAAGGTTAAACCAGATTTCTAGGGCTTGCAGTTATATTTTAGGGGTTGTCAACTTGTGTCCACCTCCTCTTGTGTTCTTCCCTGCATATTGTTACTCTTGTCTGATAATCATAGAATCATAGAATGGCTTGGGTTGGAAGGAACCTTAAAGATCATCTAGTTCCAACCCCGCTGCTGTGGGCAGGGACACCTTCCACTAGAACAGGCTGCTCAGAGCCCCATCCAGTCTGTCCTTGAATGGTCCCAGGAGAAGATAGCAGAGAGGCAGGTAGAGGGGCTAATCATCAGATATACTGAGACTGTATAGAAGGTAAGGAAGGAGGAGTAGACTCCAATCACTCTTCTGTTCTTCCAGTCTGTATCGACTAAAGACTGAAGCAGCTCTCAGCCTCATTCAGATCAACAGAGAATATGAGAATATCCCATGGAATCCTACAAGTCTGCTTCTCTTTGGACAGAGTGAAAAGCTATATTTGCCTCAGTCCTGTTCTCTCTCTGCTTGGCTGTACTCACTTGTGTTTTACTTTCCAAGTTCAGTGTAGGAGGGGGCCACATAGAGCTTTAGTTATTATAATTATTCCCATTAAGTCCTGAAAGTCCCTTATGTGCTGGGGTCGGTAATCAGATATTCTATATAACATTTACTATATATTAAAAAGCCATTATTTTAGCAAATCATCAAAGTAACACAGTAATTCCTGAATGCATTAAAATTAAAAGACCAAACCCATCTGGTATAATAATCAACTTATAAAATTTTCTCTGCCTTTTGAAATGAATGTTCCATTGCACTGGAAAAAAGCCCACATTATTTTTATAGGTAAAAAATTATAAGCTCAGAAAGGGATTTAGCAAATTTCAATTTTCAATTTCAACTAATTTTTTTTTTTTAATAATTCACAAGTGAATTGGAACTGTGTTGGATCTGATATCTTTTAAACCTGGATTTTCATCTGTTTGAAATTTGGTGTATGAAAATTGAAACACTACTGTAACATGCAAACACAAAGCTAACATCTATTACTACTAGAACTGTTATAAAATCTCAGCATAAATATCTTCCTTTAGTCCTTTATAATGGCATTCTCCCACACAGAGGAATATTAATTTTTGATTTTAGTCTCTGGGATGAAGGTAAGAAGGAAAAGAAAAACTAGACTTACTAAGTGATAAAATATAAAAAAGAATAGAAGGGAAACTGTCAAGGAGGATATACCTTGACCATAACCTTCCAGACACTTTCTCCTTCCATGTTTTCCTTCCCAAACCGTCCTTCACACTGTCTGCTAAGCCCACCAGTTCCTGCACAATGGAAATAGGGAGTATTCTCAGACAAACTGCACAGCCAAGACATGCTCTCACCCTTCCAAAAATCAAGTCCAAGCTTTATTCAAAGGCAATCCAGATATGCCAGTTTAGAGGCTTCATCTGCTTGTGGTAGCGCTACTGGCATGATGATTAGGTGTTTTAGCATTTCAGGAACCCATCTGAACATTTGTTATGACTTTCTTTTGGACTTTGATGGACATTCCTCCTGTCAGATCAACCTCTCCTGGCAAAATACACAGCTGATCTGGGAACACTCCACTCTGCTCAGCATGTCTACGTCTGTCTTCCCAGGCAGAGAATCACAGTCACATCTGTCTGGAGCACTACCTGTGGCCGCCTTTTATGTAACACTGATCTCTCTTCTCAGTTATTTTCACCTGATCTTTCCAGGAAAAAAAAAAAAAAGTCATGCCTCCTTTGTACCTTAAAACAAGCAAAATAAATGCCTTCAGACTCAAAAATGCCATGGAAAAGCTGCCTCCACAAAAGTACTAGGGCACACTTTGCTGTAGTTTGCATATTAGCATCTCTTTAATAGTGAGTTTGTGGTCAGGAGGCCCTCTAGGCACTCTCATATGAATGCAGTATTTTCAAGGTGACTCCCTACCTGCAAAAACACAGTCACAGAGAACATATTTTTACCAGGCACATCACATAGGAGCTGGACTGTTATAAACAACTTGTGGTGCATGTACCATGCATGCCTTTTTGGGAACAAAACCAACTAGGAGAGCTGGACCATCTTAACTCTGTTTGATCTTACGGAGTGTCTCAAATGCTACTGGAAATATTTCTTCCAGTACAACAGCTAGTATGAGTGGATTTTTTGAATCCTGAATGTCTGCTGACATTTTGAGCATGAAGAGCCAAATGCAGCCTGTGTTGCTGCTCTATCTACTAAGCTGGCACTGGTAAATGTTAAATGTAAATCAAGTGTAAAGGTGAATAAAAACAAAAACCTTCATGTGTAAGCTACAGCAGACTGTTTCTCTTGGATGTTTTTCTTCATACCATTCCCTCCTGGGAGGCCGATCATATCCACATTTACATAATCTTAAATGGGAATTATAGCCCATAGCCCATAGCCTAAATTCTGCTCTGTGGTGATCAAAAATATTTTACAGCAATGCAATACAATTGCTGCTAAATTAACTATACTCTTATGGAACTCTGTGCAATGACTAACAGTGAGCTTATGTATTCCCAAAGGGAACAGCTCACTGTTTCCTTTAGATGAAAAGCTCAGAGAAACCTGAGTTTTCCCTCAGTTCTGGAGACAGAATTTGAGTTATAGAACAGCACTGAATTTCTTCTGGCAGAGGGAACCACTTCTAAACCAGTTCCTGGGAGCACTGGTTTCACTTGATGAAAAATACTAGTTTAAGGGTCTTGTTCATTACTGAATTCTGAAAATAACATGAACTTTTGGTCTCCCTGACCTAGAGGCAAGAGTGTGACTTTGGGACACTAGAAGCAACATTGGGTTTGGTACTCATTTGGTACTCAACACCACTTGCAGTAAAATGAGAGTTGAGTTGCCAAGTTTCTGACCGAAGGACGAGGGACTTAGTGCATTAGATCTTAGATTCAGACTTTCTGGATATAGAGTCTATGGAGTTATTGACCTTCTCTAAGGCACTTTCAGAAGGCAAGATATCACTTAACAGTGTGGCAGGTGATGGTATCATCAAATATATGAAGGAAATTATTTATTCTGGATATCTAGCTTCCCTTACCTTAAATACCTTGGGATTAGTGAGCCTCCTGAGCAAAACCACGAATACATTGAGCAATAAAAAGTGGTTCTTGTTACCAATTTTTCATTCTGAATATTTTAGTTTATAGATTGATTTTTTCTTTCCCAATTGTTCTTTTCCTTCTTTCAACAGTCACTTCCATTCCACCTTCACTCTCACTGCCTTTTTTCCACTCTTGCTTATCATCTACATTTCAATTTTATAGTCTGCCCTAAGAGGTTTTTTCTGTTTCTATACATGTTTAATTTTTCATAACAAATTTTCCAATGTTTACTTTTTCTCCTTCCCCAATAATAAAAGTGGAATTAATATGATGTTTACAAGCTTTTCCAGCAATCACGCTGCTTAAATATTTTATTTCCTCCTTAATCCTCTTTGCCCCCTTTGTTTAGACTACAAGCTCATTGAGTCAGGGACCATTTCTCCTCCATGTTTATACTACTGAGGACAAAAGGGCTCTGTTTTGAAATGCCTACCAATGTTAAAAAACAAAAAACCAAAACTAAATCACCAATCATAACATCAAGGAGTGTTTAAACAGGCTGTCTACCATTCAGTGTTACCTTGGTACCCTAATAAAAATGACTTAGAAGCCAATAAGTCTTCAGCACTTAAGTGTTTAAATATTTTTGGAAAAGTACACGTATTCAACACTTTTAAAATATAGTCAAGACTCTAGACAACTACTAGTTTTTGAAATGATTTCATGGAGGTAAAATGTTAGAAGATTATATGCAATGAATATGCAATGTAGACAATTCATACAACATGATGTTACGGTGATTCCCTGACTTTTTAATGCTAAGGAATGGCAGAACTCAGGTCACCATACCTGCATCCCCAGCTGAATGCACAGCATTGTCATATGCCTCTGAAGTGTGCTGGAAATCTTGCAGATTTTGAGACCATAACCTGATGTTCTCACCCATGGGGGTCGTAGCCTCTGTTACTGTCATGGTGGCACTTACAGCCTCTGCAGTTTTCTGTTTAGCTTGCTCCAAACGTTCTCTGGCCGCCACTACAAATAGGGAGTAAGGAGAAATGATCTCTTTCAAAGGTTCAAGTGTGTTGTGTGTCCCGTCCCCACCATCCCTCCGACCCCCGGTGTTCCCCTTCCTTCTTCCTTACAGTTCATATACTGAGCACGAAGACATATGATGTGAAATATCCCTTTGGTCAGTCGGGGTCAGCTGTTCCAGCTGTGCCTCTTGTTAACTTCCCATGCACCCCTAATCTCATCACCAGCATGGCAATATGAGAAGAAGAAAAGGCCTCAGCTCTGTGTAAGCCCTGCTCAGCAACAGCAGAAACATCTCTATATTATCAACCCTGTGTTCAGCAAAGATCCAAAACATGGCCCCATACTCACCACTGTGAAGAAAGTTAGCTCTACCCCAGTTAAAACCAGCACAAGGATCAAGAAGAATGTTCATAACTTCAGGTGGCAAAACATTTATTTCATAATGAATGTGTTAAAGCTGGGTGTTTGCTATTTAGGTCTACTAGTTTCAGTCAAATTCCTTTAGGCATCCCTAGTACTGAAATCTTAATAGTAACTTCATGGGTCCTATGGAAAGATAAAAATACGCTCTTGAATGTATGAACATAAAGCATCATAAAGTTCCAACCTGTGTCTGCTGATTGCATTTTTGAGATGGCTCTCATCAGTTGGTTTCGCAGGACGTTCATTCTGGCAAAAGTGCCATTAACCTGCCAGCTGGTGTCTGCAATGTTATAATCACTACCTGTGGGAAGAAGATAGGAGGTAAAGTTGAGTGGCATCAAAGTGACATTCAAAAAGGTAAATTTAATTCTGTGGAGGTATGTTAGGCATTGAATACACCACAGACCATGGCCTCTTTGACTATAGGACATACTAGCACTCTCAACTTCACGTAATCTAAAGGAAAATTGCAGCTCCCAGCCACTATTTGCTTGCCACAGGATGTCTTACAAAAATATGGATATGTGTATCTTAGTCAGTACTATCTCTCTTTGCTTTACCAGAAGTGCTGGGAATAGCTGCAACAAGTATATACGAAAAGTTTTAAGGAACTCAGAAGGTCCTAAAAAAATTGGGAGCTTTCTTTCTTTTACAGTGAACAAAGGCTAAAATCCTTTCAGATTTATTATCCTTCACTGGTGAAATCCAGCTTGCTGAATACTTATGCTGTTGTGATTTGATTTTAGTTGAACTACTAAACTGAATATATTTACCAGTGAACAACTGTTTGCAGGGTCACATATTTAAACAGCGATGTGCCTTTAGTGCCTTAGTGATGCGCTTTTAAAATTTATTTTAACATGCATGCCTTTATACAGACTGGAAAGTAGAAAGGATGTATATTTACTGTCATGTGCTGTCCGCTGTAGCTGCATGGCTCGGATGAGAAGTTCTTCACTTTTACCTTTATGGTAAATGACCTGAGTATCAATTCCAACTGCAGCCTACAAGTATGTTCCAAAAAAGAAAGTCAGAATATTGGCTTACCAAATGTTCCGCTTTATCGTGTTCAGTTATGGACAATGTATTACCTGCATATAAATGCAACTGCAAAGTCACTGCAGTTTTGTTTGCTTTCTTAACATTTAAAATTGGCAAAAAAGGCTGAAAAGCAGAATTTTTCGTTTTTAAAACATTTAGAGAAATGTATGGTTTTCCAGACAACACTACTGAATAACAAAGGTTCAGAAAGCACAAAAGTCCTCTTAATTTATCAGCTCCAGTTTAGTCAACATGACACTTATGCTGCATGTTAGGCACTGACTACTGTCATCTCAGATAGGTGCTGAATGTTTGCACTGAATAGGGAGCTGCCTTGCAGTCTGCAATAGCATGCTGAAAACAGAGGGCTGGACTTGAAATCCCACAGCCCTCTGGGGTTCAGGCCCCTTTAATCTACCCAAATCCTCTTGCTATCCCACTAATAAATTGTTGGTAAATAGCATGTATACAGATTGGAAACTATATATGTACAAAAAATACTTATAAAGTATTTTAGAACAGTAAGGCCAGAGACAGAATTAGCATCCTTATCCTTATGCTGAGTATATGAGTGGGCTTTGACCCATTTTAACTTGATTTTCTATGAGAAACAGAGGTGCTTCTGTTAGGTGTTTTGACCACCTTTAGTGCCAAATGGCACTGAGTGAACTAATAGGACTCAAGCACTAAATGCCAGCTCAGGTTCCCACAAGGCCAGGAAGTTTTCTGAACTTGCACAGAAATGTCTCGATATGAGTCACAACACAGAGCAGCATCACTCTGCAGTGTGATAGGGACAGAAGAACCTGCTGGGTCTTCTCAAATATTAGGGGACTCAGACTGGCAGAATAATTAACCACATAGGATTTAATTCAGGAAATAATAAGGGAAAATAGGTGTGCAGTGACAAGTTCAGCGCTGCCAGTTAAGCTAAATCTTGTTTTTAATTTACACTTAGATGTCTGAAATCCCTGAAGCATTGCAAAGTAAAAGCTGATGTTATGAAAATTACTTACATCTTTGACTCGGTTTGTTGTGTTCAGTGCCAGCAATGCAGCTTTACTGGCTTCTTCAATATAACCAGCAATGTTTTCATACACATTTGAAGCATTGATTGCCCTTTGTACCAAACCATTTGAATCAACACCATACAAATTCCTGTTAAAAAGAGAGTAAAAGAAGAAAGAAACCAAACTGAATCAAAGTAGTTTCAAACTGATCAATTTTCTTAACATTCTGTGGATTCTGACTACATAATCACACACATAAATATTCTTGGCCTAAGTGGTAGTCTCTTCATTGTGGATGACCAATCTGAAACAGGTGAAAATTATGTAGATAGAAGGTCCTTCCCAGTCATTTAACTCCTGGAATTTTGCACTTAACATCTATGTGAGCAGGATATTTCATAATATAGATAGATATTTCATAAATTAAAAGAATAACAAATCTATTGATAGTCCTTCTTTAGGAATAAGTTCTGGTCATGAAAGGAAAGACCTGTGTGTGTCAGTGACCAGGATAGATGTATCACTTGCATGTTTATATTTTCCAAAAGTAGGTGGGAAAAGGGGGAGACTGAGATGAAGAACTACCCATGGTCATGAAACTTTGCAAGAAGTTAATTTTGAAAAACACAAGGCAACTTTGATGGCGTGGTTGAGCTTGATTTGCATATTAGGTGATAAATGAGAGATAAGGGGATATTCCAAGCAGCAGCTGGTTCAGGGCTCAACCTTCAGCTGTTAACAATTCTGAATCAATATTATTTTTTAATGTTTTAGTGATAAGCAGATTTCACAGTATATGTGAGATATAGAATTAAATATATATATTTGCATGTGTGTGCATTCACTCCAAAGTGTTTGCACATTGAGGGATTGCTAAATTTCCAGATTCAGCCTTATTGCAAGATTTTTCTGCAGTATTCCCCTAAGGCAAAAGAATAAACTCTATCAAATAAAATCTTAACAGGTTAATAAAGCAAACCTATAAAACCAAAAGGATTTGAGGTCAGGCAAAATGTTTTAAAGGGTTAAAGTTTCACTGCAGGACAATTTTCTTAACAAATAAAAGAATCGGCATATTTCCATATAGATATTTTGTAATTACTTTTGTTTGCTTTTTGTGAAATTCCTAATGTGCTTGACTTGGTAGTAGTTTTTAAATTATTTCAGTAAGGCAGGAAGGCTAGCCATATGGGGTATTTTCTTTCAATTGATTCTACTGCCCCCAGTCAGCTGATCTCAGACTGAACATATTGTTTGGTTTTTAGGTTGTGTATAGTTTGTGTGGCATTATAGAACAGTTTCAGATGTCAGTTTTATGCAGTTGTATAAAAGAAAACCATCTGTTATCTTTTTCTCTATTTTAATCTCCTATCTAGGGCATACTAATATTAAGAAACAACTGGCATTAGGATAATATACTTGAATAGTATTTTAAGTTTATCTTCCAAAAGCGTATGTCCATGGTGTTACTTAAGGCAGAATTCGGTGACATATTTTATTTAGGAATTCATTTACAGCAGTGATTTTTTCCATGGGTAGTCCCAATTGTAAATAAGGTCATATTTCAAATCTGTCTAGAATAGTAGATTTGTACTACTAGTAAGTAAGTAAATTGGTGCGATGTTGATGCATTTAGTATCTCCCAACAAGATAAAAAGACTTACAGTAAATTTTTGATGTTACCCAATTTCATTGGGATGCAACCTACTGAGTATCAGAACTACTCCATCTGTAAACCAGTTCTTGAACAAAAACTATCTCAAAGCCTGTATTGTGTCCTGTAATGCTAAATGTTTTCTGATGTGAATGAACTTACTGATCTGAGCTGTTTCTGCCTGTATTGTTTTACTTTTCAGTAAGCTACCTTTCCTATTCCTTTGTTATTGGAAGAGAATGTCATGCAAGATATGTGTTTAGTCTTTATCCTTTAAAAAGTTTCGTAGGTTTTGCTTAGCTCAGTTTCAGTTTTTCCCTCTGAACCATGACAAGTCCTTCTACACGTGACTTAACACTGATTTGTGTAGCACCTATTTATGGTCGTTGTGTTTCTCCTTGTCTTTTAGTTCATTCAGCTGTTCAGTAAATAGCACTTGTATGAACAGAGTCTACTGAAGTTAAATTTTACCCGTCCAGCTCATCAGCAAGTCTTCTTAGGTTGTGTGTATGATGCATAGCCTTTTCTACCAGTTCATCATCAAACAGAGACAGATTGGCTATTTTTTCTTGCAATTCCTTTTTCGCTCCATCTATTTCTGCGTAGAGCCCTGATGCATTCTGAACAAATTACGGAAAAAAGGAAAGAAGATGAAAACTGTAAAAAATCAAGTCTGTATTTTGATTATTATGTTTTATTTTACTCTTTGTATTACTATACTGTCCCCTTTTTTCTGTTAAAGTTGTTGTGTTTTACATTTTTAAGAGTAAAAGAGGAAAGGTCTAAAGGTGAATGTCAGTATGGAAAGACAAATGCAGGAAGATAAAAATCAACCAAAACTCCAGGAATCCCTTAAGAAGATATTAGAGACATATACATAAAATACAAAAGAAAGACTGATGAGAAATACCTTACTTTATGTCTTGTATGTTTTCTCCAGAATTGTGCCAATAACAAGTCTTTCAAAGTGAAGTGCTAAGAGATGAGGTAATTAAAACTGATCTTTGCAGAAATCCCCTCATTGTGGTTCTTCTAAAGCTGGGAGTTGGGACCCATAATTTTTTTGTTTTTTAATCTCTTCTCTGTGAAGACTGCAGGCCAGAAATTAGGTTTTGCAACTTCTAAATAATATCCATACAAATTAAATAAATATTTCCATGGTTATTTGTCTCATGCATCATCCTCTTACTGCATAGGCCCTGGCATTGTTATGGCCTTGGCCGGCTTCTACTCTCCCAAACCTGCCTCCCTGGGAAGCATGGGACAGTGCCTGTGCCCTGGGTGACAATTTGGCAATTGTTGGAGAGGCCCAGATAGTTTAATTGTACAGCTCTGAATTGTGCCACATTGTATAAAACATGCCCTGACCCCTTTCTGTCTGTGATATTCCTCATGCTAAGTCATCTTGGGTTAGTCTAATTTGTAAATCAGTCCACCTAAATACTACCTATATGTACGTACAGGCAAAGAGAAGTAGTATCCCTTTGCCTTAGCCGTGTTTCCTCCTTATATGAAATAGCTGTGGGGAAGACCAAATGGGCTGCACTTTCTCTTCAACACACAGTCTTGCTGATGTGTTTGAAGATTATAAATTTGACCTCAAAATACATGAAAAAAGGGTGAAATGGAGGGAGAGAAAAAGGATGAATGAAGGAAATGTGAAAGTATTTATTGCTGATGAGGATGAAAGGTGTAGGATGTTTGCATATTACTTCTGTCCCTGCAGTGTGAACATCCTCAGTTTTGTCCCTGCACTGCAAACTTATCCACAGGAGTGAGGAACACAGATTGATAAACTGCAATAATTTCTTTTGCACAAAAAAACCCCCAATATACTGCTTGATCACCCAGGGATGGTTACAAAGTAAGCTTTCTGTTTTCTCAAGTTACTTTTCAAAGAAAAATTAATGACTTTTGATATTTGCTTTTGTGTTAAGAAGTGGGCAACTATGACCAAAGTGAATGATTGTAGGAAATTTAGATTATTTCAAAATTTAAAAATAAATCATGAGGAAAAAACCAGCTTTCATAAATATTTCAGTTATCAAAATCCTAGTTTTATTTTCTTCATCTTTTCATAGAAAATCCAAACCCCTGAAATATCAAAAAAGTTCCTTCAGCACTATGCCTCATTCAAAACACTAGATAGTAATCTACAGTTCCAGAAGAGGATTTCTATGAGACAATCTGTTTATGTATGTTTTACTTATTGCCTGGCTTTAACCCTGATATCTGGGATCTTTAGTCTTCTTCCATGCTCACTGGCGGGTAATAGAAAAGGAATTTAGCATATAGTGCAGTCTTTTACCAGAGCATCTTTTGGCAGCTGCTTATAATGAAATAACTGAGAACTCTAGAGCAAAGTCTTTCATTAAGCTTTTTCTACTGTAAGGTGTTCTTATAATAGAATTATTTTTTGAGGAAGTAAACTGTAATTACAGAGTTTTTAATCCAAAAGTTCTACTTTTTAAGGGGATATTAATCAGTATTTCACCGAAGTAGTATAAAAATGAGAGGTTTTTTATTATTGGTCCAAACACATCAAAATATCAGGACATATCATTTAAACAAGTCACTCAGGCACCTACCTTTATTACCTCACTTAAATCAGAGTTGACCTTCTGTGGTTCTTCCAAAATAGTTGTGGCACTGAGCAGAATGCTGTTCACTTCATCTATTTGCTTTTTTACTTTCTCAAGTTGTTTCTACAAAGAAACCCCAAAACATAAATCAGATCCAATACCATTTCTGCATTGATAAAATACAGTGTCAAGTTATTTCAAAAGATAGTGGTGAACTAAATAGATTGTAGACATATCTGAAGTCTGATTTTCCCAGATATTTGTAATAGCTGCATATTATAATGTGACTGTGCACTTTTTTTGGTTTTGTGAAAGAAATGCTTAGTGGTTTTTTTTTTTTTTTAAATTTATTAATTTTATTTTGTATTGCAGCATAAGCAGTTTTTGGAATGAAACATTATTCAGTGCACTGCCAGCAGAGACAAATTAAACAGGGATTTTTCATAGTGATCTGGAGATTAGTTTTTTCCTGGAGTTTTTTCAAATCTATAGTAGAGAGATCTTTTTTCCTTGTCAACAGTAAAGCATCTGCCTTCATTGTGAGGAGTAATGAAGATCCAACTGGTGAAAAACGGTGAACAAATGCAACTGCACACTTCAAGCTTTGCTTTGTAAGTGTGAGAAAAGCTGCAGCTTGGCACTGTAATTATGAAACAATGGAACAACAGAAGAGGCTTTGTATGGAAGGATTACAACCTCTTGTAGAAGGATTTGTGAGAGCAGCACACCTGATTTCTCCATTGAATTTTTAGACCTTCCACATCAGCATGAACTTCTAGCACTGCAAACTTCAGGAGCTCAAAACTCAGCCTCTGATGCTATGGATCCCAGAGGTTGGCCTGCTTTTGCAAGATTGCTCTTCAAATCACAAAATTGCTCCCTAACCACGCTTATGCTTCAGAATCCAAACAAATTCAGCCACTGAAATGAAAACAGTTTGCTTCAAATGCTCCTAATTTGTTCTCCTTGTTATTTTATTCTTTGCTGAAAAAATAAATGAAAAGTTTTACATGGGATATTCTGGTTTTGCATTCCTTAAAGGAAACTTAGGAACACTGGGAAGGAATCACAGAACTGCTGGGAAGAGAAAAAAAATACTCTTTTTTTATATGGTTGATGGATTGGGTACTTTCCTGGGATAAGAGACTTGAAATTTCAATTTCCTCATCAACCATATGGGATTTGAACCTACTACCACCACTTACAGGCAAACATGCCCCACTTCCATACTGTAGGGGACAGGTCTCTGAGCTCTACTCTGGAACTATTTGTTTGAACAGGTCTCAGGGGAAAACTGCTGTATCCTTATAACTAATCTGTTCACCCAGCAAGTAGGAAGCCCAATTTCAAGGCATCTGTTGTGCAGTAGTTAGACAATGGAGTTATGCATGAAGGTGCAAGGGCCTCCATCTGGTCCCCCTGAAAAAGTGGGGATGCATTTTGTTTAAAGAGGATCAGAGAGAAAGTATGGGTGAGACAGTGTGATTGGACTCAGACCAGGGCACAGATGCAGTGCAGAGTCTTTATAAATAATTGTTTTCATAGAATATAATTACTTTTGCGAGCATGAGGTCCTTTCACATTGTAAGTCAGTAGTACATAATAGGTGAAACAATCCCACCACAATATTTATAGCAGCCATGCTACATGAAATTTCAAGCTTCTCGTGTTTCACTGTAATATGCCTTCCGAGTGTAGGCATAAAGATCCATCTCTTCCTTGGTCTGATGAGACATGACATGCCAAAATTTGTCATTTATTATCACTCCACTAAATAAAAAGTAGTACCTTAAAGTTCCACAACTTATTTCTTAGAACTGAAGAGTCAAACTCATCCTGCTGAGTGGTCCAAGAAATTCTTTTTTGATGTGGTGATTCCTGAATCTAACTTATGTTCAGTGTACTATTTTAAGTAATGGCAGAGATCGAGCATTTGCAGACAACAGTTGTGATAAATGTACTGCACAGTACCTCACGCCTTTGGAGACTGGCTGTGTTTTCCTTATTTATATCCTCCGTTTGCAAAACGTAGTCAAGTGCCTGGTCTAATGCCTCCTCCAGGTCTGACAGCTTCACATTCTGTTCGCTGAGCTGCTCTAGCACATCTGATACTAGGGATCTGGTGTCATTGTACTTCTCATGGAATGCTTCAATTTGCTGTAGCACTAGGAGAAAAATAACAGGCCAATAAATCCAAAGCTCGGACGTCTGTCAAAACTTACCTATACAACAGTTTCTGTTGCTGTTACTCAGGCAAGATTAAAACACATTTTGTAAAGCTCACTTTTGAGATCATGTACTTAGATTTTAATTTTCCTTCCTCTTTTGAAAAGGAAAGTGGCCTCTCATTTCACTATCTCATCTTAATCCTATCAATTCCCTCTCTGAAGTAGAAGTTCTTAAAAGAAACTAGGTCTGTCTTTCCTTGCTTTTCCCTAGTTTGTCATTGTCAAAACCTAGGCAGGCTATTCTGCAGAAGACAGTCCTTAAGTCTCACATTCTGACTCATGTTCACTAAGCTGTGAGAACTAGACTGCCACTCTTTGCTATGCCAGTGTTTTTCTCTCTCTACTAGAGTTTGCTGCCCTCATGGCAGAGCTGGCAGGGGAAAAGACATTCACATGAGCAATTCCAGTCCTGCCATTACGTTCCTAAGCATCTGTTGTTGAGGTGTTGTAGTGCACAGGCACACATAGACACACAGATCTTTTTCTCCCCATTCTGCCATGGGAAGCAGCAAGAACCAGCAGACTTGGAGCAGGCATTTGGAAGCAGCAGCACGTCCAGCGCACCAGTTGGTGCTTGCCAAATGCCTGTCTGTCCTCCCCAAGGGCTCAGCAGTACACCCAGAGCTGCCCAACCCATGCCAGCTGTGCAACACATGGGTGAATGGAAAACAGACTGAAAACTTACACTTCTCTGCTGCGTTTTCCTCCTCATCTGCAAGTTGCCTTTGATTAGTGAAAGGCTTACGAAGTTTGATCTCCTTCAGCATCTCCTCAACCACACTTCGCTTCTGGGCAACTTCGTCAGGGCTCAGCTCTTGTTGTTGTTGAATTGCATAGTATTTTGACTTGCTGCTGATTTCTGGGGGGAAAAAGGGACAGATGGTCAATTCACTGTGACTACAGAGAAGTAAATACTGTGGAGTACTTTTACTTTTGTGAATCCAGATCATGCTATTGGCAAAAGAAAGTTTCAATTATCTTCAACTCTATAGTAGATAATTATTACGTTTAATCCAGTCCTAAAATTAAACCTGTAAAAAAATTCACACATTCTGGTATATGTGGACGTCTCATCAGAAGAAGATGAAATTAAGCAGGCGTGGGCTGTGTGCATGATTTGGCTTGGCAGTTCTCATAAGCTGGAATCATCTTTTTATTTGGAGTTCTGTGGCATGTAGCTGGCTGGGGCTTTCATCCAGGATTGTGGTTTTCAAGAGCTGCTGCAAAAATCTTATGTGTATTAAATAACAACAATGGTAAGGAGAAATGTTATGTTTATTAAATAACAACAATGGTAAGGAGACTGAAGTAACCTCTTTTTCCATCTGCAGAAGTTTGAGGTACCCTGAAGAGGTATACTGCCTTGCTGGTTTGGAGATAGATACTATTTCAAGGTTTTGAAACAGTTCAAAACTATTCAACACTGTTGGATCCCTGCAGCTAAAGTGAGTTTACCAATCTCCAGTGTAAGCATTACAAAGTTTATCCACTTCTCACTCCCTGTCCTCGAATACAAATCACCATCTCTTTTATACCCTTTGATGTGCATGCCTTTGGCTTGTAGTTATCGCTACTTTTGTGGATAACCAGAGCTGGCAAAACCAGCACTATGTATTTGTAAGATTTTTTACAAAAGATAGATATGTAATTGTGGCACCACTTATTCTTTGGCAGAGTGTCTTTGTATGCATTTTCTTGCTGGGCCCTTAGCCCATTAGTGAAGCTTTAAAGGCTCATACTGAGCAGTAACTGATCACGACCATGGATTTCTTTTTCCTCATGCTGGCACACACACATACACATTCTCTTCAGTAAAGAGTGGTTTGCCTTCTGTAGGGTGATGGCTCTGTAGAATAATGGTTTTGATCATAGTGGAAATAATTTTCACCTATTTGTTTCCAGCTGTTTTCACTCTCTTTATTCACAGCCATGGACGTTGCTTCTTCTATAACAGCTTAACCTGGTTGTGTTATTTGTGTGCCAAACTAGATACCTATCTGCCTTATGCAGTTCCTGTCCTGCCTCAAAACAACTAATGATATAAAAGAATGATCCACAGACATCAACATGATTGTTAGTGACATACAATGAGGCTCATGCTGATGCTTATACTCAGTAATTATAGAAATAGAGTGTGACAAATGACCAGACAGCCAAAGGTGGTTTAGCATTAGATGTGAAAGGTGGTAGTACAGATGTAACATCTCAAGAGCCTGGTATTAGCCTGCCTCTTTTGTGTGGTGGGATATATTAACCATTTTTGCTGAAATAAAGTAATGGTTGGAGCACCCATGGAGGTAAGGATAAGCAAAGATAACAGCTGATATGTAACCACTCTTTCTTACACAAGTTGCCACATAGCTTGCAATAACTGCTAAAATAGAACTACTCAGGTCTATTAATCAAATACTTCCATTGAAAAAGGGCTGTTTAACCGCAACTACCAGTCTATTCTATTCTAGTGCCACAGACAGCTTTTGTATACTGCTGGCTTTGCCGAAGCCTGGGGAAACCCCTGTATTCTACAGCAGGATGGAGGCTTTCATGGTGCAACTCTACAGGAGACAGATATTTTTGAGTACATTCATTCTGGGGTTTATTGCTTTCTGTAGGTATTGAAGAAGAGGCTGCAATTGGTTTAGTCTTATTTTTATATATGAGGATGATAAGGATATGTCATAGATGTTCCAGAGGAAGATGATTATCTCTGACTAGGAAATCTTTTTTAAGTGCAGTTGTGTTTGGGAAGCATTTACTGTTTTCATAAATTACATACTGTCTTATATATTGAAGGATAAACCCTTTGATATGTAAGACAGTAAAAATTCTTGAAAATTCATTAACACATGAAGGTTTCATTAATACATTCTTGACATTGAGCTGAGCCAGAAAGAAATCTATTTACCTTCAATGTTATCTCTGATGTTATTGAGCTGCTGCACAAGCTGAGTAGCACGGTTGTTGGTATCTATGGTTTCCTTCTGTACCAATAGGCCTTTGCTGGATGCTTCACTTCCCTATGAATAAAGCATATGAAGTAAACATTAGATTTCTTTTCAGAGTTGAGGATAAGCAGTATAAACACACATTTTGTTTTCTCCTGATGAGCATGTGAAAGTCCTTTTTATCATATAAACTGATATTTACAAAGGTGCTCAGAGTGCAGATCTGTCTTGTTGGTGTTTTCAGAATTGCAGAGTGAGAGATTAAAAGTTGTCCCATATTTTTCCATCATTTACCGCAATCAAATTTTCATAAATTATGTACAGTTGTAAAATTCCATCTGATGAGTCTCCCAGGCATTCAGTGGGACTGGCTCATTTTGTTGGGTATGGCGTCTCCTGAGGGGGCATATAGAATGAAGAAGAAGATGTCAAACTCGCAATCATTTGTAGATCAGTGTCTTCCTCAAGTGAGGTCCCCAGTGCTGAATCTTATTCAAAGTAAGAAAAAGCATGAGGATTGAAAATACTCTGAAAAGCGTAACCACTCTCCTATACTACTGTGTTGGAGGCTGTACTCTGCATATGCAAGGGAAACAGAGAGCTACCATATCACAGTCACCATCTTTTCAAGAAGGTTGCTGACTCTGTGAGTCTTTAGACTTAATTTTCTCTGTTATTTCCTAGGAGAAAGAAAACAACATGACCACTGTGCCATCAACCTTTCATGGACCCTTTGTGTGTGTGTGTGTGTGTGTGTGTGTGTGTGTAAGTCCACACCACACATGTACCAGCAGTAAGATGTTTGATTCACAGTCTCCATTGGGCTGCATCAGCAAAATTATCAACTATTAAAGCTGCTTTCTGGGTTTAGAGTGCCCTGATACCTCATAAGGTAGAAGATACTCAGCTGTTGGTATGCTCACTTGGTACTTGTTTGACCCTGCAAGAAGTGCAGAGGGCTCAGCCGTGGTCTGGCTGCAGGTTCAGCGCTGGCAGCAGCCTTCTCCCACCTTTTCAGCTGGGGTTTGCACAGGCCCCAGGTGGCATTTGAAGGCAGGGCCAGGGCATCCAGCACTGCTAAGAGGGATGGGCATACTGATAAAACAAATATAAGGGTTAGTAGAAAGGATTCTGGTGCATGTCTGCCAAACATTCAGGATCAAGCTACACGCTGTTTTACTCAAAGCTCGTCCTGTGCAGACTCAAGGAGCTACAGGTCACATTTACTGTTCTCATTTAGCAGGAGATTTTACCTACAGTTGGTGCATTCATCCTGTCTTTGGGGTTTAGATCAGAATCTGCAGCAACAGAGAGACATGGGGACATGCATGTGAAGTGCTCTGAACAGAAAACGCTGCATATCTCTGCAAAACCCTAGGCCCTAGCACCCATTTTTCTATGAAGTGCCTTGAAAGAGCACAGATCCAATGTATTCAGAGTTATTATTGTGGTATTTCTCCCAGTCTGAGAGTCTGGGGCCATTATTTCCCTGCCTTTGCAAGCAATCACATGTGGAACAAGCATTAGAAGTAACAAGGGAGAAAAAACAGAGGAAACACTGAATTTATTTGTTCAAGGACAATAAAATTGAGGAATGAGCTTAGAAATGCCCAGATAGTACTGAAAATGAAATGTTATTATCCAAAGTCACTAAATATTCATAGAAAACCTAATGCCTTAATCATCTGGCTCACCAACTGCATAGAGGGACACTGAGGCATGTGAGTTCTGACAGATATTCACAGATACAGAGTTCTGTGTGTGAGCTGATTTAATCAAAGCTCTCTTGAGCACAGGCATAGTCTGTATAATTCCTAGATGCCCTTTATACTAAGTAACTGTTGATTAAAAACACCCAAACCCAAATTTCCCGTTTTCCTTTGTGTTTTTATTTTTTTTTCTCCCTACTTGCTCCTGTATTTGAGTTTTAGTTTGAGGTATAATTTTAATTTGTCTTGTGAAAGAATTGCTATAGTGAATATAAGGTCTGACATTTTGCAATAAGCACGAAATATAATCTAGTCCTAATACAGCTATGGTTATCTCTGATAATAGCATAGAGGGATGGATTTTACTAATATATATATATCATAGTAAAAGAAAGATGTTTAATATTATCTTTTTAAAATAAAGAAGCAATTCTGAACCCTATTTTAGTCTTAACATATAAAATAACAGTATCCTTCCAGGGAGCAATGAAAGTGTTGTGGGATCTGAGAGTAGATAACCATAATTTTATAGCCTGGCAATTTGATGTGGGTTCAGCATTTATGACTACAATTGTGTTAAAAATAACTTGAGTGCTGATCAGGCTCCTGCCTCAGTAGATACATGAAAAACCTTTTAAACTGGCAGGTTTATAATATATTTTGAAATGTCTAATTGTGGCTAATTTAGTTTTATGAGAGCATACATGTAAAATAGATATAGTACAAATGCTCCCAAATCAATCTGAATTAGTTTAGTGTTGGTTACTTCACCTAACTAGAAAACAAAATGTGAAAGAGAAAGGCAGTGCGTCTATCTCAGATCAACCATGTTGTGTAGGGGGTAAGTGGGAACTCAGATCTGAGGGGAAGCTTTTTGTGATTGGTGTCAAACCTCCAAACATACTCAACACACTTTGGCCTTAACTCCTTCCTTTTCTGTGAAGAGGACTTGATAGGTCATTTATTAGGAATTAATGACCTTGATAGGTTATTAATGATAATTTTAATTCAGAGTTAAAGTAGAAAGCTAGAAATAGAAGGTTCTCACAGCTGTCTTTCAGGGCACACACACTCTTGTTTGGTGAATCCAGAGAATCAGACTATGTGTTAGGAAATATGTTTTTGCTATGAGAGGTCAAACACTGGAACAGGTTTCACAGAGAGGTGGTCGATATTTTTGCTATGAGAGGTCAAACACTGGAACAGGTTTCACAGAGAGGTGGTTGATGTCCCATGTTTGTCAGAGTTTAAGCAGCATTTGTACAATGCCCTTAATAAAATGCTTTAGCTTTTGATCAGCCCTGTATTGGTCAGGCAGTTGAACTAGGTGATCATTGTAGGTTCCTTCCAACTGGAACTATTCTATACACACCTCTTGTGCCAACAGGCAACTGTGACAACATGCAAACTTCAGAGTTTTAGCAGGATGCTATAAACAAACCTGTTCATCAAGTGTTGTTGCATCTCTCAGGAGATCATTCATTTCATCTGCAGCATCTTCAACCTTGATAGTCCAAAGCCCAACACTGCTCTTCTTTTTGGACATTGCCTCCTGTGTGTGGGGATAAAAAGTCAGTGTATCTGAAAAAAACTATTTGTCTAGTGAGGGTAGGGATTGAAATTTACAGGAATGCAGTGGAAAGTCAAAGATTTAAATTACATTAAAAAATAAAATGTCATCAATGTTTGTACCTGGAGATGGGTGGTAGTGAGGTTCAAGTCATTCAAGCGCTTTTGGGCAGCAAGACCTGTAGAAATGCTCAGTAAAGTCGATTTGCTTTCATCGATAGCCAGAACTGATAATCGGATATCATCTGTCAAATCCCAAATACATTTATCACAGCCTGAAAAGAAAGAAAGAAAAGAAAAGAGCATCATTTTTCTTTAGTGTTTGTGTCAATTAACAGCAAATATCTTAAATTCACATTATAAATTCATTTTATAGTGCTCTTGGCCCGTGGTGTTCCCTCTCTTTGATGGATGTCATTGATGGATCTTGATGGATACCCTTTCTTTCACTTTCATCCACCTACTTCCAAGGTCCCAGAGTACAAATATGACGTTTCCAGCTGAGCAGCACCAGATGGGACTTCTCAAAGTGGCTGCTGCTGCAGCAATTCCGTAATCAGCAGGGAGAGAGGGAGAGGTATTTCCTGGCTATTCCCTAGGCTCTGTGTGTTTGTGGCCTAAAAGGATAATAGATGAGGGTCAAAAACCCCCTGCATTTTCTCAGAACCCAAAACTCTGTATTTAAAGTTTAGCGGTATGAGAAGTAAAGATGTCCAGCACATGGGCTTTTGACTACCTATTTGATTAGGAGGGCAACTTCTAAAACCACAGTTATACCTGAAAAGTGCTTGGGCAGAACTATATCCTTGTTTCTGCTGAATGATTGCAATGCCACCTCGTTTTTAGTAATATTGGTGCCATCACTAAACACAAGAGACTTAGGTGAATGTGAAACACAGATTCCTAAAGACAACTTTTGCTTAATATTCTAGCAGCTCCCAAATGCTTTCCTTCTTGTTGCTCTTCAGGCATATGACCTCTCTTCTTGGGAGTCAGTCTAGGATAAATGGTCTGCATTATACCACAGATATAAATATATTAACGTTTAAGAAATATCAGTGGTTACCAATAGTTACAACATAATGCTCCAGGAAACTCTCCAGGTTTACTATCATTAGAATATGGAGATAGTGGAAAAGCAACTGGCTGATGGATATATGTCAAATTGTCAGTAGCAACAATCTATATTAGATGTGCTCATTTTGGCTGGGGTAGGATTAATTTTCTTCACAGTGCCTATTAGGGGGCTGCGTTTTGGATTTGTGCTGAACACAGGGTTGATAATATAGAGACATTTTTATTATAGCTGAGCAGTGCTCACGCAGAGCCAAAGCCTTTTCTGCTTTTCGTACTGCTGGTGAGCAGACTTGGGCTGTGTTGGAAATTGGAAGGAGACACAGGACAGTGACCCCAACTGACCAAAGGCATATTCCATACCATATGACATCATGCTTAGTATATAAAGCAGGGGGAAGAAGGAGGAAGGGAGGTGATGCTTAGAGTGATAATGTTTGTCTTCCCAAGTAATTGTTACAGGGGATGGGGCCCTGCTGTCCTAGAAATGTCTGAACACCCACTTGCCCATGGGAAGGAGGGAATTAATTCCTTGTTTTGCTTTGTTTGCATGCGTGGTTTTTGTTTTCCCGGTTAAACAATTTTAATTTGAACCCATGAGTTTTCTGCATTTTGCCTGTTTGATTCTCTCCCTGACCCTGTTGAAGTTGAGTGAGCAGCTGTGTGGTACTTGGTTGCTGGGGTTAAACCACAGCAGATGTATGACTAGAAACCCATAAATTAAGTTGGAACAGGTGAAGTTGTGAGGGCAGTTTTCAGGGCCAAATATTATTTTACAGGCACTGTGGATCAAAATCTATGGAAGTGGTTTTGGTGACAGTTTTCTACTGCCCTGCAGCTTGTACCTGAACATGCAGTCTATATTGCAAAGTTAGACATACCCAGGTACTCAAACAATTGTGTGAGATCATGTTTAAATACTCAATCAGGTCACTGCGTATATTCCCAAATTTAAACGCTCTTTGGGACCAAGGTCGAAGTGGTGAGTCCACTGGAGTACCGAGCTCTAAGCTAGTATTTGTAAGCTTCTAAGTACAAGAGCGATATTAATTTTCGGTATTCTTGTGATAATGGTCTTACTGATGGTTGGGCAGTCTGTGTCAGTAGAAGCTTCAGGACTGTCTGCGAGGCATTCTCCAGTCTGGCTGTCACACATTCTCCCTCCACAGTTACATGCTGGGGGAAAAAAGAAAGGACTTTTGAAAGAATAATCTTCAAAATGTACAATTCCCCTTCCCCCCCCCCCCCAACACTTGTGAAATTATTTTATTTAGGATTGTGCATGAATAGTCAAACCAATATCAAGAACTTAGACTGCTTTTTCCTTCAGTATGTAGAAAAAGGTTTTTTTTCCACTGTGTCAAAATGAACCAAATGCAGTATAAAGTGGAAACCAGAATGAGAACACCTCTGCTGAGATTTCTTTTTTGAAGCCTGGTTTACAAGCAGAGTCAGCGAGGCCAGAGTTGCCCAGATGGGTTATTGTGCATCAGTATCTAGAGACAACGACTTTTAAGAGATGTGCTAAGAAAAAGAGCACAACTAAAGTTAATTATTAGTTACAAGTTTCTCCAAAGCACTGTAGAATTTATCAGCACTGTGTCAGGTTGTCACTTAAAAGGCTTTGCAGCTATCGGGGATTGATAGTGGACTCCAATTCCATCACCACCTTGAACATATCAAAAAGTAAATATCTCCTACCACTTACAGTGAAGAATAAATGACATTTTACATTTTTTCAAACTTTTTATTGCCAGCACAAGCAGCTTTTTAAAAAGTCTACTTTTTAATCTAAAGTGGCTCTTTCAAGGTTTGATTGGCCTTTTGAAATATATTGTTTTAAAGATTAAAGTATTCTTCAAATACTTTGATACAGTAACAAAAACTCAAGCAGAACATAACAACAGCCACAACTTTTCTGAAATTAACTTTGCTCTTGTGATTTACAGTTTTCAGCAAAATCTCATGTAACAAAATATTTTACCACCATTTTATTGCAGCCCTTTCATTTTTCTCTATGAATTGCCCTTGTATTTACATTTCACATTGCACATTCAAGGAATTATCAGTGAAAATATGTAAAACAGCTTCAAAGACAACATAATGCAGTAACATTAGAATAACTCTGTATAAGTGGATCAGTGTTTGTAGAACTAATCAGTTTTTGTGCTAATGTAAGAACAGAAATTGGTCATGAATTTTCTGGTGCAGTCGGTATTTTGACTTTATCCCAGTCTGTATGAACTGGGCGCCTCCCAGCTTTTGGATCTACAAGTATTTTTAATTTGCTACTTTTTTGTTAAGAAGTGAAAGAAAAGTCTCAGTTGAAAGCAGAGATTTCTCTTTACCTGTATCTTGGAAACTAGGTTGCCATGTCCTGATGGCACGATCACAGTTACAAGGTTAAAATTTGGATGAGATCAATGCTCAAGTAAATAAAATTGTGTCTTCTTATTTAAATGAATATCTGTTAGTTTGCTACACAAAAACTTGTAGCAAAATAATTTCAAAAGCAGTCCTGACCATTTTTCAACTACTTGTTTAAGAGGTACCACATTTTTAGTAGGGAATTAAGACTTTCAGTGCTACTGTGGTTTACTGGTGGAGAAATCCTCTGAATTTACCTTTATTTCTGAGAGACATTTGTGGAGAGTTTTGAAGTGTGGCTAAAGGATGAATGATTAAAAAAAGAATTTTTAAAAGCAGCTGAAAACTACTGTTCACAGCTACACAGGTTTTATCTTTGTGCTCAAAAGAAAAAAAGATGATCTTGGTTGGTTACTGTTGTTTGTTCCTTTAGTTCTCTGGCGTTTCTTTGTTCTGTATACCCTTTGAGATGCTCTGTGGAAACCCTGTATGCAGACTATCTTGATTCTTCCAATAGTTTTGTTTCTGTATTTTTGAATTTTAAAGAAGATATTTGTGTCATTTCAGAATCCATTCTAAACAATACTTTCTAATTGTTCCCCAATGCCAAACAAAGTATAAGCTTTCCCTGCAAACTACATGAATAGTTTGAATATCATGGATGTAATGATGTACTGCAATCTATGCAGCACTATCAAGTACAGCACATTGTAGTGCTCAGCAGAAATGAAGATGAAACAAGAAGTGTGTAATTCTCTGAAGCATAATACTGAAAAAACAGGATTTGCTAGATGAACTTCAATATTAAATTCACTTTTAAATAGAAAAAAGCCGTACCTCTCACAACATATCCAAGTGCCTAAGCACTTTTAATTTTTAGCAAAGATCAAGCGCTACAAGGAAATCTGCTAACAAAGAGAATTACCATGCTTATTTGTAGTCTGCTTGAAAAGCCTGTATAGAGAAGTCCTGTGCACCTACTCAAGGGTACAAACAAAAAAACTATAATCAATTTGACTTGAGTTTCAAAACTGTGTGTTCAGAGATGCCTTCCAAAATTATGTATCACATAACCTCTTTAGACACTTGGAATACCCTGTAATCCTCAGATTTCTGGCAAAGCTACTCTTAGGTGTTTGAAGCTTTGCTTTTTCTTTTGCCTATGGCCAGGGCACAATTCCTGTGGTTTACTGAGTTGAAGTTCTGGGTGTGTTTCTCCTGCCTCATGGAATTCATCAGCCGCAGACTAGATCCTGTCATTCATTCCTTATGGGAGAAGTGCAGTTAAATCATCTCAGGGGAGGTGAATTAGGCAGTGAACTTCAAAAACAAGGTTTCCTTTTGCAACCTCAAAATCACAGAGGGTGCCTAGATCCAAGCAGGAGGTGAGTTTTGGGGCACTGTGTTCCCTACGAGCTGATGTCTTTTTAGCTAGTTTGGACACATGGCTTTGGCTTTTGGGATTACTGTGCATGAGCACTATCTCTTCCTGTTCTTATAAACGGAAAATAAACATGTGAATAAGTGATGTGAGTTACATCCTGGAGATGGACGCTCAACTTCCATCTATCACTGGAACATAAAACCAGAAAGGACCAATAGTAATATCATATGGTGTCCCCTACAAATGAAGATAGCAGCAAAGGGACACTTGAGTATGGAATGTCCTCACAGACTCCATCCTGTGGGTCCAAAAACACACCTAGTAAGGTTGTAAAAAGCTAAGTTCAAGTGGACAGTGAGTTGCAAAAAGGATCAAGACATTGCTAAGGCCCTGAGGCCTGTAGCTCTGTATCTTGAGGTTCTGGAACACTTCTGAGGTCCAAGTTGGGTGCATGCTTTGTCTGTGTCTTATCTTTGAGTCAGATGAAGAGGTAGAAGGGATTTGTCTCCCCAGTTTCTGTTCTGGTCCTTCAGGGAAAGACCCTTCCATAGAGGTTGGGAGGGAGCCCCAAGGTCCTTGCTCTGAGTTACCTGCATTTTGCAGTAGCTATTCCTAAGTGCTTTGAAAGAGGAAGTAAACTTGTCTCCCAGAGCCAAAGCAAGGACGGAGGGCATGAGTTCAAAGGATTGAACTCAATAGAAATCAGGAGAATAATTATATGAGAGGAGATGAATCTTTCGAGCCCTCTGTACAGGTATGTTTTGGTAAGGTCCTCTGGGTAGCACTGTACCAGACTCTTAAAGTACAGACAGTCATCTCTGGTGTGGAAATACTGTAACCAGCAAGATTACACAGACTCAAAGGAAATGCAGAATACATTACCACTGTGGAAACTAGCAGAAAGTGAGTGGGGATTGGGTCAGGGCAGGAAGGATGATCCTGTTCCCCTAAAAAAATACTGTCAAGTCTTCAAGCACCATCAGTCTGAGTGGTCATGTTGGGCAGCACATGGTGTGGACAAGCATAAAGGTGAAGTCTCTGTCCAAAGAAAGCTTAGACACCCTTATTTAAAACAAGATTCAGGAGGACACAACAGTGCCTACATTAATCCTGCCCAGGCACTAAAGATGTTGGAGTCTGGGATCTGAGACTTGCTCATGGCACTGGAAAGAGATATTTCCCCGCCACCAGGGATGATTCAACTGAACAGACATCCAAATTATCCCACCAGGTAGATGGCTGGGAGCACTGCCTGCCTCCCAGGGCCACAGATGCCTTCTAACTGTTTCACGTATCTCCGATATTTGAGAGATCATCCATAGATCGTGCTGTGCTGCCTTTTCCTCAGCATTGCTGGGCTAAACTGAAACAATACCTGTACAGTTTTTAGCAAATCTGGCGTCCCCATAGTAACCCGGAGCGCATCGTTCACACTTGAAGCCGCTGGTGTTGTGCAGGCAGTTGCGGCATTGGCCAGTCACTTCATCACAGTCTTCAAAAATCATGTTTGGGTCTGAGTTGCCATTGCAGTCACATTTTTTACAAGTGCTTCCAATTAGCAAAGGGTTCCCATAGTAACCAGGGGCACACCTGAAAGGAAGAACGAACCTGTCAATGACAAGCAATGACATTCCCATCTGCAGTACCATTTTTTCTGACCTTATTTATGTTACCAGGAATTGATGACTGTCTGCAGCTGCTAATGGACAGGAGGCAAATTAGGAGCTGTATTTCTGCAGAGGCTGCTTTGTACTCTAATCCTAATCTGTATAGTTATATATTTTTCCCTTTTTGAACACCCCTGGTATTTCATGCACACCAGTCTGCATTGATTTATTTTTTCTGTGTGTCTTTAGCAGTGAAATTATTTGTCTTCTATTGTTTTAAAATCTGTGACAGAATGACCTTGGCAGAGAAGCAGCTGTACAGTGTTTATTTTGGTCTCTTTCAGCTTTGGATCTCACCAACTATATTGTGTTATGTAGGAAACTGGGGTAAGCATTTCATGATGCTGAAACTCAGAGGAAGTTCAGACTTATTTTTATTATAAATGTACATAAAAAGTACTGAGCATGAAAGGTTTATAGAAATACTTCTATGGTGAGGTATTAGGGTGGTTTCTGATTTTTGCAAAACAGAAGAGGCACTGAACCAGACTACATTTTTCATATCTGTTTGATGTTAGGCTGCTGGATGAGGGCAAAAGGCTGAAATCGGCCAGCAGCCTGGGAAGGGAGGATTCCTCTGTAGGTTTTTGGAGGGAGAGAGGGAGGTGGGTACCAAGCACCACAGAGAAGGCCTGAAATGGGTCCAAATTTCTTATCGTGTTTTGTCATGTTTGGGAAGCATTTCAGCTGAGAATTTTCTACAGCTTAAAATGGAAGAGATGTTGAAACTGTGGTGATTTTTGAGAGCCTAGACAAACCAGTAGTATGAACCATTCTCAGATGACCAGTGGCCCTAAGCTAAGAGGTAGTAACATATTTGGTCATCATTTGAAAAAAACGTGTCTCAGTGAGAGATGTTTCTGCTAATATCAGGGAGTGTGCTTAGTCCTACAAGCAAGAGGAACTTTTGCAAAACAACCAGTGAGGCAAAGAGAACTGGTACTGGGGTGAGCATGGAGCAGCGTATGAAAGCAAATCCTCAGTCAAGGGATTCACTGGAGGATCTTGCAGCTGGAGCAGCATGGAACAGTGTCTGATGGACTGGAGGGGTCAGCTAGAAGGACAGGGGCAACCCACACTGTTCACAGTGTTACTGCATGGTGGCAGGAGGGCCCATGACCCAGAAGCCTGGGGCACAGAGATCAGAGACTTATATCCCCAAACTGGAAATGAGGAATTACTGCAGGGAGGGGAATAACTAGCTGGTGTAGCAATTGGTGGCTGAAGAAATTGGAGGCTTGAATAGTTGCTGCAATGTCTTAGGTAAGGAGCGTTTGTTGTAGTTAATTTTGTTTTATCACCATGTTGTCCTTGTCTTCCATCCACAAAGTCCTGTTTAACGTGTTGTTTGTTCTGCTGTTGGTGGGTGGGGAGGGTGAGCACTCAGGCAGTTCAGTTAAATTTTCATATATTCTGGCTGGATACCCGAGCCAAGGTCTCTTGTCTCCTAAAATCTGAACATAGTCAAATTCAGGTTCTGCCATGTCTGAACAATGAAAATATGGGAGATCCGATAAAAGCTTTGAGGTTTGATCTGTTCTTACTTTTGCTGATTTTTTTTTTAATAAGAAAGTAATTTTCTCAACACTAGCTTTGTTCATCTTCCAATCCTGAACCCCCACAGTAAAAACACATAAAATTTTAAGTATCTTAATATAAACCACTTGGCTGCCTCAAATACTGCTTTTGTCAATGACAAAGGCTCTTTTTGTATCTTTGCAGCACTGCCAGAATCTTTGGTGCAGATTTTATCATTTGGGTTACCCAGATGTAAAGAATAAAGATGTGACTGAGAGTTCTGTGCATCCCTTGAAGAACTGTGAATGCTAAACTGAGTGCAGAGTGTAATTTATCTGACTTTGGTAGAGTCACTGCCCATTCCTGTGGGAGTTCGAGCAGGCAGTGATGGATAAAGCTACCATTTAATCATGCCAAAAGTCTTGCTATGATTTGCTGATATTTCAGACAATGTGAGATTGTAGTATTTTTCCAAATTTCAGTATTTCAGAACGTTTATGAAGCTTGAACAAGGAAAAAACCCCTCTGCGTTGTTGCTGGTTGTTTTTTGTTGGTTTGTTTGTTTTTTGGGTTTTTTTTGTTTGTTTGTTTGTTTTTTCAATCTGTAAAAGCATTTGATTTATTATGAACTATATAATCTTGAAGGGTTTGGTTTGCTGTAGTTCGGTACTTTCCAAATGATCATCTGTCTAATGTGGCCACCAAGTCACAGAGGCCACTGAGCAGGGCTGGGGTCAGACCAGCCTTTTACTTACTGCTAGCCAGCATCTACCCAAGACTGTGTGCTGTCCTCTTCAGGCATGCAGTGTCTGCCCTCTCACTGGGACAAAGGAATTTTCCCTTTCTTCTTTGCTGATATATACCATTCAGTTCACTTGCCAGGAATGTAGTGGACATTTCCTCACATCCTCACAGATACACTTTGTAAGTGCTCCTTTTTATGACTACCTGAGGCACTGGAACAGGTTGCCCAGAGAAGTTGTGGATGCCCCATCTGTGGAGGTGTTCAAGGCCAGGTTGGATGAGGCCTTGAGCAACCTGGTGTATTAGTAGGTGTCCCTGCCCATGGCAGGGGGTTGGAACTAGATGATCTTGAAGATCCCTCAAAACCAGAACTATTCTGTGAGTCTATAACTCACCTTTATTATATTTTCTTATCTGGAGCAGCTGTTTAAAACAGAAAGAGAAGCTTCAAGAGCTGAAAGGTAATGTGTCACCTTCCCCTTCCCTTTGCCACTCAGATCATCTCATAGGGCTGAGGCACTTGGCCTCTTTTGAATAATGGGTAGCATGTGAGAAGAGCAGAGACCACTGACTGAAAATGTACTGGTTGATCTCTGCACTTCATGGCCCGAAAAAATTCAGAGGCCTGCATTAAATGTATTTTCCTTCGTTATATCAATAGATGACTCCTTTTTGCTAACAAAGGATGTTTCCTCTGCCATAATAAACCTGCTAAGCTATCTTTGTTTCATTTTGCAGCTATAGTTTCTTCCTGTAATTATTGGTGAATAAGAAATTAACTTCCTCTTCCTTGGCAATGCCAAAAGAACCTTTTTAATTTATTTGCTTTAGAAACTAAAGTGTCATTTGTTCAGTTATTTTTTTTACATTTGGGCATTAACAAAACCTGCGTTCATCAGCTACTACCCTCCTGCCTTATTACTGAAGTCCAGGAAAAAATTATTAATTCCTAAATTTCAAATTGGGAAGCTGGTTTTCTCGACTCCTAGCAAGGGCCTCTGTGAATTCACAGCACTATTTCCTGGCAAACATAAACTGGATAAGTTTGTGCCAAACCTCTAGAGCAGCACAAGAAAGCCTCCTACACAAATGCCAGAGGAAATGGAGCAGGTTGCCTCCCTGTGAGCTGTTTTGGGGATCCCACATGCTGCCGGTTGAAGGGTGTTCTGCAGCTCACTGTAACAGGGTGCCTGTCACCAACTACTGTGGAGAGCTGGGAGTGAGAACTGGAAACAGGATGTAGCCTTCGTCTCCCTGGGGACAGGAGTGGCTCTTTGAGCTGCAGGCAGGGACAAGAGCAATGACCCTTCTTGGTCAGGATCCCCCAGTCCTCCTGTCAGAAAGCCCATGGCCCAATGGCTGCAGTGGGAGTAGGGAGTGGTGACAGCAGCCAGTGCCATATGTGAAGTAGGGACTTGCTCTTTAGCAAGTGGACAGGGACAAGCAATGCATCATCCATCTTTGAAATGCTTTTTTGATGTTTCTGACACAAATGGAAGGAGGACCAGGAGCCTACCAGAAGGCAAGTCCTATCTCTCCCTGCTTGCTGCTTATCCCAGCAATTAGGGAAGGTCTTAATGTGGTGACCAGGACAGGCTGATTTCTTTCTGTAGCTTTTTCTACACAGCTTTGCCCTCCTTAGGACAGATGCACTGTGTCAGGCTGGGTAGTAGCTATTAGAAAACAAAGCCAATGCTATTTTCTGCTGTTCCTATGCATCTGCTGCCCATTTCATAGGATTTGTATTGCTTGTAGTCTAGGCTGACATTTTAATAACCATTAAGAAATCTTACTGACCTTTTAATTGTCTGTATTATCCTTTGTGTATAAACCTGACATTTTGGAAGAACAAAAGAAAACAGTCATGGGCCTGTAAACAAGGGTGGGTTTTTTTTAGTTGTGTGCCATCTGTCTAAAGGGCTTTCACTGTTGCTGTTACCACATTAATGATGTGGAGGTAATTTACTGATGGTTTTGCATCATCTGTAAGGGGAAAAACCTTCACTCATTTGTTCACCTTACCTTTTTCATATCGATTTCTCTTTGCATCTTAAGCATCCCTTTTCTCCCTTCTCTAACAGTTACATTAAGTATCATTTGAATTCAAGACGTGCCCATTAATGACAGTTGATTGAAGACTTAAATACTTTAGATGATTTAAGGGAAAAAAAGAGATGTTTATGAAGCCAGCGTCTGAGCCGTCCTATACCCTTCAATCCTTGTGTTAGAGCTGTTTTAATTTATTGGCTGCTCAAGGACAATTCCTGAATTATAATCAGGCCTCTGACGTTCCTTGAGACATCATCCATGTGTGTTCATAGCGAGTAAGACAGCCTCTTACAGGACAGGAGAGGTAGTTATATTTCTGTTGTACAGCTCCATTTATTGGTGTACTTCGTTATTTAGAAAATATTTACTGAAAATTGTTTATGGACACGAGGAAAATTTCAAATGCAACACTGGCCTATGCTTGCTTGTTTGACTTTTTTGAATTATGTTTGTGAAGTGCCTTTAAAATGTAACTAAAAAAGCTGCATCCGCTCATTAAGAATTTGACTCAATAATAGATTTTGTTTTTGTCTTAGAAAAATTTATTCAGTAGAAGCCTGCTATATGTTTTAGAGTGCTGAATTTCAAGGGGCATCTATGTGGTGGTTATTTTTCTCTTCAGCTGCTATTTCTGATTTGTATGAAGGTACACAAAGTGAAGGAAATACATCAAAATACATCAGATGTAAATGTCTGTCTTATGCTGATGTGTCTCCACAGAAAGTTTTAGTTGTTTTTAGTAGACTCTGAATGAGATAATTTAACAGACATGATTTAACCTGATGAAAACAAATGCACCAGATTTCTCAACCATGTGAGAAGATTCCCTTAAAAAAATCTGGACTTAGGTACTGCTGATCAGCCAGTCATCCTAATTTTTTCCTTACCTTTCACAGTTGGGTCCTGCATAGTTTTCTTTACAGACACAACGCACACTTCCACTTTTTCTGTAACAGGAGACTGCAAAACTGGAATTTCATTAGAATGAATAATTAGAGCAGGCAACAGCAAGCACTTGGGAATATTTCTTTGTTAAATTATGGACATTTTACTGTCAGTTTGAACTCTGGCTCTTGATGACTCTTTGCTGGATAGGTATTAAGCTCTTTATATTATTCACATCATACCCCTTGTTTAGTAATTTTAATTAGTATAGAAAGCAATCATTAATATATAGTACTATGGAGCTGTATAAATGCATACATACATACATATATATATACATATATAAAAGTTCTTGCCTTTGTTTTCATATGTTTTCAGGATGTAACAAATGATTAACTAAATACACCATCCAAAGAACAGCAGTAGCCAGATGTGGAAAGTACAAATTGTATATACACTTCGAACACAGTGGTGGACATCTCTTAAATACATTTGCAGAAAAGAAGAGATACAGTTCTAAAGATGTTTCTAGTTAGTTTGTAATATGTGTGAATAAATTTCTGCCAGCACTAGAAAGCAACCCGAGTAGTGAGTGACAGCACTTGCCAGCTGCAGATCCTCAGTTGTTAAAACGCAGCTCCCAAGCCACAGGGTGTTGGGCAGCTGTGGCTCAGTTGCAACCCTTTCACACTGGACAAAAGACTCAGATCAATGGCAAAGAGCATGAGCCATGCACTGCTTGTTCCAGGAGTAAACAGCATTGAAAGATGACAAGAATTCCTGCATAATTTCAGTTCCTGCCAGCATTTCTCAGCTGGTTGAACAACCAGAGATATATAAATCTGTGCCTGGATCTCTGGATCTCTCTGCTCTGTCTCAAAACATTTCATGTAATCAGAGAGAACATAAAATGAGATGCTTCTCACAGAATTCACAAATTAACTTCTGTGCAGCTTTTACAAGAACATATTGAGAAAATCATAATAATTTGGCAGGCTTGTAGTTCTGTTAAAGAGACTAATTACTTCACATAGTTGAAAAAACCACATTGTGGATCTAAGTTATGAAATACAACTAAAATCTGAAGTTTTATACTTTTTGTGATCTTTTAAGGGGGAAAAAAAAGAGGTGGTATGATTCTCTGGAGTTTGAAAAGAAATAACATCTGCTAGACTGTGAAGCAACCTCTATCCCCCTTTTTGTTATTCCAAAGAGATGACGTTACACTTCATGTGTAATGTCCAAAAGTTACTCCAAAAATTCCCAGGATAGCAGAATATGAAGATATCCTGGTCAGAAAATCTAGAGACACACATCTGAGTTCCTGGAAAAAATATCTATCCGATGAGTCTGTCAGTTTACAGATTTGGTCATTCTGTCTAGTATGAATTCACTGGCTACTTCCAAAATAAAACACAGTGCAAAAACAACGTCCTTTGAATTTAAGACATTTAATGCTTCTCTGATTTATGGTAGAGTTATTATTTTTCCTTACTATATATGGAGTAGGATTAATGAAGGAAAATTGAAAAAAAAACTAAGAAAGAACATTTTTTCTTTGAATATAGTTATGCAAGGCTTAATGTTACTCAATTATTATTACCCTGTTCCAGACCCAGCTGAAAACTATTTCTGTGGTCAAGTCTTTCTCATGCAGGAAGCTGAACAGGCAATTTCTGCACATTATTTAAATAGGGGTATGAGGAAAATTGGGATGGGATATTGCTTCAATTATTGCCTTCGGTACTTTTCTGAGGGAAAACTCTGAAAAGCTGAAGTAGATTTTTACTGGGATAGTTTTAAATGGGAGACATATCATTGAACATAGAACATCCTGAGATGGAAGGGACCCATGAGGCTCATCAAGTCCAAATGCTGTAACTGCTGCTAATGGAGAAGCATCTGCATTCAGAGTTTGTGCAACTTCTGTTCTCCCTTCCCAGTCCCATGCTGCTGTCCTTTTGGGTTTGGGGTTTCCTTATCACTAGTGGTTTGAAATAGGAGAGGCATTATGTCCCTAGCAGAAGGACTAAGGAGCATGTTGAAGCAGGGAATGCTCTTTGGCCTCTGCTCCCATCTCACATAGCACTGGCCGAGATAGGCTGTAGGTCAGGTCCCTGTTGGTCTTGCTGCACTGAGCCCTGCTCAGTGCCTGGTGGATTGACCAGCTCCCTGCTGTCAGGGGGCACTGCTGAAGAGCCCAGTGTGCTGCAGGACTAGGCAGGATCTGGGTGAGTGCAAACCTAGCCATGCTGTGTCAAATCATGCCATAGGGAGGACAGACCAGACTTTAATTGGCTGACTTCGCCTAGTAGAGACTGGATCTTGTGCTGTAGTGCCTCAGGCATGTGCAGCCCAGGTTGTGGCTGAGAGAACAGCCTCTTACACTGAAGTGGCTGCTCTGTGCCCAGCAGGCTAAAAAAGTCACTTTGCGAAGGGAAAAGCACTACTTCTGACTGTTTCTACTTCTTCAGGCACTACAGCTGTTACTGAAACTGGAGGAAGTAGTCTGCTTCATCTGTGAGCTCACTCACTCCTAAGCCTTTCTGTAAGTGAGCAAAGCCAGGTTCTTCCACTGTCTCTGGAGGATTTTCTCTGTAATCCAGGCAAAGCTGAAGTTTTTCAACATAGCTGTTCTCCACCCCATGGCTCTTTCACATGTCTACAGCTCACTGCAAAAGCCAGAGGTGATCTGCAGGAATTTGGCCGGAGTGATTTTGTTTCATTGCCAGGTTGAGCCTTGAGCAGCTGAACAAAATGCAGCTCATCCCACTTTAAGGCTGTGTGAGTAATTCTATGGCAACAGCAAACAAATACAGTGAGGACAAAATTCCCTTTGCTGAGAAGCCCTGCTGAAAGCAGAATGGAAAACAATACAAGGGGAGTACGTAGCTCCCTGAGAAACAACTTCAACCTATTGGCAACAATTTACTAGGGTCTCCTCTATGCATTATGGTGAGATTTGCAGAGATACCTCTCTCCCAGAGGATGAAACTTGAGCAGGATGCAGTTGATTATTTTTTTCAGCTGCATTACTGACATACCACTCACAGTTTCTAATGGCTGGTCATAGTTTGTAGTTTTTATTATTTTTTTTTTTTTTTTCTGAAGGCACAAAGCACTCAGCAGCTGGAGCTCTTTGGCTTGATCTTTTTCTGTCAGACTTCAGAGTTTGTTACCTAAAAGTAACTGGGCACCATACCTATCACAGGGTCCTCTGGTTCTTTCTTTTTAAATGTTTCCTCTACTAACCAGATCCAACTGCTGTTGACTCAGGAGACTGACAGGTTATGCTTTTTTTGTGGTTACTTTTACCCTTCAGAGGGCATGGACTGATCTTTCTGTCTCTCTGTCTCAGCCACATACATCCCTGATGCCACCTTCCTTGGGAATTGGACTTTAGGAGACTCTTAAAAGCAAGCAGACAACTGAATAATCTCTCCTACATAAAAGAGAGTGAACTTGAATTTGCTCAAATATTTTCTCCTCCCTCCTGGTAAACATTTATATGAGCACTGAAGGATACTTTACACCTTCCAAGTGAAATGCTGTTTCCCGTGCTTATAAATGTGAGCAGCTGCTACTCCTCTTATATTCCCCCATTTGTCAAGGGCAGCAGCCTTGTTTCCTGCATCGAGGAAGGGATGCTGAAACCCCCTTGGGAAGGCTCAAAGCCAGTCCAAATCAAAGAAAAGCAAAGACTTTTTACATACTTGGAATGTTCTGGCAGAGGACAGGGACAGGGCTGGCAGAACGTGGGCACTCCTCTGACAACATCACCAATGAAGCCATCTGGACACTGCTCACAGTGCTGTCCTGTTGTGTTTCTCTGGCAGTCCTTCAGTGGAAAGAGAGAGAATGGTGAAAGTTAAATGGAGGTGCTGCATAATTCAGAAAGAAATCATTTAGTTGAAGACCTGGACAAGCAGAAGAGTGACTGATGCCAGACCTCAACCCTTGAAGGTATTGACAGATGTAGCCAAACCAGCTTGCACTGCTGCAAATAAAAATGCTATAAATGATTACACTGACCATCAGCAAGTGTTGACAAGGTGTGGTACAGGATAAAACAGACATATGTGCCTGGCAGGTGCTGGAGCAGAAGCAGAACTACCCGTTGTCAGAGATGTAGGAGGTACTCTCAGATGTAGCTGGCAGCCCTGTTTTGAACTGCTGTAGCCAGCAGGGCAAAATCCCTTTTACTGATATCAAAACAAAATAAAAAAATATCTGCTGGTGAATACTGGCAACAGACTTCAGCTCAGATACAGGTTTCAGCAAGGCTGCTTCTAGGATTTGGTGACTGGAAAAGAGCATCCAGAGAATCTGCATGGAGCATCCAGAGAATCTGCATGCAAATGCTGCCTGCATCAGTAGCTCTGATATTTTTCTCCTGAAATGAAGTATTACAGCATGAAGGGTTGTGTTACCACTACACTTGGTTTTCAATCTTAAAGAGGTCTACTTAAGGAGGGAAGAAGCAGGAGCCTTCTGTAAGTGGCCTTTCTATGAAATACTGATCAACTGGGCAAAATGTCACTCACTTGATAAGCAAGTTTCCATGGTTTAATGTTTTTAAGGAAACATGCTTCCCCATGCAGAATAAAATCGTTCACTAGCTGAAACTGTTGGTACTCCATGGAAGTAAATCAAGTTGTGGTAATTCATACTGAATATATGTTTCAAAATATTTTATTTTGCTAGGTACAACACTGTACCTCTCAGATAATACTTGTAATAACAAAAGAAGTCAAGGTTTGTTGTAAACGGTTCTAAACAGAACTGGTAAGCCATGCAAGCTGAAGAAAGCAATATGATATTTTTTTGTTTATAAATGGACACTTGGATGTCACAGATTATGTGGATTTTGCCCCAGGTACATGGCAAGGTGGTGGGTCAGTGGTGTATAGTTCATGACCAGTGTTCCTGCACAGCAGGACTTTTACAGATTACTGCCCCCCTTTCCACTTCAGCAAATATCCAGAAGTTATCACCAAAAACCCACAACCCCCAAATTCTAGTTGTCTCACCAAATTATGTTAAAAGAGTAGGAAAGGTGCCTAAAGACTGTTCCATTCTTGAAATAGTGCAATGAGTTTTGCAACGTCCCTAAATCAAAACTCTCCAGTTACATCACTATGTATGGATAGGAGGCTTGAGGCAGCAAGGAAACAGCTCCATGTAGAAATATGTGGAGATCTATCAGTGCATATTTGCTGTGGGCTTGGGTTGGCTTCCTTAATTCTTTCCTCTTCTGAGCTAAAACAGGCATAATGGAAACTGCAGACTGATAGATATGATTTCCATCCCTGGTAAAATGACAGTGCCTTAATAAAGAAGAAGATTTCTGAGTACATGAATAAGAATCATCTGTTCCAGGAACTCCTGCCTCACTAATCTGCTGTATAATGGTGCAAAAAAGCAAGGGTATGAAGTGGAACCAGATGGTGTAACCTATCTGGGATTTCAATAAAAGCCAACTAAGTTGTCAGGGTACTCGAAAAAAGGTTCTTTTGCAAACTGAAAGCTGATAAAGGGCAGGAAATTAAAAGCAGGATATAACAGTTATTTTTCAGAGTGGGAAGAGTCACTTTTCAGATCACCTAAGCCTTGGTGCTAATACGAGTTTTGTTCTGTATTCAGCAGTGTGTTACAGAGGCCAAAAATGTAGGGTTGCTCAGCTGGGAGAGAAAGGCAGGAGGGTTTGTTTGTATAATTAGAAAGCTGGTAAATAAGATGAATGCAGTACAATAGTTCACCCAAATTCTGCAATGTAAGAACTGAGGGGCACTGAATTGAAAAGGTACTTATCCACATGGAAGATAAACTTGTGTGATAGTACTTGCAGAGACAAAAAGGGATTTCCTGGAGAAATTAACGGGCAACAGATTCATGAATGGATATTGAAAGGACTGAGGAGGTATGTACCCTGTAACATACTCTAATATAGAAATTGTAGATGCTGGTAGAGCACAAAACACAGACTTCAGAAACAGGCCAATCTAGATACCCTCCTAGCCTGGACCTCCTATTGCCACTGCTGGAGACCATGTATGAGCTGCAGAGATCTTCAGCTGGGCCCTGCACAGAACCTCTTGTGCTAGGTTCCCCCAGTTTATTCTTCAGCAGTCATTTAATCCCATCACAGTAGTTGCTGTGCTGTCAGCATCTCGTGCAATAACAGAGAAGCTGGATGTGGGATTTCAGGAGCACTCAAAGTGGGAGGGAGCTCCCTAGCCTTGGGCAAGGGGCACTTTGGTGTCTCTGTGGCTGAAACTTCTTTAACTGCACCAGGCTGGAGATGGATGAGTTCAGCTATCCAATTTTTCACCTGAGGCAGTCCCTACAGATTTGAAACACACTTTCTACTCCAAACATCATATGTTCTTTGAAGACAAGAGTACGAAAACAGCTCTTTTACCCAAAGATCCTATTAGCTGAGTGATTGAAGAGCTTTTGTAGTTTTTCTCTGTTTAGTGATTATGACTGTATCTTATTTAACAAGTCAAAACTCTTGTGAGTATTTAAAACCGTATTTTTACAGTGATAGAAAAGGTGTTCTTATATTTTGTGTTTCATTATTTTGCATCTCCAGTGAGATGGTGAGTGCATTAAACCTGGGAGACATCTCTGAAGGGAGGGAGAATACCCTTCCTGAAGCTCATGGGTGATTCTCAGTGTTGAGTACACTGGCTTTGTATTTTGAGAAACGTGTCTTGCTTCTAAGTGGGTCACTTTTGACAGAGAAATAATGAGGAAAAAAATAGAATTCCATTTATGGTGATTTCTGTGAAACTGGATATCAAGTAAGTGCTTTGATGTAAGAGTTGTAAGGGTTACTCTTGGTTCTGGTATTCATACATGTTTTAGAATGAAAGGCATCATTTATGGTTGATATTATATGTCAGACTATGTATGGGATTGCTCACAGCATCCCCCTTCTCCGTGATTAGTTCAAATGTGCATGCAGAATTGTAGAGATATGTTTACTCATATTGGTGTCTACTTTTTTAAATAAAGAAACTCAGTATATGGTTTTTCTTTTAGTTTCGTTTGAAAAATAAGCAAAACCCTCTAAAAAATATGCAGTAACATGTACCTTAGGACGTCAGACACTGAAGCTTAGCAGAAAAGTTCTGCCTGTTTTTGTACATGACAAAGTGAGAAACAGCAAAGGTCATGAATACAGATACGACCATATAGTTAGAAATATCACAGCTAGGCTTTATAATATTCTGCTTTTTGTAAAGTGTTTCAAATTACAGTCAGTAAATCAGTTAAAAATCTAAGCTAAATTCTTTTCATAAGCCCATGTTAATACTTTTCCCTTCCCCAAGAACACTTCAGCTTCAGCAGAAATAATCCAATATAATAGCAGCCTGGCTTGTAAAAGCTTCTGTAGTCTACAGCATATAGTAACTCATCCATCAGCACACCAGCAGCAGCTTGTCAGATGACAGAGTGGCTGGAGTGTATTTGCTTGTGTAAGAAAACACCTTAACTTTTCCTACTACTGTGCTCTCACTGATCACCAGCAATCAGTGTGAGCATTTCTACCTGGCTCCTACTGAAACTCTCTATACAGACATGAAAAGAACACAAAATGGTGCTATAGGGCGGGGGTGGGGTGGGGTGGAGGGAGGTATAACTTGGAAATGATTGTCAGCACTGAGCTCCTGAACTCATTTGCTTGGAAAGTATGGATGGAACAGCTGTTTTGAGACCATAGAGCACTTCATGTGATGCAGTTCTTCTCAGTAGATCCATTTGTGCACAAATAATAATGAGAAGTTTGTTGATTCTCTTCAGGCAATGGTACCAGGACAAGTTTCCCAGCACAAGACAAACATGCTCCTGTAAATGAATATAACTGAAAATGAGAGTTGGGAATCTGCCCCACCTTAATTTAGGAACATGAACTTACAAGAGAAGATCTCATTCTAATGGTCTTCAAACACATCATCTTAATTAAATGTGCCATTTAGGGAGCTTTAGAGAAATTATTTCATCTGAGGGCTAACATTTAGTGCAATTTAGGCTGTTTAAACCTCCATAGGAAACAGGAGACTGGTTTTCTGTGTACCCTCTGAAGTTAAAGACAGACAGGACCTACCACAGAATAGTGCAGGGGCAATCAAAAGTTACTACTCAGCCCTGCATTAAGTGAAGTTAGTGCAGAAAAAACCCCACCAAAACCCACTCAAAATCTCTGTGTCTTAAATATTATCTGTGAAATCCAGAAGCATCTCCAAACCTTGGCTATTTTAATACTTTGCAGATGAAACATTGTTACAATGTATCAGGAACTGTCAGTTTGGGTTTTTTTCTTCCCTTATTTCTTTTTCTGAGAGATGTCTTATAACAATTGTTAATGTAGAAGGTTGCACAAGGATAAATAGATAATATAGGTAAAGAGATGCTAGGGGTTTACATTGCTGTGCAGTGTGTTTGTATTTATTGCTGGGCCAGTGGAGGTTGGCCTAAGGTAGATTTAGACTTTCTGTCATATATACCCCAATATCTGAGGTTACAGAACTCCACAGCATTGCCAGTGCCAGTACACCAGAACTTGCTGCTGTCCCAAAATAATAAGAATAAATAGAGTATAGTATAATGACTTGAAATCCAAGAAAGGCACATGCTTTGTCTTTTTCATCCATGAGGTTTATGATTTCAAGCCTTATCTCTCCAGCCACTGTGCATGAGATGCAGTGCTAGTTTTCAGAATTTTGTATGTATGAAGGAGATGAGGCACTAAAAGTAAACATAAGGTGTTGTGAAATTTTTGCTGAAGTAAAGACAATTGCCTACCTAAAAAAAATTAAAATAGAAAAACCCCTCACTTCCTGATACAGTTTGAGACAACATACCCCCTCTGTGTCAAAGTTTTGATTTGTAGAACTTGTCCTTCATCAGAGAAGTGGGAGCTTGTATTGGGTTTCTGTGGCCAGGTTTTTGTAGTGGGAGTGCTACCCTGGTGGCTTCTGTGAGAAGCTGCCAGAAGCTTCCTGCATGTCTGGCAGAACCAATGGCAGCCAGCTCAAGGGTGGACCCGCTGCTGGCCAAGGCCAAACCAATCAGGAATGATAGTAATGCCCCGGTGATAACATATTTAAGAAGGAAAAAAAATGTTTTGGGGCAAATGAAAATTGCAGCTGGAGAAGGGTGGAGTGAGATCATGTGAACAGCTCTGCAGGCACCAAGGTCAGTGGAGAAGAAGGTGCTCCCGACCCTGGAGCTGATGTTTCCCTGCAGCCTGTGGTGCAGACCATGGTGGAGCATCAGTGTCCCTGCAGCCCATGGAGGACCACGGGTGTGCAGAGACCCACCTGCAGCACATGGAGGAGACCCAGGAGAGGGGGGACCCCACGGTGGAGTGGGGGAAGGACTCCTCTCTCTGAATAGGGGCAGAAACAACCTCTGATGAACTGACTTTAACCCCCATTTCCATCTCCCTGAGCCACTGTGGGGAAGGAGGTAGAACTTGAGAAGGAAAGAGGGATGGAAGAAGGTGTTTTTAAGATTTATTTTACTTCTCATTCTCCTGCTCTGATTCTGTTAGTAATAAATTTAATTAATATCCCCACTTTGAGTCCGTTTTGCCTGTGATGGTATTTGGTGAGTGATCTCTCCCTGGTGTTCAGCCAGGATCAACCGACTACAGAGCTGATGCCTTGTCAAACCCACCTGGCCTGCTACTTTCTCAATCCATCACCTGTGTTAGGAAACTGCAGCAAATGTGGCCAAGCAGGCATGAGAGCAGCAGCAGCCCTTCCTCCTCTTACACAGGCTGTGCGGGGAGCAGAAACAAAGTGGTTGCATGTTGGGGGTCGCTGCAGCAAGTTTTCAATAGTAAACCAGTTAGGACAACAAATACTAAATTTAAACATAGCTAAGAGGGAGGAAAATATCTATACCTGAGAAAATGAGTTGACTAACACTAATGCTTTTGACAAACTACTGCATTCATAAAACACTCTGGAGAAGAGAAAGGCTTCATTTTAGCACAGGACTGTTGTAGTTAGCTTTTCAAACATATATCACCAAGGTCACTACAGGTATCTGAAGTTCATCTTTATAGAAAGAAACATTGAGCTATAAGCAACAAGGCTCTTTGTGAAGCCAGAAGTACCTAATAAGCTTGAGAATTTTACTACCTTCCTAACTGCTTTTTGTTCATTCTTGATGGATGGTTGTGGATCCATTGGCAATTCTCCCGACCAGCCTTGGCAATCATGTGGAACATATTATCCTCTTGGGTAGAACTGCCAAATCTGTTCCAACTGTTCTACTCAGCTGTAGACCCAAACACTTAAACACAAATCACTCACGTGACAATACGCTCTATCGTAAAAAAATTCCATAAAAGGCTGGAAAAGATACCAGTGGATTTATCCTCTCCCCTGTTATGATAATTTGCTCTTTCTTCTTCCATATTTATTCATATTTATTTATTTATGAGTATTTGAAAGTCTTCTAATAAATACTAATCCAAGGTATGGGATTGAGATGATAACAAACCACTTTGGAGATTTTTAGGTAGACACCAACAAATTTACCCTTTACCTTCTGCTATAGTACTCTCTCTGTCTCACTTATTCTGTTCTATGTGTTTGAATGTGTCTGTGAAGATCTAACCTCCATTAACAGCTGAAGCCACACAAAGGACACTGATAACTCAGCCCAACAAAAGTTTGCCTGGATATACAGCTTGGTGATTTTTAAATCTTTTCAACCTTTCAATCCATTTTATTGTGTTTGTCTGGAATCACTGCCATAGTATGCTGTAGTCACCTCAAGCAACTTCTTTCCCTGGATTGTGAAATCAAAAATTTTGGTATGGTAGATCCCTGCCAACTATATTACTTGCACATGATATGACAGTTCATTACTTTAGACAAGCTATTTCACCTCCATATGTCACTCATTTCAGAGCTGACCATCATTGCTCTGATGTCCAGTCATTTGAAGTCTGCTCCCATGTCTGAATTTTCAAATGTTGAACCCTCTGGGGAGCTGCTCTAAAGAAATAGCTCTGCTGCAGATTATTGGTGGGGAAAACATTCCCTTAATATCCTCCTAGTTTATTAGCAGCAAAACACAGTGGGCCTTATGCAGGAGAAATGCACATCTCTCGGTCTGCAAACCATTTTATCCACTTAATATCATATATACGTATGTTTCTAAAATCAAAAGCTAAAGTCCTAAGTGACTTTGTTTTCTTCTCTTAGCCAGGATTGAGAAAATTATGTTAAAAGTCTAAAGTCTAAAATCAGCACAATGAATTGATGTTTTTTCCCTTACTAGATTTACCTGTATCAACAGATAATGCCTTTGAAATGAAGCATTATTTGACATCTCGATTTGATTATATCATAAATGGAGCTTATACTGTGTTGGATGTTCTTCCTCTAACACTTGGGTGATTTTCCACCCAAATACAATGGACTGAGTTTCTCTTCAGTTTTAATCACAGGACGATGTGACTGATTTCAACACAGGTTTTATGTGGACATTTATGCAAGAAAGGCTCTGGCTGCAGTAATTTCTTTTGTCTGGTTACCTAATGAGTTTGTTGATTCATTGAATGTGTCATTCAATAAGCTTTTAATGACTTGTGGATTTCATTTACACTCTATGAATAAGCTGTGAGAAGTTTTGAAACACAATCTCAAGTCATATATGCTGACAGAAATTAAAGATGTGAGTACTCTACCTCAAGGCAATGCTAATAAGAGTTTAATTTTATTTGATTTGAAATTTAGGGCACAGGTCAATGAAAATTTCATTAATTTGTATGCTGTGGGAACTACACTTGCCAAATTGATTTGGGGGATTTGCATTATATGATGGTCTCAGAGCTACATATGGAGTCTGACCCTTATATTTCATCCCTTTTGAAGCAGAGTACTTTTTCCTTTTCATACTGTCTTGTCCATTTCACAAATTTATTCAGTTCTTATGGCTCAGTTATTACTTAAACTATAAAAAATTAATTCTCTACCCACTGAACATGTTATTACTACTTTCATGTTATTATTACTTCCAGCATTGTTAGCAGAGTTAACTTTAAAAAATGATGAGTTTTTTAATGCTTAAATAATTCTATTAAAAAAAATTCCATTAAACATGCAGAGATAGAAACTTTTAACTTTGGAGAACATCAGTTCTTCTGGAGATCTTCTGCTAAAGACATTCCGTATCTATGGCTCATGGTTAGGGTAAGATGTGGTGACAGTGAAGGGTCCATAAGTGATAAAATTTTAGAACAGTGCTGCATCTCAGAAGCAGGGAGATAGCAGGTTCATACTGATGATAGAAGTGGAGTATGACAAAAAGAATAATATGGGATAAATATAGATTTATTTTTTTTCAACACTTCATTAAAAACTAACTCAGTACAGAAAATCTTACGTCTTACTGTCATGTGTGGTGGTTACCATTGCAAGAATTACTGGATTAGTTTGCCTAAAAATTTGAGAGAGGAGAAAATGGTGAGCTCTCCATACCATGTGGTCCTATCTCTTTGCAGGAACTCCCAGCTATTGCAGGTACCTACTTCTTTCTGCCCCAGTCCCAGTTCCAGCAGATCCATACATGTATAGATCCAGATTAGACAGATCCATACATGTGCTTCTCCAGAACAATCCTCTGAGAGGGCTGCTTTGTCCACTGATTCTAATACAGATCACATTACCAAACACCAAGTCACCTTTTCCTGATTTAAATTCATTCATTCATCTGACGTGCTTCTTGCTGTAATTCAATTTACACCTTTCCTTCTCTCAGTTTTTCTTCTCCCAGACTTTTCAGTCACATTTTGTGGTTTACCAATTTCATTAGTCTTCTGGACTTGCCTAGATATTTCCATATCCTTGGGAAAGTCCTGTTACTGCAGTCCCCATGGCCATCTCTTGTTCTGTTTTATGCTATCAAACTTTTAAAACTTCTTTTCATTCTGCTCTGCCCCTCTTTCTTTCACTCTTATTTCACTTAATCTTTTCACTTTTCCCTTTTATTCAGAAGTAAAAGACCTGAGCTTAAGGGGTTCTTAAATCATTCAGATAATCTATCAAAGGGCTTACTCTTGAACTCAAGTAGTCAACTCGGTGTTTGGATTTTAGTTTTATTCCTTACTACTGGGCTGATTTCAAGAGTTTAGTATCCTGGAGAAACACCTGTCAGGAATGGACAAATACTTTGAGATTATTTCCTGCTAATAGAGTAACTTTGCTGCCTTTTTTTTTTTTTTTTTTTTGGTTTGGTTTGTTCCTGAACCCTTGACAATAGCCTTATTTCATAGAAGATAGGAAACAAGTCTTCTATTGTGTTTGTAAACTGAAGATATTACACTTCCCTACCTCATATATTCTACTCCAGAAGCTCTCTGGTGACCAGAGTCACCAGAAGCAGACATTTGACAAGCTGTCTCTCTTGATCCCAAGTCTCTCATCGTAAGTTTCCCCTTGGCATCATTACCACTTGGCACTAAGGGGACAATCATCCCATGAACAAAAGCCTTGTGCAAGTGAAAGAGAATAGCTGTGAATGCCTGGCAGTGTAAAACCACTTTTGAAAACGTAGCATTAAAACAGTAAACTGGTATGTGTTCTGCAGAAACCAGCCAATTCTAAGCACATTACAGTGGCCAAGCCATAGTAATTGTTCCTAGGCTGAACAGCTGCACTGTCTTCTTCCCACAGAAATAAACACGGTAGGAAATATGCCATGGAGCATGACTTTATGTATTTGTATAACTGAAAACTTGATAGTGGCTGCAATAATGCAAAGTATGTGAATATTATGAGGCCATTTTATGAAGAGATAAACTGAGGGCAAAGGTTTATGATTTGTCAAAAGTAACACATGGCAGAGCAAGGAGTTCTTGGCTCTACTCCTACTTTACAAGTCTGCAAAGAGTATACTAGTGCCTAGCTCTTGCTATGTGGTTTAGATACATTACAGTATTAACTTCCATAATTTTTATTAGTGTATTAGTGCTCTGATTGCCCACTAGTAATTGGGATTAGTTTTACTGGACTGATTTTTGCTCTGGAGCTACAAATGTTCAACTACTATTACTAACACACAGCTTTCTGTATGAGCTGATTCTGAGTGAGACTGAACATATGGGAAATTGTAACAGTACATTGGAGTTCAACACGGTCTTCCCTTGGTGTATTATTTCAACCTTCTCATGTTGTTCCTTCACAGCAGGAGGCTGCCATGCAGCAGAATTGCTATGGATAACACATGTGTATACACTCACAGAGGTTGGCCACCATTGTAAATCGTTTATATTATATACAGCTACTGTATTCATAAAGGGGAGAATGAAATGTGTTTGAATTTACATATATTTTTTCTCCAGAGGTATACAAAACTCTTTCCATATTTCTGATGGACTAAAAATTTTCTCCAGCATACTATGTCTCACAAATACAGCATGCAGGAAGTGTTTTGAATGTGCAGAGATAATTTATGTAGGTGAGAATGTAATTTGGCCACAATAATCTTACTAATGTATTGACCTTGGCCCTAGTTATGATCAACCTTCAGCAAAAAGTCCTGTGGTAAAGACATTGCTTTTGCTGTGTATTGAAACTGAGCACTGGTGTTAATTGAAGAGCCAAACAATCAGAGAAGACAGGAATTCCTCACCACACAGATTCCAGATCCATCAAGGCATCTGTTTGCATTACCGTTACAGTTGCAAGGAGAGCATTTTCCTGAGCTGGTACGATAAAATCCTTCTTGGCATTCCTGAAATGAAACAAAAAAGTATTTCCTAAGGTTTGGTGGGAGGAGCAGAAAGCGAGAACTACAACCATCAGGTCTCCCCAGAGCACACTGCACAACCCAGTCATAGCAGACCACACACACACTGCTGAACTCAAGTCTGTTCTTTTACTCTCTGTCCTAGTGCTTGGTTTTTTGCCTTAGAATATTCAAGCTGTCAGAATTCCTGCCTGTGTCCTGTCCCTGACCAGCAGTGGGTGTGGAGCTGGCAGATTCCTGCTACATTTTGTACTAGAGGATGAGTTAATCAGAAATGATAATCCTTCTTAGCAAAGAAGGTGTATTTATAGGAAAGGAATAGCTTTTACTTGAAAAATGAAAAGCTTTAGAAAATTTCCTTTCCACCAAAGCTTTGATGAGCTTTGGATGAATAACCTACAGGAGACAGAAACATACCTAGAAAGATCAAGGCCCTTCTGAATAAATGTGTGGCTGAGCCCATTTTATATAATTTAGTATTTTTGATAACATACTGAAGCTTACCAAAATTAAGCAGAAGATTGTAAGTATCTACATCACCTTCTTTTGAATACTACTTAGAACAACAGTATAAGGAATCAGAAACACAAAGCTATTAAGATGTCCCTCAAAGACTGAAAAATAAAGAGAAAATTAAAGAGGATAGCTTTCATTTGATGTGTTATGTGTAAATTCTTATTCTCCACTGAGGAACTTCCTCATTATGCAAAGCTGGTGAGACATGCACACATTGACCTCAGGAGCAACATCTCTTAGTCAGCACTTGCTCTCCCTGTCCAGTCTCCCTGTGTCACATGTATTATGTTGCTTCCATGCAAACTCATGAATTTTTGGATCCTAAATATCTTACTCTTAACTAACTCTTGTAATATTGTTGCAGAGATGATGTGAAGGCACCAGCATGTTATTCAGCTCTCCAAAAATTATTTATCACACCCTGTTTCTGCAGTCATTTGCAAACAGCACCCCTGAGGTAGCTGTCAGAGCCTGAGGTATGCCAGGCTCTCCTGGTATATTTTTGTGGCTGTCTCTACAGCACTTTTTGTAGTCTGTGGATCTTGAGGACCTACCCTTGCAAAAAGTGGGAAAAGTGGAAAGTTCAAGTGATGCAGAAGAGCATGAGTCTTCTTGCATTTTTATGAGCTAGAAGCCTTCTTACTATATGGTACTGATCAAATTAGGGTTAGGTTTCCTTTGTATCTCTCTGAAATTGCCCTGAAATCAAGGATGAGGTTTTTTTCTCTACTGCAGAAACCTTTGCTTCTCATGTCCACCATAAGCTACAGCATGAACAGCAGGTCTACAGTATCAAATGCAGCACCACGCAGTGATACCTCCACTAGCTGCAAAAATTGGGCTGTGAGTATTAGTGCTAAATATCTCTGCTGGTGGCTGGGGCTACCTAATCCTGGTACAGTGCTGTGGCCCTGTCACGTCTGGAACCCACACTTGCATGTCTTCATGGTGGTAGTTGTAGCTGTGGAGCACTGGGTAGCAAAAGACAGGCATCTAGAGTCTCGTCTCCATGTTAACTTCCATTTTCACGTGTGGGTAGGCACTTCTATCCAGCCAGATAAGCTACTAGTTTAGAAAACAATGTATCTTGTGAGATGACTAACAACAAGCTTTAAAAAATGAGGTTTAAAAAAGAATCATTAATCTTATCCCAGAGAGCTCTGAGAAGCTCAGATGAACATAAAAGGAAATCACAATTGCCTTTCCCCTTCCTATACAGAGTATTTTATCTGGTTTGCTTTGGAAACAGTTTATTTGATAATAGTTCCTGGGAAGAAAAGTCTTCATACCGCAGCCACTTTGGGACAGCAGAAATACTGTCTATTTGTACTGCTTGTTTCTTTCAGTTGTTTAGTCTTAACACAGAGCGGTAGGACTGGCTCCTGCCAGACTGAGGGTTGCAGCAGAATGATTACACCACACACTGTGGAAGGGAGACAGTTTCTAAATCGAAAACAGATTCTTGTCCCAGTGTCTGCCTTTGCAATATTTCTTTCCACCCATACAGATCTAAAGCTTGTTATATTCTCTGATGCCACTCAGCTGGAGGGTGGTCCTATCTGGTCTTTTTGTGTCTGCCCAAAAAGCTTTCTTGGGTTTGCAGGTCTAAGCAGAATAATTTTTTACTTGTGATAGTGAATATGGACAATGAAAATGTAGGGATGTGTGTAAAGGTGTCTATGAAAATCCTTTAGTCAGCCACAAAGATAATCTTATTTTTACTTCAGCTAAGGGTGTGCCTGCATTTCAGCCATGAGTGCGTTTTCATCTAGTCCACTCATAGAGCAGTAACAAGTTAGGTGCAGTTCAGTGCAACGTTGCTGGTTCCAGCAGTATGGGTAAGTGTTGCGCAGTCTTTGGTGAGGTCCACTGGGAACCAGTTTGCCTCCTATTCTGAAAAGATACACTTCTCAGTTCCTCAGGCCATCTGCCTCAATTCTGTGTGCCTCTGCTATTGTCATCATCAGAGCCCCTCTTGAAAATGGGATGAAGGGTCCTAAGTCACCTGAGTATTTTTTTTGCAACCTTTTTTCCCCACGTTATTCAATTCATCATAAAAACCTAGAAGATGCTGATGCTCACTATTTTAATACAGTACTTTAAACCATGTGTTGCATCAACGTAAGCCAGAAATGAGGTATTGACAATCAATGCTATGAGAGAAGAGGGAATGAGAGGAAAATGGGATCCAGATTGTTTTCTTTGGGCTCAGAAGTTTTCTCAGGCATTCTGAAGTATTCTGATATATTTGTGTTGCTCCTTGCCCTCCTAGTGATAATGGAGTGATTGGTTGGTTGTTCCAGGGTGTGAGCCAACATCATATTTATAAAAAGAAGTGTCAGAGTGTTGAACTTATTTAGGGATTCAAATTGCTGAATGTTCTGGGAGCACAAAATAAGTGCACACAAAGCACAAACAGGTCTGGAACAAAATAAAAATACGCTCCCTGAAAAATCATTATGTAGGTAATTGAGTGAGGAACATTTCCGTCCACTGTCTTTCTGAACGATGAAGACAATTAGTAGGCCAAAATGTTGGGTCTGCATTAGCAATTATGTCTTCACAATTATTAGATTTTTTTTTACCCAAGGGACAAAGTTTGTTCCAGTTCAAGCTGAAAAGTCCAAATGAATGTTGGTCTTGCTGATCTCCTGAAAATTTTACACCCATGGGGCACTTATTCCCCCACCTTCTCACTTTGCATCTGGATTTAATTATTACATTTCCAAAAAACAAGAACCAGCTGCATGCTGAAAGTGCTGTGGAGTCTGTAGTCATATTCTGTTTCTTCAGACCCCTCTACTGGTCTGGGTGCAAGATGGGACTGAAGATGGAAGACAATCCATGTATGCATGGTATGAATTTACTCTCATATTATATTCAAGCAGTTCCATTGCTTTCATTGCAGCTGCTCCTGATCCAAACCTGCATAACTGAGGGCAGATTTAGGCCCACCGTGCCAGCTAGAAATAGTGGTGTAGCTGTGCTGGTGTAGATATGTTTGCTGTGACCCTGCCTCCTCTGGTTTTCTTTTCCCGAAAGAAGAGTGCTGTGCTGGTAACATGCACTGAGTGTCCCCTGTGACTACATCTGCACTGTCCAGCTGAAAGGAATGGTGTGGTTTCAGGCCTCCATTTGCTCACTGACAGATTGTAATTTTCCTGACAATGACCAGGCACAGCTCAGAGCAAGTCATCTGTTAGGACGTGTTCCCATAGACAGTCTATATGGAACTGCTCTTCTCTGGGCAAACTTGGAGAGCACTTCAACACACGGACATGGGCTGTGTTATGCTATTTGAATAGGAGGTCCCCACACTGCTTTATTCAGTAATTCAGATGTAGCCATTGACTCGCATTTAATGGTAAGAAAACATTGCATATTTCTTTAGTTATTGATGGAACTTGTGACTTTCCTGTGAATATATAAACACACAAAGGGTCTCTGTCTTTCAGAATAAAAGGCTCCCTTGGAACCACACCAGTGTTTGGTATTTCCAGAGTTTTCTTTTGAGTGCTAGGGTACATGAAAGGATGTGTATTCAGGGCTAAATGGTCTACATTAAGACATTTCAGCCTTTGTTGTATTCATTATACTCATGCCTACCAGTCTTGGACCAGGAATCCCATTACAATCTGGTCCAAAGAAAACCCAGGAGAAAAAGATGGTGCTTGCCTCCAGGACTATTGTAAAAGAGGAGGCAGCTGTTGCACTTGGGGAACTGAATCTGAGGAACAGCACTCAAAGTAGTAGTGATGGCACATCAGCTGCCAAGTCACTGCTAAGCATAATGTCAGTTGAGCCTTGGCTGTAGCTCGCCAGCAGTGTTATGGTCTTTGCTTCTAGAGACAGATTCCAAAGATATGCTTCCCTCCAGGTCTGAGAACGTTCCTCAGCAGGCTATGTGGATGTTCAGGTGTGAGGGCAAAGATCAAACATTATGGTATTAGTAAATTCTCACTTCAAAGGTCTGCCCAGGATAGTGAAAGTGAATGCAATCTGGACACAGATGAAAGCAATAAACTCATGGGCTTGTGATGAAATGAAAATTGACTTAATTAACACACTATCGCAGATCTACATGCTGAATTTTGTGTAGAAGGGTGATTTTTGATGACAATAGGCAAAAATGCATTCTTTTTTAGTTTCTAACAGCTCCCATGCATTACTTCTCTATATGCCAAGAGTTAAATATATGACTATAGCATAACTTACAGTATACTACTCACGTCATAGTAACTGTCCTGATCATGTTCTTTTAGCCTTCAGTGGAAGAGGATAAAGTTAATTCTCATTACCTGTCATCTGGTGATGGCCAAGTACATACACAGATAGCTATTTCTGGTTAAGCTGACACATCACAGCTCATTTGCCTGCTTTATGTTGCTGGTGTTGTAAGTTCATTGGACATATAGTTTAATTTTGAAAATATAGTTATGCATTCAAATTTTCATTTTTCTTCTGTCTGACCTGTTCTCTAGAGGTGGTAAAAATACTGCCAGAAGACATATCCCTAAGGGAGTTGTAATCTGAGAAGTGAGAAATTTGGCATGACCAGCTATCTCTCAGTGAAAAAATTTATGGAGAACTGTGACACATACTGTGAATTATTTGCATAATAATATTTGCCACTTGACATAGATTGATCAACAGTTTTGGGACTGTGGGACCCTCAGAAATCCCCACTGTCTCTTGTGAAATGAAATAAAAGAAAAGAAGAAGAAAAGAAAACAAACTCTACTTCAACATTACCAAGCTTTGCCTCAGAACCTATGAAAAAGAAAATAGAAAAATGTTGCTTCTCTGATGTAACAGGCATCTTATCAGCCTTAGATACCTGTAAAAGTAGGATACGTGCATAAATTAATTCCAGGTTTCTAATGTGCTGATGAAAACAATCATAAAAATTGAATTGAGAAATGTTTCTTCTCGACAACTTCATGCCAATATGTAATGTTTGTCTGGAAGGAATGGTTTAGACAAACAGAAGTTTAGGACACAATGTAATATCAAATCCCTGAAACTTTATTATATCTTTTGCCATACAGGGGTGAGTGAACACCCTAAATATCCTTCATTCATTTTAAAAACCTTGTGTCTAAAACAGACAACAGTTTGCTGGAAGTGCATGGCATTGCAATGGAAACATCAGCCTTCTACTCCCTGAGGACATTTCTAAACCCAATCCAAACATGCTTGTTTATGTTTATTTTTCTTTATAAGCAATATTTGAAATTGGCAGCCACAATTCTGAGGCCTTTTTGAAGATTGTTTGCTTAGGCCAAATTGAGATAAATATCCTCCTGCCCTTCCTAAAAATAAAGATGTTTTCATGCTTGAATATCTCCCAGTACTTTAATTTATGTCATTATTTATTAGATATAAGAACATCAGAGAAACAAGCCTGAAAAAGCAGTCCTCTACTGTACATTTGATGTTATTTCAGTTTCTCTGGTTTCCTCAGAACAGGACTATTTTCAAAAGAGATTCCTCTTTTTGATCACCTACAATAGGCTCCTCACTTTCAGAAATGCTCAGTCCCCAGACAAAAGCTCACAGAAATCTTGCCAAATATTCAGCTTTCAGCAGGTCTCGCCCGACAAGTCCATGTCAGCCCTGAAGACAGTCCCGGGCTGAACCCCAGAGGACCTCTGTGCCCCAGGTGCAGTGCTGAGCTAACACAGCTGTGGCTGTGCTAGTACGAGGTCATCCTGGCCAGCATCCTCGGCAGCTGGTCAGCCTGACTGCCTGTGTAGGAAGACCAAACCACAGCAAGCTGGGAGTTATCAACATGGAGACATCCACACGGGAAGAAGCCAGCTGGACACTCTTCGTATGGTTTGACTTCCTCTACGCTGAAATGCATCTAAATTAGGTCAGCTGTGCCTGTTGCTGTCCACTGATTGCAAAGGGGCACTTGGAGGGCCAGCTCATGTGTAGGTGCCAGCACTGTATGCAAAGTCCAGGGAGATTGAACCTTGTCATACATGTCAGATATTCTGTGCCTTGTAGAAGTGTCCAGGCTGCAACGGCTGTGCTGGATAAACTGCTGAACACCCTGTGCCTTTGGAGAAGTACAGTGGCTCCTTAGAGCCTGTTTCTCCAGTCAGTATATTCAGGTAGAGAAAGGGGATGCATCTGAAGGAAATCTTGAGGTCTAACAGGCCCAAAAAATTCCCTTCCTACACTTCAGTTAAGCTGATTTTGGACAGTTCAGAGCAGGATCATGGGATGTTTCCATTTGTCCAGATAGTGTCTACTCTGATATTTACAGGTAGCTTTCCAAGGGAGCTGTATTATACTGCTCTACACTGGTGCCTTGCATGCTTGTGCATTCAAAAACTACAAACAGAATCTTTGCAGCCCAGCTCTGAGATATGTTTGTTTTCTCTTTCAGAGGCAGAGAGCATACATAAATGCTAGCACCTTTAGTAAAGCTATAATTTTTAGGAAGACTTTTAAAATATCACTAGACATTCACTATCTGGAAATTGATTTTATTGCTGCTAGTGGCTCAGTCCTTCTTCAACTTGAAGGCTTTGGACAGCACAGAGCATATTTAGGAAAGAAAACTGTAATAAATTATTATTAAGACTTTCTACTGTGATCCAAAATACTTGGTGCTCACTGCAGTGATGTTAGTTCTAATACGTGCCTATGAGATAAAAGATTTTACAGAGAACAAAACTAATGCCTGACATCATGTTAGTGCTGCCATGTTCATTCCTTGCTCAAGTTGAATTTAAGCACTGCAGATACAGCTGGAAAGAAGTGCAAGAGCTCTGGTGCTGTTAGTGACTGATGATTTCCAGACCTGGTGACTGGAGTAAATCTCCCCACATAACCATGCAGGAAAGATTGAGCACAGAAAGAAGTATGACCCCACTCTTAGGCCACCTTCTGGTTCCTTCCAAAAGACACACTTTTTCTACACTAAAAATACTGCTTTGCCAAGTTGGGATGCAAAGTGTTTGAATCCATAGACTAGAATCCTAGCTTAAAACCACTCTGGGCAGGCACAAAATCTATAGCTTATCATACTTGGAAACAATTAACTAAAAAAACTATCTTATTTACCTTGGACAGAAATACAAATCTTCTGGTGTTTCATTCATCAAAAAGTAC